>NC_060121.1:813422261-814672261 GCF_021461395.2 Schistocerca americana | reverse complement strand
CCACAGTCGCCATATGTGACGACTGCGATTCTACCCTGTCACTAAGTATAGCCAAAATACCCGAAAAGTACCGTGTTAACTAATGCAGTCCAAATCAAGTCGTATCTAAATAGACGTTTCTCCAAATTTTACTTCCCAACACAATATCTGACAGTGCATTTAGCCCAGTTTAGCATAGAATAACCACATTAAATAGGATTTAAGGACATTGAAAAAAAAAAGTTTCTAACATCAATAAACAAAAGAGTACCAAATTGAGTGATGAACCCACAATTTTACACGACTGTCATTCAAAGTAATCACAACCCGTGTGGCAAGGTTGCTACATAGAAGGTTGGGCGCTTCCATGTGATGTCACTGTCGAGAAGCGTCAGCAGCGCGAGACGTTCGCATACGGCACTATTGTGCTTAAACCATGGTATAACAACTGGCCGGTTTTGAGCGCACGTGCATGTGCACGTGCTCGCGAGCAGGTGCAAGGTCGCGGAGTAGGGAGGGAGGGGAGGGAGGGGAAATGCGCGCTCACATTTGAATTTGATCTCGCGTTCTTAGCAGATTTAACTAGCATCTGAATGCTTTGAACATTTTACTACAAGGTAAAGATCTGCTAATTACTCATTTCATAGATCAAATACGGGCTTTTAAAATGAAATTGACACTTTGGGTGAGTCAGCTGGAAACAGGAAACCTAGCTCATTTTCCTAAATTATCATCCATGCAAGATGTTCACAAAGACTGTGAACGTTATTCACATAATTTAGTTGATCAGCGCTTTCAAGATCTGACAGCACTAGATAGTGATTTTGATCTGTTCTCTCCATATTCAGCGAATATTTAAGAGATTCGTCCTGAGCTGCAGCAAGAAATTATTAACCTGCAGTGTGACAGAGAATACAGAAACAAATTTCAGAACAAGAAAAACATTTTGGAATTCTACAGACACTTCCCTCAGGATAGATTTCCTCATTTGCACAAACTGGCGGCTACAATAATATCAATGTTCGGTTCCACGTATATTTGTGAACAACTGTTCTCTGCAATGAAATGTAACAAGACGCACCTGAGAAACGCATTGTCTGATCGAAATTGAAACTGCACGCTGCGCCTAAAATGCACAAGAACAATTACTCCGAACATAGACGCAATTGTAAAGGGCAAAAAGTACAAGATAACCGAGAATCCCACACTTCAGTGACACCTTTTATTGTGTAACAGTTCACAAATTAATGCGAATGTAGAGGCATACACTAAGCTAATAAAATTATGTGGCATGTGTACATTCTCCTTTATTTGTTTCATTTGTCGCAGTAACAATTCGTGAGTGATATCCCTGCGGATGGCCGCGGATTTACATTGACTGGCGGCAGCTGTTGTGTGCCCCACGTGACTTTCCCCACTCTCCGCTCTGGTCCGGTAGTGGGGGGTAGCGTGCTCACGCTGCTCCGTGCTCACGCCTTGCTGCTCACAGCTTGCTCCGCGAGCATGTATGTTGTGAAGCCCTGGCTTAAACTAACATTAATTTACGAAAAGTGAAGGGCAATATAATGAATTATGGATTCGATCGAAGCTTACCAATACAGGGACTGAATGTTAGTACCTGCTACGACTATGAAACTCTTATATTGTCTCTCTGGTAATGACAAAAGTAAAACTACAGATTTGTGGCTCCCCCTCAATTTATATTCTATTACTCAATATTTTTTGTTAGATGACAACAATCTGGTATGCTTCAGTAACTTTTACATATTTTACAATTTTTAATGGTACTGGAAACGCAACAATTACAAGGCCTTTCAGTTTACTAAACACATTTTGTGCATCACAGTCGGCAATAGTGTGTACCATCTTTTTCATGCAGATATTAAGCAGCAACCGTACGTCTAGTTAGTTGAGACATTACTACACATAATGATACAGAAGCCCGGTTTAATGAACTCACATTCAAAAATTTTAAGAAGAATTTAAATACCTTAATCAGATCTGGAGGGGACTGCAGAAGCTCTCCACCCGTGTGCTGCTTTCTGCTGCTGCTGTTTGGCCCTCTGTGCCTTTGCAGATGTGTTGAAGTGCCCTATCCGGATAAAGGTTCTGGTTTTAGCGTACACTGTGATGACCTCTTGAGGAGTAGTTGGTAACTTCCCAATTAAAAGTCTCATCAGGTTTCTGATCACATTGCCGTCTTTACACAGAGTGCTGCCATGAAAATTTAAAAAAAGCACCTCTAACTGCTTAACAACATCAAACCACTCATCTGAAGGGATGATTAAGCCACCACGAGACAGTTTCTCAATCCACTCAGAATTTGCATGGTCTTTCGACACTTCGAGTGTCTTACCACTAGGATGACCAAGTGATTTGTCAACGGAGACGCACCTGGAGGCAATATATCCAGCGATGTAGCGGAGACCTTCTACAGAACACACTGAATCTTCTATCAAAGGTGGAACAATTAAGTCATGTAGCGTAATGTCCCTCATTTGTTGATCACCTTCTATCATTGACAACGCTTCCTCAAAGCCCGGCACAAGTCCTGTAAACAGGTTGGAAGTCAAATAATTTGTACCAGTTTCCGTTGAGACTGGACAAGAACTGCGTAACTGGATGTCAGCAATACTTTTGTTCATAACTAAAATACGCAAACAGCTTTTAAATTCCACTGGTAAGAGATGATCATAGGCTCTGCCAATTGCTCTTATCTGGGAAAATAAGTTTTCAAGGCAGTCTTGGTTGAACCTTGAGGTCAATACATACTTCAAACCGTAATCATGTTTTAAATCCGAAAAACAACCCAGCAGTGACCGTATCGAGGTGAGTAATCCCTGTTGGAAAGGAAATAAAGTTTTATGATTTCCCACTCTCATTTTTTCACAGACAGAGTAGAATCTGCGAAGAGCTTCCTCCTACGTCTCCTTACACAATCCAAAAGCACTTGAAATTGGTCGTTTGCCGACAGGCACCCTCGAATTCATAACATCAAAAGTGTCGTTCACCAATTTGAAGAATTCTGCCGTGTCTTTTTCTTCAGGCATTACAAAAGAAATTGCTTCTGATACAGAGTTGGAAAAGAGTTGGCAAGCAAGATGAACGCGCTGTCGATCTCTTCCACAAACTGTCAGATGATGAGCAGTAAGCTTAGGGCACAGTTTCAGTTCTCCATTATCTTTCGACACTAGCTGCTCGATTACGCGCTTTGTTATCGTTCTTCCGTCACTTAATGAGAAACCATCATCTAAAAGGTAGTTTCTGAGAAGTTTACCATATGTCTTACATCAGCAAATACCCAGACACGCTTCGTTTCATCATCTGGGTTGGTGAAGAACGTGTTTGTGTAGTCGATGTGGAATTCCTTCCACACTTTCCCATTTTTACCCCCCCCCCCCCCCCCCCCCCAAATCAGACACTATACCAACTACGACAAATCCCACTTTCTGCGTCTCTCTGACGATACTAATCAGTGAATCCCGATTAATCGTAGAATCAAAGTTATAATATACGGGCTGCTTCCAGGTTCCACACAAACCACGTGCCATAACCTGTACCTGGCTATGTGGTCCGTATATGGTGTCAGTTTCTTGGTCGTAGCATATGCGACTGTCCACATTCATTTCGTTAAAGCTTAACACACACAGCTTCTCTGCTTGACTGAAGTTTGTTGCTTGCTTATTCATTAAGTACAATACATCAGTCAAAATTCCGGGAACACAACGAAAAGAATTGGATATCCATCGTTTTAACGTAGAAAATCCAGGTAATGGTATTCCCATTATATTTCTTAAATAAATATAAGTTTTTCTGGACAGAGAGCGCAGAAGCAAGGCTTTGCTTAATCTTCCTGGGTCCAATGGGTACTCTTCTTTGATTTCAGAAGACATTCAATTTGTGCGTTCTTAAACACTTTTTTTTAAACTTGGTGTACTTTAGTTGTCACTTTAGTACTTCGTTGATACTGAAGGCTTCGGCATAGTTTTCTCTGTCTGCTTAATGCATGAGCCAGTAATTTGTTTCTCGTTCTCAGCGTGTTGTTTTTAGCTATCCAACGCTTATTTTTTCTGTCTGTAGCGATAATTCCTTATGAAGCCTCTTCATTTCATCCTCGATGCGGCCTTTTTCTGTTTCTGTGCTTTGATCCACTTTTTTTTTCTTCGGTGACAGAGAAGCTAGTCTGTTAGGTGCACATTTACGTGTTTCGCGATCTTTCCTTCTGTCATTTCTTTCTTGGACAGAAGACGAAGCAGCAGCAGCAGCAGCAGCTGCTGCAGATGTGGCTTTAATGAGGTGCAATGAAGGAACTGCAGTCGGCTTTAAGATCTTCTTTGGTTAAAGTTTCATTAATTCAACTTGGAGATCCCGTAAATAATCGTCTTCTTTAAAATGTATGCTACAGATAGTAGCATTTTTAATGTTAATACTATCACTTCTTCTACAGAGCTGAACCCACCGAGCACATGTTTCAGGATCTTTCGGAAACTTATGATAGGAAATACTACTCCCTTTACTCTTCTGAATATAGTTTTCACACACAGCCACGGCACAATTCGGCATTGTTTAAAGTGTCGCAGAAAGAATAAACTCGATTCAACACGATAACAAACAACAACAACACAAAACTTATTTTCTTCAACACATAAGAAAGCGCGCGCGAACTGAGCGGAGTTTCTCGGCGCTGACGTCATGCGCAGTACGGCGAAAAATCTCTGTTCTGCGCACGCATTATTACAGTAAACGATAAACAAAAAAATTAAAGCTTTCCACAATCAATAAACTCTAAACATATTTATCTACTTACAAAAAAGAAATAATTTCCAGTTGCATATTACATCTAGAAAACAACTTTTATCTCTATATTACAGGACAAAAGAAAAAAAAATGCGCTAGAACATCAAAGATATATGAACAGAAGATAAATATATAAATATATATATATATATATATATATATATATATATATATATATATATATATATATATAAAAATAGCGATGTCTTCACATCCTCCAGCTTTCAATGTGGGATAAACTAATTATGTAATTAACATATAGGAAATAAATGGCTATTAATGCCATGAACAGTGGACATCTTACTTAAATTACAACTAACTTTGTAAATAAACTAACACTATATTTAGGAGGAGACCTAAAAGGCATAGCTTGAAGAAATACTGAGGCTTTCCATTTATGGTCTAGTTGGTGATGGGATTCCATTCATTTTCATTTTTGTTTATCTTACTAACATTTATTGATCACATATACTAACATATAACTGACATCTATTTTCATTTAGCTGGCCAGAGTGGCTGAGCAGTTAAAGGTGCTACAGTCTGGAACCGCACGACTGCTACGGTCGCAGGTTCGAATCCTGCCTCAGGCATGGATGTGTGTGATGTCCTTAGGTTAGTTAGGTTTAAGTAGTTCTAAGTTCTAGGGGACTTATGACCACAGCAGTTGAGTCCCATAGTGCTCAGAGCCATCTATTTTCATTTACTTAAGTCACTAATTACTATACTAACATCTAATTAAATTCCATTTTGTTTTACTTAAATTACTACTTTTATCGTATATTTCATTTGTAAGTTCAAGTAGCAGTCATAATTTGTTATCGCTGCCATACCACAAAAAGGGTCCGCCTCTTCGTGGTGGGACACTGACAATGGCACTCTGGTCACTCAAGGGTGTATCTGGAGGTGCATGAGTATCTAGATATAAATGTGGAAGTGTGTGTGTGTGTGTGTGTGTGTGTGTGTGTGTGTGTGTGTGTGTGTGTGTGTGTGTGTGTGTGTGTGTGTGTGTGTGTGTGTGTGTGTGTGTGCATACATATAGATACATTTGAGTGACCAATGTGATGGCTAAGAGACCATCTGTAAAAAAATACCACCTGCTATGTATATAATAAAGGCAGCAGTCTGGGCTTCTTGCAGCAACTCAACCAGTGCATGACTGCCTTTGTAAACCATACCAAATGATGTGGATGACAAACACAGCTACCACTGTTAAGCCACTGAAGCATAATAGGGGCATACCTCAGTGCTTCCACTGATAAGGGGGGGGGGGAAGTGGCACACATGCTTTTTCTCGTGCATGAATTGCATGGGTGAACACTAGCTCGCTATGTTCACACCTGAAGACCAAGGTGCAAGAACTGTAGCAGCAAACACGTTGTGAGCTATCGAGACTGAGAGATATTCCAGTCTGTGGAAGTTTGCCTATGCAGCTTTCCTCTGAAGAAGAAGGCCAACAATTCCACCTGATGTTCACACCCAAGCACACGATTAGCAGAGGAACCTGATTGTGCCACCACCATAACACCAATAATGGCCAATGATGTGGCCACTGCTGCCTCCACTCCAGAAGAGATGTTCCTCAGGGGGAAAATCTGCTGCTCAGCAGAGGAGAACATCGCCACAGCAGATGGCAATAGTGGAAACACTGTAATTGTCATCCACCTCGCAGAAATGTCACTCTAAACCCCAACAGCTGTTGTCACTAGCAGCAACCTGCCATCACTACTCGCCTCACCTAGGGGCGCAAGAAGATCCCCACAGTATCCCCAATAGAATCTGTGTGGAACCGTCTCAGACATTTACTCTATGCTAGTACCAGTATCCAGAATATCACGAACAAGTTATAACAGTAGTGGTCCAACCTGACTTAGAAGATACAGTGGCTTTATGATGTTCTGCCCAACTAAATCAGTGTACACATCCAGACCAACGGGAGCACAACGTCCTCGTCATAAGTGGGCTCATACTGCCAAGTTAATTGTAAATTTGACTCTACTTCGTAATCGCTAAAATAATTCCTGAGTAGATAAATTGAGTGACACTGATTGACAACATTTTTATAGACATTGCTCAGGATGAAACCATTAATGTATACCCAGTTGCTAATGGACTAACTAACATGATGCATAGTTAATTGAAATAAACAGTGTGTTACTTTACCAACCTGAGGCAGGTTCATCAAAGCTGTGAGTCTTATAAATGAGAACAGGATACAATGTTTTAAAAGTAAGTTAAAAGTGGTGGTATGGATGACGTACATGTACAAAGAGATACTAATGTCAAATTCAATTTATTCCATAGTAAATTTTTGCTATCCTAATAAAATATCCAAAAGATCTGTCAAAAGGAAAAAAAGAAAAAAAGTACCGTATTTACTCGAATCTAAGCCGCATTCGAATCTAAGCTGCACCTGAAATATGAGACTCGAAATCAAGGAAAAAAATTTTTCCCGAATTTAAGCCGCACCTGAAAATTGAGACTCGAAATTCAAGGGGAGAGAAAAGTTTTAGACCGCACCTCCAAATCGAAACAAAGTTGGTCCATTGTAACACGAGACACAATTTAGGTCGAATGGATGATGATACAGCTACAGTAGTATGGTTCGAGTCGTAAGCTTAACAGTTAAGCTTTACCAAGTAGCAATTGCTATGTGTCAGGCGCTCCGTCCGTATTTATACGGGTACCGTTCCTTTTTGACGTGCTTCGTCTGGTTTGAAACGATTGCTTATTTTTCTTTGATCTGGTAAGTGGCGTTCTCTCTGTTATAGGTGTTTATGTCACTCTAAGCTGAAAATGCATTATTGTACTGTGTCATGCATTGTTTGTCGCATTCTGATCATGAGTGTATACGACCTGTCCTCGCTCGCGGCATGGCATGCTTTTGGAGCGCTACCGCCCCTTACAATTAAAAAAAAAAGAGAGGAATTGTCTCATTAGCGAAACAATGGCAACAGACTGCTGTTTGTTGTTACTTACACTGGTGCTTTCTTTCATAATGATCAACAAGAACCGAATAATAGACTGCGTATGATAGAAGATGTTCTGAACGAGAGTTTAGCGAAAAATTTTCTCCGTTTGAAAATCTTTGCAGACGCTTCTTTAATACATTACATTCTGCACAGAAATTAGAGTCATCTTAGATTTAAAAACCTAGTCAGTTGCCGTGCATCATTTCTGACTGTATCACTATTCAGCATAATAATAATACGAATATAAACATGACATGATATGTATATTCTTTCGCGTTTGCTGTTGTCTCACTCTAGTTTCGTAGTTTATTAGGCAGACAGAATTTAAATCAGATAGCAGCAAACACGAAAGAATACATGGCATAATGTTTACATTCTTCTACCTTTTCTTTTAATTTATTTGGGCCTACTGACGCAGAGGTTTTGGCGCCAGTATTTATCTTTGTGCCTGCAAAGCATGTCTGTGTAGCTCTACATACACTCCTGGAAATGGAAAAAAGAACACATTGACACCGGTGTGTCAGACCCACCATACTTGCTCCGGACACTGCGAGAGGGCTGTACAAGCAATGATCACACGCACGGCACAGCGGACACACCAGAAACCGCGGTGTTGGCCGTCGAATGGCGCTAGCTGCGCAGCATTTGTGCACCGCCGCCGTCAGTGTCAGCCAGTTTGCCGTGGCATACGGAGCTCCATCGCAGTCTTTAACACTGGTAGCATGCCGCGACAGCGTGGACGTGAACCGTATGTGCAGTTGACGGACTTTGAGCGAGGGCATATAGTGGGCATGCGGGAGGCCGGGTGGACGTACTGCCGAATTGCTCAACACGTGGGGCGTGAGGTCTCCACAGTACATCGATGTTGTCGCCAGTGGTCGGCGGAAGGTGCACGTGCCCGTCGAGCTGGGACCGGACCGCAGCGACGCACGGATGCACGCCAAGACCGTAGGATCCTACGCAGTGCCGTAGGGGACCGCACCGCCACTTCCCAGCAAATTAGGGACACTGTTGCTCCTGGGGTATCGGCGAGGACCATTCGCAACCGTCTCCATGAAGCTGGGCTACGGTCCCGCACACCGTTAGGCCGTCTTCCGCTCACGCCCCAACATCGTGCAGCCCGCCTCCAGTGGTGTCGCGACAGGCGTGAATGGAGGGACGAATGGAGACGTGTCGTCTTCAGCGATGAGAGTCGCTTCTGCCTTGGTGCCAATGATGGTCGTATGCGTATTTGGCGCCGTGCAGGTGAGCGCCACAATCAGGACTGCATACGACCGAGGCACACAGGGCCAACACCCGGCATCATGGTGTGGGGAGCGATCTCCTACACTGGCCGTACACCACTGGTGATCGTCGAGGGGACACTGAATAGTGCACGGTACATCCAAACCGTCATCGAACCCATCGTTCTACCATTCCTAGACCGGCAAGGGAACTTGCTGTTCCAACAGGACAATGCACGTCCGCATGTATCCCGTGGCACCCAACGTGCTCTAGAAGGTGTAAGTCAACTACCCTGGCCAGCAAGATCTCCGGATCTGTCCCCCATTGAGCATGTTTGGGACTGGATGAAGCGTCGTCTCACGCGGTCTGCACGTCCAGCACGAACGCTGGTCCAACTGAGGCGCCAGGTGGAAATGGCCTGGCAAGCCGTTCCACAGGACTACATCCAGCATCTCTACGATCGTCTCCATGGGAGAATAGCAGCCTGCATTGCTGCGAAAGGTGGATATACACTGTACTAGTGCCGACATTGTGCATGCTCTGTTGCCTGTGTCTATGTGCCTGTGGTTCTGTCAGTGTGATCATGTGATGTATCTGACCCCAGGAATGTGTCAATAAAGTTTCCCCTTCCTGGGACAATGAATTCACGGTGTTCTTATTTCAATTTCCAGGAGTGTATATTCGACGGCAGAAGTTAGTTGTGGTGGCACCTACCAACATTTTTCAGAACTTCCGCTTACTTTGCACTCGATTCTAAGCCGCAGGCGGTTTTTTGGATTACAAAAACCAGAAAAAAGTGCGGCATAGGTTCGAGTAAATACGGCTTTCATCCTGGACACATTGGCAAATCCCCCCCCCCTCCTCCCCCTGCCACCATTCAAATACCATGGTCATATTGACACTGGTCAAAAGTTCAGTGTTGACTCATCTTCTTCAGCACTGTGTCCCTCGAAAACACTGGTGCGGTGTCATAGAAAGCAGGATCCAGCAAGCATGTTTTTGCATGTATACATCCCCAATTTCTCAAAGATATGTATGTCCATATAAAGACTTAAATACTTCCGTAAATCGGGGATGCTATTGGCTTAAGATACTGGAAAATGTGATTACGTTGGGCATTGCGGTTCCATTGAGTCTCTTCATAGAATCTAGATATTTGTATGGGAAGACCCCTTTCTTCATCATGAACTGAAACTTGGCGCATTGGGACATGCACTTTAAGTGATATGCATGTCATCCTGATGGATGGTTTCAGCAAGGTCCTGGAGCACTGCATGCTTAAAACATAGTGAGTCTAGGAAGCACAGCATAATTTTTGGTGTGATTCAGTTGGGAAATGAAATGTATTTTTCCATGCTCTGAGGCAGGTCCTAACGTGACTATTCATCAAGATGAAATCAGCCAAATGCTCAACAAATAAATGAATATCATATCTGATCACATTGTTGAAAAAAAACAAGTATGTGTCATGGCAGTTGGTAGTTGAGGCTGCATGTGTTGAGTGGTGCACAGTTGAACTTCTCATTTAAATGGCAGTGATCCCTGTATGGAGTTCCCATTTCTGTATCTAATGGCAGCCCACAAATATGGCAGTTAATTGCTTTCTCTTTGTGCAATTCAGTCATAACAATGCTGGTTCTCAAAATACCTTGCAAGTTGTTCAAGCTCATACAGCAACTATCTTGCAATATTTTCACTGATGTTTGAATCACAAATATTGTGACTAGAGTCATATATGCATAAAATCTGGTACACCACCACACACAGTATGTGCCAATCTGTGAAGACTGTCTGTCAGGCAGTGGGGACACCATCTCAGCACATCCCCTACAAAGGGGACATGCTGGTGGTGGTGGACATTCATAAATTTTAATAATTCATTCTCTTTGGAGGACATTTCAACACATACTGATTCCTGTGTTGAGCAATCCATCAGATGCTTTGCTAATCACTTGCTTGAAGTAAATAGATTCAGACATCTTTGGCAAATATACTGTGTACCACAACGTTTTGACAATTTGGAGTAAATTAGATGGGACATATTCTTCATCCAGCAGAATATTGTTTATGTTCCTGAGAGAAAAGCAATAAATCTACAGGTTTCTCATGGTGACCTTCAAAATTACAAAAGTGAAGGGGTCCAATGACCTGTTCGTAACAAAACCATAATATGACTTGCTTCCACTCAGGTTGTAAACATGAACAGATATACTAGTATTCTGCCTACGTCCTGGAGTTTAAAGGGGGAAATTGATGCCATCAGAGTCATAAAATCTACACACCTCATCTGTTTGGTACCTACTGGGATCCAGTGCATGTTTCTTGAAAATCATTTTGCAAGCCTGGAAAGGTCATAAGAAACAAAAGTTGTCTTTAATATTTTTGATGTTAATAATGGCCTTCTCAGACGCTTTATCCTTTTGAAATGGGATATATGAGGACTTCCATTTAATAGGCCAAAAACATTTGAATGGATTTCAAGGTGGAGTGCATGGCAGAGTGCCCTGCCAGACCCTCTTTTCTGCATTAAGGAAAACTGGCCATTGATGACACCCAAGGAGAAATCTTGGAATGACCCAGCAATTGAGGTTGCCTGTAATACCATACCATATCCCCTCAAATACAGTCAATGGTTTACTCTCCATTATCACCAAGCTGTCTTGAGGGGTATGTGAGTTTGCAGCAAAATACTGTATAGCACTTAATTGCAGGATACGGTGGTTCATTAACAATTTTGGGAAGTTCTTTCCATAACGGTTAGACATGCGTTTATGCAATGGACTGGGTGTCAGTGGTCAGTGGGAGATTTATCAGTGTGTCTGTTGTATGCAAGTGTTATATGAATTACATATTCAGCCATCTATAGTTGGAGTGCATCGCTGTGAGATTATAGATGAGAATGACATCATAATTTGGGGTAGAAAATACTCATCAGGGACCAGGCTATTCCTGTGAAACAAGATACCATGTTGTATAAGTATCAGGTGTAAATATATGCACAGATATAATTGGACTGAGAAAATCATATTACTTATATAGGGCTGCAGGTGACAGACTGTCATCATTTTGGGACAGGCTAATGCAGAGCCAATGGAGTGGGCTCATCCATCCTCACATGACGAACATTGTTCAACAACCTTGTTGGAAAAAAGCATTACGCTAGACAATTACTGTAAAAATTATGTACACATATATAATTTTATATTGCTGTCATTGGGTCAATGTGTCCTCTCTCATCAGTGGTGACTGCATGATGCCATCTGTAACATCAAAAAATAAATCATTAGATTGTGGCTATACATGAACAAGAACACATACAAAATGTTTAGGATACATACCGGCAATTCTGTGTCAGCACTAGCACCTGAATTTGTCAGTGCACTTACGCTGCAGCAGTTATTTCAACACATGTACCTTCCCTAAGAAGTTCAGGGAAAGCCATGTATGCCACCATTGCAGAGCTGCCAGCCACCCAAAGATTCAGTGTGGCATGCCATCCAGTGCTGACCCTGTCACAGCTGCAGCTGTGGCTCTGAAGCCTAACTGGGGCAAAAAATCACTGGTCAAGTGTCCACCCTGATGGAGTCAGAAAGTATACAGTCTAATGATGTTGTCATTCCGTCTGACATCTCACAAGTTTCTTCTGCAGGTCTAATAGATCTTGATGTCAGGCTTGGGCAATCATCTCACCCCAAGACTGAGTCCCCACCCACTATGGGCTCACCTGCATGGCAGAAAGACAGGGTGAAAGTGCAACCCCAATGATACATGGCTCCCATATTACAGTGGAACTTATGGGTTTGGGATACATTTGGAGGAACTGAAACTGTAAACATAGGAATGCCCCCCTGTGCTTGTGTTTGCAGGAAACACATTTTAAAGTGTCTGATGCACCCATACTGTGGAACTATACACTCTACTGCAAGGATGACATGACAGGGGAAAGGGCAATGGAGGGTCACTTTGTCTGTCAAAAACATGTACCACTCCTTCGCGCTCTCCCTAGCTACCGAGATGCAAGCATTTGGGTCGATGTTTATTTGTGTCAGAGGATCACTGTTTGCTCACTGTGTTTACCTCCTGCTAATGTGATACGATTCTGAGGCACTCACGGCTCTTATAGAACCATTAGCCCGCCCACTTCCCGCATGGGGTGACCTAAGTGCACATCATGTCTTGTGGGGGTCGATCTGTACTTGCCGTTGGGGTTGGGTTTTGGAGACCCTCGTGACGTCTCATTAATTGTGCACCCTCGACACAGGCACTCCTACTCATTTCTGTGCTGCTACTGGGACATTCTCCGCCATTGACATCTCTTTCTGTTCTCCACCCCTCACTGACTCTGATCAATGGGAAGTCTCTGACGACCTTCATTCCAGTGACCACTTCCCCACTCTGCATTCACCTATTGGATGGAGCGTTACCTGAACAGAAGCCACCAAAATGGATGGTCATGAGGGCTATTCGAACGCTGTTCAGCCTGCTGGCTCTGTTCGAGTACCATGACAGTTTTCAGGAATGGGTTCACCACCCACAGGTGTGATCGATCATACCACTGACTTATCCGTTCCAACGTCAGCACCAGTCTTTGTTCTTCTAACTGGCTGACAGGATCGCCAATGTGTGTAACAGTCTTTGTTCTGCTAGCTAGCTGACAGGATCGCCTGTGTACGCCTGGAAGTACTATGACACACGTATTTTTGTTAAATAAAGCGCATTTCCTATCCTATACTATGGCTGGGGTGAGGAGAGAAAGTGGAGTGCCGACAGGGTCAAGTTGTCGGCAGTGGACCCAAATCTCTGGAATCCTCACTGAAGTGGCTGAGGAGTTGCCTGTCTCTAACAACCAGATCAGGCGATGTGTAACCATTCATTCCCGGATCTTTCCTACAAAACCCATTAAGGCGTAACTCCGATAGGTTCTGGGACGTGTGCGGTCCTTTCCTGGTTTGAGGAGAGCTATCAGAATTGCCTCTTTCCACGAGTTCAGAAAGTTGCCTGTCTGCCATATAAGATTAAAGCATTCGGGGAGGATTTCCTTTGACACAGCTGGCAAATGCTGAAGCATGCAGTACCGAATTTGGTCGCGACTGGGTGCAGTATAATGAGTTTCAGACAATGCTGATTCCAGTTCCCACATGGAGAAAGGATAGTTGTAAGACACAGAATTGTGGGATCTGAAGTCTAGCTTGGCCCTCACTGCAATCGCACAGTAGTGGCGAAACGCCAGATCCTAGCTAGCTTCAGCAGTAATTGCAGCAAAATGCTCTGCCATTGTCTGAGTGATGTCTCCGGGCATTTTTTGGAGATACACCTGTTGCAGCACCGCTGCTATTGGTAAACAACTGTGTTTACCAGAAATCCTCTGGATGACTTCCCATACTTTCGAAGAACAAGTAGAATGGTTGATGGAGTTCAGAAACGCCTGACACGACCGTTTCAAGTTCTCTTTAATTACTCGTCGAATCTTGGCTCTTGCGACTAGAAAGGCTGTGAGGTTGTCTGCTGTTGGACAGGATTTAAATTGTTGAAATCTGCATGCCTGTCCCGGATTGCTGAACAGCACTCATCAGTCCACCAAGGTAAAGGTTGTCTCCTAAGATGACCTGAAGACGTTGAGATGGATGAGTCAGCGGCATGACGGATCACTCATGTGATGTGGTTCACCCATTCCTGGATGATAATGTGATGTTAGATGCTATTGTGGTGTTCACACTCAACCAGCTGGCTGAACAGCGTCCAGTTAATCCTCCTGACCATCCATTTTGTTGGCTTCTGTTCAGGTAATGCTCCATCCAATAGGTGAATGCAGAGTGGGAAGTGATGACTAGAATGAAGGTCGTCAATGACTTTCCACTGAACACAGTAAGTGGGAGGTGGAGAACAGAAAGAGAGGTCGATGGCTGAGAATGTCCCAGTAGCAGCACAGAAATGAGTAGGAGTGCCTGTGTTGAGGATGCACAACTAATGAGACGTCATGAGGGTCTCCACCCCAACGGCAAGCAGAGATCGAGCCCCACAAGACATGATGGACTCTGAGCTCTCCCTGCAGGAGAAATGGGCGGGCTAATGGTTCTATAAGAGCCGTGAGTGCCTCAGAATCGTATCATATTAGCTGAAGGTAAAAACAGTGAGCAAACCGTGATCCTCTGACACAAATAAACATCTACCCCAAACGCTTACAGCTCGGTAGCTAGGGGATGGCAAAGGAATGGTATGTGTTATTGACAGACAAAGTGTCCACTCCTTTGCCCTTTCCCCCTGTCATGTCATACTTGTTATAGTGTGTATAGCCTCACAGTATGGGGCATCAGACACTTTAAAATGTGTTTCCTGCAAACACAAGCACAGGGGGCGTTCCTATGCTTACAGTTTCACTTTCTCCAGACGTATCCAAAACCCATTAATGTTCCACAGTAATATGGGAGCCATGTATCATGGGGGCTGCACTTTCACCCTGTCTTTCTGCCATGCAGGTGAGACCATAGTGGGTGGAGACTCAGTCTCAGGGTGAGATGGTTGCCCAAGTCTGACATCAAGATCCATTAGCCCTTCAGAAGAAGCCTGTGAGATGTCTGAGAGAATGATATCAACATCATTGGACTGTATTCTTCCTGACTCCATCAGTGGTGGACACTTGACCTGTGATTTTTTGCCCCACTTAGGCTTCAGAGCCACAGCTGCAGCTGTGACAGGGTCAGCACTGGATGGAATGCCCCACTGAATCTTTGGGTGGACTAGCAGCTCTGCAACAGTGGGAAACACGGCCTTCTCTAAACTTCTTAGGGAAGGTACATGTGTTGAAATAACTGCTGCAGCGTTAGTGCACAAATAAACTCAGTCGCTATTGTTGACACAAGTGACCTTCGTTTGTGTAGCAGCATTGGCTTTCTGAACTGGCTGTTTAAGAACTGAATCAAAAAAGGTAGTGAATGTTGGGGGCAGCCCCGCTTTATAAATCTTCCTGGCCTCACCATATGGGATGTACTTCGTAGACTTAAGCTGTTTTATCTTCTACTCTTCAAGAAATACGCTGCAGTCCCGACTCCAGACAGGATGAGCCTCAGAGCAATTCACACACTTCAAAGTCAATGAATGCAGGACTCCTTTATGGGCAGTGATACCACATTTGCCACAAGTGGCTTCTCCCTTACACCCAAGAGTAGTATGACCTAAGTACTGGCATCTGAAACAGCACATTGCGTTGGATACATAACACGGCATGCTTAGGCTAAGGAAACCTGTTGTAACAGGCTCTGGAACTTTCGTGCTGCTGAAAGTCAGTGTAAACGAGTCAGATTTGATAAGATTTGCCATCTACCCTTTCATTACATTCTTCTTCACATCAACAATTCCTTCTTGGGGCCACTCAACTTTCAGTTATTCTTTGGGAATGTGCACTAGATCCTGGCACCTCACAACACCTCTGCTGTAATTCAACGTGGTGTGGAGCTCAGTATCAGTGGCATATTCCCCAAGGCATTTCGCTTTCTGCAGGTTCGTAGACTGCTGAGAATTAGTTGTTTCAGCCAGTAATGTCCCATTGTGTAACCACGTGATTGTTTTTAATATCCCTGCAGTGCCCTCTAAACCCTTTTGGATGTAAGGTGAGACTTCTTGAAAGATGCCCTCTCTTCTTAACTATCAAAAATACATTCTGACTTGCATCATGCACCAGCCGGTGTGGCCGAGCGGTTCTAGGCGCTTCAGTCTGGAACCGCGCGATCTCTACGGTCGCAGGTTCGAATCCTGCCTCGGGCATGGATGTGTGTGGTGTCCTTAGGTTAGTTACGTTTAAGTAGTTCTCAGTTCTGGGGGACCGATGACCTCAGATGTTAAGTCCCATAGTGCTCAGAGCCATTTGAATTTTTGCATCATGCATTTTGTTACTAAATATCTTAGTACCGTTTACAACCCCTGAATCTGGAGGGCTTGTCACATGAGACCTCTTGTACGATTAGGTGTTAGTACTTCCAACCAACCCACCTATGATGCTGGGAGGAGGAGAAGAAGATTTCAAGTGGTCCATATTGGTCCCATGAGCAGCAGCTTAGACAGAGCCCAACAGGCATAGGTAAGCCTTATACAACTGAGGAGCGGCAGGTTCCCCACAGGTTGCCAGCAAATGACTGTTTCAACTCAACAGCCATGCATCTTATCAATGTGCAGCACACCTTGAGATTGAGGGGATTTTTATAGAGGTTTTTACCATCCTCGCAATCTGGGGGAGCAAGCCAAGATCTGCAGTCTCTGTGAAACACAACGTTCAACTATTGTGCCATACAGAGGTTGCTGAACAATACCCAGAGCTTATGGTGACAGGGAACTTGCGGCCCTTACCAGTCCTCAGCTCAGAAATCCCGAGGTCGCCAAACCCGTACTCAGAAAACGAATGCTGAGCTCCTGAGACCCACGCAGACTCGCTATCATGACATATTATCCAGAGAGAATGCAGCAAGTGTGTATTTGCTGCATTGCTAATATTGTTTGTGATTGTGTGCTGCTTTTGTTTATTGATGTACTTTTTTGTCAGACTAATAATGATAAACAAATTGCATTGTATCTGGCTGAGAGCATCATGACATCGATGTGTCATCTAATAGGGAAATACGGATAAACACATTAAAAAATATTGCGAGAGTACTTAAATACCTCCCTCGTGCACTGAATGACGTAATAGAGCTCAACTGGTGTTAGTTAAAGGTAACATTCCGAGCGCAGCGGCAGCGACAGGCGACAGAGACAAGTGTCGCTCATGACAGCGACATGTTGTTACCTTACCCAGCAACAGACTCTACAGTGTGTCGTTCGAATTCGAAGACGACGGTTGTCTGCGAAAACATGTCGACTAATGAAATTGTGCGTTTACTTTTTGAAGAGGAGGAAGATGATGATTTGTTTTTGTACCAATATTTAAAGAGGAGACGCCCTGATGACTCGATGTTCAAGGGCCGACGCAAGGAAGGTTTCTACATGTTAGAAAATCATTTACGAAGTGATGAAGAAAAATTCAGATCTTACTGCGGATTAAATAAAAAAACAATTTTATTTTATTTTGAATTTAATTCGTGAAGAATTACAACCAAGAACTACAAGAGATGTGATTATAGTCGAAGAAAAATTATTCTTAACGTTAAGGTATTGTATTTGTATCGCCTTGTATAATATTTTCAATTTCTTCTACACTGAAATTATGCTGTTCTTGAACAGGTGGTAGTGTCAGATCAGTAGTGTCTTGAGGCGAGTATGCTTACATGGCAACGGAATTGGTGAAAATAGAAGGCTTTGAAATTGTGTAATCAGTAGTGCTCGCAGTTTGACTTGGGGAATTTGAGCGACATGAAGTAGAGTTAAATGACCCTTCGGTACTGAAGTGCTGAATAGAAGAATAAGGATTCTCAGCTGCCATCATTTGATAATAAATCAGAATGTTAAAAACTTATTGCTTCGCTTTAAGTTTATAAATTTGTGGTAGCGAGCCCAAAATATCTTCGACGTGATTGCAAAATGAATGTATTTCAATATCATGTTTTTGTCTTATTTTATTCAACAAGTCTGCCGGCTGTCATCCCTCGTTTTTAAGTAATTGAGAATGGTATCGTGTTTTTTGTTTCGGCGTCGTCATTTAGTATTAGTAGCCTCAGTAATTGTTGTAGGTTGGCGGTCTGTAAGAGTTTCATTCGCAGCTCCTTCCTCCTTCACCTCCCTGTAAGCGACAATACTTTCACCCCCAGATTGCTCAGCGGTATCATCTCCGTCTACCCTGTCTTTCACCACGTTAGTGCCGCCAGTTCTGTGCTGAGATACGGTCTGAAGAAAACTCACCTGTTATATATTGTCCATTTAGAGTTCTTACGTGCAACAGATCCTGTTCCTGATGTATTGTTGAGCTTGAATCTATTGTAGGAGTCTTAAATGTGTTTCCATCGTCTTTTACAATTCTCACGTGTAACGAAAATTATGACATGCATTTTACATGTTAACATTCAAATACCAATCACAGTTTCTTCCGTACGTCGTGTACATTTACAAAATACATATTGTCTATATAAATAATGATAAGGATTTTTTTTCTCTTTTTTTCAGATTCATGGCCACAGGAGAAACGTTTAAGTCTTTGTCATATGCCTATCGCATATATCTCCCGGATCGTTAGGAAAGTTTTGAACATATTGAGAACATAACTGATGCCAATAGCCTTACCATCGCCAAATGAAAATACTTTTATGCACGTTGAACAAGAGTTTTGGCAGAAATGGAATGTACCAAACTGTGTGGGTAGTATTGATGGCAAACGTGCGCATAAAAGCACCAAAAAACAGCGGACCTCTTTTTTTCAACTATAAAAATTACTTTTCCATTGTTCTGCTTGCAATAGTTGACGCCAATTACAAATTCATTGTTGTAGATGTTGGTTCTTATGGCAAAGACGGTGACAGCCGTATTATTTAAAAATCCGAGATGGGGAAAAAGATTGTCACAAACAATTTTAATTTCACTGCACCTAAATGCCTTCCAAACATTGATATTTTAATGCCGCACTTCATAATTGGCGATTAAGCATTTGCACTTATTAATTACGTGATGAAGCCATACTCTTGAAGAGTTGCACAATTGGATCGGGAAAAAGAAATTTTTAACTACCGTTTGTGTCGGGCTCGTCGATTAGTAGTAAACGCCTTTGGGTTATTGTCTTAAGTATTTAGAGTGTTTTATACACCAATTGCAATTTTACCAGACTAAGTTGATGACCTGAGTATAACAGCTTGTTGCCTACATAATATTCTGCCAGATGCTTATCTTTAAGATCAACAAATTCCCTTCTATCAATGTGAAACGACTCAGTCAACAAGTATAATAGAATTGGCGCATAACGGAGGTTTTACAAACAATGTTGGATTTGAGGCGAGAGACAAGCTTAAAGGTTTTTTTTGGAACTACACAGGGCGGAGTACCACGGCAAGATAATGGTGTAAATAATGGTAACTGATCTTCGTTGAACTTCCGTAGTTAATTTGAATACTATTTACAAGAAACATACATAACGATATGTATATACACTCCTGGAAATTGAAATAAGAACACCGTGAATTCATTGTCCCAGGAAGGGGAAACTTTATTGACACATTCCTGGGGTCAGATACATCACATGATCACACTGACAGAACCACAGGCACATAGACACAGGCAACAGAGCATGCACAATGTCGGCACTAGTACAGTGTATATCCACCTTTCGCAGCAATGCAGGCTGCTATTCTCCCATGGAGACGATCGTAGAGATGCTGAATGTAGTCCTGTGGAACGGCTTGCCATGCCATTTCCACCTGGCGCCTCAGTTGGACCAGCGTTCGTGCTGGACGTGCAGAACGCGTGAGACGACGCTTCATCCAGTCCCAAACATGCTCAATGGGGGACAGATCCGGAGATCTTGCTGGCCAGGGTAGTTGACTTACACCTTCTAGAGCACGTTGGGTGGCACGGGATACATACGGACGTGCATTGTCCTTTTGGAACAGCAAGTTCCCTTGCCGGTCTAGGAATGGTAGAACGATGGGTTCGATGACGGTTTGGATGTACCGTGCACTATTCAGTGTCCCCTCGACGATCACCAGTGGTGTACGGCCAGTGTAGGAGATCGCTCCCCACACCATGATGCCGGGTGTTGGCCCTGTGTGCCTCGGTCGTATGCAGTCCTGATTGTGGCGCTCACCTGCACGGCGCCAAACACGCATACGACCATCATTGGCACCAAGGCAGAAGCGACTCTCATCGCTGAAGACGACACGTCTCCATTCGTCCCTCCATTCACGCCTGTCGCGACACCACTGGAGGCGGGCTGCACGATGTTGGGGCGTGAGCGGAAGACGGCCTAACGGTGTGCGGGACCGTAGCCCAGCTTCATGGAGACGGTTGCGAATGGTCCTCGCCGATACCCCAGGAGCAACAGTGTCCCTAATTTGCTGGGAAGTGGCGGTGCAGTCCCCTACGGCACTGCGTAGGATCCTACGGTCTTGGCGTGCATCCGTGCGTCGCTGCGGTCCGGTCCCAGGTCGACGGGCACGTGCACCTTCCGCCGACCACTGGCGACAACATCGATGTACTGTGGAGACCTCACGCCCCACGTGTTGAGCAATTCGGCGGTACGTCCACCCGGCCTCCCGCATGCCCACTATACGCCCTTGCTCAAAGTCCGTCAACTGCACATACGGTTCACGTCCACGCTGTCGTGGCATGCTACCAGTGTTAAAGACTGTGATGGAGCTCAGTATGCCACGGCAAACTGGCTGACACTGACGGCGGCGGTGCACAAATGCTGCGCAGCTAGCGCCATTCGACGGCCAACACCGCGGTTCATGGTGTGTCCGCTGTGCCGTGCGTGTGATCATTGCTTGTACAGCCCTCTCGCAGTGTCCGGAGCAAGTATGGTGGGTCTGACACACCGGTGTCAATGTGTTCTTTTTTCCATTTCCAGGAGTGTATTTTTTATTTACGAAATTAATTTGATTATATATCACGCTTGTACATATTTATATAAATGCGAGTACATGGTAAATAAAATGTGTAGCTAAATAAATAATACTCACTGTTTTTATTGAGCTCCTTCCCTACATCTTTCCATACATTGATCGTTGCAAGTGTATTTTTGTATACATCTAATTTGACGTCATATAGCTGGGAGTTGACACAGACCAAATTTATCAGTTTTTCGTCTTCTTCGCGTGTACAATCCATATTCACGCTCCGCGGCACGCGCCACTACTGGTCTGGGAGCAGCGGTGTCGCCCGTCGCGTGAGCGACAGGTGCAGGCGTGACGTGCAGCGCGGCACTTGTCGCGCCCTGCGAACCAACTCACATAAGTAATAATACACTACTGGCCATTAAAATTGCTGCACCAAGAAGCAATGCAGATGATAGATGGGTATTCATTGGACAAATATATTATACTAGAACTGACATGTGATTACATTTTCACGCAATTTGGGCACATAGATCCTGAGAAATCAGTAGCGAGAACAACCACCTCTGGCCGTAATAACGGCCTTGATACGCCTGGGCATTGAGTCAAACAGAGCTTGGATGGCGTGTACAGTTACAGCTGCCCATGCAGCTTCAACACGATACCACAGTTCATCAAGAGTAGTGACTGGCGTATTGTGATGAGCCAGTTGCTCGGCCACTATTGACCAGACGTTTTCAGTTGGTGAGAGATCTGGAGAATGTGCTGTCCAGGGTAGCAGTCGAACATTTTCTGTATCCAGAAAGGCCCGTACAGGACCTGCAACATGCAGTCGTGCATTATCCTGCTGAAATGTAGGCTTTCGCAGTGATCAAAGGAAGGGTAGAACCACGGGTCGTAACACATCTGAAATGTAACGTCCACTGTTCAAAGTGCTGTCATCGCGAACAAGAGGTGACCGAGACATGTAACCAATGGCACCCCATACCATCATGCCAGGTGACAGCCAGTATGGCGATGACGAATACACGCTTCCAATGTGCGTTCGCAGCCATTTCGCCAAACACGGATGCGACCATCATGATGCTGTAAGTGCTGTCATCGCGAACAAGAGGTGACCGAGACGTGTAACCAATGGCACCCCATACCATCATGCCAGGTGATAGCCAGTATGGCGATGACGAATACACGCTTCCAATGTGCGTTCGCAGCCATTTCGCCAAACACGGATGCGACCATCATGATGCTGTAAACAGAACCTGGATTCATCAGAAAAAATGACGTTTTGCCATTCGTGCACCCAGGTTCGTCGTTGAGTACACCATCGCTGGCGCTCCTGTCTGTGATGCAGCGTCAAGGGTAACCGCAGCCGTGGTCTCAGAGCTGACAGTCCATGCTGCTGCAAACGTCGTCGAACTGTTCGTGCTGATGGTTGTTGTCTTGCAAACGTCACCATCTGTTGACTCAGGGATCAAGACGTGGCTGCACGATCCGTTACAGCCATGCGGATAACATGCCTGTCATCTCGACTCCTAGTGATACGAGGCCGTTGGGATCCAGCACGGCGTTCCGTATTACCCTCGTGAACCCACCGATTCCATATTCTGCTAACAGTCATCTCGAGCAACGCGAGCAGCAATGTCGCGATACGATAAACAGCAATCGCGATAGGCTACAATCCGACCTTTATCAAAGTCGGAAACGTGATGGTACGCATTTCTCCTCCTTACACGAGGCATCACAACAACGTTTCACCAGGCAACGCCAGTCAACTGCTGTTTGTGTATGAGAAATCGGTTGGAAACTTTCCTCATGTCAGCACGTTGTAGGTGTCGCCACCGGCGCCAACCTTGTGTGAATGTTCTGAAAAGCTAATCATTTGCATATCACAGCATCTTCTTCCTATCGGTTAAATTTCGCGTCTGTAGCACGTCATCTTCGTGGTGTAGCAGTTTTAATGGCCAGTAATGTAAATAATGAAGAAAGTGTGTTTCTTTACTCTACAAAATGTTCCAAGGCAATCTGTCGTCAACTTGAACGGTTGCAAAAAACGCAAGAGAAAATCCTGCTCGAATGTCTGTGTCACGTTAGAAAAGCTGGTGAGTAATGTGAAGTTTGTGTGGATACCAATTCAAAATTTTTTGCTGCACTTTTCGATTGGTGCAGCATGGAAAGTTTAGCTATCGTCACGGAGCTAGCAGACTGCTTGAAGTCGCACATTTCGTCCAGCATTCTCAGCCATGGTAATAGCAACTTGTTCAACAATTTGTGGCGTAAGTGGTTATCGGCCTTTTCGGTGAATAGTTCCCAAATCGCCGTTATGTCGATCTTCCGAATCATTTTATTCTACCCCGGTTCGGAAAAAGGACCTTTAACGCGTCGATACTCGGGAAGAGCAGCAGCACTGTTGCTGTTGTTTCGATAAAAACAACTTTACGAGTAAAGCCCTATTTACTTTGTCCAGACCTATGTTGACTGCCTGCAACTGCAAAACATGCTAACGCTCGTGTTTCGACCCTACGTCGCCGCCCCAGTACCGGCGCCTAACAGAAAACCACGATACCAACACCACTAAAAATGCAAATCCTGCGGCGCAGTCTGACCAACATTCCTATAAAGCCGAGTACCGATCCGGTAAATAGTTTTCCATCTACACTGCCTCAAATAGCGAAAGTTTAGTTATAACCATCCTGTATGATTACTGACAGAATTTTAAAACAGAAACTGTGTACGTATCTTGAGGAAGCGTAACACACGGTACGCAAATTACCCAGACTATATTCTTCCGATATTTGAGAATGAGAGGACTTGGCTACTTCCAACAACCTTTACATATAATTTCAAACCATCTTGAAAATTTTTCTTTTTGCCCACCCCTCACAAAATAATGAAAGGAAGAAACGTTATCAGTTGCGACATTTTAACTGCTCATCCAGTAAAGCATCAGCAACTGCCGTGACGTTTTAATTTATTTTTTCTTTACATCCAGATGTATCCGCTACACATTTTGCAGACAGTACTCATATGTAACACTGAATATACCTGTAAAAGTACACTACTGGCCATTAAAATTGCTGCACCACGAAGATGACGTGCTACAGACGCGAAATTTAACCGACATTAAGAAGATGCTGTGATATGCAAATGATTAGCTTTTCAGAGCATTCACACAAGGTTGGCGCCGGTGGCGACACCTACTACGTGCTGACATGAGGAAAGTTTCCAACCGATTTCTCATACACAAACAGCAGCTGACCGGCGTTGCCTGGTAAAACGTTCTTGTGATGCCTCGTGTAAGGTGGAGAAATGCGTACCATCACGTTTCCGACTTTGATAAAGGTCGGATTATAGCTTATCATGATTGCGGTTCATCGTATCGCGACATTGCTGCTCGCGTTGGTCGAGATCCAATGACTGCTAGCAGAATATGAAATCGGTAGGTTCAGGAGGGTAATACGGAACGCCGTGCTGGATCCCAACGGCCTCCTACCACTAGCAGTCGAGATGACAGGCATCTTATCCGCATGTCTGTAACGGATCGTGCAGCCACGTCTCGATCCCTGAATCAACAGATGGGGACGTTCACAAGACAACAACCATTTGCACGAACAGCTCGACGACGTTTGCAGCAGCATGGACTATCACCTCGGAGACCGTGGCTGCGGTTACCCTTGACGCTGCATCACAGACAGGAGCGCCTGCAGTGGTGTACCCACGTGTATTCGTCATCGCCATACTGGCTGTCACCTGGCATGATGGTATGGGGTGCCATTGGTTACACGTCTCGGTCACCTCTTGTTCGCGATGACAGCACTTTGAACAGTGGACGTTACATTTCAGATGTGTTACGACCCGTGGTTCTACCCTTCCTTTGATCACTGCGAAAGCCTACATTTCAGCAGGATAATGCACGACTGCATGTTGCAGGTCCTGTACGGGCCTTTCTGGATACAGAAAATGTTCGACTGCTACCCTGGACAGCACATTCTCCAGATCTCTCACCAACTGAAAACGTCTGGTCAATAGTGGCCGAGCAACTGGCTCATCACAATACGCCAGTCACTACTCTTGATGAACTGTGGTATCGTGTTGAAGCTGCATGGGCAGCTGTAACTGTACACGCCATCCAAGCTCTGTTTGACTCAATGCCCAGGCGTATCAAGGCCGTTATTACGGCCAGAAGTGAATTTTCTGGGTACTGATTTCTCAGGATGTATGTACCCAAATTGCGTGAAAATGTAATCACATGTCAGTTCTAGTATAATATATTTGTCCAATGAATACCCGTTTATCATCTGCATTTCTTCTTGGTGTAGCAATTTTAAGCGCCAGTAGTGTATATCATTGTACGACTCATAGTTCAGAAGACAGTAGCTTTTCTTAAAACGGAACACAAATTGCAATACTCATCTAGTGTTTTATAATGTGCCCACTTGGCGACTTCCAACAACCGTTAAACATAATTTCAAACATTTTGTAAACTTTTTCATTACCGGTGGTCCATCGATGAATAACCTGAACTAACAAATCCAACACAATTAGGGTTTTGCATCTTCAGTCTTAAAGGTTTCAAACGCTGGTGTCAAATACACTTGATGAAAAAAAGTAGCAACACCAAGAACTAGTTGTGCGACATAAAAGAAAGTCGGTAGGCGTGTTTCTACATCTGAAAGATGATGTAAATTCAAACTTCACGCCAGTCGCGTAAGAGTGGCGTTAGTAGCGCCACTATTGCGTGCAAATCAGGTTTGCTCACGCTATAACGGTTGTGAGCGTTACTTGCCTTTCAGACTGGACGTGGTGAGTGGATGTTAGTCGACAATGTCTTTAAGGCGACAATGACGCCATTATCAACACTGAATTTGGACGAGGTCCCGTAATAGTGTTACGATAAGCTGAATGTTCCTTCTGCGATATTGCAGAAAGACTTGGCAGGAATGTAGCCACTGTACATGACTGCTGTCAGCGGTGGTCACTGTAACGTTGTTGTTGTTGTTGTTGTGGTCTTCAGTCCTGAGACTGGTTTGATGCAGCTCTCCATGCTACTCTATCCTGTGCAAGCTTCTTCATCTCCCAGTACCTACTGCAACCTACATCCTTCTGAATCTGCTTAGTGTATTCATCTCTTGGTCTCCCCCTATGATTTTTACCCTCCACGCTGCCCTCAAATACTAAATTGGTGATCCCTTGATGCCTCAGAACATGTACGGTCGTAAAAAGGCAGGGCTACGTACGGCCACGTGGCACTACCGAGAGGGAAGATCATCGCGTTCATCGTATGGCTCTGGCGCTTCGGACTGCATCTTCAAGCAGCAGTTTGACAGAACGAACTGTTACTAATCGGATACTTAAAGGACATGATCTACAGAGTGTCGACATGTTGCTTTGGCCTGCTCGGTCACCAGAGCTGCCTTTAATCAAGGATGTACGGGACATCACAGGGCGCCAACTCTAGCGTTGTCCACAACAGCATTAACCGTATCTGTATTGACCGTCCAAATGCAGCAATGATTGAACTCATCTCACAAACTGATATCCGGCACTTGTACAACACAATTCATGCACGCCTGCATACATGGGTTCCACACTCTGTTGGTTGCACCAGTTATTAATATACCGATATTTCACATTCGTAATTGGTTTTCTCATGCCTACTTTAACCTGTCATTTTGCAACGTTAATGACTTGGATATGTTACGTAGGCAAATTCCGCCCGGCGAATTACCGACGAGGGTCGGTGAGCCGGCTTGCCTAGATGTAGTTTTTAGGTGGTTATTCACAGCCCACTAAGTGAATACTGGGCTGGTCCTCACGTCCCGCCTCAGTTACACGACTCACAGACATTTGAAAACGTTCGCACTATTTCACAGTTTACACTAGACGCAGACAGCTGGGGTACACTAATTCCACCCCGGGAGGTACGGGGTGGCGACAGGAAGGGCATCCTGTGGTGTCACCGCCAGACACTACACTTGCTAGGTGGTAGCCTTTAAACCGGCCGCGGTCCGTTAGTATACGTCGGACCCGCGTGTCGCCACTATCAGTGATTGCAGACCGAGCGCCGCCACGCAGCAGGTCTAGTATAGAGAGATTCCCTAGCACTCGCCCCAGTTGTACAGCCGAGTTTGCCAGCGATGGTTCACTGTCTACATACGCTCTCATTTGCAGAGACGACAGTTTAGCATAGTCTTCAGCTACTCCATTTGCTACGACCTAGCAAGGCGCCATATTCAGTTACTATAATTACTATCTTCAAGAATGTATTCTGAACAGATAATATTGTAAATCATGTACCGTCAAGAGCGACGTTCATCATTAATGGATTAAAGTTAGGTATCAAACTGGTTACGTCCGCTTTCTGAATTCTCATTCCTTGTCATGTTCCAGACCTCACGTCAGTATAGTTCTTCCCTTCTCACGCCAGCCTGCGTGAGCTAAAACGCGTGCATTTCGGCCTCCACTCGTAACACGCTGTTGGCTCTTCCGCTAACACAAAACATCCGGCCACCCTCTTGACACTAACTACGCCAAATCCGTAGTCACAAGGCCGACCCCGCGTTCCAGTGGGACAAAGGCCCAAAGAAAATGATGATGATGATGATGACGATGATGTTACTGAGGCAAATGTATTCCCAAAATTTCATTACTCTACCTTAATTATTTTGTGATGTTACGACTTTTTTTCCGTCAGTGTATTTAACACATTGACTCAATTGTAATCAGACGTTTGAAGCTGTTTCATACATAGGAGTTCGATTCTTTAAGGAAACGGGTATGAAGGGGTTACGAGTATTCTATTATTACTGTGCAGAAATTGAATTTCACCGTAGTAATTAAAAACTATCGAATTTCATAATCTGATGATACAAAACAGATTATGACATTCCTTTCTTGTGATAAATGACTATTTTTCTCCCCAAATTCGTTATACAGAGGCATATTCATACATGTAAGAAGAATTTGTTTGCTTTGCTGTTAGAATAACTACAGGTAAACAGTACCAAACTAGAATGCATGTCACAGGGATGGTGTAAATGTTTGAATTTTAATGCATATGATTTTCTTATTCGAGTCATCAAAACATTGTCACTTACTAGATACCTAATTGATCCATTACATTACATCACAAATCCCATCGAGCATGTTAGTGCGTTTATTGAGTCAGAACAATTGCTTTAAAACGCATCGAAAACAAATCTTAAGGAAATAAATTCCACCTTTGGCATTTCAGAATTTGGTCGGAAGCCTTCGCAACGTTATAGTATTGCTGAACGACGTTCTTCGCTCTGTGTTAAATTCGTTGGCGGCACCTTAGAAAGTAATAGCAGTGAATGCGGCGGACTAGATCTCATAGTACTTCTGCAATTACCGTTTAGTTGCATCGTTTCATCAGTCGCAATCGGCACTGTTTGATAGTTCTGATATCACCAAGGCGGTGTGAAGTACACCTTTTTTTTCTCACGATAAGCTCGTTGGAAATTCCAGTGTCTGCGGCAATGAACTTTTGCCGAGGTGATAACGGAAAGACGTAAGCTGCCGGTCAGCTGGTTGGCACCTCTTATCGAGATACGCTAGTTTTGAGAAATCCAGCGGAGTTTTTACGGGTTCTCTAGTTCTCTGAAAGCAATGAATCTGCCTTGCAGCATCGCTCAATTTGGCGCCACAATAATGTGTACTTTTTCAGTTTCTTTATAATGTGTACTCGACTTTTTTCTTCGTGATCGTACTAGTTACTCTTGCCTTGTGTTTTAACCTAAGTATCTTACTAGCCTATGCCTTTTGAAATTGCACGTTTTTCTGTAAATATATCAGTTGCGTTTTCATTTGTGATCGCTATGAAGCTGTATCTGCTAACGTACGGTAGGTATCCCTAGACATTTGAAGGTTACCTTCCGAATTATAGAGTACTTTTTCATAACATTGACTTATGCTTAACTTAACGTTAATTTTTCTCATTACTCACGGCTCTAAATATTTATACTCTTATCGACCGAAAGGAATTTAAAAGTGATATCAGCCCCATAGAGCGATTTAAGTCGTTTCCTGGCTTTATTGCGTCATGGGAAAGAATCAAAATAGCTGAAGATTCGTCTTTTGAGACGAGAGTGGCAGTTATAATACTACCACTACAGAATGTCTCACACCATTCACACGTGTTTAAGAACTATGTTCAGTAAAGATGTTGACCGGATTGCGCTCTTTGATATTCTGAAGGTAGCAGGGATAGAACACACGAAGCGAAAGGTTATTTACAACTTGTACCGAAACCAGACTGCACGTATAAGAGTTCGACATGAAGAAAAAGCTATAGTGGAGAAGCGAGTGAGACAACATTGTAGTCTATCCCTGACGTTATTCAGTCTGTACATTGAGCAAGCAGTAAAGGAAACCAAGGAGAAATTCGAAAAGGGAATTAGAGATCAGGGAGAAGAAATTAAAACTTTAAAGTTTGACAATGGCGCTGTAATTCTGTCAGAGACGGCAAATGAACTGGAAGAACAGTTGAACAGAACTGACTGTCTCGAAAAGAGACTGTGAAATGAACGTCAACAAAAGTAAAACAAGGTTAATGAAGTATAATAGAATTAAATCAGGCGATACAGAGGGAACAACGTTAGGAAATGTAAAACTAAAAGTAGTACAGGGTGTCCGAAAAGACTTTCCCTGATTACATAAATTGATAACTCAGGCTAGAAGTAAGATACAAATATGAAACTTGTGTCGAATTGTTTACAACTATCAAAGTTTTTTTTCTGTTTTAGGTTCGCAGTACGTAAGTTGTGGATGAGGTGCAGTTCCCAAGAAGCCATGTTAATCAATCAGGAGTAGGCACAGTGTGTCCTGTGGTACCATGAGACACGATCACCAACCACAGTGCAGAGACACTTCCAGACAACATTTGGAAGGAATCCACCTGATGTCAAGAGCATTAAAGCCTGGTATGAGAAGTTCAAGAACACAGGATCGGTTGCTGACCTACCGAGGCCTGGTCGACCAAGAACCTCAGCAGACAGGGTGGAAGCTGTAAGGCAGTCTTTTCTGCGAAGTCCGAAGAAATCGTTGCGCAGGGCCTCACGTGAATTACAGATGCCAAAAAGCTCTCTCCATGACATTTTACACAAACGTTTAGTGTTTCGTGCATACAAAGTGCAAATCGTTCAGACCTTGTTGCCCAATGACGGTACACGTCGATATGACTTTGCGGTCGAATTGCTATCACGTATTGAGGACGAATTGCCTTTTCCGACGAAGCGACCTTTTTTGTCAGTGGAATAGTGAATCGCCATAATGTGCGCATTTGGGGTTCACAACCCCGTGGCGAGGTCATGGAGTGCACCAGAGGCAGTCCAAAGGGAAATGTTTGGTGCGCGCTATTGCACGATCGAATTATCGGGCCATTCCTTTTCACTGAGGCTACCATCACATCTGCATTGTATCTGGACATGTTGCAACTGTATGCTGTTCCTCAGCTGCTTCAGTATCACCCCGATGTCTTGTTTCAGAAAGACGGTGCACCGCCTCATTGGGGTTTGAACGTCCATGCCTATCTCGATATGACCTTTCCTGGGGATGGATTGGTCGTGATGGGCCAACGGTTTGGCCTCCACGCTCTCCTCACATAACCCAATTAGACTTCTTTTTACGGGATTATGTCAAGGACGAGGTCTACCGAACACGTGTACCAGATCTTGAAACCCTGCGGCAACGGATAACCACCGTCATTGAATCGATCCCCCCCAGTGATGTTGGCTCATGTGTGGACGGAAATTGAATATCGCCTAGATGTGCTACGTGCTACCAAGGGTGCTCATGTGGAAGTTTACTGATGTGTGAAAAAAACTTTGATAGTTTGTAAACAATTAGACACCAGTTTCATATTTGTATCTTACTTCTAGCCTGAGTTGTCAATTTGTGTAATCAGGGAAAGACTTTTCGGACACCGTGTAGATGAATTTTGATTTTAGAGCAGGTAAATAACTGATGGTGGCGAAAGTCATCAGAAATCTGCAAACAGTGCAGACTGCACCAGAATGCGCTCATTCATACTACCCTAGTTGTGCCGTCAATTTCTTCCCCCCCCCCCCCCTCCCCTGGCCCCCAACCCCCCTCACCAACCTTTGGACAACAAAGTTCAAACAATTGTCACCCTTAGTTTGGAGCTAACTTGCATTTTGTTAAAGTCCACTCAGTAGAAACCCAAGAGCCCACTACACATAAGTTTAAAATGGTGGAAAAATTCATGTGTCCTACCGTCCACAAGGTGAGAAATTCACTTACCCTACAATTGAACCGGATGGAAACCCACTGGTAGTCGGAACTAAAACACTTGTTCTAACTTTACGCCTCTGGTAGATGAGTGGTCAGCGCGACGGAATGTCATGCCTAGCGGCCCGGGTTCGATTCCCGGCTGGGTGTTGTGTTGTCCTTATCATCATCATTTCGTCCCCATCGACACGCAAATCGCCGAAGTGACGTCAAGTCGAAATATTTGCACCAGGCGAACGGTCTACCCGACAGGAGGCCCTAGCCATACGGCATTTCCACCTATGCAACATATTTGGTTGTCACTGTCGTGTGTGGTAGGAAAAGGATAGGAAAGTTTATGTCTTTATTTAAACAAGCACCACAATGCTGAGAGCCTCTCTTCTATAGGCCACGCTACCGCCGCCACAAAATCTCCGACCATTGACCGAACGGGGCACTGCAGTGCCTCACTGTCTTGTATCGGGCCACACTGTTGTGGGGGCGTTTGCCCAAACTGGATGCCCTTATCCAGCTAAGCGCCAATATGCTCAGAGCTCGCAAAAATCGCAAGACGTTATTCAGTCCCACATCAGTGGCGACTTCAACTATTATTCCATTCGCAGGATCGAATCCTGCCTCGGGCATGGATGTGTGTGATGTCCTTTGGTTAGTTGGGTTTAAGTAGTTCTAAGTCTAGGGGACTGATGACCTCAGATGTTAAGTCCCATAGTGCTTGGAGCTATTTGATTTTTATTATTCCATTATCCTGTATGGTACGAGTCTTAAAAGGCTGTTGACACATCATTTTGGAAAGCGGTCAGGTGTATGGCAGTCTGCTATTGTTCGATATGTCCCAGATACCTCGACAAAGATGGCGATTCCACACTTAGCCTTACTCTAATTTTAGAACTGATCAGTGGCTTACTGTGTCGATGGGAGTGCAGGCCGAGCACTGAGACTGGAGCCGACACCACCAAACGCACTCAGAATAGTACTATCACATTTCTTTTTCTGGCATGGGGGGGGGGGGGGGCATGTGTGACCGTACGGATGAACAGCTAAAACAAGACTGCAGAACGCTATACTGTTATGAAGCTACATTTTATGTACAGACAGCGAAGACAAGAGAAATCAGTGTTTGTACAGAAGCGTGTATTCATTCACCCCTCACCATCGTTACTAGTGGAACACCACTGAGAACAACAAACATTGCATCAAAATCACTAAATTTTGCTTTGAAATTAGCGAATATACTACTGAAATCAATCGGTTTTTTTGCATGAATCAGAGAATTTCTGCTTCAAGTCTACTCACTTGCCGTTGAACATGTACAATGAAGAATCACTCAGCAGAGGGCACATGACAGTTAGCATGTCACGGAACATTTACTTCTGAGGGTTCCAGCTTCACTGTGTGTTTTCCGTTGCATACATAAAATTAAACGTCACCATAGGATTTCTAAGTGAAGACAGCCTACATACATACAGCAAATCACTGAATTTTCATGTCAATTTTATGCTGAAATCGACAAATATTGTATCGAAACCAATGACATTTGTACCTAAAGAAGTGTGTTTCGGATCATACTTTGTCCATACCATTACACTTTCGTCTGGGATATACGTAGCTGTTACGATCTTAGTATGCCAGGACCGGTTCGTTACCATGCATACTTCATAATGTAGCTGACCCCGGTGGTGGTGAGGTGGCGATGGTGCAGGATGGCGAGCAGAGGAGAGGGTTAAGGTTGGTTTACAGGCCATTGGTGACCCAGGGATACCCTACTGTAAAATTAAACACTTTATTTTACCCATACATCTGTGCTATGCCTGTGCAGGGTAGCGACAGTAGGACAGAGGTATATGTTCTGGCTCAGATAACAATCTTATCCCATCTGGTGTCAAGTTACACATTTGGTGTCAGGTAACGCACTTGAATGACTTAAGAGTATATTCAAGGTCTTCCCCATCCCCTCCCTCCAGAGAACCACTGAGATTGATCAAGGTCACCCAGGGGAATCACTGGACCCCCTTCCTCCCCCTCTGCCCATTCCTTCCCCTCCCTCCCCTCCACTCCCCACCCTTCCTCTCCTCTTCTCTCATCTCTGGACCAATGAGGATCAAGCACACCCTCCTCCTCCTCCCCATCATCATTTTTTATAGCTCGGGCACTTGAGTGGAAGGGATTCACTCTGCAGCTGAGCAGCATAGGAAGAGGAACAGACTGGTATGTCCTGAGAGGCAGTAGGAAGAATATGTTTTGATTTACAAGGGCTTACCTCGATTGATGCAATCAAAGAGTGACTTGAGTGTGGGCAGCTCGCAAGGCTCTGCCCTGTAAAGAACCTAGAAGCTAATAGGATTTTCAGAAACACAGAGCTCAAGACTAAGTGAATCTCTGGATAACCAAAATTCAATGGCAGTATTCTCCCGGCACTACTGAATAGAGATGCTCTAATTCAATGTGCATTAGCACTTTTTTTTTAATCATATGGGACATAACTGCTAAGGTCATCAGTCCTTAACCTTACACACTATTTAACCTACATTATCTTTAGGACAAACACACACACCCATGCCCGAGGGAGGGCTCGAACCTCTGGCGGGACCAGCCACACAGTCCATGACTACAGCGGCCTAGACCGCTCGGCTAATCCTGCGCGGCTGCATTAGTACTGTATATGGCCTACGAATCTCTATTAATCAGCTGTCTGCGATCTCGAGATCTCAAGTTGATCTTCTCAATAATGCTGCTCATCAAAGAGTCCCTCAAATATTCTAACTCTAAAGCCTGGTGGCGACCGAAGTAAGGGTAGTGCAACAGACAACTACCCAACTGTAGGTGTCCTGTTTTAGGGTGAGTCCCCTCTTTATAGTGTTTCTCCAGTGCCTTGAAGATTCTCACTGATGTACATAGTGCATTTGTTTGAACATTACCATATTAGGTCAAATCACGAGGCACTTACACTTCGGTCACGCGCTCAGTATAGGAGCAGAGTCATGTACGCCTTGGCCATAGTCCACCTTTTGTGTATAAATTGTGTGTGTGCAGCACGGTCGCCAGGCTCTCTCTGTGTGAGCAAACTATTGCGCTAACCCTTCCTGTGCCTTCTCAAGACGGAACTTCACTACAACGTTAATTCAATGCATTCTTCTATCTCTAAAATCGGTTTACGCGACAAGACTGTTGAAGTGTTACCTCTGTTCTGCCTCTTCTAATTGTAGTTAAATCAAAAGTGAGAGCTGAAAGGGTATAGGAACCCTTTTCCTTCGCCGTGCTTATGTACCATGCTTTTTTTTCTAGTTGACTTCGTCTCAGTGGACTGAAATCTTGAGGCTGAAAACGTAAGTCCAAACTATCTCTCGAACCCCAAAAATAAGAAATATAGCTTCTCAAGGAGCGTTGTATTTTAACTGAATATGGCAGTGGGAAACACTTCTCTTAATGCATTTCTGTTAGATAAACATTAACATTAGTTTCATTAACTGAACAGTTTTCCACTTCATGGGGTAGAGACAGAATGAATTTTCCGTTGTCCTTGCCCGCGAAAGGCAAAGGTCCCGAGTTCGAGTCTCGGTCGGGCACACAGTTTTAATCTGCCAGGAAGTTTCATATCAGCGCACACTCCGCTGCAGAGTGAAAATCTCATTCTGGAAACATCCCCCAGGCTGTGGCTAAGCCATGTCTCCGCAATATCCTTTCTTTCAGGAGTGCTAGTTCTGCAAGGTTCGCAGGAGAGCTTCTGTAAAGTTTGGAAGGTAGGAGACGAGGTACTGGCAGAAGTGAAGCTGTGAGTACCGGGCGTGATTCGTGCTTCGGTAGCTCAGTTGGTAGAGCACTTGCCCGCGAAAGGCAAAGGTCCCGAGTTCGAGTCTCGGTCGGGCACACACTTTTAATCTGCCAGGAAGTTTCATATCAGCGCACACTCCGCTGCAGAGTGAAAATCTCATTCTGGAAACATCCCCCAGGCTGTGGCTAAGCCATGTCTCCGCAATATCCTTTCTTTCAGGAGTGCTAGTTCTGCAAGGTTCGCAGGAGCGCTTCTGTAAAGTTTGGAAGGTAGGAGACGAGGTACTGGCAGAAGTGAAGCTGTGAGTACCGGGCGTGAGTCGTGCTTCGGTGGCTCAGTTGGTAGAGCACTTGCCCGCGAAAGGCAAAGGTCCCGAGTTCGAGTCTCGGTTGGGCACACAGTTTTAATCTGCCAGGAAGTTTCAGCTTCAGCATTCTTTGGAGCGCTTCGTGTCTGCAAGAAGGGGCACACCTCCATGGAGCAAACGCCGGCTCAGCAAGTGTCATATGGCGGTGACCAGTTGCCAGAGCTGTACAGATGCGGCGTCCAGGCTCTCGATTTCATGCATCTACAAACGAATTCTATCACTATATGTGTATGCATATTTATTACCCACTTAAAATAATTTCTATGTGTAGATGATTATCATCATTCGCCGATAAAAGATACAAGTAAACTTATCACTTTTATGAAGTGTTACGTTGCACTTCATATTCCCCGCCTTAGATGCATAATGTCGTCATATCAAAAAGAAAACCTTAACTAACTAAACAACATTAATATTAGTGGTATCTTTCACATCAGTCTTTCTTAACCCCAACTTATCTCTAAAACATTTTCTTGTGTGATCTTAGTTACATAACATTACAGTCCACTTGTTGAATACAACCATTACCACATGTAATATTCCAACATTATGGGCAAATTCGTTCACTATCTTATTTGACTCTTTTATCTACTTTTATAATTCATTGAACTCATGTTCAATCACATTATATGATACACAACTATTCTTAAGAGTAATCAGGTTATCAACTGATTTGTCTTGTCAGTTTTACATCGAAATCAGCAAATTTAGTGTTTTTTATCTGTTTCTAAATCTATAGTAGTTTGAAGGCTTACTCTCCAACTTCTTCTTTTCGAGCCAGATGTGTTTATAGTTGTTGTTATTCTTGCATCATAGCTCCAAACTACGAAGGTCGTACTAGCCTCTTACTTGCTTATGGTTTCTCACGAGTAGTACAGGTAAGTAGGGAGTGGTTATATTCCATTCCAGGTTACACTAACCAAACTTAAAATTCCATACCAAACCAACCACAACGTTTAATTAGTCATCACTTTGAAGTAAAATATACCTTTATAAAACTATTTATTATCATTAAATAAGAAAATGTGAAAAAATTTCTGCATGTTTACTGTAGACGCTTCCCCACCACGCTCTCGGTAGAGACCTGGGGCTAAACGCGACAGCGCCTTCTGGTTTGCCAGTATGACTCCTTTTCCCTATTGCTATTAACTTAAGGAGTCACTGGTCATTTATAGTCAGTAATCCTTCGTTCATTCTCGCGCTATATTCGTTACTTCATACTCTTATGATCAATAATAGTTCACAAAGCTCCGGCCACTGCATCCTTACTGTTCATTTCGTACACACTTAGAACTGAACGAAAATACTCAGGTCTATCCATTTACCTGCCTGCTTTGGAGCAAGTCTCATAGAACCACGATATCCTAATCCTGTAAATACCGCCTAGTACACCACCATCTAGCGAAGTCTACCTTTTAGACAAATGTAGATTACGCCAGTACTCTTGGAATCACATTTGGGTTTTTCAGGAAACTGCGTTTCCTTTGATATGCATCTCGAGTTGATGAAATTATTATTTCAAAAGTCGTCATAATTAATCTTTAATTATTCACTGCCAGACTAATTTTCTCTGACGATTTGAGATCGCCTTCAGCTTGCCTAACCAGCGGACTATGGGCTGGTGGAGGTGGACGTATTTTCTGGGTCCTCATTTGATTAATTCTACAATATCGCAAGATGGCGAATACTAGCAGAGGCTAGCCAACCATTAGTTTCAAAATCAGGTGACGGCTATTTGCCGCGAAAGGATACAAGAGACCCCGCCGTTTCCGCGGAAGTTGTCGCCTCTTCAGCAATCACAAACCACTTGGTAGTGGCTTCTGACCGCTTCACAGGGAAGCTAACAGTGATCACAGCCCTGGTTAGAGTGGCTATAGGGCGGAAGCTTGCTGTGTCGAGGGTCCTCGGCTACAAAAGTGACAAGAGACGCCATGATCGACCCAGATGCAACTAGCTGATCGAGTTGAACGGGGATGAGTAGTTACGACGGTCGTGAGTTCGGGACCAGCCGCCATCTTAGCGTCGAAGAACATTGTTTTGTGCACATTTTGCGACCACGGGCCTTTCAGCTCGCGAGGTTGCAGACAGTTACATTGATCTGCAAATTCACATTCAGGAGCTACTTATGCTGCTAGTCGTTTAGCATGCAATTTATGGGGCGCTATTTGAGATGATACCGGATTAGTTGTTTGAAGTGCCCTTCCCGGCCTTCCTTTACCGTTTATGCTAGTGACCAAAATTCTCCATTCTCTCGTTCTCTCGTAGTTCAATCGTGTGCACAAGTAATTATTTTGCCACATCTCTCCAAATTAACTTACATTAGTATTCACGCCATCGTCTACAGCAGCCAACAACCACTACATCATTCTTACTTTATACCAGTGCTCTGGCTGTCGGCACACCAGTGCATTTCATGCCTTTGGGGTATCTCCTCCCCCCCCCCCCCCCCCCCCCCACCTCCCCCCTCCCTATCAAACCTGGCGTTGCTGATAGCCAGCACGAACCTGCACAACAAATATTAATCTCATTCTTATTGCTGTTTAGTTGTCAGTATTTTAATTGGAACACATTGCTATGCCGTAATTGCGGTAACTATGTTTATGCAACGCGGCTACGAGAGAGAGAACCTTGGCTCTAAACGCCGACATGTTAATCATTGTTGCCACTCCCTCACTTCCTTCCATGGTAGTTTGGCTGCCCGTAATATTTAAACTAATTATAACATACTTCATTTTCACTACATACTAACATAAATTTTATCTATTTATATTTAATAGCACAATATCTGGCATACAAAGTAATTTTTCGCTTACAATCTACCAACCACTTACGATGTTTTCTAAGCATATTCTATCTTATTTATTTATTTATAAAACTCCTTTGCAAGTTCTAACAGTGTTTGTGAGAAACACGACATCCGCAATAATTTTGTGGGCTCTCAGGATGAATTAACATATCCATCTCTGGTTTGGGGAATAGATGCGCCTTAGGAAATATGTGGGATGGACATCCCCTTCAGGTTTATACTATTGCAAAATGTTTATAGAAACTATTTCCTAGATTCAGTTTACCAGGAAGCTGCGCCGAAAGGTCATTACTGTCGCAGAATTTCCTCTTAGCTACTCCATCCTTTGTTTTAGCTGGTTCCTCCCACAGTCTACGAAATTCCTCTCCGGTTTTTTCTAAATCTTCTGCAGACTGAAATGTACTGGTGGATAAATCGACCCTTTTATCAACATTCCGTTCTACACTGAAGAGACAAAGAAACTGGTTCACCTGCCTAATATCGTGTAAGGCCACCGCGAGCACGCAAAAGTGTCTCAACACGACGTGGCATGAACTCGACTAATGTCTGAAGTAGTGCTGGAGGGGAGTGACACACAGAATCCTCCAGGACTGTCCATAAATCCGTAAGAGTACGAGGGGATGGAGATCTCTTCTGAACCACACGCTGCAAGGCATCTCAGATGCGCAGAATAATGTTCATATCTGGAGAGTTTGGTGACCAGCGGAAGCGTTTAAACTCAGAAGTGTGTTGCTGGAGCTACTCTGTAGCAATTCTGGACGTGTGGGGTGTCGCATTGTCCTGCTGGAATTTCCCAAGTTCGTCGGAATGCACAATGGACATGAATGGATGCTTACGTACGTGTCGCCCATCTCTCCAACTGCACATGTCCCACACCATTACAGAGCCTCCATCAGATTGAACAGTCCCCTGCCGGCATGCAGGGTCCGTGGATTCATGAGGTTGTCTCCATACCCGTACACATTCATCCGTCCTATACAATTTGAAACGAGACTCGTCCGACTAGGCAACATGTTTCCAGTCATTGACAGTCCAATGTCGGTGTAGATAGGCCCAGGCGAGGCATAATGCTTTGTGTCGTGCAGTCATCAGGGATAAAAGAGTGGGCCTTCACCTCCGACAGCCCATATTGATGATGTTTCGTTGAATGGTTCCCACGCTGACATTTGTTGATGACCCTGCACTGAAATCTGCAGTAACTTGCAGAAGGGTTGCACTTCTGTCACATTGAACGATTCTCTCTAATTACTTTTATGAAGTTATACGTTACACTTCACTGTGCCTATTGTTTAATATCAAGTTACGTTAAGTCATGTCATTTGAGTCCTAGGCTATAACTGTTGTCAATAACAATTTAAGATTACGTCATTCGAGGTACCACCAGAGACCACACCAAGGTAGATATGTAAGTATTTTCACTCTTCCGGAATTTTACATTTTCTTCCCATATTTTCCGCATTTTTCGTATTTGCCACAATTTTATTGATTTTTCATTCATTTTCGTATTTTTCCGGATCTTGCACAATTTTGTGGATTTTTCCATTTTTCTCGTATTTTATTCAGTTACGCAAGATTCGGCCCATTATTACCATCGTCGCGTCGACGTCATGATGCTCTCAGGCAATCACAATGAAGTATGTACCCCAATTAGTTATCATTGCTATTGAAGCAGCCACAATTCCCTCCTTTATAATTGGGACACTCTGGAGCTGGTCAGCATAGGGAGAGACTACTGGTTTTGTCTATTTGTTAATAACAAATTAAGTTAGTGACGTCACCCGAGGTCTATTTGTTAATCCTTTCCAGCCCAACTTTTATTTACTTGTGGAAAAAAATATTTTTTCGCCTATTTCCCTACATAATGATTGGAATAACATATATTTATAAGAAATTTGTAATTTTTTTGTTTTTGGAGGGAAATTTGGGATGATTCCATATGGCATCATTGGGCTGGATTTGATTCCTTCAGTCAGGTGGTTGGGATGTCACAGTGCTTGCTAATGGAACTTGAATATTTTAATTACACAATTTGATGCAGTTTATTAAAGAAAAATTAGTACATACAATAATGCAACTTGCGTTTCAGGACAATTTTATGTTTTTTTACAGCATGATTGTTACTTTACATGAAAATTTAAGAAACAGTTCCTGTCTTTGGTAAAGCAAAGATGTTTATTACATTTGATGCATTTCGTTCGAGAATATGCTGTAATACACAATTTACATCTCTGTTTGTTTTCTACATGCTGTGGCCAGTGTAAAATGTTGTCATACCTTACATCATCAACTGGGCTGGGAACCAATGGGGCTCGTTTCTTCATAACTGTAGACGATGGACTGTCATCTGATGGCCGTCCTCGTCTTCTTACCAAAATGTCTCCTGCTTTTAGTAGTCCATGAGCTACATCAGACCGAAAAATCAACAGAGACATGTATTTGGTAATTCCTCTTTGTCTGCAATATTGGTGGTATAGGAGCCACGCATTCACAACACACATGCCAAGGAGGTGGAATACGATCCTTAGATAAAATCTTTTCACACCAATATTACTCCTATACAAAGCAACCAGCATGTCGTGCAGATCAACTCCTCCCATTCAATGGTTATATTCTCTAACAATGTCTGGCCTTGGAACATCAATATATTTTCGTTCTCCCACTGACCAACGTTTCACTGGTTCTACTGGACTTACTCCTTTGTATGATGATGCAAGAACGACAGACTTGTTATCATACCACTTCAGCGCTATGATGTTCCTTTCTGTTTCAGTTCGATAATCGTATGATCCTCGTCCCTGCTTTTTCAGCTCACTGTCTGCTTTTAGATTGCAGCCTTGAAGTCTTGTGGGTCTAACAGTTCCAACAGCCAAAATGCCATAGTTTTTCAGGGCAGAAATAAGATTGTAAGAGGTGAACCAATTGTCTGTAAACACTTTAAATTTTTTATATTTTGGCAGTCCTTCCACAAGCCTTAGCACAATATCACCACTTATACCAAGACCAGTATCATTATGTACAGTTCCTTTCCCTCGATATATTTCAAAGTCGTACACAATTCCACTAGAACCAGCACGGGCAAAAACTTTTATACCCCACTTGTGTGGTTTGCTTTTTACATACTGTTTCAGGGATGAATGACCTTTGAAAGGAATGATTAATTCATCCACTGAATGATATTCCTCAGGTTCAATAATTGAAAAACCTTGTTTGATTTTGTCAACAAATGGTCTCACCTTGAGCAGCTTGTCATAATCAGGGTCCTCTCTTTGTTTCATTTTCGTGTTGTCATTCACATGTAAATAATTTCTTAGCTTATCAAACCTATTTCTAGGCATTGAGTCAGCTATTGGAGAAAATCTTGTAGCCTCTGTCCAGTACATTCTGTAACTAGGCATTTTCACAACACCTTCTAGGACGTTTATCCCAACATACTTTTCTATTTCACGAACATTTGTATCTAAAGGTGCACCTGTTTTCTGTATGCAGCATAGATTATATTGCTCGACTAGCTTCTGGATAATGTCATCGCTACACATTGTTCCAAAATACTGCAAAGGTGTCAGTTCTTCTCCTGGAGGGTCAGAAAAAACTGCATTACATGATGTGTCCACTTCTTCAATGTCCTTCATTCTCCACCGAAGATCCCGGTGTGTATCACACTGAATTTTCTAAGCTGAATGACTTGGTGCAAGGTTTGGCTCAGCAAGTAACCTTGAAGCTAAGGGAACATCATCTTCATCATTGGCTTGAGGGTCCAGAATTTCAACCATATCAAGGTCCATTCCTTGAAGAAACTTTATATCCAGTGTAGTAGGGTCCTGCTGCCGAGCATTTTCAATCTCTTCCTCCACATCAGACGTATCAAGGTCCAAATCAGATAAATCATCTTTGAGAAGCAGCAATATTTCTTCTTCTGATAATGATTTATGATTGCGAATCATCTGGTAAACAAACCAGGAATTTTTTACTAAAGCAGCAAAAAAACTGGTAAATTATATCAATCAAAATTTTAACATATTATTATTAGTTAGTATAATAAAGCTTCAAAAGAAACTTGAAAATATTAGAGTTACACATTACGGTAAACTTTAGTCGAAGTTATTGCATGTGCTACATTTGGTAACATAACAAATGCCCAATGATGCCAAATGGAATCACACATGTTTGTGACTTCCAAGCAGAAAATTACCGTAACTAGCATTATTTTCAAAGTGTCTACTAGTTAATTTACACTTTCAACAATAATTTATTAGTGCAACTTTTATATTAGTTTGCTTCCTTTACCTTGATATAATATTTTGAAAGTCCAGCTGGGTGCACTGCACCGTAGACACCATGCAACAATACTATTGTCAAGGCATTGTAGCATGGTGTTCTCTGTTTTAGCGAATTCACGGTAGCCAACCTAAGAACAATGAACTTTAGAAAGCCCTGCACACTTGTTTACAATCTTTGGAGAAATAGTTTGGCCTTGGGAAAAAGTTAAATATGATGATGCCATATGGCATGGCATAACTGGGCTAGAAAGGATTAATAACAATTTACTATTACGTCGTTCGAGGCATCAGTAGATGTCCCACTCAAAGACATGTGTAAGTACTCTCATTCTTTCCGAATTTTACGTATTTTTCATCAGTTTCCCACAATTTTACGAATTTTGGCAAATTATGCGTGCTCTGACCCAGTGCGTTCGTGTTGCAGCATCACATCGCGTCTCGTCATGCCGCAGAGTCGCGTCGCGTCGCGTCGACGTCATGATGCTCTCAGCCAAGCAGGATACAACAGGGTTTCTATTTAGGTATCTTGTTAAGCCACCAGTGCAGTACTAGTTTGCGTGACATCATTGTTCGTATGTCTGAAACGACCACATTAGTAGCAATAGTGACGTCACATCGTATGAATGACGTCATAGCAAATTCTATGAGCACTACCGATTGCCAACTAAAGATAGTGTATGTACAAGAAATAACACGCCGCAATAAATAAACCCCTGCCAAATCACCACTATATTATTAGACTGTGTGAGATCATAGTAAAATTCTGAGTCTTCGAAGCAAAGATACCGTACGTGTAGCACAGCACTACAAAATACGCCTCTAGAGAGGTGAGCAGTATTTGCAGCAACCGCAACGAAAAGCATGACGCCTGCAGTCCAGCCCACCCCTCGGACCCCGGTGTGTGGGGTGTAGCTGTGAAGAATCCATGAAAGCTGCGCCCAGTGAAATTTGCGCCCAACCAGAAACCAGTGAAATCTGCGCTCAATACCTGCTCCCCTTGTGTCACGGCTTACCTGTTTCCGGACCATCGTAATTACTCTAAACTACCTGCTCCCTAGACAGGGCCCCGATAGACCTCCTCTACCACCGTAGCCGACTGTCTGCACAAACAGTCTTAGTACCGCTCTAGCTGTCGTAGAGTTGATATCGTGCGACTTGTGTACGAGGCGTGTTTTGTAAGTAAGCACCGTTTTGAAATTAAAAAAAGACGTGCTAAGATATCTCAATAATTTTATTTTTACATGAAAGCCTGTACCATAATCTACGCACTGACGCCATTACAGTCTGATTCTTCCTTGTTTACGTTGTGTGCTGAGTGTTTAAGGTGCCTCCGATAATAGTGAATCCCGCCGACTGTGAAGTACGGGCTATTATAAGATTTCTTAGTGCTAAAGGCCTAAAAGCGATCGATATTCATCGTGAGATCTGTGCAGTTTACGGAGAAAACATTATGAGTGATGGAATGGTAAGAAAGTGGGTGAGAGCATTTAAAGATGGCCGCACAAATGTGCGTGATGAACAACGTAATGGGCGTCCTTCGGTCGTTAATGAAAGTTTGGTGCAGGAAGTGGACAATAAGGTGAGAGAAAACAGACGCTTTACGATTTACTCCTTGCGGAATGACTTTCCTAATGTTTCTGGTAGTGTTTTGTATAGCATTGTGACCGAGTACTTGCATTACCGAAAATTGTGCGCACGTTGGGTACCGAAAATATTGACGGGTGTGCACAAAACCAAACGTTTAAACAGTGAATTGACTTTCCTTGAGCGGACCATAACGACGGTGATGATTTCTTAAGCCAAATTGTTACGGGCGATGAAACATGGGTGGCCTACGTCACACCAGAATCATAGCAACAGTCCATGGAAGTTGAGCAAGGGCATCGTTTTGCTGCAAGACAATGCCCGTCCGCATGTGGCGAATCAGACCAAAGATCTCATCACATCTTTTCGATGGGAAACTCTAGATCATCCTCCGTACAGCCCCGATCTTGCGCCCAGTGTCTATCATCTGTTCCTGCACTTGAAGAAACACCTGGGCGGTCAGCGTCTTCAAGACGATGACGAAGTCAAAACAGTGGTGATGCAGTGGTTAACAAGTCAGGCGGCAGATTTCTATGAGGAGGGTATTCAAAAACTGGTACAACGTTATGACAAGTGCCTCAATATTGACGGAAATTATGTAGAAAAGTATATTAAGGTACAGGCTTTCATGTAAAAATAAAATTATTGAGATATTTTAGCACGTTTTTTTTAAATTTCAAAACGGTGCTTACTTAAAGAACACGCCTCGTATTTCTGTCACATTAGTTCCGATATGGAAGTTTCAACGACCATTCGCGGTAAGCCATGTTGCCGCTGTGAAGGTTATTCTTACATAGTGAAGAGAACGAAAGAAGGGGAATCTGTGGAGTGGCGTTGTTCAAGAGAGAAAGCAAACCACTGCCGAGAAATGTTTAAAACCAAGAATCAATGTGGAGCTGCGGATGACGCTCGGTTGGAAGTAAGAAAGACTTTGAACCAGCCGAAGAAAACGGCACGAGAGGAAAAAACACTTCTTTTTCCAAAATATATTCATAGGAACTGGGTTGCCTGCGTAATAGAGGGTATGATTTTGTCACTGAAATGCCTGAGCAGCAAGCAACGAAGAGAACTTTATACTACCAGCGGGAAAAACCACAGGGAAACGAGAGAGATCCGCAGACAAGAGACGAAACTGACCTCAAAGCAGAGTTACTAGCAATGAATGCTGGCAGCAGTTTTCTGTTAAGCGACGACAAATTAGGAGAAACGATAATAGTTTTTAGCGGAAGAGCAGGGAGAGAGGCTGTGAGAAGTAAACAAAACTTTTTTATGGATGGTAAGTTCAAGTGCTGTAGCAAACAGTTTTCGCAAATATACACCATTCACCCAGACATGGGAGCACAAATAAAGAGACAAACATCTGAATTATTGCCAAAGAAAAGAAAAGAAACATGCATCCGTCTTTTCAGAAATTTGGTGGAAAATATTCCAGAATGGAAACCGCAAAGGTGACCGTAGATTTCGAATCAGCACCGATTTCTACGATTGGAGTTATACTACCGACAATGGAAGAGAATAGATGTTATTTCCCCATAAAAAAGTCTCTCTGGAGAAAAGTGCAAGATCTAGGACTTACTCATGAATACAAAAAAAGGAAGAAGCGCGACAACAAATTCGTGTGTGTGCTGTGCTGACGTTTCTGCGGCCTGAAGATGCATGTGATGGCTGACTCGAGACACATTCACAGGCACCAGATATCCCCAGGCTTTCTGAGTTTTTTGACTACTTTGTAAATAGATGGTCGGAAACCCCATCAGCGTTTTGAATTGCTACCAACAGCGCCATAGAACGACCAACGCTGTAGAAGACTGGCACCACAAAATTAATAACATGCCTGCTAAACCAAATCCTAAAATCAGTGACATAATCAGCTGTATGAAAAGACAAGCAGAAAACTCAGTTTTTGCGTTAATGAGCTGCGTATGGGATCGTAAATGGAAAAAAGAAGAAAATAGTGTACAGGAAACGGCTGAAAGGTTGGAAAAAAGTAGTAAAAACGGATGAAGAGGGTGGTGAGATCAGGGCTAGCTTAGAAGCTGTCTCCTACCTACAAAAACTTGCCTAATTTATCAAATCAAATGTGTGTGAAATGTTATGGGACTTCATTGCTAAGGTCATCAGTCCCAAAGCTTACACTCTACTTAACCTAAATTATCCTAAGGACAAACACACACACCCATGCCCGAGGGAGGACCCGAACCTCCGCCGGGACCAGCCAGACAGTCCATGACTGCAGTGCCTCAGACCGTTCGGCTAATCTCGTGCGGCCCTAATTTACTCGTATCAGAAGCTGTATATACACACATCAAAAAAGTTTTGCATTACGATTTTTCCCAGTACTCCTGAAGATAGACGTTGACTGTGGATATTTTATCACAGACACTATAAAATAAATAAAAATGAATAAAAAAATGTTATTTTAAATATGTTAATTATTCTATCTGTATGATGGTGATTGTGATTGCAATTGTATTTGCTTATCTGGAAGTGGACGTTTAATTATTCGGTATCAGACGCTTGACAATGGCTTTTTCGTAAAGGCAATGTTACTCGTAGTTGACCGTGAAATAAAACTGAATAATCGGACTTCGTAATTAAATCGATTCCAAAGACTGCTGCGGTAGGTGCGGACTCATAATCTAAATCTCAATATTACAATAATTTGCCAGCCATGCCAATACGTCGTACAGAGGTGATTGTCTACTAAACATAAAAAAGTTACACAGTTAGTTAAATCAGATATATTCAATGAATAAGCCTACAGTTCATAATCCTACTTACTTTTATAAATATAAATTCTTTACAGAATCGAGTGCCTAGTGTGGTTGCAACTCGCAGTATTCTTTTATAACATGAAATATGGCGGTGTGCCAGACAATAAAATAAAATACGTGCTTCTCGCACCACTTCAACCAGAGCTCTCCTTTTTTCTTAATCAAACATAAGAGTAACGTAATTGTGCTTTTGTTTTATCAGCGACACAGTGCTGCAGTTGTGTGCCATAGGCTTTATTTATTTGTCACTGATTATTTATTTAATTAATATTTCGCGTTTCCGAGGAAACTCACGCTCGGCATGCAAATGTGCCTTTATATTGCCCCCTGAATTGCGAGGCGAAAGGACACACCTGCAGGCGAGCAATTCACCTAAAGGCACAAGAAAATCTAATTTATCTACAACTATTTACATGACTTACATTACACATTATACACATTATATACAAAATTTGAATGACGCGGGTGCGCCGTAAAAGTTCTAATGTTGGCAGATAGAGTGCGCGCATGCGCAGAAGCGTCTGTGTAACTGCGGCACTGCCGTTATATCGTACAGTTAGATCACGCGGCACAGTATTGCAGTTCATATTGTTCGTGTGCGCGCTTTTTTCAGTCGTTGCACAAAGAAAATATTCAACCAAGATTACATATGAAGACTACATTCTATGACAGGTAACTTAGTTTTAAATTTACAATATTTGTTATAACACAATACAACTTAGATTGTTGAATGTTCTTAGTTACATAGTATTGTTTTGAAATACTTCAAAGAAAAATGTCCGTATTTTTCAGGTGCGTTGACCTATACACATCGTGTCGTTACTACAGTTCATATTCATCCGCTGCACAATAATTTTTTACAGGTTAGTATCGTCGTGGTAAAGTTTTTTGATCACAGTAACATCGTTGTATAACAACGTGATTAATACATAAGCGTGTCCATTTCTCATTTCCATTATAGTCGTAGTGATGCAGTTGGTTGTGACTAAAAGCATTGCTTATTACTGATCAGACGTGACCCGTCGAGTAATTGGTCCACGTGCAGTTCGTTTTTTACATTCCGTGGAAGCTTGGTTGCAGAACCTCGGACGGCACATAGCTGGCGTCGATCCTTGGACAGTCCAGGTAAGAGTGTCCGTCACATTTCGAGAACATTTCATTCCCTGAAGTTCCAACCAAAATTCTTCCACCCGTCGTGTTGTTTTCTGGACAGGCACTTTGTGTCCATTTAATCCAGTTAACATCTTGAAGTTGGGTACTGTAGTAATGTCACTAGACGATGCACGAATTATGCACTTCACATTTTCAGTTTTTTGCTGAATATAGCTCACCTAAATGTTCGTAGTTATTAATCAAGGAAATCGTTCATCGCGTTTACATTGATACGCTGCATAATGAATGGCATTAACAGTTTCTTTCACATAGGTTTCCGCGTAGTTGCAGAGTTAGTAATGTTCGTTAATGTCCGTGAACAGTGGTTCACTATGCAATGTCTTTTTGGCACTCGTTTTGTTCAAATTTTTACATAGTAACAGTTACACTATACATCAGTTAAAAAAATAAGTAATTATACATACACACGTCACATATTTTCTTAGCATAAACATAATATAGTTGCACATAAACATGTTTACATCATCATTACATCGCTATAGGTTATTACATTGTGTCACATTTGATTTCATGAATTGCAGGTATTAACATCCTCTTTAGCGGTTTTGCTGGGATATTATCGACGTTTTTTGTGATGTCATCTGAAATTAAGATAGGTTAGACACAACATTCATTACATCAGTAGGCAAGACCAGGCGTTTTCACTACTCAATAAATATTCAAAATAGTAAGAGAGAGAAAATGTTCGATTCCTCGCGTTTTGTGCGTGTGTGTAGAGTGTCTGTGTGGCCTTGACTACTGATAGATGCTTTTCGTGTTGAGAGATGTGTGTCTAATCTATTTCTCAAAGTAAAAGATCGCTTCACAGATGACGTCTGTCAGTTCGTCAGGTGTCACACCAAGTCAGTGGTACCTTCAGTAACAAATGTTCCGTGAAAAATTAATATGTCATCCACTGCTACGTAATCATAAATTTTACTTTAATATTCCGTCTTTCAGGTGGAGGCGCGCGCTGAAAGAAGAGTTCTTCTGTCTTCAACTGCGTCACTGGAACCGCTGAAATGAAAATTTCTATACTACTTATTATCTGTGTTGTAACAACAGAGTTTTTCGAGTTGCTTAGCATATTTTGATGGGTATGACTTTGACATTATTCAGCATGAAATGCTCTAAGATCTCGGTGTGCGTATAGCCCAATAATTTTGTTAGTTCTAGGATGTTGTAACAGATACGCACCAGGATGCGGTATGTTAACAATTATATAAGGTCCTTCATATAGCAGACGCCACTTAGCGTTGCGTCGTTTGAGTGCTACAGATTTATGATGAGTACGAAGTAGTACAAGCATTCCTACCTCGAATTTTTGTTTTCTTTTTATTATGTTTCTGTGATGTTTGTTTCGTATTTGTGCGTGATGTGTCAATGTCGTCAATACTTCTTTTATTTTCTGTTCAGGTGTGATTTCCTTGTCTGACAACTTAGGTAATGATTCTATCCACTGATCGTTCTGTTTGCAATTGAACATGATCTCGTTAGGTGTGTAATTCGTATCGTAAATATTTAAGTTATTGTGTACGTCTTCGAAAAGACTTAGGTAGGACACCCAATTAGTATGTTTTGATGAAATATAGGTCCTCATGAATCGATTTAATTCTCGGAAAAGTCTCTCAGTCGCGTTACATTGTGGACTAAACCTCGAAATAAATATACTTTTAATGTTATTGTCCTTCAAGAAATTTCTCCATTTGTACCCAGAGTAGTATGCTGCATTATCTGATAGAATTGCTTTAGGTTTTCCCACGTGCGTCAGGTAATCACTTGAGAATCTTCGTATTATAGCATTTGCAGTGGCGGATTTTAAAGCATAAAGTTTTACATGTTTAGAAAATATATCGTAAAAAGCTAAGATATATTTGACGCCTCCAGAGCTTGCTGGATGCGGTCCACTGATGTCAGTACACAGAATTTCCAGGGGTTTACTAGGTAAAATAGAATGTAAATCTGTTTTTGTGGATAAATTCTGAGGTTTTGATTTTTGACATATGACACATGTTTTCAGTTCCCTGTAAATTTTTCTTCTCATATTGCTAAAATAACAGTATGTACTGAGCTTTGCCAAACACTTTTTCGTCCCATAATGACCCCAAACTAAGTGTGTGTGCCAAATTAGATTACGTTCAGACTCTTTGGGAATGCATACACACCAGTTAGTAGCATTTGGATGTCGGCGGTAAAATAACACATCATTGTGTAACTTGTAATACTTAGTCAAAGGATGATTGTGTTTTTCTACCAGTAATGTTATTATCTTATACCAGTGAGGATCAGATTTTTGTAATTCAGCCATGTTTCTGCACATATCAATATAATATTGGTGATACTGCTTGTCTTGCATTAAGAGAATCCTGTAGTCATTTATATTTTCTAAGTCACTGTTGGTATCATTCATACCTTGTGGAAGTCTAGACAAAGTGTCTGCAATGGTGTTGTCCTTCCTCTTATGTACTTAATTTCAAAAAAGTAGTTCTGAAGTGTAACTGCCCATCGTGATAGTCTAGGATGTACAAGTTTACAAGTTAACAAAAATGTCAGGGCCTGGTGATCGGTGTAAATTACCGTATGTTTTCCAAATAAATAATAATTGAATTTCTTGAATGCCCATACTATGGAAAGTGTTTCTAACTCAGTAGTGGAGTATGTACGCTCACATTCAGTTAGAGTGCGACTCGCAAACCCAATAATTCTTATCTGTTCCTCCTCTTTATTCTTTACAACTTGAAATAAGCAACAGCCCAAGCCAGTACGTGAAGCGTCACAAGTCATACAAAAATCTAAATTGAAATCTGGATGGCTCAATATGTTAGCATTCACTAAAGCATGTTTAATTGTATTAAAGTCATTCTGGCACTGTTCCGACCAGATCCAAACTTGATTCTTTCTGAGTAGATTTAGCAGATGTTTACTGTTCAAAAGTGGTTGTGGCAAAAAACGTCTGAAAAATGAACATAGCCCAAGGAATGATTTTAACTGGTTTTTACTTCGAGGGCTAGGAAAGTTTCTGATAGCATCTAATTTACTGGGATCCGGACGTATGCCCTGTGAATTAATGATATGTCCTAAATACTTTATCTCACTGCAACCAAATTTTGATTTTCTTAGGTTGGCTGTGACCCCAGCTTGTGCAAATTTTTCTAAAATTCTTTGAAGAGTGTCAACGTGTTCATTCCAAGATTGTGTAGCTATCAGTATATCATCTACATAGTGTGTGACTGTCTCAACTAAATCGTCGCCAAGCACGGTATCCAGGGCTGTAATGAATACCCCAGAGTTGACATTCAGTCCGAAGGGTAGAACACAAAACTGATAGGTTCGCCCCCCGAACATAAATGCAGTATATTTCCGAGAATCAGGAGTGATACCCACCTGCCAAAACGAATTAGCGAGATCTATTGTGGGAAAATATTTTGCATCTAGAAATTTCTGTAATTGCTCTTCTAAATTTTCAGGTTTTGTGTGAACCGGTAAAATTATTTCATTAATAGCTCGTGCGTCTAACACTAACCTAATGCTTCCATTTGATTTTTTGACAACAAGTAGAGGACTACAATAAGGTGAGGTGGATGGTTCAATGACCTTCCAGTCTAACATTTGTTTTAATTCTTGCCACACAGCAGGTCGTTGAGATAACGGTACGTTATATGTCTTATGGTAGAAGATCTTGTGAGGCTTAACTTCAATCTTGTACACATACGTGTTGATAACACCTAATCGTTTGGTAAAAACTTGTAAATATTTGGATAACACTTCCTGTAGTTTTATACGTTCATGTACACTGAGAGCTGTAGCTTCACTTATCTTATGATCAAGCAATGTTTTCAAGTCCATTAGCTCTGTGTCAGATGAGTGTGTTTGCATGTCTTGAATGTCATTGTGAAGTACTAACTGAACCTTGTACCCTGTACAGTGTTTGTCATGCTTTAGAGTTCTCCTGTCCAAATCAATAATAATTACACTGCCTTTATCATTTAAAATACATTTACCTTTGGAGAAGTCTATAATGCAGTCCTTCTCGCTCATAATATCTATTCCTAATATGCAATTTGTCACAAGGTTTTGTACAACCAGGAATGGCCATTGTACGGTTCCATTACCTATTTTAACGTTTACAAAAACTTGCTTCGTAACCCTACATGACTTATTACCTAGTGCAGTAGTTATTTTACAGTTTTGGGCAGGAAACTCAGGCACAGGTTCCAATTCACACATCTTTTTATAGAAATTAAAAGACAAAACGCTCACAGCTGCACCTGTATCTAGGATAATAGTAGTTGGAATCCCACCTACTACACCAGTAGTAGATGCTAAAACAATTTCATTTGTGTTTAAACGACATTGTGTACTGTCTTGTAAAAGTTCATCTGATATATTGTTATTGTGGTTGTATCTTATAAATAAAACAGGTAGTTTTTGTTTAGAATTACTCGGCATATCATTATTCTGTTGTTCAAGTGTGGTGTCAAATAACTGATTAACATTGAAGTCGCCCCCCAAGAATTCTTCAGCCACGACCTGGGGCAAAGTAGTGACTGTTTCTAGTTTGTTGGATTATCATTTGTACTAGGTACTGACACAGATTGAGGTTGTGCATCAGGTGTCATTTCTATTATATTCACATTCGGATATTGCCTATTATGATCTCCAAACTTTTGCGGTTGTTGTTGCTGTTGCGCATTATAACTTACATGTCGGTCGTAAGGTATGCTCCAATTTTGACCTGGTGGCTGCTGTGGTAAAGCAGAGTTTGAATGAAAGTACTGATCGTTACGAGTCCAACCTTGATGCTGTCTTGGCTCGTAGTTATTATTATTTCTATTTCTGTTTGTGTTTTTGTTATTACCTTTGTATCCGTTGTTACCGTTGTAGTTATTACCGCGGTGCCTCTTGTATGGATTGCCGCATGAAACGTTATTACTGTTGTAACTATTGTTTGTATTGGAATACGCGTGTTGATTTTGATTTCCGTACTGAGACGGCATGTGAGTTTGCTGTTTTTGTTGTACCGCGTATCCAACTGTGGGCGCGCCAGAATTGTGTTGGCAAGCCTGCATGTTTTGCATACCACTAGTGTAAACATTGTGGCTGCTGTTTTGCCGCGCGAAGCGCTGATCTTCAAGTAACATGTCAACCGAATCTAAGGCTGTTAAAAAATAATCTGAATCGTCATCCGGGATATGTAGAAGTTTTTCCTTAATGTTGAAAGGCAATTTTGCCTTCAACGCACGGAGTATATCACGCGTTGCGACTGGTTCGTCTAAAAAATGTCCCATGTTCAAGTATTTTTCAAAATATCTGCGTAAGTTACCATTTTTACTGTTAAAAGTTTCAGGTTCTAAAATTTGTCTTCTGAGTCGCTCCTGGACGGATTGCGACCAGAATTTGTTCAGAAAAGCACGCTCAAACTCACTGTACGTGGTACATACGTCAGCTTGACTGTATGCCCAGACAGCTGCATCGCCTTGGATGTAACCGACAATATATGAAATCTTTTTCCGGTCACTCCAAGTGCGTGGAAATGCGTTACTAAAAGATTTAAGAAAAATCACCGGATGAATGGTTCGTTTTTCTGGGATAAAAATCTGAAATTGCCTGTGTTTCATTAAGCTTTCATCTTCCTTCGCATTGTGATATGGATTTATTCCACTGTAATTACTGGTATGTTCAGCTGGCGAGTAATTACGATAATGTTGCTGTGGTTTACCATGATAATAGCTTGTGTTTGTGTTTCCACATCGTGGTATGTGTTGTAGTCGTGGTGTGTTTTGTCCTTGTGTATTTGTCGTGTGCGGAATGTGTGTATCATACTCGAATGTATATTGGTTTCTGAACTGTACATTTTGACTGATATTTTCGTTACATTCAGACTGTAGTTGATCGGTGAATTGTCTCATGGGTGCAGTGACGGATTGTACAGCGTCACTGATCAGCTGTTTGTTATTAGTAATGTATTGCGCTACGGAGTCGTGCACAATTGTTGGTAAATTTTCACGTAAGCATCTATCAAAATGTTTGTCTTTGTTCTCAACCCAATCATGAAATTCTTTATTAATATTTTGAAAATGAGCTGTGGCATCAGATTGTAAGATGTCAGTCAGGTGTTGTTCAACATTGTCAAATTTATTCTGTACGTCAGTAATTCGTTTTTCAAGATTGTCATGTACTGAAGGATATGTTTGAATTTGTTCAGTAAGAACTTCACACGTGACATTAAGGTTTTTTACTTGTGTCTGTAAAAGTGCTACGTCAGTTGTAGTCTTTTCTTGTCTCGTATTGAGCTGGGAAAATTTAGTACTGAGTTCGGTCATCTGTTTGGTCAGTGTGGCGTCTATAAGTTCCACACGCTTACATAAAGTGTCATTACCTATCTTGATTGCTATGAGATCAGATTTGATTTCGTCATTTTGTGTTTTTAACTGTTCATTTTGTGTCTCTAATTGTGCCTTTAAGGTTGCCATGTTTTCGGCGTTTTGTTTCATTAGCATTTGTAACATGTCGGCAATGTTTACCGTTTGCAAGGTCTCTGCCCCCGCCGCGTCATTAGGCGTGACGTCATGCATTAACATGGGCTCTGATTGAGATTCTGAAATTTTTGTAGTGGACGGCCTATTGTCAAAATTTTCGTCAACACTTGCGTCAATATTTGATGAATCGTCACTACCGGTTGCTGTCGTAAAGTCATTTTCTAACACTTGTCTCACGTCCGAGTCGGATTGCGTCTGAATAGTACGTCCTTGCTGTTCCATTTTTGCTTATTGTTTTCTAGTTATTACCATGCCACACGTGATATATGTTTCAAGAAAATTTTTGACACTGATTTTAAAATAAAATGTAGTTGAGCATGAATCGCTCGTAGCAACAATGGCTGTCTGTTAATTTAAAAATATAAACTGAATTTGAGATTATTGGTAATGGCTGCTGGCCATGTTACATGATATCGTACAGAAGTCGGCCATATTGTACACTCGTGTATTGGTATTGTTGCATACGTTATTGTTTAGGGAAAAGTACTGAGAATGAAATTTATCACTGAAACTGTTATGCAGAAAAGAAACACTACAGAATTTACTGAAAAGCTAATACACTGAATTATACGTCTGGTCAAGCCTACCAATGCAAAGATGCTGCGTCTTACCTTATTTTGCTGGAAGTTTCATTGCGTCTTCCCGCAAAATTTCAGAATTGGAAAATATCTTCAGATTTTGTTATCTCTCATACATTGACGTCCAGGTCCAGAAAGTTGATTTTTTACATGAAACAAAGAGAACAATGTAACAAATGACAAAATAACAAGTCCGACACGCAGTCGCCAATATAAAATAAATAAAATAAATTAAAAAAATTATGTTGTTGTTATTTTTTAAATATGTTAATTATTCTATCTGTATGATGGTGATTGTGATTGCAATTGTATTTGCTTATCTGGAAGTGGACGTTTAATTATTCGGTATCAGACGCTTGACAATGGCTTTTTCGTAAAGGCAATGTTACTCGTAGTTGACCGTGAAATAAAACTGAATAATCGGACTTCGTAATTAAATCGATTCCAAAGACTGCTGCGGTAGGTGCGGACTCATAATCTAAATCTCAATATTACAATAATTTGCCAGCCATGCCAATACATCGTACAGAGGTGATTGTCTACTAAACATAAAAAAGTTACACAGTTAGTTAAATCAGATATATTCAATGAATAAGCCTACAGTTCATAATCCTACTTACTTTTATAAATATAAATTCTTTACAGAATCGAGTGCCTAGTGTGGTTGCAACTCGCAGTATTCTTTTATAACATGAAATATGGCGGTGTGCCAGACAATAAAATAAAATACGTGCTTCTCGCACCACTTCAACCAGAGCTCTCCTTTTTTCTTAATCAAACATAAGAGTAACGTAATTGTGCTTTTGTTTTATCAGCGACACAGTGCTGCAGTTGTGTGCCATAGGCTTTATTTATTTAATTAATATTTCGCGTTTCCGAGGAAACTCACGCTCGGCATGCAAATGTGCCTTTATAACACAGTCCCTTTGACTGTTCAGAGATGTCATTAAATCCGCCCAAAGATGTAAAAAATCACGCATGAGGAGCGCCTATTAGACGGAGGGGGTCCGACAGCCGATCAGTACCAGTCATTCCACCAGGGCGGAGGTACATAGCTCGTGTTGTCTATAGTTAAACCATGCCCAGAATGTCAATAACACGATTGGCTCGCGACCGCATTGTTACTTTATGCCAGGAAGGGCTCTCAATAAGGGAAGTTCCGAGCGTCTCGGAGTGAACCAAAGCGATGTTGTTCGGATATGGAGGAGATACAGAGAGACTGGAACTGTCGATGACATGCCTCGCGCAGGCCGTCCAAGGGCTACTACTGCAGTGGATGGCCGTTACCTGTAGATTATGGCTCGGAGGAACCCTGACAGCAACGCCACCATGTTGAATAATGCTTTTCATGCAGCCATATGACGTCGTGTTACGACTCAAGCTGTGCGCAATAGGCTGCACGATGCGCAACTTCACTCCCGACGTCCATTGCGTGGTCCATCTTTGCAACCACGACACCATGCAGCGCGGTACAGATGGGCCCAACAATATGCCGAATAGACCGCTCAGGATTGGCATCACGTTCTGTTCACCGATGAGTGTCGCATATGCCTTCAACCGGAGAATCGTCGAGACATGTTTGGAGGCAACCCGGTCAGGCTGAACGCCTTAGACACACTGTACAGCGAGTGCAGCAAGGTGGAGGTTCCCTGGTGTTTTGGGGTGTTATTATGTGGGGCCGACGTACACCGCTGGTGGTCATGGAAGGCGCCGCAACGGCTGTACGCTGTTTTCAGTACAACAGCTACGAACACCGTGCTAGCAATGGCAGAGAAGACGCATAATCTGCTCCGGCTGGTGTCTGTTCCAAAAGGCATAGATACTGTACCACTTCTGACCGAGAGATCTCCAGCCCACGGGAATAATGGCAAACATATCTGAACACCTTGGTACACTTAGATGAAGAGTAATATTAATTATACTTTCAAAACTAGCGCTTATGTGAGGAGCTGTGTCACCCTCGGTCAGCCACAGCTCCCAGGCGGTATAAATAAGACATGTAGCTCTTGCAATACAAGTAAGCGACGACATTATAAGGTGTAACTCTTGCAGTATGAGTGTGTGACGCCACTATATGACGCGTAAATGGATATGTTGTATGAATAAGACTCAGCAATGGCCAGAGTGCAGGGAAAACAAACTGTTCTACATACAAGTCAATGAATCCCACAGATCACATAACTTCTCTCGCTATTATCTTACAAGGGAACCTCCCCATCGCACCCCCCTCAGATTTAGTTATAAGTTGGCACAGTGGATAGGCGTTGAAAAACTGAACACAGATCAATTGAGAAAACAGGAAGAAGTTGTGTGGAACTGTGAAAAAATAAGCAAAATATACAAACTGAGTAGTTCATGGGAACATATGCAACATCAAGGACTATAGGATCGCAGGAGCGCAATGGTCTCGTGGTAACGTGAGCAGCTGCGGAACGAAAGGTCCTTGGTTCAAATCTTCCATTGAGTGAAAATTTTTATTTTTTATTTTCAGTTTATGTGACAAATTCTTATGTTTTCATCACTTTTTTGGGAGTGATTATCACATCCACAAGAAAACCTAAATCGGGCAAGGTAGAAGAATCGCCAAGTGTACAAGTTAGGTGGGTCGACAACATATTCCTGTCATGTGGTGCACATGCCGTCACCAGTGTCGTATAGAATATATCAGATGTGTTTTCCTGTGGAGGAATCGGTTGACCGATGACCTTGCGATCAAATGTTTTCGGTTCCCATTGGAGAGGCACGTCCTTTCGTCTACTAATCGCACGGTTTTGCGATGCGGTCGCAAAACACAGACACTAAACTTATTACAGTGAACAGAGACGTCAATGAACGAACGGACAGATAATAACTATGCAAAAATAAATAAAGTAAGATTTTCACTCCAGGGAAGACATGAACCAAGGACCTCTCGTTCCGCAGCTGCTCACGCTGCCACGGGACCACGGCGCTCCTGAGCTCACATTGTGCATGATGTTGCCTATGTGGCCCATGGACTACTCAGTTTGTATATTTTGCTTATTTTTTCACAGTTCCACACAACTTCTTCCTGTTTTCTCAATTGATCTGTGTTCAGTTTATCAAGGCCTATCCACTGTGCCAACTTAAAACAAAATCTGAGGGAGGTGCGATGGGGAGGTTCCCTTGTTAGAGACGCAGAATTCGCGCTCCGATTCTCCAAAGACGCACCACAAACAGGAACGAAAAACATAAGCGCAGTTACCGCTGAAAAAAAAAAAGAAATTGCCTGTAGATATCTGATAACAGTAGAATGAATGTCATTTCTTCTCGATTGCCGCGATCAGTTCGAGTGAACGCTGGATCCGCCGCCATCACAAGGCTCTAGCTAGTTCAGAGGTATCGTTGCAACGACGCTTTTCATGTAAATGAAACGCCTAATCGCAGTGAAGAGCTACCACAGACTCAAAGTGTGGAGGTTGGTTGACGAAAAGCACGAGAAATTTTACCGCGCATCTGAGAATCCTCGCCCTGTGTCGCTAGCAGTAACAGCTGAATTCGTTTCCCCACCAAGCCTCTCGCTGCTAATCGTCGTTTACAAACCTCCAGAACGGAGAGGGCCGCTCAATTACCGGCACAGAAACGGTATCGGAGGACTGCCCACAAAGTGATGGCATCACAGGAAGCCAATGTTGCTAAAATTATCAGTGCTTCACCCGCCAATATCAGAGCGCTATAGCCAATGGATACTGAACGCAGTCACCCGTAAAACATTCCATAATATTTATTTCTTATTACACATCAATCTAAACACTGAGAATAATACCAGTAATGACATACTACTAGCTGTAGCAGGAATTTATTACGTTGACTGTGCTATGAAAAAAACGGTCTGAGACAAATATGCAGTAGCTTGTGTCATGCTGACCATTGTGATGGGATCATAAAATATGTTTTCTGGTTAGGTGTGGAGGGTGAACATTGTTTCCCAAACCGTCTCCACGCATTGCTTCCTACTGAGCCGTGGTAAAAATTGCTGTTTTGAACAGCGCTCCGCAGCGCGGTGTGTGAAGCAGTCGCCCTCCGTTTCTGGCGGCGGCGCCGCTGTGGCAGTCGCAGCTTTGATGCCTCCCTCTGGTGGGAAAGGGGAAAGGTTGCCTGTTCACGTGCATTTAAGGGGCGCTACGAGCGCGCCAGTCGGTCAGTCTCTCGTCCCCAGCTTGCTGGTCTGTCGTCCCCATTTGTTAGGCAGCTAGTGTCTGTCTGTCGCTCGGAGTGCTAGTATGTCTGTCGTTTGGATCAACCTTTAAAGCCGGCAAAATGTGGGTCTTTCCACTCCACCAGTAAGAGAACTCAGCGATTAGTCGCCCGGTAGGGGCTTAGTTCCTGCGTCTGAGTCTGCGCGTTAGGCCGCCAGTCTGCTCAAATTTCTCAGGCAATGGTCTACATCTACATCTACATTGATACTCCGCAAGCCACCCAACGGTGTGTGGCGGAGGGCACTTTACGTGCCACTGTCATTACCTCCCTTTCCTGTTCCAGTCGCGTATGGTTCGCGGGAAGAACGACTGTCTGAAAGCCTCCGTGCGCGCTCTAATCTCTCTAATTTTACATTCGTGATCACCTCGGGAGGTATAAGTAGGGGGAAGCAATATATTCGATACCTCATCCAGAAACGCACCCTCTCGAATCCTGGCGAGCAAGCTACACCGCGATGCAGAGCGCCTCTCTTGCAGAGTCTGCCACTTGAGTTTATTAAACATCTCCGTAACGCTATCACGGTTACCAAATAACCCTGTGACGAAACGCGCCGCTCTTCTTTGGATCTTCTCTATCTCCTCCGTAAGACCGATCTGGTACGGATCCCACACTGATGAGCAATACTTAAGTATAGGTCGAACGAGTGTTTTGTAAGCCACCTCCTTTGTTGATGGACTACATTTTCTAAGCACTCTCCCAATGAATCTCAACCTGGTACCCGCCTTACCAACAATTAATTTTATATGATCATTCCACTTCAAATCGTTCCGCACGCATACTCCCAGATATTTTACAGAAGTAACTGCTACCAGTGTTTGTTCCGCTATCATATAATCATACAATAAAGGATCCTTCTTTCTATGTATTCGCAATACATTACATTTGTCTATGTTAAGGGTCAGTTGCCACTCCCTGCACCAAGTGCCTATCCGCTGCAGATCTTCCTGCATTTCGCTACAATTTTCTAATGCTGCAACTTCTCTGTATACTACAGCATCATCCGCGAAAAGCCGCATGGAACTTCCGACACTATCTACTAGGTCATTTATATATATTGTGAAAAGCAATGGTCCCATAACACTCCCCTGTGGCACGCCAGAGGTTACTTTAACGTCTGTAGACGTCTCTCCATTGATAACAACATGCTGTGTTCTGTTTGCTAAAAACTCTTCAATCCAGCCACACAGCTGGTCTGATATTCCGTAGGCTCTTACTTTGTTTATCAGGCGACAGTGCGGAACTGTATCGAACGCCTTCCGGAAGTCAAGAAAAATAGCATCTACCTGGGAGCCTGTATCTAATATTTTCTGGGTCTCATGAACAAATAAAGCGAGTTGGGTCTCACACGATCGCTGTTTCCGGAATCCATGTTGATTCCTACATAGTAGATTCTGGGTTTCCAGAAATGACATGATACTCGAGCAAAAAACATGTTCTAAAATTCTACAAGAGATCGACGTCAGAGATATAGGTCTATAGTTTTGCGCATCTGCTCGACGACCCTTCTTGAAGACTGGGACTATCTGTGCTCTTTTCCAATCATTTGGAACCCTCCGTTCCTCTAGAGACTTGCGGTACACGGCTGTTAGAAGGGGGGCAAGTTCTTTCGCGTACTCTGTGTAGAATCGAATTGGTATCCCGTCAGGTCCATTGGACTTTCCTCTATTGAGTGATTCCAGTTGCTTTTCTATTCCTTGGACATTCGATGTCAGCCATTTTTTCGTTTGTGCGAGGATTTAGAGAAGGAACTGCAGTGCGGTCTTCCTCTGTGAAACAGCTTTGGAAAAAGGTGTTTAGTATTTCAGCTTTACGCGTGTCATCCTCTGTTTCAATGCCATCATCATCCCGTAGTGTCTGGATATGCTGTTTCGAGCCACTTACTGATTTAACGTAAGACCAGAACTTCCTAGGATTTTCTGTCAAGTCGGTACATAGAATTTTACTTTCGAATTCAATGAACGCTTCACGCATGGCGGTTGGATCGATCGGTTGGTCGGTTGCGCACTGAGACACAAGATGACTCGTCCGTCTTGAGCGTCGGCGCATGTGAGGTCGCCACGTGAGTGCAGTGGGCCGCGGCGTATAGCGAGGGGTAGTGACTTCGCGGTCGACACGAGAGCAACAGGAGTCAACCCACATCAGTCTGGCTGGTGCGAGCTGCGACGCCGTGAGACGGGAGATCGGCGTGCCTTCCTGCGTCCGTTGAAGCGGCTGGCAGCGGACGGTTTGGGAAAGCGATTTGGGGGTGCTGAGCCAGGTCTTCTAGAGAAATAGCAGTTTATTAGAAGTTAAGTGATTGGTGATATCTTGTCTGATTTATTCTTGTTAAATTCCACTTGTTTTCTTGGTGAGGTCACCAGCCGTTTTGCTTTGGGGTCGTCCCACCATTCTTCTCCGTCTGCCTACCCGCGAGAAGGTGGTTGTTTATAAATTGGGTGGTCCGCTTTTTCCCTTGTGGAATAGGGGCGTGTTAGAGCAACCAGCGGTTCGGGTTGTTTGAAAATCTCCCTATCAATCTGCCGTACGTTAGTAGCTGCCTCTGTCATGTTTGTCGGATTTGGTGTGTTAACGAATTTATTGCTTGGTGTGTAACAGCCTAATACCTGAAATATGTTTTCATCTTTGGAAACTTTTATATTATTGCCTATGATCTTGAGAGGCGGTATCTGTGTACTGTAGAGCATCTTAACTATTGTTTGGCCAACCTTGTAGAATTTTATATAAGATTGCAATCATGGGCTTTTATTTAAATGATCATTTTAGTATATAAAGTTGTCACCCTTTCACCGTAAGACTTTTCTTAGAAGTTAAAATCAAGTTGCACCTTCGGTGGCAAGGTTAATATTTTAATTGTGTTTTCTACCATTTCCATCCCTCCTACGGGGGTGCATACTTTGTGTGCTTGTGTAAATTGTTCAAACTCTTAGTTTAAAGTTATCTGTTGTGTTGCAGATTTGCACCAATATAGTCTTTCAGAGGCTGTTGTGAGCGGTCGTAACTACGGCCGTGTCAAAAGCGAGCGGGAAGGTTCTCTGCCCAAAAGCTCATACAGTCAAAACTTGTTTCTTTCTGCCTCTGAATAAATTGTAACTTTGATATTTAGAGGGTGCTTTCCGATTATAATTTTAAATCTGTTTCTTTTAAAAAAGGCTTTTACGCACTATTAAAGTGAATAAAATTCCCATTTGTTAAAAGGAATTTGGTTATGATTTTATCAATTACTTCCATGCTTACATAGTGTTTAAATGTGTTAATGCTCTTGATGAATCGCTAGTAAATAAAATAAATTCTTAAGAATATTCTGTGAAAATAAATCACGGTTCATTGCGGGTAGTTGAGCGTGGTTAGCGTTCTTGCTACTACTCTTTGAGTAACTGATGGAATTGTAGTTATACTTATTTTATGATTTTGTAATATTTCGCTTTGGCCAAGTGACTGTTTAGCTGCATGTTTCAGGTTGTCATGGCGGCCAGAGAATGTCCAGGATTAGGCCTGTTGCGCAGAAGTCAACTCTTATGAGTTGCTTATTCGTAATATAAACAAACAAGGAACTGTTCCTGAGTTGCTTGCGGACTTACAAGATGCCTTGCTTAATCCGGTCCAAATTTCACCGGAAGTTATTGGTTCCTTTCCGACAGCCATGGCAGCGGCGGCAGGAGAGGTCGGTTAGTTACAACAACATTTAGACTGGTTTTGTGTTTGTCAACCGAGTCGCAAGCAGTTAGCTAGAGTACGCGCACATTTGGTGCACGTGTTTAACCGGGTCTCTGATCTAGAACAAGTTGTTGCAAACGAGGCTGATCGCAAGAAAGTGGTTGAGTTGCAGCGAAAGGTGGCTGAGTTGCAGATTAGGTTAACTGGGTTAGTCTAGCTCGGAAGAATCTAGTGGGCAGGTCCAAGTCGATCCGGCACGAACAGGAAGCGAACTAAATAACCCAAACCGCGGAACTGAACCTAACTCGCAGTTTTTCGCAAAGCTACCTAACCCGATTGCACTTTTGTTAAAGGATGTAGGAGAATTGAGTATAGAATCGTTAGTGAAGATACAGGAAATTCTGTGGTTACTGGTTTATTTTGAGAAGCATTCTTTTGCTTTTCGAATATCGCACTCCACCCTGTTAGCTCTGCTGTATCCGTTAGCAAAGAGGAAGTGTAACGAATTAATTTCTAGAGCTCTTTCGGAGGGGTTCCCGTTACTACAATTTAATCACTGAGAGACGCACAGAGAGTTTTAAGAAGCATCTAGAATGTCAGTATATTTTGAAGGTGCAAGCCGCTAGTGAAGATTTGTCGATGTATGTGGAAAGGGTAAGGGTAGCTTTGCAGGCCTTGCTAAGTAATTTGTCAGAAGAACAATTAATTGCAGTAGTTTTGGAAGGGACGGTGGCTGCTGATAAAATAAATTTTATTTTTAAGTCACCCCGGAAGACCTGGGAAGAACTCTCTGTTGTTACTTCTGCTTCTGCGCTAGAGTTAAGCGAGGACTCTAGGAGTGTTAGTGTGATGGGACAAGCGAAGGAAAATTTTGAAGTGGAGAGAGATCGTCCAAATAGTAATTATCAAGGCGTACACAGGAAATGTTTTCGATGTGGGGCTAGTACGCATTTGGTTAGGAGTTGTCCGGTTTTACGTGGGGCAAGAAGTACTACGCGACATAAGGGCAGGCGGCAAGTTTCCAGGAGTTACTTATTATTTAGTGAGGAGCGTGCCGTAGTTGCTGATTCCCGGTTACGTCGACTTTGTTTGTCGGAGTTTGAATCAGGTACCCCATTGCGCCTTATTGGATGCGGGTAGCACTTATTCCTTGCTTAATGAGGCTTGGTTTCTGGAATTTGGCAATCTTACCAGGCTCAAACCTGAAAAGATCCAGTTTCAGAGTTGTCGTATGGTCAATGGTCAGGTGTTGCCTCTGGCGGGGTGGGTTAAGGGTAGTGTCTCGGTAGGATGATTCTTCTGGCCAATGACCTTTGCTATCGTTGCTAACCTGCCGGTAAATATGGTGCTGGGCTGTGATTTCATTTCTAGAGCTCAACTTGTTCTGAATTATTCAGGGGGTAAGTTTTTTTTTTTTTAAATACGCACCAAGTCAGAAGTTCGGATTTTGTGAATGTCGAGTGGCGGTGTCATCCATGCCTTCTTGCTTGTCGGTCACTACTATCGATAATGTCAATTTTGATCATCTTTCCCCGAGTCAGGTTCAACAGGTCCATCAGTTACTGGACGCTTTTCCTGTCTTATTTTGCGATAACTTGGAGCAACCAATAAATTAGAATATCATATTCGTTTGGCTGACAATATTTCAGTTAGGCAGTCCCCATATCGTCTCTCACCACCTAAGATGAAAGTATTGCGGGAGAAGGTCTTAAATCAAGGGGTTATCCGTCTCTCGACTTCTCCGTATGCCTCTCCGATATTCTTGGTACCGAAGGATCAGGGTAGCGATTTCAGGGCGGTGGTTGATTACCATCGTTTGAATGAGAAGGTGGTGTTGGAATCAGTTCCATTGCCTGATCTACACAATTCCTTTACTTGATTTTCAGGCGCGTCTTGGTTCACCGTTCTTGACGTAAATCAAGCTTATTATCAGATTCCGTTGACCGAGGAGTGTAAACATGTTACAGCATTTGCACCGTTTGGAATCTATTCGAATTTAACCGGGTCCCATTTGGGCTGGCTACCGGAGCTGCTGTGTTGACTCGTTTATTAGATAGTATACTGGGTGAATTTAAATTGCGTTTTGGTTGCAACTATTTGGATGACCTTGTGATATATAGTAAATCGTTTGAAGAGCATTTGAGTCATTTATATCAAGTATTTACTAACCTTCAGCAGGCTGGTTTAACTGTTAAACTCTCGAAGGTTACGGTTGCGAGGCTACAGATTTCCTTTCTAGGACATATTGTTTCAGGCGATGAGGTTCGGATCGATCAAGAGCGCACTAAAGCCTTGCACGCACTCCCACCTCCTCCTGATAAGCGGGGAGTCGCTAAGTTTATTGGTACGGCAAATTATTTCAGGAGGTTCGTTCCGAATTTTGCGGCCTTAGCTGCCCCTTTGAATCAGCTTCGTAAAAAAGGAGTTAAATTTACTTGGGGTCCCACCCAGCAGGCGGCCTTCGAACAGATCAAAACCGCCATCGCTAACCCACCGGTGCTTGGGGTGCCTGATTTTGATAAGCCTTTCATGGTTCAGACGGACGCGTCGAGTGCGGGTGTGTCAGCTGTCTTTTTACAAGAATGGCAAGGTCAGCGGCAACCTTTGGCCTATGACTCGCGCCGTTTGAATGATGCTGAGGCAAAATACTCAGTTTACGAATGTGAGGCCTTGGCGGTCTTATTTGCATTAGAAAAATTCCGGTTTTACCTTGACCACAAGCCTTCTTTGCTGAAAACTGATAATGTTTAAATGTGTGTGAAATCTTACGGGTCTTAACTTCTAAGGTCATCAGTCCCTAAGTTTATACACTACTTAACCTAAATTATCTTAAGGACAGACACACACACCCATGCCCGAGGGAGGACTCGAACCTCCTCCGGGACCAGCCGCACAGTCCATGACTGCAGCGCCCCAGACCGCTCGGCTAATCCAGCGTGCCTGGAAACGGGTAACCAAGCCTTAAGTTGGGGTTTGGCTAGGCCACGCAAGACCGGTCGAATCGCCCGTTGGGCCATGAGAATTTCAGCCTTTAAATTTAGGGTTAAGCATATCAGAGGTTCTGAGAATGTGGTGGCTGATGCTCTCAGCCGTATGTTTGACCCGTCATCTGATGGTTCGGAGCAGCAGCATCAGGCTCCACTTCAGGGTCAACTTTTGGTTTTGAGGGAGGCACCTCAATTGTTTATTAATCTTGAAGAAAACCAGGAACAGGATGAGGCATTGGGTCCCATCAAGCAGCGGATTAGGTCAGGTGAGGTTATTGGAAATTACAGCTTGAGGAAAGATACCCTATGTAAAGCAGTGGGCCGAAAGCGCCACCCTCGAATTTGCCTGCCACGAACATTAATCCAGCCAATATTTCAGTATTTTCATTACTCATCGGTGGGAGGTCACTTAAGGACATATAAAACGATTCACAAAATTAAGCAGTTTATGACTTGGCCCCATCTGGAGCGCGACATTAAGAAGTTAGCCGGTTGTCGTCTGTGTCGGGCCGCGAAACCTAGTAATGCCCTACAGCAACGTCTGTTGTCTTCGGAACGTGAAAATTATCCAATAAAGACGTTTATATCGATTATGTGGGTCCGTTGCCACGTTCCAGTAGAGGAAGTAGGTATATTTTGGTGGTAATTGATGCCTTTTCTCGCTTTACTTGGCTTATTCCCAGTAGAAGTAGTGCTACCAACATAACTATTTCTCACCTTACTAACATCTTTTCGATCTTTGGGCCTCCTAAGAGCTTGGTTAGTGATAATGCCCCTGCTTTTGTGTCATAAGTTTAAGGCCTTTTGTTTCGGGAATGGCATCAAGCAGATACACACAACACCGTATTACCCTCTGAATGTGTGCATTTCAACCTAAAATCAGCTTTAATAATTTACCATAAAGTTAAACCGAGTAAGTGGGATACTAACTTGCCCTGGATTAATTTTGCGTTTAACACCGCTGTTCATGAGGCATTGAAGACTACTCCGGCCTCTCTCTTATTGGCATATCCTATCAATTCGCCTTTATCTAACTTATGACGCATCCAAGACTGAGCGGTGGTATCACCGGGGGTGAATTAGAAGGAACTGGAATCGGGCTCGTCGCAATATAGCGGCTGCCCATGGTCGTCAAGCCGTGCGGTACAACCGCAATAGGCGTCCTTATCAGGGAAAACCGGGGGATGAAGTCTATATTAAGAATGTTCAGGATCGAGGAAGGATGAGGGGCCGAGTAGGGAAGTTCACACACCACTTTATAGGTCCATGCACGGTGCTCCGTGTGTTGGGACCGGTTAACCTGTTAGTCAGACATGATCAGACCGGTAGGGAATACCGAGTCCATTTGAGCCAGGTGAAGTCTCCGAGTTTGGGCGCCTGTTCTAGTTTGAGAGGAGGAGGTTGAACCGTGGTAAAAGTTGCTATTTTGAAGAGCGCGACGCAGCACGTAGTGTGAAGCAGTCACCCTCCGTTTCTGGCGGTGGCGCCGCTGTGGCAATCGCAGCTTTGATGCCTCCCTCTGGTGGGAAAGGGAAAGGTTGCCTGTTCACGTGCATTTAAGGGGCGCTACGAGCTCGCCAGTCGGTCAGTCTCTCGTCCCCAGCTTGCTGGTCTGTCGTCCCCATTTGTTAGGCAGCTACTGTCTGTCGTTCGGAGTGCTAGTATCTGTCGTCTGGATCAACCTTTAAAGCCGGCAAAATGAGGGTCTTTCCACTCCACCAGTAAGAGAACACGGCGAGTAGTCGCCCGGTCGGGGCTTAGTTGCTGCATCTGAGTCTGCGCGTTAGGCCGCCAGTCTGCTCAAGTTTCTCAGGCAATGGACATTGGCGGTTGGATCGAACGGTTGGTCGGTCACGCACTGAGACGCAAGATGACTTGTCCGTCTTGAGCGTCGGCGCATGTGAGGTCGCCACGTGAGTCCAGTGGGCCGCAGCGTATAGCGAGGGGTAGTGACTTCGCGGTCGACACGAGAGCAACAGGAGTCAACCCACGACATCAGTCTGGCCGGTGCGAGCTGCGACACCGTGAGACGGGAGATCGGCGCGCCTTCCTGCGTGCGTTGAAGCGGCTGGCAGCGGACGATTCGGGAGAGGGATTTCGGGGTGCTGCGCCAAGTCTTCTCGAGAAATCGCAGTTTATTAGAAGTTAAGTGATTGGTGATTTCTTGTTTCATTTATTCCTATTAAATTATACTTTTTTTTGTGAGGTCACCAGCCGTTTTGCTTTGGGGTCGTTCCACCATTCTTCTCCGTTTGCCCACCCACGGGAAGGTGGTTGTTTATAAATTGGGTGGTCCGTATTTCCCTTGTGGAGTAGGGGCGAATTAGAGCATCCTGCGTTTCGGGTTGTTCGGTAATCTCCCTATCAATCTACCGTACGTTAGTAGCTGCCCCTGTCATGTTTGTTGGATGTGGTGTGTTAACGAATTTATTTGGTGGAGAGTAACGGCCGAATACCTGAAATGTTTTCATCTTTGGAAACTTTTATATTATTGCCTATGATCTTGAGAGGCGGTATCTGTGTACTGTAGAGCATCCAAACTATTGTTTGGCCAACCTTGTAGAATTTTATATAAGATTGCATTTCATGGGCTTTTATTTAAAAGATCATTTTAGTATATAAAGTTGTCACCCATTCACCGTAAGACTTTTCTTAGAAGTTAAAATCAAGTTGCACCTTCGGTGGCAAGGTTAATATTTTGTTAGTGTTTTCTACCATTTCCATCCCTCCTGGGGGGGTGCATACTTTGTGTGCATGTGTAAATTGTTAAAACTCTTAGTTTAGTTATCTGGTGTGTTGTAGATTTGCACCAATGTAGTCTTTCAGAGGCTGTTGTGAGCGGTCGTAACTACGGCCGTGTCAAAAGCGAGCGGGAAGGTTCTCTGCCCGAAAGCTCACACAGTCAAAACTTGTTTCTTTCTGCCTCTGAATAAATTGTAACTTTGATATTTAGAGGGTGCTTTCTGATTATAATTTTAAATCTGTTTCTTTTAAAAAATACTTTTAGGCACTATTAAAGTGAATAAAATTCCCATTTGTTAAAAGGAATTTGGTTTTGATTTCATCAGTTACTCCCTGGCAACTACTTTCATGCTTACATAGTGTGATTAAATGTGAGACTGTACAATGGGCAATCATCGTACCAAAACACTGACACTCTGATGCCTCGACATGTCCGTCGATGTAAGATAAATGTGGTCGTGGGGACAGTAATTAACATGGTAAGGCATTATGAGAGTGCAGTGTGCGGCTAAATTAATTACGTCACGTTAAGTACTGTGCAAAAACTGTTGAGGAAACTGCAAGTTTTACTGAAACAGAAACAGGAGTGGTGCAGGGTGAGTCTATAGATGAAATAAGACATGAAAAACAAACAGATTGTAAACTTAAACAAAAATACTTGAGGAAGACGTGCAGAGGCTCCCTGGAGCCTTATCGCAGTCAACCGCTGATCCGTAATTATAGACGGGGGAGGTGCGGGACCCTAAGGCTGACATACCCGTTACGTCCGTCGGCAGAATTCCTTGTACTGGGCTGCAGGATGTGCTGTATGGATAACAGCGATTAATGGTATTGTAAGGTTTTCATACGTTTTCTGATATTTTAAATAATTCTCCGTTACTCTACTGGGACAAAGATGAATGAGCGCACTGCACGAGTAGTGAATGAGATGCTTGACTCTGTTTCGTTTTATCTGTGGTTCACTTGCTGGTCAGTCAGTTGTGCAATGCTGGAGCATTCTTATTTGAGGCGTAGTAGCGAGCAGTTGAGTTTTTCACAGAGTGAGAGCTGTTATTTGTGACTCTGGGTGAAACTATCTGCAATATTTTATTATGGAGATTAAAACTGGTTTAGAAAGATATTCCATTCTTTGTATTAATGGAGAAGCTTTTTGGAGGAATTTTTAAAGGTAATCCATGCATGTGCAAGAATAAGATGTTTGTCAGAACTATTAATTGAAGGAAATCTTTGTCTGTGAGAACTAATAATATTCATTATTGGTGTTAATTTGATCTCTTTGTTTTCATTACGTTACAAATTACGCAGTTGGTTGAAATGCCTGTAATTTTTGTAATGAGAGAATTTCGAGTCGTCGTATGTTGTACAGTCCTTTTTGTCGATAATGAGGGTGTAACTTTTCAAGAACGATTTTCTTTGAAGTAAAACCCACCCCTATCATTCTTAATAAAGTTTTGAATGTTTTATCGTGTGTGCACTGCACCTTAATTCACACACAGCAGCAAAGTGTTTCTTACAAGCGCAAAAAAAGTGTTTGCTTTCGAGAACGGGCCGGCCGCGGCGGTCTAGCGGTTCCAGGCGCTCAGTCCGGAACCGCGCGACTGCTACGGTCGCAGGTTCGAATCCTGCCTCGGGCGTGGATGTGTGTGATGTCCTTAGGTTAGTTAGGTTTAAGTAGTTCTAAGTTCTAGGGGACTGATGACCACAGATGTTTAGTCCCATAGTACTCAGAGCCATTTGAACCATTTTTTCGAGAACGTCAGTACTTCGGACACAATAGCATGCTGAGCAAGAGGTAAGTCACTGTTATATCAGGACAGATCGCATCTTGCATTCTCACGAGGAAACACTACATAGTCAGAACTATCGGGTGTTGGACTAAACAAGCCGATTAATTTTCAATGAACAGTGTTGGCTATTTCAGTTATTTCTTTTTTCTTTTTTTTTAGTAGGGCAGTAGTTTATTTTTATGGTTATTCAAATGGCTCTGAGCACTGTGGGACTTAACTTCTGAGGTCATCAGTCCCCTAGAACTACTTAAACCTAACTAACCTAAGGACATCACACACATCCATGCCCGAGGCAGGATTCGAACCTGCGACCGTAGCAGTCGCGCGGTTCCGGACTGAAGCGCCTAGAACCGCTCGGTCACCGCGGCTGGCGTGGTTATTCCAACCCAAAATTGTACATAATATCACGCAACTTCCATAATGTACTTCGGTATTGAGTTTCAATTATATAGTTTTCCTTAAGCACACAAGTAGTTTCTTTTGGTAGTTGATTAGATTCATTTTCGTTATTTTAAATTCTCTATTTCACTATGATTAAAGTCTTGTTTCACGACACTGTTCGCATGTGCAACACAGAGCCAACCAACGGTAGGTATTGCTCAGCAGTTGAACACGATATCTAAAGTACACGTTACGCGAGAAGAAAGTTTTGTAAAACTAAATATTCAGTTTTCACACATACAGACAAATTTTTTATAGGAAGCTTATAGCGAGTGCATATAGTTCGCGTACTACGCTTTGCCACATAGTGTTAGAATCGACAAAAAATCACCGATTTATAAGTTACTGAATAAATAATGCATTGCAGAACTTATTGTAACTAAACTGGGATGTATGTGCTTTTGTTAAAAAAATACCACACTGTGCTATTTCTTGAGAATGCGTTGGGGGCGGGGTAACCACTATCAGCGTAACTTATTTCAGTATAGCACTGATCGAGCCCTAGACGCATGGGACATTCCGTTTCGGAACTTGCCAGGGAATTCAATACCCTGAGATCCACAGTGTCGAGAGTGTGCCTAGAATGCCAAAGTTCAGGCATTACCTCTCACCATAGACCACACAGTGGCCAACGGCCTTCACTTAACGACCGAGAGCAGCATTCTTCTATCTCTAAAATCGGCTTACGCGACAAGACTGTTGAAGTGTTACCTCTGTTCTGCCTCTTCTAATTGTAGTTAAATCAAAAGTGAGAGCTGAAAGGGTATAGGAACCCTTTTCCTTCGCCGTGCTTATGTACCATGCTTATTTTTCTAGTTGACTTCGTCTCAGTGGACTGAAATCTTGAGGCTGAAAACGTAAGTCCAAACTATCTCTCGAACCCCAAAAATAAGAAATATAGCTTCTCAAGGAGCGTTGTATTTTAACTGAATATGGCAGTGGGAAACACTTCTCTTAATGCATTTCTGTTAGATAAACATTAACATTAGTTTCATTAACTGAACAGTTTTCCACTTCATGGGGTAGAGACAGAATGAATTTTCCGTTGTCCTCGTGACGTCATCCTTTAATTTGTCAAAAGCTTCAGCATTCTTTGGAGCGCTTCGTGTCTGCAAGAAGGGGCACACCTCCATGGAGCAAACGCCGGCCCTGCCAAGTGTCATATGGCGGTGACCAGCTGCCAGAGCTGTACAGATGCGGCGTCCAGGCTCTCGATTTCATGCATCTACAAACGAATTCTATCACTATATGTGTATGCATATTTATTACCCACTTAAAATAATTTCTATGTGTAGATGATTATCATCATTCGCCGATAAAAGATACAAGTAAACTTATCACTTTTATGAAGTGTTATGTTGCACTTCATATTCCCCGCCTTAGATGCATAATGTCGTCATATCAAAAAGAAAACCTTAACTAACTAAACAACATTAATATTAGTGGTATCTTTCACATCAGTCTTTCTTAACCCCAACTTATCTCTAAAACATTTTCTTGTGTGATCTTAGTTACATAACATTACAGTCCACATGTTGAATACAACCATTACCACATGTAATATTCCAACATTATGGGCAAATTCGTTCACTATCTTATTTGACTCTTTTATCTACTTTTATAATTCATTGAACTCATGTTCAATCACATTATATGATACACAACTATTCTTAAGAGTAATCAGGTTATCAACTGATTTGTCTTGTCAGTTTTACATTGCAATCAGCAAATTTAGTGTTTTTTATCTGTTTCTAAATCTATAGTAGTTTGAAGGCTTACTCTCCAACTTCTTCTTTTCGAGCCAGATGTGTGTATAGTTGTTGTTATTCTTGCATCATAGCTCCAAACTACGAAGGTCGTACTAGCCTCTTACTTGCTTATGGTTTCTCACGAGTAGTACAGGTAAGTAGGGAGTGGTTATATTCCATTCCAGGTTACACTAACCAAACTTAAAATTCCATACCAAACCAACCACAACGTTTAATTAGTCATCACTTTGAAGTAAAATATACCTTTATAAAACTATTTATTATCATTAAATAAGAAAATGTGAAAAAATTTCTGCATGTTTACTTTAGACGCTTCCCCACCACGCTCTCGGTAGAGACCTTGGGCTAAACGCGACAGCGCCTTCTGGTTTGCCAGTATGACTCCTTTTCCCAACTGCTATTAACTTAAGGAGTCACTGGTCATTTATAGTCAGTAATCCTTCGTTCATTCTCGCGCTATATTCGTTACTTCATACTCTTATGATCAATAATAGTTCACAAAGCTCAGGCCACTGCATCCTTACTGTTCATTTCGTACACACTTAGAACTGAACGAAAATACTCAGGTCTATCCCTTTACCTGCCTGCTTTGGAGCAAGTCTCATAGAACCACGATATCCTAATCCTGTAAATACCGCCTAGTACACCACCATCTAGCGAAGTCTACCTTTTAGACAAATGTAGATTACGCCAGTACTCTTGGAATCACATTTGGGTTTTTCAGGAAACTGCGTTTCCTTTGATATGCATCTCGAGTTGATGAAATTGTTATTTCAACAGTCGTCATAATTAATCTTTAATTATTCACTGCCAGACTAATTTTCTCTGACGATTTGAGATCGCCTTCAGCTTGCCTAACCAGCGGACTATGGGCTCGTGGAGGTGGACGTATTTTCTGGGTCCTCATTTGATTAATTCTACAATATCGCAAGATGGCGAATACTAGCAGAGGCTAGCCAACCGTTAGTTTCAAAATCAGGTGACGGCTATTTGCCGCGAAAGGATACAAGAGACCCCGCCGTTTCCGCGGAAGTTGTCGCCTCTTCAGCAATCACAAACCATTTGGTAGTGGCTTCTGACCGCTTCACAGGGAAGCTAACAGTGATCACAGCCCTGGTTAGAGTGGCTATAGGGCGGAAGCTTGCTGTGTCGAGGGTCCTCGGCTACAAAAGTGACAAGAGACGCCATGATCGACCCAGATGCAACTAGCTGATCGAGTTGAACGGGGATGAGTAGTTACGACGGTCGTGAATTCGGGACCAGCCGCCATCTTAGGGTCGATGAACATTGTTTTGTGAACATTTTGCGACCACGGGCCTTTCAGCTCGCGAGGTTGCAGACAGTTACATTCATCTGCAAATTCACATTCAGGAGCGTTCTACTTCTGCTGCTAGTCGTTCAGCATGCAATTTATGGGGCGCTATTTGAGATGATACCGGATTAGTTGTTTGAAGTGCCCTTCCCGGCCTTCCTTTACCGTTCATGCTAGTGACCAAAATTCTCCATTCTCTCATTCTCTCGTAGTTCAATCGTGTGCACAAGTAATTATTTTGCCACATCTCTCCAAATTAACTTACATTAGTATTCACGCCATCGTCTACAGCAGCCAACAACCACTACATCATTCTTACTTTATACCAGTGCTCTGGCTGTCGGCACACCAGTGAATTTCATGCCTTTGGGGTATCTCCTCCCCCCCCTCCCCCCCCCTCCCTATCAAACCTGGCGTTGCTGATAGCCAGCACGAACCTGCACAATAAATATTAATCTCATTCTTATTGCTGTTTAGTTGTCAGTATTTTAATTAGATTTTGGAACACATTGTCATACCGTAATTGCGGTAACTAAGTTTATGCAACGCGGCTACGAGAGAGAGAACCTTGGCTCTAAACGCCGACATGTTAATCATTGTTGCCACTCCCTCACTTCCTTTCATGGTAGTTTGGCTGCCCGTAATATTTAAACTGATCATAGCATACTTCATTTTCACTACTTACTAACATAAATTTTATCTATTTGTATTTAATAGCACAATATCTAGCATACAAAGTAATTTTTCGCTTACAATCTACCAACCACTTACGATGTTTTCTAAGCATATTCTATCTTATTTATTTCTTTATAAAACTCCTTTGCAAGTTCTAACAGTGTTTGTGAGAAACACGGCATCCGCAGTAATTTTATGGGCTCTCAGGATGAATTAACATATCCATCTCTGGTTTGGGGAATAGATGCGCCTTAGGAAATATGTGGGATGGACATCCCCTTCAGGTTTATACTACTGCAAAATGTTTATAGAAACTATTTCCTAAATTCAATTTACCAGGAAGCTGCGCCGAAGGGTCATTACCGTCGCAGAATTTCCTCTTAGCTACTCCATCCTTTGTTTTAGCTGGTTCTTCCCACAGTCTACGAAATTCCTCTCCGGTTGTTTCTAAATCTTCTGCAGACTGAAAAGTACTGGTGGATAAATCGACCCTTTTATCAAAATTCCGTTCTACACTGAAGAGACAAAGAAACTGGTTCACCTGCCTAATATCGTGTAAGGCCACCGCGAGCACGCAAAAGTGTCTCAACACGACGTGGCATGAACTCGACTAATGTCTGAAGTAGAGTTGGAGGGAAGTGACACACAGAATCCTCCAGGACTGTCCATAAATCCGTAAGAGTACGAGGGGATGGAGATCTCTTCTGAAAACAATGCTGCAAGGCATCTCAGATGCGCACAATAATGTTCATATCTGGAGAGTTTGGTGACCAGCGGAAGCGTTTAAACTCAGAAGAGTGTTGCTGGAGCTACTCTGTAGCAATTCTGGACGTGTGGGGTGTCGCATTGTCCTGCTGGAATTTCCCAAGTTCGTCAGAATGCACAATGGACATGAATGGATGCTTACGTACGTGTCACCCATCTCTCCAACTGCACATGTCCCACGTCATTACAGAGCTTCTACCAGCTTGAACAGTCCCCTGCCGGCATGCAGGGTGCATGGATTCATGAGGTTATTTCCATACCCGTACACATTCATCCGTCCTATACAATTTGAAACGAGACTCGTCCGACCAGGCAACATGTTTCCAGTCATTGACAGTCCAATGTCGGTGTAGATAGGCCCAGGCGAGGCATAAAGCTTTGTGTCGTGCAGTCATCAGGGATAAACGAGTGGGCCTTCACCTCCGACAGCCCATATTGATGATGTTTCGTTGAATGGTTCCCACACTGACATTTGTTGATGACCCTGCACTGAAATCTGCAGCAACTTGCAGAAGGGTTGCACTTCTGTCACATTGAACGATTCTCTCTAATTACTTTTATGAAGTTATACGTTACACTTCACTGTGCCTAATGTTTAATATCTAGTTACGTTAAGTCATGTCATTTGAGTCCTAGGCTATAACTGTTGTCAATAACAATTTAAGATTACGTCATTCGAGGTACCAGCAGAGACCACACCGAGGTAGATATGTAAGTATTTTCATTCTTCCGGACTTTTACATTTTCTTCCCATATTTTCCGCATTTTTCGTATTTGCCACAATTTTATTGATTTTTCATTCATTTTCGTATTTTTCCGGATCTTGCACAATTTTGTGGATTTTTCCATTTTTCTCGTATTTTATTCAGTTACGCAAGATTCGGCCCACTATTACCATCGTCGCGTCGACGTCATGATGCTCTCAGGCAATCACAATGAAGTATGTACCCCAATTAGTTATCATTGCAATTGAAGCAGCCACAATTCGCTCCTTTATAATTGGGACACTCTGGAGCTGGTCAGCATAGGGAGAGACTACTGGTTTTGTCTATTTGTTAATAACAAATTAAGTTAGTGACGTCACTCGAGGTCTATTTGTTAAGCCTTTCCAGCCCAACTTTTTTTTTACTTGTGGGAAAAAATATTTTTTCGCGTATTTCCCTACATAATGATTGGAATAACACATATTTATAAGAAATTTTGTTATTTTTTTGTTTTTGGAGGGAAATTTGGGATGACTTCATATGGCATCATTGGGCAGGATTTGTTTCCTCCAGTCAGGTGGTTGGGATGTCACAGTGCTTGGTAATGGAACTTGAATATTTTAATTACACAATTTGATGCAGTTTATTAAAGAAAAATTAGCACATACAATAATGCAACTTGCATTTCAGGACAATTTTATGTTTTTTTACAGCATGATTGTTACTTTACATGAAAATTTAAGAAACAGTTCCTGTCTTTGGTAAAGCAAAGAGGTTTATTACATTTGATGCATTTCGTTCGAGAATATGCTGTAATACACAATTTACATCTCTGTTTGTTTTCTACATGCTGTGGCCAGTGTACAATGTTGTCATACCTTACATCATCAACTGGGCTGGGAACCAATGGGGCTCGTTTCTTCATAACTGTAGACGATGGACTGTCATCTGATGGCCGTCCTCGTCTTCTTACCAAAATGTCTCCTGCTTTTAGTAGTCCATGAGCTACATCAGACCGAAAAATCAACAGAGACATGTATTTGGAAATTCCTCTTTGTCTGCAATATTGGTGGTATAGGAGCCACGCATTCACAACACACATGTCAAGGAGGTGGAATACGATCCTTAGATAAAATCTTTTCACACCAATATTACTCCTATACAAAGCAACCAGCATGTCGTGCAGATCAACTCCTCCCATTCAATGGTTATATTCTCTAACAATGTCTGGCCTTGGGACATCAATATATTTTCGTTCTCCCACTGACCAACGTTTCACTGGTTCTACTGGACTTACTCCTTTGTATGATGATGCAAGAACGACAGACTTGTTATCATACCACTTCAGCGCTATGATGTTCCTTTCTGTTTCAGTTCGATAATCGTATGATCCTCGTCCCTGCTTTTTCAGCTCACTGTCTGCTTTTAGATTGCAGTCTGCTTTTAGATTGCAGCCTTGAAGTCTTGTGGGTCTAACAGTTCGAACAGCCAAAATGCCATAGTTTTTCAGGGCAGAAATAAGATTGTAAGAGGTGAACCAATTGTCTGTAAACACTTTAAATTTTTTATATTTTGGCAGTCCTTCCACAAGCCTTAGCACAATATCACCACTTATACCAAGACCAGTATCATTATGTACAGTTCCTTTCCCTCGATACATTTCAAAATCGTACACAATTCCACTAGAACCAGCACGGGCAAAAACTTTTATACCCCACTTGTGTGGTTTGCTTTTTACATACTGTTTCAGGGATGAATGACCTTTGAAAGGAATGATTAATTCATCCACTGAATGATATTCCTCAGGTTCAATAATTGAAAAACCTTGTTTGATTTTGTCAACAAATGGTCTCACCTTGAGCAGCTTGCCATAATCAGGGTCCTCTCATTGTTTCATTTTCGTGTTGTCATTCACATGTAAATAATTTCTTAGCTTATCAAACCTATTTCTAGGCATTGAGTCAGCTATTGGAGAAAATCTTGTAGCCTCTGTCCAGTACATTCTGTAACTAGGCATTTTCACAACACCTTCTAGGATGTTTATCCCAACATACTTTTCTATTTCACGAACATTTGTATCTAAAGATGCACCTGTTTTCTGTGTGCAGCATAGATTAGATTGCTCGACTAGCTTCTGGATAATGTCATCGCTACATATTGTTCCAAAATACTGCAAAGGTGTCAGTTCTTCTCCTGGAGGGTCAGAAAAAACTGCATTACGTGATGTGTCCACTTCTTCAATGTCCTTCATTCTCCACCGAAGATCCCGGTGTGTATCACACTGAATTTTCTAAGCTGAATGACTTGGTGCAAGGTTTGGCTCAGCAAGTAACCTTGAAGCTAAGGGAACATCATCTTCATCATTGGCTTGAGGGTCCAGAATTTCAACCATATCAAGGTCCATTCCTTGAAGAAACTTTATATCCAGTGTAGTAGGGTCCAGCTGCCAAGCATTTTCAATCTCTTCCTCCACATCAGACGTATCAAGGTCCAAATCAGATAAATCACCTTTGAGAAGCAGCAATATTTCTTCTTCTGATAATGATTTATGATTGCGAATCATCTGGTAAACAAACCAGGAATTTTTTACTAAAGCAGCAAAAAAACTGGTAAATTATATCAATCAAAATTTTAACATATTAATATTAGTTAGCATAATAAAGCTTCAAAAGAAACTTGAAAATATTAGAGTTACACATTATGGTAAACTTTAGTCGAAGTTATTGCATGTACTACATTTGGTAACATAACAAATGCCCAATGATGCCAAATGGAATCACACATGTTTGTGACTTCCAAGCAGAAAATTACCGTAACTAGCATTATTTTCAAAGTGTCTACTAGTTAATTTACACTTTCAACAATAATTTATTAGTGCAACTTTTATATTAGTTTGCTTCCTTTACCTTGATATAATATTTTTAAAGTCCAGCTGGGTGCACTGTACCGTAGACACCATGCAACAATACTATTGTCAAGGCATTGTAGCATGGTGTTCTCTGTTTTAGCGAATTCACGGTAGCCAACCTAAGAACAATGAACTTTAGAAAGCCCTGCACACTTGTTTACAATCTTTGGACAAATAGTTTGGCCTTGGGAAAAAGTTAAATATGATGATGCCATATGGCATGGCATAACTGGGCTAGAAAGGGTTAATAACAATTTACTATTACGTCGTTCGAGGCATCAGTAGATGTCCCACTCAAAGAGATGTGTAAGTACTCTCATTCTTTCCGAATTTTACGTATTTTTCATCAGTTTCCCACAATTTTACGAATTTTGGCAAATTATGCGAGCTCTGACCCAGTGCGTTCGTGTTGCAGCATCACATCGCGTCTCGTCATGCCGCAGAGTCGCGTCGCGTCGCGTCGACGTCATGATGCTCTCAGCCAAGCAGGATACAACAGGGTTTCTATTTAGGTATCTTGTTAAGCCACCAGTGCAGTACTAGTGTGCGTGACATCATTGTTCGTATGTCTGAAACGACCACATTAGTAGCAATAGTGACGTCACATCGTATGAATGACGTCATAGCAAATTCTATGAGCACTACCGATTGCCAACTAAAGATAGTGTATGTACAAGAAATGAAATGAAATGTCGTGTGGCTAGGGCCTCCCGTCGGGTAGACCGTTCGCCTGGTGCAGGTCTTTCGAGTTGACGCCACTTAGGCGACCGCGTCGATGTGGATGAAGTGATGATGATTAGGACAACACAACACCCAGTCCCTGAGCGGAGAAAATCTCCAACCAGCCGGGAATCGAACCCGGGAGCTTAGGATTGACATTCCGTCACGCTGATCACTCAGCTACCGGGGCCGGACTGTACAAGAAATAACACGCCGCAGTAAATAAACCCCTGCCAAATCACCACCATATTATTAGATTGTGTGAGATCATAGTAAAATTCTGAGTCTTCGAAGCAAAGATACCGTACGTGTAGCACAGCACTACAAAATACGCCTCTAGAGAGGTGAGCAGTATTTGCAGCAACCGCAACGAAAAGCATGACGCCTGCAGTCCAGCCCACCCCTCGGACCCCGGTGTGTGGGGTGTAGCTGTGAAGAATCCATGAAAGTTGCGCCCAGTGAAATTTGCGCCCAACCTGAAACCAGTGAAATCTGCGCTCAATACCTGCTCCCCTTGTGTCACGGCTTACCTGCTTCCGGACCATCGTAATTACTCTAAACTACCTGCTCCCTAGACAGGGCCCCGATAGACCTCCTCTACCACCGTAGCCGACTGTCTGCACAAACAGTCTTAGTACCGCTCTAGCTGTCGTAGAGTTGATATCGTGCGACTTGTGTACGAGGCGTATTTTGTAAGTAAGTACCGTTTTGAAATTAAAAAAAGACGTGCTAAGATATCTCAATAATTTTATTTTTACATGAAAGCCTGTACGATAATCTACGCACTGACGCCATTACAGTCTGATTCTTCCTTGTTTACGTTGTGTACTGAGTGTTTAAGGTGCCTCCGATAATCGTGAATCCCGCCGACTGTGAAGTACGGGCTGTTATAAGATTTCTTAGTGCTAAAGGCCTAAAAGCGATCGATATTCATCGTGAGATCTGTGCAGTTTACGGAGGAAACATTATGAGTGATGGAATGGTAAGAAAGTGGGTGAGAGCATTTAAAGATAGCTGCACAAATGTGAGTGATGAACCACGGAGCGGGCGTCCTTCGGTCGTTAATGAAAGTTTGGTGCAGGAAGTGGACAATAAGGTGAGATAAAACAGACGCTTTACGATTTACTCCTTGCGGGATGACTTTTCTAATGTTTCTGGTAGTGTTTTGTATGGCATTGTGACCGAGCACTTGCATTACCGAAAATTGTGCGCACGTTGGGTACCGAAGATATTGACGGGTGTGCACAAAACCAAACGTTTAAACAGTGAATTGACTTTCCTTGAGCGGACCATAACGACGGTGATGATTTCTTAAGCCAAATTGTTACGGGCGATGAAACATGGGTGGCCTACGTCACACCAGAATCATAGCAACAGTCCATGGAAGTTGAGCAAGGGCATCATTTTGCTGCAAGACAATGCCCGTCCGCATGTGGCGAATCAGACCAAAGATCTCATCACATCTTTTCGATGGGAAACTAGATCATCCTCCGTACAGCCCCGATCTTGCGCCCAGTGTCTATCATCTGTTCCTGCACTTGAAGAAACACATGGGCGGTCAGCGTCTTCATGACGATGACGAAGTCAAAACAGTGGTGATGCAGTGGTTAACAAGTCAGGCGGCAGATTTCTATGAGGAGGGTATTCAAAAACTGGTACAACGTTATGATAAATGCCTCAATATTGACGGAAATTATGTAGAAAAGTAGATCAAGGTACAGGCTTTCACGTAAAAATAAAATTATTGAGATATTTTAGCACGTCTTTTTTAAATTTCAAAACGGTGCTTACTTAAAAAACACGCCTCATATTTCTGGCACATTAGTTCCGGTATGGAAGTTTCAACGACCATTCGCGGTAAGCCATGTTGCCGCTGTGAAGGTTATTCTTACATAGTGAAGAGAACGAAAGAAGGGGAATCTGTGGAGTGGCGTTGTTCAAGAGAGAAAGCAAACCACTGCCGAGGAATGTTTAAAACCAAGAATCAATGTGGAGCTCCGGATGACGCTCGGTTGGAAGTAAGAAAGACTTTGAACCAGCCGAAGAAAACGGCACGAGAGGAAATTACACTTCTTTTTCCAAAATATATTAATAGGAACTGGGTTGCCTGCGTAATCGAGGGTATGATTTTGTCACTGAAATGCCTGAGCAGCAAGCAACGAAGAGAACTTTATACTACCAGCGGGAAAAACCACAGGGAAACGAGAGAGATCCGCAGACAAGAGACGAAACTGACCTCAAAGCAGAGTTACTAGCAATGAATGTTGGCAGCAGTTTTCTGTTAAGCGACGACAAATTAGGAGAAACGACAATAGTTTTTAGCGGAAGAGCAGGGAGAGAGGCTGTGAGAAGTAAACAAAACTTTTTTATGGATGGTAAGTTCAAGTGCTGTAGCAAACAGTTTTCGCAAATATACACCATTCACCCAGACATGGGAGCACAAATAAAGAGACAAACATCTGAATTATTGCCAAACAAAAGAAAAGAAACGTGCATCGGTCTTTTCCGAAATTTGGTGGAAAATATTCCAGAATGGAAACCGCAAAGGTGACCGTAGATTTCGAATTAGCACCGATTTCTACGATTGGAGTTATACTACCGACAATGGAAGAGAATAGATGTTATTTCCCCATAAAAAAGTCTCTCTGGAGAAAAGTGCAAGATCTAGGACTTACTCATGAATACAAAAAAAGGAAGAAGCGCGACAACAAATTCGTGTGTGTGCTGTGCTGACGTTTCTGCGGCCTGAAGATGTATGTGATGGCTGACTCGAGACACATTCACAGGCACCAGATATCCCCAGGCTTTCTGAGTTTTTTTTTGACTACTTTGTAAATAGATGGTCGGAAACCCCATCAGCGTTTTGAATTGCTACCAACAGCGCCATAGAACGACCAACGCTGTAGAAGACTGGCACCATAAAATTAATAACATGCCTGCTAAACCAAATCCTAAAATCAGTGACATAATCAGCTGTACGAAAAGACAAGCAGAAAACTCAGTTTTTGCGTTAATGAGCTGCGTATGGGATGGTAAATGGAAAAAAGAAGAAAATAGTGTACAGGAAACGGCTGAAAGGTTGGAAAAAAGTAGTAAAAAAGGATGAAGAGGGTGGTGAGATCAGGGCTAGCTTAGAAGCTGTCTCCTACCTACAAAAACTTGCCTAATTTATCAAATCAAATGTGTGTGAAATGTTATGGGACTTAATTGCTAAGGTCATCAGTCCCTAAGCTTACACACTACTTAACCTAAATTATCCTAAGGACAAACACACACACCCATGCCCGAGGGAGGACCCGAACCTCCGCCGGGACCAGCCGGACAGTCCATGACTGCAGTGCCTCAGACCGTTCGGCTAATCTCGTGCGGCCCTAATTTATCAGAAGCTGTATACACACACATCAAAAAAGTTTTGCATTACGATTTTTCCCAGAACTCCTGAAGATAGACGTTGACTGTGGATATTTTATCACAGACACAGTCCCTTTGACTGTTCAGAGATGTCATTAAATCCGCCCAAAGATGTAAAAAATCATGCATGAGGAGCGCCTATTAGACGGAGGGGGTCCGACAGCCGATCAGTTCCAGTCATTCCACCAGAGCGGAGGTACATAGCTCGTGTTGTCTATAGTTAAACCATGCCTAGAATGTCAATAACGCGATTGGCTCGCGACCGCATTGTTACTTTATGCCAGGAAAGGCTCTCAATAAGGGAAGTTCCGAGCTTCTCGGAGTGAACCAAAGCGATGTTGTTCGGATATGGAGGAGATACAGAGAGACAGGAACTGTCGATGACATGCCTCGCGCAGGCCGTCCAAGGGCTACTACTGCAGTGGATGGCCGTTACCTATAGATTATGGCTCGGAGGAACCCTGACAGCAACGTCACCATGTTGAATAATGCTTTTCGTGCAGCCATAGGACGTCGTCTTACGACTCAAGCTGTGCGCAATAGGCTGCACGATGCGCAACTTCACTCCCGACGTCCATTGCGTGGTCCATCTTTGCAACCACGACACCATGCAGCGCGGTACAGATGGGCCCAACAGTATGCCGAATAGACCGCTCAGGATTGGCATCACGTTCTGTTCACCGATGAGTGTCGCATATGCCTTCAACCGGAGACACACTGTACAGCGAGTGCAGCAAGGTGGAGGTTCCCTGGTGTTTTGGGGTGTCATTATGTGGGGCCGACGTACACCGCTGGTGGTCATGGAAGGCGTCGCAACGGCTGTACGCTGTTTTCAGTACAACGGCTGCGAACACCGTGCTAGCAATGGCAGAGAAGACGCATAATCTGCTCCGGCTGGTGTCTGTTCCAAAAGGCATAGATACTGTACCACTTCTGACCGAGAGATCTCCAGCCCACGGGAATAATGGCAAACATATCTGAACACCTTGGTACACTTAGATGAAGAGTAATATTAATTATACTTTCAAAACTAGCGCTTATGTGAGGAGCTGTGTCACCCTCGGTCAGCCACAGCTCCCAGGCGGTATAAATAAGACATGTAGCTCTTGCAATACAAGTAAGCGACGCCACTATAAGGTGTAACTCTTGCAGTATGAGTGTGTGACGCCACTATATGACGCGTAAAGGGATATGTTGTACGAATAAGTCTCAGCAATGGCCAGAGTGCAGGAAAAACAAACTGTTCTACATACAAGTCAATGAATCCCACAGATCACATAACTTCTCTCGCTATTATCTTACAAGGGAACCTCCCCATCGCACCCCCGTCAGATTTAGTTATAAGTTGGTACAGTGGATAGGCCTTGAAAAACTGAACACAGATCAATTGAGAAAACAGGGAGAAGTTGTGTGGAACTGTGAAAAAATAAGCAAAATATACAAACTGAGTAGTTCATGGGAACATATGCAACATCAAGGACAATAGGATCGCAGGAGCGCAATGGTCTCGTGGTAACGTGAGCAGCTGCGGAACGAAAGGTCCTTGGTTCAAATCTTCCATTGACTGAAAATTTTTATTTTTATTTTCAGTTTATGTGACAAACTCTTATGTTTTCATCACTTTTTTGGGAGTGATTATCACATCCACAAGAAAACCTAAATCGGGCAAGGTAGAAGAATCGCCAAGTGTACAAGTTAGGTGGGTCGACAACATATTCCTGTCATGTGGTGCACATGCCGTCACCAGTGTCGTATAGAATATATCAGATGTGTTTTCCTGTGGAGGAATCGGTTGACCGATGACCTTGCGATCAAATGTTTTCGGTTCCCATTGGAGACGCACGTCCTTTCGTCTACTAATCGCACGGTTTTGCGATGCGGTCGCAAAACACAGACACTAAACTTATTACAGTGAACAGAGACGTCAATGAACGGACAGATAATAACTATGCAAAAATAAATAAAGTAAAATTTTCACTCCAGGGAAGACTTGAACCAAGGACCTCTCGTTCTGCAGCTGCTCACGCTACCACGGGACCACGGCGCTCCTGAGCTCACATTCTGCATGATGTTGCCTATGTGGCCCATGGACTACTCAGTTTGTATATTTTGCTTATTTTTTCACAGTTCCACACAACTTCTTCCTGTTTTCTCAATTGATCTGTGTTCAGTTTATCAAGGTCTATCCACTGTGCCAACTTATAACTAAATCTGAGGGGGGTGCGATAGGGAGGTTCCCTTGTTAGAGACGCTGAATTCGCGCTCCGATTCTCCAAAGACGCACCACAAACAGGAACGAAAAACATAATCCCAGTTACCGCTGAAAAAAAAAAAAAGAATTGCCTGTAGATATCTGATAACAGTAGAATGAATGTCATTTCTTCTCGATTGCCGCGATCAGTTCGAGTGAACGCTGGATCCGCCGCCATCACAAGGCTCTAGCTAGTTCAGAGGTATCGTTGCAACGACGCTTTTCATGTAAATGAAACGCCTAATCACAGTGAAGAGCTACCACAGACTCAAAGTGTGGAGGTTGGTTGACGAAAAGCACGAGAAATTTCACCGCGCGTCTGAGAATCCTCGCCCTGTGTCGCTAGCAGTAACAGCTGAATTCGTTTCCCCACCAAACCTCTCGCTGCTAATCGTCGTTTACAAACCTCCAGAACGGAGAGGGCCGCTCAATTACCGGCACAGAAACGGTATCGGAGGACTGCCCACAAAGTGATGGCATCACAGGAAGCCAATGTTGCTAAAATTATCAGTGCTTCATCTGCCAATATCAGAGCGCTATAGCCAATGAATACTGAACGCAGCCACCCGTAAAACATTCCATAGTATTTATTTCTTATTACACATCAATCTAAACACTGAGAATAATACCAGTAATGACATACTACTAGCTGTAGCAGGAATTTATTACGTTGACTGTGCTAAGAAAAAACGGTCTGAGACAAATATGCAGTAGCTTGTGTCATGCTGACCATAGTGATGGGATCATAAAATATGTTTTCTGGTTAGGTGTGGAGTGGTGAACATTGTTTCCCAAACCGTCTCCACGCATTGCTTCCTACTGAGCCGTGGTAAAAATTGCTGTTTTGAACAGCGCTCCGCAGCGCGGTGTGTGAAGCAGTCGCCCTCCGTTTCTGGCGGCGGCGCCGCTGTGGCAGTCGCAGCTTTGATGCCTCCCTCTGGTGGGAAAGGGGAAAGGTTGCCTGTTCACGTGCATTTAAGGGGCGCTACGAGCGCGCCAGTCGGTCAGTCTCTCGTCCCCAGCTTGCTGGTCTGTCGTCCCCATTTGTTAGGCAGCTAGTGTCTGTCTGTCGCTCGGAGTGCTAGTATGTCTGTCGTTTGGATCAACCTTTAAAGCCGGCAAAATGTGGGTCTTTCCACTCCACCAGTAAGAGAACTCAGCGATTAGTCGCCCGGTAGGGGCTTAGTTCCTGCGTCTGAGTCTGCGCGTTAGGCCGCCAGTCTGCTCAAATTTCTCAGGCAATGGTCTACATCTACATCTACATTGATACTCCGCAAGCCACCCAACGGTGTGTGGCGGAGGGCACTTTACGTGCCACTGTCATTACCTCCCTTTCCTGTTCCAGTCGCGTATGGTTCGCGGGAAGAACGACTGTCTGAAAGCCTCCGTGCGCGCTCTAATCTCTCTAATTTTACATTCGTGATCACCTCGGGAGGTATAAGTAGGGGGAAGCAATATATTCGATACCTCATCCAGAAACGCACCCTCTCGAATCCTGGCGAGCAAGCTACACCGCGATGCAGAGCGCCTCTCTTGCAGAGTCTGCCACTTGAGTTTATTAAACATCTCCGTAACGCTATCACGGTTACCAAATAACCCTGTGACGAAACGCGCCGCTCTTCTTTGGATCTTCTCTATCTCCTCCGTAAGACCGATCTGGTACGGATCCCACACTGATGAGCAATACTTAAGTATAGGTCGAACGAGTGTTTTGTAAGCCACCTCCTTTGTTGATGGACTACATTTTCTAAGCACTCTCCCAATGAATCTCAACCTGGTACCCGCCTTACCAACAATTAATTTTATATGATCATTCCACTTCAAATCGTTCCGCACGCATACTCCCAGATATTTTACAGAAGTAACTGCTACCAGTGTTTGTTCCGCTATCATATAATCATACAATAAAGGATCCTTCTTTCTATGTATTCGCAATACATTACATTTGTCTATGTTAAGGGTCAGTTGCCACTCCCTGCACCAAGTGCCTATCCGCTGCAGATCTTCCTGCATTTCGCTACAATTTTCTAATGCTGCAACTTCTCTGTATACTACAGCATCATCCGCGAAAAGCCGCATGGAACTTCCGACACTATCTACTAGGTCATTTATATATATTGTGAAAAGCAATGGTCCCATAACACTCCCCTGTGGCACGCCAGAGGTTACTTTAACGTCTGTAGACGTCTCTCCATTGATAACAACATGCTGTGTTCTGTTTGCTAAAAACTCTTCAATCCAGCCACACAGCTGGTCTGATATTCCGTAGGCTCTTACTTTGTTTATCAGGCGACAGTGCGGAACTGTATCGAACGCCTTCCGGAAGTCAAGAAAAATAGCATCTACCTGGGAGCCTGTATCTAATATTTTCTGGGTCTCATGAACAAATAAAGCGAGTTGGGTCTCACACGATCGCTGTTTCCGGAATCCATGTTGATTCCTACATAGTAGATTCTGGGTTTCCAGAAATGACATGATACTCGAGCAAAAAACATGTTCTAAAATTCTACAAGAGATCGACGTCAGAGATATAGGTCTATAGTTTTGCGCATCTGCTCGACGACCCTTCTTGAAGACTGGGACTATCTGTGCTCTTTTCCAATCATTTGGAACCCTCCGTTCCTCTAGAGACTTGCGGTACACGGCTGTTAGAAGGGGGGCAAGTTCTTTCGCGTACTCTGTGTAGAATCGAATTGGTATCCCGTCAGGTCCATTGGACTTTCCTCTATTGAGTGATTCCAGTTGCTTTTCTATTCCTTGGACATTCGATGTCAGCCATTTTTTCGTTTGTGCGAGGATTTAGAGAAGGAACTGCAGTGCGGTCTTCCTCTGTGAAACAGCTTTGGAAAAAGGTGTTTAGTATTTCAGCTTTACGCGTGTCATCCTCTGTTTCAATGCCATCATCATCCCGTAGTGTCTGGATATGCTGTTTCGAGCCACTTACTGATTTAACGTAAGACCAGAACTTCCTAGGATTTTCTGTCAAGTCGGTACATAGAATTTTACTTTCGAATTCAATGAACGCTTCACGCATGGCGGTTGGATCGATCGGTTGGTCGGTTGCGCACTGAGACACAAGATGACTCGTCCGTCTTGAGCGTCGGCGCATGTGAGGTCGCCACGTGAGTGCAGTGGGCCGCGGCGTATAGCGAGGGGTAGTGACTTCGCGGTCGACACGAGAGCAACAGGAGTCAACCCACATCAGTCTGGCTGGTGCGAGCTGCGACGCCGTGAGACGGGAGATCGGCGTGCCTTCCTGCGTCCGTTGAAGCGGCTGGCAGCGGACGGTTTGGGAAAGCGATTTGGGGGTGCTGAGCCAGGTCTTCTAGAGAAATAGCAGTTTATTAGAAGTTAAGTGATTGGTGATATCTTGTCTGATTTATTCTTGTTAAATTCCACTTGTTTTCTTGGTGAGGTCACCAGCCGTTTTGCTTTGGGGTCGTCCCACCATTCTTCTCCGTCTGCCTACCCGCGAGAAGGTGGTTGTTTATAAATTGGGTGGTCCGCTTTTTCCCTTGTGGAATAGGGGCGTGTTAGAGCAACCAGCGGTTCGGGTTGTTTGAAAATCTCCCTATCAATCTGCCGTACGTTAGTAGCTGCCTCTGTCATGTTTGTCGGATTTGGTGTGTTAACGAATTTATTGCTTGGTGTGTAACAGCCTAATACCTGAAATATGTTTTCATCTTTGGAAACTTTTATATTATTGCCTATGATCTTGAGAGGCGGTATCTGTGTACTGTAGAGCATCTTAACTATTGTTTGGCCAACCTTGTAGAATTTTATATAAGATTGCAATCATGGGCTTTTATTTAAATGATCATTTTAGTATATAAAGTTGTCACCCTTTCACCGTAAGACTTTTCTTAGAAGTTAAAATCAAGTTGCACCTTCGGTGGCAAGGTTAATATTTTAATTGTGTTTTCTACCATTTCCATCCCTCCTACGGGGGTGCATACTTTGTGTGCTTGTGTAAATTGTTCAAACTCTTAGTTTAAAGTTATCTGGTGTGTTGCAGATTTGCACCAATATAGTCTTTCAGAGGCTGTTGTGAGCGGTCGTAACTACGGCCGTGTCAAAAGCGAGCGGGAAGGTTCTCTGCCCAAAAGCTCATACAGTCAAAACTTGTTTCTTTCTGCCTCTGAATAAATTGTAACTTTGATATTTAGAGGGTGCTTTCCGATTATAATTTTAAATCTGTTTCTTTTAAAAAAGGCTTTTACGCACTATTAAAGTGAATAAAATTCCCATTTGTTAAAAGGAATTTGGTTATGATTTTATCAATTACTTCCATGCTTACATAGTGTTTAAATGTGTTAATGCTCTTGATGAATCGCTAGTAAATAAAATAAATTCTTAAGAATATTCTGTGAAAATAAATCACGGTTCATTGCGGGTAGTTGAGCGTGGTTAGCGTTCTTGCTACTACTCTTTGAGTAACTGATGGAATTGTAGTTATACTTATTTTATGATTTTGTAATATTTCGCTTTGGCCAAGTGACTGTTTAGCTGCATGTTTCAGGTTGTCATGGCGGCCAGAGAATGTCCAGGATTAGGCCTGTTGCGCAGAAGTCAACTCTTATGAGTTGCTTATTCGTAATATAAACAAACAAGGAACTGTTCCTGAGTTGCTTGCGGACTTACAAGATGCCTTGCTTAATCCGGTCCAAATTTCACCGGAAGTTATTGGTTCCTTTCCGACAGCCATGGCAGCGGCGGCAGGAGAGGTCGGTTAGTTACAACAACATTTAGACTGGTTTTGTGTTTGTCAACCGAGTCGCAAGCAGTTAGCTAGAGTACGCGCACATTTGGTGCACGTGTTTAACCGGGTCTCTGATCTAGAACAAGTTGTTGCAAACGAGGCTGATCGCAAGAAAGTGGTTGAGTTGCAGCGAAAGGTGGCTGAGTTGCAGATTAGGTTAACTGGGTTAGTCTAGCTCGGAAGAATCTAGTGGGCAGGTCCAAGTCGATCCGGCACGAACAGGAAGCGAACTAAATAACCCAAACCGCGGAACTGAACCTAACTCGCAGTTTTTCGCAAAGCTACCTAACCCGATTGCACTTTTGTTAAAGGATGTAGGAGAATTGAGTATAGAATCGTTAGTGAAGATACAGGAAATTCTGTGGTTACTGGTTTATTTTGAGAAGCATTCTTTTGCTTTTCGAATATCGCACTCCACCCTGTTAGCTCTGCTGTATCCGTTAGCAAAGAGGAAGTGTAACGAATTAATTTCTAGAGCTCTTTCGGAGGGGTTCCCGTTACTACAATTTAATCACTGAGAGACGCACAGAGAGTTTTAAGAAGCATCTAGAATGTCAGTATATTTTGAAGGTGCAAGCCGCTAGTGAAGATTTGTCGATGTATGTGGAAAGGGTAAGGGTAGCTTTGCAGGCCTTGCTAAGTAATTTGTCAGAAGAACAATTAATTGCAGTAGTTTTGGAAGGGACGGTGGCTGCTGATAAAATAAATTTTATTTTTAAGTCACCCCGGAAGACCTGGGAAGAACTCTCTGTTGTTGTTACTTCTGCTTCTGCGCTAGAGTTAAGCGAGGACTCTAGGAGTGTTAGTGTGATGGGACAAGCGAAGGAAAATTTTGAAGTGGAGAGAGATCGTCCAAATAGTAATTATCAAGGCGTACACAGGAAATGTTTTCGATGTGGGGCTAGTACGCATTTGGTTAGGAGTTGTCCGGTTTTACGTGGGGCAAGAAGTACTACGCGACATAAGGGCAGGCGGCAAGTTTCCAGGAGTTACTTATTATTTAGTGAGGAGCGTGCCGTAGTTGCTGATTCCCGGTTACGTCGACTTTGTTTGTCGGAGTTTGAATCAGGTACCCCATTGCGCCTTATTGGATGCGGGTAGCACTTATTCCTTGCTTAATGAGGCTTGGTTTCTGGAATTTGGCAATCTTACCAGGCTCAAACCTGAAAAGATCCAGTTTCAGAGTTGTCGTATGGTCAATGGTCAGGTGTTGCCTCTGGCGGGGTGGGTTAAGGGTAGTGTCTCGGTAGGATGATTCTTCTGGCCAATGACCTTTGCTATCGTTGCTAACCTGCCGGTAAATATGGTGCTGGGCTGTGATTTCATTTCTAGAGCTCAACTTGTTCTGAATTATTCAGGGGGTAAGTTTTTTTTTTTTTAAATACGCACCAAGTCAGAAGTTCGGATTTTGTGAATGTCGAGTGGCGGTGTCATCCATGCCTTCTTGCTTGTCGGTCACTACTATCGATAATGTCAATTTTGATCATCTTTCCCCGAGTCAGGTTCAACAGGTCCATCAGTTACTGGACGCTTTTCCTGTCTTATTTTGCGATAACTTGGAGCAACCAATAAATTAGAATATCATATTCGTTTGGCTGACAATATTTCAGTTAGGCAGTCCCCATATCGTCTCTCACCACCTAAGATGAAAGTATTGCGGGAGAAGGTCTTAAATCAAGGGGTTATCCGTCTCTCGACTTCTCCGTATGCCTCTCCGATATTCTTGGTACCGAAGGATCAGGGTAGCGATTTCAGGGCGGTGGTTGATTACCATCGTTTGAATGAGAAGGTGGTGTTGGAATCAGTTCCATTGCCTGATCTACACAATTCCTTTACTTGATTTTCAGGCGCGTCTTGGTTCACCGTTCTTGACGTAAATCAAGCTTATTATCAGATTCCGTTGACCGAGGAGTGTAAACATGTTACAGCATTTGCACCGTTTGGAATCTATTCGAATTTAACCGGGTCCCATTTGGGCTGGCTACCGGAGCTGCTGTGTTGACTCGTTTATTAGATAGTATACTGGGTGAATTTAAATTGCGTTTTGGTTGCAACTATTTGGATGACCTTGTGATATATAGTAAATCGTTTGAAGAGCATTTGAGTCATTTATATCAAGTATTTACTAACCTTCAGCAGGCTGGTTTAACTGTTAAACTCTCGAAGGTTACGGTTGCGAGGCTACAGATTTCCTTTCTAGGACATATTGTTTCAGGCGATGAGGTTCGGATCGATCAAGAGCGCACTAAAGCCTTGCACGCACTCCCACCTCCTCCTGATAAGCGGGGAGTCGCTAAGTTTATTGGTACGGCAAATTATTTCAGGAGGTTCGTTCCGAATTTTGCGGCCTTAGCTGCCCCTTTGAATCAGCTTCGTAAAAAAGGAGTTAAATTTACTTGGGGTCCCACCCAGCAGGCGGCCTTCGAACAGATCAAAACCGCCATCGCTAACCCACCGGTGCTTGGGGTGCCTGATTTTGATAAGCCTTTCATGGTTCAGACGGACGCGTCGAGTGCGGGTGTGTCAGCTGTCTTTTTACAAGAATGGCAAGGTCAGCGGCAACCTTTGGCCTATGACTCGCGCCGTTTGAATGATGCTGAGGCAAAATACTCAGTTTACGAATGTGAGGCCTTGGCGGTCTTATTTGCATTAGAAAAATTCCGGTTTTACCTTGACCACAAGCCTTCTTTGCTGAAAACTGATAATGTTTAAATGTGTGTGAAATCTTACGGGTCTTAACTTCTAAGGTCATCAGTCCCTAAGTTTATACACTACTTAACCTAAATTATCTTAAGGACAGACACACACACCCATGCCCGAGGGAGGACTCGAACCTCCTCCGGGACCAGCCGCACAGTCCATGACTGCAGCGCCCCAGACCGCTCGGCTAATCCAGCGTGCCTGGAAACGGGTAACCAAGCCTTAAGTTGGGGTTTGGCTAGGCCACGCAAGACCGGTCGAATCGCCCGTTGGGCCATGAGAATTTCAGCCTTTAAATTTAGGGTTAAGCATATCAGAGGTTCTGAGAATGTGGTGGCTGATGCTCTCAGCCGTATGTTTGACCCGTCATCTGATGGTTCGGAGCAGCAGCATCAGGCTCCACTTCAGGGTCAACTTTTGGTTTTGAGGGAGGCACCTCAATTGTTTATTAATCTTGAAGAAAACCAGGAACAGGATGAGGCATTGGGTCCCATCAAGCAGCGGATTAGGTCAGGTGAGGTTATTGGAAATTACAGCTTGAGGAAAGATACCCTATGTAAAGCAGTGGGCCGAAAGCGCCACCCTCGAATTTGCCTGCCACGAACATTAATCCAGCCAATATTTCAGTATTTTCATTACTCATCGGTGGGAGGTCACTTAAGGACATATAAAACGATTCACAAAATTAAGCAGTTTATGACTTGGCCCCATCTGGAGCGCGACATTAAGAAGTTAGCCGGTTGTCGTCTGTGTCGGGCCGCGAAACCTAGTAATGCCCTACAGCAACGTCTGTTGTCTTCGGAACGTGAAAATTATCCAATAAAGACGTTTATATCGATTATGTGGGTCCGTTGCCACGTTCCAGTAGAGGAAGTAGGTATATTTTGGTGGTAATTGATGCCTTTTCTCGCTTTACTTGGCTTATTCCCAGTAGAAGTAGTGCTACCAACATAACTATTTCTCACCTTACTAACATCTTTTCGATCTTTGGGCCTCCTAAGAGCTTGGTTAGTGATAATGCCCCTGCTTTTGTGTCATAAGTTTAAGGCCTTTTGTTTCGGGAATGGCATCAAGCAGATACACACAACACCGTATTACCCTCTGAATGTGTGCATTTCAACCTAAAATCAGCTTTAATAATTTACCATAAAGTTAAACCGAGTAAGTGGGATACTAACTTGCCCTGGATTAATTTTGCGTTTAACACCGCTGTTCATGAGGCATTGAAGACTACTCCGGCCTCTCTCTTATTGGCATATCCTATCAATTCGCCTTTATCTAACTTATGACGCATCCAAGACTGAGCGGTGGTATCACCGGGGGTGAATTAGAAGGAACTGGAATCGGGCTCGTCGCAATATAGCGGCTGCCCATGGTCGTCAAGCCGTGCGGTACAACCGCAATAGGCGTCCTTATCAGGGAAAACCGGGGGATGAAGTCTATATTAAGAATGTTCAGGATCGAGGAAGGATGAGGGGCCGAGTAGGGAAGTTCACACACCACTTTATAGGTCCATGCACGGTGCTCCGTGTGTTGGGACCGGTTAACCTGTTAGTCAGACATGATCAGACCGGTAGGGAATACCGAGTCCATTTGAGCCAGGTGAAGTCTCCGAGTTTGGGCGCCTGTTCTAGTTTGAGAGGAGGAGGTTGAACCGTGGTAAAAGTTGCTATTTTGAAGAGCGCGACGCAGCACGTAGTGTGAAGCAGTCACCCTCCGTTTCTGGCGGTGGCGCCGCTGTGGCAATCGCAGCTTTGATGCCTCCCTCTGGTGGGAAAGGGAAAGGTTGCCTGTTCACGTGCATTTAAGGGGCGCTACGAGCTCGCCAGTCGGTCAGTCTCTCGTCCCCAGCTTGCTGGTCTGTCGTCCCCATTTGTTAGGCAGCTACTGTCTGTCGTTCGGAGTGCTAGTATCTGTCGTCTGGATCAACCTTTAAAGCCGGCAAAATGAGGGTCTTTCCACTCCACCAGTAAGAGAACACGGCGAGTAGTCGCCCGGTCGGGGCTTAGTTGCTGCATCTGAGTCTGCGCGTTAGGCCGCCAGTCTGCTCAAGTTTCTCAGGCAATGGACATTGGCGGTTGGATCGAACGGTTGGTCGGTCACGCACTGAGACGCAAGATGACTTGTCCGTCTTGAGCGTCGGCGCATGTGAGGTCGCCACGTGAGTCCAGTGGGCCGCAGCGTATAGCGAGGGGTAGTGACTTCGCGGTCGACACGAGAGCAACAGGAGTCAACCCACGACATCAGTCTGGCCGGTGCGAGCTGCGACACCGTGAGACGGGAGATCGGCGCGCCTTCCTGCGTGCGTTGAAGCGGCTGGCAGCGGACGATTCGGGAGAGGGATTTCGGGGTGCTGCGCCAAGTCTTCTCGAGAAATCGCAGTTTATTAGAAGTTAAGTGATTGGTGATTTCTTGTTTCATTTATTCCTATTAAATTATACTTTTTTTTGTGAGGTCACCAGCCGTTTTGCTTTGGGGTCGTTCCACCATTCTTCTCCGTTTGCCCACCCACGGGAAGGTGGTTGTTTATAAATTGGGTGGTCCGTATTTCCCTTGTGGAGTAGGGGCGAATTAGAGCATCCTGCGTTTCGGGTTGTTCGGTAATCTCCCTATCAATCTACCGTACGTTAGTAGCTGCCCCTGTCATGTTTGTTGGATGTGGTGTGTTAACGAATTTATTTGGTGGAGAGTAACGGCCGAATACCTGAAATGTTTTCATCTTTGGAAACTTTTATATTATTGCCTATGATCTTGAGAGGCGGTATCTGTGTACTGTAGAGCATCCAAACTATTGTTTGGCCAACCTTGTAGAATTTTATATAAGATTGCATTTCATGGGCTTTTATTTAAAAGATCATTTTAGTATATAAAGTTGTCACCCATTCACCGTAAGACTTTTCTTAGAAGTTAAAATCAAGTTGCACCTTCGGTGGCAAGGTTAATATTTTGTTAGTGTTTTCTACCATTTCCATCCCTCCTGGGGGGGTGCATACTTTGTGTGCATGTGTAAATTGTTAAAACTCTTAGTTTAGTTATCTGGTGTGTTGTAGATTTGCACCAATGTAGTCTTTCAGAGGCTGTTGTGAGCGGTCGTAACTACGGCCGTGTCAAAAGCGAGCGGGAAGGTTCTCTGCCCGAAAGCTCACACAGTCAAAACTTGTTTCTTTCTGCCTCTGAATAAATTGTAACTTTGATATTTAGAGGGTGCTTTCTGATTATAATTTTAAATCTGTTTCTTTTAAAAAATACTTTTAGGCACTATTAAAGTGAATAAAATTCCCATTTGTTAAAAGGAATTTGGTTTTGATTTCATCAGTTACTCCCTGGCAACTACTTTCATGCTTACATAGTGTGATTAAATGTGAGACTGTACAATGGGCAATCATCGTACCAAAACACTGACACTCTGATGCCTCGACATGTCCGTCGATGTAAGATAAATGTGGTCGTGGGGACAGTAATTAACATGGTAAGGCATTATGAGAGTGCAGTGTGCGGCTAAATTAATTACGTCACGTTAAGTACTGTGCAAAAACTGTTGAGGAAACTGCAAGTTTTACTGAAACAGAAACAGGAGTGGTGCAGGGTGAGTCTATAGATGAAATAAGACATGAAAAACAAACAGATTGTAAACTTAAACAAAAATACTTGAGGAAGACGTGCAGAGGCTCCCTGGAGCCTTATCGCAGTCAACCGCTGATCCGTAATTATAGACGGGGGAGGTGCGGGACCCTAAGGCTGACATACCCGTTACGTCCGTCGGCAGAATTCCTTGTACTGGGCTGCAGGATGTGCTGTATGGATAACAGCGATTAATGGTATTGTAAGGTTTTCATACGTTTTCTGATATTTTAAATAATTCTCCGTTACTCTACTGGGACAAAGATGAATGAGCGCACTGCACGAGTAGTGAATGAGATGCTTGACTCTGTTTCGTTTTATCTGTGGTTCACTTGCTGGTCAGTCAGTTGTGCAATGCTGGAGCATTCTTATTTGAGGCGTAGTAGCGAGCAGTTGAGTTTTTCACAGAGTGAGAGCTGTTATTTGTGACTCTGGGTGAAACTATCTGCAATATTTTATTATGGAGATTAAAACTGGTTTAGAAAGATATTCCATTCTTTGTATTAATGGAGAAGCTTTTTGGAGGAATTTTTAAAGGTAATCCATGCATGTGCAAGAATAAGATGTTTGTCAGAACTATTAATTGAAGGAAATCTTTGTCTGTGAGAACTAATAATATTCATTATTGGTGTTAATTTGATCTCTTTGTTTTCATTACGTTACAAATTACGCAGTTGGTTGAAATGCCTGTAATTTTTGTAATGAGAGAATTTCGAGTCGTCGTATGTTGTACAGTCCTTTTTGTCGATAATGAGGGTGTAACTTTTCAAGAACGATTTTCTTTGAAGTAAAACCCACCCCTATCATTCTTAATAAAGTTTTGAATGTTTTATCGTGTGTGCACTGCACCTTAATTCACACACAGCAGCAAAGTGTTTCTTACAAGCGCAAAAAAAGTGTTTGCTTTCGAGAACGGGCCGGCCGCGGCGGTCTAGCGGTTCCAGGCGCTCAGTCCGGAACCGCGCGACTGCTACGGTCGCAGGTTCGAATCCTGCCTCGGGCGTGGATGTGTGTGATGTCCTTAGGTTAGTTAGGTTTAAGTAGTTCTAAGTTCTAGGGGACTGATGACCACAGATGTTTAGTCCCATAGTACTCAGAGCCATTTGAACCATTTTTTCGAGAACGTCAGTACTTCGGACACAATAGCATGCTGAGCAAGAGGTAAGTCACTGTTATATCAGGACAGATCGCATCTTGCATTCTCACGAGGAAACACTACATAGTCAGAACTATCGGGTGTTGGACTAAACAAGCCGATTAATTTTCAATGAACAGTGTTGGCTATTTCAGTTATTTCTTTTTTCTTTTTTTTTAGTAGGGCAGTAGTTTATTTTTATGGTTATTCAAATGGCTCTGAGCACTGTGGGACTTAACTTCTGAGGTCATCAGTCCCCTAGAACTACTTAAACCTAACTAACCTAAGGACATCACACACATCCATGCCCGAGGCAGGATTCGAACCTGCGACCGTAGCAGTCGCGCGGTTCCGGACTGAAGCGCCTAGAACCGCTCGGTCACCGCGGCTGGCGTGGTTATTCCAACCCAAAATTGTACATAATATCACGCAACTTCCATAATGTACTTCGGTATTGAGTTTCAATTATATAGTTTTCCTTAAGCACACAAGTAGTTTCTTTTGGTAGTTGATTAGATTCATTTTCGTTATTTTAAATTCTCTATTTCACTATGATTAAAGTCTTGTTTCACGACACTGTTCGCATGTGCAACACAGAGCCAACCAACGGTAGGTATTGCTCAGCAGTTGAACACGATATCTAAAGTACACGTTACGCGAGAAGAAAGTTTTGTAAAACTAAATATTCAGTTTTCACACATACAGACAAATTTTTTATAGGAAGCTTATAGCGAGTGCATATAGTTCGCGTACTACGCTTTGCCACATAGTGTTAGAATCGACAAAAAATCACCGATTTATAAGTTACTGAATAAATAATGCATTGCAGAACTTATTGTAACTAAACTGGGATGTATGTGCTTTTGTTAAAAAAATACCACACTGTGCTATTTCTTGAGAATGCGTTGGGGGCGGGGTAACCACTATCAGCGTAACTTATTTCAGTATAGCACTGATCGAGCCCTAGACGCATGGGACATTCCGTTTCGGAACTTGCCAGGGAATTCAATACCCTGAGATCCACAGTGTCGAGAGTGTGCCTAGAATGCCAAAGTTCAGGCATTACCTCTCACCATAGACCACACAGTGGCCAACGGCCTTCACTTAACGACCGAGAGCAGCAGCGTTTGCGTAGAGTTATCAGTGCGAACAGACAAGCAACACTGCTTGAAATAACCGCTGAAATCAATGAGACATACGAAGACAGAGCGGCGAAATTTGGCGTTAATGGGCTATGGCAGCAGATGACCAGTGCGAGTGCCTTTTGCTAACAGCATATCTCCTGCAGCGCCTCTCCAGAGCTTGTGACGTATCGGTTGGACCCTAGACGCCTGGAAATCATGGCCTGGTCAGATGGGTCCCGATTTCAGTTGGTAAGAGCTGATTGTAGAGTTAGTGTGACACAGGCCCCACGAAGCCATGGACCCAAGTAGTCAAAACAAGGCATTGTGTAAACTGGTGGTGTGGGCCGTGTCTGCATGAAATTGACTGGATTCTCTGGTCCAGATGAACCGGTGATTGACTGGAAATTATTGTATTCGGCTACTTGAAGACCATTCGCAGCCATTGATGGACATAATGTTCCCAAACAAAGATGGTATTTTCATGAAAGACAGTGCGCCCTGTCACCAAACCACATATGTTTACCATTGGTTTTAACAACGTTCTGGATAGCTCGAGCGATTGCCGGCGGGGTCAGGGATTTTCTCTGTCTCGTGATGACTGGGTGTTGTGTGATGTCCTTAGGTTAGTTAGGTTTAAGTAGTTCTAAGTTCTAGGGGACTGATGACCATAGATGTTAAGTCCCATAGTGCTCAGAGCCATTTGAACCAGCTCGAGCGAAAGATTTGGTCACTCATATCGCTTGACATGAATCCCATCGAACATTTATGAGATACAGTCGAGTGTCAAATCGTGCACAAAATCCTGCACTGGCAACACTTTTGCAGTTACAGATGGCCATAGATATTTCTGAAGAGGACTTCCAGCGACTTGTTGAGACCATGCCACTTCGAGCTCCAGCACTGAGCCGGCAAAAGGAGGCCTGACACGTTATTAGGAGATATCCGATGTCTTTTGTCATTTCGGTGTATATTTTTATGTAAAACACACACTGCGAAAATGAGAGGCAATTCTACCTGGGGGAGGGGGTCACTAGTAGATTTCTCCCAAAAGTCACTGTGCTTGAAGGATCATATTTTTGTTGTTAATATTGTTCTCGATATGAGCAGTATGGTCAGTTGGTAGGGGGAATATAACAGTTCCGTTACATTGTACCATTGCTGTTACTTTCGAGGGAGCCTCCTATCAATAGTGGAGGGTAGTGGAGTTACATACTGTTCTGTGCGTTTCAAGTAATTGGTAACGCCTGACACATAACCGTGTCCATCTTCTATAATAACTTTACAGCTTAAAACTGCAAGAACCGACTATTTTAATTTGGACTGACTGGAGGAATATCTCAACACATTTGTAAAAAAAAAGTAAAGCACAAACGATTCCGTTACAAATTTGCTTGATGTAGCACAGACATACTGTTATGTCTATCAGGCAAGTAATTTGTAACAATGGACATGTAACCAGGTTGGTCTTAAAGTTCCTCGTGCTTTCCCTCTGCTACTACAATCAAATACTTTTACAGTCTGGAACCGAGCGACCGTTACGGTCGCGGGTTCGAATCCTGCCTCGGGCATGGATGTGTGTGATGTCCTTAGGTTAGTTAGGTTTAATTAGTTCTAAGTTCTAGGCGACTGATGACCTCAGAAGTTAAGTCACATAGTGCTCAGAGCCATTTGAACCAACCATACTTTCATCTCAAGGTTGTATGCACCATGAAACCATTCTCTTTTCTAAGGAATGTTCTTGTTATTGCAGTACCGTGTGAAAATTTGAAACTTGATATGCAAGTGATAACTAATTATTGATTAGATCGACCTAGACTGGTAAACATTTGACAACACATCACTTCCAGTATGAAGTACGTACAGTTTTGTGTATCATGCAGGTAATTTGTAACGCTGGGTGCATGACTTTGATCGTCTTCTTTTTCATATCCCTCAACTTAACCTGTACAACAATGAAACAATTTTGCATCTTGAAACTGCAAGAACAAAGTGAACTCATTTGGAAGGGGTGCTGTTATTACTGTGGGAACAGCTCAACACAATGTTAAAAAATACAATGCAAACAATTCCGTTAGAATTCTTTTTCCTGATAAGACCAGTATGGCGCACAGGTAGGTGGAGTATAATAGTCTCATTACATTGTGCAGTATCTGCCCACGAACAGTGGCGGGAGTAGTGAGTTTGCATAGTGTTATGTGTGTCCGAGGCAACTTGTAACGACTCATACATAACTGTGCTCGTCTTCTAAAATTAATCTCATTTGGAAGAGGAACATATTAAGATACTGGTCAAAGGTAAAATTTCAAAAAATCCGTTACAGATATTTGCTGATATGCTCAGTATGATCCATATGTAGGGAGAATATATATAAGTTTCGCTACAATGCACCATTCTTGCCAATGTTTGAAGGAAAATCTTACCAATAAAATCATCTTTCGTTTTAAGATGGTACGAGCCAACCATTCTCATTTCGAAGGCGTCCTCTTATGACTGCATGTGCAGCTCAACACATTAGTAAAAAGCACAGTGCAAACAATTTCGTCTCAATAAAGGATGTAGGATAAGAAACTCGTTATTATGTGGAGGCATTGGCTTATCATTACGTATCATTGCCCACCACCCAGCTACATTACACCAATGAGAGAGATGTTATCTATCTAAAGTCCACATATGATAGATATAGCAGAAAGTTGGATGTAACCAGCGCTAATGCGGGCCCAGTCTCCTTAAACAGCAACTCAGCAGAATACAATCAGATTGAAAGGTGGATACACTGAGCCACAGCGCCAGAGATCGCGCCAGATAGTTTTGTTCGGCCACCTCCACTGGCAGTGATTATTGAGAAGTAGCGGAGTGCAGTGCATGTTGAGATGTGGTAGTAGCGAGTCGGTGTGGAGATGTTGTAGTAGTGAGTGCTTGTTCCATGTTTTATGCAGTTATTTGATGGGCTAGATAGCAGATGTTGTTCTAATGGAGATGTTGTAATGGTTAGAGTGCTTTTCGTCAATATATATGAAGGTAACAAAACTCGGTTTTTTCTTCTCATTATTTCAATATCTTGAATAATGCGTCATTACAGGTTCAGTCAACAAAGCATCTGGCTTGTGTTCTTGTATTAGAGTGTAATTCTGGTTTTCTTGCGCAATTATAGTATTTCTAATTTTTTTTATCACTTCAGTATAAATGGTATTTGAAATTTCTTGTCTTATTGAAGAAGAACCGTGCCAGATGTGTACGTTGAGTCATACTTCCACACACAGAACAGTTACACTTGTGCTTTGGTTTCGTAGGTTTTATAGTTGCTGGGGACTCAATTAATTAATTGTGTTAACGAGAATTTTCATTTCATTCTTTGTTGTTGTTCTATGCAGCCAGATTGCGTACAAAAACTAGTCAGGGCCAACCGTTTACGACACTTCGTAATCGGACATACAGCTACGAAAAATAAAAATTATTTTCATTTATTCAATTAAGCCCCCATGCACGTGGCGATTCATTCCTAGTTTAAACGAAATTTTGCCTGTTTATCGTCGTGACAATATTACTTCATATGTTGACGATATTCTTATTGCTAAACATTCTTGGAGTGAGCACAACAAAATTTTGGATTCATAATTACGTATTTTGCAAGAGTTGGCATTACTGTGAACTTGGAAAAATCTGAATTTGGTCGTTCTCAGGTGAAATTTCTCGGTCACATTATTTCTACAGAAGGCATTCTTCCTGATCCAGAAAAACTAGACGCTATTCGTAATTATGCTGTTCCTACTACAAAACGTGATGTTCGTAGTTTCCTTGGTGTCTGTAATTTTCTTAGACGCCGTGTTAGATTGGACAATTTGGCCACACCTCGTTTTTGCGAACTATCTGGAAAGTTCTTTTTAAACGAAAATCGGTCGACAACTCTATTTGGTTAGTTTGTATTCCTGATGAGTGGGCCAATAAACTGATTTGGTACACACATTTCAGTTATGCACACTTTGGTCCCAGAAAATGCTTTCGTAAATTACGAGAAAATTGCTACTTCAGTAATATGGAAAAAGTATTCGATCTGTTCTTGCCAAATGCAAATTATGTCAAAAGGCTAAGCCGCCAACTATTTCTCACAGAGCACCGTTGTTTCCTATCATTCCAGCGAAATTAAAGGACATGGCTGCAGTCGATTTGTTCGGTACAGTGGTTCGTTCTACTAATGGTTTTGCGTACATTTTCGTAGCAGTGGAATTGACATCAAAATATGTGTGTTTTACACCTTTACGCAAAGCAACAGCTCGTTCAGTTTCTAATGCCTTCATCAAACATTTTCTTAAAGAAGTTGGTCACGTTGATAAAGTTATATCAGATAATGGATCACAGTTTCGTTCTAAAATTTGGTTTTGTACTCCACGGCGTCGTAAGATTAAACCAATTTTCATTTCACTTTTTCACCCTCAATCTAACACTTCAGAGAGATGGATGAAGGAAATCAATAAATTGTGTAGTCTTTATTGTCATCAGAATCACAGAACTTGGGATCAGTATCTTCATATTTTTCAAAACATCCTGAATGAACTTCCTAATGACTCAACTTCTTTACCGCCTATATTGATATTAAAAAAATAAAGCACCGACAAATCGCATTTCTGAAATCGTTCCTTTTCCGCCTACACGGAAACTGCGACATTCTGAAGTTGTCAACCTGGCTCTACAAAATATTGTCTGCGGCTGCTAGAAGAGAGAAATCAGCAAGCGTCCTGGTCGTTTAAAAACTTTTTCAGTTGGCCAAAAGGTGTTAATTAAGTCTCATCGTTTGTCTCACAAAGGAAAAGGCTTGTGTCGCAAATTTTTTTCTGCTTTATAACGGTCCATATAGAGTTCGCAAAATTATTCATGATAACACGGTCGAAGTAGAAACTCTTAAATCTCGGCACTCTAAGAGAATACATCACATATCTAACGTTAAAATTTTTATGGAATGACATACTTTTGAGACATCAACAGCTACATGTAAACATGCAGAGAATACAAGGATACCGCGCTGTGTTTTGGCGGCGGCACATACTCAAAGCAACAGTTAAGTCTGCGCGCCGCACAAGGCAGTCGTTGACCGCAAACAATTACTTCCTACGTCACGCGCCTACAGCTGATAGAGCGCTCAGTGCGAATGCACTGACAGCCGTAAACAAATACACAGTCTAATTTCTCCGATTAAAATTCAGTATAAAGCTATAGTGACTTAATGAATTATGTTATTAACGTTCAGTATTTTTCAGGATACGGTTGTATAAAATATTTACGAGCTTCAGGTAAATTCTGTTCGTGTCCGACGTTAAGACGACTTGCTATGGAGAAAATTTCAGGAAGAATGTAATTTCGAAGAAAAAAGTAATAAACTAAGAAGGGTAACTATTAATTGAGTTTATTTTTCAGGTAACATATTTCCACTTAGGTACGTACTTTAGACGTAATTTGCTGCTCGCGATTACGTGATTCATACTTGGTGCTAAATTTCATGTTCTATGAATTTACTTGTGAAGCGACGTGCTTGAGTACATTAACTGATTTTGACAATGTTTTATTAATGAACAGGGTTGTTACTTGTGTATATTATGCATCGCTTGGCTGCAATGCTTTTTCACTGATGTCACTTTTTTTTATTATGTGCCTGCTGTGCTTATTTATTTAAATTATAATTGTCACCTGATTAGTTGTGCTGATATGGTTATGTATGTAGGTTACACTTTGTGATTTATCTGCTTGCGCCTTCATGTTTACTTATTAAGATTACATATGAACATTTATTTGCTTATGCTGATATGATGCTAATGACCTGTTTATTATGTAAGATATATATTTGCTGCTTTGCATATGGATTGCATATTTATACATTTCTGTTTGTTGTCATAACTACTCTTTAATTTGGTATATAGAAATGCTGATATACAGTGTACGAACATGGAGTTTAGGTCACACTATGGTATTAATTATAGATTGTTCGCTTGGCAGAGCCTCGTTGTAGGAATTGTGCTGCATACACTTGTTGACATTCTGTTCTCTACTGGTATATTTACTCGCTATTGCATGTTTTGCTTATGCTCAGTGCCTTATATTTTTAAGATAAGAAAATGAACTGCTATAATTCGACGAACGACATTAGTACAAGAAACTTCATAGAAGTCACATGAGCTGGAGGTTTTATGAAAGCTGTATAAGTGCATGCTAATAGGAAGGAAGCTAACGACATGACATACCAACACTAGGTTTAGACCATTGACAGTCATTACACTGCATTTTTCGTAAGCAATTGAAATAGTAACTGACGCTTGACACAAAAATACTCCACATGTTTGCTTCTGCCATAATTCTTGAAGTGGTGTACACACTGTGAAATATTATGATCATTCACACTCAGTAATCATACTTAATTACTGAGAGTTATTCGAACTAAAGTCTGTTAGAGGTCATGTATGCATTTCTTTTATTTAATGATGGACAAGGTAACCAAAATGTATCTTATAATTTATAATGAGTAGAAGATTTGGGTCAGATGGATTACACAGAGGTTGTGTGTTGACAGTGTGTCTTCGGATTGTATGGGATGATGAGGTTTGCATTAGGATTTTATCTGTACTTGTTCGAGGAGACTGACTAGAGGAAAGAGTTGTTATGGAAGTGAAATGATATTGGTAATAAGGTTTATATGTATCGATGTATTGAAGAGGTATTATTGAGGTATTGAGATTATGTGAAGTTGATGATTATTGGAGTTTTGGTGGACAAGAGGTAAGGTAAATGATATTGATGATAAGATTTATATGTATCGACGTAAGAGGTATTATTGAAGTATTGAGATTATGTGATGCTGATGATTATTGGAGTTTTGATGGATAAGAGGCAAAGTAAGTGAGGAGCATATTTTTTTGTTGGTTTATATGGAACAAGGAAGATGAAGTTGGCAGACTAGAACACCCAAGTAGAAGGAAGATAGTCTACACACACACTTTGTTAAATCACTAAGCAGTATATACTTTTTATTTGGAGAGAGGAAGTATTTGCATATCTTGGCACACTGACAGTTGTTCAGCAACCGTACATTTTGATCTGGCTTGGCAAACATTGGTCTTGACATGATGACTATGACGTTGACTAACTATTATTGACTGTTATACACTGTGCCACTACTACTTGATACACAAGTTGAACATCAAATCTTTGACAGAATTGTATTTACACAGTTAACACTATTCAATTACACTGTAGCACTAATGTGGACGAAAGATGAGTGAGTGTGTTTTGTGTGTTTTCCTATCCCAAATAATTGGTACCAACCTATCTCCTAAATATTATTTTACTTGTTTGTTGTGGCTTGCACTGACACCCATAAATATTATAGGTTTACTGGTATTTGTGTATTTGTAATAGTAATATGACAATTATCTGATATCATTTGTGTGTTTGTTATAATTTGTATGTTTAGTGTAAGAGCATTGAGAATAATTTTGTAAAAGCAATTGTGTGTGCATTCAAACTATTGTTCATGCCTGAACTGTCTGATTAGTGATGGTGAATATTATGGACTGTTACCTGCACTTTTTCAACATGATGTGTGGCACTTAGAAATGTTTAATTTCTGCTGATGAACTGTGTGATTAGTGATAGTGAATATTATGGACTGTTACTTGCACTTTTTCTACATGATTGGTGCCACTAGGACATGTTTAATTTCTGCTTATAAGCTCTGATAAACATTGTGATTAGTGATAGTGAATATTATGGACTGCTGTCTGCACCTGCTCAACATTGCTGGCTGCCACTGATGGACTGCTTCTACTGAAATAGTGTCACTTGTTGGTGTTTTCATCTGTTCAACAATGCTGGGTGCCACTGATGGACTGTTTCTATTGAAATGATGTCAATTGTTGCTGTCTGCACCTACTCAACATTGCTGGGTGCCACGAATGGAACTGCTTCTGCTGAATGATGTCACTTGTTGCTGTCTGCACCTGTTCAACATTACTGGGTGCCACTGATGGACTGCTTCTACTGAAATAATGTGACTTGTTGCTGTGTGTACCTGTTCAACATTGCTGGGTGCCACAGATGGAACTGCTTTTACTGACATAATTGTCATTTGTTGGTGTCTGTACCTGTTCAACATTGCTGGGTGCCACTGATGGACTGCTTCTACTGAGATAATGTCACTTGTTGGTGTCTGCACCTGTTCAACATTGCTGAGTGCAACTGATGGAACTGCTTCTACTGAAATGAAGTCTCTTATTGGTGTCTGCACCTGTTCAACATTGCTGGGTGCCACTTATGGACTGCTTCTACTAAAATGATGTCACTTGTTGGTATTTGCACCTGTTGACCATTGCTGGGTGCTACTGCTGAAACTATCAACTACTTGTTTTTTTTTTTTTTTTGAATAATTAAAAGTATTTTATGTGAACATTAGTATAAACTGATTTTTTGTGTATTGTGTAAACTATTATGTAAAGTCACATGTATGAAAGAATTTGTATTGCTTACTGTATTTTATATATTAGGTTATTGAAAGGTCAGTGCAAAGCCAAAATTTTATCTAATTATGTGATATTTACGTATTAATATTATCTTTTATTTTTGTCTGTATTTTTGTAGACGAATTTGGTTGCATTTTCACCACCAGTGCTGGCAAAAATACCATCAAATTCTGGCCCGTGGAGGAGGGGCATATGAAAGGTGGCTACACTGAGCCACAGCGCCAGAGATCGCGCCAGAGAGTTTTGTTCGGCCGCCTCCACTGGCAGTGATTATTGAGAAGTAGCGGAGTGCAGTGCATGTTGAGATGTGGTGGTAGCGAGTCGGTGTGGAGATGTTGTAGTAGTGAGTGCTTGTTCCATGTTTTATGCAGTTATTTGATGGGCTAGATAGCAGATGTTGTTCTAATGGAGATGTTGTAATGATTAGAGTGCTTTTCGTCAATATATATGAAGGTAACAAAACTCGGTTTTTTCTTCTCATTATTTCAATGTCTTGAATAATGCGTCATTACAGGTTCAGTCAACAAAGCATCTGGCTTGTGTTCTTGTATTAGAGTGTAATTCCGGTTTTCTTGCGCAATTATAGTATTTCTAATTTTTTTTATCACTTCAGCATAAATGGTATTTGAAATTTCCTGTCTTATTGAAGAAGAACCGTGCCAGATGTGTACGTTGAGTCATACTTCCACACACAGAACAGTTACACTTGTGCTTTGGTTTCGTAGGTTTTATAGTTGCTGGGGACTTAATTAATTAATTGTGTTAACGAGAATTTTCATTTCATTCTTTGTTGTTGTTCTATGCAGCCAGATTGCGTACAAAAACTAGTCAGGGCCAACCGTTTACGACACTTCGTAATCGGACATACAGCTACGAAAAATAAAAATTATTTTCATTTATTCAATTAAGCCCCCATGCAAGATATACTGTCACTAGATTTTTTTAATATTCTTAACACTAGCGAAAACCTCTCAGAAGGTTACTACGCTTTTGCCAACCATAGCTGTGAGTGCATAACCGACATTAATAATAAACATGTTTCACAGCCACGTTAGAAGCATGTATCTGACCTCATTAACTTGACTAGTGCAACAGTTTATAAGTAGACAGACAGATATCCACAACCTCCCGCAATTAGCAAATGTTTCATTAAAAATCAGCAGTCTTGTAATGCATCTGCATTCCTCACTGGTTTTGAAAAAATGCAATTTCTTTACAACTGCGGCGTTAACTAATGATCATTTTGTTGGGAAGTTGCTCTCTAACCAGCGGTCCATATGAGCAAACCAAATGCAAATTTACGTGATGTTGCTCGTACTTTAAGTAATCGGGCTGTGCATGGCTCTGTTTAGAAAAGAATAGCTCGATAATGTCGTAGGGTCGAGCCGCACATGTCTGCTTTCATGCTACGCAGCTAACTTGCTGCAAATGAGAACTTGTAGCTTTGATCCTGCAGTCAAATAGTCAGTGCAATGGCTAGAATTGAGAAATAATAAAATGCACATAAACATTAAATGAAAGATAAATGAATAATTAATAAACAGGGTTATAGTCTAACGTCTGTTATTGATGTAAATGACAGATGGTGCTAAACAATGTTTATTCAAGAAAATGAAACTGATATAAACGGAAAGTGGTTCTATGATAACTACAATACAGGGAGAAATAATCTTATTCAAATGCAGTAAAGTTGCTTTGAGAACGTTACAAGAATGGTAGCAGAGTCCCTAAGTTAAATAGTCTTCCAAGACACGTGAAAACTTAAGTGTATTTCACGATCACAATACGCGAACAGTTCACCAGCTAAAAATACACTCCTGGAAATGGAAAAAAGAACACATTGACACCGGTGTGTCAGACCCACCATACTTGCTCCGGACACTGCGAGAGGGCTGTACAAGCAATGATCACACGCTCGGCAAAGCGGACACACCAGGAACCGCGGTGTTGGCCGTCGAATGGCGCTAGCTGCGCAGCATTTGTGCACCGCCGCCGTCAGTGTCAGCCAGTTTGCCGTGACATACGGAGCTCCATCGCAGTCTTTAACACTGGTAGCATGCCGCGACAGCGTGGACGTAAACCGTATGTGCAGTTGACGGACTTTGAGCGAGGGCGTATAGTGGGCATGCGGGAGGCCGGGTGGACGTACCGCCGAATTGCTCAACACGTGGGGCGTGAGGTCTCCACAGTACATCGATATTGTCGCCAGTGGTCGGCGGAAGGTGCACGTGCCCGTCGACCTGGGACCGGACCGCAGCGACGCACGGATGCACGCCAAGACCGTAGGATCCTACGCAGTGCCGTAGGGGGCCGCACCGCCACTTCCCAGCAAATTAGGGACACTGTTGCTCCTGGGGTATCGGCGAGGACCATTCGCAACCGTCTCCATGAAGCTGGGCTACGGTCCCGCACACCGTTAGGCCGTCTTCCGCTCACGCCCCAACATCGTGCAGCCCGCCTCCAGTGGTGTCGCGACAGGCGTGAATGGAGGGACGAATGGAGACGTGTCGTCTTCAGCGATGAGAGTCGCTTCTGCCTTGGTGCCAATGATGGTCGTATGCGTGTTTGGCGCCGTGCAGGTGAGCGCCACAATCAGGACTGCATACGACCGAGGCACACAGGGCCAACACCCGGCATCATGGTGTGGGGAGCGATCTCCTACACTGGCCGTACACCACTGGTGATCGTCAAGGGGACACTGAATAGTGCACGGTACATCCAAACCGTCATCGAACGCATCGTTCTACCATTCCTAGACCGGCAAGGGAACTTGCTGTTCCAACAGGACAATGCACGTCCGCATGTATCCCGTGCCACCCAACGTGCTCTAGAAAGTGTATGTCAACTACCCTGGCCAGCAAGATCTCCGGATCTGTCCCCCATTGAGCATGTTTGGGACTGGATGAAGCGTCGTCTCACGCGGTCTGCACGTCCAGCACGAACGCTGGTCCAACTGAGGCGCCAGGTGGAAATGGCATGGCAAGCCGTTCCACAGGACTACATCCAGCATCTCTACGATCGTCTCCATGGGAGAATAGCAGCCTGCATTGCTGCGAAAGGTGGATATACACTGTACTAGTGCCGACATTGTGCATGCTCTGTTGCCTGTGTCTATGTGCCTGTGGTTCTGTCAGTGTGATCATGTGATGTATCTGACCCCAGGAATGTGTCAATAAAGTTTCCCCTTCCTGGGGCAATGAATTCACGGTGTTCTTATTTCAATTTCCAGGAGTGTATTTCGAGTTCAACATGATGATTTAGAAATTATCATTTACGACATAACGAATAGAAACTCATTCACTGTCTATTCTCAATTCTATAATACAATCAGGAAATGTTAGAGTATCTTAGCGACCGTTCACTGCCCATAATCTTCAAGAAGTTGACACAATATATCTTCAAGATCGAAACGAAATGTACTCTAAATCGCTTCATTGAGCACATCACTTGAAAGGTGTCTATCTCTACTTCACTTCAGCAGTGTTCTGCCACTGTTTGCTTCTTCATAGGGTGAAAACGGTCTCCAACAAAATTACATCAAACTCAAGCCCTACGCTCGTGATTTGACACAACTTGACCATTTACAACGCTAAACTAATATATTACAACAATATTTAAATAAAGAAATGTGATAAACATTCGCTCACACTCAGATCATTACAAATGTCATAAACATATGGACACACTCAGATAATTTATAATAAATAAAGATCGTAGTTTGTTCATAAATAAATAAGCCAGCATTCTTGAACAAGTGCTCTCACATAAGATAACAGATTGTCGTTAAATATTGTTTAAACAATTTCTTAGGCATGCTTGACAGATGCGACTTTTGGCCCTATTTTCAAATGTGGTGTCGGCTAATACATGCGATTACCCCTTTTATGTAACCACAGTTCTGTATTGGCAATTGTAATCAGTAGTTAAATAAATATATGTTAAAAATAACATATTCGTTGAATAAGTACACAAGTATGACAAGATATGAGGTATTCATGCTGCATTCATTTGCTGTGCTATTGTGGAGAATATGATGTTCTGACATATCTGCGTGATGAAAAGATATAAACCAAGAAGCAAAATAAATAAAGATACGCAGGTTTCAGGGATGATGTGCGTAATGCAATGCTACCTTCTGAGATATTGTTTGTTGAAATGACATGAGGCATTTGAGAGTTGTCAATTCAGATATTCATTGTGAAAATGTTTACTTGTGTATTGTTAAAGATATTGAAAACATGAAAAAATTGTTGTCATTGGATGCACCTCATTTTTTCAGAGTTCACAAATGTATTCAGATTTGCTTTATTAATTCACTGCGATTTATAGTCAAATTTCTAAGAGCTGTAACTGAGCCACCTTTCGGATCGTCTCAGAGTCCACCATTATTGGTGCATTCCGCATTCTGCCAAGAGAGCGACCATTGACCACATCCCCCTTCAGGGATTTTCCCTATTTTCGGCCATGTTGCTCATCTTCATATCTAGATGGCTCACACTACTCACTTCTGGTGGACTGTCCACTGGACCATGCCGGCCCATGACCATGGGACTGCCTGCTATAGTGTTAAGCTCCACAAACAAATTCACCTTACCTCGTACCAATTCTAGGTGGTCGAATAACTCGTCCACATATGCATCGTGTTACATATAGCAAATAAAAAATTTCAACACTTTCTTCACTAGTAATGAATGTTTATCTCTGCATGCACATACTGTAGATAAATTACCAAATAATGTTTTGTAAATATGAAATGATGGATCAGATGGCTCTAAGCACTATGGGACTTAACATCTGAGGTCATCAGTCCCCTAGACTTAGAAACTACTTAAACCTAACTAACCTAAGGACATCACACACATCAATGTCTGAGGCAGGATTCGAACCTGCGACCATAGCAGCAGCAAGGTTCTGGACTGAAGCGCCTAGAACCGCTCGGCCACAGCGGACGGCTAAATTTGAAATGAAATTATTTAATTTTTTGTAAATAAAAGAATTATCAAAGGACTTTTTGTAAATATATTGTAAATATGAAATAAAAATGTGTGTATATGAAAAAAATTGCCATTCTTCTTTATTTATGAAATACCCTCTCTCTAAGCCCAAAGGAATTTTAAATATATGTTTAGGAGGAGTCACGAAAATTAAAACATTTTTAGCATAATATTTTTGTTATTGTTAGTTCACATATACAGGAATATATATTCATTTACAGCACTGCCCAAACAGTCATATTTACATGCCTTGAATTCCGCTTGGATTGCATTTAATCCTAGTGGGGCAATTACATGCATTGGTACCCCTCGGTATATTCAGCGTCCAAACTTAAACGATCAAGTTTTATAGACTGCAATACATGTATTAACCCTCGAGTGTGCGTGCATGTGTACAAAGTGCGAGAGCCACAAATAGGATTGCTTTCTGTCATTCCATTGTTGTTTTACAAGTTGAGCCCACACATACTCCTTCATTATGGCTTTAGCTAATAGTGATAAGTTGTGTTGTCATAATCCAAGTCAGCAGTAGTAAAATAAAGTAAACAGCAAACTAGGCGAGAAAAAATTTACAATCTGTGCAAGAAAATGCCTCACATTCAGAGCTAGCAGCACAGTCCCAACACGAGACAGTTGTCTGCGAAATAATTAGTTATTGAACAAGCATTTAGCTGGGATCTGATGCAACTGTGCTGTTTAATGCTCTTAGTAGATCATTACTGTGAGGTAATACTTGTAGGCAGCAACACAGTGATAGAATAAGAGTTTACTTTATTAGTGTTTAATTAAATAGTGATTAACTCACACAAGGTAAATTTATTTAATCATTGTTAAATAACACTAAGATTAAACTGTGATTTTGCCCATACATGTGTACCTTGGCAATGTAAAGACAACTGTACTTTACATTTGCGTGAAGCACACCATGTGTCTGGTTGTGTTTTGAAAATCAGTGCACTTGCTCAAGGGTTAATACACTGATCTGGTTGGTCCTACTTCACTTTGTTGGTGAGGAAACATCTAATAAAATGATGGAATGTTGCTCTGAAATATTGTTGCCAGTAACACAATTTGTCTGACAATAATTAATGCACTTTGATGTGTGTGGCTGCATCGCAGCTCTTAACTTGAGCATGTTCACTACTGCTGCTTCACCTTTTAACAGTCTAACGCCGCACGGGATTAGCCGAGTGGTCTCAGGCGCTGCAGTCGTGGACTGTGGGGCTGATCCCGGCGGAGGTTCGAGTCCTCCCTCGGGCATGGGTGTGTGTGTGTGTTGGTCCTTAGGATAATTTAGGTTAAGTAGTGTGTAAGCATAGGGACTGATGACCTTAGCAGTTAAGTCCCATAAGATTTCACACACACTTGAACATTTTTTTGAACAGTCTAACATTAACTGGTGTAAGCAGAGAACTATACTAATCAGTGTACTCAATCAAGCCACACAAGTAGTCTACTTCATGCCACATACAGCGCACTTCAGTACCACTTCGCTGTACATTCTCTATGTTGAGTCCCTGTCTGTCACTGGGCCGGATTAACACTCTTTGAACCACTTGCCGTTAAGTTATATGTACTACCAAAGAGCAGTGATGCTGCTGGCTGGGGTCGACCGAATGCCAGCATGTCAGGGAGCTCAAACGCAGACTGCTGCTGCTGTGATTGCTGTTGGTCAAACGCTAACAGGTCGGGAAGCTCATTTGCTAAAGCTGCTGTAGTTGGTGGTGGCTGTGAGTCGTCATGCATTTCTGCAACAATAATAAGACAGTAATATAAGTATATATGCACACTCATATAATAATAACAGCAGCAATAATAATAATGAGCAAGTATTTCCTTTCAAATGTAGACTTCCAATTATATTTCTTCCTGGCTGCTCACTGCTGGCAAATGCGCTTCATCATGCTTACTGTTTGAAGTACTCGATGAAAGTGGCGCTGGTGCTGCTTAGGCATTTGACAGCACAAAAAAAAACAAAAAAACAAAAATGTTCAAACGTGTGTGAAATCTTATGGGACTTAACTGCTAAGGTCATCAGTCCCTAAGCTTACACACTACTTAACCTAAAGTATCCTAAGGACAAACACAAACACCCATGCACGAGGGAGGACTCGAACCTCCACCGAGACCAGCCGCACAGTCCACGACTGTAACGCCCTAGACCGCTCGGCTAATCCCCCGCGGCCAGCACAAAATGCTACTCTATGTGGAGTCCCCAGGCTCAGGAGCCAATTGGCCGAAAGGCATCGATACTCAATCGCTATTGGACACTCTAAAAACACTAGGCCGGGGAGGGGGAGGTAGCGACAGAGAGGGCCCGGAGAGAGGCTGAGCATAATTACGTAAGAGATCAAGTAGTAACCAATTGACTACGTTGCCATCTTGTCAGGAGTCATGTCGTAAATTAGACAAAATTTACGCGAGAACATATAGTACCACACTACTGATATAGCGCCACGTGTGGCGTGATTTGCAAGTGCATACCCGCCAACAAGTGAAACGAATATTCAAAAAATGTAACATAATAAATGAATATGACGAAATAAACAGCAAAAGAAAATAGCGCCATACGTGGTATATGTTCAGGATGCCATACAAAGCGCTCAGAGGTGAAACAAATTTCAGATATACAATGAAATAAACAATGTTGGTTGTACAGTAAACATTTGGATCTTTGTGCACACCGTTAATACCGGCCTCTATTGATTACTTGTAGGCTAATATTTTTTTTATTTTTGCATTTCATAGAAAACATTTTTATGTGACGACGTGAAATGTGGTGGCTGTAAATATGAAATAAATCTTACAAATGTTATCGTACTTTATGTTATGCCATTGGTAAGAGCATACGACCTGTGTAAACACATGCGGATGTATATGTATTTTATTATTTCTCATTGTTTATTTCACTGTATAATTGAAAGTTTTTTAACCTGCGAGTCTCTTGAACGGTATCCTGGATATCCACTTCAAACCATGTGGAGCTACTTTTTCAAGTAGTTTATTTTTTAATGTTTATTTATTATATTACATATTTTGAATATTCGTTTCACTTGTTGGCGATTTGTGGTGTAACCCGAGTATGTACTTGCAAATCACGCCGTAATTGTCACTACATCTTATGCAGCGTGCTATTATTTTGATTGAGCTTGGTTTGGTTGCCCCCAATCGTTCATTGCAATCTTTTTCAATTATTGTTGCATAATTTGTAACGATAACATTACAGTATTAGATCCGTTTATTAGATAAGAACATTATGTCCTATGCGCACACCGCCACTAGCAGCCTCTGGCACTGCCCCTTGATAAATGCTGGCGATCAACGCCTGTTCTCTTGACTTCGCTTATTGTATCTTGTCTACTGTATGCGCAAGTATCTGCATTGCCATATGGTGCGGCTGTGGCTGTTCCAAGCATACACGAACAACTGTATTCAGTTACTTGCGAAGACGGTGTGAAACCTTGTCTGTATCATGTTGAATCATGAATTACACTGAGGTGATAAAAGTCATTGGATAGCGACATGCACATACAGAAATGCCAGAAGTATCTCGTACACAAGCTATAAAGGGGCATACATTGGCGGAGCTGTCATTTGTACTCAGGTGATTCATGTAAACGGGTTTCCGACGTGATTATGGCCGCGTGATAGGAATTAACAGACTCTGAACGCGGAATGGCAGTTGGAGCTAGATGCATGGTATATTCAATTTCGGAAATCGTTAGGGAACTCAATATTCCGAGATCTATAGTGTCAAGAGTGAGCTGAGAATAACTAATTTCAGGCATTACCTCTCACCATGACCGAGGGCAGCAGCGTTTGCGTAGAGTTGTCTGTGCTAACAACGAAGCAACACTATGCAAAATAACCACAAAAATTAATGTGGAACGTACAACCAACGTATCCGTTAGGACAGTGCGGCGAAATCTGGCGTTAATGGGCTGTTAGCAGGCGACCGACGCAAGTGCCTTTGCTAACAGCACAAAATCGCTTGCACCACCTCTTCTGGTCTCGTGACCGTATCGGTTGGACCCTAGATGACTGGAAAACCGTGGCCTGGTCCGATGAGTCCCGATGTCAATTGGTAAGAGCTGATCGTAAGATTAGAGTGTGCAGATCTGCCCACCCAGGAGCGACCAATGTTCAGCTGTGCCATCACATGACACACGCAGAACCCCACAAAGCCATGGACTCAAGTTGTCAACAAGGCTCTGTGCAAGCTGTTGGTGGCTACATAATGGTGTGGGCTGTGTTTACATGGATCATTGACTGGAAATGGTTATGTTCGGCTACTTGGAGATCATATGCAGCCGTTCATGGACTTCATGTTCCCAAAAAACGATGGAATTTTTATAGATGACAATGCACGCCATGTCACAGGGCCACAATTTTTCGCGATTGGTCTGAAGAACATACTGGACAATTCGAGCGAATGATATGGTCCCCCAGATCTCCCGACCTGGATCCCATCGAACAAATGGTTCAAATGGCTCTGAGCACTATGGGACTTAACTTCGAAGGTCATCAGTCCCCTAGAACTTAGAACTACTTAAACCTAACTAACCTACGGACATCATCCACATCCATGCCCGAGGCAGGATTCGAACCTGCGACCGTAGCTATAGCGCGATTCCAGGCTGTAGCGCCTAGAACCGCTCGGCTCGTGCTAAGTGATTATGTGATGACAGAGGCCTATCACATGATAGAGATAAGAGCTGCCAGGACGCAGTATACAAACTCTAGCTCTTCAGACAGCGAGATAATGTCACATCAATCACCAAAGCTGCAGCATGAGCTTCTGCTTGGGTAGCGGAAAACAAGCACGAACATGACAACGTCCTCAGCGAAACGAAAGCGCTGATATAGATCGTTGGTTATAGAATTATTCTACCAATCGAAAATCGAGATGAAGAGATTGTGAACTGTCTGACACGAGCAGGGTAAATGATTTTATTGGGTAATTTCAAGTTCGTGTTAAGGTGTTTTTCGTTTTTTTGTGAGTATTTTGTTAGATAACATGATGGACTTTCACATGATGTCCATAAGGCGCGCCTTCGACGTAGACGAACCAACATAAAGGATGGCAGAGTAGTTACGTATGAACTTGAAGGTGACTTCACATCATTCTGATAAGTCACACAGCGTAAGGGATAGGTGAATTGCGCAAAACCGGCTGTAGACGGTGTGTGGCATTTACTGCGCTAGTGGACGTTCGTCAGTGGTATGCAGAGCGTCCCTGGAGATACGTTCCTCGTCCTCACAGCTGTACTTCAGCCATTACCTCGTCTCCTACCTTTCAAACTTTACAGAAGCTTCTGTAAAGTTTGGAAGGTAGGAGACGAGGTATTGGCGGAAGTAAAGCTGTGAGGAGGGGGCGTGAGTCGTGCTTGGGTAGCTCAGTTGGTAGAGCACGTGCCCGCGAAAGGCAAAGGTCCTGAGTTCGAGTCTCGGTCCAGCACACAGTTTTAATCTGCCAGGAAGTTTCATATCAGCGCACACTCCGCTGCAGAGTGAAAATCTCATTCTGAAATCCTAAATGATATACACGCTATACAAAGAAAGATTTGTAAGGACTCAAGATTTCAGGTAAATCGAATAAAATCCCAAAAATACCAGAAAATAGTTCGAGCTCATGCCTCTTCTGTATAATTTATTTCGATCTCTTTTTCACAGGCCAACAGTCTTGGCGTAGTGGTAACACCGGTTCCCGTCAGAGCACCGAAGTTAAGCGTTGTCGGGCTTGGAAAGCACTTGGATGGGTGACCATCGGGTCTGCCGAGCTCTGTTGGCAAGAGGGTTGCACTCAGCCCTTGTGAGGTCATTTGAGGAGCTACTTGACTGAGAAGAGTGGCTCCGGTTACTAAAACAGACAACGGCTAGGAGAGCGGTGTGCTTACCATATGCCCCTCCATATCCGCATCAGGTGACGCCTGTCGTCTGAGGACGACACGGTGGTCGGTCGGTACCGTTGGGCCTTGCGAGGCCTGTTCGGACGGAGTTCTTTCTCACAGAGCTGGCAGCTCTCATGTCAGTTTCAATATTTCTCATTTCTGGGAGGAAGCATTTCCTTCTATTGCGCCTTTTAGTTATGTGGTGCTTTCTCAAATGATTTTCAAGTTCGCCATATGCATTCTCGATGCAGTTGGCATCCATGGAGATTTTTGTTAAGTGGTAGGGTACGTTATCATAACCCCAGACTAACCGTTTTTGTCGTGTTTTCCCGACTTGGTTTGAAAGCGAAAACCAAGGTTGCGATTCCAAGTCCCGATTCGGAATGTACTTTTAAGTCACATACAGTTACCGTTGCATAGGAGTAGGAAAATTCTTTTTCAGTTGGTTCAATATGGCTCAGATGTTGCAACTGGGAAAGATCTACGATCCCCAAAGTGCTTTATGATATTTTCTTTTTTCTTTTTGTCGTATCTCCAAATACAAGAACAATCCGTATGCCCATGTATGAAAATTAGCCACCACATCACAGTTCGATATCACACCTTCACCTGCTTACTCCTTTTTCGCACTTTCTGCTCATTGTAGCCATGTTTGGCCGTCTTCATTCTAATAGTATGCTGTCATTATTGAACTCTCCTCTATAAAAATAATGTATATTTTTTCATTGATGATCCTAGTCACGTAGAACTTTTTTGTTAGTGCACTTGCATCACACATGGTATGTTTGAGTACCATTCTGCCAGTCCTTGACGAAACAAGGTTCTCCCTCGATTTCACGTTCAAATGGCTCTAAGCACTATGGGACTTAACATCTGAGGTCATCAGTCCCCTAGACTTAGAACTACTTAAACCTAACTAACCTAAGGACATTACACACGTCCATGCCTGAGGCAGGATTCGAACCTGCGACCGCAGCAGCACTGCGGTTCCGGAGTGAAGCGCCTAGAACCGCTCGGTCACAGCGGCCGGCACGAAACAAGGAACTTGCGATACATAAGCTACACAGCATTTCCAGAAAAGACAGTGTTGTGCTCTTTTTAGGAAAGATTGCGCTACATCTCTCTTCTCTGGAAGTGGAATATCGTAGCTGGTGCCATCGTTCTCTATATGCGGGGCAGCTTTCATGTCGCTGCTTCTTGAAGATGTTCTGTGCGATTGCCAGGATCGTTATCAAATTGCGCTCATCACCGAAAGAGATGTCCCTTCTTCGTGAAGTCGCAGAAAAATCTTTTTCCCTGCTGTTGTCATCCCGTACATGTTTATCTAATGTATGCTATACGTTCGATATCTTTTAAACCTACTGCAGAAGATGTGACAATATCCAGCAGGAGACTGAAGCCGCAAACATGGAAGAGCTTTGCGCTGAAGTTATGCTATCTCACAAAGCATGATTTTTATTTCAATAAGAAAAAAAAAATGCTCACAAATGGATCCGCACAGATTACATAATGGAAAATATTTTGGTAATTCTGCAGTTTATTTTTAAAAACAGCGAGCGTTTTTGTTAGATTTATCGTTGTATACTGAATCACCTGCCTCAGTCATCGCGTCACATCATAACTATAACAAAATACACGAGAGTAGAATTTTTTAAAACTTGTTTATAAAGTTGTTGTTGTACAGAACTCACAAGGTCCTGCAATAGCCGGCGAGACTCCTATACGAGCCAAATTTCGGAGAGTAAAGTAAGGAAACACTTCTTGCTAGGAAATCCTCTTTCTTCAGGGGCACCACCGAGAATGCATTACTTTTTAGGCAGGCGCAGAGAAAGATACCTCCAACTTAGAGCAGAATACGGACCGCGAGCTGGACTCATTATTTCCAGCCATTACTGCTGCTATCTTCCACACACATATCGTTTAAAAGTCATAAAGATGAGCCAGCGATGCGATCACCTTCCTGAGGGGACGTGAGGCTAGTTAATTCACATCAGTTCATGTGTGCAGTTTTTACGTCCGCAGCCAGCTAGCTGCTGCCATCACGCACGTTGGCAACTTTATTGGTGTTCGTACTTACTTTTCAGGCGTTCTTTCTTTAATTAAGTAAGGAGTTTTGCGGTCATTGGCCGAATCCATGATATATTTTTACATTATACTTTCATGTGTCCAGCCACCTATGCCAAGGCTATATTTCATAATTACGACCCTTTGTCCAGCTGTTAAATGTTTACCTGCTTACTTCAGTGGGTAAATCATTTGTTAGATGTTTTATGGAAATAAACAAAATTGTTATACGGATAGCTAGTTTCCTTTGTAGCTAGGCGAGTCCCTTTATTAATATATTCGTGTGAGGTGCGGTACCTGTACTGCATACTTTATTGCGCCACCACTGGTAGTTTTCTTTCATTAAGATGTTACCCATTGTGGAACATTGTTTGTTTGAAATTTGCATGATCTTATGAGGAACTTTCCTTCCCTGTAAGTCACTGGAGATGAGCATCCTATGGGTATGCTAAAATATAGGTCGACGAACACCTCACATAGGAATTTAGGACTCCTGTTTAGGATTAATTTCCGAAATCATGCGATTTTCTGATTTATGCAGACAGAAGACATTTTTTAGATCAACAAATCTTACTGTTTCAATCATGAGCTTATTGATCTCATTTCAAACAGAAAAATATAGACGGATACATCAATAACGAAAGAACTCTAAGTAAGTAATCGTAAGTTCCTTGAACTGTACTAATTTGTGTTTTTCTTACCGCAAATGTTGGTGACTAGAATCCGTCCTTGTCTTCCTGAATATCGACGTTGCAATTTTGGAGGAAATATTTCTATGTGTGTTTTTTTGGCAGGATTTTACTGTATTTAATGGCGTTTCTAGGTACGGACTTTAGTATTTATGGGGAAGTGCTTGTTTTGCATCAGTGTTTGGTTCATCCTAGTTTAACACATGCTCCTGCAGATAGTTTAGGTAAAATGAACACAGTTGATAGGGAAGCAGGGAATTAATCTGTAACTGTAAACCATGAACCACAGTGTAGGGGCTGTGGTTGTTGTGAGCGGACGCAAGGAGAATTGGCCACTCTTCGGGGGCAGGTGGAGGCTTTGTCTGTTAGGCTCATCGAGCTCGAGGCGCAGGCGTCGGCTCGTAGTGGCGTTGGGGCAACTGTGGTGAGACCTATGCCTACTTCGGTGGCCTTGGAATCACATGGAACCCCTGATGTCGCTGCGTCTTCCGGCAGTGAGCATCTTACCGGTCAGCCATCACTCCAGGGTGAATGGCGGACAGTGGTGGGCTCGCGCGTGCCTGGCCGAAAGGCGAAGGTGGGATCTGGCCGCGTGGCAGTTGCCTTACCCCTTTCCAACAGGTACGGGGTGCTTCCTAGTGGTGATGACATCGTTTCCGAGCCACCACAGGGTGCCTCGCCTGTTGGGCCAGTGGCCGATTCTCCGGCAAGGTCCCGACAGTCACAGAGGGCGGGCCTATTAGTTATAGGGAGCTCCAACGTTAGGCGGGTTATGGAGCCCCTTAGGAAAATAGCGGGTAGGTCGAGGAAGAATGCCAGTGTGCACTCGGTGTGCTTGCCGGGGGGTCTCGTCCGTAATGTGGAGGAGGCCCTTCCGGCAGCTATTGAACGCACTGGGTGTGACCGGCTGCAGATAGTAGCACATGTCGGAACGAATGACGCCTGCCGCTTGGGTTCTGAGGCCATCCTTGGTTCCTTCCGGCGGCTGGCTGATTTGGTGAAGACAACCAGCATCGCACGCGGAGTGCAAGCTGAGCTTAATATCTGCAGCATAGTGCCCAGAGTCGATCGCGGTCCTCTGGTTTGGAGCCGTGTGGAGGGTCTAAACCAGAGGCTCAGACGACTCTGCGACTATAATGGTTGCAAATTCATCGACCTCCGTTATTGGGTGGAGAACTGTAGGGCCCCCCTAGACAGGTCAGGCGTGCACTACACACCGGAAGCAGCTACTAGGGTAGCAGAGTACGTGTGGCGTGCACACGGGGGTTTTTTAGGTTAGAGGAACCCCCCCTTGGGCGAAACGATAAAATACCTGACGGCTTACCAGAGAGGACATTATCATCGTTGATAAAGAACGTCCGTCCTCAGAGACCAAAAACAGGAAAAGTCAACGTAATATTGGTAAACTGCAGGAGTATCCAGGGCAAGGTTCCTGAATTAGTATCTCTTATTGAAGGAAATAGTGCGCATATAGTATTAGGAACGGAAAGTTGGTTAAAACCGGAAGTGAACAGTAACGAAATCCTAGACACAGAATGGAATATATACCGCAAGGATAGGATAAACGCCAATGGTGGAGGAGTATTTATAGCAGTAAAGAATTCAATAATATCCAGTGAAGTTATTAGCGAATGCGAATGTGAAATAATCTGGGTTAAGTTAAGTATCAAAGGTGGGTCAGATATGATAGTCGGATGCTTCTATAGACCACCTGCATCAGCAACCGTAGTAGTTGAGCGCCTCAGAGAGAACCTGCAGAACGTCGTGAAGAAGTTTCGTGATCATACTATTGTAATAGGGGGAGACTTCAATCTACCAGGTATAGAATGGGATAGTCACACAATCAGAACTGGAGCCAGGGACAGAGACTCTTGTGACATTATCCTGACTGCCTTGTCCGAGAATTACTTCGAGCAGATAGTTAGAGAACCAACTCGTGAAGCTAACGTTTTAGACCTCATAGCAACAAATAGACCGGAACTTTTCGACTCCGTGAATGTAGAAGAGGGTATCAGTGATCATAAGTCAGTGGTTGCATCAATGACTACAAGTGTAATAAGAAATGCCAAGAAAGGAAGGAAAATATATTTGCTTAACAAGAGTGATAGGGCACAAATCGCAGAATATCTGAGTGACCACCATCAAACGTTCATTTTTGAGGAAGAGGATGTGGAACAAAAATGGAAAAAATTCAGAAACATCGTCCAGTACGCCTTAGATAAGTTCGTACCGACTAAGGTCCAAAGCGAGGGGAAAGATCCACCGTGGTATAACAATCATGTACGAAAGGTACTACGGAAACAAAGAAAGCTTCATCATAGGTTTAAGAGTAGTCGAATCATAGCTGATAAGGAAAAGCTGAACGAAGCGAAAAAGAGCGTAAAGAGAGCAATGAGAGAAGCATTCAACGAATTCGAACATAAAACATTGGCAAACAATCTAAACAAGAACCCTAAAAAGTTTTGGTCATATGTAAAATCGGTAAGCGGATCTAAATCCCCTATTCAGTCACTCGTTGACCACGATGGAACCGAAACAGAGGACGACCGAAGAAAGGCAGAAATACTGAATTCAGTGTTCCGAAACTGTTTCACTGCGGAAAATCGTAACACGGTCCCTGACTTCAGCCGTCGCACGGACGCCAAAATGGAAAATATTGAAATAAACGATATCGGAATTGAAAAACAACTGCTATCACTTAGTAGCGGAAAAGCATCCGGACCAGACGAGATACCCTTAAGATTCTACAGTGATTATGCTAAAGAACTTGCCCCCTTTCTATCAGCAATTTATCGTAGATCGCTGGAAGAACGTAAAGTACCTAGCGACTGGAAGAAAGCGCAGGTCGTTCCCATTTTCAAGAAGGGTCATAAATCAGATGCGAATAATTATAGGCCTATTTCGCTTACGTCAATCTGTTGTAGAATAATGGAACATGTTTTGTGTTCTCGTATTATGACGTTCTTAGATAATACAAATCTCCTTCATCATAACCAACATGGATTCCGCAAACAGAGATCATGTGAAACTCAGCTCGCCCTATTTGCCCAAGAAATTCACAGTGCCGTAGACACTGGCGAGCAGATTGATGCCGTATTCCTGGACTTCAGGAAGGCATTTGATACGGTTCCGCACTTACGTTTAGTGAAAAAAATACGAGCTTACGGAATATCGGACCAGGTTTGTGATTGGATTCAGGATTTCCTAGAAGAAAGAACACAACATGTCATTCTTAACGGTTCAAAATCTGCAGATGTAGAGGTAATTTCGGGAGTACCGCAGGGAAGCGTGATAGGACCTTTATTGTTTACAATATACATAAATGACTTAGTTGACAACATCGGTAGCTCCGTGAGGCTATTTGCAGATGACACGGTTGTCTACAAGAAAGTAGCAACATCAGAAGACTCGTACGTACTCCAGGAGGACCTGCAGAGGATTAATGCATGGTGCGACAGCTGGCAGCTTTCCCTAAACGTAGATAAATGTAATATAATGCGCATACATAGGGGCAGAAATCCATTCCAGTACGATTATGCCATAGGTGGTAAATCATTGGAAGCGGTAACGACCGTAAAATACTTAGGAGTTACTATCCGGAGCGATCTGAAGTGGAATGATCACATAAAACAAATAGTGGGAAAAGCAGGCGCCAGGTTGAGATTCATAGGAAGAATTCTAAGAAAATGTGACTCATCGACGAAAGAAGTAGCTTACAAAACGCTTGTTCGTCCGATTCTTGAGTATTGCTCATCAGTATGGGACCCTTACCAGGTTGGATTAATAGAAGAGATAGACATGATCCAGCGAAAAGCAGCGCGATTCGTCATGGGGACATTTAGTCAGCGCGAGAGCGTTACGGAGATGCTGAACAAGCTCCAGTGGCGGACACTTCAAGAAAGGCGTTACGCAATACGGAGAGGTTTATTATCGAAATTACGAGAGAGCACATTCCGGGAAGAGATGGGCAACATATTACTACCGCCCACATATATCTCGCGTAATGATCACAACGAAAAGATCCGAGAAATTAGAGCAAATACGGAGACTTACAAGCAGTCGTTCTTTCCACGCACAATTCGTGAATGGAACAGGGAAGGGGGGATCAGATAGTGGTACAATAAGTACCCTCCGCCACACACCGTAAGGTGGCTCGCGGAGTATAGATGTAGATGAACTTAATACAGTAGTCAAACAACGCAGTTCATAGAGTCCTGAGATTAGAGAAAGTCATGAGTGAAGTTTGGAAAGTTCGGTAACGGTCGGTAGTGCATTAAATAACTTACAGAGTAACAGGGAGGGGAATATGAGAGTGTTACGGGCAATGGAAAATTCCGTGGCTGTTGCACGCGAGGACGTGGTACAGAATGTTACCTACCGCACGCCCACTACTTCACTGCCACCTTTTCAACATTTCAAAACGGCAGCTGAGCAACATGAAAAGACGGAAGTGCGTAATAGAATTTATGATGAGAATTACAAAAGGACGAAAGAATTTTTCAAAAAGACAGAAGAGAATTTTGCCGAGATCGCTCTGATTAACAAACAGCAGGATGAGAAGAATGATGCACGATTCTAAAAAGACTGAAGAACAATTCAAGGAATATAGTGATCATTTCAAGAGATTAGGACGGCAGTTAATGAGTCGTGTACAAGGATGTGATGAAAGGATGGTAGAACTGAATACAAAGATCAAGGAAGAAATTTAGAAATCCGAAGACAAGACGAGGCAATTAATTGAGAGAAAAAGTCAGCACTTGCGATAGTAAATTAGGGGAAGTAACTCAAAACAATGAAGGGAACAACGGATGAATTACACAAGGACATTCATGTCATTAAAGAGTGGAAAGGCGAAGTCACGGACGACATCACAGAAGTCAAGAAAGAATTAGAGCCCATGTCGTTATGTAGTGATGTGGGTTCGGATAGGACCGTTCGTGTAGACTTTAAATATCAGGAGGAAATAGAAGTATTGTTCCAATTTAGAGAAATGCAGGAAGACATTAACCATCTCAGTCGTGAAGCGTTGGTAGAGCTGTTTAAGGGGAGACAACGCAGTAGTAGTTAGCAAATAGTATGATGGTCGAAGACACCTCAATGAGTGAAAAAGATAGGTGGAAGGAAGAAGAGGAACTACTTCATTTAACTAACAGCTTGTGCCGTTTATGTGGCGACCCTGTATTGCCTCCTGTGAACGTACAGTTAGCTGTACAGTAGGAACAAGTTACCAGGACGTCGAAGACGACGAAATTAGAAAACATATTATTTCTCTGCACAAGGACGTGCTGTTCCCGACCAAATTGAACAGTTTGTATCCAAAAATTTGGATCGAAGAGTTCCAGAATGGTCTTTCGAGGTCATGTTCTGCTGGTTATAAGATAAATTTCATTTTCGCACATCTCGGGTAGAGGCAGCCTTCGTAATGCGAATGATCATGGCGAAGTGCAGGACCCACGAGGAGTTTAAAGAGACATTTCTCTACGAATTTTGGCTCCAAGAGAAGCAGTAGCGATGATGAAGCCCTATGCAGGATCGCAGTGTTCCAGCCCGACCTAGTATTTTTAAAGAAATGGTCAAAAGAAACCAGTTATTGGAAGCACCGTTTCAGCAGAAAGAGCTAATATGGATCTGCCAAACAAAGCTACAGGATTCAGAATGGTCGTGGAATGAACGATGCAGGAGCATTTTTGCATTTATTTGACGAGCCTGATTATGATCGTGAAGTTGATGTCAGAGAACCAGTGCGAACACACTATGGGTCGCCACAACATGGACCTCTATCGCGAACTGGCGAACGAGGCAACCACCCCGCAATAATAGCAGCAGATGGAATAACAACAATCCTAGTGGTTCATGGCTGCCGCCATATCAGAGACTAAATTAAGGACGGCGCGATCGTCAGAAAAGAGAGGGTGCGAATGACATTCACATACGTATCCTAGACCCATGCTATAACCAGTGGAGCGAAGGCGAAAGAAATAACGACAGGCGTGACTGACTGACATCACAGTCTCTGGAAATCACTACCCTGAATGCAAAGGAAACAAAGCTGCTGTATGTCGATGTCCAGGAGCTTTGATAAACTCTGTTAGGCGAGAAAGAAGAGGAAATTATTATTAGTTTCTCTACAGTTAACATAGAGATAGACAATAGGGTCTTACAAGGTATTTTGGACACAGGAAGTAAGATACCGGTTTTGAATAGGTGTATATACTATGTCTGTGACGAGACCAGCATTGGACGGTTTTATGTAAAGGTGAAAGACATGAACATTCTTAGTGTGTTCGTGACAAATCTGCCAAAATCACGGAACAAACCTAGGATAACTTCAATGTCAGGGGCATGAATTCAGCGTGAACATCATGGTAATCCAAGGGCTAACAGTCGATGCCATATTAGGCCTAGATTTTATGCAGAAGTACGTGATGGTTGTGCATTTAAAAGATAAAATTGTTATGGACAGAGATGGGGGCCAAGAAATGAGCTTGTGTCTTAATGATTACACAAGTCGTAAAGGATGATCAAATTACACAACTCTGAAACATATGTCTGGGCATTGATGAACCGCTAAACTTAGAGGATGAGATTACAGAGAAACTCCAGCACATTGAATCTCCAGATTTAAAGAAGGAATGAGAAAGAGTACTTTGTGGGCAATCACACATCTTTTCTGACACACCAGGCACAACACGAACGTTCCAATACCAGTTCAAAGTAAAGGAACGCCAAAAAGTTTTCGTTAAACCCTGGTATAGAAGGGTAAGGTGCAGAAGTAAATATGGGAATGCTGCAAGAGGGTGTTATTGAAGAAGCAGTCAGCTCTAATAACAACCCGTACTGCGTTTTATTAAAAAGTACATGTCTGTCTGGTGGTGTTAGATTCATTACGGATCAGCATGATCACTGAGACTGAAACTGCTAGCCCAGGACACTAGAGGAGTTGCTGCAGCAGTTCCATGGTGCACATGTTTTATCAGAGGATCTGTGAGCTAGTTACTAGCGGGTTGAATTACACCTTCTTGTCGATAATACAAGGCATATTTATGTTTCAGATGGTGCTAGCAATTTAGAAAGTTGCCATTCCGGCTAAATGTGTCGTCAGCTGCCTTCATTAGGGGTTCCATGATCCCAGAAATACTAATAGACAGAATGGTGTTGTACATCGATAACACTCGTTGTGGAGAATATGTGGGAGGAACACACTGAGGTACTGAATCAGTTGCTTAGTGATTTCAAGGATCAGGGAATCACAGTCAGCCGGCCGGAGTGGCCGAGCGGTTATAGGCGCTACAGTGTGGAACCGCGCGACCGCTACGACCGCAGGTTCGAATCCTGCCTTGGGCGTGGATGTAAGTGATGTCCTTAGGTTAGTTAGGTTTAAGTAGTTCTAAGTTCTAGGGGACTGATGACCTCAGGAGTTAAGCCCCATAGTGCTCAGAGCCAATCACAAATAACATGACAAAGTCAAAGTTTGGATGTAAGAAGGTAGGATTTCGGGACCACATAACCTCCACAGATGGTATCCAACTAGATCAGTTTGACTGACACCTGTCAAAATAGCGATCATGCTGTGGGAGGGGAAGGGGGAGGGGTGGGGCGCACTCGTGCTGGGGGAAGGGAGTGTAGGAGGGATGGTGGTTTCTCAGAAAGACGCAATATCCGTAGGAGCTCATAAATCAATAATTCTGATTGAGAGCTGTCAAAACTGCACTTTTAGCCCCTTTGCCCTATTACTAACGCCTTGCCTTAGTGTTAGCGATGGCGGCGCATCTCCGCAACATTCTTGTTTCGCGGAAATCTCCGATGTGCTTACGACTTGTATTTACGTCTTCTTGACAGTAAATGAAATCGTCGACGGCCTCCGGATCGCTGCATATTACGTAAAATGTTATTAGGTGAAATTTTGTGAGTCGTGTAATAACGTGTGACACTCGCGTAGAAGGATTAAGGTTTGTCCCCTTCTGCTTTGGTGCGAGGCACAGTTTGAAGTGCGGCAAATATTTTGTGCTTTGTGTTGTTTTAAGAATCCATGCGCTTCAAAGTAAAAGTTAAATTTGTTCTTAAAGCTCATCAATCGAAACTTTTCCCTGGCGAAGGCGAATCTTTTTTCCTGATTTTACTGTGTTATGAAGGTAGCCCATCGTGAATGGTGCTTTTTGAAAACTGTGAAAACTGCAAGCAACCAGCCCTCCAGAAAGCGGGGTGATACACAGTGCCACGATTAGTGCCTCGTCTGGGGTAAGCGCGTGCTATCTGGGGTAAATGCGTGCTGTCTAGGCATCACCAAAACGGTGTGGTTAGGTGTCTTACTCGCAAGGGGATCGTACGAACTTCCCCTCACCGATTTGATTCATATTGACAGTATGTGCAGGACATTAATAGAACTTTAACACATGTAAGCAGGAAGACGCAACTCTCAACACTTTGAGAAAATCGTGTTTGAAAATTGTAGGCGTGCTTATGCAGTATGCTTTGTAGGGTCGACAGCGTTCACGGAGCTCGCCGCCGAGCGAGTAAGCGCTTAGTTTTATAAGCGTGACGTCTCTAGATCGAATCTCGCTACAACTTTTTTTTAATTCCCATATAATTCCAACAACACATTTATTATGACCATGGAGAGTATCGATATTTAATAATTTACTATATTCCTTATCTTTAAAATGAAAAAAAGAAGAAATTTTTTATTTATTTAAAGAGATTGGAAATGAAGAAATGATACATGAGAACTCTCAGTCAAATCAGTTATTCAGGTCTAGCGGTTCAGGCGCTCATTCCGGGACCGCACGACTGTTACGGTCGCAGGTTCGAATCCTGCCTCGGGCATGGATGTGTGTGATGTCCTTAGGTTAGTTAGGTTTAAGTAGTTCTAAGTTCTAGGGGACTGATGACCACAGATGTTAAGTCCCATAGTGCTCAGAGCCATTTGAACCATCAGTTATTCATTTTATTTATGTTCTTGGTTCAAATGGTTCAAATGGCTCTGAGCACTATGGGACTTAACAGCTGTGGTCATCAGTCCCCTAGAACTTAGAACTACTTAAACCTAACTAACCTAAGGACATCACACACATCCATGCCCGAGGCAGGATTCGAACCTGCGACCGTAGCAGTCGCACGGTTCCGGACTGCGCGCCTAGAACCGCGAGACCACCGCGGCCGGCTTATGTTCTTGTATCTACATTTGTGACAAGTATAATGTGTAACCTATGCAGCACTGCACAAATCAGGATGGTATTGATTGTAGAAACATGGAAAACTATAGTTATCGTAACATAAAGCAGATGTAATGAACGCCGTATTTTTGCATGTTCATAGGTTTTTTCAGTGTGTCTATAGCAAAACGAATACGCTTTAAAATCATAAACGGTCCTCAGTCGTCACACAATATCGAAGCATAGCACCGATTACTGGTATAGGTAACTTACAGAAAGCAGTAGCTCCGTCAGCAAGATTCAATCCAAGGACGTCGTGCTTATGAAACTAAGCGCTTACGAGCTCAGCTGCGAACACTAGTGGCCCTTCAAAGCACACGCACGCCAATGCTTTTAAACTATTTTCTCAAAGACGGTTCAGAATTGCGTCTTCCTGTCCACACATGTTGAAATCCTTGTCGTGACGCCCACACTCTGTCATTACGAATCAGACCGGTGAGGGGAAGTTCGTACGGTCACCTTGTCAGCCTACCGCACAGTATGAGCAGCGCTATGGTGCACAATCTCCAGTTCTAACCAACGGCAGTGAGATGTGAAAATGGTGAGAATAGTCAGAAGAGACAGCAAAATAAATGAAAAAGAGATTCAGCCACCTGCACTATCATCTAATGGACAAGGGGAAAGAATGTGATTTAACACATACATGTCCGAAGGAAAGGACATTACATCGCATAAATGGGTTCAGGGCATTCTTGTCCTTGGAGGTGGGAAACTGCCCCCAATGGCGAAAGAATCAGCAATGATCAACGGCATGAGGATGCAGAAGGCAATGGAAACCACTGCATTAAAGACTCATAATGTGTATGCACAGGACATGTGGCCTGTAATTGAAGAAGTGTCATGATGATCTCTCCATTGGCAAAAGATTCCGGAATAGACTTCGCCCGAAGATGATGGGTACGAAACTCATTGAAACGTTGCGACAAGACGACGCCACCACTCGGATGATAACCCGAGAAGAATTCATCAGTGGAATATCCCGAGAAAGACTGCAATCGCATAGACTCCGGAATAGTCCCCCATTCGGATATCCGGGAGAAAAAGATTCAATAATCAATGAAAGGTCTACGAGCCGGGGCTTGGAATGTCATAAGCTTAAATGTGGTAGAGAAGCTAGAAAATCTGAAAAGGGAAATGGAGTGGCTCGATCTAGATATAGTAGGGGTCAGTGAAGTTAAATGGAAAGAAGACAAGGATGTCTTGTCAGATGAGTATAGGGTAATATCAACAGCAGGAGAAAATGGCATAACGGAAGAAGGATTCGTTATGAATAGGAAGATAGAGTGTGTTACAGTGAACAGTACAGTGACAGGGTTGTTCTTGCCAGAATCGACAGCAACCCAATACCGACAACGTTAGTTCAGGTATACATGCCGACGTCGCAAGCTGAAGATGAAGAACTAGAAAGTATATGAAGATAATGAAGGGGCAATACAGTACATACAGGTAAATGAAAATCTAATATTCATGGGGGACTGGAATGCAGTTGTAGGTGAAGGAATAGAAGAAAGTGTTCCCATAGAATATGGGCTTGGGACAGGGAATGAGAGAGGGGAAAGACTAATTGAGTTCTGTAATAAATCTCAGCTAGTAATAGCGAATACTCTGTTCAAGAATCACAAGAGGAGGAGGCATACTTGGAAAAGAGTGGGGGATACTGGAAGATTTCAGTTAGATTACATGATGGCCAGTCAGAGATTCCGAAATCAGATACTGGAATGTAAGGTGGTACCCAGGAACAGATATAGACTCAGATCACAATGTAGTAGTGATGAAGAGTAGGCTGAAGGTCAAGACATTAGTCAGAAACAATCAATACTCAAAGAAGTGGGATACAGAAGAGATGAAGAGACAAGCTTGAAGTACTCTAAGGCTATAGATACAGCAATAAGGAATAGCTCAGTAGACAGTGCAGTTGAAGAGGAATGGACATCTCTAGAAAGGGCAATAACAGAAGTTCGAAAGAAAACAATAAGTACAAAGAAGTTAACTGCGAAGAAACCATGGGTAACAGAAGAAATACTTCAGCTGATCGATTAAAGAAGGAAGTACAAAAATATTCAGGGAAATTCAGGAATACAGAAATACAAGTCGCTGAGGAATGAAATAAATAGGAAGTGCAGGGAAACTAAGACGAAATGTCCGCATGAAAAATGCGAAGAAATCGAAAAAGAAATGACTGTCGGAAAGACAGACTCAGCAAACAGGAAAGTCAAAACAACCTTCGGTGACATTAAAAGCAAGGGTGGTAACATTAAGAGCGCAACGGGAATTCCACTGTTGAATGCAGAGGAGAAAGCAGATGGGTGGAAACAGTACATTGAAAGCCTCTGTGAGAGGGAAGATTTGTATGATGTGATAGAAGAAGAAAGAGGAGTCAATTTAGATGAGATAAGGGATCCAGTATTAGGATCAGAATTTAAGAAAGCTTTGGAAGACAGAAGTTCAAATAAGGCAGAAGGGATAGATAACATTCCATCAGAATTTATAAAATAATTGGGAGAAGTGGCAACAACACGCCTATTCACATTTGTGTGTAGAATGTACGAATCTGCGGACATACCATATGACTTTCGGAAAAATATCATCCACACAATTCCGAATCTTCAAGAGCTGAGAAGTGTGAGAATTATTGCAATCATCTTAACAGCTCATGCATCCAAGTTGCTTACAAGAATAATATACAGAAGAATGGAAAAAAAGATTGAGGATGCGCTAGATGACGCTCAGTTTGGCTTTAGGAAAGGTAAAGGCACCAGAGAGGCAATTCTGACGTTGCGGTTGATAACGGAAGCAAGACTACCGAAAAATCAAGACACGTTCATAGGATTTATCGACCTGGAAAAAGCGTTCGATAATGTAAAATCGTGCAAGATGTTCGAAATTCTGAGAAAAATAGGAGTAAGCAATAGAGCGAGACGGGTAAGATACAATATGTACAGAGCCAAGAAGGAATAATAAGAGTGGACAACCAAGAACGAAGTTCTCGGATTAAAAAGGGTGTAAGACAGAGATGTAGTCTTCCCCCCCCCCCCCCCCCCCCCCTTCCCCTACTGTTCAATCTGTATATCGAAGAAGTTTTAATGGAAATAAAGGAAACCTTCAGGAGTGGAATTCAAATTCAAGGTGAAAGGATATCAATGATACGATATGCTGAAGACATTGCTATCCTGAGTGAAAGTGAAGAAGAAATACATGATTTGCTGAATGAAATGAGCAATCTAATGAGTATACAATATGGATTCAGAGTAAATCGAAGACAGACGAAAGTAATGAGAAGTAGCAGAAATGAGAACAGAGTGAAACTAATAAGGATTGATGGTCAGGAAGTATAGGAAGTTAAGAATTTCTGCTACCTGGGCAGCAAAATAGTCAATGGTGGACGGAGCAAGTAGGACATCAAAAGCAGACTGGTCCTGGCAAAAATGGCATTTCTGGCCAAGAAAAGTCTGCTAGTATCAAACATAGGCCTTAATTTGAGGAACAGATTTCTGAGAATCTACGTCTGGAGCACAGCACTGTATGGTAGTGAAACATGAACTGTGGGAAAACAGGAACAGAAGATAATCGAAGCATTTGAGATGTGGTGCTACAGGCGAATGTTGAAAATTATATGGACTGATAAGGTAAGGAATGAGGAGATTCTGCTCAGAATCGGAGAGGAAAAGAATGTGTGGACAACACTGACAAGGAGAAGGGACAAGATGTTAGGATATCTGTTAAGACATCAGGAAATGACTTCCATGGTACTAGAGGGAGCTGTAGAGAGCAAAAAACTTTAGTCCGCAGCTCGTGGTCGTGCGACAGCGTTCTCGCTTCCCGCTCCCGGGTTCCCGGGTTCGATTCCCGGCGGGGTCAGGGATTTTCTCTGCCTCGTGATGACTGGGTGTTGTGTGATGTCCTTAGGTTAGTTACGTTTAAGTAGTTCTAGGGGACTGATGACCATAGATGTTAAGTCCCATAGTGCTCAGAGCCATTTGAACCATTTTTGAGCAAAAACTGTAGAGGAAGACAGAGATTGGAATATATACAGCAAATGTCGCCTTGATACTCGTAAGTGATTATTTATATACTCACAGTCGGCAGCCGGAACAGGCGCATGATTTCCAGGGACATGGTTGCGATACGGGCGCCACACTTGATACTGTTCGTAACTTAACATGTGCCGGCAGAAAACTAGTTTGAGCAACGAGTGTCTGCTTTCTTTCGTGCATAAATTCTTCTGCGATAGTAGGCAATTTAAGAATAGCAGAATATCACTTAGTAGATTTGAGGATCGTGCAAGAGAAAAGTAGGAGGGAGGACGGGGGAGAGTGAGGGGGAGAGAGAGAGAGAGAGAGAGAGAGAGAGAGAGAGAGAGAGAGAGAGAGAGAGAAGAGTTAAGCTTTACTGCAACCGGTAGCGTGAGGATGACAAGTAACAAACGAGCTATTTTCTGCACCGGGTTGTCTTATTTGCCTTTTATTCCAGAGAGATGTACCTTGACGTATCTTCCGCGTCTTTTGCTGTGAGGATTCTTGGTAGTATGTCGACTCCTTGTTATGAATTATTTTGAGTTATTACTACATCGTATGTTCTTGAATTATGCCTCTTTGTATGACATTGTCTTGCACTTGAACGTTGCCTTCAAAACAGTTTCTTATTTTATGTAGATGATTCCATTTTCTATTAGTACAACATATGCCTACACTTGTGTGAGGAAGACTGATGCACTAGGCCAAAAATCACGATTCCTATTCAAGCATTGGATCCATATCTGTGTCAACTATCTCTTTGTCAAGCCGGCAAACAGAGCGTAGGGTTTAACGAACAGGTCACACAAGTGAATGATCACGACAGCTCATTTATATAAGTTTCCAGTTTGCTAATATCACTACCCGAAAAACGTTTTGTGCTGTCTACATATACGCGAACTTGCAGGGAACGATAAAATAAGGGATGATAAAGTAAGGGGTGATAAAATAAGCCTAATGAAACTAAAAAAAGATCATTACCGTGAAATGAAAGCAAAATAACCCTAAAAAGGGATACCTGCTCATCTTGCGTGTGACCATGCCTTCCCTGCTGGGAAACATTCCTTTGATGGTACGAAGGGTAATGTGGCTGCTGCATAAGGGTGACCAGCTCACTGCCCTGCTGAGTGTTGAGCTAAAACATTGTGAAAGATTTTAGTACCTTCCTTGTAACGTATTGCCAGTTATATTTGCATTTGATCTTTTCTGCTCCTTATCTTCTCTAAGACTGTTTCCTGTAGTTTGTCCCCATGTAAAAAATCATCCTATACAGGGCGTTTCAAAAAGAAAGAGCAGATTTCAAACATTTATTTCTCAAAAACTACAAATGATAGAAACACAATTCCAACGGTCCTTCACTCAATATGAGTACCAAATGTTACACAACAAATATCAAAACTGTACCTCAATATGAGCACCATTTGTTACACGACAAATATCAAACCGGTATCTCATTTCTTGCCACACACGACGCAACTGGTCTTTAGTTACCGAATTCACGGCCGCAACAATTCGATGTCGTACCTCTTGAAGAGTAGCGGGCATAGGTGGGACATAAACACAGTCCTTTATGTACCCCCACAAATAAAAATCGCAGGGAGTAAGGTCTGGTGACCTGGGAGGCCACAGACGATGACATTGATCTTGTGCTCCTGCTCTTCCAATCCACCGTCCTGGAATGGTGTTATTTAGGTACCGTCGTACAGGTTCAGAGAAGTGTGGTGGGGCGCCATCTTGCATGAAGATGAAGTGATTTGAATCTTCCTGAAGTTGAGGAAATAGCCAGTTTTCTAACATGTCCAGGTAAATGGTTCCTGTGATAGTTTTCTCCATGAAAAAGAAAGGTCCATAAACTTTGTTTACCGAAATTGCACAAAAGACGTTAACCTTTGGTGAGTCTCTTTCATGTTGAATAACGTCCCTCGGAGTTTCACTCGCCCAAATTCGTACGTTATGCCGATTAACTTTACCAGAAATGTGAAACGTTGATTCATCTGAAAAAATTAATCGTTCGGCAAAATTGTCCTCTTCCATGTCCTGTAGAATTGCAGTTGAAAATTCGAACCTTTTGTTGTGGTCGTCAGGACGCAATGCTTGCAATAACTGCAGTTTGTACGGCTTCATGTGCAGACGGTTACTCAGAACGCGCCATACCGTTGTTTTAGACATGTTTAGTTCGTGACTTGCCCGTGCCGTGGATTTTCTAGGGCTCCTTTCGTAAGCTGCACGGACACGCTCGACATTTTCATCCGATGTGCGTGGACGACCCGTGCTTTTTCGCTTGCAGATGCAACCATCTTCTACGAATCTGTGATGCCACTCATAAATTTGCTTATGACGAGGCGGCTGTTTGTTGAATTGACGGCGGAATGCACGTTGCACACCAACAATGGACTCTAACTTTGCAAATTGCAGCACACAAAATGATCGTTCCTGTGGTGTCGTCGCCATTTTCCTACAAACAAACGCCAGCGCCACTGCGGATTTGCATGGAACTTCTGCGCGGACCATTGAAAAACTTTGAACCTTTCTCTGACAAGAAACGTTTGAATTGTGTTTCTATCATTTGTAGTTTTTGAGAAATAAATGTTTGAAATCTGCTCTTTCTTTTTGAAACGCCCTGTATATCTGTTCTACTTTCACAGTTGTAAAATTCGTCCACTTTTAAAATCTCCAATCCATGTTTTATAATTAGCCATCCAGCACGTCCAGTTTTCCATATTATATTTATGTGGATATTATAGCAATAAGTTAAAAGACGCTTTATTTAACTAAGCAACAGTCTCAATTTCTGTATACTTTCGGCGACCACTACTGAGTAACCAGAGAAATGTATCACACTAATTCCTGCCTGTGACAAACAACTCTTACATCTTGATACTCCTTTAGGCTTCTTAACGTATTTTCGATATACGTACTAAATATGAATGGTGACAATCGGGAATCCTGCCTGATACCTTCACTGATTTATCTGTCTTCCACCATTCTGCTTGACTGCTTTTAATACAGATAATGAATGGATTATTCTTCTATCTTTGTAGCTGATGCAACTATACATAAGAATGGAAAACAATTTATTCCATTCTACATTATCAAAAATCTTCTCCATATCTGCGAATGCAATGCATGTTTAGGGAAGTACGACAGTCGTACTGGAATCACCCGTGATTGTTAAAATACTTGTTTTGTAACGCAAATTTTTAAATCGGATCGATTTATGGTCTCGTTATTGGCTGGAGAGAACCACGGTACCTACCTTATGCTCCGAAGAAGACTGTTGCTGCTGATACTGCTAAAGTTGGATTGAAATAGTTGTGATTGTGCTGGAAAACAATTTATTTTCAAAATAAGCAATGTATGTTTACCTGTTTTTCATAGATCTGCTTCTTCTGAAATCAAAGTGGTCCCCTCCTAATCTCAATTTTCTCTTGTGTTCTTGGATAAAATATGCTTGTGAGTGGGTGATGTCTATGATACTTCACTGATTGTACAGTGATTTAGCAGTATGAGCCCACTTATCATTATGACATTACACCTACTCTGTCCTGGATGGATGCACTGATTCGGTTGGGAAGGGTGTCATAAAGCCGTTCCATCCTTTCCTGCAGCAAGTTGGTCCAAAACTGTTGTAACTCGTGTTTGATATCCTGCATAATCTAATCGTGATGGACTCTACATCCGAGCTGGTTCTATACTTGTTTTATCGGGGGCAGATCTGGTGTTGTTTCTGGACCTCAGTATCACTAAGACAGGTCTTAGATAAACGTTTATATACTAAGATGGTATCTGTTCTTTCGAACATGTCCGAAAGAACAGATACCATCGGTGACCAAGCAGCTCGTTAGAATGAAATTACAATGAAATGAAAACTCTTAGCTGCTTACAGGCGTTGACATACGTCAACGGGGACAGATGAAAATGTGTGCTTACATGGATCTCCTGCTTACATGGCTGACGCTCTATCCATCTGAGCCACCGAGGACACAGAGGATAGTGCGACTGCAGGGACTTATCTCTGGCACGCATCCCGCGAAACGGGAAAGAACAGATACTATCTTAGTATATAAATAGTTAAGGCTCACCGGCCACTTGACCATCTTCTTCTTCTGTGCAGATGCACAAACAGTGCCCCAACTCTTACGGGAATCGGCAACACGCCGCGAGTAATGAGTATAATGGGCGGGGGCACTACGAATGTAATGCGGGACAATACGTTGAGAATGTGGGTTTCGCGGGGTGCGTGCCAGAGATAAGTCCCTCCAGTCTCACTATCCTCTGTGTCCTCGGTGGCTCAGATGGATAGAGCGTCTGCCATGTAAGCTGGAGATCCAGGGTTCGAGTCCCGCTCGGGGCACATATTTTCATCTGTCCCCGTTGACGTATGTCAACGCCTGTAAGCAGCTAAGGGTTTTCATTTCATTGTAATTTAGATAATCGTGTCATGTGCAGATGAGCATTGTCCTGTTGAAAAATGGCACCATCATTAGCTATAATGATAGGTAACACATGAGGGCAATGGATGTACGTGGCATGCCGATGTGCCGTCAGAGTTGGGCTCACGTCCAACCCAATAGCTTCCCACACCATGGCGCCACGAGTAAAACCGCTGTGCCTCTCCAGCTGGAAGAATGGGACTTCTCTCCAGGTCGCTCTATACTCGCTAGTGATGATCATTCAGGGTAGTTTAGAACGACGACACCATTCATACACAATCCATGCTTCCCCGCCATGACACCACTCCAAACGCAGCCGTTTATGTTGCTATGTTAACGGCAACCCTCACATGGGACACTATTCCAAAGTGTGGCTGATGTCTCCGACCATTGGTACGGGAAACACAAAATGTTGCAGGGACTAAATTACTAGTTCTCGTATGGCTGGTGCAGATGTAAAGGAGTTACAGTGTGCTTGGTGCATAATGCAATGAGCCTTCCTTGTGGTCTTCAGACGTAGTCAACCGGAACCTTGAGTACGCCTGTCCTTACGTTGTCGTGCAGTCCACCATCAGGTCACTGTCATACCCGGATACTGCACACTTTGAACAGCCAGCCAAACGGAGACCCTCAGCGAGGCGCCTTTCATACTCTGTCAGGTGCTGATAACGCTGTCTCGCACGAGTATGTGACATCTTCATATTCTTCTAGTGATTACTCAGAATCTGGCGCTGTTCACGCCCTTTATACACCCCAGGAACACCACTAATGCACTCTGGTGGCCGTTCTACCTCTCACAGAAAATTGCAGCTCCCGCTGAATGGTCTGTACGTGTGCGAAGTTACACAGACATCCGTTCATGAGTTTTTGGTGCTTCACTTTTGTTGTCAGGCATTGTACCTGTTGTTCATAAATACGCAAAAAATGCTTCTAGACTGTCCCTGTTTCCTATAAAACCAAACAGGTCCTCACTTAATCTCAATTCTCTCTCTTCTTCTTCGATAAAATTAACTTATCAGCATATACGACATTTATGGTACTAGACTGATTGTGTGGTAATTTTCACACCTACCTGTTCTTGCCTTCATCAGAAGTACAACAGTAGCATACGATGGAGCTTATCTGTTTACTCAAATTTCATTTCCGATTTAGTATACCCATTGCTTCGCCCTTTAGCTAGCTACCTTCAGAGTTTTCCTGGTGTTTCATCATTACCTGGGCGTTTGATACTTCGAAGTTCATGCAAACTTTTCGAAATCGAGAAATATTCATTAACATTAATATCACTCATGTGTACATATCCTGTAAACTGATTCGCTCCACATCATTTAGATAAAAGACTCGTTCAGATGATCCATGGAACTTGTAATTAACTAACTCTCAGAAAGCCCATCTCCATTGTTGGACCTGAAACACTGTATGCGTGAGAAACGAACTGACAAGATTTGGGGATACTGAAAAACGGGAAAAGCTGAAAGAAGAATTTTAAGGAAAATACTGGGACCTAGAAGTTATAGTAATGTTGCATGCAAATTAAGATCAGAGAGTTTTTTTTGAAAATGCAAAAGGTAATTGATATAATGAAGAATAGAAAGACACAGTTTTGTGACAACGTTTACCGAATTGATAACAACAGATTAATCAAACAGATCTTCAATTTACTAAACAGCTACAAATCCGAACTCACACGATTCACCAAAATTGACGGTTCACCAAAATTGACAAAGATATGAAAAAGGAAGATGAATGTGTAGCTTTAAGAGATGAAATAGTAAAGGGAGCAGAGGACCAAATACTTGACACAAAATATATTGAATTTAATTGATGAAATGAGAAAAATTATAAAATGCAGCATATGAAGCAGGCGAAAGGGGATGCAAACGTTTAAATATCAGATTGACAGCAAGCACAAAATTGCTAAGCAGGAATGACTAGAGGACAAATGTAAGGATTTAGACGCATATTTCAGTACGGGAAAGATAAATACCGCCTACAGGAAAAGTAAAGAGGCCTTTGGGGAAAAGAGAAGCAGCTTTATGAAAATCAAGGACTTATATGGTAAACCAGTCCTAAACAAAGAAGGGAAAGCTGAAAGGTGGAAGGAGTATACAAAGGCTCTGTACAAGGAAGATGAACTTGAGTGTAATGTTACAGAAGAGGAAGTGGACGTAGATGAACATGAAACAGGAGATACGATGCTGCGAGAAGAATTTAACGAAGCTCTAAAAGATCTAATTCTAAACAAGGCCCCGGGAGTAGATGGCCGGCCGGTGTGGCCGAGTGGTTCTAGGCCTTCAGTCTGGAACCGCGCGACCGCTACGGTCGCAGGTTCGAATCCTGCCTCGGGTATGGATGTGTGTGATGTCCTTATGTTAGTTAGGTTTAAGTAGTTCTAAGTTCTAGGGGACTGATGACCTCAGATGCTAAGTCCCATAGTGCTCAGAGCCATTTGAACCATTTGGGAGTAGACGATATTTCGTCAGAACTACTAATAGTCTTGGGAGAGCTAGCCATGACAAAACTGTTCCACATGGTGTGCAAAATGTATGAGGCAGGCGAAATACCATTACACTTCAAGAAGAATATAGTAATTCCAGTTCCAAAGAAAGCAGTTGCTGACAGGTATGAAAATTACCGAACTATCAGTTTAATAAGTTATGGATGCAAAATAATATCACGAATTCTTTACAGAAGAAGAATGCAAAAACTAGTAAAAGCCGACCTCGGGGAAGATCAGTTTGGATTCCGAAGAAATGTGGATACACGAGGGACAATACTGTCCTACATTTATAGTACCTGTACACGTAAGGAAAGCCGTCGACAATGTTCACTGCAATTCTCTTTGAAATTCTGACTGTAGCGGGGGTAAAATATAGGGGGTGAAAGGCTATTTACAGCTTGTACAGAAACCAGACGGCACTTACAAGAGTCGAGAGGCGTGAAACAGAGCCAATGGTTGAAAAGGGAATGAGATAGGATTGTACCCTATCCCCTATGTTACTCAATATGTACATTTAATAAGTAGTAAAGGAAACCAAAGAGAAATTTGGAGTAAGAATTAAAGTTCAGGGAGAAGTAATAAGAACTTTGAGGTTTGTCGATGGCATTTTAATTCTGTCAAAGGGAGCAGAGGATTTGGAAGAGGAGTTGAATGGAATGGACAGTGTCTTGAAAGGAGGATATAAAATGAACAACAAAAGCAAGGATAATGCAGTGTAGCCGAACTGAATCAGCTGACGCTGAAGGTATTAAATTAGGAAATCAGGCACTTAAGGTAGTAGATGAGTTTTGCTATTTGGGCAGCAAAATACTGATGATGGTCGAAGTAGAGAGGATATAAAATGCAGACTGGCAATGACAACAAAAGCATTTCTGAAGAAGAGGAATTTGTTATTATCGAGCACAGATTTAAGTGTCAGGAAGTATTTTCTGAAAGTATTTGTCTGGAGTGTAGCTATGTAAGGAAATGAAATATGGACGATAAACAGTTTGGTGCTACAGAAGAATGCTGAAGATTAGATGAGTCCATCACGTAACTAATGAGGAAGAACTGAATGGAATTAAATTTGTGGCACAGTTTGACCAAAAGAAGGGATTGGTTGGTTGGACATGTTATGAGACATTAAGGAATCACCAGTTTAGTACTGGTGGTGGGATGTGTGCGGGGAGGGGGGGGGGGGGGAAATCGAAGATGGAGACCAGAAGATGAATACACTAAGTACATTCGGAAAGGTGTAGATGGCAGTAAGAATTCGGAGGTGAAGACGCTGGCACAGGATGGAGTAGCACCTGCATCAAATCAGTCTTCGGACTGAAGATCGCAACAGCAGCAGCAGCAGCAACAACAACAACAACAACAACAACATGAAAAACACAGAAATTAAATGTACATAACAGGTAAGCGAATAATTTTTAGAATAGCAAGGAAGGCCGGCCGATGTGGCCGTGCGCTTCTAGGCGCTTCAGTCTGGGACCGCGTGACTGCTACGGTCGCAGGTTCGAATCCTGCCTCGGGCATGGATGTGTGTGATGTCCTTAGGTTAGTTAGGTTTAAGTAGTTCTAAGTTCTAGGGGACCGATGATCACAGATGTTAAGTCCCATAGTGCTCAGAGCCATTTGAACCAAGCAAGGAAGGTAGGATTTCAGGAAAGAAAGAGGTCTGCAAATGGAAGAAAGTGGATCCAGGAAGAAAAAGAACGACTACTCTCAAAGGATGGAGGAAGTCTGGGAGCCAGGAAAATTAAATACAAAGAAGCAAAACCAAAGTTGGTTCATCCTACCCTCTAAAGGGGTTATTCGAGTAAATAAATAAATAAAAAAAGTAAATAACTGTATTGGATCTCCCCAGTTGTATTCAAGTACCGTGCCGTATTTTGTTCGCTAATTTATTCTAGGCAAATACAGGGAGGTTATAATTAAAGCACAGCTAGTCATAGTGGTCCAGAGTGGGCTGTAATTATTGTATGGCAGCGAAACTCGGTAGATATTCTAATGCTTTAATACGGAACCGATTGAAACCGAAAGAAATTAGTTACAATTACAGCCTCCATGTGCAAATCAGGCGCTGTGAATGCTAGAAAGACGTATCGAAAGGTTCCCATATGTAGTGGATTAGAAACAGGCCGTGAGAAGAAAAGGCCAAACACACGAGACAGGCATAATGTTGATTTTATTATTAACAGCCGCTTAAACAATTTGTTCAAAATAAGGACGAGATGTACAGGGCCAGAGTTGCATCTGTGGCCAAAACTGGAACTCTTTTTCAGCGTAAATCAGTTTCGTATTAACGAATTAGAATATCTACCAAGTTTCGTTGCCATACAATAATGCTGCCTGCGCTGGACCTCCGTGAGTAGCTGCACTTTAATTATAACAACGTGGTATATATATATATATATATATATATATATATATATATATATATTTTTCGAAAACGTGTACCTACATCTTTGATCTGTTTGTTGTTTCCGTTACACACTCACCTTATTCATGTCTGACAACTGCTTTACTTTTACTACGCTCCTAGAAGCGATATTTAGCCTTTAATCAACATCTACAACTCTGCCATTAAAACTGTAACTCTCTGAAGACGGCAAGCAACAAATGTCAAATTGGTATTAAGGGTACTACATGTATGGATAGGCAAATGATTAGGATTTCAGCGCAACTACGGAGACAGATAGGAGTAAAGCAGTCTACAGCGTTTTGCTCGTTCAGAATTGCATTGGGATGATTTTTATTTTTGAGGAGATCGCATTATGTGTCGTGTAAGAAGGAAAAATTTGTACCAGCACTTGTTGGAATTCGACATAAGGAAGGTCGTGACCTATATAGGTTGCATCTTTATCTTTGCGCGATATAACTGTTCGCATTTGATCAGGTTCCAAAGACTGCCATGTGAATATGGAATCGATAAGTTCAGGAGGGCCGTACTCAATGCTATGCGGGATCTCGGGGAATGCGGGCTGGTTCCCCTTATTCCGTCCGAGACGACAGACACATGTTCGCTCGCCCGTTCAGGATCGTACATTAATGTCACGCTCCTTGGTTCAGTAAATGGGCTTGTTTTCAGCAAGACAAGAATGCACAGGAACAGTGTCATGCAGTCTACGCACTACGGACTGTTAGCACTGCGAAGATCGTTGCAGATTCCCTTGGTGCGTCAGCAGACAGAGGCATGCCAACGGCGGTGCATCCAACTACGTACAACGCTGTGCACATGAGCGGCACCGCACCACCTCGTCTTTACAGACGAGAACCGGTGCTGCGCAGGGCACCACGATGGAAGTGTCCGTGTGTACAGGCACCAAGGAGAACCGGGGTTGCCAGCTTGCGTTCGTTGACGTCACACGGGCCCAGCACTTTACGTGTGCGCTCAGTGCTGAACTGGGGAGGCTAGTATAAGAAGCAAAGCCGGGAAGCGTAATGTCACAGCCCCAGTATCAAATCGGGACAAGCTGTCAAATCGTTCTGCTGTACAGAGAACAGAAGAAAAACAGTTTCTAGATTTGAATACTGTGCCACGCTGCCTGGGTTTAGTTTGTACAGTGTGACCCAAAAGTACGTTAACGTTTGAAAATTAAGTATTTCACGAAATATGTTGATAGAGATATAACAATTGATATACATGCTTGAGAGGACCCGGGATTTTACTGAAACAAAAAATATGCACATAACAACCAACAGTTGGACTTTCACATGATAAAGTAATAATTAGATTAAAAATTTATTTTTAGCAAAGACGCTGTTCCTTATAACAAATGCTCAACATATCTGTTGTCATTCATCAACAATACCTGCAGTCGTGGGACAATGTTGTGAACAGCACTGTACAGCATATCAGTAGGTATGGGGAGAGACTCCGCCGTACGTTATTTTTCAGCATCCCTAAGAGGTCGGACGACCATAGTACACTTGAGACTTTAGGTAACGCAATAACTGATAATCACACGGCTTGAGATCTGTGGATGTGGGAGGCCAAGCATGACGGAAATGGCGTCTCAGTAAGCAATCTTCCGGAAACGATGTATGCGGGAGATGTTTCACACTTTTAACAATATGGGGTGGAGTGCCGCTCTGCGTAAATGTCGCACCTTCCACCAGGTAACTTTAAACGCAGCATCCCACATTTCGTCGAAGAAAAATGTTACGATCACGACGGATGTTATAAATCCACACCAGTGATGCAGTGGAGTTTCCACTACCGGTCTAGGGTTTTCGGTAGCCCAAATTCTATAGTTGTGGGTGTTAACAGACCCTCGAAATATGAAATCGTCTTCGTCCATCCACAACATGTTAGACAACCAATTGTCATCTTCCCTCATTTATTTAAGTGCCCGCGTCGCAAATGCTCTCCGCGTCACAAAATCGGTGGCTAATACTTCATGATGACATTGGATATTGTACAGATGGCATTGGAGGGTACGCCTTGGCGCTCTCCAAACAGTAGTGTGTGGACTGGTGGATTGCCGGTGCGACGTGCAGCTTTACGAACGCTGACTGCACCATGCGGAGACGAACTCACCTAAAGTATCCATTTCTTCCTGAACTGTCCCAGCAGCAGTAGCACTTGTGTCTGGTGGCCCACCATGGGGCCGATCGCCTTAACAAACCGTGGCTTCGAACTTCGACAGCGACTGTTCCATAAAGTTTCGGGCGCGCAGCCGCATAAATTCAGCTCCTCCTTCTAATACTTCGGCTGAATATCGTCCAACCATCTTCAGAGTGAGCCGAGGTGACTGACGCTCCAGCACTTGCTTGCTCCGTCCTTTTAAACCCGAGGACCGAACGACTGCGTATGCGGCCAAAGATACACAAAGCGCCAGAGGCGTTGATAGGCGGCAAAGAGGTGTAACATATGCATGGAAATTAAATCTATGGCTGCGCAGTCGTTCCACACAGTGATATCGATGTGTCACGGAGAGCTGCACCGTCGCGACGTCTTTGTGATTTAATTACAGAAATTGCCGGATTCCATGACTTGTCCAAGCTGAAGCCGCTATCTAAAGTAATTAAATTCGTCGCCAACCGAATTTCAATTGCTTCTTTCACTACTTAGAAGAAGAAGTTGAATTTATGCTGCTGCACGCCCGAAACATTATGGAACAGTCTTTACGCCGTGAAAACATGAAGTTCCACAGCGACATTTGCCACAGGACGTTTACCCGTTCGAATACCCTTCTTATGGCGACAGAACCTTAAAAGTGCAATAGTGGTTTCTACATTCCGATAGTAAAATAGTTGCTGTCCAGCGCCATCTGTTGGCCGGTTATTACGCTCGTTTTTGTTTTAGATGAAACCTCATTTGTCATTTCAGGCCTGTGTGTCAGGTTTTAGCTCGCTAGCTACATTATTCCGCGGATCAGTGAATTTTCAAACGTTATCGGGCTTTTGGGTCACCCTATAGTTCACTGTTAACATTGCTTTCTAATCTGATAATCCTTCCCTGCAATTTCGCAACTATTTTGCAGTGTTTACATTTGTATTTCTTGTATCGCTGCCAAATTGAACTTCTCAAAATCCATACTAGTGTACAAGAGGTTTTCTGCTCCAACTTTTCGCATTTAATTTACTGGATGACGAGGCTACGTGGTGACACAAAATGAAAAACGCTTAAACATGAGAAGTTTTTGAACGAAGTGTTCTCACCAGATGGGTAGTGAACTTTCAGGCAATACCTCATACAACATGAAAACTTCTCTCTGTACACATAGAAAAAAAAGTTATGTACTCATCATTAGGCAATAAAACTACGGAACCATTGCTTTGTTATTCCATTACAGGTATTAAACTTGCTATAAACAGAGGAAAAAGCTTTAAAATTTTAATGAATTACTTAACATTATGTAAAGTTAACAAATTGAAGACAAGGATTTTCGGAAAGGAGACTGTCAAATTGCTATCAGGCCACTAACATATTTTTTTTCTATTTATCATATTATATGTCACGTCTTTTCTTCCGGACGTGATCAAAAGAACAGATATTTTGATCGTGCAGCCATTATGAATCGAGACACACGAGAATTAATGACATTAACTGATAGTGGTTTGATTAAATCAAAGGGGAAAGTTGAAAATATGTGCTGGACGGGATTCGAACCTGGGTCCCCTTATTTGGTTTGTAGATAAAGTTTTGACAAGGAACCTTTTTCTGGAAATGTGCCGCCTGGATATAAATAAGTTTGAAGATAGGATCACTTTCAAATCACCCGATGCACGGAACGGTACGTAAAGGTAGAGCTGTACAACGCACGTATCGAGAAAGTTCTCGTGCTCGCCTTAGCCCACCACATACCATTTTCGTCCAACTCCGACGACGGCTACGAGAAACCGTTGCTTTCGCATCTGGGAGGCTTGCCTGTGGTGCTCCAGGTTTTCTCGATCGTGGATACACCTCCTGCAACGAAATGCATGATATCCACATGGAACAGCGTCTGTAGAGCATACAGGTGTGCCAACCGTGAAGAGGTAGATTTTAAAGTGATTCGATCTTCAAACTTATTTTTTATCCAAACGGTGCATTTACAGGCATGGGTTCCTTATCAATACTTTAACTACTACGTTGCTTCTACAACCTCGAATTGTGAGACACCAAATATACACTATCTGATGAAAAACATCCGATATCCTATTGCTGGACGTTAATATGAGACGTGTCCATGAATTGCCTTTATGACAATTTCAACTCCGTTGGTACGCTTTCAGCGAAGTGTCTGAATATCTGTACAGGAATGACAGCCCATTCTTCGTCTAGAGAGGAAATTGGAGAAGGTAGTGATGTTGGGCGCAGGGTTATGAAGCGAACTAGGCGTTCAAACTCATCCCAAATGCGTTCCATTGGTTCCAATTCGAGACTCTGGGAAGGCCAGTCCATTTCAGAAACGTTAGTATCCAAAATGTAGCCATACCATTGCCTCACAGAAGCTACGAAGGCCATTCGATAATTAAAGAGATAAATTAGTCTGGGGAAAAAATTGTTTGGTACTTTTATGACTTTAAGTTGGCATCACTGGGATGGGCCCTGATCAGCTGATGTATCAACATTGTTTTGTTTATAACCTCAAAAATACATTTCAAGATGGCGAATCCGCTGGAAACGTCCACATTGGTTGAAAAATGTTCTGTTATTCGTTTTTTTTTTTACTTGATGAAGGCGAGATACCAGTGAATATATACTGCAGAATGTCTAAAGTTTAAGGTGAACGTTGTATTAATCGTGCAAATTTTTACAAGTGGGTAGAGCAGTTCAAAAATGGTAGCGACTCAGTGACTGACGAACACCGTTCGGGTCGAGTAGTTACACTTGAAAGTTGAATTGATGACTTTATTCGTGCCGACCGCCGTGTGACTGTGGAAATGATAGCTGATGCGTTAGTGCTGGCACAGTTCATAACATTATCTGTAGCAAGACATGTGCAAGATGGGTCCCAAAAGAGTTGATGCGGCAACACAAGGAAACAAGATTGATAGTGTGCACAGAACTAAAGGAACGTTATGAAAGAAATGTGAGCACTTCCTCAACAACATTTTAACTTGTGATGAAACTTGGGTTCACTATTAAGAGCCAGAATAAAAAAGACAAAGCATGGAGTGCTAGCACACCCACTCACCAGTCAAGAAGAAATTCAAAACCCAAGCATCAGCAGGAAAAGTCATGCGGAGGGTGTTTTGGGATGCTGAAGGTCCAGTTCTTTGTGATCATCTCGAAGAGCGGCGTACAGCGAACAGCCAATACTGCTCAGACTTGCTTTTAAAGAAGGTGAAGCCAGCCATGAGAGAGAGACGTCGTGGATCTCTGAGGAGAGGTGTGATTCTCCAGAAATACAATGCACAGGTCATATTGCTCTACTAACCCGTGAAACCATCGACAAAATGGGCTGGGAAGTATTGAATCATCCTCCTTACGGCCCTGATTTGGCACCAAGTGATTTCCATTTGTTTGGTGCACTGAAGGAGGCGTTACATGGGAAGAGGTTCAAGGACAACGAGGACATGAAAATATTCGCGGGAAATTGGTTCAAACATCAAGATAAAGAGTTCTTTGCAGCCTGAATAAAAAAAGCTTGTAGCTTGTTGGAACATGTGCACAAATGTTCAAGGGGATTATGTTGAAAAGTAGGAAAAGTATTGTTTTGTAAAAATAAACGCTTTTCTCTCCAGACCAATTTGTCTCTTTAATTATTGAATGAATCTCGTACTTTATGACAGGGTGCACTGTCGTGTTGATTAAAACGATCATTATCTCCGAACTGTTTCTCTATTATAAGCAATAGATATTCCGTAAAATGCGTTCATATCCTTCCACATTTAGCGTTTGCTTAAGGGGACCACATCCTAACAACGAAAAACACTACCATAACATTAAAACACCCCCTTCACTGTAGTCACTACACATGATGGCAGGTAATATTCTCCAGGCATTCGCCAAAATCAAGTCCATCAGTCATAGGATACATCGTGATTCATCACTGTAAATTACTCGTTTCCGGTCATCCAGTGTCCCGTGTCGTCGGTCTTTGCACCACTTCAAGCACCGCTTAGTACTCACTACAGAAATGTGTGGCATATGAGGAGCTGCACGACCAGTGTACCCTACTAGTTTTAACTCTCTACTCATAATCATTGCGCTATCTCGGCTTCTGTTGATTCCTCGGGCTACTTTTATGAGTTTTTTTTTACAACCACCCTCTGCAATTATCGACTGCCCCTGCACTTGAGTACATGATACCTGTGGTTGTTTCTTCGCGTTCCCAAACCACTACCACTCGACTTGCGAACATTTAGAAGGATTGAAAGGTTCTGATGAATTTGTTGCTCAAGTTACATCCAGAGTCTTGGTCACATTCGAAGTTACTGAGCTCTCCTGGCCGACACGTTCTGCTGTTACTGCTTCTCTCCATACATACTTACATACATACATACTTGTTTCATAAATCACGAATACGACATTTCGTAATGATGTGGAACGTGTCACGTTAACATAAGTTGTCTTTACACAAAATATTTTTTTTTTTTTTTTTTACAGTTACTACTTCTTATCTAAAAATTCATGTGTTTAGTAGAATGAGTTGTCATTCAGAAATTCTTTTAATTTGTCTTTAATGTTGGTCGGCTATCTGACAGACTTTTAATGCTATTTGGCAAACGACCAAAGATTTTTGTGGCAGCATAAGTCACCCCATTCGGTGCCAAAGTCAGATTGAGCCCACAATAGCGAAGATTGTCCTACCTTCTAGTGTTGTAGCTATGCACTTCGCTGTTATTTTTGAATTGGGATGGTTATTAATAACAAATTTCATAAGTGAATAAATGTAGGTACTGCGAATATCTCGAGTTCCTTAAATAAGTGTCTGCAAGGTGATTTTTGGGGGGCCTCCAGTTATTATTCTGATTACATGCATTTGTGGAATGGATACTTTTTCTCTGAATGACGAATTGATGCAATATGAAAGCAGTGAATGAAAATAGGCGAAGTAGGCTAATATACTGATATCTTTATCACCAAAATTTTCGATAACCCTAAAAGCATAAATAGCTGAACCTAACTGTTTCAGCAGATCATCGATCTATTTCTCTCAACTGAATTTCAATGCACACACCCGGAAATTTTGAATTTTCTGCCTTAGCAACAGACTTCTGTTAATAGTTTATATTTATCAATGGTGTTTATGCCATTTACTGTACACAATTGTATATACTGTGTTTTCTCAAAATTTAGTGACAGGCCATTTGCAGAGAACCACTTAATAATTTTCTGAAAGACGTTATTTAAAATTTCCTCAGCAGATTCTTGTTCGATGGGTGTGATTACTGTACTTGTATCGTCAGCAAAAACAGCTAGCTTTGCATCTTCATGAAGTCATTAATATATATTAAGAACAATAAGGGACACAAGATTTAACCCTGTGGGACACCATTCTTGATACTTCCTCAGTTAGAGGACTCTGCTGATTTTTGCAGACTATCTGTATTGTTAATTTCAACCATATCCATTCTTCCATTAGTGCCCTGTCCCACTCATACCACAACACTCAAGCTTACCTAGAAGAATTTCATGATTCACACAATCAATTCAAAGCAGTTAACATTTGATCAGTAAAAGCAAACATAAAGCTTTTTCTGCTGAAAAGCTTTTTCTGCTTTTTCTGGAAACCAAACTGACATTTTGTTACTACTTCATTTATACAAATTTGTGATGCTACTCTTGAATATATTACTCTTTCAAGAATTTTGGATAAAGCTGTCAGAAGTGAGATTGGGTGGTAGTTGTTAAGCATCAGACCTATCCCCTTTTTTGTACAAAGGTTTAAAAATAACATATTTCAGTCTATCTGAAAAATGCCCTGTTTCAGTGAGCTACTACATATGTGGCAGAGAATCCTACTTATCTCCGCAAAGAAGCTTTTAGTTCTCTGTTGGAAACGCTATCAATTTCATGCGAGCTTTCACTTTTGAGTGAATTTATTATTTTCCTTATTTCAGCGTGCTGAATTTAAGTTGACAACACAACACTCCCCACCTCGTTTTGTGTTGGCAAATCCGTCTTTTCTGCATTAAACAGGGATATCCGGATACTTTTGGTGATATAGTGTATTTACAGCTAGCCACATAGCGGTAAATGTAATTATCTTACTTAATCATACAAGAATAATTGCCATGTGCACTAGCTGTTGCTGTGTGCTTTTAATCTAACACGGAGATAACACAGCACCCATACACCGTATTAACGGTGATTCATACATGTTTCCACAATCAACTGCACATGCTGGTGTACGAGCTTTGCCAAATACATTGTCTTGTTCGTTAAAGAAACAACAGAATTAATAAGACTGTCATAAAAATACTTTGAGTTCAAGGTAAATTCCGTCAGAGGAATGAGGGGAACTTTTTCAGTTAATTCAATATACCACCTGGATCCATGAACCATGGACCTTGCCGGTGGTGGGGAGGCTTGCGTGCCTCAGCGATACAGATGGCCGTACCGTAGGTGCAACCACAACGGAGGGGTATCTGTTGAGAGGCCAGACAAACGTGTGGTTCCTGAAGAAGGGCAGCAGCCTTTTCAGTAGTTGCAGGGGCAACAGTCTGGATGATTGACTGATCTGGCCTTGTAACATTAACCAAAACGGCTTTGCTGTGCTGGTACTGCGAACGGCTGAAAGCAAGGGGAAACTACAGCTGTAATTTTTCCCAAGGACATGCAGCTTTACTGTATGATTAAATGATGATGGCGTCCTCTTGGGTAAAATATTCCGGAGGTAAAATAGTCCCCCATTCGGATCTCTGGGCGGGGACTACTCAAGAGGACGTCGTTATCAGGAGAAAGAAAACCGGCGTTCTACGGATCGGAGCGTGGAATGTCAGATCCCTTAATCGGGCAGGTAGGTTAGAAAATTTAAAAAGGGAAATGGATAGGTTAAAGTTAGATATAGTGGGAATTAGTGAAGTTCGGTGGCAGGAGGAACAAGACTTTTGGTCAGGTGATTACCGGGTTATAAATACAAAATCAAATAGGGGTAATGCAGGAGTAGGTTTAATAATGAATAAAAAAATAGGAGTGCGGGTTAGCTACTACAAACAGCATAGTGCACGCATTATTGTGACCAAGATAGACACAAAGCCCATGCCTGCTACAGTAGTACAAGTTTATATGCCAAGTAGCTCTGCAGATGATGAAGAAATTGGTGAAATGTATGACGAGATAAAAGAAATTATTCAGGTAGTGAAGGGAGACGAAAATTTAATAGTCATGGGTGACTGGAATTCATCAGTAGGAAAAGGGAGAGAAGGAAACATAGTAGGTGAATATGGATTGGGGGGAAGAAATGAAAGAGGAAGCCGCCTTGTAGAATTTTGCACAGAGCGTAACTTAATCATAGCTAACACTTGGTTCAAGAATCATAAAAGAAGGTTGTATACCTGGAAGAATCCTGGAGATACTAAAAGGTATCAGATAGATTATATAATGGAAAGACAGAGATTTAGGAACCAGGTTTTAAATTGTAAGACATTTCCAGGGGCAGATGTGGATTCTGACCACAATCTATTGGTTATGAACTGCAGATTGAAACTGAAGATACTGCAAAAAGGTGGGAATTTAAGGAGATGGGACCTGGATAAACTGAAAGAACCAGAGGTTGTAGAGAGTTTGAGGGAGAGCAGGAATGGGGGAAAGAAATACAGTAGGAGAAGAATGGGTAGCTCTGAGGGATGAAGTAGTGAAGGCAGCAGAGGATCAAGTAGGTAAAAAGACGAGGGCTAATAGAAATCCTTGGGTAACAGAAGATATATTGAATTTAATTGATGAACGGAGAAAATATAAAAATGCAGTAAATGAAGCAGGCAAAAAGGAATACAAACGTCTCAAAAATGAGATTGACAGGAAGTGCAAAATGGCTAAGCAGGGATGGCTAGAGTACAAATGTAAGGATGTAGAGGCTTGTCTCACTAGGGGTAAGATAGATACTGCCTACAGGAAAATTAAAGAGACCTTTGGACAGAAGAGAACCACTTGCATGAATATCAAGAGCTCAGATGGCAACCCAGTTCTAAACAAAGAAGGGAAGGCAGAAAGGTGGAAGGAGTATATAGAGGGTTTATACAAGGGCGATGTACTTGAGGACAATATTATGGAAATGGAAGAGGATGTAGATGAAGATGAAATGGGAGATAAGATACTGCGTGAAGAGTTTGACAGAGCACTGAAAGACCTGAGTCGAAACAAGGCCCTGGGAGTAGACAACATTCCATTAGAACTACTGACGGCCTTGGGAGAGCCAGTCATGACAAAACTCTGCCATCTGGTGATCAAGATGTATGAGACAGGCGAAATACCCACACACTTCAAGAAGAATATAATAATTCCAATCCCAAAGAAAGCAGGTGTTGACAGATGTGAAAATTACCGAACTATCAGTTTAATAAGTCACAGCTGCAAAATACTAACGCGAATTCTTTACAGACGAATGGAAAAACTGGTAGAAGCGGACCTCGGGGAAGATCAGTTTGGATTCCGTAGAAATGTTGGAACACGTGAGGCAATACTAACCTTACGACTTATCTTAGAAGAAAGATTAAGAAAAGGCAAATCTACGTTTCTAGCATTTGTAGACTTAGAGAAAGCTTTTGACAATGTTAACTGGAATACTCTCTTTCAAATTCTGAAGGTGGCAGGGGTAAAATACAGGGAGCGAAAGGCTATTTAGAATTTGTACAGAAACCAGATGGCAGTTATAAGAGTCGAGGGGCATGAAAGGGAAGCAGTGGTTGGGAAAGGAGTGAGACAGGGTTATAGCCTGTCCCCGATGTTATTCAATCTGTATATTGAGCAAGCAGTAAAGGAAACAAAAGAAAAATTCGGAGTAGTTATTAAAATTCATGGAGAAGAAGTAAAAACTTTGAGGTTCGCCGATGACATTGTAATTCTGTCAGAGACAGCAAAGGACTTGGAAGAGCAGTTGAATGGAATGGACAGTGTCTTGAAAGGAGGATATGAGATGAACATCAACAAAAGCAAAACAAGGATAATGGAATGTAGTCAGATTAAATCGGGTGATGTTGAGGGAATTAAATTAGGAAATGAGACACTTAAAGTAGTAAAGGAATTTTGCTATTTAGGGAGTAAAATAACTGATGATGGTCGAAGTAGAGAGGATATAAAATGCAGACTGGCAATGGCAAGGGAAGCGTTTCTGAAGAAGAGAAATTTGTTAACATCGAGTATAGATTTAAGTGTCAGGAAGTCGTTTCTGAAAATATTTGTATGGAGTGTAGCCATGTATGGAAGTGAAACATGGACGATAACTAGTTTGGACAAGAAGAGAATAGAAGTTTTCGAAATGTGGTGCTACAGAAGAATGCTGAAGATAAGGTGGGTAGATCACGTAACTAATGAGGAGGTATTGAATAGGATTGGGGAGAAGAGAAGTTTGTGGCTCAACTTGACTAGAAGAAGGGATCGGTTGGTAGGACATGTTTTGAGGCATCAAGGGATCAGAAATTTAGCATTTGAGGGCAGCGTGGAGGGTAAAAATCGTAGAGGGAGACCAAGAGATGACTACACTAAGCAGATTCACAAGGATGTAGGTTGCAGTAGGTACTGGAAGATGAAGAAGCTTGCGCAGGATAGAGTAGCATGGAGAGCTGCATCAAACCAGTCTCAGGACTGAAGATCACAACAACAACAACCACCTGGATCGGAATTTAGAATTAATGTTTTGCAGTTGAGTAATAACATTTAAAGTAAAAATCACAAAAATATTCTAGAAGTGAATTTTCGCGTTTGTCACTTAGTTTCTTTTCTTTAGCACTTTAGTCAGTTCTGCCACGGTTTCCATCTTTTTCACGCCGATTAAGATTATCTGCAGTGTTCTCATTTTTTTTATTAAGGACCACAGTTCCGTGACATACTTCTGCCTGAGCACTTACATCATTATCGGCATAAGATAGGATTCAGACAAAGCAGATGTTGTTTGGCTTTGATTCCTTTCTTGAAATCAAATGAAAACAATCCACCAGCAAGATTTGGAGTTACCACATCTATATAATGATACACGAACACCAATGTGTGTCCTTGTTGCTGGTTAAATAGACGTTTTTACGTGAGAAATAGTTTGTGTCTTCCAAGTAAGTTCCCTTCTCTGATGAATTCTCACTTGCAAATGGACAGGAAAAACTGAAAACACTCGGCACAGCGTCATCTTCCAGCAGCTGTATATCAACTCCTGGTCTTTCGTAAAATTATCGCTGCAAAGTACGTTATATTTTGAGGGAGTTCAGTGCTCTCCTCGTACCGCTTGCACCCATTTCTTTAGAAGTCGTGGGCGCGACTAAGGAATCATGGAAAGGCTTTTCCGCGTCTTTGCAGCACTATTTCCCTTTCGTGAATACAATGTTTTCATTATAGTAAAGCGCACGTAATTTACTTGTAGAACCGAACGTCACGTACTGTAGTCTATGGATTACTACATCCATTTGGAACAACTTTTAAACGCAGAATCCCACAGAATCACTCTGAAGTTGCAAGCAGCAAAAACTGCAAACATCTAAGAATGCCACTCCTAGTACTAAGCAAAGAAGCCTTTGAGTAGTCTCTCGAGTTTAATATTGAGCTCATTGGGTGCCTCTGAGCACACAAATCGATCATAGGCAGTTGGCTTGTTCAGTAATTTCGACAGCAGGTGTTACATTCTTATCGTGTGGCTGTGGCTGTGTCCTACCTTCAAAGTCTCTGTCACGTCGTCTTCCAACAAGATAACGAGAGACCGCACTTCCGTGCTGTCCTGACCTACCTCGATACAGAGGATATTCGACTGTTGGCCTGGCTAGCACGTTCTACACATCTATCACCCACTGAAAACATCTGGTCATAGGTTGCCGATAGACTGGCTCACCATCACTTATCACCCACTGTGATTGATGGACCCCGGCACGGAGGGGCATCAGCATGGAATGTCCGACGTCATTCCGTCGTCCAAGCTCACAAGACAGCTGACCATTTAAACATGTTCAAACCTGCTCAGAAATTTTTTATACACGAAGTAGAGACCGAAAGAAATCGGATGTCAAAATTTTAAGTGCTAGAACACAATAAAAGTACTTAAAAACTGTTGAAATTTGCCAAATTTCTAGCTCGCCAGGCGTCTTGAGAATTATACACCCCTGCCGTGTCTGTAACATATAGCGCATGCGCAACACGATGCGCGCATATCCTCGATCGACGGCACACCGGTAAATAGATAACACGGCACAATGCGATCGCCATTTATGAAGCGAATTTCAGTTTCTGTTGGTAGTTACTCTGACACAGTTGTTCACAGTTACTATTCGCTCGAACTGCAACTCGTTTAATGTCCACAATACATTAAGACAAAAAAAAACTATGCGTCACGAAAGAATTATCCGAATGGGATGGAGATCTGTGGATGTAATGTACATGTACAGACAAACAAATGATTACAATTTCAGAAAAATTGGACGATTTTTTCAAGAGAAAGAGCTTCTCAAATTGAGCAACTCAATAATGTGTTGTTGCACTTCTGGCCCTTATGCAACCAGTTATTCGGCTTGACATTGAGGGACCTCCCATCTAATTTGGCGAGACGAGCAGGGTAAAGCTTTTAACTTTTTGTGTAGTGTCTGGACTCCATCCTAAGCTTACAGCCTGGAGATTTTAGTGTGCTGCAGAGAGACGGTCTCATCCTTTTTATTCCAGTGGCAGCCAGCCACAGCTACAACATGAGCTATGTTATTTTGAATATTTCCACTACTTTTCTATTGTAAGATGTAGACCTGATAAAATACATGGTGTGCGTATTTTAGGGAGTTTTTTAAATTTTTACATGCAGCTGAAGTTTTATTACTCTGTGGCTTACTTTATGCATACTCGTCTCATAATAGTTTAGTATTTCCGCTAAAGACCTTGTCGTAGTGCGCCCTAAAAACATTGTTATTTAATGACGTGTAGCGCACATAGCCTTGTTTCTGTTTTGAATCTAAAACATGCAGACTTTCATTGATCAGTACTTCCTTAGTTTTTTTACATAGGGATGAAATTTATTAAACATAATGAATATCTGTTTCGCAGTAGTCTATCGATTTTTCCTGTAGTTAAACAAAAACAGTATAGAAATGCGCCCTTCTCTGCACCACGCTCTTCCATGGGCGTTATTTGCCTTTGCTACAACGCTAACTCGTAGGGAGTGTATGTAAAGTGCACCATCCACTGTTAACAGCTGTGTGCTTGGGAACGTCAGGAAGGAAGGAACTCCATTTCCTCGATTTTCTGAGCGAACTTTTAAATCGGGCTGAAAAGCTGCTGATGGCTGTTATTGAAAAAGTGGTTAATCGTGGTTGCATGCATCTATCATAATCTTTTGTTTCTGATGTGTGGCATTATATGGTATCCATTTTCTTTTTATATTGCTTTGGGCATAGTTGGCATAGGTATGGGATCAGTTGTCATAGCTGTACCAACGGGTCACATCGAACAAGACCAACAAGGAATTCCTCATGGTCTCAAGGGCATCCTGATCATCCTGGATACATTGAAATGACTGTATCGGTGAAGTACCATGCACGTCTGTACACTGGGAAGATTGTCGAAACCGATGGTAACGGGATTTGCGCGTCCACCGTGGTCAAAAAGGAGAAGATGGCCAGACGAGGATGATTCAGTCTGGTACGGCCAATGTAAATTTGTGAAAAAATTTGATTCGTCTGTTCAAATAACGAGCGTCCAACTCCTACACTCGAGTTGATCCAAAACATTGAACTAATTCTATTTGAATATCTACAGATAGCTAAATAATAAACAGAACTTATTTTCATCGAAGAATTCATTGCTTGTTCATAAATTTAAGTTCATACCGTTTATTCATTTGGGCAGAATTTGTTTTTGTTCGCGTTTCATTTCTTCCTGTGGAATTTATGTTTCGTAGAATTTATTCTCTGAAAAGAAAGCTGCCCAAAGTTTTGACCAAATAAAATGTTTTTCCTCAAAAATTGCTGTTATCCGCCTAAGTATCCGTATCCATATCAGTTTATACCAACTTATCCTAGGCACGCGCCAATTAACCGAAGACCCGGGTTAGTTGGCATAGTTGCAAGCTTTTCCGAAAAGTGTTTTTGAGGTTAACAATGAACGTATTTAATTAGTGTGTCTACATGATTCTGTAGTCAAAAAGTTAAATCGAAAAATCAGAAAACAAAATCTGTGCCGACTAACCCCAGTCTCCCCTATACGCCAAATTAGGCATCATGAAGTCGAAGAAGTTAGTGCTCGCACCGGAGTCTGTGGCCAGGCACTATTAACGAATTGAACAGGACAGGGGTGAGTTGCTGTACATCTTTTCGCTTCCTTATTAAATAACACCACTAGGAAAAATATATGGACCCCTTAGTTCAATGGCAGACTGTAGACTGAGATTGCTCAAAGAATTTCTCGTTCTGTGTGACCAAATAACAAACGCATCGTTCTTATATATATAAAAAAAACTTTTTTACTCCAACTTGAAAAGTTTTAATGCTTTTCAATCAATAGGTGTCGTTTACACCGTCGCCAACTTATGCTATGCTGACCTGTAGGCACGGCCGACTGGTGTTCAGATTATTATCTAATTATTATCCCGTTTCGTTACTGATATACGAGCCGTTATCAATTTCGAGATAATGAGGACATTTTCTGCAACTGGTACGGTCGTACTGTGCCAGTTGTTGATCGATGGAATAAATTGCTCAAAGGATTTTTTGTTCTGTGTGAACAAACAACAAACGTATCGACCAAGTATAAAAAAAAAAAAACTGTTATACTTGAATTTGGAAAGTTTTAGTGGCCCTCATCCAAAGGAGTTCTTTAAACGTTCACCAGCATTCCGGCTTTGTTGATCTGTAACCACACCCGACTGGTCTTCAGTTTATTATCTAATTACAATCACGTTACGTTATTGATACATGAGCCGCGGTCCATTTCGAGATTATGAGAACATTTTCAGCTGTTGATACGGGATTACGCCGGCCGCGGTGGCCGTGCGGTTCTGGCGCTGCAGTCCGGAACCGCGGGACTGCTACGGTCGCAGGTTCGAATCCTGCCTCGGGCATGGGTGTGTGTGATGTCCTTAGGTTAGTTAGGTTTAAGTAATTCTAAGTTCTAGGGGACTTATGACCTAAGATGTTGAGTCCCATGGTGCTCAGAGCCATTTGAATCATTTGATACGGGATTACGGTCATTACTATTTTTGTTGCAGACAATGTTCGATAGTGGGACGATTTTGCTGCTTGAAACGTCTATATGATTACCTTAAATACTGATGTGTGACGCTGTCAAGTCCGACAGCAATAACGGAAAAACGTAGCACACCAGGATAGCCCCACCCAGCCCCCCCTCCCTCTCCCAACCCCCGGGTTCTGCAAGTGTCTATAACTCCGGAGATATTACAAAACAAGTAGCAATTGATAGGTATTTTAGCGTACGTTGAGGATTTATGTGTTAGAACGAAGTGCTTGGATTAAAAAGATGCAGTGTTTCGCACCTACTCTTCAATCTATACATGTAAGGAGGAATGACGGAAATACAAGAAAGGTTCCAGGATGGGATTAAACTTTAGTGTAAAAGGATATCTGTGATAAGATTCACTGATGGCATTGCTATCCTCGTTGAAGGTAAAGAAGAATTACAGAATCGCTAGCATAATGAGTATGTGTTATGTATTGATAGTAAAAAGAAAGAATTCTGCTACCTTCGAATTAAAATAGTTCATAACGGACGATGCAAGGACATAAGAAGAAGACTAGCACAGGCAAACAGGGCGTTCCTGGCCAACAGAGATCTGTTAGTGTCAAACACATGCATTTATTTTAATAACTTTCTGAGAATGTACGTTTGGAGCACAGCATTGTAAGATAGGGAATCCTCGACGGTTGGGAAACCGGAACAGAAGAGAGCCGAAGCGTTTCACAAATGGTGCTTCAGAAGAATGTTGAAAATCAGGTGAAATGATAGAAGATTTTTCGCAGAATCGGCGAAAAATGGAACATACGCGAAACACCGACAAGAAGAAGGGACAGGAGGGTAGGACGTGCGTTAAGACCTCAAGAAATAACTTCTATGGTACTAGCGGGAGCTGTAGGGGATAAAAACTGTAGAGGAAGGCAGGCTGGAATAAACCCAGCAAATAATTGAGAACGTTGGGCGCAAGTGCTGCTGTGAGTGTGAGGTGGAAAGGTTGGACAAGGGGAGGAATTCGTGGCGGGCCACATCAGACCAGTCAGACGACTGATGAGTAAAAAATTAGTAAATAAATAAAACGACTGAAGAATGATGAATAAAAATGATAAATAAATAAAACTGATTTGATTTTTCCTGTTCAGGCCGCCAAATTACGCTAGAAAAATAACTGTAGCAAAGTCCTAGAAATATTATACGAACTGAGCACACAGATGCGAATCTGGATAGGGAAACAAAAACTGACATATACACTATTTAAATGAAAACTACGAGTAGTAGAGGAGCCATGAATTAAAACAAGCCAAATGAATAGTTCTATGGCACAAGATCGACTGGAATTTGCGTTTGTACCTGGACGTTTAACGGACAAATGTAAATATGTGACAAGAGAAAGTAGTCGATCACAGTTACAATTTGAGGAAAGATAGCGTTCCTCCGAGCTACATTTTAAAATCTTCTTTTAATCAACACTGCTAGTTTGGGGCATGACCCATTTCCAGTTGCTTCTAAAAACAAAACACCATAACGAAACGAAAATTACAATACAGAAACCATACAGATACACTGGTAGAAGTGTTTACGCAAACGTAGTAACTACCTGTAATAAATTTGGACACATCGTTCTCGACTCGTCATCCAAAACCCTCGTTCCGTTCGTAATATTAAGTATAGCACTATCATCAAAGCGCATGATCTAAAATATAAAGTGCACGGAATGATAGTGTCAGTCAAAGAGCGTAAACGCAAAGGATCTTACAGTATTAGCGATACACAAGAATTTCTAAGTACGCCTTGTGTCTTTTACTAATAGTTACAGGAAGACACGAGGACGTATATTAGTATTTACGAAACGGTATCCTAGCTATGTGTAGGTATGTATTATACCTATGCATCTCGAGATTTGTCTTTTTGTTACTGTTAGATACGACGTTCTAACACGAGGGTTGTAACTTTTAAATTTTTCATTTTTGTAACACAGCCTGCGATTAGATTAGAAAAAGAAGCGGCTAAACTTTCTGCAGGACCCGGCCATCGTTTTGCTGGACAATGCCCGAGTGCATAATAAGCAAGTTGTGACTGATTTGTTCGAATGATGGGGCTGAGAAGTGCTGTAGGACCTACCATACTCCCCGGACGTAAGCCACTGTGACTTCAAACTGATTCCTAAATTGAAGGTAGCACTTCAGAAATTCTGTTCAAAACTCTTATAGGCATTTGAGCTATCAACGCAACTAGCGCTGCTAAGGGTATCCTACCACCAAATCGCTGGTAACGGGTTTTACACAATGTTGGTGACTACTTCGAATAACAGTAAAATTTTTAAGCTTATCAGTTTCTATAAGTTGTAAATAAATAGTTACAACTATTAAAGTTCCAAATTTCGTAGTATGTTACTGTTACAGTTCTCACAACCCCTACAATTCCGTTCACTTTATATTTTAGATTACGAGCTATGACGACCATAAATTCTTTACCTTCCCAATCTCATCTCCCATCAGCTAAATAAACAGAAATTCACTGTACTTGTTTCCCTTTCTACCCGAAAAGCTTATGACCGGGAGTGGCATTCTGGGCTGCTCTTCAGGCTACAAACTTTAATGCAGCATGATAGTCCATGACTGGCATTTCATCTTTTATTAGGCGATTGGACTTAATTCAGGGTGTAATCGAGTCCTTCTTGAGTAAAGCTAGTTTTATCGTGTCTTAAACTACATTAATACAAATGGGATACCTGCCAGAGTACTAACATCTGGACTGGCAAGCCATCGTTTCAGTTTATTATCTTATTCTTGCTACACGTTTAACCCTGGTACAGTAGTCTGGTGTGGGCTAAGGCAACTAGAATCTCCCCAGAACACCGTAGGGCTGTCTGATGTACCTGCTCGACTTTGTTAAAATACCCCAAGGCTGTCTATTCACGGAGTCCGCCTCTTGGAACCTTGAATGGGGTCGCTGGGGCGGCAACATACGGCATTTTTGCTGCTTCAGAACGCTAGTGAATGTCAGAGCATGAACCCCGAGTGTCTCACTTAGGAGCGCTGGTCCGCAGCTCGTGGTCGTGCGGTAGCGTTCTCGCTTCCCGCGCCCGGGTTCCCGGGTTCGATTCCCGGCGGGGTCAGGGATTTTCTCTGCCTCGTGATGACTAGGTGTTGTGTGATGTCCTTAGGTTAGTTAGGTTTAAGTATTTCTAAGTTCTAGGGGACTGATGACCATAGATGTTAAGTCCCATAGTGCTAAGAGCCATTTTTTTAGGAGCGCTGTTTCACTTAGGAGCGCAGTCTGCAGTTTCGCCGACAACCCTGGGCAAAGTGCGGATAGCAACCGGATGAAGCACAAGGCAGGCTCAGTTAAGTTGCGCAAACTGCTGGTAAACGTTTTAGTCGCCTAGTGGGAATGTAGCATACGGTTGCCAGTTAGGTGTTTGATGTTTCCCGATTCGCCTGGTTGTTGCCACGTCTGGGTAGTTTACTTCAGGCCATATAGAACCGATAGCTTAGCAGTCAGTATTAAAATGTCTCTGGTGAAAGAGAAAGCCCTCAGCTTTCTGTTCATTGATGAGAGATCTAATATTGTAGAGCAGTGAGAATTTGTTCATATTATTTAACTTTGATTGGCGGAAGGGCGACGCAAGTTTCAGGAAGGGTGGGGTGGAGAGCCTTTGAGGTGAGCTGGTGAGTAGTGAGTTGCCATTCTGAGGCATACTCTGATTCTGACCCGGATTCGTAGTCTGACCGGCAGTCTTCCGAGGCGAGGATTCAGACGTGAGCTTTCGATTTCCTGCATTCGGTGCTAAGTTTTGCGGACTTCGATTTTTATTGATAAGAAAATGATGTCCCGTCCACTATGCTTGCTTTATTCATTAGGGGCGTTCAAATTCTTCTTTCAGCGAGTAAAGTAGAGGTGCAATTCAGTATCCAAATTCTTTCCAGATGAGTTGCATTACAGTAAAGCTTGCAGCAACCATCAGTCCTGTTAAGGGATCGCCGGTTCAATATGTTTGTATTTTTCGTGTAATGGTCACCAGCACACGCTCCCATCCCATCACTGCAGATGTTTATTTGATTAATCTTGTTATTGCTGGCACAATGTCGCATTTCATATGTGAACGACATATAATTTCCGAGAGAGAAGAGTGGAAATCAACTTGTTTTTTATGTTATTTATTTATTTATCTGTTTTTCTATACTAAATTATGATTCAGAACTCCATCTTTAATGTAACACTAGTTTCACGAGTCTGGTGCACTTTTGTTTAATAATAACATGTATAGGAGCACACAACGACTCATTTCAGTTTCCGTTGCGTACACTTATTAGGATCACATTTGAGTCATTGCGAGGGAAACCGTCCAAATTGAACCGCATCCCCTTGCAAAATCTATACAGTCCCAGTTAACTGCGCCTTATGGCATCCTTCCTTCACTGCCGTCCTACGTATGCCACGTTCAAACATATGTTCCCTCGTGTTTCACCCCACTGTAGGCATTCTTCAAGGCTCTGTCCGTTGACCCCCCTCTTTCCATCCTGTTCGCTGCTGATTTTCCCAAACCACCACCCTCGCCTACCTCCTGAAAGGTGCTGACGACTCGGCCTACCTAGCTATTCGCCACTTCTTTCAGTTCTCCCATGCTTCCTTCCAATGTCACTTCAGGCTCACGATCGCGTGTTGTAACACATGGAAACTTAAAGTAAATCCACAGAAAAGCTAAGCCTCCATCTTTGCTCGCAGCACTCGGTGTTACAGTCTTCCAGATTTCCGTCTGTCTACAACCAACCCATCCCTCTGACTAAGACAGTAAAGCGGTTAGCGGACCTTGCATGGAAAACTAACGTGTACTGCATATCTCCTCACCGTCCAACAAAAAACCCGAAACCAATCAAAACTACTTAAACTACTAACAGGTGGCATTTCTGGTCTCTATCCTATCATTATCCTCACCTATAAATCCCTCATCCAGCCCAACTTCACCTGCGCCAACACTGCCTGGACTTCCGTATTCCCAAAATTCTATCGTCCCTTGAAATCCTGGAAAGACATGCACTCTGCCTCCCCTTCCACATCCACCTACCTTTCTCACCTCGCATCCAGTAGCATCCTTTCCACTTCCCACACCCTATCTTCCTAGAGCACCTTAGAGTTCAATACATTAATCGCAAAACCCAGACACAGCGCCCAAAAGCCCACCTATTAACCTCCTGAACAGGTACCCTGCTGCACCATTTCATCTTTATATTCCACCTTCGACGACCATCATGTTTTATTGATCCTCTCCCGCCGGAATGTCAACCAACTCCTTTACCCCAGCAATAAAATCCCTCCTGAGATATACCCTTCTTTCCAGTCCTAGTGGCAACGTTCCATCTCTCACCATCCTTTCATTTTACTTCCTCCCCCTTCCTCCATCTAGCTGACTTAAGCGCTATCTGCGGTTTCACAGGTTCCCATAGTCGTTCTTATCATTACACGTCCGTCATGATCATTTCCGTTCGTCACCAGTAATGACGTCTTTCCTCAAATTTATCAAGGCTATTGGGCTCTCCCAGAGAAAGATGAGTTTTAATTGTTGAATAATTGAAGATTACCATTGAGTTTACAGCGCGGGATTAGCCGAGCGGTCTGGGGCGCTGCAGTCATGGACTGTGCGGCTGGTCCTGGCGGAGGTTCGAGTCCTCCCTCGGGCATAGATGTTTGTGTTTGTCCTTAGGATAATTTAGGTTAAGTAGTGTGTAAGCTTAGGGATTGATGACCTTAGCAGTTAAGTCCCATAAGATTTCACACACATTTGAACATGAGTTTACATCTATCGCAATTGTAGACAAGAAAGATTGTATTTTAGTGGACAGGTTATAACATTAACGGTTCTAATAAATTAGCAATACACCGATATCGTTACTTCTACGAAACGAATTTTGATTTGACCGTGACTGTGTGTGATGGATAAGCTATCGAACTAAATTTTTCATTTCTCGAAAGAATTGTAGTGAAAGGAGGCACTACCAGACCAAACGGGACTCAAACCAAGGTTCTACTAGTTACACAGTAAACTGCAATTACGTAAAAGAAAACGGTCGCCAGCCTAGATAGACAAAGTTGTGCCATGTACTAGCACTGTTCGTAGAGGAAATTAACTATTGAGAATGACTTTATTTGATACTGAAATTCTGTTCAGCAAATAGGGTACGAGACAGTAGCATACTTAAGCAAGCAGTGTACCAGTGATATAGCATGAATGATACAGAAGGAATATAAAAACGTTTTGGCAGCAACTGGCTCTCAGTAACACTATCTGTACATTAAAGCAAAGAATTTATGCCCTTAATAAAAAACCAAAAATTTTCACGTCCGAGGCTATATTAAATTACGTTGCCTCGCTCAACACGCAAGATGCGATAAGTTTGTATGCTAGCCACCTGACACTTTCCACAAAGCAGCCTTGCAGTTAGAGCGCCAAATCCACCTTTTCTATTCCTGACAAGCCAGTTTCGTAGCCGAGGGGCTTTCCTCCAGGTTTTATGTTATTACAAACATACTTTCCCTATGCTTGAACCAGTTCTACAAAAATAGTTTTAACAATCCAATACCTTTACAAAACATTGTTAAAATTACATACATTAATTGTTGTGTCATAAATGGACATAAATTATGAATAAACCATTTACACAGTTGTTACATCAAAGAGATTGGTTACACAGAGGTCGCACTGAACATAGCAGACAAGAAAGTTATACGAGGTAAGTATATTTACTATCTACAATAGTGTTAATTACGTCTGGTCAAACCCGCCGCTGTTATGAGGAGAATACGGAGATGTAAGCTCTCCGGACACAATATTAATTACTATTTCAAAAGAGCACTCTGGTCACTTTGGAGTGCTGTAGAAACTGTGTATAATTGGTGGCAGGCCGTCATGTTACGCTCTACCGCTGGCGTAAGTCATGGCAGCGAAAAGATATGGAATCATCGCAGTAAGATTATTCGACGTGCAAACGTGACAGTGAGACAGAAAGGTATTAACTTGTTTGGAAGAGCCCATTACCACACCCTGAATGAATTTGCCTGATTTGCGGTGTACCAAAGCGGACCGTTCAAGGGGTCTACAGGGAACTACTGACGGTCACTTAACATTGCGTAAGAACAATGTCACAAGAAGATCCTGCCAGGAACGTGAGTCGGGTCTCACACATTGTCAATAACAGTTTGTTTCAAACCCGTCAAGAATTGTTGCTGTTAGTGAATGTACGTCCTTCTCAGACAGTTTTCGATCGAACACCGCGAAGAGAACTCCACGCAATGGACATTTAGAGCCCTGCACCTCGTAAAGGGCCATTGCTCACAGCAGCATGTAAAGCTCCACGCCTTCAAAGGTGCAGACAACACAGAAACTGTACACTAGCTTGCAGCATGCTTGTGGTGTGGTCTGACGAGTCACGATTTTGCATCCTTTTTGAAAAGATTCAAAGTGTCGAGTGCACGCATGACCTAATGAAGCGTTTAACACACAGGATGCGTAAAGTGCAGCTGAGGTCGGAGGTGCTTCTGTGGCACCACTTATTCACGTTACCGTGAATGTAAATAAGAATGTTTATTTACACATTCTTGGTGACGGGGAGTTGCCCTTTGTTCTACAACTTTATGATGAGTGTGTTGTGGACGCTCCTCTCTTCCAAGAGGCTGTGTTAAGATGTTACTTCCTCAGTCACTCCATCGCGATTTTAATCCCTTACAAAATGTCTGAGACTATTTGGAACAGCAATTGGAATGTAGCAATCGGCGTACCTGCAGTTTGGTAGCTCTACTGTATCCAATCATTAATAAGTGACTAAAGCAGGACGTGGCACGTGAAGAAACTAATGGACTCTCTTCCCCGCCAACTGAGGCTATTATCAAGACTTGTGATGGTGTCACAGGGTAACAATGTGAAGCCCCTGTGGGTGACCAATTCTTTGTCTGGTGTGCTAAAACTGATACCCTGTTAAAGAGGTTTTAGTACCACATCTAAAGATGCCATGACCGTGCTAATGAGCGTATGACCTTAGAAGTAAGAAAAAAATGGCTGCTATATATCCCTTTAGGACAAACCATTGCAGAAAAGTACACGAAATTCTTGACGAACCAGTAACTAGGCCAGTGTATATACACAATGACAGTAGAGACGGAATTCGTCATGCACATGAAGGAGAATATTTAAATTTTTTACTCATACGCAAGAGAGGATTCAGCTAGCTCATTTTAATGCAAGACAGACTAGCCTATATTATGACGCGTCGGTATGTCCCGGAGGGGGCAAGTTTTAAGAGGCGTTAATGAAAGAGGATGTAAACCGATTCTTTCTCAGAAAATGAGGGTCTTCAATTTACAGTAAAAACAAGCAAAGGCACTAGACTAGGCCAGCGGACAAACAAGAAGGCCAACAGGAATAGTGAAGGGAAAATGCCACAACGTGGCGCGGAAGGCCTGGTTCGAAATGAAGTGACGCGTTCTGATCCGTCGCCGTGTAGTCAGGAGCCAGCAAGATACTGGGCCTCACAACATTTCCAGTCTGGTAAGCAATATATACAGAAACTGTTTACAATACTGTAACAAGAAATTGTATTGATCTTCCTCAGGTTAAGGTGAACCAAAATGAGAAAGATAATACATTTATAAACTGCAGTATCAGGGTCAGTGAGCAAACCAATATCAAAGTAAAACAAACACTAGCGCAAAATCAGCCACAGTAGGGAGGAGTATCGTATAATTATTAGTGGTCTAAGTATGAGTTGTAGCTGTTGCTTGTGAGCTAACATCCCATAGATGTCCGGGCTCACATGCAGTTCCTGTTCGTCGAAATGTCTTGGCTCAAACTCGTCTAGGGATTGAACCGCACGTTGTCGTATTACAGGCCCTAAATTAGACACTTGCGACCCTTTGGTTAAACTGTCTGGCTGATGGCAAGTTTGCGAAATACAAAGCTAACATAACATATAATAACAGTAATAATAATATCGGGAACTAAATTAACGACCCATAAATGATGTAGGCCACACAGTTGCGATTTGGTTAGAATAATGTTTATGCTGAAAGCAAACTAATCTCATCGTGAATTAAAAGTATAACACTCCACCTCGTTAACTACGCGAAACGTTAGAGTTCACACCAGGCGCGCGGCTGCTCACCGCTCAGAGACTAAGTCCAGCGATACCACACAACGCGAAATTCTCTAAGTCGTTTCACTTCCTAGCTGCATAAAGACCGACTGTTCGCTTTCGCGTCCAATCCGAACTGTTCACTTTGGTGTCTCCAGCCGAACTGTCCGCTTTCGCGTCTGCACCAGCACTGCCTCTGCGTGTCCCCGGCCGCATTTCCCGTGCGCCGAATATCCTCGCTCGACTGACTAGGGCAGTTCCCTTTCCTGAAGCCGTCCATCTGATTGGGTACAGTTTATTCTACATTATTTTACATTTTAACATATTTAAATACTCAAAGCTTGACCACTTTCACGTTCTAAATAAAGTAACAATAATATCCATTACATAATAAACGTTAAATTCTTTTACATTAAACCAATACAATTTCCTTCTTAGCTTTGAATGCCACGACCAATAGTCTTGCACCAATGTGGTTTCTGATAAATAAATAAAGAACAAAAGTAACTATTATGCACTAAACTTTACAACAAATATTCTATTACCTAATGATTCAATAAGGAGTCATTTTTCAATGTGTTTTGTGCGAAGGAAATGGTGATCTGATGCTTAACAGTAAATACTGATAATTTAAATTTACTATATCTTTTAAGCAAATAAAGTTACAGAGTTGATATTTACAACGTTTATCATTTTAATGGTGCGCTTCTACATGAAATGTCGATCGACCAAAGCGTTCAGATTTTAGCATTCAGGTCTTTGTTACAAAACTTGTTAATTTCACTTTAACAGTAAATCCTAAACTATTATAGATACGATCAATATTCAAGTTTTATTGGGATCACCACGAAAATTTATGACGGATGGCAGATTAAAATTACTCTGGCTTTATTCCCTGCATTAATACAGAATTAAATAGTTTTCATAAATGTTTGCCTTTATAGCCGATCTTAGGTCTGCCATATTTAACACTGCTACGTCTCCTTGGCTTCTACTGGGTTTCCCTATGACGTAGGTTCTCGTCTGTCTCACTCGCACACTACAGCGCTTAGGCCTCAATAGACAACAGACGCCTGTGAGTTTCCCCATCTCGTGGTGAATCTGCGCCCTTTGTGGCACGCGGTCCTGGACACAGGGTTCGTTTCACAATTCCTGTAGGCTGACTCTTTCGGCCATATATTTAAATGAGAGCGTAATGCTCGTTAACTCACATACTGTACGAATACGGCCTAACGACAGGTCTAGTAGTTGTAGTAATAGTGGGACAACTCAGCTTTTATTGCCATAACAACACAAGTAGTCGCAGCTGACAAAAGAAATTTACAAGAAAAGATAATATGTGAAGCAGACTTTTTTGTGGTAGAAAAGGAAGATGCGACTGGGAACACGAAGCGATGCTGTCGAAAGACTACGTATGGAGTAGCGAGTAGCAACCCTAAAAAATATGAGTGATTGTGCTGCACGCAAAAGAAAGCAGGAGCAATATGAATACTGAAGGTTTCGATTAATTTTCTAGTAGATCAGACAAATGATTAGATTCAATTTGAGTCATTGATTGTTCCGTAGACCTTAGAGAGAAGATCCTCAAAGATGTGTAACAAATATATTATGCATATTTACAAAAGAACTGATATTATGATGTTCCTTCCACAGATCTTAAGTGAGATGGTCCTCAAGGATATGGTTCAAAATGGTTCAAATGGTTCAAATGGCTCTAAGCACTACGGGACTTAACATCTGAGGTCATTAATCCCCTAGAATTAGAACTACTTAAACCTAACTAACCCAAGGACATCACACACATCCATGCCCGAGATAGGATTCGAACCTGCGACCGTAGCAAAGGATATGGAAAACGGTATATACATACCCGGGTGGGTTGCGAATCCCACGCCGGGCGCCTCCCCAGGTGGCGGATAGGGGAACGCCAATCAGATATGAAGGGTACCGTGGAAATAAAATACTCGGGGCGGACCAAAAACAGCACAGCACATCTAGTATCGACGGCATGCAGATGGGAGGCGTCCTTGGCAGGGTCTGTCCACACAGAGGTGCGGCTGCAAATGAACGCTCCAGGAACTAACAACCCCTGGTTCTAACCTTTCAGTGGAAACACTGGACCAACAAGGTTACAAGCAACCATGACTCATGCGAGGAATAACAAGAATACCCCAGGTGGGTAACCAGTCCACCCGTCAGCAGACGGCAACCAGGAACTAGGATTCTGGGGAACCTGGACTTACACGATCACAGAGAAAGTTGGAATTCTCTGCCAAACTTCCACAAAAATGGTTCAAATGGCTCTGAGCACTATGAGACTTAACTTCTGAGGTCATCAGTCCCCTAGAACTTAAAACTACTTAAACCTAACTAACCTAAGGACATCACACACATCCATGCCCGAGGCAGGATTCGAACCTGCGACCGTAGCGGTCACGCGGTTCCAGACTGAAGCGCCTAGAGCCGCACGGCCACACCGGCCGGCCAAACTTCCGCACAACACATTTACATTTCTTGGGTACTTCAACATAAACATATTGATCCAACCAGGAAAACTGCACAACCTAACATTAGAATTCAACAAACAGAAGATAATGATACTTGCCCTGCAGGAAATCCGCATGACAGACGAAGATACAATGGACTATGGAGACTATTGTATCTTCAAGAGCAAGGCAGACAAACGAATCGCCAACGGTACTCCGCTTCTTGGCGTGGCCTTCATGGTACATAAGAAGATAATCAGTTCAATTAGAGCAGCCAATCTAATAAACAACAGGTTAACGACAATGCGCTTACAGTGTGCAAACAAAAAATACACCATGATCAATGTACATGCCCCCAAAAACGGAGATAACAAAAAAGACCCCATAACAACAGAGAAATTCTGGGTAACACTAGAGACAGTGATGACCAAGATCTCAAAAGACGATACAAAAATTTTTTTAGATGATTTCAACGCACAAGTCGGCAGAGAAAAACGTCATCAAAGAACAGTGGAAAAGTTCCTGGCGAACAAATATGCAAACAGAAATGGCATGAGACTCATCGAACTCTGCCAGCACAATAACGTAAAGATAACGTCCCTCAGGAAACCTCCACGACAATAGAAAACATGGAGGTCACCTATACAAGAGATGGGAGAATTCAAATGGTTCAAATGGCTCTAAGCACTATGCGACTTAACATCTGAGGTCATCAGTCCCCTAGACTTGGAACTACTTAAACCTAACTAACCTGAGGACATCACACACTTCCATGCCCGTGGCAGGATTCGAACCTGCGACCGTAGCAGCAGCGTGGTTCCGAACTGAAGCGCCTAGAACCGCTCGGCCACATCAGACGGCTGGGAGAGTACCAAATAGACTGTGTAGCGATTTCCTACCCAGTTCAGAGGGAGATCCATGACGTTCAAGTACGCAAAGGTGCCAATATTGATTCAGACCACTAACTCGAACCAAGATAAAATTTACACCGTAGAAAATACATCAGAACACAATGTACTTAGAAACGTTTGACACGAAAGAGATCATGGAATATAACGTAAAACAATAATGGGAAAAACAGCCAGAAAACACATGGGAAGAATTCCGAAGAAAGATCATACAAGGAGTAAACGAACTAATACCAAAATAAAGGGACACTAAACACCCTTGGTGGAACTCAGAGTGTGAAAGGCACTAGAAATACGCAAACAAGCTTTTCAGGATTACGATAGTTACAAATTCCCACAAAGCCTATGTTGTTACCAAGAATAAAGAAAACAGGCTGCAAAACTTATTAGGCAAGCGAAGCGAAAGTACATGAAGAAGCAACTACATGCTATAGAGGTAAACTTCCGCAACAACAACACGAGAGAATTCTACAGGACCTTGTCAAGGATCTGCGGGTACACATCTCAAAATTTGCGCTTCAGGAAACCAGATGGAAAACTAGCACTAACTAGCCAAGAGAATTGTCAAGAACTGCCATGTTATTTCTCCGACCTCCTTAACTGCCCTGAACCTGTAGCAGGATTTCCAGTACAGACCTGTAACTCCATCCACCCACAATCACTCCCACTGTAATGTCGCGAGTCAATACGCAATAGCATTTTATTGCAGTAAGCTACTGTGAAGTACGGGCTCGTAGCTTTGGAGCCGTTGGCGGTGGCAATATACAGCATCCTGTATCTTGACTCACTCGCACCTGTCGCTAGGCTAGCGGTAGGAAGCGCAGCCTGTGTTAGTTCGAGCGACAGAATATTCAAGCCCCTAAGAATCTAAATAAACAGTATTAAATATTATTCAATTTTGTTAAAAGTCGATATACAGCCCTTTCTTATTAAAAGGAAGGTTGTGTTAAAATCACAGCTATCTAGCTAAGATACTTTTATATTTAGAGACAATTACCTAAAACACCAAAAACCGACACTTATAAGATTAAAGTCAGTTAGAATTCGTATCAGTTTGTCTTTTAGTATCATGTGGAATTATTACTGAAGTTCACTAAATATCAGAACAACTTATTTAGATTTTTATAATTACAAACGTTCACTAATTTTCATTTTCGTAACATAGAATTCAGAAAGGATTAATATTTATTTAATAACTATCTCATTTGTTGTGTGAATAAATGAGTGAGTGAAAGTGTATATGTGGGACATACGAATAAAATCAATATTATCTGATGTTAAACATTACGTAACTATGTGATGGGAAAGTGTGAAGCAACCAGTTGCAATGAAAGCTCTAATTTCCCTACCTTGCTGATGACGTATGTCCAAGGGTACTTGCTTTTGTAAGAAGGCCGGGATAGCCATTTGCAGAGTAATGATTTTCTAAAATCATTTCAAGACTAGTTTTCGTTTGGTTTTGTTAAACATTTTATTAAGATTTGCATGATGAAGTGACGTAAATGCATCTGTGAATGTTGATTGGCATAGGACAGTTTTGGCGCGAGAAAGAACTCGAGGGATTGTTTTGATTGGCTGGTCATTTTGAACAACCAATCAGAGTTAAGCAATTCTCATCTCTCTATCAAGTAGTTACAGACCATGGAAGGAATAGCAGGGAGTCAGTCGTTGGCTAGCCATCGGACGTACAGGTCATGTTGGACGTGTCCGTCTACGTTATGAGTAAAATGAAGAACTTAACGGTATTTTGCGTCCGGATTGTATTGCCGTGAAAGCAGCTGCATTTACGGACAGATTGTGGAAGTTTGAGCTTTGTGAAGTGTTTAGTTGGAAAGATAAACGAGTGCGAACTTACGGCCTTTATAGAATTCCGCGTAGCATGTTTCATATTCATCTATGGAATAGTTGGCGAGCAGTTTCTTTACTCGAAACCCACTTATAAAAAAGACCGAATGTGAAACTCATATATTGTAGGAGAGCATTAACTGTAGATCACGTAATAATTCGGGTCGGACTTAAGTACATTTCTGGCTGTCTTGCGTGTATACTGGGTTGTATTAATTGTGAGCTGAGGACATTGATATTAGTCGTTTAAATAAATACGGGCTGATGGCTAATTCTTTAATTTTGAACCTAAAGAAATAAAGAACTTGTTGCGGAATTTTGTCATTTTTTCTAAAAGAATGAAGCAATCGCCCTCCACCCGGAACTCTTTAGAAGATATTACAGGATAGCTTGCTACCAGAGTTTAGGCGGACTTTGCAAACGTAAGTATTGAAGATGTTTTTCTTTAACGCTACTTTTTACATCGTCTGAATAGTATCTACGTATGCAGAGAATCGGGCTGGTGACTAGACGCCGTACTGAGGTAGGTGGAGCTTTTTGTAGTGCAGAGTACGACGAAAGACAGTGGTCCACCAATTACGCAACGCAAAGCGACTTTTAACGCTCCTCGCCGCACCACCAACATGTGAAGAGATCAACAAACATATACTTAAACTAAAAAACAACAGGACATCTGGTGAAGACGGTTTCATTGCAGAACTACTAAAGAACCTTTGACCAAAGTCACTACAGGAGCTTACGCAAATAGTGTCTACCACATGGGAAACAGAAAAACGCCCTGACGACTGTAAATGTGCACTTATTCATCCAATACACAAGAAAGAAGATAGGACGAATGTGAGCAACTACACAGGAATCTCCCTGCTACGTCATCTACAAAATTTTCTCAGCATGCTTACTCTAGAGAACACAAGAACAGTTAGAACAAAAAATTGGTGTACATCAGGCAGGCTTTTTCCCCGGTCGTTCATGCACAGAACAAATCCTCAATCTGAAAACAATTCTTAAATATAAGGCCATCACGAATGCGCCAATCATTTGCACCTTCATAGATTTCAAGAAACGTGTGATTCTGTTGACTGACAATCCTTGTTCAACGTTTTAGATGACCAGGGACTCGACCCAAAAACTCTACTATTATTCAGACAGACATTAGCTGACAACATCGAAAATTAAATTCATGGGTGAAATCTCTGAACCGTTCATGATCAATACTGCAGTACACCAAGACGACGAATTATCGCCACTGTTATTCAATCTAGTCCTGGACAAAGTAATGAGGGAACAGAAGATGAACTGAAAACTCAAGGGCACTGTAAAGTAGCACGACTAGAAAGATGCTGGGGAAAAATATAAACATCAAACCTAGCTTCCGCAGACGACCTGGCCATACTATCAGACAACGAAGCAAAAGCTACGAAACAAATAGAGGCACTAACAAAATTAGACACAGAATACCGCAAAATAAACAGAGTTGCACACTTCAAGTATCTATGTGAAATCCTTGAACCTACAGGAGGAGAAAAGATCGCACATAAGACTCGACTACAAAAAATGGAGAGCGTTCGGCAAGACACAGTAATCAAACCTCAAATACTATATGCAAGTGAGACGCTAACACTCCATACAAAAAGTGACATAGAAAGCATTGTGAAAGAAGACAGGAAAATCGTGAGGAAAATTCTCAGCCCAAAGCTGACAGAAGAGGGATACAGATTACTCACTAGGAAAACTGGAGAGACGATGTCAAACATAGGAGCTGATGTCAGAAAAAGAAGGTTGAAGTTCTATGGGCACATTCTCACCAAGAGAATTCTAACATACATACTAGGGATCAAATCAACAATACCATGGATCACACAAGTCAAATTGGAACTAAGAAGCAGCAAAAATCGATCAAATAGAAATTGAGGACAGAAAGGTGTATAGAGACAAGATACACAAGTGGAATGTAAGATCAGAGAATGAAGTCCCAAGGAAAGCAGCGACAAAGTGGACTGAAGACAGAAAGAGACTCCATGGAGAAAAAAATGAGAGAATCGTGGAAGAGCAGAAAGAACTCTCAAATGAGGCAGAATGCTTTGCGTGTTCGTACAGAGTCTCGACGCAAATAATTATAATATATATAGATTTCTACGCCTACGCTATATATATATATATATATATATATATATATATATATATATATATATATATATATATAACCCTGAAATGTATACATATTGTGCTGCATTGTTGGTGCCGTAGACAAGCATCCTCAAAAACAAACATTTGGACACTCATCGCATTACTGGAATGAAGCAATGCAGATGTTACCTACTACAGAGTATTACTGTTTTGAGGCATTGTTGATAAGAAGTACCTCAGTTGATTCTGCTAACAAACTCATCAGTGGGGTAGGAGATGCGGCATCAATAGAACTTTTGGGCTCAGCCTAAACTTTATTGTTACCTAAATTTTTTATGCTTGCATTGAAGCTACTCAAAATCTGTGTTTCTAAATAATGGACACGTATCTGGCTTTAAACTAGGAATATTTTAAGTATTCATGAACATTGTCCTTACCCTCGGAATTGATTCGGTAATATGAGCCCTTGATTTGAAATAAATACATTTTATGGAACATCAGATCCTCCTTTTGTGAAAAACAACTGATCTATTTATTCTCCAAACGTGTTTCGCTGCATTTGTGCAATCATCAGTGGGTATTTTTATTCATCTCTGTAAAATACTTGCATTTTTGAGTAATAATCCTTGCCCGTCGAAATGCTTCGTGGGTAAACTGCCGGATGTCAGTGTCCAAGAGGCACAATATTTCGGCAAACGGCCACGTTGTCATCAAGTGCGCTGATGAACAGTGCATCAGCGCACCTGATGATGGCAACGTGATCGTTTGCCGAAATATTGTGCCCTTTTGACACTGACATCCGGCATTTCATCCATGAAATACTTCGACATGAAGTACGCTGGGAGAAGCTGAAGAATCACAATTATTGGGATAGAAATTAGACGTCAGACATTTTATGTCTATTGCGGTTTTCGCTTTATTCTCTGGAATGACAAGTTCTCTAGGAGATTCTTAAAATTATTCTGTAGCTTACGATATACAAAGGAATGATGTTTTTGTGATGTAGGTTGAGCGGTTGATTTTGTCGCACGAAAGTACTAAAGATAAAATGATTTGCTAACTCCTCAAACTACTTCACTAAAACATTATTTTGTTGTAGATGGCAAAGTATATAATAATTTAATAAGATTACTATAGATTGTAACATTCTAGAGAGCAGTGTTACAATCAACAGCTACAACATTGTTTTGGGCCTAATTTTCGTTCCAGTAATTGTCACTAAAAATGTTTCACTTTTGCATCCCACAATATAAGTACCTACTGATGATGGTAGAAGTGTGTCGAAACGTATTTGAGCACTAGAAGTAAGAGTGGACCTGAATTCCCATAATTTAGTCTGCGAACACAGCTGCTGTTAGAGCTTTAAAACCACATGAGAAGTACTGCTTACGACAAATATAAATATCGGAAGAATTTACTGCGAAGGAGTAGTTTGTATACGAGGGTGATTAAACAGCCTTATGAGTTTGCAGCACAGATAAATCATATTACGTGCTTTTGGCCGTGGAACACTTTAGCCTGGCCAAACTGATGATTCCTGTCAGATCTTTTTCTTTAATTGTACATTTGAACTGTAACAGGCCGTTTTCGTTCTTAGGAAATTGGAGACTAATGTATAACTAAAAGAAAACACTTATAATGGACATAATCAAATATATAATTAACCATGGCTCCAGACATCAATAAAAGACGTCTTCATCATCCGCCCGTCACTTCTATTTTGTCTACTCACACACGGAGCAGCGTATTAACAAGACGCTTGTCCTTGCTTGACGCGGCGCACGTGAGATGGTTTCACTTAACAGCATTCTTTATCGCTGACAAGGTATGCGAAGTAAGCAGTTTACTCGCATCGAGAATTAGTTCCCCGGGTTTTCCAGTCGTAACTCAGTGGACCAATGGAATTAAGGATGCCGTCTAGCGTACTGATACGAGTGTAAACTTTATGATTTGCTAATCTAAACTGAGCTTTGGGAAAATACTCTGTGCGTGACCTTCCCGATCTCTGTGGAATAAGCGCCCACGACGTAGATTCTCTCGTAAAGATAACGACACATTACCCTTGATTACGTAGCCGTGTAGAGATTGTCGTCAAGAAGTCACTGGAGACGGGGAGGGGGGACACAGATAGGTCGCCACGTCCGGATGGGCTCCAGTTCGGTTTTACAAAGGTTCTCTGCGGCGTTGACCCCTTACTTAGCTTGCCTTTATCGCGAATGCTAACAGTAAGAGCCCGGGTTCGATTCCCGCAGCGTAAGAGACCTTCCCCGCTCGGGGACTGGGTGTCCTGCTGTCCTTGCGTTCATATCGTCATAATTAACAGTTCACTGTTAAGACAGCACACGTTCCAAAAACCGATAACTTAAACAAAAATTATTGAGACTCTCTCGCCCAGCGCTAAGTCCCAAGCGACTGGAAACACACAAGTGACTCGTGTATTTATAAAGGGTAAAATAAAGGACCCGCAGAATTACTAACCGGTATCCGTAACATTGGTTGGCTGCAGGATTCTTTAACATATTCTCAGTTTGAATATATTAAATTTCCTGGATGCCGAAAAGCTTCTGTCCACACAGATCAGCACGCATTTAGAAAGTATCGCTCGTGCGAAACTCAGCTTGCTCTTTTCACACATGATATCCCGGGAAATGTCGATGAGGGGCAACAAGCAGATACCATATTCCCAGATTTCCGAAAAGCGTTTGACACGGTGCCTCACTGCAGACAGTTAATGAAGCACACGGAATAGCTTCCCAAATATGTGAGTGGCTCGATGACTTCTTAAGTACCAGCACCCAGTACGTTGTCGTCGTCGGCGAATGTTCAGAGACAAGGGTAACGTCAAAAGTGCCACAGAGCAGTGAGAAAGAACCGCCTATATTTTTATATACATAAATGATCTGACGGGCAGGATGAGCTGCAATCTGCGGCTGTTTACTGATGATGTTGCGATGTACGAGAAGATGTTGTTGAGTGACTCTAGGAGTAAACACGTCTATTACTTCTTTGGTGACTTTGGCTAATTCCATGTCTTTTTTAACATTTTAAATCCAGTCTCCTCCATTAGCGAGGAAATCTACATATTATACTATTTTTTTTGTCAGTCTGCGTTCAGGAAGCCTCATTTCGTGGCCATAGAATTTTCGGCGTCTTTTCTTCATGTCTCTCTCTATGTTAGAATATTCTTAAATTTTGGACGTTTTCTGTAGTCTGTATCCATTCTCGGTCCATCTTGGTTCCAAGATTTTCCTAATTATTCTTCTTTCTTTAGATTTTCTATATCAGTTTTCCTTCCCCCCCAAGAACCATGGACCTTGCCGTTGGTGGGGAGGATTGCATGCCTCAACGATACAGATAGCCGTACCGTAGGTGCAACCACAACGAAGGGGTATCTATTCAGAGGCCAGACAAACGTGTGGTTCCTGAAGAGGGGCAGCAGCCTTTTCAGTAGTTGCAGGGGCAACAGTTTGGATGATTGACTGATCTGGCCTTGTAACGGTAACCAAAACGGCCTTGTGCTCTTGTGGTACTGCGAACGGCTGAAAGCAAGGGGAAATTACAGCTGTAATTTTTCCCGAGGGCTTGTAGCTTTACTGTGTGATTAAATGATGATGGCATCCTCTTGGGTAAAATATTTCGGAGGTAAAATAGTCCCCCATTCGAATCTCCGGGCGGGGACTACTCAGGAGGACGTCGTTATCAGGAGAAAGAAAACTACCGTTCTAGGGATCGGAGCGTGGAATGTCGCATCCCTTAATCGGGCAGGTAGGTTAGAAAATTTAAAAAGGGAAATGGACAGGTTAAAGTTAGATATAGTGGGAATTAGTGAAGTTCGGTGGCAGGAGGAACAAGATTTTTGGTCAGGTGAATACAGGGTTATAAATACAAAATCAAATAGGGGTAATGCAGGAGTAGGTTTAATAATGAATAAAAAATAGGAGTGCGGGTAAGCTACTACAAACAGCATAGTGAACGAATTATTGTGGCCAAGATAGATACGAAGCCCACGCCTACTACAGTAGTACGAGTTTATTCGCCAACTAGCTCTGCAGATGACGAAGAAATTGATGAAATGTATGATGAGATAAAAGAAATTATTCAGGTAGTGAAGGGAGACGAAAAATTAATAGTCATGGGTGACTGGAATTCAACAGTAGATACGAAGCCCACGCCTACTACAGTAGTACGAGTTTATTCGCCAACTAGCTCTGCAGATGACGAAGAAATTGATGAAATGTATGATGAGATAAAAGAAATTATTCAGGTAGTGAAGGGAGACGAAAAATTAATAGTCATGGGTGACTGGAATTCAACAGTAGGAAAAGGAAGAGAAGGAAACGTAGTAGGTGAGTATGGATTAGGGCTAAGAAATGAAAGAGGAAGCCGCCTGGTAGAATTTTGCACAGAGCATAAGTTAATCATAGCTAACACTTGGTTCAAGAATCATGAAAGAAGGTTGTATACATGGAAGAACCCAGGAGATACTAGAAGGTTTCAGATAGATTATATAATGGTAAGACAGAGATTTAGGAACCAGATTTTAAATTGTAACACACTTCCAGGGGCAGATGTGGATTCTGACCACAATCTATTGGTTATGAACTGTAGATTAAAACTGACGAAACTGCAAAAAGATGGGAATTTAAGGAGATGGGACCTGAATAAACTGATTAAACCAGAGGTTGTACAGAGTTTCAGGGAGAGCATAAGGGAACAATTGACAGGAATGAGGGAAAGAAATACAGTAGCAGAAGAATGGGTAGCTTTGAGGGATGAAATAGTGAAGGCAGCAGAGGATCAAGTAGGTAAAAAGACGAGGTCTAGTAGAAATCCTTGGGTAACAGAAGAGATATTGCATTTAATTGATGGGAAGAAAATACAAAAATGCAGTAAATGAAACAGGCAAAAAGGAAAACAAACGTCTGAAATATGAGATCGACAGGAAGTGCAAAATGGCTAAGCAGGGATGGCTAGAAGACAAATGTAAGGATGTAGAGGCTTATCTCGCGAGGGGGTAGGATAGATACTGGCTACAGGAAAATTAAAGAGACCTTTGAAGAAAAGAGAACCACTTGCACGAATATCAAGAGCTCAGATGGAAACCCAGTTCAAAGCAAAGAAGGGAAAGCAGAAAGGTGGAAAGAGTATATTGAGGGTCTATACAGGGGCGATGTTCGTTAGGACAATATTATGGAAATGGAAGAGGATGTTGATGAAGATGAAATGGGAGAAATGATACTGCGTGAAGAGTTTGACAGAACACTGAAAGACGTAAGTCAAAACAAGGCCCCGGGAGTAGACAACACTCCATTAGAACTACTGACAGCCTTGGGAGAGCCAGTCCAGACAAAACTCTACCATCTGGTGAGCAAGATGTACGAGACAGGCGAAATTCCCTCATACTTCAAGAAGAATATAATAATTCCAATCCCAAAGAAAGCAGGTGTTGACAGATGTAAAAATTACCGAACTATCAGTTTAAAAAGTCACAGCTGCAAAATACTAACGCGAATTCTCTACAGACGAATGGAAAAACTGGTAGAAACCGACCTCGGGGATGAATAGTATGGATTCCGTAGAAATGTTGGAACACGTGAGGCAATACTGACCCTACGACTTATCTTAGAAGAAAGATTAAGGAAACGCAAACCTACATTTCTAGCATTTGTAGACTTAGAGAAAGCTTTTGACAATGTTGACTGGAATACTCTCTTTCAAATTCTGAAGGTGGCAGGGGTAAACTAGAGGGAGCGAAAGGCTATTTACAATTTGTACAGAAACCAGACGGCAGTTATAAGAGTGGAGGGACATGAGAGGGAAGCAGTGGTTGGGAAGGGAGTGAGACAGTGTAGCCTCTCCCCGATGTTATTCAATATGTACATTGAGTAAGCAGTAAAGGAAACAAAAGAAAATTCGGAGTAGGTATTAATATCCATGGAGAAGAAATAAAAACTTAGGGGTTCGCCGATGGCATTGTAATTATGTCAGAGACAGCAAAGGGCTTGGAAGTGCAGTTGAACAGGATGGACAGTGTCTCTAAAGGAGGATATAAGATGAATATCAACAAAAGCAAAACTAGGATAATGGAATGTAGTCGAATTAAGTCGGGTGATGCTGAGGGAATTAGATTAGGAAATGAGACACTTAAAGTAGTAAAGGAGTTTTGCTATTTGGGGAGAAAAATAGCTGATGATGGTCGAATTAGAGAGGATATAAAATTTAGACCGGCAATGGCGAGGAAAGCGTTTCTGAAGAAGAGAAATTTGTTAACATCGAGTATAGATTTAATTGTCAGGAAGTCGTATCTGAAAGTATTTGTATGGAGTGTAGCAACGTATGGAAGTGAAGCTTGGACGAGAAGAGAATAGAAGCCTTCGAAATGTGGTGCTACAGAAGAATGCTGAAGATTAAATGGGTAGGTCACACAACTAATGGTGAGGTATCGAATAGAATTGGGGAGAAGAGGAGTTTGTGGCATAACTTGACTAGAAGAGGGGATTGATTGGTAGGACATGTTCAGAGGCATCAAGGGACCACCAATTTAGTATTGGAGGGTAAAAATCGTAGAGGGAGACCAAGAGATGAATACACTAAGCAGATTCAGAAGAATGTAGGCTGCAGTAGGTACTGGGAGATGATGAAGCTTGCACAGAATAGAGTAGCATGGAGAGCTGCATCACACCAGTCTCAGGACTGAAGACCACAACAACAACATATTAGTTTTCCTGTTCAGTGCCAAAGTTTCGCTGGAATATAACATTGATGGTTTAATTACTGTTTTGTAATGTCTAATTTTGGCATTTAAAGACAAGCATTTTTTATTATTGAGGCTTCGCACTAATCCTTAACCTTTTAGAGTTTTTTGTATTCTTTCTTGTTGTGTATTTTTTTTGCAGAGATAATTTCTCCTAGATATTTAAAGTGTGATACTCTGTTAATTTCTCCATATTTGGCTTGTAATCTGAAAATTTCTAAATTTGTTGTTGTAAACCTGTTTTATAGCAGTCTCACAAGAATCTGCCATTATTGTGAGATCGTCCGCAAAGGCTAAGTAGGGGATTAGATGGTTATTTTTTTTTTCATTTGGTTCCTAATGGAATTGGTTTCTAGCAATTTTCTTCTTCAAGTTTCTCTTCTTGTTCTTCCAGGACTATCTGGAATTATATTGTACAACAAAGGCAATAACCCATGACCTTATCTAACCCTAGTTTTTATCTCGAATGGTTTTGAAATTTTTCCCATAAATTTCACTTTGGATGTTGTATTTGTTAATGTCTCCTCAATGATTTTCGGCATTTTCCGATCCATCCTTTTTCTTCAAGAATCCTAAATAGGTCTGTGGATTGAGCCATAGGCCTTTTTGAAGTCGACAAAGACGTATACTGTTGGCTTGCCTCGCATGCTTTATTCTTGTGATTAATTTTAGGTTTAAAATTTGGGCTGGGCACTATCTGTTTGGCCTGAAACCAGCTTGCAAATCGGAAATTTTGGGTGCTAGCAGTTGTACTCTTTCAAGCATACAAACTGATAATATCTTTTATGTGACAGGGAGTAGAGGAATTCCTCCAATTATGCACATCATGTTTGTCCCCATTTTTATGTAATGGGTGTATTAAGGCACACTTCCAATCTTCTGGCATTTCTTCGGTGAGCCATACATTTTGAATAATTCTTACTAGCCCCTTTCTTGAATTAAGCCCTAGACTTTTGAGAAATTCGGCTACAATTCCATCCTCCCCAAAGGCTTTATTATTTTTGAGTTTCTTTATGAGTTTGATAATTTCTTCTTCTGTTGGCGGTTTAGAATCTTTTTGTTGCGGGGCTTGGGTGTTTGAAATTGGGAGGGTTTATGTTGGTTCCGGACAGATTAGTAGTTTTTCAAATTATTCGCCTAATATTTCACAATTTCCTTCATCGATTAGTGCTAATTTCCCATCTGGTTTTCGGAAGCAAACATTTTGAGGGTTATATCCTTTAATTTGGTTTACGAAGGTCTTGAAGAATCCATGTGTATTATAAGCTTTAAAATCTGTTTCTATTGATACTAGTTGCTGGAGTACATATTTTCTCTTCTCTTGTCTGATAATTTTATTCGAAAGCTTTCGTGTTTCTAGAAAGTTTTGGTGATTCTCCTCATTCTTATTCGAGCTATCTTTTGCGAAGGCTCTTTTGCATAGTTCAACTACCTTTTCACATTCTACATTCCACCACGGATGTTTGGGTTTCTTCTGAAACGGGATTTGTTCCTTGGCTATTTCCGTGATTTTTATCTTGAATTTTTCTCAGTTTTTTGCAGGAATATTTTCCCATTTTTTAAATATTATTAATATTTTTGTGAGTCTTATCTATTTTGATTTTAAAAAAATGGTTCAAATGGCTCTGAGCACTATGGGACTCAACTGCTGAGGTCATTAGTCCCCTAGAACTTAGAACTAGTTAAACCTAACTAACCTAAGGACATCACAAACATCCATGCCCGAGGCAGGATTCGAACCTGCGACCGTAGCGGTCGCGCTGTTCCAGACTGCAGCGCCATTAACCGCACGGCTACTTCGGCCGGCTTTTGATTTAAAGATCTGAATCACATCCGCATATAATTGAATATTTATTTTAATTAGATTATTGAATTTAAATGGCAGCAGGATGAATGTAAAAATGTTGCAAATGAAGCAAGCGAAAGGGAATACGGAAGTCTATAAAATAAGATTGAAACAGTGCAAAAAGGATAAGCAAGTCTGAAGATGGACGCATAACAAAGGGGAAAATAGATGCCGCCTGAAGGAAATTTAAAGACAGCTTTGGAGAAAAGAAGCATCTATGAATATCAGGACTTCAGTGGTAAGCCAGTTCTAGGCAAATAAGGAAGTCTGAAAAGTTGAAGCGATATATTGAAGGGCCAAGCAAAGCAGATTAACTTGAAGGCTCTATTATGATAAGGATGAAAAAAAAAATATTCCAACAGACGTGCAAGATACACGAGACAGGCGGAATATCCATATATTTGGAGAAGAATGTAATAATTCCAAACCCAAGACAGGTGTCTATAAGTGTAAATGATACCGAACTATCATTTAATAAGTCATGGCAGCAAAATACTGACACGAAACCTGATTGAAGTCGACCTCTGGGAAGATCAGTCTTGATTCCAGAGAAATGTAGGAATGCGTGAGATAGATTACAAAAAAGGAAACGTACGTGTGTAGCATTTATGGATTTAGAGACAGGTTTCTTTGTTTTTTAATTCGTAAGGGACCAAACTCCCATGCCAGAGGGAGGACTCGAACCTCCGGCACGAGGGGCCGCGCAATCCGTGATATGGTGCTTCAAACCGCGCGGTCACTCCGCGCGGTAGAGAAAGGTTTTGACGACGTTGACTGGTATACACTCTTTAAAATTGTGAAGGTAGCAGCATTAAATTACAGGAAGCGAAAAGTTATTTACAACTTGTACACAAACCTTACTGCAGTTAGAAGAGTTTAAGGATACGTAAGAGAAGCTGTGGTTGAGAAAGGAAAGAGATACTGTTGCAGCCTATCCTCGATGTAACCAGTCTACCCGTGATGTTATTCGCTCTGTACATTCAGCAAGCGGCGAAAGAAACCAATGTCTCCCCGCCTTATTCAGGTACCCTGGGGGGGGGGGGGGGGGGGGGTTTGAATGAAGTGAGGATCGCCAGTCATTCCCGTGCTTACCCGCTTCTTTAACATTTACCCTGAAAGTGTTACCAGTGGTCGTGTTCTGTATGCGAAAGGTAACTGGACTCAATACTTCAACTTTATAGGGACCAATAAAACTTGGCAACATTTTCGAAAAAATCTTATTCATGGTCTTACTCTGGACCAAAAAACTTCATAAATACTAGGTCACCGATCTTTCAGCGAGGTGGGCCGCCTTCCCCGATTATACGTTTCAGTCTCGCTGCCATGAGCAAGCTGAATATTTTTTTCATAAGCTCCGAGTCTACTTTCTCGGAAAGTAAATCATTGATATTCCATATTAGTGACGAGCGAATTGATCGGCTATGCTAACGTTAATTTAGCGGGGGTGCGCTTCGTGGACTGCGGAGTTGTAGGCACAGTTCACCCAACCCAGGGACTTGTCGCAGTTAGATTGAGAGTCACCATGATAAAACAATCAATTTATATTTCAAACTCCTGTTTACTTTTTCCTCCAAGGAAGGTTGCGAATACTAAGGGACAGTAGTGACGTGGAGAACGTCGTTTCTGAACCAAAACCTGTGTAATTCTTAGACCTAAACACAGGAGCATTATCGCTTACAAGGACCTTAGGCGGCACAAACCAGGATGATTGATGAAAAAGATTATGTGGTTAAAGGGACTAAACCAATGGGTCATCAGTCCCTCCATTTCATGAGAAAAACGTATAAAAAAGTGGGGAATTGGCGGCTCCAACTAAACTCCTGGAAATTGAAATAAGAACACCGTGAATTCATTGTCCCAGGAAGGGGAAACTTTATTGACACATTCCTGGGGTCAGATACATCACATGACCACACTGACAGAACCACAGGCACATAGACACAGGCAACAGAGCATGCACAATATCGGCACTCGTACAGTGTATATCCACCTTTCGCAGCAATGCAGGCTGCTATTCTCCCATGGAGACGATCGTAGAGATGCTGGATGTAGTCCTGTGGAACGGCTTGCCATGCCATTTCCACCTGGCGCCTCAGTTGGACCAGCGTTCGTGCTGGACGTGCAGACCGCGTGAGACGACGCTTCATCCAGTCCCAAACATGCTCAATGGGGGACAGATCCGGAGATCTTGCTGGCCAGGGTAGTTGACTTACACCTTCTAGAGCACGTTGGGTGGCACGGGATACATGCGGACGTGCATTGTCCTGTTGGAACAGCAAGTTCCCTTGCCGGTCTAGGAATGGTAGAACGATGGGTTCGATGACGGTTTGGATGTACCGTGCACTATTCAGTGTCCCCTCGACGATCACCAGTGGTGTACGGCCAGTGTAGGAGATCGCTCCCCACACCATGATGCCGGGTGTTGGCCCTGTGTGCCTCGGTCGTATGCAGTCCTGATTGTGGCGCTCACCTGCACGGCGCCAAACACGCATACGACCATCATTGGCACCAAGGCAGAAGCGACTCTCATCGCTGAAGACGACACGTCTCCATTCGTCCCTCCATTCACGCCTGTCGCGACACCACTGGAGGCGGGCTGCACGATGTTGGGGCGTGAGCGGAAGACGGCCTAACGGTGTGCGGGACCGTAGCCCAGCTTCGTGGAGACGGTTGCGAATGGTCCTCGCCGATACCCCAGGAGCAACAGTGTCCCTAATTTGCTGGGAAGTGGCGGTGCGGTCCACTACGGCACTGCGTAGGATCCTACGGTCTTGGCGTGCATCCGTGCGTCGCTGCGGCCCGGTCCCAGGTCGACGGTCACATGCACCTTCCGCCGACCACTGGCGACAACATCGATGTACTGTGGAGACCTCACGCCCCACGTGTTGAGCAATTCGGCGGTACGTCCACCCGGCCTCCCGCATGCCCACTATACGCCCTCGCTCAAAGTCCGTCAACTGCACATACGGTTCACGTCCACGCTGTCGCGGCATGCTACCAGTGTTAAAGACTGCGATGGAGCTCCGTATGCCGCGGCAAACTGGCTGACACTGACGGCGGCGGTGCACAAATGCTGCGCAGCTAGCGCCATTCTACGGCCAACACCGCGGTTCCTGGTGTGTCCGCTGTGCCGTGCGTGTGATCATTGCTTGTACAGCCCTCTCGCAGTGTCCGGAGCAAGTATGGTGGGTCTGACACACCGGTGTCAATGTGTTCTTTTTTCCATTTCCAGGAGTGTACATAAGCAAGTCAAAGAGTTTAAAAAAGATCGTGACAGTAGTTGTAACACGATGGGGGAAAAATTGGGTTAACCTAGGCATCACTGTGCCCAAGACGGTCTAAAGGCCCAACAAGGTGAGGGTGGAAGAAAGTAACCTGCAGTGGCGTGGGGGATACACGCCGCAGGGGGAGGCTCTCTCCCCCACAACCACCCATAACACTGAAAGTGGGTGAGTACTATAGTCGGGAGTAAAACTCGAGCCCTCTTAGGAGATGCAATACTCTGCTATTGGTTATCTCGTCATCTAGGTAGTGAGGTATGTAACTTGAGAGCATGCCGCAGACCGGCCATCAGGGCGCATTCAACATGAACGTGCGCTGTCGTCGGTAGACTACCCCAGTGTAGAAGGAACTCGTGTATGAGTTTCGTGTGGCCGATGTCTAATCGGCACTGCACAATGGCATCTTTCCGAGATGCCTGGAAAGATGTATGCCACACCTTAGTGGACCCCTTAATCGCTCTTAACTTGTTTTGGGTCGTACTAGCGCGTCATTTCAATTCCCAGAGCCTCAAACTATTGCATCGAAGTCGTAATCCTAAGTCTGTGTCCGGTATTCCGATGTCAACATGATATCCTGTACTGGTGTTGTTGACTTGACGGTCGGCGAATTCATTTCCAGCTAATGCCTACGTGACTCGGTGTTCAGACGAAGGTCACTGACTTTACAGAGTTGTAGAGGTCAACCAGTAGGTCCTGGATGCTCACAACCAAAATATTTTTGGAATAACACATGCATATGCCTTTTAAGTAACTCAGGGAATCGCAACAGATCAGAAAGTTCGTCGCGGCCGGGGATTTGACGTACCGCAAAGCCTGAGATGTGGCAATCAACTCTGTAGTGTATACGGTGCAGGCACCCAGGAAAAAGTGCTTCTCATGTCCCCTTGATGTGCAAAAGAGTAACCAACCCTGTCGTTGACTTTCGATCCATCCGTGTAGATGCATAACGAATTAGAATAATCGTGAAGCATCGAACGAAACAGTTGTCGGAGAGGGGTAGGGTCAGCGTCCTTCATAGGCGACAAAAGAGGTCCATCCACATACAGGACAGGGTACAGATCACAGGAGGCTGTTGGTGGTTCTTTAGTAGAGTATCAAGCCAGATGCTAGCTGGTCTACTCAGTTTTGGGCGATACGCAAACAGTCTGAAATGTTGGTTCTGGAACAGGGTTGAGTGACATGATAAGTAGGCATCCGACAGATTGTGACTGCATAATTAGTCCAGAAGCTAATGCGATCTAACCTGCACCCCGGCTTTCACGAGGAGGCTGTCAACAGAACGCACATGGAAAGCCCCCATTGCCACAGCGCTTTGTAATATCTCAGAAGAAATATGCAGTTCGCGCCCCACGAGGAGTCGCTAAGAAAACAGAGTATTTAGCTTCTTCATGAAGTTGTCTTGAGCCGGCGGACATGTAGCAGCCAAGTTAGCTTTGTTGTCAAAATACCACAGAATTGAAAAGCTTCAACTACTTCAAGTAACTGGTCACCAAGATAAACTTGTGACTGCGGTTGCACAGTCCGAAATAGGCAAAAATGCACAACTCGTCATTTTGCAGGATAAGGTTGATAACCATGGTTCAGGGCCCGGTCATGTACTCTCAAGACGGCCCCCTGAAATTGGCGCTCAGTGGCGTGCAGTGATGTGGATGCATAGTGTAGGCAAAGATCACCCACGTGCAGCGACGCAGTCACTGTGGGGCCCACTGCAGGTATGATACCATTGATGGCCATAGCGAACAGCTCCTGATGGACTCCAGTTTCCTCTATATATTGGTTGCTGGGAGTCGAACCTATCCGGACCCGAAAAAGTCAGAGACAGAAATTTTGGATAAAAGTGGCTAAACTGCCCCAGAAAAACCACTTGTGCACTATAAATAGTACAGTACTGGCCATTAAAATTGCTGCACCACGAAGATGACGTGCCACAGACGTGAAATTTAACCGACAGGAAGAAGATGCTGTGATATGCAAATGATTAGCTTTTCAGAGCATTCAGACAAGGTTGGCGCCGGTGGCGACACCTACAACGCTCTGACATGAGGAACGTTTCCAACCGATTTCTCATACACAAACAGCAGTTGACTGGCGTTGCCTGGTGAAACGTTGTTGTGATGCCTCGTGTAAGGAGGAGAAATGCGTACTATCACGTTTCCGACTTTGATAAAGGTCGGATTGTAGCCTTTCGCGATTGTGGTTTATCGTATGGCGACATTTATGCTCACGTTGGTCGAGATCCAATGACTGTTCCCAGAATATGGAATCGGTGGGTTCAGGAGGGTAATACGGAACGCCGTGCTGGATCCCAACGGCCTCGTATCACTAGCAGTCGAGATGGCAGGCATCTTATCCGCATGGCTGTAACGGATCGTGCAGCCACGTCTGCATCCCTGAGTCAAAAGATGGGGACGTTTGCAAGACAACAACCATCTGCACGAACAGTTCGACGACGTTTGCAGCAGCACGGACTATCAGCTCGGAGACCATGGCTGCGGTTACCCTTGACGCTGCATCACAGACAGGAGCGCCTGCGATGGTGTACTCAACAACGAACCTGGGTGCACGAATGGCAAAACGTCATTTTTTCAGATGAATCCAGGTTCTGTTTACAGCATTATGATGGTTGCATCCGTGTTTGGCGACATCGCGGTGAACGTACATTGGAAGCGTGTATTCGTCATCGCCATAATGGCGTATCATCCGGCATGATGGTATGGGGTGCCATTGGTTACACGTCTCGGTCACCTCTTGTTCGCATTGACGGTACTTTGGACAGTGGACGTTACATTTCACATGTGTTACGACCTGTGGCCCTACCCTTCATTCGATCCCTGCGAAACCCTACATTTCAGCAGGATAATGCACGACCGCATGTTGCAGGTCCTGTACGGGCCTTTCTCTATACAGAAAAAGGTCGACTGCTGCCCTGGCCAGCATATTATCCAGATCTCTCACCAATTTAAAACGTCTGGTCAATGGTGGTCGAGCAACTGGCTCGTCACAATACGCCAGTCACTACTCTTGATGATCTGTGGTATCGTGTTGATGCTGCATGGGCAGCTGTACCTGTACACGCCATCCAAGCTCTGTTTGGCTCAATGCCCAGGCGTATCAAGGCCGATAGTACGGCCAGAGGTGGTTGTTCTGGGTATTGATTTCTCAGGATCTATGCACTCAAATTGCGTGAAAAAGTAATCACTTGTCAGTTCTAGTATAATAAGTTTGTCCAATGAATACCCGTTTATCATCTGCATTTCTTCTTGGTGTAGCAATTTCAATGGCCAGTAGTGTATATGATGTCGCCAGGCAGTATCGAATGCCTTCTGTATGTCAAAGAACAAAGCAGTCAGATATTGGCGATGCGCGAAAGCATTGAGCACTGCAGATTCCAGATGAATCAGATGGTCTGCGGTGGACCAGAAAGCCCGAAAGCCGCTTTGCAATTATGATATATGCACTCCACTTTCAATGCACCAACAAAGACAGCGGTTGACCATACTCGAATAGTTTACACAACCCATTTGTCAGACAGATTGAATGGTTGGTAGTTAAAATATGTGGGTCCTTTCCCGGTTTCAAGACAGAAATAATAACTTCTTACCACTGAGAGAGAAATTATTCTTCCCTCCAAATACAACTGGAATCCCAACGATATGTTTCATGTTGTCGGTACGAAGATGTTTCAGTGTTTGGTTTTGGTTTTTGTTGGGTCCAGGAGCGCTGCGAAACTCTCATTAGCTAAACGGGACACTATGACAGAAAACCGTGTGCATGGGAGGACAGCGGGTGGCGCTCGGCGATGCGTTTCTGGGTAAGGTGTGGAATCGCATAGATGAGACATATTCCTCCCAACAGTCCTGCTTCCTTTTCTTTATTAAATACCCGGAGTCTCTTTAATCCTTATAAATTATCTATAGAGGAATGGCCCTTTGAAGCTTCCTGTGGCGTTTCCTGATTGCTACGGCTATGTCTTCAGACCACCATGGCACCGACGATCCTCGAAATGAGCCGAAGGAGTAGGTTATCGTTGCTGCAGCAGCATGAATAATAGTGTCAATAGTATCCTGTACCACTTTATCGATATCTATCGTACGACTGGCTTCAAAAATGGCTGTAGAGGAGGAAACTTGCCAGTCAGCTTTCTGAAGCGACCAACATTGAGCGTGCTTCTATTGTCTGTGAACGGAGAGCGAGAGAACGATAGGAAAGTGATCGCTGTCACAAAGATCGCCATTGACACGCCTCTGAATAAGGAATAAGATACTCAGGCTGCAAACTGAGATCAATAGGTGAGTATGTTCGGTGGGCTGCACTGAAATGTGTTGCAGTTCCAATGTTGAATAGGCAGACGTCCACTTCTGAAAGGAGGGTACTAGTACCCTGCCTCTGCGATACAGTGTCGCCGTCCGACAGAGGATTATGGGCCTTTAAGTCCCCCCGGTGAGAGGATGGGTGGAGGCAGTTGTTCCTCTAACAGTGACAATGGAAAGATCTGTCTGGGGATAGCCTATATAAACATTACTGACATCCGAACTGACACGCTATCGGCCACGGCTTCTAGTTCAGTGATAAGAGGTAGTTGCCCACTGAAAATACCAGAGCGATGAGGGTACAAACACCACCAGACGCTCTCTAGACATTAACGCGATTGCTACATTAAGGTTTGTAGTTTTTAAGAGCAGGTAGATGTGTTGCCGTGAACTGTGTTTCCTGAAGTGCTATGCCACTTACGGAATAAATAGCCAGTAAATGACGGAGTTCGGTCGGATGGTGATAATAACCATTACAGTTCCATTGAAGGAGCATTGGAAACAGGTCTGAGAAAGTGACGAATGGAAATATGGGTGTGATTACTTCGCTACCAGGTCGCAGTCCACCTGATTGTGTGATACTTCATCGATATACATAGGCTCGAACTTTGCAGGGGTGAGGAGTGGGACATCCAGTGACTCAAAGTGGTTTATCTTTCTGTTTATCTTTGGCCTTGTGAGATTTCCATTTCTGTGAAGATTTCCCCGTTTTTCCAGGAGCGAAGTGGACTGTATTTTTCTTTGGCCCTTAGCCTACGGCTGCTCGTCTTTGTCTCAAGAGGGTGGCCTCTGACAGGGGCCAGAGGATGACTAGTCACCTCCGGCCACACTGGTGGTATGGGAACCACCGGTGCTGCCGGGGTAGGGGATGTTGGGAGCTGATATTCCCTCCCCCAACTGTGGAGCATGCCCTGGAATACGTCCAGGGCCAGGACACATTGAATTGTGTGAGGCTAGGACTGTGCCACAACAGTCTCAAAATTTGAGACCATATCAGTTAGATGAAGTCTTTCAGACTTTTTCTTTGCATATTGATAATACGGGCGGTCAAATGTTTTCTACTCTTGAAATTACTTCTTCTCAAACACTAAGCAACGCGTTGAATGAAGAGGGTGCGATTCCAGACACATTGAGGGGATTGGTCATAAGGACTGCCCTCATGGGATGCCTGTCCACATGCTTGAGAGACAGCCTCATTAGAACAGCAGGAGGATATGTGTCTGAACATTTGACACCTAAAACATATCATCAGAGGAGGAAGGTAAGGCCAGAAATCATATCTGTAAACCATGGCTTTAATCTTCCCAGGAAAAATGTTGCCATTGAAGGTGAGTCCCTTCTGGATGTGACGAATAGAATGGACTCCACACCTCGCCAGATTAGTATGCAGCTTTTCATCAATTTGTAGCGTTAGGTCCCAATGGAAGACAACACCCTGGGTTCTATTGAGCTTGTTATGAGGAGAAATGGTGACTGATACATCTCCTAAGTTTACACGGACCTGAATGCCTGTGATTGGTTGGCATGCGATGTTTTGATCAGCGGAGATCCCTTTATCATATTTTCTATTGCTGCGACCTCCCCAAACTGATCAATATTTTCAAACATAAAGCAGTGGCTCCGTTGTAACGAAAGATCGGCTGTCAGTTCGGGAACAAACCAAGAACTCGGCAAACTGTCCACTTTCATTTCTCCTTACCTGGCTCTCGTCTTGAGGCGTGGTCAAAGACGGAAATATCATAGGATTGTGACCTTCTGCATTAAAATCACTGTTCCTGACTGTTGAGACGGCCGTGTTGGCACGGTCACCATTAAGTTTGATGTGTTTCATTGCAGATCATCTGCACTGATGCCACTCACTCTTTTGGGAGGATCTCCCAGTGGATGCCAACCCTCCCAGGCAAAGGCCACCTCGCACAGTAACCATTGCCCGGCGCCCCAGCACCCCAAAGTTAATATGCACGTGCTCACTGACTGACACAGGGAGGTTACAGATCAGGCATCGACAATGCGATCCCTGCCTTGTCAGGGAGCTACCACCGAGACGGTACATGACAATCCGGCCACGACAGACTGGCTACCACGCTGTATTTCGGATGCAGAGGTAGATCCATTTGATTGGCAGGTACAAAACATAATAGCGCACAGTGGAGAGCTAATGCACCACAGGAAGACACCCTTCCTCAAATGGCGCGCACTTATGTAAAATTTGGAAAGTGAAGGTCAAACCCAAAATGGGAAAAATATGTAAAAAGCCAGAAAAGGTGAGGGGAAAAAGCCTTAAAACGAAAAGAGCGAAAACCTTCAGAAGTCCAAAGTATAGTTGAAATATCAAGGTGAAAGAGTGATGAAATAAAAAGACAAAAGACTCCTGTTAATTACTTCTTACGACAGGGTCTATTATAACCTTCGACATTCCAGGGGGGGGGGGGGGGGGGGGTCGCCCAAACCAGGAGAAAACCTCTTTAAGACGCTGAATGGCCGTTTCAGTGGTAGTTCCCTGGCTAGGGAAGAGACCGACGAAACGACTAAAGGCTTCCACTATGACTAAGATATACCTATTTCCCGAGTCCAGGGTAACGGTCCTAAATAACCTACAAATAATCTGTCCATAGCACCGCACTCTCGATTATTTGAGGAAACCTGTAAGGGTATTTTGTCTAGGCTTAGCTATCTTACGATCCTCACAGTGGGCGATCTGATAGCCGAATACAAGATAGGCCATGTTAGGTGTTCTTTATCCTTTTCGATCGTTTTGTACATTTCCAGGTATCCTTCACACAATGACCAATGAAAATAATGTAAGACGCTAGGGCCAACTGCTTGAGCAGCCAAATTTTTGGTTTTCCGTCATTACGGGTACGACAGCATAATACTCCTTTACTTAAATGGTACTTGACGACTTTCCTTCCTTTATCTGTCTCCCGATTTCCCCGCCTGCGTTCGTCCTCCTGCTTCAGGGGCAAATCCAGGAAAATACTGGGGGTCTTTGTCAGCACAGTGGTACTAAATGCCTTGTGATGACTTTCTAGAACTTCAGGTTCAGATTTCTCAACACTGTTAGCCTAGCGCCTCTCAGCTACTTCAATACTTGTCTCAGGTGGTCGTGGTGTTTACTGTAAACAACGACATCTAAATAATTATACACAAATTTAAGCAAACTCTCCAAAGACTGAATCCAACAGACGGGACAGGACTGCGGTACCTATGGCTAATATGAAGGGCACAGGGTTAAACTCATAATAGTTCATATCCGTACAGAAGGCTGTAATAGGTTTAGATTTTTCAGATAAAGTTTCCTGACGGTACGCCTGATTTAAGCCTAGTACAGTAAAGTATCAAGCTCCACTACTTCAGGGAAAACAATTATGTAAATCCAGCGAGGGTATCGACCCCAGAACAACATTGTTTAATGCCCAATAATCAACTACCAGTCTATAACCCTCCCCTCCTTTCTTAGGAACAAGAGAAATTAGTGCTGCAAAGGATGACTTCAAGGGTCTAAGTAACCTATCTTCCAATACCCGATTAATCATCTTTTTTCGGTACGGTGACAGCCGCACTGATACCTCATCGGTCAGCTGAATATCGTATTCGATGTTATTAGTAACTTCCAATCGCTCGGTCAACACATCAGGAAACTGTTCTAACAATTTCAAAACATCTTGTGAATTGTTTGCTTCCAAATGATCTAGCTGAAACTGTTTCCCAAACCAGAAACCTCATTTACGTGCTGACCTGAGCTATGTGCACAAACATATATTTAAGTTCAGGACAATATAAAAAAAGAAATCTTTTCCTGCGTAATCCAACATACACTATGACTTAGTTATGAAGTAGCAACCCAAAATCAGGTTCATAGAAAGGCCTGTAGTGACTATTAATTCCAATGGCGAGTTAAAATACTGAACCCTAACTTAACTCATACTGAATAATAACAGACCCCTCTCCTTTGGCAGTGGGGCATTGCTGTTTGAGCGACTTCAGTTGGGGGAACTTGCATAGGTGTTTATGCCGTTGGAACCATGGTAATTTATTAGGGAACAACTACTTCCAGAACCCAAGAGGCTGCACACCCACTCTCGGTTAACGGCGGCGCACGTGAAGGGAAGAGCACTATTCGCGCCCCTTATTACAACTTTTAGACGCCCTCCCCTTCTATAGCCAATACTGTCAGCTATTCTTAATGACCGAGTAGGACCGAATTTGCCATCTTTTGCAAAATGACCAGGCTGGTGGCAACGGAAACAATTCTATGATCGAAGAAACACCTGCTGTCTGTTCTCTTACTTTGCCCTAGCAGAACTTGTGTCCCTTTCATGATCATTGGTCACTCGCTTTTCATCCAGCAGCTGAAGTTCATAATTGTGATTAATCCATCAAGTTCTTTGAAATTATTTGGCCTACCGCAAAAAACCACCATCGAACGGTCCTGAGGACGTATTCCTTCCAAAATAGTATTAATCGTTTACACTTCAGTAGTTTCAAGACAAAGAGCCACAGTAGCGCTAAGATCACTTTCCACGTCAGAGGCAAAACTCTCATTATAATGCTGCACCCTGAAATAATGCTCATTCATCAACTCATTCCTACTTCTGATGGACAAATTTCTACAAATGATGCTTTTACGCAAGTTCTCTATTGACCCTACTAACAGCCTGAGTAGCCAAAGCACTTAATCTACTAGACGTCTACTAGATGAGTAAAATAAAAATAAATACCTTTTGTCATAGAATAATTAATTTGAAGTACAAGCGAATGAGAGTTACGAAGGGCATCAACTTTTAATTGTAACTTAACTGACCACCACAAAAACTGTATCATTTATGACCTTGATTCAATTGACGACACGTCAATCCCTGCTATTAGTTTTGCTATTGGGTTACGCAGCTTATTAAAACAAGACCACGACCCTCCGTCACCATTCTTTTACACATAGCTGCGCTGACAGGTCAAATTCACACCATCATCCGAAGATTCCTGCGCCAGGAAGCCTACACTTAAGGTTTGCAATTGGGGTGCTTCATCTCGTCCCTGTCTAGCGTTACAGCGTTTTGTTATTCACATTACCTTGGGCTAGATTCCTGATTATATTACCCAAATGACTAAGCTCAGCGCGGCGTGGGGTAGCCGCGCGGTCTCAGGCGTCTTGCCTATGTGCCAATGTTCGCGCAGCTCCCCCCTTACCTCCCCCCCCCCTCCCCCCATCGGAGGTTCGAGTCCACCCTCAGGCATGTCCTTAGCGTAAGTTAGTTTAAGTAGGGACCGATAACCTCAGCAGTTTGGTCCCATTTTTTTTTTCTTTTTGGAACTTACCACCACCAACCAAGTTGAGCCTTAATACTCGTTATCTGCTTAAGGGTGATATAAATATTTTGGAAGAATTCAATATTGGATTGCACCGCAAAGAGCTGTTCGGAACATAGGGTAGCTGCTGACCTACCTCGCTATCGCTCTATTTAGGCAGCTGAACCGCACAATCTAAGGCGCCGCGAAGCCTGTTTACAAGTTCTGCGACGCTTCGTTCTGTGTCCTGGTCCCGTATTCTTAATTCATACAGGAGAAATTCCTTTTTCATATGAGATACGGTGGTCACATCTCGTACATCCATATTTACCGATGATAACCTGAAGCACGCCACACACACAATACCAAACAGTACAATTTGCTTAATAATATTACTTAAAATATTTTACTAAAATGTAAAATTTTCCTTACCACGAAACCACGCTCTTGCTACCATATGGAACCCAGTTAATTGTTGCGCAAGGTGAACAAGATCTCTGGAGTGGTAAGGTCTGGTAGCCCCGAAAACAGACTTAAAATTCTCATAAGATTTTTATTTTAAGCCAGACATGTATTGCAAGGAAATTTGACATGTTACAACAACCAAATAGTGCAGCATATAAAATTCTATGCCTTTTGCAAAATTAAAAGAAAGATTATAATAAGTTTACTTTTATTTACACCAAATCTGCCCTGGTAGCACAATAAACCTTACAGAAAAAGTGCTTCAGCTTCTTGTAGCTTGAATCTTAACTGACTCGAAATTTATAGTGACTGAATTTAAATGCAAAAAATTGTTTTACTGAATCGAAAGTCAGGGAAACGTGAAGATAAAAAATTGTTTCCTTCCTTTTCTTGACAGGGATTACAGCTAATAAACTAACATCTGACAAACATAAGACATTTATTTTACAAGATGGCACTTGTGCGAGTGATCTACCTTTTCAAGTGAAAATAATTTTAGGCGGATCACTCTAGATAGAACAGATACAAATGGATTCTTCCGCCACCACACGAACCTGCGAAATACAGTACAGGAAATAGACTGACACTTATAAACAACAGTGAGAACCGTTCTTGATACCACAACACACTAATTACGATGATAAATATTTAGTCAAGTTCTCAATGACATAGCAGCTGAGAACAATCAGTAATAACTTTAGCTGAATCACTGCAATTAGTTCAGTCCGTGCAGTCTAGAGCGACGTTTAAAAGGAGAGCACTTCGCCGAACAACAGATCATGACCAGCAAACATAACAGCGCACATAAGTGTATCTTGAGCAGGTTTCACATTAAACAATAATACCAACAGTCCACAGAGAAGGCGCAGATCAATTAACTGTATCTGCAACCGGCGTGTGGCTATAATCTGAGCAAGAGCAGGAGCCAACTAGATGTCATGAGACACGGTGTTCAATTTTTCAAACGCAAATCCTCACCAGCAACAATGACCGGCGTGCAGTTGCAGCCCGACGTTTAACATGGTCTTTATGCCAGCAACGGATCAACTCCAAAACGACCAGGGGCGTGTGTAGCAGAAAAACAATTTCTCCTCAAGAATGCACACCGATGGAGTGCCCCGCCACCAACGTTCACTAATTACGCAGGCTTTGTTCTGTCTAGCACGCTGCCAAAGATCTTTGGTACAGCGAGATCGATTACTTTAGTACAACGGAATCGATCCGAGTCGACCATTTCTCACAATGAGAAATCTGGAAAAGGTATTGAATTTCAGGGAGAGGTGTCGTAATTTTGTCAGAGAGGGCAAATGACATGCAAGAGCACTTGAAAGGAATCGACAGTGTACTGAAACGAGTTTATATGACGAACATCAACAAAAGTAAAACAAAGGTAATAGAATGCAGTCGAGTAAATCAGGCGATGTTACGAGAATTGTATTAGAAAATGGAACAGTGGTGGTGGTAGATGACTTCTGCAATTTGGGCAGTGAAATAACTGATGATGGGTGAAGTAGAGACGACGTAAAATGCAGACTGGCCGTAGCAACGAAACCATTTCTGGAAAAGCGGAATCTGTTAACATATAACATAAATTTAAGTGTTAGGATGTCTTTTCTTAAGGTGTTTGTATGGTGTGTGGCCTTTTATAGAAGTGAAACACGCACAATAAGCAATTCAGACAAGAATAATGTATAAACTTCTGAAAGGTGCTGTATAAGAATGCTGAAGTGTAGGTTGGTAGATCGAATAACTAATGAAGAGGTCCCGTTGTTCTTTTTATGGTCCTTCCAAAGATTGGTGTGATACAGACCTGCACACTATTCTGTTCTGTGCAATCCTCTTCATCTCCAAATAACTACTGGAAGCTACATCCATTAAACCTCTTTACTGTATTCATCTCTTAGTCTGTCTACAATTTTTAGCCCCCCCCCCCCTCCCACTCCTCCCTCTCCCCACACCCCCAGTAGCACACTGACAATTCCTGGATGGCTCAGAACGAGTCCCGACAACTGATTTCCTCTTTTCGTCAAGTTGTACTGCAAATTTCTTTTCTCCCTATTTCGATTTAATAGCTCCTCATTAGTTACGCAATCTACCCATCTAATCTTCAGCATCCACCACGTTTCAAAAGCGTCTGTTTTCGTATTTTTTTCTTGCTTGAACCTCTTAGCATCCACTTTTCACTTTCCCACAAGGCTACAAACCAGACAAATAGCTTTCTAACACTTAAATTTATATTCGATGTTAGCAAATTCCTCTTTTCTTTCATTTTATATCCTCTCTGCTTTGGCCATTATCTGTTATTTTGCTGCCCAAATAGCAAGACTGAACTACTACTTTCAGTGCCTCACTTGCTAACCTGATCTACGCAGCACCGCCCGATTTAATTCGACTACATTCCATTATCCTAGTTTTACTCCAGTTGACGCCCATCTTTTAATATCTTTCGAAGACATTGTCCTTACCGTTGTGATGATACAGGTTATTTCGCTGTATCATTATGAGTCTAACTGCAGCAACGATATATGGCATGTACCAATATTTGCCTAGTAATTTTAAATATTAGGTAGTAAATAAACTTTTTCTTTAAGTAACGTTCAAATTTTATAGAAAATTGTAAAATGTGTATTTGTTTGTTATCTGGTTCATGTGGAGCGCAACAAATAAGTGGCAACCGAATGTGATCTTCACCCATATACGAAATACTAGCGTCGCAAAATTTAGTTTTCAACGAATCGTTGGCCTTGGAAAGAACAAGATGCCACATACTACACTTACTTCCTATGTTCACTATTTTTAACAACATGAACTTGTGAAAAAATGTAATACGAAACGATTTATCTTCAGTTCTGAATGAGCTTTTTATCAATCAGTAACTCTACAAATCAGAAATACTTAATATATATTAAGTAATTGTTTAAAGTTTTACACGCCAAAGAATGTATAATGTTCTCATAAATAAATCTTTGAAAGTGTTTAAGTGAATACAAATGTATTTGTGAAGCTATTTTATGGCATGTTACTATTGGAATTATTTTGAGAGGCGTATACCGAAGCATTCTTAATATCCATCAAGCTTATAAAGTCAATATAATAATTTGTGTTAAAGCTCATGAACTGATGGACTACGATCTCTGGCCCTGTGAAATTACAACTGCGTGAGACCGACGTTGAGTTTTTGAAATCAAAAAGGATAGAAGCTGAATATAATAAGGCACCAGGGGAAAATATAATAACGGCAGAAACGTTGAAGGCAGAGGTGGAACGCTTCAGAAAGAGATACACAATCTCATAAGTGAACTAAGGAGAAACGAGGAGATCCCAAAAGAGTGGAAGTCAGCTACCATTAGCCCGCTGCACTAAAGGAACAGCAAAAGGAATTGCAGTAGGTAATTATAGAGGTATTTCTCTGCCGAGCGTACCATACAAAGTGTTATAATTAATAATTCTTGAAAGGTTGAGGCCTTTTGCTGAACAGATTGTTGGAGAGTATCAGGCAGGTTTTTGTGCAGCAAGTTCAACAGAGGACAAATTTTCACCATGACACAATGAAACTTATCTTAATAACAATAGTATGATTGTTACTACTTATTAAACGTTTTACTCACTGTCAGTATTTTCAAAATGCTTCATTCTATTTCCTCATCTCAGATGTAATCAGTAAATCAATATAAAAACCTTGTCACAAATCTCAGTTACAAAAGAGTGTATCTGCCTTATACAGTGTTACATTAATGTTTTTCTACTTGAAACTCTCTTACATACTGTGAAACACATCTACAATAATTGACCTAAGAATTGCTATGTTGCACAATTTTACGAGCTCATCTAACTACTGGGAAGGGTTGTACATGAAACAGGAGTAAAAGGGTTTGTTTTGTTGAGCACAGCATGCTAATTGTTTCTGTTGAAAGAAATGTGTCATTACGGAGTCATCATCAGCCTGTCAAATAAAGTAAAATCCGTGGCCACAAGGGGTTCTAATATACGTATGTACTAACAAAGTAATCATATCTAAGAAGTATCTGCTTAATGTGCTGTGCAAAACAATAAATAGTTGATGTACAAAGATTATCACTAAACATCGTGGAACCAACAGGGATCATGTGAAACAAAGTTGTGTTGACCTCCTGAGAAAAACAACTGTAAAATTAGGAACATAAACACAGGTAGAATCTCTCATCACCAGAATGAACGAACAGTCATCTACAGGCAAAAAAATCGTTTGGAAAATCACGAAAAATCAAATGTAGCATCCTCTCCAACAGTTATCAATAACCCCCATTCTCAATGGATACGAAAACAGTTTCTCAGGCAAAAAAATTACAAAATATAAATAGTAAGAAAATCACAAGTTCCCTAACCATATTGCCATCTTCCGAGGCATCATCAATACACCGCTTAAAAACATATCACATCAAGCTACTCCACAACATCATGTCATATCCACTATCAAAATTCCTCCAATACGTCATCATTCACCTTCAAATCAACTAAACAAACAATGTGTCTTGCCTTGTTACTCAAATTTTATAATGATTACTGTACAACCTAGGTTTCGGGTTATAAGCCCATTTTTAAGTACATTACTTGAATCATTACATGAACCATGGACCTTGCCGTTGGTGGGGAGGCTTGAATGCCTCAGCGATACAGATAGCCATACCGTAGGTGCAACCACAACGGAGGGGTATCTGTTGAGAGGCCAGACAAACGTGTGGTTCGTGAAGAGGGGCAGCAGCCTTTTTAGTAGTTGCAGGGGCAGCAGTCTGGATTATGGACTGATCTGGCCTTGTAACACTAACCAAAACGGCCTTGCTGTGCTGGTACTGCGAACGGCTGAAAGCAAGGGGAAACTACAGCTGTAATTTTTCTCGAGGGCATACAGCTTTACTGTTTGGTTAAAAGATGATGGCGTCCTCTTGGGTAAAATATTCCGGAGGTAAAATAGTCCCCTATTCGGATCTCCGGGTGGGGACTACTCTAGAGGACGTCGTTATCAGGAGAAAGAAAACTGGCGTTCTACGGATCGGAGCGTGGAATGTCAGATCTCTTAATCGGGCATGTAGGTTAGATAATTTAAAAGGCAAATGGGTAGGTTAAAGTTAGATATAGTGGGAATTAGTGAAGTTCGGTGGCAGGAGGAACAAGACTTTTGGTCAGGTGAATACAGGGTTATAAATACAAAATCAAATAGGGGTAATGCAAGAGTACGTTTAATAATGAATAAAAAAATAGTGCTGGTAAGCTACTACAAACATCATAGTGAACGCATTATTGTGGCCAAGATAGACACAAAGCCCACGCCTACTACAGTAGTGCAAGTTTATATGGCAACTAGCTCTGCAGATGACGAAGGAATTGATGAAATATATGATGAGATAAAAGAAATTAATCAGATAGTGAAGGGAGACGAAAATTTAATAGCCATGGGGACTGGAATTTGATAGTAGGAAAAGGGAGAGAAGGAAAAGTAGTAGGTGAATATGGATTGGGGGTAAGAAATGAAAGAGGAAGCCACCTGGTAGTATTTTGCACAGAACATAATCTTAGCTAACACCAGGATTTAAATTGTACGACATTTCTTTCAGGGAGAGCATAAGGGAACAATTGACAGGAATGGGGGAAAGAAATACAGTAGAAGGAGAATGGATCAAAAAGTGAAGGCATCAGAGGATCAAGTAGTTAAAAAGACGAGGGCTAGTGGAGGTCCTTGGGTAACAGAAGAAATATTGAATTTAATTGATGAGAGGAGAAAATATAAAAATGCAGTAAATGAAGTAGGCAAAAAGGAATACAAACGTCTCAAAAATGAGATCGACAGAAAGTGCAAAATGGCTAAGCAGGGATGGCTAGAGGACGAATCTAAGGATGCAGGGGGTAAGATAGATACTGCCTCCAGGAAAATTAAAGAGACCTTTTGAGAAAAGAGAACCACTTGTATGTATATCAAGAGCTCAGATGGAAACCCAGTTCTAAGCAAAGAAGGGAAAGCAGAAAGGCGGAAGGAGAATGTAGAGGGTCTATACAAGGGCGATGTACTTGACAATATTATGGAAATGGAAGAGGACGTAGATGAAGATGAAATGGGAGATGTGATACTGCGTGAAGAGTTTGACAGAACACTCTAAGACCTGAGTCGAAACAAGGCCCCGGGAGGAGACAACTAAAAAATGTAATTTAATCTCAAAGATACAAGAAGAAAATTTGTTCGACTGTCATACCAGAGGAATACTCTAAAAAACTTTTTTATCATTGAAAGACAAAGGACTGATTTCGAGATTCTTTTATTTCTTCTAGTATTAACTATCTTTTTGTTCTGATGCGCTGGCGTAAAAGACGTACTGTATAGTTTCATGTCTATGTGTGTGTTAAATGAAGGTGTTAAATGATGAAAAATGTGTTTTATAATTTCTGTCAAGATCAAGCCTAAATCCCATACCAGTGGAATACAAATTATTCTGTTAATTCGAGAAGGCGAATTTTAGATGGAGGCGACGATCTTTACGACGGCGCCGCTCAACAATAGAGGTACGTGATTGTGCTCACTACTTTCCTTTGGTGGCCGCTAAGATTAATTTCGATGTGTTTTTGCCCAGACATTCAGAACCTGCAATCTTCCTTTTCGTATAAAAATAGGAGTTCGATTGAAAAAGAAATATTCTTAAATTTGAATAATTGCAATTCTTTTACCCAGGTCACGGGGAATGATAGAAAGTACGTGCCTCTACCCTGATTGTACGTTCGCTATCTCCGAGTGTGTTACGACGTAATTATTTTACACAAAAAAAAATTAAGATAGATCTTTCTCATCAAATTGCAACCACTCGTAAGCGAATGTACGTACCCGCTGAATGTGTCTAGTCAGTCGTGCGCATTGTTCTAAAGCTTTTCTGTTAATATTCTGTGGATTGCATCTCCGCAATTAATTTTTGTTTATGCCGCAAATCGCATTTCACGCGAAGTATTTATTACGCAAGTTTCAGGCCCCATTTAATGTCAAAAAATTCCGAAGTGCGGCTGACTAAGCAAACCGCTACAATAATTTCATATCTCTACAACTACAATAACAAAAAACAATGACAAAAAAACAAAAACAATAACAGAGAGGGTACGTTACACTGGCGACCGAGTGCCATGACGATAATTTCAGTAAAAATCAGTGGAAATTTTAGTTGAAATGTTTAAGCCATTTGTGCCATCCATTATTGCTATTACAACTCATTGTTTCTGTTGCATGTTACGCGAGCTACGTACCAAAAAAGAAAAAAAACCCATAGAAATTACCAATTTTTGAGAGAAAAGTGTTGGACCATTTAATGTTAATTCTTCTGACTACAAAACCATCCAAAAACACGTAAGGTAAGAGCAGCAGCACTACTACGCTTTAGTTGAAAGTAAATGTGGGATTGTTTTTTTCATTTTTTCGACACCCACTGCGTAGAACGAATCAGTTCCTTTTTTCCAAATTCTTGTCCATTATTTTTACGCAAAAATTGCAATAGTTCATTTGCTATTATATGTAAATGCATCACAAGATGGCGGACAAAATTTATTAATTGCGCGCGAAAAAGAAAAGAGTCATTTATCAGTCTTCTGTTTTGCCAGAGACATATTTTACTACGTGAATTTCCACGGACGAGCGCAGAGCCACCTGGGATTTATTTACGTGTAGTACGAGCTGTAGTGATAGTGAAGTTCGGCTGCACGCTGAGTTGTGAACCGCAATGGTGAAACTCAGATCTCAAACCAAAACCTTGGATAGTTCGTCAGATGAGGAAACCATAGTCCAACCTTTACCTAACCTTGAGGCAGAAAGTGCTGCGAATACTGAAAACACAGTCGCAGCGACCGGCAGTGCTCAGTCGCAAGCGACGGGCGACAATATGTCGACTACAGAAACAGACACGAATACTGACAATAAAAAAGACCCAGTAGAACCAGACCTCATGCGCATGTTTAGAGAGATGCAGACGAATTTAATGTCACAGTTTGCAGCTTACGTCACAGCTCAAATAGGTATTGTTAACACACGTGTAGAAAATGTTGCAGCACAAATGCACGCTCACACAGAAAATGTTACAGCACAAATGCACGCTCACATAGAAAATGTCACCACGCAGATAGATAATGTTGCAGCACAAATAGGTAGTGTAAATACGCGTGTAGAAAACATTACGACACAAATGGACAAAATAGAAAATGACATGAAGAAGCTGACCGACGTGCAAAACAACCTGACGACTCAACTGACCCAGTTACGAAGAGATGTAGCGGATCAAGTGATGGAGGTAGTACGCGAAGATTTAAATTACATGAGCCAAGACATTGACAACTTAAAGTCCACAGTTCAGGATATGCCAGAACGGATCCGTACTTTAACCGAAAATTTTGAAGCTATGAGTTTACAGCAGACCGAGCTTGGTGTCAAAATGCAGCAGGCTGTAAACCAAGTTGATGACATGACGAAACAACAAAAACAGCAGTTTGACGAATTTTTAGAGCAAAAAGACAAACATATCAACCATACCTTAGAGACAGAACTAAAAAAGCAATAACTCATATTGTAGAACAGGTGTACACTACCCAGAACACGTCCGTAACTAAACTACAAACTGACCTAGCTCAGTTACAAAAGACTCTGACACAGGACTTACCTGACTGGAAAAAACATGTAGACGAGCAACTAAAGAGTAAACACCCTACACAGAACGAGAGAGAACAACAGCCAGAAGAGGAATTTGATGACAGACGTACAGGTAAGAGTGACGATGCGGCAAACAGTATCTTTATCCCGATGTACCCGTGTTTTCACCTAACCAAGGTCGTAATGGTAACCGACATTACCGCGACGAACGAGAGAGACACCAGACAACCGAACCAACTTTGTCGGCTGTTCTGTTAGAGGAAAGCCTTATAAAACACAGGCAGTTCCAAGTGTTTATCCCAGAAAAAATCCGTCCACCCGGTAACTTTTGTAAAGTCATTTAAGAATGCCTCGTTTAAGAATGTGTTGCCTAAGACCTGGTCTGAAAAGCAAAAAATACAGTATGTAACTGGATATATACAAGGCGATGGTGCCCTATGGGCAATGGAAATGTCGGAAAACTGTCAGACTTTAGAACAATTTGAAAGTGCATTTTTATCTAAGTATTGGTCACAAGGTGTACTTTGAGATTAAGGAAAGCTTTGTTCAACCCGGAGCAATACAATCCAAAATTTGGATCACTCCGGAAGTATTTTGAAAAATACTTAAATAAAACGCGGTTCTGGGACGAGCCCGTCACACACACAGACGTACTGCGCTTCCTGAAGGCAAAATTACTGTTCAGCAACCGAGAAAAATTAGTACAAATACCAGAGAGCAATCTCGAATATTTCCTATCTGTATTAGATTCTATCGATTTAATTAATGAGGATGCCAGGCAAAATCAAGCCCACCAAAACAATTTTCGTGGCAGCGGTAGCAATCAGCCTGCGCAGCGCCAGCCGCATTTCGGCGTCAACAATGTAGCGTGCGCGGCTGAGTCGCGACCGGCTTTTGTCGATCGCGCCCCGACAGCACAGACGCCAGGCCCGAGTTCCGGGAGGAAATTACGGCAACAGCTACAACCAGACCTACCATCCACAGTACAATAGAAAAAGAAAAAACGGTGATAGGAATTTTTGTGGTTATTCCGATGACCGAAAACGTAACTGGAACAGAAATGGCAATAGGAACCAGTGGGGAAACAGTTACAATAATGTCTAACCTGAATTTAGCCGCAACCACAAGGGGGATCATCAAAGTAGGCAGTGGCAATATCCAGTTAACAGCCAAGCCTATCAATCTCAAACACTAGGTGACAATATGCCGCTAAACTCAGGGCAAAACCACGACAGGAATTCTCAGCTAAGGAACAACACATTAGGGGTAAATAATTGAAGTCGCAAACGAAACACAAACAGATGGGAACCGCGGAGCGTTAAACTAAACATGGCCTCATTATGCTCCCCAATGTTGACCATGGATAGTCGTGGGGGCGATCCAAGATAAGACAAGTATTAATCTCTATCACACAACAAGCCCAACGCCGAAAGAAGTATTATGATAAACAGCTACATGGTGTTACCAGATTTACAATCAGAGAAAAGGTGTTACTCAAAACTCACGTGAAATCTTCCTTGTTAGCTAAGAAAAACGCTAAATGGCAAATAAAATATACTGGTCCGTACGTAATTGTACATATTCCGCACGACGGATGTTATTTAGTTGCATACCCTCACAATGGCAAGATGAAAGGACTGTATGCACACAGAGACTTAAGAAAATTCTACTATAATTAAGTATCACACGCCATACCTATTAATGCACACGTATGAAATAAGTTACTGTGAAAAAGGAAACGAACACGATTAGGATAAAGAAAGTACATCTTATGCAGCTAAGTGAATAAGAACTTTCCACTATTATTGTTTACATTTGTCAGTGAACGTGGACGCAAGTCACAGGTAAGCTAGGACATACCCGTCAGTTGGTGACTAGCGATGTTTAACACGAAGTGTACTTGTAAGTTTTGACGGAATGTTTTTGTTTGGTCACAATGGTATTTCAGTTTTAAGTTTATATACGGAGGTATCTGGAGCGAACAATTAGCACAGACCTCGGAACAGTATAGATGTTATTTTTTTTATACCATTTATGTATCAAAGCAATAAGGTACAGGGTAAGTTACACAAAAATATTGGACTCCCTAAGGTACAAAGGATAAATGTGTGACGCAAGTACACTATAGGTGTAAGTAGGCTATTTAAGTTTTCTTATTGGTAACGCCACGTAGCGCTCTGTATGAAAATCACTGGCTGTGCTGTGTGCAGTCTGTGGCTGGGTGGCATTGTTGTAATATTCGCTATTGTAGTGTTGGGCTGTTGGCTGTTAACAGCGCGTAGCGTTGCGCAGTTGGAGGTGAGCCGCCAGCAGTGGTGGATGTGGGGAGTGAGATGGCGGAGTTTTGAGAGCGGATGATCTGGACAGAGACAGTAAATTTGTAAGACTGGATGTCATGAACTTATATATATATATATATATATATATATATATATATATATATATTATGATTTTGAACAATATTAAGGTAAATACATTGTTTTTTCTCTATCAAAATCTTTCATTTGCTAACTATGCCTATCAGTAGTTAGTGCCTTCAGTAGTTTGAATCTTTTATTTAGCTGGCAGTAGTGGCGCTCGCTGTGTTGCAGTAGTTCGAGTAACGAAGATTTTTGTGAGGTAAGTGATTTGTAAAAGGCATAGGTTAATGTTAGTCAGGGCCATTCTTTTGTAGGGATTATTGAAAGTCAGATTGCGTTGCGCTAAAAATATTGTGTGTCAGTTTAGTGTTGATCAGAATAGGTAAAAAGCGAAATGTCTGAGTACGTTCAGTTTTGCTCAGCTGTTTGAAAATCAAATAATGTAAGAGGTTTATCAGCACAGTAATTCAATAATTTTTCTTAGGGGACGTTTCATAGGTTGCTAAGAAAGTATTGCGTGTTTTTTTTTTTTTTGACGTATCCACACCACGAGGTTTTATCTACAAATGTATCGTTTGAAAGTGATGTTAATTTTTTTGGATGCTGCAATTATAAAAATGAGTTCTAGCTGTTAATGAAAGTTTAGCGTACTATATATCACACGCACAGTAACCTAATCTAAGGAAAGTGCACCTAAAGATAGTATTCATGAATAACAACTTGTGTGATCTTACTGTCATACAGATAATTTTTTTTCAACTTTATATACATGTTTGAATGCAAGTACGATGTTGAGATGCGATTAGTGAATGTTAACTGAGGCAAACATAACACCGTCTCTCATAACAAAATAAAGGAGTATGTACAAGGTAAGTTACAGTAAACCAACTAGCCGAAAAAAAAATGAGGTAACGCTGAAACAAACAATTACTTACAGGTGGCGCTCGGCGAGATACTGCGAGACTTCAATCGGCGGAGAAAAGCCACTAAGTTCCATTAATGTCACTATTACTGACGATTGACGTAATAAAACATTACCAAGATCACTGAGAAATACACTACGTGACACAAAGTAACGCCAGAGGATTTTAATAATCTGTTTTTTCAGTATGAAAACACTAAGGATGTATGATGACTTTAGAGGGGTGCAGTACACTTATTTTTTTGCTATGTTTATAGCATTTTGTCCAATCTGAGCAGAAGATATTTGATGGAAGGAAAAAGTAACCCAAACATGAACACAAAGAAACACCATATACCCAAGCACAGACTTTAGAGGCAGTAGCGCACAGCAGCCAAGCTTCATTATTAATCTGTTGTTTGTACTACCTAGCAATTTAAGTATAGTTATTTATTTATGTATGTATTTCCTTATTTTTAAATATTTGTTTGTTTATGATGCGTGTACCATGCATTGTTACAAACTTCGGTGACGAAAGGATGAAAAAAAAAATCCCCCCCACATAGTAACTCGCAGGTAGAAAATGAACAGATTTTGCCTCATTTGGAGACAACTTCTAAAAAACACTTATAGTGCGTTCATGTGCTAGTGTTGTCACTTCAATACATAAGTGCATCAGTAGTACGACATAAATTTAGAAAGTGCTGTTGTTCTCAAGCGTGTTCTCCTATGCTCTATGAAATGTCAGGCAGTGTCGCGACCGCGAAATGTAGTATTAGAGGCACGTACTCTCTGAGAACACAATCACCTACCAATTTATGTAATAAAATGTTGTGAGCAAAAAGTACGCCGACATAGTTCCGTATACAAGCACAGGAAAAAATAACGAACGTGGGCAATTATCATAAAAGACAAGCTAGTGGTATCATGAGCTACAGTTTTGTTTCTGAACGAACTGGATAATGAACAGGACAGTGTATATTTGCCCAGTGATAATGAGTTATTCAGCGTCAGTAACTTGTGAGCTATACGCAAAAGTTTTTGTTGATGAGGTCTTCAGTCCTGAGACTGGTTCGATGCAGCTCTCCATGCTACTCTATCTTGTGCAAGCTTCTTCATCTCCCAGTACCCACTGCAACCAACATCCTTCTGAATCTGTTTAGTGTATTCATCTCTTGGTCTCCCTCTACGATTTTTACCCTCCACGCTGCCCTCCAATACTAAATTGGTGATCCCTTAATGCCTCAGAACATGTCCTACCAACCGATTCCGTTTTTTAGTCAAGTTGTGCCACAAACTTCTCCCATATCCTATTCAATACCCCCTCATTAGTTATACGATCTACCCATCTAATCTTCAGCATTCTTCTGTAGCACCACATTTCGAAAGCTTCTATTCTCTTCTCGTCCAAACTATTTATCGTCCAAGTTTCACTTCCATACATGGCTACACTCCATACAAATACTTTCCGAAACGACTTCCTGACACTTAAATCTATACTCGATATTAACAAATTTCTCTTCTTCAGAAACGCTTTCTTTGCCATTGCCAGTCTACATTTGATATCCTCTCTACTTCGACCATCATCAGTTATTTTGCTCCCCAAATAGCAAAACTCCTTCACTACTTTAAGTGTCTCATTTCCTAATCTAATCCCCTCAGCATCACCTGATTTAATTCGACTACATTCCATTATCCTCGTTTTGCTTCTGTTGATGTTCATCTGATATCCTCCTTTTATGACACTGTCCATTCCGCTCAACTGCTCTTCCAAGTCCTTTGCTGTCTCTGACATAATTACAATGTCATTGGCGAACCTCAAAGTATTTATTTCTTCTCCATGGATTTTAATACCTACTCCGAATTTTTCTTTTGTTTCCTTCACTGCTTGCCCAATATACAGATTGAATAACATCGGGGATAGGCTACAACCCTGTCTCACTCCCTTCCCAACCACTGCTTCCCTTTCATGCCCCTCGACTCTTATAACTGCCATCTGGTTTCTGTACAAATTGTAAATAGCCTTTCGCTCCCTGTATTTTACCCCTACCACCTTCAGAATTTGAAAGAGAGTATTCCAGTCAACATTGTCAAAAGCTTTCTCTAAGTCTACAAATGCTAGAAACGTAGGTTTGTCTTTCCTTAATCTAGCTTCTAAGATAAGTCGTAGGGTCAGTATTGCCTCACGTGTTCCAATATTTCTACGGAATCCGAACTGATCATCCCCAAGGTCGGCTTCTACGAGTTTTTCCATTCGTTTGTAAAGAATTCGCGTTAGTATTTTGCATCCGTGACTTATTAAACTGATTGTTCGGTAATTTTCACATCTGTCAGCACCTGCTTTCTTTGGGATTGGAATTATTATATTCTTCTTGAAGTCTGAGGGTATTCCGCCTGTCTCATACATCTTGCTCACCAGATGGTAGAGTTTTGTCAGGACCCGCTCTCCCAAGGCTGTCAGTAGTTCTAATGGGATGTTGTCTATTCTCGGGGCCTTGTTTCGACTCTGGTCTTTCCGTGCTCAGTCAAACTATTCACGCAGTATCGTATCTCCCATTTCATCTTCATCTACGTCCTCTTCCATTTCCATAATTTTGTCCTCAGGTACATTGCCATTGTATAGATCCTCTATATATTCCTTCCGGCTTGCTGCTTTCCCTTCTTTGCTTAGAACTGGGTTTCCATCTGAGCTCTTGATATTCATACAAGTGGTTCTCTTTTTTCCAAAGGTCTCTTTAATTTTCCTGTAGGCAGTATCTATCTTACCCCTAGTGAGATAAGCCTATACATCCTTACATTTGTCCTCTAGCCATCCCTGCTTAGCCATTTTGCACTTCCTGTCGATCTCATTTTTTAGACGTTTGTACTCCTTTTTGCCTGCTTCATTTGAGCATTTTTATATTTTCTCCAGTCATCAATTAATTCAATATTTCTTCTGTTACCCAGGGAGTTCTACTAGCCCTCGTCTTTTTACCTACTAGATCCCTTGCTGCCTTCACGACTTCATCACTCAAAGCTACCCATTCTTCTTCTACTGTATTTCTTTCCCCCATTCCTGCCAATTGTTTCCTTATGCTCTCTCTGAAACTCTGTACAACCTCTGATTTAGTCTATCCAGGTCCCATCTCCTTAAATTCCCACCTTTTTGCAGTTTATTCAGTTTTAATCTACCGTTCATAACCAATAGATTGTGGTTAGAGTCCATATCTGCCCCTGGAAATGTCTTACAATTTAAAACCTGGTTCCTAAATCTCTGTCTTACCATTATATAATCTATCTGAAACCTTCAACTATCTCCAGGGTTCTTCCATGTATACAACCTTCTTTCATGATTCTTAAACCAAGTGTTAGCTATGATTAAGTTACGCTCTGTGCAAAATTCTACCAGGCTGCTTCCTCTTTCATTTCTTAGCCCTAATCCATACTCACCTACTACGTTTCCTTCTCTCCCTTTTCCTACTACCGAATTCCAGTCACCCATGACTATTAAATTTTCATCACCCTTCACTATCTGAATAATTTCTTTTATTTCATCATACATTTCTTCAATTTCTCCGTCATGTGCAGAGCTAGTTGGCATATAAACTTGTAGTACTGTAGTAGGCGTGGGCTTCGTATCTATCGTGGCCACAATAATGCGTTCACTATGCTGTTTGTAGTAGCTTACCCGCATTCCTATTTTCCTATTCATTATTAAACCTACTCCAGCATTACCCCTATTATATTTTGTATTTATAACCCTGTAGTCACCTCACCATAAGTCTTGTTCCTCCTGCCACCGAACTTCACTAATTCCCACTATATCTAACTTTAACCTATCCATTTCCCTTTTTAAATTTTCTAACCTACCTGCTCGATTAAGGGATCTGGCATTCCACGCTCCAATCCGTAGAACGCGTTTTCTTTCTCCTGATAATGACGTCCTCCTGAGTAGTCCCCGCCTGGAGATCCGAATGGGGGACTATTTTACCTCCGAAATATTTTACCCAAGAGGATGCCATCATCATTTAATCACACAGTAAAGCTGTTGCCCTCGGGGATAAATTACAGCTGTAATTTCCCTTGCTTTCAGCCGTTCGCGGTACCACAAGAGCAAGGCCGTTTTGGTTAGCGTTACAAGGCCAGATCAGTCAATCATCCAGATTGTTGCCCCTGCAACTACTGAAAAGGCTGCTGCCCCTCTTCAGGAACCACACGTTTGTCTGGCCTCTCAACAGATACCCCTCCGTTGTGGTTGCACCTACGGTACGGCTATCTGTATCGTTGAGGCACGCAAGCCTCCCCACCAACGGCAAGGTCCATGGTTCTGGGGGAGCATACGCAAATAGACAATTGAAAATACGTTTCATATCACAAACCTTTTTCTTCGAGGTAAAAGAGATATAGTGAATCGAGGGAGCCTGCTACGGTACGAGTGTTTGTGCACTATATAGGCCAGTGTGCCGTTGCAAGCCAAATAGTGTAGTGCAGTACTTACCTTTTGTGCAGTAAACTTAGAAGGCACCCAGTGGTCCCTTCCCACAGCCAAGGTGTACGGCAAGTTGTAACAAGTGCTGTTGGTTTTTTGCAAACTCTGCGAACACTGCACGAGACACTGAGAAGTATGGACCGCGACGCGCGGCATCGCTTTACGGCGGTGGGCCCACGCAACTGCTGAGCTTCAAACGGCGCGCAGCGCGCCATCAAACTGATTGTTGCGTCTGCAGTTATGCGCATCTGACGCATTATTATCTAACGGCGTAACATAGGAGGACAATTTAAATGCAAAGCAAAATCTACGTTTAAATGGACACCCAACAAAGTGCCAAGACATGTAGAAAAACAGTTCCCTGACACACTAAATAAAGTCTCACTACCACAGCTCATGATTCACGTCCCACGTTACCTTTGAACAACATCTCTCTCTCTCTCTCTCTCTCTCTCTCTCTCTCTCTCTCTCTCTCTATATATATATATATATATATATATATATATATATATATATATATATATTAGTATTAAGTACTATTCCGTGTGAATTTTTATTTGTTACATGTTTGTATTACCCACGACGAGACAATAGCAAAATGCGAAAAGGATGTCACTAAGCACATCCTGGTGTAGGAGAGGGAAGCAGTGGAAAGCACAAGCAACTCTAAGCAAGAACTAACGCCTCTTGCTGACCCAGACACCTCTGCTAGCCCCACACCCTAGATCCGTACACTCCAATAAATATGTGACTTACCTGTAAATTTTTTTTTTTTTTTTTTACTCAAGAGACAAAGACTTACGAAAAATGAATTTTATTGTCAACATGCGAACGAGAAGGCTGTTTATACGCCGATATATTATGTATAAAACAATGTGATACCCTTGTATAATACAATGTACAAAGAGATAATAAAATAATTTTGTGTATACTCTACGACATAAAAAAGAAAGAAAAGAAGAGAAAGAAGGTAAAAGGAGTATGTAACAATTCTGTGTATAATTATCCAGATGTGATGATTTTATGTGAAATACTATGTAAAGACAATGTAAAAGATTTTGTGTGTATAGTATGTAAGTTTGTGTGTTTTACGTGTGTTCTGTATATCCTAATGTATATGTTTTGTCCTCATTGCCTTGTGTCAGAACTGGCATCAAAACCATGTTTGTAGAATGAAGATATGGGAAGAAAGACACTTACAGTGCAGTCCCATTACGTGTGTATAACAGTCACGTGTTAAGTGTTTGGGCTCATTGCCCGGAAAATTGACATTTCTTGGGACAATCCGCCCAAGGGGGCGTTGAAAAGGAACTAAAAAATGTTGTAACTTATTCTCAAAGATACAAGAAGAAATTTTCTTCGACTGTCATACCAGAGGAATACTCTAAAAAACTTTTTTTTATCATTGAGAGACAAAGGACTAATTTCGAGATTCTTTTATTACTTCTAGTATCAACTATCTTTTTGTTCTGATGTGCTGGCGTAAAAGACGTACTGTATAGTTTCATGTCTATGTGTGTGTTAAATGAAGATGTTCAGTGATGAAAAATGTGTTTTATAATTTCTGTCAAGATCAAGCGTAAATCCCATACGAGTGGAGTACAAATTATTCTGTTAATTCGAGAAGGCGAATTTCAGATGGAGGCGACGATCTTTACGACGGCGCCGCTCAACGATAGAGGTACGTGATTGTGCTCACTACTTACCTTTGGTGGCCGCTAAGATTAATTTCGATGTGTTTTTGTCCAGACATTCAGAACCTGCAATCTTCCTTTTCGTATAAAAATAGGAGTCCGATTGAAAAAGAAATATTCTTAAATTTGAATAATTGCAATTCTTTTACCCAGGCCACGGGGAATGATAGAAAGTACGTGCCTCTACCCTGATTGTACGTTCGCTATCTCCGAGTGTGTTACGACGTAATTATTTAACACAAAAAAAATTAAGATAGATCTTTCTCATCAAATTGCAACCACTCGTAAGCGAATGTACGTACCCTCTGAATGTGTCTAGTCAGTCGTGCGCATTGTTCTAAAGCTTTTCTGTTAATATTCTGTGGATTGCATCTCCGCAATTAATATTTGTTTATGCCGCAAATCGCATTTCACGCGAAGTATTTATGTTTCAGGCTCCATTTCATGTCAAAAAATTCCGAAGAGCGGCTGACTAAGCAAACCGTTACCATAATTTCATATTTCTACAACTACAATAACAAAAAACAATAACAAAAAAACAAAAACTATAACAGAGAGGGTACGTTACAATTTCATTATAACTACTGACAGCATTGGGAGAGCCAGTCCTGACAAAACTCTACCGTCTGGTGAGCAAGATGTATGAGACAGGCGAAATACCCTCAGACTTCAAGAAGAATATAATAATTCCAATCCCAAAGAAAGCAGGTATTGACAGATGTGAAAATTACCGAACTATCAGTTTAATAAGCCATGGATGCAAAATACTGACGCGAATTCTTTACAGACGAATGGAAAAACCTTGTAGAAGCCAACCTAGGGGAAGATCAGTTTGGATTCCGTAGAAATATTGGAACACGTGAGGCAATACTGACCTTACGACTTATCTTAGAAAATAGATTAAGGAAAGGCAAACATACTTTTCTAACATTTGTAGACTTAGAGAGAGCTTTTGACAATGTTGACTGGAATACTCTCTTTCAAATTGTGAAGGTGGCAGGGGTAAAATACAGCGAGTGAAAGGCTATTTACAATTTGTACAGAAACCAGATGGCAGTTATAAGAGTCGAGGGGCATGAAAGGGAAGCAGTGGTTGGGAAGGAAGTGAGACAGGGTTGTAGTCTCTCCCCGATGTTATTCAATCTGTATATTGGGCAAGCAGTGAAGGAAACAAAAGAAAAATTCGGAGTAGGTATTAAAATCCATGGAGAAGAAATAAATACTTTGAGGTTCGCCAATGACATTGTAATTATGTCAGAGACAGCAAAGGACTTGGAAGTGCAGTTGAACGGAATGGTTAGTGGCTCGAAAGGAGGATATAAGAAGAAGATCAACAAAAGCAAAACAAAGATTATGGAATGTAGATGAATTAAGTCGAGTGATGCTGAGGGAATTAGATTAGGAAATGAGACACTTAAAGTAAAGGTGTTTAGCTATTTGGGGATCTAAATAACTGACGATGGTCGAAGTAGAGAGGATATCAAATGTAGACTGGCAATGGCAAGGAAAGCGTTTCTGAAGAAGAGAAATTTGTTAACATCGAGTATAGATTTAAGCGTCAGGAAGTCATTTTTGAAAGTATTTGTATGGAGTGTAGCCATGTATGGAAGTGATTCATGGACGATAAATAGTTTGGACAAGAAAAGACTAGAAGCTTTCGAAATGTGGTGCTACAGAAGAAGGCTGAAGATTAGATGGGTAGATCACATAACTAATGAGGAGGTATTGAACAGAATTGGGGGAAGAGGAGTTTGTGGCACAAGTTGACTAGAAGAAGGGATCGGTTGGTAGGACATGTTCTGAGGCATCAAGGGATCACTAGTTTAGTACTGGAGGTCAGCGTGGAGGGTAAAAATCGTAGAGGGAGACTAAGAGATGAATATAATAAGCAGATTCAAAAGGATGTAGGTTGTTGTAAGTACTGGGAGATGAAGAAGCTTGCACAGGATAGAGTAGCATGCAGAGCTGCATGAAACCAGTCTCAGGACTGAAGACCACAACAAATGGTTCAAATGGCTCTGAGCACTATGGGACTTAACATCTATGGTCACCAGTCCCCTAGAACTTAGAGCTACTTAAACCTAACTAACCTAAGGACAGCACACAACACCCAGTCATCACGAGGCAGAGAAAATCCCTGACCCCGCCGGGAATCGAACCCGGGAACCCGGGCGTGGGAAGCGAGAACTCTACCGCACGACCACGAGCTGCGGACAAGACCACAACAACAACACTTGAATCAGTAATTTACTTCAAAATGGGCTTATAACTTGAAACCTAGGTTCTGCACTAACCATAACAAAATTTATGAAACAGTGTTTGTGTAATTAATTTACAATGTTTCACCAAGAAGCCGCAGTTCATTCAGTTAAAATAATCTTCAGATCAATGTAAATGAACGTGAAACGTTTCATGACTCTGCTCAGAAATGCTGCCTTTGCTATAGTTTGACTCAGTAGTCCTTGCTGAAAATAGTGAATTCTTCCAACATTTTAGCAACTCCTTCAAAGAAATGTTAACTGACCTGCACAAATGTCCAACTTCATTTACCGTTACCTGTAAATTCCACTGCATAACACCGTCTCTCTGTAAGAAAAAACTGTTAACTTGTTCTCGTACCTGTGAAACCATTTTTAATGTGTTCATCATCTGTTTCATCTCCGTTTCATTTTATTTTGTTCTCCTGGTTATATCTTTAAAAATAAATTGCATGACGCATAATTTGTGAAATGTAATCTGCAACAGTGAAGTAAATTGTATCAAGACATGCATGCGAGGCAGAAATACAAGAAATTGTTCACTTTGCATCATGAAGAAAACCAAAATCTACTCTCTAAGGCATCTACAAGATAAATAAGATGGATGTATAAAGACTGAAATAAAAATTTGTTTTAGTTCTACATATGTACAAATGTTCCAAAATGTTTTAGAAAAATACTGTTGCTGGCTGCATTCTCAACTTGTGTGGACTGTATAAAACGTGTAAAAGCAGAAATTATTCTGAAACTTTCTCACATTGGAAATGTGGTGTATGACAAGGTTTCGTTTAGTCAATAATGATTCCACCTCAAAAGCATTGTGATGACAACTTCGACGAATGCGATTAGAACCGTTGTAAGTTAAAAAGAATTTGGTCAAAGTGTGTTTACGTTGGTGTGATATGCGGTGTGAACGAACTAAGACTTTTTCATCTAGCTGGAAATTTCTGTCCCTGACTTTTGTCTTTGGAAATCGTTTTCTTTTCTCTGGTACTTCCTTGATGTTTGCTAGTGCAATGTCTATTATTTGGTGATGTCGTAAGCATCGTTGTTCTGTTGCAGTTCTGTATGGTGGTAGTTTGTTTTTGAGCTCTAAGAAAGTAGAAAGTAACGTTGAATCGTTTGGTAAAGAATTTATGATATCCTGAAAAGTGTTGGTGTATTTGTTCCATTCTCTGTGTTTCTTGTGACAGTAAAGTTTCCACATTTTCCAGTTTCCTTCATTATTCTTTCAGCTGGAATAAATGAGGCATGGTAGAGGGATACAAAAATTGGCTTAATCTTCCTATTGTTCAAGGTGCGAATCCAAAAACTTGATCTAAATTGAGGCCCATTATCAGAGAAAACATTTTCAATATGTCCCACTTCTTCTAAGAAGTTCTTAGCAAATGCCACTCAGACAGTTTTGGCAGTTGATTCCCTCAATGGTATGAATGAAACGAACTTGGAAGTAAGCTCTATAGCTACAAAAATGTAGGAATAAGATTGTCTGATAGTCGTAACAGGTTCATACAGGTCAACGGTTGCTAAATGACATGGTTTAACAGGAACGATAGGGTATAACTGAGCAAAGTATGAAGTAGTTGATGTTTTAGCCTTTTGACATAATTTAAATTTCTTTAGAACTCGTCGCATTCGTTTTTCCATGCTGAAATAGTAAGAAGTTTGTTGAACTATGTAAAAAATTCCGTGCTCCCTAGTGTGCGTAACTTAGACGAATGTACCGTGTAAGTTTGTTAACTAAATCTTCGGGAATACAAACAAGCCATGTAGTACTATCGGCCGCGCGTATGATGCATCATGCATGTAACGGATTACGTGGCTCCTCCCGCCGGAGCTTCGAGTCCTCCCTCGGGCATGGGTGTGTGTGTGTTGTTCTTAGCATAAATTAGTTTAAGTAGTGTGTTAAGTCTAGGGACCGATGACGTTAGCAGTTTGGTCCCTTAGGAATTCACACACATTTGAACATTTGACAAAAAATCTGTATTTCTCCAGAAGATACTGATAGAGCGTCTGCTACATTTTCGACACCATGAATGTATATTGTGATAAAGCTAAATTCTTGCCCACCTTATTTATCGCTCATGAGAATGTTTGGCTGTTACGAGAAATTGTAAGGCTCGGTGGTCTGTGTAAACTTTAGTGCGTCTTCGGACTAAGAAATGGCGAAATTTTGCGAAAGCCCAAATTACTGCCAATTCCTCGAGCTCAGTGATGGATAATTACGTTCAGAAGGTGATAATACTCGACTTGCAAATGCGATACTTGGAATAGATATACGCTAACAGGCGTCTTTGAGCTGTCAGTAGCCAAACAAAAGTCGCGAGAAAGGTCGGGATATGAAAGTAATGGTGCACCTAGCAAAGCCTGACTTAAAGTGTCAAGTTCTTTTTGAGCACGTTCTTCGCAGCACCAGTTTGCATTTTTACCACTAAGCTGACACAACTGTGAAGTGTCGAAAGCCTTGTAACGAATGAGACGACGGAAGAAATTTATGAGGCCAAAAAACTTCTCAGTTGGCGTTTAGTTGTTGGAGTAACAATATCTCGAATAGCCTGAAATTTGTGTGGATCAGGTTTAAATTCAAACGCTAAAATCATATGTCCTAATAATGTAATTGAAGTCTTTCTACATTCTCATTTATTCAGAGTCACATTAATCCAATGTTCTGAAAACAAACCTAACAGTGAATTTAAAGTACTATTGTGCTGGTGCCACGTTTTCTCTGCAATGAGAATGTGGTCGACAAATGTAGTATTCTGTTCTTCAATTCTTCAGGTAGAATGGAGTTAAATCCTCTGATAATTGCCGCTGAAGAAATATTCAAGCCGAATGAGAGTTTGCAAAATTGCTAACAGGTTCCAAAGCAAAGAAATGCTGTATTTGCGACAGTTTGGATGCAGTTCAATCTGTCAAAACTGTCAAATCGAGAACAGAAAATACGGCAACACCATGAAATTTCTGTAACAATTCGTCTATGGTTTGTGTTTTGTCTATCTCTGGTACAATGTTCTCATTTATTTGTCTCGAATCCAAAACAAGTCTGAGAACTTCGTCTTTCTTCTGTACGAAGTGTTGTGGACCGTTGTAAGGGCTCGCTGTTGTTTCAATCATGCCTTGCTGGAGCATGGATGCAATCTCCTCTTTTACTTCATCTCTATAAATGAAAGAAATAGTGTAATGTCTTCCTACAAAAAGGAAGGTGCGGTTTCACTTGAAATTCGTAAAGTAATCCCCTAATGGTTCCCGGAATGTTGTCAAAAACGTGAGCATGCGTTAGAAGAATGTTCTGTAATTGTTGTTTGTCGTGGTCAGACATGGTTTTGCAACTGTCTACTTTAGTCTGTATTACCTCTATAATATTTGTTGGCGGTTCATCATATTTATTCGAGCAAGAAAACTGTGTTATTTGACTGTGCTGTATATCAACCAATGCTTTTGCTTCAAGTTGAGAAAAGTAGTCTGTTGATGTCTACAAGCTCTGTTCAAAAGTTGAATGAACTCTGATCGTCGCTGTTGTACAGTGATATGTAAGAATTGTTGGAATCCAATACTGGTTTGTCTTTGTTCAGAAAATCATACCCAATATTGCTGGTGTTGTAAATAGAGGTACGCTCAGAAAGTTTGCGAGGAAAGTGTGACTTTGTACCATGAATAGAAGATGTGTTTATGATTTGACATCAACTCCTTTTCCTGCAACATCACCTTTTATTTTAATTTTCTTATTTTATTATTATTAATTCCTTCAACTCCTTTTGTGGATCATAGAGCTGCAACAAAGGATCGCCATTTTGTTCTGTCTTCCGCTGGTATTTTCACTTCTTGCCATCCTATTCCTTGTTGCTAACCTGCTTCAACCGATCGTCTCCACGTCATTTGGGACCTGCCTCGTCTCCGTCGTCCATGCAGGATCCAATAAAGTGCTTCCTTCGCAATATGTTCATTTGGTCTCCTAAGTGTATGTCCTAACCATTTCCACTTCCTGCTTCTTATTTGCTGCTCAACTGGCTTCTGGCTGATTCTTTCCCAGAGTGTTTCCTTAGAGATAACATTTGGCCATCGTACCACCAGGATGTTCTTCAGACAGCTTTTGTTGAATGTCTGCAGCTTATGGACTAGCTGCTTTGTCACTCTCCATGTTTCACATCCTTACAGAAGCACAGATTTTACATTACTTTCAAAAATCTGCAGTTTGGTCCTCAGTGTTATTTCCTTCGATCTCTAGATAGAGCAGATAGTTGTAAAAGCTGCCTTGGCTTTGTTGATGCGGATGTTAACGTCCTCTGTTTCTCGCGCTCCAATATTTTTTCTGTACAATGGTTTACTTTGTTTAACTGAATGTGCTAAAATATGTTGTTGCGAACAAATGAGATTAATTATTATTATACTGTAACTGGCTTCTTATTAAATGAACACTGTTTCGTTACTGTAGCTCAGTGGAATGCACAACATATCCATCTCTGCTACAACTGTCGAAAAACGTTCTGAAATTATTTCTGTTATCAAAAAAATATATATATTAATAAATTGTAATTGCATAGTTATAAAGCAAGTTTTACGAGGAAACTTTATATGTTGCCCCGATATGTGGTGTAATCATGCTTCCGAGATAGCTAACCTTAAGCATCCTTTCGATTACCTGATTCCCAAGCTTACGATCAGCAGTGTTACTATTTGCCTGCAAGTCTTTTGTAGTTAATTTTCAAATCGACTTTCTTCGCCACAGATTTCAGATGTTTTAGTTTCTCTTTCACGCCGTTGAGGCTGTGGGATATAAGGCAAATGTCATCTGCAAAATCTAGGTCTTCCAGATGTGTTCCGTTGCTCCATTGTATTCCTCTCACTTTATCCATTGCTTGCGCCATTACAAGATCCAGTACTATGTTAAATAGTATCGGTGAGAGCACTCACCCTTGCTTAACTCCTGTTTTCACCGCTATTGGATCTGAAAGCAGACCTCGATGTTGAACCTCGTACGTGTAGTTTTCATACACGTAGTTGATAAGAGCAATTTTTTTCTTGGGTGTTTCAAAAGTTTGCAGTGAGCTCCATATTTTTATTCTAATTATACTTTCGAAGGCCTTTTCAAAGTCTACAAAGAGTATGTAAAGCGGCGATTGGTATTCATATGAATGATCAGTTATTTTTCTCAAGATGTTTATCTGGTCAATGCAAGAGCGACCTTCCCTGAATCCTGCTTGTTTTCTTCTTAGTTTCTTGTCTAAATATGCTTTTATCCTATTTAGGATTATTCGCGAGAAGATATTGCTTGGGATTGACAGCAGCGCGAGGCCTCTCCAACTATCACAAACCTATAGGTCTCCTTTCTTGGAGAGTTTGATGAGCAAGCCTCTGTTCCAATGAATCGGTACGTTTTCTTTCATTCGTGTGGCTGTCAGCAGTGGTTGCAAAATTTCTGCTGTTATAGAGCGATCTACTTTAAGTAACTCTGGACTGATGTTGCGAGGCCCAGAGCTTTTCTTTTATTTATTTGTTGGACTGCTTTAGTGATTTATTCTTTGGATTACAGTTCTACGTTAATTGACATATCCCGTTTGAGTCCTTCCCCACCCACATTCAGTTGAGTTACATTATCATCTGTAGTTTCACGGTTCAGAACGTTCTCAAAATGTTATTTCCAACTCTGCACTAGGTCTTCTCGATTTGTGAGTAGTTTTCCTTACTTGTCCTTGATTGGCATATCACCCCATTATTTCACAGTTTCCTTGTGATGTTAATATAGTGTCTTGTTATTGCCTCTGTTAGCTGCCGCTCCGCCTTAGCTGCGAGATTATTGGTGAAGGTTCTCTTATCTTTTCTGAAACTCCTCTTCAACATCTTATTTAATATGCAGAGCTCCTGTTGGAATTCTTCTTTTACTTCTCTTGTCTGTACGCAATTTAGCCGGAGATCTGCCTTCCTCCGCTGCTGTATTGCATCCCAAGTACGGTCAGAGATCCAGTCTTGTCTGCCGTGGTCCTTTGTTCCACGAATTTCTTCAGCAGATTGTTTTCACTGCAGCCCATTGACCCTCAGTGTTATTCTGTTCGATTCCTCCGCTAAGCGCTTCGAAACGGTTTATCAGTTGGATCGAGAACTCCTTTGGGACTTTTTGATCATCTAACTTTCCAAAATTAAACTTAATACTCTTCTGTTCCGCAATGTCTCTTGTGTGCAGATATTTTTAGACGGACTGTTGCTAGCATAAGGTGGTGGTCGCTACCACCATCTACTTCTTTTTTATTCCTCACTTCTAGGAGTGATCTTCGCCATCTCATGCTGATTGCAAAGTGGTCTATCTGTTTCTCTGTTCTGCCGTCTGGCGAAACCCACGACAGGTTGTGACACCGTTTGTGGGGTAAATGGAACCTCCAATGATCATGTTAAATATGCCGCACAAGTCCGTGAGACGTTCTACATTTTCATTTCGGGTGCCCAACCCATGTTGCCCGGAAACCTGCTCTATCCCATGGTTGTCATTCCCAAGTTTTGCATTAAAGTCACCCATCAGCAGGCGGATATCTCTTCTTCGCACTTCTGCAGTGTTTCTTGGTGTTTGCTATAAAACTTGTCTTTCTCTTCATCCTGTCAATTTTGAGCAATGGTAAAGTAGAACAAGATTCGTCTAAATTACATTTGTTGAATGCTGAATCGGTGTTAACTGCGACGGGAGAACCTGAGTCTAAAACTGCGTTTAAAGTGTGTGTGTTCCTGTTTGTATACTGATGACTGGGTGGTACAAGTGTTTCAGTGCTTCTTCTTTCTCTCGTAATTGCAAACCTCTGATGTTTTCTAAACAGATCATACTTTCATTAATATTGTCCGACTGAGTAGTATCCCGTGTTGTCTCGTCGAGCGCATTTTCTGGTGCCTGCACTTCTAATCATTGTCGATCTCCTCTGTCGTGTCTGTGCGTTAGCTGACGAAATTTCAAGTATCTGTACTGTTCTGTATTGTTCCGGATTACTCGGATAATGCTGCTGTGGATGAAAACAGCTATCTGGTTCATGTAAAGAAATATTTTGTTGGTTAGTAAAGTTTCCTTTTCTCCAGTTTTCCTTATTCTTCTTTCCATAACAGTTATTTTGATTCTGACAGCGTTGCCTGCTGTCGTGTGAGTTCTGATGGTGTGGTCGTTGTCCGTGATTACACAAACTGCTGTTTCTCTGTACGTCGTTATTTCCTGAATTATTAGTATGATTAGTGTGTGTGTGTGTGTGTGTGTGTGTGTGTGTGTGTGTGGCTGTGACCATCCATGACTGTTGATATGAGGAATGGTTTATGTTGCCTCTTGTGTGGAGTGGCTGCTGGTTGTTGCGATGAAAATTGTGATTCTGCTGATAATTGTTCTGAGATGCTCCATTAAAGTTCTAGTTGTTATAATTTTGGTTTCGAAATCGTCTGTAGTTGCCAGAATGTTTTCGTCTGTTGTCATTAAATAACGCTGACTGACCTCTGTATTTTCTGTCTTCATAGTTGCGGTTTCTGTACTGAGTTTAGGACTCCTCAATCTCTAGTAATTACAAAACGTTTCGGAATGCATGAATATTGTCTTTCTGGCATCCTGTCAGTAGCGAAATGTCCGCACACGGTAGCTGAGTGGTCAGTGCCGGGTTCGATTTCCGGCTAGGTCGGAGATTTTCTCCTCTCTGGGACTGGGTGTTGTGTTGTACTAATCGTCATCATTTCATCCCCATCGACGCCCAAGTCGCCGAAATGGCGTCAAATCGATAGACTTAGACCCGGCTAACGGTCTACCCGACGGGAGGCCCTAGTCACACGACATTTATTTATTTAGTAGCAAAATGCGTAATGTTCTTGAAAGTTTCGAAATGCTAAATTGGATTAACGCTGATGGACTGTAAAGTTCTAACAAATGTTAGTTTTGTTGTACCAAGTGTTCAAAAAAATGTGTAATCGTTTCAAATTGCGAGTTTTCAGAGTCTGATAAATTTAGAAAATTTGACATCACGCTATGTTGTCTCAGACCAACATGCTGCAAGGAATGCGCTCTGAAATTCTTCAACTGAAAAACATTGTCGTGCAATCGGTCTCATTGTCATTGCTTGTTCTTCTTCCAAAAAACTGCAAATAAATTCTAATTTATGTTGACTGGCCAATTAGGTGGTAATGAAAAACTAAGCTGCTGGACCCAGTCTTAACGGATGTAAGTTGTTTGCTCCATTTCGAAAAACTTTAAATTTCCTCACTGATAAAATGCGTTTGTAGTCAAAGCTGTCGTATCTCTGTGTATCGTCAGAATTTTGTCTATTGGAGTAACTGCGAGAATGTTTGTGCGTTTGCACAAAGTCTCTTTCTCTCAAAGATTTGCTTAAATGTTGCTGTCGAATATTTTCCATTTTGCATTCGTTATAGTTTTCTCTGTGGTTGTGACTACAATCCTGAGAAGTTAATCTCTTTTTAATTTCTGCAAGATGAGCGAGAATTTTGTTCAGTACTTGCTTGTGCTGTGAGTCAAGTGCCATCTGTCCTTGTTTAAAATTTCCTAACAATTGCTATTCCTTTATTTCTGCAAAGTGTACCATTTGGGTTCCATCTGACAGGTTATCGCCATTTAACTGTAACTGAATTACTGTACTTGAAATGTCATCAAGCTGAGCTTTCCGTGTCTCGCACTGCTCCTTCGTTCTGGTATCGATCATTTTTGTGTCTGTTTCTGTTGTATCTTTTCTGAATGTGTGTATGACTTCTTTTGTAATGCGGTTACGACTGCACTAGGAATTACCTTTTTGATCTTAGCAATGATTAAAGCTTTGACTTGGCGGTAAGTGTCAGTGATTGCTTTAATCATTTTGTCTACCTCAGCCTATGTTTGTAAAAAACGTTGTTCTATGTGTGTTGCTGTTATTTCCTCGATCCTAGAAGTTACATACTGAATTTCTGTTTTAATTTTTTGGGTTAAATTCCTTTCAAGCAATTCTGTGCTTTCTTTTTGGAGTTTTGCTAGTTCCTTTTGACTAGATTTGAGTAAAATGTCAAATTGCTTTGCCATTGTTTTGTTATTTTCTTGTAATAACTGCTGAAGCGGAAGAACAAGATCGTTGTTCTGCGAAGAGTTCGTAATGTTTGTTGTGTGATGAACCGATATTATGAATGTAGTGTTTGAAAAATTTTGCATTGTTGAAGTGTCTGTGGCTTTAAAAGGAGCCGAATTCGCAACATTTAATCTCGAATTTTGATTACCCTCAGAGAAGGGAATGTTCAGATTTGCAAAACCGTTGTTATCTGGATTCCGAATCGTGTCTGATTCATGAGTGTCGGTATTAATTGTACTTTGACTTCCGGACAGGACGTAACAGCTCCCTGCATTATTGCATCTAAATTAAACTGGCTGTTATTAGCAACTACATGATCCGAAATCACATTATTGTTATGTATGAATGCATGGTTTCGCGACGATATGAATAATAAATTTTTTTTTCTCGGGCTTCCAGCCGCGTCAGATGGTTAAAAGCCCACGAGCTTTCGACCGAGCTCTCCTCGGTCATTGTCAAGTGGTAAGAATGAGTGCTGTGCCGCCGTGGCTGCGTCGTTATATAGCCTCACTGCTGGCTGTGACGTCACTAGTGCAACATTATTGTTGTCTGCTGCATTTTGCTAGTAACTTTTCTGCGACTTGATTGCGTTATGCGGCTTACTACTTGCAATGTTGCTCGTCGTGTTAGCAACAAAATTAATACAATGTTCAGATCAAATCAAATGATCAAAAATATAACAGTCAGCTCCTCTAATAGCTGGAAAGAAATACAATTTTGTTAGTAAACGGCGCAGGAATAAAGCACAATTATTATTATGAATAACGTAAGACCATAGCAGTACACTTACCTGATTGTTGTTGTTGTTGTTGTGGTCTTCAGACCTGAGACTGGTTTGATGCAGGTCTCCATGCTACTCTATCCTGTGCAAGCTTCTTCACCTCCCAGTACCCACTGCAACCTACATCCTTCTGAATCTGCTTAGTTTATTGATCTCTTGGTCTCCCTCTACGATTTTTACCCTCCACGCTGCCCTCCAATGCTAAATTTGTGATCCCTTGATGCCTCAAAACATGTCCTACCAACCGATCCCTTCTTCTCGTCAAGTTGTGCCACAAACTTCTCTTCTCCCCAATCCTATTCAATACCTCCTCATTAGTTACGTGATCTACCCACCTTATCTCCAGCATTCTTCTGTAGCACCACATTTCGAAAGCTTCTATTCTCTTCTTGTCCAAACTGGTTATCGTCCATGTTTCACTTCCATACATGGCTACACTCCATACAAATACTTTCAGAATCGACTTCCTGACACTTAAATCTATACTCGATGTTAACAAATTTCTCTTCTTCAGAAACGATTTCTTTGCCATTGCCAGTCTACATTTTATATCCTCTCTACTTCGACCATCATCAGTTATTTTGCTCCCTAAATAGCAAAACTCCTTTACTACTTTAAGTGTCTCATTTCCTAATCTAATCCCCTCAGCATCACCTGATTTAATTTGACTACATTCCATTATCCTCGTTTTGCTTTTGTTGATGTTCATCTTATATTCTCCTTTCAAGACACTGTCCATTCCGTTCAACTGCTCTTCCAAGTCCTTTGCTGTCTCTGACAGAATTACAATGTCATCGGCGAACCTCAAAGTTTTTACTTCTTCTCCATGAATTTTAATACCTACTCCGAATTTTTCTTTTGTTTCCTTTACTGCTTGCTCAATATACAGATTGAATAACATCCGGGATAGGCTACAACCCTGTCTCACTCCCTCCCCAACCACTGCTTCCCTTTCATGCCCCTCGACTCTTATAATTGCCGTCTGCTTTCTGTACAAATTGTAAATAGTCTTTCTCTCCCTGTGTTTTACCCCTGCCACCTTCAGAATTTGAAAGAGAGTATTCCAGTTAACGTTTCAAAAGCTTTCTCTAAGTCTACAAATGCTAGAAACGTAGGTTTGCCTTTACTTAATCTTTCTTCTAAGATAAGTCGTAAGGTTAGTATTGCCTCACGTGTTCCAACATTTCTACGGAATCCAAACTGATCTTCCCCGAGGTCGGCTTCTACCAGTTTTTCCATTCGTCTGTAAAGAATTCGCGTTAGTATTTTGCAGCTGTGACTTATTAAACTGATAGTTCGGTAATTTTCACATCTGTCAACACCTGCTTTCTTTGGGATTGGAATTATTATATTCTTCTTGAAGTCTGAAGGTATTTCGCCTGTCTCATGCATCTTGCTCACCAGATGGTAGAGTTTTGTCATGACTGGCTCTCCAAAGGCCATCAGTAGTTCTAATGGAATGTTACCTACTCCCGGGGCCTTGTTTCGACTCAGGTCTTTCAGTGCTCTGTCAAACTCTTCACGCAGTATCTTATCTCCCATTTCATCTTCATCTACATCCTCTTCCATTTCCTTAATATTGTCCTCAAGTACTTCGCCCTTGTATAAACCCTCTATATACTCCTTCCACCTTTCTGCCTTCCCTTCTTTGCTTAGAACTGGGTTGCCATCTGAGCTCTTGATATTCATACAAGTGGTTCTCTTCTGTCCAAAGGTCTCTTTAATTTTCCTGTAGGCAGTATCTATCTTACCCCTAGTGAGACAAGCCTCTACATCCTTACATTTGTCCTCTAGCCATCCCTGCTTAGCCATTTTGCACTTCCTGTCGATCTCATTTTTGAGACGTTTGTATTCCTTTTTGCCTGCTTCATTTACTGCATTTTTATATTTTCTCCATTCATCAATTAAATTCAATATTTCTTCTGTTACCCAAGGATTTCTATTAGCCCTCGTCTTTTTACCTACTAGATCCTCTGCTGCCTTCACTACTTCATCCCTCAGAGCTACCCATTCTTCTTCTACTGTATTTCTTTCCCCCATTCCTGTCAATTGTTCCCTTATGTTCTGCCTGAAATTCTCTACAACCTCTGGTTCTTTCAGTTTATCCAGGTCCCATCTCCTTAAATTCCCACCTTTTTGCAGTTTCTTCAGTTTCAATCTGCAGTTCATAACCAATAGATTGTGGTCAGAATCCACATCTGCCCCTGGAAATGTCTTACAATTTAAGACCTGGTTCCTAAATCTCTGTCTTACCATTATATAATCTATCTGATACCTTTTAGTATCTCCAGGATTCTTCCAGGTATACAACCTTCTTTTATGATTCTTGAACCTGATTTCACAAAAAAAAAACCTTCCTGACGCCCTATTCTTGCAGGAAAGTTGACATGTGGAAGTTATCTTAATAGAATGATAAGATTGTTGTTATATGTTAAAGTTTCGCTCGCTGTGAGTGTAAGCTACCTGTAAGCTTACGTAAACTTTGAACATAAGAGTTCGCCAACTTTTAACATAAGAATTCGACTGCGAGAATGTATTGTCAAATTTGACTGCGAGAAGACAACTTGAATGTACATATCTGGTTCCTTGTCTATTTAAACATTCGTAATGGCAACAATACTGTCTGAATTCAACACGGTGACTCATTAAACTTTTAAACTGATAAATTGGCCCTGGAAAAACGCAATATTCCCTTTTTTTATCATTTAATCTTGGCTTACGTTTTGCATCGTAGAAACACCTTGACACTGCTCTCGTCTTGAAAGCGTGTCGCATTTGCTGAGCTACAACTAACTACTGAGGTATGGTTGGTGCAATGCCCTCTCTTTTATAACAACTCTTATTTTAGCATGGACTTTGGATGCGGACAGTGATTTGAGATAAATTATAACATCAAATGTAATTAGTTTTCTGATTAGAAAAGTACTACATTGAAAAATTATCTCTTTTACTGCTTCACAAACATTAATACACAAAAAATACAGCTATTAAGTGGACAAACGTAAGCAGTCTTTAACATCAAATGAGATCTTTTCAGAAATGCGACTTGTAAAAAGACATTAAATATTCAACGGTTATTCCTAGCCCCAGATTCAAATTGAAAATTATTCGTGGCTGTTTATCTTTACCTTTACTCCAGTCTCTGGAGGTCTGAATCAAGAATGCGTAACTACAAGCTGCCGCAATAAAATGCAAAATCTGAAATGAATTACCTTAAGCCAAATTCTCTTCTAGTACTCATCAAAATAATCATAATAAAATATTCTACTCAAAATGTTTCAGTCTCTTTCCTCATCTCAAATAATTAATCAGTAAATCAACATGTTTCACTGGAAGTTTGGAAGGTAGGAGGTGAGGAACTGGCGGAAGTAAAGCTGTGAGGCCAGGCCGTGAGTCGTGCCTGGGTAGCTCAGTTGGTAGAGCACTTTCCCGCGAAAGGCAAAGGTCCGGCACTCAGTTTTAATCTGCCAGGAAGTTTCTTAACATGTTTCACTTCCTCAGAATATAACTGCAGCCGTACCACTTGGCTTATGACACATCGCTGCTAACAATTGTGTCTTCTCATCTCAGGATTAAAAGCGCTCATCATCTCCCGCGCATCTTACAGCGCACAGATGGTCCAACCAAGCCTCCAGACGACACAGCATCTCTGATGACACTGCGTGCTTATAATTTCAAACAGTACAGAGACGTTCATGACAGCCAAATACTAGAGGAATGTCCAAAGTGATCTACAGCCACCTATCAACAGATCTGGGAGAATTGCTGGGAATTCAGGAACTGGTTCCTGGTAACATTTGTACATTTCTCAAAGGCTTATGATAGTACACACAGATTAAATATGCACATCTTGAGGCAGCCTGGCATACCAAGAAAGTTAATGAACTTGGTGAAGGTTTGTGCAGCGGAGACAAAATCCGAGGTGAAATATCAGGGGGAACTATCCAAGGAATTCAGGATCAGAATAGGTGTGAGACAAGGTGATGCCATTTCACCGTTGGTTTCCAATTTGGGCTTGGGAAAAGTAATTCTGGAAATGGAAAGAGAAGGCAAAGAAGAGAAACTAAGTGGAAGGACACAGCTGTTGGGATATGTAGAAGAAATTGCAGCCACAGGGCTGTCAGAGAAAGAGATGGCAGAGACTGTAGAGGACTTATCAGAGAATATCAGTGAGACTGGACTGAGAAGTAATACGAACAAGACGGAATGATAGAAGTATCTAAAGACGCCCCTAATAATAACACATTAGAGGTTGGAATATGGAACATAGCCTAAGTGAAAATTTTAAATACCTTGACACATCTTTCAATGTGCATAAGAACCTAAAATAAGAAATTAATCACCGCACTGTCAATGGGTCAAAAAATTATTTCAATATGAGGCAGACAATGTCAATAAAATGTCGCAATTAACAGCAAACCTAAAGCCTATAACGCATTGATAATATCAGTTTTGTTATGGGATAGAAACCTTAAGCATCACAAAAAAGATGAAGGGAACCGCTCGATCTTTGAACGGAAAATCATGAGAAAGATTTTTGGATCAATCTGCGAAGAGAACGCCTGGAGAAGAAGAAAGAACCAGGAACTGCATCACCCCATGAAACAGCCAAACATCGTGCAGAAAATGGAGCCGCGGAGAATATCCCTGGCAGGGCACGTTACCACGAGACCAGAGGAGTGCCATGGTACAGCTGTGCTTGCGGGAAAACCTGATGGAACCCGTCCGCTTGGAAGACCAAGGAAGCATTGGGAGGGTGAACTACAGAAGGATCTGCAGCATCTGTGTGTCCGTCAGGACTGGATCCAAAGCGCACAAGATCGCTATCTATGGAGGAACACTGTAAGGTTGGCGGGTCATCTTGATGGTTTGTGGTCGCCAATATGTATGTATGTATGTAGAATGGATAGCCACAAGAGAGTGCTCGAGAGTGGAGAGTGACTGAAGTGCATTTGCTATGAAGTGATTATACTGCGCACGGGATTAAATTAAAAAATGCAGTTATCTAGATGAACTTATTCCCTTTATCAGTGAGTGTGCTGAGCGATACCCCGGATTAGGAATTATCTTTCGTTCTCTATCGTTGCGACGGGCTAAGTTTACTACCTGAAAATCTTCAGTTTATGGAAAGACGGGTCTATCCTTTGTCCATCGGCGAGAAGTTATGAGATGTACACGTTACAAGTAGTCGATATATACTTACAAGACTTAACATCAGAACTTTATTTTACGTGAACGTTGATACTGCACGTGTAAAGGCATATTGCAAACAGATACGCGGCATGGTTCGAATACCTGTGGTTGATATAGGAACCGAATCAACTGCGCGTATTAATCGCCACACGTTACGTGATCATATTGATTATACCTCTCTACGAATTAGTACCCACAATGTGACCTCTCGAGGAGCTGCTTTAATATACACATATAATTCATCGGAAGTAATTTAGGTGCAATCCCCGGAAGCGGGAGGCGAAATTCCATCTGGAATAGGAGATAAGTAAGACATGTACGCTACTATCCCTAAACAGAAGTTCACATCGCTGCACTAAACCGGTGAACTGTTCTTTAAAGTCCTTTGCTGTCTCTGACGGGTTTATAATGCCATCGGAAAACATAAAAGTTTTTATTTCATCTCCCTGAATTTTGTTTTCTTTCCAAATTTCTCCTTCGTTTCCTTTACTGCTTGCTTAATGTGCATATTGAACAGTTTAGGGGATAGACTACAGATTTGTCTCACTCCATTTTCAACTACTGCATTCGTTTCATGCCCTGCCACTTTCAAAACCGCAGTTTTTTCTTTGCAGGCTGTATGTAACCTTTCGATCCCTGCCTTGTATACCTGCTACCTTCAGAGTTTTAAAGAGTGTATTCCAGATAATATTTTCAAACGTTTTGTCTAAGCCTACTATAAACTTACGTTTGCCGTTCTCCAACCTATCTTCTAAGATAAATTGTCAGTATTGCCTCGGCTATTCGCATATTTCTCCGGAACCAAGACTGATTTTTCCATGTGGTTAACTTCTACCAGTTTCCCATTCTTCCGTAAATAATTCGTGTCAATATTCTGCAACTATGAATAATTCAACTGCTAGTCTGGTAATATTAACACCTGTCAGCAACTGCGATATTTGGAATAGGAATTATTACCTTCCTTCTGAAGTATGAGGGTATTCCACCTCACTCAAATATCTTGCACAGCAGGTGGAATACTGTTAGGCTAGCTCTCCCAAAGACCTCAGCAGTTGTGAGGGAATGTAGTCTACTCCAGCGGTCTTGTTTTGACTCAGATCTTTCAGTGCTCTGTCAAATTCTTCTCTCAGTATCATATAACCCGGATCTGATTGCTACCGAAAGCAGCGGGCCAAGCAGTGAGGCGTAGTCATTGACGTCACTGGCTGGCGTGCTGAGGTCGCCAGTTCAAACACGACCACCAGCAGCTATTTTTTATTAAGAAGTCAATATTTCTGGAAGGTTCTTGAAATCTCTTTTGTTTGTAAGGTTTGCATATTTTGGAATATTTGATGTTTTTCTAAATAACATCCTGGAATATCCAAGTTTGTATAAACAGATGCACTGTCCGTCCAGGAGGTCAGTGCTGTTCTGGCTGTACGCTGGTGTTAGACAGAAAAGAGCTTCTTTTAGTTCTAGGTGTTGAACTTTAATGACGATCCTGTCTTCTGATTTAGACTTGATTGGTGGTTTAGAACATTATGAATTACCTTACAGAAAAAGATATATTGACAAGTAGCAAGGATTCAGAAAACATCGTTCTTGTGCGACACAACTAGCTCTTTATTCTCATGAAGCAATGAGTGCTATCGACAGGAGATGTCAAATTGATTCCACGTATTTAGATTCCCAGAAGGCTTTTGGCACAGTTCCTCACAGCGTCCTTTGATGAAATTGCCTGCCTGTTGAGTATCGCTTCAGTTGAGCAACTAGATTCGTGAGTTCCTGTGAGAAGGGTCACTGTTCGTTGTAACTTATGGTGAGTCATCGAGTAAAACAGAAGTAATATCTGGCGTTCCCCATGGAAATGTTATAGGCGCTTTGCTATTCCTGATCTACATAGCGACAAAGGAGACAATCTGAGCAGCATCTCAGATTGTCTGCAGATGATGCTGTCATTTATCGTCTTGTTAAGTCATCAGACGATCAAAACCAATTGCAAAACGATTTAGACAAGATATCTGTGAGGGGCGAAAAGTGACAGTTGACTCTAAATGCCGGCTGGTGTGGCCGAGCGGTTCTAGGCGTTTCAGTCTGGAACCGCAGGTTCGAATACTGCCTCGGGCATGGATGTGTGTGATGTCCTTATGTTAGTTAGGTTTAAGTAGTTCTAATTTCTAGGGGACTGATGACCTCAGATGTTGAGTCCCATAGTGCTCAGAGCCATTTTAACCATTTTTTTGACTCTAAATAATGAAATGTGTGAAGTCATCCACATGAGTACTAAAAGAAATCCGCTAAATTTCGGTTAGACGATAAATCACATAAATATAAAGGCTCTCAAGTCAACTATGTACTAAGGGATTACAATTACGAATAACTTAAAATGGAACGTTCACACAGACAATGGTGTGTAGAAAGCAAACCAAAGACTGTGATTTATTGGCAGAACACTTAAAAAGTGCAACAGCTCTACTAAAGAGGTTGCTTACACCACGCTTGTGGGTCTTCTTCTGGAGTATTGCTGTACGCAGTAGGATCTGCATCATATGGGACTGGCGGGGGACATCGAGAAATTTCAAAGAAGGGCAGCTCGTTTTGATATCGTGAAGTAGGGGAGAGAGTGCCGCGGATATAATACATGTATTATGGAGGCAATCATTAAAACAAAGGCGTTTTTCGTTGCGGAAAGGAGATCCTTGTGAAATTTCAATCACCAGCTTTCTCCTCCGATTCCGAAAATATTCTGTTAGCGACCACCTACATGTGAAGAAATCAGCGTGGCCCTCATTATAAAACGTAAAAGCCGTTGCCTACACAAACAGGAATCGGAATAAAAGCAGTACATCGTTTTTAAGATCCGTATATTCAGGAGACCAGAAGCATCGGTAAGTCAACTGCACATGAAGCATCCGTCAGTGTTTTCCGGGGACACTGGTCAGAGCCGGACAAAATGGCTGAAAGGATTTGACCGAGTCGCCAAATGCGGTTGGTGGGATAATAGTATGTGACATATTCGACAAATGTGCACTTTTACGGAGACGGCATAGCCCGTCAGTGGTTCGAGAACAACGAAGAGAAGCTCAACAGCAGATACCAATTCCATGCTGAAATGAAGAAAACGTTTGGTGACGACCAGTAGCAAGTCCGCTTAGCGGAAGTACAATTGAAGAACAGCGCCCAACGTTATGGGAAAACGACACAGTCGCAGATACATAGTGTTTTAGCTCTACGTCTCTAAATATAGCAGAAAATCCAAAGAGATTCTGATCATGTGCAAAGCACAGCAATTGCAAGTCGCAGTCATTATCTTCTCTGCGCGATTCCAATGGTAATATTACCGGTGAAAGGAGACTAAAGCGAGTTGCTGAACACATATTTCTGAAAGTCTTTCAGGAGGAAGACGAAATAAATACTTCAGAATCTGCATTAAAAACAACTATCAACCTGAGTTACTTAGAAACAGATATCCTTGGTGTAGCGAAGCAAGCTTAAATCACTTAATAAAGGCAAGTCTTCCAGTCCAGACTGTATAACACTTATGTTCGTTTCAGAATATATTGATACAACAGCTTCATACTTGCCGGCATATACAACAGCTCATTCCTCGAAAGATCCGTACCTAATGACTGGAAAGTTCCACAGGCCACACCCACACTCAAGAAAGGAAGTAGGAGTAATCCGATGAATTACAGACCTTTAACACTGACGCCGATTTGAAGAAGATTGCGAAACGTACACTGTTTTCGAACATTATGAATTACTTCGAAAATAAAAACAACGGTCTGTTAACACACTGTCAGCACGGATTCAAAAAATATCGTTCTTGTGAGACACAACTACCTCTTTCTTCGCACGAAGTGATGAGTGATATCGACGAGATACCTTAAATTGATTCCATATTTATAATTTCCAAAAACTTTTGGCACCGTTTCTTACAAGTGATTTCTAATCAAATTGCTTGCCTATGCAGTATCGTCTCAGTTGTGCGACTGTATTTATAAATCCCTGTCAGAAAGGAAAGTCATCGATTAAAACAGAAGTGATATCTGGCGTTCCCCAAGGAAATGTTATAGGATCCCTGCTGCTCCTAATCTATATAAATGATTTAGGAGACAATCTGAGCAGCCCTCTTAGCTAATTTGCTAATGATGCTGTCATTTACTATCTATAAGAGTCATCATAAGATAAAAACAAATTGCAAAATGACTTACACACGATACCGGAACGGTGCGAAAAGAGGCTGTTGACTCTAAATAACAAAAATTGTGAAGTCATTCATATGAGTAGGGGAGACAGGGGATAGTTGGGATAGGTTTTGGTTTTTGATTTTTCTCGTATTTTATTGCGCAACATTTTCAGAGATTCTGGTGAATGTGGTGGAGAGTTTAAATTTTTAACTACAAAATCATGTATGACCCATTAACTAAATACGTATTTAGGTAGTCTCAAACACCCTTTTCCATGCTAACTAACCCCAGGTGCAGAGTTAGTTGGCATACATCTAGTGGTAAAATGGAAATGAGCGTTTGACGTCACTGGCTGGGAGGCCCCTTTCGGGGCAGGTCCGGCCGCCTTGGTGCAGGTCTTACTACATTCGACGCCGCATTGGGCGGCCTGCGTGCCGGATGGGGATGAAATGATGATGAAGACAACATAGTGCCCAGTCCCTGAGCGGAGAAAATCCCCGACCCAGCCGGGAATCGAACCCGGGCCCCTTAGGACGGCAGTCCGTCACGCTGACCCTTTCTTCTTCTTCTTCTTCTTCTTCTTCTTCTTCTTTTTTTTTTAGCATTCAGCTGTCCGGGCGGACACACCTAATTGTGAGCTGACATAATCTGATATGGACAGGAAATTTAGACGTCACACAGCAGTTTTTCAGGTCAAATATTTTATCAGAGCTTGGGTTAACGCTCTTTTCAGTGAATAAATTCTTCAGAACTTAAATTCCACACGAAGAAATAATTTAGGAACAAAAATAAATTCTGCTTAAATGTATAAGCAACAGTATGAACTTATTGTGTGAACAAACAAGGCATAATTCAAGAAAAAGTTCTGCTTATTAATATATCTACCTGTAGGAATTGAAATAAAATTAGTTCAATGCTTTAAATCAACCTCGAATGTAGGAGTTGGACGCTTGTTTATTTGTACAAATTGGTCGATTTTTGGCACTATTTTACGATGGTCGTACCAAAATGAATTATTCCCGTCTGGCTATCTTCAGGTTTTCCCCTTTTTGACCGTGGTGGACAAGTGATATTAGTCACCGGCGGTTCCGACAGTCTTCCCACTTTACTGACGTGCATGATACTTCACCGAAGCAAAGCCGTGTAAATATATTCGGGGTGATCAGGAGGCACGACCTCAAGGGGCATTCTTTATTTGTCTTGTTCATTGTTATCTATTGGTATATCTACGCTAGTTGACACCATACCTGTTTTATACCAACTAGCTCAAATGGGATATCGAAAACAAAATGGATACCACATAAGCTTGTGACACATGAATGCAACCACAGTAAACCACTCTTTTCAAAACCGCCAGCATTCGATCTTCATGTTCATCAGAACAAAAAATTTACGTACAAGAACTTTACTAACCCGTCAGAGAAACGACGAAACAGGAGTCCTTCCTTCATCACGTTTCCAACTAGACTGAAGATAGGGTGGGTGGTGCTCCTCTGTTCTCCACGAACAGGATGGCAGCTTTCTAGTTAAACTGTGTCAGGTAGTAGAAGCTGTGTGCCAATTAACCCTTTACACCAACTAACCCCGGTATCCTCAACTAAAAGAAGTACTTTAATTTTAGATTATACGATAAATCACACAAATCTGAAGCCTGCCACTTCAAATAACGAACAGTTCAACTAAAGAGCACTTAGAAGATGCAACAGGCCTACGAAGGAGACTGCCAACAATACACTTGTCCATCCTCTGCTAGAGTACTGTTGTGCAGTATGGGATCCTTACCAAACAGGACTGACGGAGGACATCGAAAAAGTCCAAATAAGGGCAACTCGTTTTGTACTATCGCGAAACAGGCGAGAGAGTATCGTGGATATGATAAGCGAGTTGGGGTCGCAATCATTAAAATGAAGGCGTTTTTCGTTGGAACGAGATCTTTTCGGGAAATTTCAGTCCCAACTTTCTCCTCTGACGTCGATTTACATAGGCAGAAAAGATCAGGTTAATAAAATAAGAGGAAGGGAACGGTAGAGAAATAGTGTGGAGGTCGTTCGATAAGTCTTCTGGTTGGCACTTAAGTGCGGATGGCAGAGAAGTCATGTAGATGCCGATATGTCACATAGTGAGTCCTGACGTGACAAAATCCGACAAAAAGCCATACCTGATTAAAGGAGTCGCAGAAGACATGTAGCAGGCTCTTCTGGGAAAGGGAGTCACAGCGATTGAGGAATTCGTCAGGTGGTGCCAGTAAGTCGAGGAAATGAAGCAGAAAAGCCCCGGACAAAGGAGGTATGAGCGACTGGTGAATGTGACCTCTATGGCAGTTTTGGAAGACCACCATGAGCTTGCTTTTCTCGTACACCATATAACAAGAGAAGAAATACAGCAGTGTATCGCAGCCAGAAATGTTGTACCGAGTACACAATAGCAATCCTGAATGTCGGCCCGATACATCAGGCGGTAGAAGAGAATGTTGAAGAGGTGTATGAGTCTTTAGCAACATTCTCCACCACCAGCCGGATGTGCCAGGAAGAGTGAGTTCGTTCAACTTCGATGACACTGCAGCCGTCAAACGACAACCTAACACCCAGTCTACGTAGCTACAACCAACGCCTATGCCAAGTGGATGCTACGTCGGAAACATGCATCTGGAGGCATGAGGACAATACACATCAGCGTGTTTTCGCTGTGGACGCTCTGGACACGTACGCTACTGCAGAGAAAGAAGGCGCTGCGTCGATGACTACTTTCATCGCTAGACATCAACCGTCAAACGCTAGTCAGCTGCTGGTGATAATAGTCGACAAAGCGCATTGGCGAACCCTGGAAGAAGTCACTCTCCAGCACACCGCAGATGTTCTCCACTGTCCTACAGGGGAACCAGTCTCTCACCTATCGGCCGACTTCAGGAAAATTAAGTGAGGAGATCATCTATGGGGGTGAAGCTGTCACAGATGAAAATACTCGATGCACGACACCAAGATGTCAGGAAATCTCATCCACTTCACCATCGACGGCCAACCTGCCTGAACGATCAGGTGCTTCCATATCTCTACTATCGGGTGCTTATCAGCGCCAGCTAAAGAAGATTACGTTTCACGATATGAAAGCGATTGTCGCAAATGGGAAATACGTCTAGCCGACAGGAATATTTATTGCAAGAATAACTGTCAATAACAGAACACAGCCCTTCGAAATTGTTGTTCTGACAGAATGTAGTCATGATGATATTCTCAGGTAGGACTCCTTGCAGGCATCACAAGCAGTTACAGACTGTGGGTGATCAGAAATCCAGATTAACGAAGCTATTCCTCAAGCACATAGAACATAGATTGGTCTGGATGGTTTTTTGCCATCGGAGACGCTGTTATCCTGCAGCCATCAAAAAGACAAATTACAGTCGTCGATCGAGATGCTCAGTTAAATTTTGAAGCTTTTGTCCATTGCAAAAAGCTACTCTGGTTCACAAGAGAAATCGACATACCAGCGACGATCATAAGCATCATAGGAGGTCAAGGAAAACTTTGGATCACTAATTCTCACAGGCAGCCACAAATAATCCCTTAAGGTATTGCCGGCCGGGGTGGCCGAGCGGTTCTAGGCGCTACAGTCTGGAACCGCGCGACAGCTTCAGTCGCAGGTTCGAATCCTGTCTCGGGCATGGATGTGTGTGATGTCCTTAGGTTAGTTAGGTTTAAGTAGTTCTAAGTTCTAGGGGACTGATGACCTCAGAAGTTAAGTCCTATAGTGCTCAGAGCCATTTGAACCTTAAGGTATTAGTGGAAGAACAGCCGAATCAATCCAGGAGGGACAGCTCAATTCCATCGGCGAAGAATCGTGTTTTTCTGCCACTACAGACATTGCAGTAAAGGAAGCTACTGTCAAACTACCAATAGGCTCTGGCCTGACCGAGGAACAACGTCAGCGCCTCTTAACCATTCTGCAACAATTTTCGGATCATTTCACACCTGGGATGGAGGAAAGACAGACAAAGTGACCATCGGTGAAACACTTTATCAACTCTGGGAATCATCCACCAACTAGTCAGCACTCGCATAGTTTGTCACTGGCTGTATGACGCGTAATTCGGGAGGAAGTGGAGATGATCCTGCTGGATGGCATCATTGAATCTTCAGAGAGTCCTTGATCCTCTCACGATGTTCTTGTGAAGAAGGAGGACTGTACGCGACGCTTCTGCGTCGACTACCGACTGATCAAAATCCTGAAGAACGATGTGTCTATGCATTGCTGTGCATTGTCCATAGATTAAGAGTACTTGAAAAGAGCAAAATATTTCTCATCTAAGTGAATGCAAGCAGGCTAATGCCAAAGAAGCTACGAGGCTGACCGTGAATTGCCGGCCGGAGTGGCCGAGCGGCTCTAGGCGCTACAGTCTGGAACTGCACGACCACTACGGTCACAGGTTCGAATACTGTCTTGGGCATGGATGTGTGTGATGTCCTTAGGTTAGTTAGGTTTAAGTATTTCGAAGTTCTAGGAGACTGATGACCTCAGAAATTAAGTCCCATAGTGCTCAGAGCCATTTGAACCTTAAGGTATTAGTGGAAGAACAGCCGAATCAATCCAGGAGGGACAGCTCAATTCCATCGGCGAAGAATCGTGTTTTTCTGCCACTACAGACATTGCAGTAAAGGAAGCTACTGTCAAACTACCAATAGGCTCTGGCCTGACCGAGGAACAACGTCAGCGCCTCTTAACCATTCTGCAACAATTTTCGGATCATTTCACACCTGGGATGGAGGAAAGACAGACAAAGTGACCATCGGTGAAACACTTTATCAACTCTGGGAATCATCCACCAACTAGTCAGCACTCGCATAGTTTGTCACTGGCTGTATGACGCGTAATTCGGGAGGAAGTGGAGATGATCCTGCTGGATGGCATCATTGAATCTTCAGAGAGTCCTTGATCCTCTCACGATGTTCTTGTGAAGAAGGAGGACTGTACGCGACGCTTCTGCGTCGACTACCGACTGATCAAAATCCTGAAGAACGATGTGTCTATGCATTGCTGTGCATTGTCCATAGATTAAGAGTACTTGAAAAGAGCAAAATATTTCTCATCTAAGTGAATGCAAGCAGGCTAATGCCAAAGAAGCTACGAGGCTGACCGTGAATTGCCGGCCGGAGTGGCCGAGCGGCTCTAGGCGCTACAGTCTGGAACTGCACGACCACTACGGTCACAGGTTCGAATACTGTCTTGGGCATGGATGTGTGTGATGTCCTTAGGTTAGTTAGGTTTAAGTATTTCTAAGTTCTAGGAGACTGATGACCTCAGAAATTAAGTCCCATAGTGCTCAGAGCCATTTGAACCTTAAGGTATTAGTGGAAGAACAGCCGAATCAATCCAGGAGGGACAGCTCAATTCCATCGGCGAAGAATCGTGTTTTTCTGCCACTACAGACATTGCAGTAAAGGAAGCTACTGTCAAACTACCAATAGGCTCTGGCCTGACCGAGGAACAACGTCAGCGCCTCTTAACCATTCTGCAACAATTTTCGGATCATTTCACACCTGGGATGGAGGAAAGACAGACAAAGTGACCATCGGTGAAACACTTTATCAACTCTGGGAATCATCCACCAACTAGTCAGCACTCGCATAGTTTGTCACTGACTGTATGACGCGTAATTCGGGAGGAAGTGGAGATGATCCTGCTGGATGGCATCATTGAATCTTCAGAGAGTCCTTGATCCTCTCACGATGTTCTTGTGAAGAAGGAGGACTGTACGCGACGCTTCTGCGTCGACTACCGACTGATCAAAATCCTGAAGAACGATGTGTCTATGCATTGCTGTGCATTGTCCATAGATTAAGAGTACTTGAAAAGAGCAAAATATTTCTCATCTAAGTGAATGCAAGCAGGCTAATGCCAAAGAAGCTACGAGGCTGACCGTGAATTGCCGGCCGGAGTGGCCGAGCGGCTCTAGGCGCTACAGTCTGGAACTGCACGACCACTACGGTCACAGGTTCGAATACTGTCTTGGGCATGGATGTGTGTGATGTCCTTAGGTTAGTTAGGTTTAAGTATTTCTAAGATCTAGGAGACTGATGACCTCAGAAATTAAGTCCCATAGTGCTCAGAGCCATTTGAACCATTTTTTGACTGTAAATTGTCTGGTCTGTTTTCATAACCCCTGATGGCTTCAATGAATTTAAAGTTATGCTATTTGGACTGTGTAACATTCCAGTCACTTTTTAACACATGACGGAGCACGTCCTTTAACACATTAAATGGATGACATGTCTTTGCTATCTGGATGACATCGCCATTTTTTCAGAGACATTTGGTGAACGTCTAAGCCATTAGGAGACCTTTTTTGGGGGTGTGTTCAGACTACAAGCCTCTACCTGAACCCAAAGAAGTGCCTCTTCATGGCTCAAGAAATAAAAATCTTAGGGAACATAATTAATGGCGATGGAGTCCACCCCAGTCCAGACTCCTCAGCACATTCATGATGTGAGAAGTTTCTTTGGAATGTGCTCGTATCATCAGTGATTGATAAAGAACTTCTGTACCAAGGCATGTCCCTTGCACGATCTAATGGAGGTAGAGGCCAAATTTTCCTGGACTGATGTGCAAAAAAGATCTTTCTGTGTCCTTAAGGAAATGCTAACATCTTCTTCAGTCCTAGCATTGTATGACGAGAATCCCAAGACAGAACTTCAAACCGATGGCAGGGGTTTCGGGATAGGGGCAGTTCTATTACAAATTCAGCAAGGTGCTGAAAAGATAACTACTCTACAATTGAGAAAGAGTGCCTTGCAGTTGTTTGGCCACCAACAAGTTCCAGCCGTATTTATTTGGTAAACCATTCACGATTTTGATGGACCACCATGGTCTGTGGTGGCAGACTAGCCTGAAGAAACCGTCAAATCGACTGGTGAGATGGGCACTGAGGCTTCATGCAAGGACGCTGACTACCTTTTAAGGAATGCTTTGGTAGATCACTGCTCAACAGAAAGAAGATCCAGCATGGCTGAAAACTATAAAAGCTTTGAAGAAGAGGGAACCGACCAAAGGCGAATTCCACTTAATAAATGGAGCATTGTATAAGAAGCACTTTGATCCAGTGGGGTGAAATAGTTGGTCGTCATTCCAGCACATCTACAACCAGTTATCCAGAAGTATTTCCATGATGCTCCATCGTCTGGTCACCTGGGATTTGTGAAGATTCCAGACAAGATCACTGGCCAGGTCTCTACTGATCCTTTAGGTAATATGCGAGGCACTATAAGGAATGTCAACAATAGAAACACGTGCCACAGTTATCTCTGGGGCATCTGGTGCCAATCTCTCCTGCAGCAGCGCCATTCCATCTTACTGGATTCGACCTCTTGGGGTGGTTCCTGAAGAGGACAAATGAGAATCGTCTGCACTAGCCACCTTAACTGCTTAACTGTCACCTTAACTGCTTAGCTGTCACTAAAGCTGAGCGGGTTGCCGAAGATCCGGAAATTGTAAAACCCCTTGTAAAACACATCATTCTAAGTATGTGCATATTATGTGATGATCTCTGATAGTGGAAAACTCTTGTAGTGAAGACTACCATCAGAGATAATTCCACATTAGCTGCATTACCGATAGAACGACAAATACATACCATCCACAGACCAATGGCCTCACAGAACGCTTTAATAAGACGTTGGCAGGTACGCTGTCGATTTACACTGACGTCGAACAGAGAGATTGAGATACAATACTGTCCGTCATGACATCTGGATCCAACATTGTAAAGCAGTACGTTATAGGCTTCAACACCATTTTTTCTGCTCCACTGTCGAGAGGCCGATGGGACAGTGGATAAACTACTTGCGTTTCAACTGGGCAATTGTTATGGTGGCTGTGTAAGGCACCTCGTCACCAAGACTGAAGAAACAAGGCATCTGGCTCTCATGTAAGCGCTGGACATAAAGGCGACTGGCTATGAACACTGTAATCCAAGGAACTGGCCAATGAAGTAGAGCCTGGGAGACTTGGTTTGAATTTTTACGCATTTGCGGGAAGTATTACTATCTGAAAAACTTCTAAAGTGCTCCTTGGGGGCCGTACGTATCTTTTATCGATTGTCGGACATTACATATGAATTCGAGGATTATGACCCTTAAGAAAACAAAATCACAGAGAGACCGTCTATGTCCTCCGTACGACGAGGCGCAGACGGACGTTGGGAGGTTCGAGGAAAGTGTAGACTCATTCGACGACCAACGAGCTTCTACGCGAGAAGCTGCCTTCAGTGCTCATCGCAGTGAAGAGTGTGTAACAACAAGATTCAAACGTGAGGATTCGGAAGCCCGCCATAGAGAGGATCATTACTAAGATGTAGATCCAGGATGCTGTAGTCGGCTCCAACAGCCCCTGCTGGAACAGCAGGTCGCTGTTACTCCAGGAAACGGAGCAATGCCACAAGTTTTACTGCCAGCAGTGTGCGTAGTGTTTAGCATGGCGTGCTGCGGTCGCCAGTTCATATGCAACCACCAGGAATTATTTGTTATTTGGAATTTAACATTTCTGGAAAGTTCTTGAAATATCTTATGTTTGTATATCCTGGAATATTCGATGTCTGTGTAAGTATCAGCATTCTGGAATAGTCTGTGGTTGTACAAATAGCTTCACTCTCCACTCAGGAGATCAGTTGTGTCATGGTTGTACGTTGATGTTAGTAATAAACGTGCTTTCAGTTTTAAGTGTTCAACTTCGTTGACGGCTCTGCCTTCGAATTTGGGCTTGACTGTGGTTCAGACGTGACACTGTTGTCTTCACTTTAATCGTCTTTGTAGAGCCCCTCTATATCTTTCTTCCACACTTCTTTGCTTAATACTGGCTTGGTATCCAAGCTCTTGATATTTATTCAATTGATTCTCTTTTCTCCAAAGGTTTCGTTAATTTACCTGTAAGCGGTATTTGTCTTTCCCCTAGTTATACGTGCTTTTGCAGTCTTGTATTTGTCCTCTAGCCATTCCTACTTAGCCATTATGCACTGTTTGCCAATCTTATTTTGGCGTCTGTGTTTCCTTTCGTCTGCCTCATCTGGTGCATTTTTTTATATTTTCTTCTTTCGATAGCTAAATTCAATACACCATCGGTTATCCAAGGATTTCTATTAGGATCATCTGCTGATCTTACTATTCGTCTGTTCTTGTATTCCCTTCCTCTGTTTCAGTCAAATGTATGCTTCCCCTGAAACCGTCAATAATGTTGGGCTCTCAATTTTATCCAGGTCCCAGTTACTTAATTTCTAGTCTTTTTGAAAATTCATAAGTTTTAACGTAACGTTCATAACCAATAAATTATGGTCAGACACCACATCTACTCCTGGATGTTCCTTACAGCTTAAAATGTAGTTCCGAAATCTGTGTCTCACCATTACACAATCAGTCAGAAACCTTCCAATGTCTCGAGGTCTCTTCCACAGATAGGGCAACTCGGGGCAGAACGGGACACGTGGCTATGTCTCTGAATGGAAGGGAAGGTGCGTTAGCCATTTTAATTTGTTTTGGAGTGCGATTTGGAAGTGAAAAGTTGTCCTTCATGTTTCCAGTTGTGTTTTTATAGCTTTTGGTGAATTTCAACGCAAGATAGGCCATCAATTGTTAAGCGTACGCCCCTTAAATAACTTGTAATCGTAACTTGCACACCAATGCAGTATTTTAATTACATAATACGTTTAAATTCGTGAGTTATTACATCCCATAAAAGTTGTTAACCAGAAATTTGCTTCTGAGGCGGAACGGGACGGGACAGACTGGGATAGTGTCCCATTTGCCCTGTCATTTTTTAATGCAAAGATATCGAACTATATATTTTTTTTATATTTTTCAGGCGATGTGCATTTCAGATAGAAATTGGATATTAAATCAATGGGAATGGCTGTTTCAGCCGTTCTATCTTCTGAAATAGGGGTTTTGATAGCATGTGAGGAGTTTAAGTACACAGATCGACGTTGCGAAGATATATCCATGAAGTTAAGAATAATCTCAACCACAAAATTTACAAATCAAATGGGAAATTTGAAAAGGTGTTCACTGTAGAACAAAAAGACGAGCTGATAGCGTACCTGATGTCAATTAAAGGCAGACGTTTTAGTTCAACTGTGAAATTCGCGTTGTCAAACAATTAAGTTATCAGGTAGCAAAAGGAAATGGTCTACCACGCAACTTCGAAAAAACAAACTTGTCTAACTGGGCAGGACTGGGTTATAGGATTTGTTACTAGACATCCTATGTTATGTACTCGCAAGTCAGGAAACACATCTGGTGCATGAGCGATGGGATTCAATAAAGTAAAAATAACTTGGTATTAAGCATAAAAAAATAATTGTACATTTATCAAAATGAGTTTAAAATATTTTTTTATTGTAACGGTTTTTACAAGATTACGTACTCCTTAGTTTAAACTGTTCTTTAAACAACTTTACGGCTCTGTTTTAAGATGATACTCCTAATAATTTCAATGTGTATGCGATATTTCAGACAACTTTCTTACATTATTCTGAAACCGAGTGTTAGCAATGATTACATTATACCCTGTTCTACCATGCTAGTTCCTCTTTCGTTCCTTGTCTTCAGGCCACATTATCATAATATTTTTCCTTCTCTTGCTTTCCTATTATTGAATTTCAGTCCCCGTCAGACCTAAATTTTCTTGTCGCTTAATCCTTAACTATTTGAAAAATTTCTTCTATCTCATCATACATGCTTTCAATCTCTTCATCATCTGCTGAGCTAACCGGCAAATGAACTTCTACTACCGTGCTACCGTGGTGGGTGTTGGCTTCATGTCTATCTTGGTTACGCTTATGCGCTCATTATGCTGCTCTTAGTAGCTTAGCCGCATACCTACTTTCGTATTCATTATTAGGAGAAAGAAAACTGGCGTTCTACGGATCGGAGCGTGGAATGTCAGATCCCTTAATCGGGCAAGTAGGTTAGAAAATTTAAAAAGGGAAATGGATGGGTTAAAGTTAGATATAGTGGGAATTAGTGAAGTTCGGTGGCAGGAGGAACAAGACTTTTGGTCATGTGAAAACAGGGTTATAAATACAAAATCAAATAGGGGTAATGCAGAAGTAGGTTTAATAATGAATAAAACAATAGGAGTGCGGGTAAGCTATTACAAACAGCATAGTGAACGCATTATTGTGGCCAAGATAGGCACGAAGCCCATGCCTACTACAGTAGTACAAGCTTATATGACAACTAGCTCTGCAGATTATGAAGAAATTGATGAAATGTATGATGAGATAAAATAAATTATTCAGGTAGTGAAGGGAGACGAAAATTTAATAGTCATGGGTGACTGGAATTCAACAGTAGGAAAAGGAAGAGAAGGAAACATAGTAGGAGAATATGGATTAGGGCTAAGAAATGAAAGAAGAAGCCGCCTGGTAGAATTTTGCATTGAGCATAACTTAATCATAGCCAACACTTGGTTCAAGAATCATGAAAGAAGGTTGTATACATGGAAGAACCCTGGAGATACTAGAAGGTTTCAGATAGGTTATATAATGGTAAGACAGAGATTTAGGAACCAGGTTTTAAATTGTAAGACATTTCCAGGGGCAGATGTGGACTCTGACCACAATCTATTGGTAATGAACTGTAGATTAAAACTGAAGAAACTGCAAAAAGGTGGGAATTTAAGGAGATGGGACCTGGATAAACTGACTAAACCAGGGGTTGTACAGAGTTTCAGGGAGAGCATAAGGGAACAATTGACAGGAATGGGGGAAAGAAGTACAGCAGAAAAAGAGTGCGTAGCTTTGAGGAATGATATTGTAATATCTCTTTATATTTGATGAATTATTCAGATACAATTCTACCCTTGAATGCCGTTTACTAATTGTCTATCTTCATACTCGCAGAATCCATGCGAAAAGTAGCTCATACAATTGCTATGCCATGAGCGCATAAGTATTCTTTGTAGTACTGTCTCTGGTGGTTGTTAAAAAAAAAAAGAAAGAGAGCTTCCGGGATTGTCTTCGTGCCGATTAGCCTGAGCTTGGTTTGGAAGAACTGTAATCTGATTAGTGGGATTTATCACAGAAGATAACTGATACGAACTGTACGATTAAGAGGAAATATATATAGATTGCTCCTTCAAATAAAAGGTGTGTATTGGAAATATGAGAATTAATGATATTTATCGATATATTGCGTGGTTGTTAATCAGGAGGGAACTTCCGAAAGACTGGATACGAACCTGCATTTAGTAATCCAAGAGCTCCATTACTTCTTCGGAAGGTTAAACTTCATCAAAGCCAAATATCCGCTTGATATGAGGTTTCCCGACTGATTATACAACGCTCCCAAAATTACGAGGCATTTAATTTGTACAGATTAGCAGACTGCCGCAAAGCACGAGCCTGCAGAGAAGAAGAATCATCGCCTGATTTCATTCTAACAAGTAAAATTTCAGAGTCATTTTGAGTGACTGAGCTATGACTGTGTTTCCTATCATGAATGATTGATTGCTCGAACGAATTGAGAGCTACAGAATTACGTAGAAAAGATAAGGAGGAAAAATTACAATATAGTGAAGGCAGCAGAGGATCTAGTAGGTAAAAAGACGAGGGCTAGTAGAAATCCTTGGGTAACAGAAGAGATGAAAGGAGAAAATATAAAAATGCAATAAATGAAGCAGGCAAAAAGGAATACAAGCGTCTCAAAAATGAGATCGACAGGAAGTGCAAAATGGCTAAGCAGGGATGGCTAGAGGACAAATGTAAGGATGTAGAGGCTTATCTCACGAGGGGTAAGATAGATACTGCCTACAGGAAAATTAAAGAGACCTTCTGAGAAAAGAGAACCACATGTAGGAATATCAAGAGCTCAGATGGAAACCCAGTTCTAAGCAAAGAAGGGAAAGCAGAAAGGTGGAAAGAGTATATAGAGGTTCTATACAGGGGCGATGCACTTGAGCACAATATTATGGAAATGGAAGAGGATGTAGGTGAATATGAAATGAGAGATATGATACTGCGTGAAGAGTTTGACAGAGCACTGAAAGACCTAAGTCGAAGCAAGGCCCCGGGAGTAGGTAACATTCCATTAGAACTACTGACAGCCTTGGGAGAGCCATTCCTGACAAAACTCTACTATCTGGTGAGCAAGATGTATGAGACAGGCGAAATACCCTCAGACTTCAAGAAGAATATAATAATTCCAATCCCAAAGAAAGCAGATGCTGACAGATGTGAAAATTACCGAACAATCAGTTTAATAAGCCACAGCTGCAAAATACTAACGGGAATTCTTTACAGACGAATGGAAAAACTGGTAGAAGCCGACCTCGGGGAAGATCAGTTTGGATTCCGTAGAAATGTTGGAACACGTTAGACAATACTGACCCTACGACTTATCTTAGAAGAAAGATTAAGGAAAGGCAAACCTACGTTTCTAGCATTTGTAGACTTAGAGAAAGCTTTTGACAATGATGACTGGAATACTCTCTTACAAATTCTGAAGGTGGCAGGGGTAAAATACAGGGAGCGAAAGGCTATTTACAATTTGTACAGAAACCAGATGGCAGTTATAAGAGTCGAAGGGCATGAAAGGGAAGCAGTCGTTGAGAAGGGAGTGAGACAGGGTTGTAGCCTATCCCCGACGTTATTTAATCTGTATATTGAGCAAGCAGTGTAGGAAACAAAAGAAAAATTCGGAGTAGGTATTAAAATCCATGGAGAAGAAATAAAAACTTTGAGGTTCGCCGATGACATTGTAATTCTGTCAGAAACAGAAAAGGACTTGGAAGAGCAGTTGGACGGAATGGACAGTGTCTTGAAAGAAGGGTATAAGATGAACATCAACAAAAGCAAAACGAGAATAATGGAATGCAGTCGAATTAAGTCGGGTGATACTGAGGGAATTAGATTAGGAAATGAGACACTTAAAGTAGTAAAGGAGTTTTTCTATTTGGGGAGCAAAATAACTGATGATGGTCGAAGTAGAGAGGATATAAAATGTAGTCTGGCACTGGCAAGGAAAGCGTTTCTGAAGAAGAGAAATTTGTTAACATCGAGTATTGATTTAAGTGTCAGGAAGTCGTTTCTGAAAGTATTTGTATGGAGTGTAGACATGTATGGAAGTGAAACATGGACGATAAATAGTTTAGACAAAAAGAGAATAGAAGCTTTCGAAATGTGGTGCTACAGAAGAATGCTGAAGATTAGATGGGTAGATCACATAACTAATGAGGAGGTATTGAATAGAATTGGGGAGAAAATGAGTTTGTGGCACAACTTGACTAGAAGAAGGGATCGGTTGGTAGGACATGTTCTGAGGCATCAAGGGATCACCAATTTAGTACTGGAGGGCAGCGTGGAGGGTAAAAATCGTAGAGGGAGACCAAGAGATGAATACACTAAGCAGATTCAGAATGATGTAGGCTGCAGTAGGTACTGGGAGATGAAGAAGCTTGCACAGGATTGGGTAGCATGGAGAGCTAGATCAAACCAGTCTCAGGACTGAAGACCACAACAACAACATGTTAGACCTACTCCAGCACTACCCCTATTTGATTCTGTATGTATAGCTCTGTATTTCATTGACCAAAAGTCCTGTTCCTCCTACCACCTCAGTTCACTAGATCCGTCTATATCTGTCAACCTATGGATTTTCGTTTTTAACTTCTCTTACCTCCGCAGCCGATTGTAAGATTTAACATTCCACACTCCGACCATAGACAGCCGGATTTGTTTTCCTGATGACGATATCCTGCTAAGTAGTTCTGCCCAAAGATCCGAAATGGGGACTATTTCATCAATATTTTATGCAAGAGAATGCCATAAACCTTAATCATTCAGAAGAGCTGACAGCCCTCGAGGAACAATAATGGCTATAGATTTCATCTCACTTTGAGCAGTTTTCAGTACCATCACAGCACGGCCATGTTGGCTGATGTTACAAGACCAGATCAGTTAATCACCCCGACTATTGCCGCTGAAACTACTGTATAGGATGCTGGCCCTCTTCAAGACTCATACATTTGTCTGGCCTCTCAACAGATACTCTACTGTTGTGATTGCACCTACGGTATGGCTGTCTGTCTAGTTGAGGCAAGATACATGGTTCACAAGCCGGAAGGGGGAGGAGGGAAGGATGAAGTAGTTGATACTGAATCAAAATGGGGGGAAAATTTATGAGACATCTTGACTAAAAGAAGGGATTGGTTGAGATAACGTCCTGAGGTTATATCGAATATTCGAGTTTGTAACGGTAGCAACTGCGGGCGGATAAAATTGTAGAAGGAGGCGAAGGTGTCAGTAAGGTAAACAGCTGAAATAAATATAGGCGTCTGTAATTATTCGGAGATGAAGAGGCTTGCTCAGGATAAGCTAGTGCCATCTGCTTGAAGACTATAAGAACAACAGCAATGATCAAGCCAAGTGTATAGCAGGAGTTGGGGAATAAAGCTTGAAAATATATTTTATGAATATGCCTTGACACAGTGGTAACACCGGTTCCTATCAGATCACCGAAGTTAAGTGCTGTTGGGCTTGGCTAGCACTTGAACGGGCCACCCTTTGGGCCTGTCGAGTGATGTTGGCAAGCGGGGTGCACTCAGCCCTTGTGAGGCCATTTGCGGAGCAACTTTATTGAGAAGTAGCGGCACCGGTCACGAAAACTGCCAACGGCAGTATGTCCGCATCCGGTGACGCCTAAGGGCTGAGGATGACACGACAGCCGGTCGGTATCGTTGGGACTTTAAGGCCTGTTGGGACGGTGTTAGTTTTTTTTAAACAATGTAAAGTTGAAATTAATAACCAGAAATTGGAAATAAGAAAAGGAGTCAAGACGATAGCGAAAATTTTGCTGGATCTCAACAAAATTACGCCATCGATCAATACTCTTGAAATTATAAAAACGAGAAATAAACTTTAGAAAGTCGCTTATTCTATTTTGGAGACGTGTATAAAAGTTCGTTTGGTTAAAGCTTCATATCGGTTCATGCTAATGGAAATGTTAGATTACTTTCAAGCCTTACTGTATTAAGTGTTGACTGCAGAACTGAAGGTGAAAAAATGTCTTAGGAAAGCTAAAGTTTTGGGTTGCTTGCGTAAACTGGATGAAAGTTGGATAACTTCAAAAATCGCTATCAAATTGACAGATATAACTGCCTAGGGCTGAGCCAAGGCGGTCCTTATCTCCTTATTTGGCAGGCTACTGTGCAGCGTGTGTAGAATTTGCCTCTGTGTAAGCGTAACCGTATGACCGCATTTTTGCTGAGTTACACTCCATAGATTTAGATATGATGCCATCTTCCGATGTTGACATCTTTTCCGGCCTTCTTTTATTCTGTTTCCTGCTGCGTAATTTTATTTTCTGTTTCCCACGGTTGCATTTTGGACCTACAAATGAAATACAGATGACCAAGTCTACAGTACAAAATGGCGGTGCTCTTCAGGAACTACAAAAATCTCTCTACCGTGTAAAACTGCGTATAGTTTCACCGAGACACCACTGACCCGACTACGAGAGAAGGGCAGAGAAGGTCAAAATAAATTCAAAGAGCTTAGGGTCAGCTTTCAATGGGTTGAGAGAGTAAGTGACGTTAAAAACTTGGCAGTATGAACTCACTTACCAGTTCGGCGTTCCGCTCCCTGTGGCCTGCATGTATGCACTCATTCGGTTGGGAAGGGCGTCGTAAAGCCGTTGTGTCTGCGACTCTTCAACTCCGTCACGGACGCTCCAAGGGCGTGCCCATGTCGCCCACATCTGTCGAGAGGGCGCTCCGCGGCCGCTTCGAAGCTGCTGCCTTCTCGTGTGGCGGCCAGCAGGTGAACACGGCAGGCACAAGGTTGGACTGCATGGACACCTCTTGTTGGATGTACCAACTTGCCGCGAGCTGGGAATCGTCAACGGATCCTCCATGCAGGATATGATGACTGGATATTAGCCCCTCTGTTTCTCTTGTCTATATGCACTGTCTGGCTTGCTGAGAAGTTGTACAGTGGCAAACTAAGCTGCGGTGGGCTACTGACACTGGCGTTTAATCACCAAGCTGAATGTGCACTGTAAAAACTGTGGCCATTTATCATTAGCTGACGTTAAGAACGTTAAGAGACTCGCTTTATCTTGCGTTGTCTGATGGATGGCCGTCACTATGCGTTAATTCAAGAACATTAGGTGCGTCAGTTGTATTATTTAAACTGAGGTAGTGTCACATTTAACGTGTGTGTTTGTGGGAGGGGGGGGGGGGCGATTTGAAGGGATTGGTGTAGTTGTTAACTTGATATTTAAACTATATGAGAGGGTTACGTGCCGTTATTGTTTCAAGGCAGTGGGAGCGTCAGCTTATTTCTTTCATTTGTTTCTTGCCTTGAGCTTCATAGATTTTGAAGGGTTGCGCAGCCTCCTAAGTTATGGTATTTCCTACTGTTTAAATCATTGTACATTTGGGGGTCATTTATGAGCTCATTGTAAAATTCCTACGGGCTATTATTAGTGTTGTTTTAAACATCGGAATGCAGGCGCAATGTGATAGTTTGCGATGTGCTTGGTACACAACATGACGATCCTCCCATGTAGTGATCAGACGTAGTCGTCCGGAAACTGGACGGCGAGTATGCTAGCCTTCACGATCCCTTGCAGTAAAAAATCTGGCCACTGACACATCCGAATGGCACACAAATGTGGATAATGCACGACTCCAGTAGGAGGCCATATGAAGACCCACAATGAAGTCCCTTTCAAACTTTGTCGGGTGCTAATAACGCTGTCGCAAACGAATATTTGGCATTTTCGTGTCCTTCACAGTGATAATTCAACATATGCTGCTGTTCATGCCCCATGAATACCCTACAATACCTAGCAACAATACTAAGCATGAACAACACTAACGAACACTGCTGACAATTCTTCCTGTCGTAGAGTATTGTTATATACCCGCCGGTCGTGCGTACGTGTACGATATTACATTGACATCCGACGATGTCTTTTGAATCCTTCACATTTTACGTCATAGAGTGTAGCCCAGCTGGCAGATACTAGAAAAGTGGTAGTACCATGCAAAAGGTCTGAATTTTGTGATCTTTTATTACGTTATGTATAGATGGTCTGTAGTTTAGAATCCAATAATCCAAGTTATCGATCTTAAGAACCCTGTGCAGAACGTAAAAAGCGCGAAATTTTGGCACTTTTTCAATGTTTTATCTATAACCGTTTTGCCTTGCATCATACCGAGCGAGGTGGCGCAGTGGTTAGACACTGGACTCGCATTCGGGAGGACGACGGTTCAATCCCGCGTCCGGCCATCCTGATTTAGGTTTTCCGTGATTTCCCTAAATCACTCCAGGCAAATGCCGGGATGGTTCCTTTGAAAGGGCACGGCCGACTTCCTTCCCTAATCCGATGATCCGATGAGACCGATGACCACGCTGTCTGGTCTCCTTCCCCAAAACCAACCAACCAACCAACCAACCAACCTTGCATCATACGGCAAAAGCGTTTAGCTATTTCTAGTAGATCGTTAAATTTGTTACAGTTACCGCTAAACGTGGTTTTACAACACACACTTTCCAAAATACCGAACTCGAAACGAGCGGCAAATTTCTCTAATTATCTAAAAAGTGCAAAAAATACAAGTTCTAACATTTTAACTTTAGCTTTACTGCTTTTTAAAGCACAATGGGAGATGCCTCTAGCAGTCCACGTTTATCATTCCCAAGAAGTCCCTCCCCTGTCAGTAGGATGTTCGCTTCAGCTTGGGTTGGAGAACAAGGTGTTCAGGTAGGCCTGTGTCTTTGGAGAACCAGAAGCGGTCAGCACCCTCCACCCAACATCCACCTCCCTATATCACTGTCTGTGCTCTTACTGAGCACGAGACTTCTTTACTTAGTGTTATGGTCCTAACGCTACACTATGGATTCAGGACTTTCCCTTGTGTATCCCAGTGAAAATATCATTAAAGCTGAATTCATGACTGATATGAACCTGCTCACCAAATTTCTCGAAGAAATTATTCCCTGCTCCCATGAAGCAGGCCATTTGAACTGTGCTAAGAGTGAACACCTGTACTAACAGTCGTGATCAACATAAAAGACAATATGGATCGTCAGGTACACAAATGCTACTCCACTATCCGCTGTAATGAAAAATTCTGGTCGAGCGTCTCAGCAAATATGACCAAAGAGCAGTTCCTAGTAATGGCCGTGAAAGGCTATGGAGAGCTGACTTATGATTTTGATGTAACGCGTAGTGTGCTGTCTCGATGTACTTTGGGTATGCTATGCCTCCCAACACGACACTGACCAGATAGAGATATTCACTGGCGTAAGTTCAGGAACACCTGAACAACTTGTAAACATGAACCGTTCCTATGTAACAAGGGGTTATACTAATATTCAGAAGCATGGTTCTCTGACCATTCGCCAATCCTTATAGCTGAGATTTAGCACACGAATAATGGGTGTCAACAGCATGAGGAAAATGGTGGGCAAAATTTGACGACGTGAAGTTCAAAGGAAAGAACAAGGGTGTTACTCCAGCATCAGTTTCATGTATCCTGAGAATTGCAAACAAAAGTGTTGCCATCGATTCTCTTTCGTCAAACAAGTTCGCAATGCCCACTAATCTGATGTTGACCTGAGAAAATTGTTCAAATTTGAGTTTGCACCCTTCCAATGCTTCTCTTCACTGAGGACTATAGACGATACCGACAGCACCACGAAGACTGCGCTGTGTGCAGCGTTCACTCAGAGAAGAGCTCGTTGGCGTGCTTACAAAGTGAGTTTTATGAAGAGCTGGGAAGAATAGTGGATAGCATTAGTACCATAAATATTAAGATTTTTTTATTTTAGGAGATTTCAACGCCAAATTGGGACAGGGAGTATATGACCGATAGTAGATCCTACAGAGAGGCTGATGCAGACACGGACCGTCACACAGTAATCGACGAGCTACAGCTGCAGCTGTGTCATAAAAGAGAGAGGAACGAAACGGTTTAGAGAGACAATCTCATCTTGAGTAGTGTGCCACCAGTATAATATCAGAGTACATAACAAATTTGAAGTCCGGGTCTCAAACCATAGTAACGAAAGAAGTGTTAATTACCGATGGGAAGATATAAAGACCGCTGTAACTGAAGCAGTGAAGAAAATTCTAGGAAAAATAGAACTAAGAAGAAATTGTTCAATAATAAATCTGAACATGCAGTGAAGGCGAGAAAGAGAGCTAGGGACACACCCAGACTGGACAGAAATTGTGCTGAGAATCCAGAAGCAGTCTGGAACATAAAGAGAGCAAGAAACAGGATTCTGAGGACAGAGAACAGTTAAATTCATTAATAACATTATTAATGAAATAGAGAGGGTAAATACAATATTTGACAGCAGAAAAATGTTTCAGATGATAAAATACGCGAGGAGATGAAACATGTGAGGAACAGTCAATGAAACCAATAATAAGGATGGAAATACGCTAAAGGATAAGGAAATGATTATTGACATGTGGAGGCAATATGTTGAGGTTGAATGTTCAAGAACGGGAAAATATCTTCCCAGAAGGAAGTATTGCAGAGGGTGTAGAGTAAGGGAAAATTGAAACAGGATGCAGACAGATAAATTGAGAAATTGAGGAATAATAAGGCACCAAGAGAAGATAACGACAGAGATGTTGAAGGCCGGAGGTGAAACACTTCAGAGAGAGATATACAAACTCGTAAGTGAAGTTGGAGAAATGAGTAGATCTCGAAATAGTGGAAGTCAGCTGCCATTGTCCTTCTGCACTAAAAGAACAGCGAAAGGAACTGTGGTGATTATAGAGGTATTTCTCTGCTAAGCGTACCATACCAAGTGATATCATTAATAATTCCTGAAAAACTGAAACCTGTTGATGAAGTTATTGTTGGAGAATACCAGGAAAGTTTTAGGGCAGGACGATCAAAAGTGGATCAAATTTTCACCCCGAGACGGGGGAAGTACTGGGAATTCAACCACCTGTTTCTGGTGACATTTGTAGGTATCTCAAACGCTTATAATAATGTACACCGATTAAGTATGTACAACGTTTTGAAGGAGCCTGGTTTCCGAAAGAAGTTAATCAACTTCAACGGAGACAAAAGCCAAAGTGAAGTAGCAGTAGAAACTATCGAAGGAATAAGTTAACCAACTTGGTGGAGGTGTGTACAACGGAGACAAAAGTCAAAGTGAAATAGCAGTGGAAACTATCGAAGGAATTTAGGATCGCAACAAGTATGAGACAAAATCATACAATTTCATCATTGCTTTTTTTTGGGTCCTCGAGAAAGTAGTTTGGGAAACGAAAATAGAAGACTAAGGGATAAAGCTACGTGGAAGACCACAGTTATTGGGATATGCAGACGACATTGCAGCTTTAGCGGTCGGAGGAAGAATAACTGCAGTACGATTGGGCTGAGGGTTAAAATGGAGAAGACTGAGAGGATGGAAGTATCCAAAGAAGTCCCTAATAGCGCTCGATAACAGGCGGGGCTATCGGATTGTAGTGGTTAATAAAAAAAAATGGGAGAAGAGAGACCGTGAAAAAGGGAAAGAATGAAAAGCAAATCGGACTTTGTATTACAGAAAAGCTATCGGACTTCGTTATTCGGAAAAGCTATTGTTGGGGTGGTCCTTGTGGCGACTTTGAGCAAAAGTTAAACCAATTTTCACTACAAAAGTTATAGAAAAGAAACAGAGAATAACAGAATGTAACTGACCGGGGGAAATGGCGTAGCTTAGAGTTCATTCTTTACCAGGTTAACATGTCTTCTTTCGGGCGGCGTCCAGGTCTTCAAAAATCTCCTTCATTTCTGCGTGAAAAAATCTGCTCCGAAATCTTGCAATAGTCCTGGGATCACTAATTTATACCAATTAAAATCATCTTGATACTGTATGCAATTTAATTCACTTTGCTACTTCCATACACCGAATTTCTTAATAACTTCCACAATGTCTACACATTACAATCAGATCAAGATTAGCCATTAAGTTTTTACGTCAGCATCCGATCGCGCCTGCCTTAAGCTACGGCTATCAAGAGACAAACAAAAAACGGATAGAAAACAAAAAAAGTGTTACCATTTTAGTATTTTCTCTGCCGTCGAGCGCTCATACCGCTGCGACGGGATATTTTTATCTGAGGGAACGAGTGTAGCGCGGCGAAATTCAAAGCCCCGCTACAGGATATAGCCATACGGGAAAATAGCTATGGCACTTGGTTCAACAGGCATCATAACCTAAAACAAGAAATTAATCAATATATTGTAAATGTGTCTGAAACTTATTTCACTCTTAAGCGGATAAGGTCATCAATAACATCTGTCAGCTAAGACCAATATTAAAGCCTATATTTCAGAGATAGTACCAGTGTTGTTATATGAGACGGAAACCTTAAGCACCACAAAAAAGGCGTAAGCGAATCTGTTGATCTTTGAATGGAAAATAATGAGAAAGATCTTTGGATCAACCCACGAAGAGAAGACCTGCGGACGTAGAAAGAACCAGGAGCAGTACGATGTGATGAAATAGCCGAACATCGTACAGAAAATGAAAGCGTGAAGAATAAGCTTGACAGGGCACATTGTTAGGTGGGCAGGCACTTGCCGGGACAGAGCTATGCTTACGGGAAAACTGGATGGAACTCGTCGAATTGTAAGACCAGGGAGGCGTTAAGGATGAACTAAAGAAGGACCTTCAGCAGCTGGCTGTACATGAGAACTGGATGCAAAGTGCACAAGATTGCCGGCAATGGAGCAACATCGTAAGATCGATGCATGATTTTCAGGGTCCGTGATCGTCAATATGCGTGTGTGATGACTGAGATAGCAGCAAGGGACATGTTGGGTAACCAGGGAATAGAAGACGCCGACGTGCTGATTTCGATAACGTTACCGTAACAGGTGAAGATGTATATGTCCTGCTACTGCTGAGAACGTGCCCTTTCCCCATCAAACACTATCTGATCAAAAGTATCCGCAGACTGCTACGTAGTGCAGAATTGACCTCTAAATGCCACGAGAGGCGCTCTCGCCAGTGCAAAAGGAGGGGTGTGAGGGGTGGGGGGGTATTGTGTTGACAGCAGAAAAGCGGTAACAGTAGAATGGGCCTGCCAGAAGAGCTCTGTGGCTTCGAACGTGGATGTCATCTGAGTAACAAATTCGTTAGGGACATTTCAACCCATCTGAAGGTTTTGACTGATGGTGATGTGATTGTGAAGTAGAACCGTCAAGGAACAACCACAACTAAACCAAGACCTAGGAGAGCTTATGCACTGACGAAGAGGAACCATCGAGCATCGCGGAGGGTAATAGTAAAAACCACATGAAATCAGCGAAAGGAATTACTCGTATGTTCCAAAGTGCTATCAGTAGTCCAGCTAGCACAATAGGTAGCTGAAAAGAATAGGATATAATGGCCGAGCTGCCCCTTATGGGCCACACATTTCTGTAATTAAACCTTAGCGACGGTTGAGGTAGCGTAAAGAGAGACGCCACTGAGCAGTGGATGACAGGTAATTTGGAACGATCAATCGCGCAGCGCCCTGTGGCATTCGGATGGAAGGGTTTGGGTTTGGCGAAAGCCTGGAGAACGTTGCCACCTATCATGTGTAGTACCAACAGCGAAGTACGCGGAGGTGTTTTATGGTATAGGCGTGTTATTTGTGGTTAGGAAACGAGGAAGGACATCAAAACAATTTACAGTACTGGGGTACTGCATGCAATAGAGGAACGGTTGGAAACCGATGATTGTATGAGCAAGACAAGGCACTCTATTATAATGCAGCTTCTGTGAGGCACTGGTTTGTGGATAATAACATTCCTGAAATGGAGTGGCCTGCCAACAGTCCAGATCTGAACTCACTGGAACACACGCAGGAATTAGAACGTCGACTTCACTCCAGATCCCAATGTCCAACGTTAGCACCCCCTGTGGTTTCGAATGTTGAGGAAGAATGGGCTGCCGCTCCTTCACAGATATTCAGACACATCGTGAAAAATGTCGTCAGTAGATTTCAGGCCGTCACAAAGGCGAAGGGTGGACACGCTCCACATTAATGTACACTAATAGTTGTCTGGATACCTTTGATGATCGAATGTAATACCTATTTACAGAAGAGTGAAAGGAGTAATTCCTCGAACATTCTATACTCAGCAACATAATGCAAATTGCATCTACAAGATTTTTTTTCTTTCATGCGGAAATTGGTATGTGACAGTACTTCAACCCACTTCAGACAAAATTGGCTCTAAGCACTATGGGACTTAACATCTGAGGTCATCAGTCTGCTAGACTTAGATCTACTTAGACCTAACTAACCTAAGGACATCACAAACATGCATGCCCGAGGAAGGCTTCGAACCTGCGACCGTAGCAGCAGCGCGGTCCCGAACTGAAGCGCCTAGAACTGCTCGGCCACAGCGTCCGGCTCCACTTCGGACATGTGGACAGGTAATTGAGCATGTTTTACGAGATAAGCCCTGCCGCGTCTGATTTAGTTGGTATTTTCATCAACCAGACCCAACAATGCGACAAATTCTAGTAAAAGGTTTCTTATAGTACTGTACGCTGGAGAAATGATCAGAGATACACTGGACGGCCTATGCTACTAATAATTCTCTAAATCTAAAGGAAAGTTCAAATTTCTACTAGCGAGACTACCACATATTCCGAACGCCACCCAGTATCATTCTTTTCGTACCTACCTACAAGTACAGAAGGAGCTGGGTTGTTGTTGTGGTCTTCAGTCCAGACTCTGGTTTGATGCAGCTCTCCATGCTGCTCTATCCTGTGCAAGCTTCTTCATCTCCTAGTACCTACTGCAACCTACATCCTTCTGAATCTGCTTAGTGTATTCATCTATTGGTCTCCCTCTACAATTTTTACCCTCCACGCTGCCCTCCAGTACTAAACAGGTGATCCCTTGATGCCTCAGAACATGTCCTACCAACCGATCCCTTCTTCTAGTCAAGGCGTGCCACTAATTTCTCTTCTCCCTAGTTCTATTCCATACCTCCTCATTAGTTATGTGATCTACCCATCTAATCTTCAGCATTCTTCTGTAGCATCACATTTCGAAAGCTTCTATTCTCTTCTTGCCCAAACTATTTATCGTCGACGTTTCCTAATCTAATTCCCTCAGCATCACACGATTTAATTCGACTACATTCCATTATCCTCGTTTTGCTTTTGGTGATGTTCATCTTATATCCTCCTTTCAAGACACTGTCCATTCCGTTCAGCTGCTCTTCCAAGTCCTTTGCTCTCTCTGACAGAATTACAAATTCATCAGCGAACCTCAAAGTTTTAATTTCTTCTCCAAGAAACCTTTGCAATTCGTACAGAAACCAGATGGCAGTTATAAGAGTCGAAGGGCATGAAAGGGAAGCAGTCGTTGAGAAGGGAGTGAAACAGGGTTGTAGCTTATCGCCGATGTTATTCAATCTGTATATTGGGCAAGCGGTAAAGGAAACAAAATAAAAATTCGGAGTGGGAATTAAAATCCATGGGAAGAGCTGGGTAACAAGAAGATTCCAGCGGTTTCGTGCTGGACGCTGTCAGTCAAGGGTGGAGGGGAAGAGAGGTGATTCTTACGACGAACAATGAGCTCAAGATTCCTCAAGAAAATTATATGTACGAAACAGTGAACTGATGCATAGGGGCTCAGGCGCCAAGAAAGGACATTCTCATTATTTTTTTTTGTGTCAGACATTTCCTCTTAGAGTACCACATGCATCCAACGGTCTGTTATTTGTTGGGTGTATTCCCATCTCTGTCCTAGATGCTTCGTCCGTCTTGTGTTATTTTCCTTCCAAGGGAGCAGAATGCTTTAACTACATCTGTTTTGTGGTCCCCAATTTTTATTTCAGGTTTATCGGTAATCTCATTTCTGTTACTCCTCGTTATTGACGCCTTTGTTTGGTTTACTCTCAGTGCATATTCTGCACTCATTAGACTGTCCCTCCCATTCAATACGTCCTGTGATTCTTTTTCGCTTTCACTGAGGCTAAAAATGTCATCAGCGAATCTTACCATTGAAATCCTTTCACCGTGAATTTCAGTAGCACTCTAGAGTCGTTCTTTTATTCCCGTTATTGATTCTTCGACATTTACATTGAGCATTAGTCGCGAAAGACAACATCCATGTTTGACACCCTTTGTAGTCCAGGCACCTCGTTCTTGGTTTTCGATTCTTACAGTTTCCTCTTGGTTCTTGTACCTACTGTATATTACCCTCCTTTCCCTGTTGCTCACATCCATTTTTCTCGTAACATCTTGCACAATTTTATGTTTTGAACGCTTTCTCTAGTTTGACATATTCTATGAACGGGTCTTGATTTTTCTTCAGTCTTGCTTCCATTATGCGTCACAACATCTGAAGCACCGTTCTGGTGCCTTCAGTCTTCCGAAAGCCAAACTGATTATCATCTAACAGATACTCAGTCTCCTTTTCCAGGTTTTTGTGAATTATTCTTGTTAGTAATTCGGATGGATGGGCCATTACGCTGATTGTACGATAGTTCTCGCACTTACCTGCTCTTGCTATCTTCCGGGCTTTGTGGATGATGTTTCTTCGAAAGTCTGATGGCATGTCTCCAATTTCATTAATTATACACACCAACTTGAAAAGTCGTCTGCTTGCCACTTCCCATAATGATTTCATAAATTCTGAACGAGTGTTATCTATCCCTTGTGTCTTATTTGATCACAAGTCTTCCAAAGCTATATTAAACACTGATTCCTGCACTAGAGCCCCTAGATCATGCTTGTCAACTATCATTTCTTCCGACTCACCTCGTCGGACAAGGCCTGCCCCTGATAGAGGCCTCCAATGTACTCTTCCCACCTATCCACTGTCTCCTCTGCGTTTAATAGTGGAGTTCCATTGCACTATTACTGTTGGCTCCCTGGACTTCCATTTCACCGAAATTCGTTTTGACTCTTCCATATGCTGAATCAGCCCTTGCGACGATCATTTCTTTTTCAAATTTTTGAAATGTTCGCTGCAGCCATTTCGCCTTGGCTTACCTGCACTTTCCTTTCTTTGAAACGTATGTGACACATTTCTGCATTTCTAAGTTTTTGGACATTTTTGTACTTATTTCTCGAAATCAGTCGAAGTATTTCTTATATTACTCAAAGTTTCTTCGCTGTTACCTTCCTTGCAACTATGTTTATGTGCCCAACTTCGGTGACTGCCCTTTTTACGGATGTCCATTCCCCTTCTGAACTGCCTAATGCGGCATTCGTTATCACAGTATCTACAGCCTCAGGGAACTTCAAACGTATCTCAACATTTCTCAGCATTGCAGTTTCCCACTTCTTTACACACTGATTCTTCTGGACGATTCTCTTAAACTCCCGCCTCCCTCTCCCCCCCCCCCCCCTACATCATTGATCACTCTTGGCTACCCCTGACAATATACTGCCTGATTTCGGAATCTCTGGCTGATGATGATACATTCCGGCTTGACGCTTCCAGTATCTCCAGGCCTTTTGCAAGTATACTGTTGTTGCGTAAAGACAAGCGCCTTCACGACGATGAAGAACGGAGGAGCAGAGAGGGCTGTGAGAGGACGTCAGCCAGTAGTAGGACGCTGACTGGGACGACACCAAGACAAGAGCGGCCTCTGCAGGAAGAGAATACGTATAAGCGCAGCGCCTCGTAGCCGCGGCCGGAGTGGAGAAAGAGCTGTCTGTATTGTTTTGCTTGCATTGAAATTGTGTATACCGAAGGACATTGAATATCTGCAAGCCGTCATTTGCTTGCGGCACGCAAACTTAAGTATTGTCAATTTAACTTACCGTAATAAACTCCATTAATACGATTTGCTTGAATTGCTGTCTAGCGATCCGAGAAAACAGCTTCCTGGGCACCCTATATTAGACGAGTGGGCCGGATACTACATATACCTTCTCCTTTTATGATTTATGAACAGGATATTCACTTATACTAACTGAAATGTATTGCAGAACTCAGTCTTTCTCCTGTCTTATTCGTACTACCATGCCCATATTCTCCCGTAATTCCTTCAACCATTCCTCCTCGACTATCTGTTCCAGTCCCCCATGACTATAGTGTCTCTTTGCATAACGAATTATCCATTCAATATACTCATACATTTCCCCTATCTCTTCATCTTCTGCTTGTGATGTCAGAATTTATGCTTGAACCATTATAGTTGGCGTTGGTTTGCTGTCAGTTCTGGTGAGAACAGGCATATCAGTGAAATGTTCACAGTAACTCACTGACTGTCCTACCTTCCTATTCATAATGGATTCTGCTTCCGTTCTACCATTTTCTGTTGCTGTTTAAATTATCGTATAGTCGTCTCACCAGAAATACACCGAGCGACGTGGCGTGGTGGTTAGCCCACTGGACTCGCATTCGGGAGTACGACGGTTCAACCCCTCGTCCGGTCATCCGTGATTTCCCTAAATCGCTTCTGGTAAATGCCGGCCGGGATGGTTCCATCGAGAGGGCGCGGCCGACTTCCTTCCCCCTTCTTCCCTAATCCGATGAGACCAGAAACACTTCATTTCTTTCCCACTTCGCAGATCCCACACTATGTCTAGACTGAGCTAGCTTCCCTACGACATTCCAACTTCCGACGTTCCACGCTCCGGCTCGTGGTGTGTTACGCTTCCATAAGTTACTCAATTTTTTCTCTTAATTACGTTTGCCTTGGCAGTCCCCACCCACAGATCCGAATGTGGGACTAATATAGAATCTTTTGTGTATGGAGAGATCGTCATACTCTTTTCCAATTACAGGCCACTTGTCATGTGGTAACATTGTGGCCGAGCGCTTCAGTCCGGAGCTGCGCAACTGCTGCGGTAGCAGGTTCGAATCCTGCATCGGGCATGGAGGTGTGTGATGTCCTTAGGTTAGTTAGGTTTAAGTAGTTCTAAGTTCTAGGGGACTGATGACCTCAGATGTTAAGTGCCATAGTGCTCAGAGCCATGTTGCAAAAATATTTTTAATTAGTGAATTATGTAGGAAATTTTAAAGATTTGCAAGAAAGGTCCAAGTGCTTTTTGTCTTGTGACGCTAGGAAAAATGATTCTCAATGAAAAACTGAAAGTACGCCAAAATTTCGAGATTTTTCGCTTGTCTCAAGCTAGCACAGGTCCTCGAGGCCGAAAACTTGGTTTCTACAAAGCAGACCATCCACATACAACACAGTAAAAACTGAGAAAATCCGAACTTTTTCTGAGGTCCAATGTACCTGAGACGGGACTAAAAAGGCGAAGGACTGGGAAGAAGGATAAGGGAACACCATACCGACAGACTGCAGAGAAAGATGACTGAAGTGGAGTGGCTCCAGAACACGTGATGACGATATCGACTTCGTGTCCTTCCAGAAGTCATAAACCGCGAGGAGGACGTAGGATTGCTCGACTGACGCTGTCGAATGACAGCAGCTGAAATCCTGACAGATGTTACAGACGGGGTCACAGCTAGCCATCGGGGACGGATTACTGGAAGCTGGGTTGAGAGTTAGCATGCGTCGTCAACCATTGTCTCTTTGTCACAGACAACATTGACGCGTGGTTTAAAGTGAAAGTCAACTGAGACAATGAGTGTCTAACGAAACGGCTCTGAATAAAATTGAAGCATTGAGTTTCCCCCAATAATGTGTCCAAATATTTAACTCAGAAACGCAATGAAATAAAATTCAAAGAATTTAGACTCGGAAGAACTTGGCTTACTACCCAAAGTTACCGTAAAGATCGCGTTAGAATTTAGTGAACAAAACCCCAAGGCAACGCAGATTACAAAAATCTCGAGAATACTTTTGAGAATGATGATCAAAAAATAATAATATTGTTCAATGATGTCTACAATAGAAGTGAGATCACTCATGGCTGAGATGTGACGAATTCCAGAACGTAAATATAACCTCCTGTCAATGGGCAGCCGTCAGTTTCAAAGCTAACACTGTGTTTATATTGTACCTTTCACCAGTAGGGGACAAACTGATTTATTATGATTGGTTGGAACTTGGAAACTAATGGCGGAAGACATACATTAAATTATCTAAAAAATTGCTACACACACATATTTGGAAGCACACCTCACCCCCCTCCCCCGCAAAAAAAGGAAAGATATTTAGCATTGCTACCAAAAATAAAAGACGGAGGCAGAGTTATGAAACTGTAGCGACAGAGAAATTTTGAGTCCTCTTTCTCTAACGACGTTTGTTCAAAAAATGCACGTTTAGTAAGTGAAATTACATTCGAAAACTTTTTTAAATGTCTTCCGAGTCTTTACGGAGAGAAAGCTTATCTGTGTGTGGTAGGTGACGCGCGATGTCAACAACCAGCCGGCGTCGGCGTAATCACAGTAGATCCGTCACTGGTAATCCGCAACTGTTACATCCTCTTGTAGGATGATAAGCCACTTGACGCTGATATTATTCCTCCGTTGTCCTCCTCTGCGTACAGGCTGATCGGAAACAACTGTTCCATGCTGATCGAAGTTTGTATGTGTACGACGATAACACTTCGGGCGCACTGTGTCTAATATACGGCTCTTTGAAAGAGTTCAAAATTCACTTCGAAAGGCAGACAATGAGATTACATTGCGTCTGTATTGCCACACGAGGCACATTGGCGAATTCACAGTCTGATGAATGACTTTCAAATGTAGAGAACTGCGTAACTGTTTTTACAGCATCTGTTGATGTTTTAAGGCATGAGTAACTTCATAAGTTGCATATGAGAGATTTTGGAATACATTAGTTTTCGCAACTCACGCCACAGTAAACAATATAGCCCAACAGACAACAATTATTGTTCACTCACGTGTGCGTTGCCGTTTGAATTCACGGTACTCCACTGGGCTCGGGCCACTCTGAACAGTTTAACACTTTGTTTCACAATGGTCGTGCCAGTGTTAACTCTAAGTCCAATCGGAAGGTAAGTGTCCAGCAGTATTAGGTATTCGGGCGCGAACCCTATCCGTTATTCACTGCAAATACCCGTAACTGTTTTTTACTGTTCGACTCTCGCGCTCTGTTCGTATGGTAGTTTCTTTTTACACATTAAATTTATCAGAATTACCGCAAAGATTACCAAAAACTGAAATAATTGCATGCCCAAAAAACTAAAATAAAATTTTAAGAAGACATTCTTATCTTAGCATAATAAAAGTGATGTGAGACTCCACTTTACATTATACAACAAGATATCTGAATCAACAAAAATGTGTATAAAATGAAATGAAGAAAAAAAGTACCACTCATAATTAGCAGTGTGTAATGTTCCCATTGTTGTTGATTAATTTGTCGTGAGCTGTGATTACCTGATATTATGTAACTCATCTTTTTCTTCTCATTGAACGTGGATACTGGGGGGTTCAGACTACTTCTTCATATTCTGCAGCAGATGCTGGAAGTATGGAATTTGGCATAACGTGCAACCGCGTAAATAAATACGTCACTTCTCAAATTAAAGTGGCGTATATTATCGCAATATTATGAAGTTCTCTTCTTGATGAACGGTGCTTTATCGAGAAATATTACGAATTACTTGACCTCAATCTCAATGTAAAATGTCAAGTTGACAGATAAAAATACAACAAAAGAATGAATACATATTTGTTCGCTTTAACTGATTTCCCTATCGTCATTTGTGGCTGTTATTCCAGAACCGATGAGCTTCTGCGACCTGGGCCTTCGGTTCCTGGAACGTGCACAAACGCCCCCAGAAGTACCACCTCTGGGAGAGTCGCGTCGTCCCTGCCGATTACTCGTCACAAATTATTCACTATAGCAAAGATGACCGACGTGAAACAAAATACAAGGCGTTGTTTATTTTTAGTTTGCTTCACGTTTTATTCAAAACAATCTCCTCACGAGCAATAAACAACTGGAAGCGGTGGAAAAATCGTTCGAGCCAATTCTGATACTCAACCTTTAAAATTGCCTACGTTACCATGGTCGTAGACTTTTGGATATCGGAAATCGTGTCGAAAGCCTTTATTCCACTGCAATTTTTCGTTTTTGGGAAAGATCAAAGTCACACGGAGACAAATGAGACGAATAAGGAGGGCCTTCAAGTACCACGATACATTTCTGATCCAGGATATCCCTACGATGTTACTTTTAAATTGCGTCTGTGCATTGTCGTGTAACAAATACCATGGTCTATTATTCCGGTGTTCAAGTCAAACTCCAACAATCCTCACCCATAAACGATATACAACAGGTAGGTAGTGATCTGCATTCAGCATTTGGCATTCTGGAGCGAATTCTTTAGCGATAATTCCTTTTGAATCAAAGAAAATAGTGAGCAGAATCTGCCGGCCGGAGTGGCCGAGCGGTTCTAGGCGCTACAGTCTGGAACCGCGCGACCGCTACGGTCGCAGGTTCGAATCCTGCCTCGGGCATGGATGTGTGTGATGTCCTTAGGTTAGTTAGGTTTAAGTAGTTCTAAGTTCTAGGGGACTGATGACCTCAGAAGTTAAGTCCCATAGTGCTCAGAGCCATTTTTGAGCAGAGTCTTGGCACGGCTTTTATGCATGCGCTCTTTTTACAGGCTCGGAGATGATGTATCTTTCTATTCCAAGTTTTGGCCCTTTGTGAGTAGCTCTTACTGGAAAGCCATGTTTCATAAGCGATTACTATGCAAGAAATTAAGTCTACGTCCCTGGTAGCCGATCTTTTCATGTCAGTGCAGTGTTCCGTTCTTCAACTGTTCGATCGTCAGTGAGTGAGTGGGGCAGATCTATATTTTGGCGAAATTTTCGGTTAGAATGCGATGCCCAGTTTTTTTTAGGAATTTAAGTAAGCTCCTCAATTTACCTGGTGGGTGCACAACGATCGTTTCAAAAAATTTCAACCACTATTTCAACATTTCTTCGATTCGAACTGTCGATGATGCTCCTGGACGTGAATCACCTTCAATGCTCTCTCTACACACGGAACCTTGCATGCCACTTAAAATTGTTTTTACTACTCGTTGCTTCACTACAATAAACAATCTGTATCATTTCAAAAGTGTCTGTGGTATATTTAGCTCGTTTAAAACAAATCTTAATGTTCCTTTCCCGACCCAGGTTCAAAGCGTACTGTTTAGGTTTCGATTCGAAGGCAGAGGGGGCAGAAAGGAAATGGGAGGGTAGGAACTAACGATATCAGCTGCGTAGGGACTTTATACGGAATCAGTGGCGACGAGTGAAAATGTGTGCCAGACTGGAGCTCGAACCCGAGATCTCCTACTTACTAGGCAGTTACGTCAACCACTTCGCAGCCCGAACACTCTATTTATCGCCAATGTTATCTCGGCATTCTCCCACCTAGCGCCACCTATCTGCAGTCCCTGTACGTGTCCTCCACGCTCGCTAATTTTAGATTCACGCTGGAGGTCCGACTTAAATGCGCGTCCGCACTGCAGTTTGTGGATTCATTGCTCACTGAGGCGAATCAATTACGTAAGAATGTGTGGTGTATGTTCTTCCGGACATGTCCGACCACCAGCGGGAATCTGAGATTAGTGAACAGTTTTTGATGTTGCCGAGAAACATTCATACAATAAATTTTAAATGAATACACTGCCATTTGACTGCATTGTTGTTGATTTAATTACGACCCAGATTTCGGACTTTTATGCCCGTTTCAAGTGATCGAGTTCATGTTATTAACGTATATTACAGGACATCAAGCTCAAAATTGGCGATGGCATTTCGTGGGGAGCGAATATTTTTCTTAATTTATGGTCAATTTTGAGCCTGAAGTCCTGCAATATACACACATCAGAAAAAGTTTAGCATCACCCCGGTTCCGAGAACTCCTGAAGATAAACGTTCACTGTTGATATTGTATTATTGTATTGACTGTTCAGAAATGTCACTAAACCCGCCCAAAGATGTAAAAAACCATGTATGAGCAGCGCCTATTAGACGGAGGGGGTCCGACAGCTGATCAGTTCGTCATTCCACCAGGAAGGAGGTACACGGCTCTGTTCTCTGCAGTTCAACCATGACTGGACGGTCAATACCACGGTTCGATCGCGTCCACATTGTTACTTTGTGCCAGGAAGGGTTCTCAACAAGGGAAGTGTCCAGGCGTCTCCGAGTGAACCAAAAGCGATATTGTTCGGACATGGAGGAGATACAGAGAGATAGCAACTGTCGATGGCATGCCTCGCTCAGTCCGCCCAAGGCGACTAACGCAGAGGATGACCGCTAGCTACAGATTATGACTCGGAGGAACCCTGACAGCAACGCCACCATGTTGAATAATGATTTTAGTGCAGCCACAGGTCGTCGTGTTACGACTCAAACTGTGTGCAATAGGCTGCGTGATGCGCAACTTCACTCCAGACGTCCATGGCAAGGACCATCTTTCCAACCATGACACCATGCAGTGCGATTCAGATGGGCCCAAAAACATGCCGAATGGACCGCTCAGGATTGGCATCACGTACTCTTTACCGATGAGTGTCGCATATGCCATCAACCAGATAATCGTCGGAGATGTGTCTCGAGGCAACCCGGTCAGGCTGAACGCCTTAGACACCCTGTCCAGATAGTGTAGCAAGGTGGAGGTTCCCTGCTGTTTTGGGGTGGCATTACGTGGGGCCGACGTAGGCGCTAGTGGTCATGAAAGGCGCCGTAACGGCTGCATGATACGTGAATGCCATCCTCCGACCGATAGTGCAATCATATCGGCAGCATATTGGCGAGGCATTCGTCTTCGCGGACGACAATTCGCGCCCTCGTCGTGCACATCTTATGAATGACGCCCTTCAAGATAACGACATCGCTCGACTAGAGTGGCCAGCATGTTCTCCAGGTATGAACAATATCGAAGGTGCCTAGGATAGATTGAAAAGAGCTGTTTATGGACGACGTGACCCACCAGCCACTCTGAGGGATCTACGCCGAATCGCCTTTGAGTAGTGGCACAATCTGGAGAAACAGTGCCTTGATGAACTTGTGGATAGTATGCCACGAGGAAAGCAGGCATGCATCAGTGCAAGAGGACGCGCTATTGGGTATTAGAGGTACCGGTGTGTACAGCAATCTGGACCACCAGCCCTGAAGGTCTTGCTGTATAGTGGTACAACATGAAATGTGTGGTTTTCATGAGCTTGTATGTTAATGACATAAACTCAGTCACTTTAAAATGGCATAAAAGGCCGAAACCTGGGTCGTAATTAAAGAAACAACAATACAGTCAAATGAAACTTCCTGGCAGATTAAACTGTGTGCTGGACCGAGACTCGAACTCGGGAGATTTGCCTTTCGCGGGCAAGCGCTCTACCAACTGAGCTACCCAAGCACGACTCTTGCCCCGTCCTCACAGCTTTAATTCCGCCAGTACCACGTCTCCTACCAAACTTCGCAGAAGCTCTCCTGCATACCTTGCAGAACTATCACTCCTGGAAGAAAGGATATTGCGGAGACATGGCTTAGCTACAGCCTAGAGGATGTTTCCAGAATGAACTTATCACTCTGCAGCGGAGTGTGCGCTGATATGAGTCTTCCTGGTAGATTAAAACTGTGTGCCGGACCGAGACTCGAACTCGGGACCTTTGCCTTTCTCGGTCAAGTGCTCTACCAACTGAGCTACCCAAGCACGATTCTTGCCCCGTCCTCACAGCTTTAATTCCGCCAGTACTTCGTCTCCTACCTTCCAAACTTCACGGGAGCCCTCCTGCGTACCTTGCAGAACTAGCACTCTGCAAGTCGGTAGAGCACTTGCCCACGAAAGGCAAAGGTCCCGAGTTCGAGTCTCGGTCCGGCACACAGTTTTAATCTTCCAGGAAGTTTCATATCAGCGCTCACTCCGCTGCAGAGTGAAAATTTCATTCTGGAAACTTCCCCTAGGCTGTGGCTAAGCCATGTCTCCGCAATATCCTTTCTTCCAGGAGTGCTAGTTTTGCTTAATTAATCTCATTTGTTCGCAAAATACAATTAACCAAAGTAAACCAGTGTACAGAAAAAATAGTGGAGCGCGAAAAATTGTGAAGGTGGTTTGACGAACCCTCTGCCAGGCACTTAAATGTGATTTTCAGAGTATCCACGTAGATGTAGATATAGATGTAGTAGGCAGGAGACTCCGGGTTCGAATCCTGGTCTGGCATACCTTTGACTCGTCGCCATTGAAACCTTATGAAGTGCCGAATCATTATCGTAGTACCTTTCCTTTCTCCCCCGCCCACCTTCATCTCAGCGTGATGTCTGTTCTTTCGGATACGTTCTATGGAACAGACACCACGCGTCGATATTAAAAGTTTCTGTTATTACGAGCAGTCTGTGATGTCAGCGCTCTTAAATTTAATACGTGAGGTAGTCAAAATACTAACCTAATTAATTCATGTATCCGTTTACAGGTAGCGATAGTAGTTACGCGAATGTAAAATCAGTCACCTTCCGTGTGGGATGGTCTGTGATGACAAAAACGCACACAACCTTTGCACTCTCCTAAATATTAAATTATGATACCGTTTTATAATTCATAAGCATCATTCTTCGACAAGGTAGAGGTAGAGTGACATGTAACACCGCAAGTTTCTTCACAAGTGGCATTCTTAAATCAATATTACAATAAATGTATAAAAAACTTTACTTTGCAACTTCGATACATTTTTAAGCATATAAGCAATCTAAATTAATTTTTATGCCATATTTCTCTTTAATTCGTTTTCCTAGCTGATATAATGTTAGGATAAATAGATAACCATGCAACGCCAGGCATTCAGCTGATAAATAAATAAAATTTCATAAAGGACCATAGGTTCAAGAAGTACACTTCTTCATTTGCCAACAGCGTAAATTCTTCCCTAAACAGAAAGACTTGGAAAATTGTCCAGCAGTCGTCCAAAGCTATAGTCACGTCAGATTTTCGATCATTGAAACCAGAAATAGGTTCGGCAATGTCCGAAACACATTAAAATATTTACGTGTCTCACAGATTGACCACCGCTGACCACTCCTAAATAGAAAGACCATCTAGACCGTCCGCCAACGACTGAACCCGGCTGACGACTCGCGCCATTTTACCACAGCTTCTACAGGGTGTCTCAGACCTTCTGTGTCAAACTGAAACAGGCGATAGAGGTTTCACAACCGATTATGTGGAGATAGGTAACCAATGGTCGGAAACGCATATTTATTGTGCTATGGTTCTAAACAGCGTACACGGCATAATAACGACTTAGCTCATAGTAACTGTACAAAGTGACGGCCGCCAGTCTCAATGCTTGCATGGCAACGGCGCATGTAATTCTGCCGCACTCTCTCAAAGATCCCTGGTGTCTGTTGTACCAGGAGATAGGACAGGCAGCTTGGAACCTAGCAAGCAGGTCTTCATACGTTGCTACGGGTGTTTCATGCAACAGCATCTCGACGTAACCCCAGAGGAAAAACTCCTGGGAACTACACCATTGCCATAAAGAACGTTTGCAAGCACTGGGACCAACGGATTTTGAGGCCCTCGTTCACTTCTTTTAATGGATTATCCACGGCAGTGTTGTAGTGCCGAACGTCGTACAGTTGTTCACGCATGACGCTTCTGTCATCCGTGATAGTGTTTTCAACAGTCGCGACAGCTATGTCTGAAGTGAGGACAACCCATACTCCACCCACATCGGTGGCCACCAGCACTTTTCTCTCTCAACAAATGGGCGGGCATTGTTCAGGATCCCCTAATCTGATTTTATTTGCTGCCTCCCCATTTGACCACTCCACGTTGCCTTGTGTTCTTGCGAGATGTGGTGCCATAGCTCTTGGAGACAGTACCCCTTATCGTCCGCGAAAGAACGTGGTTTCAACACTAAGGTGCACCAGTCCATCTCCCTATTTATGTCCGCGAGCACCTGAACAATACGTACCACATCACTGGATTGTAAGGGAAGCTTCTGTGCCGTGGACACCACTTTCGTCGTAACTCAAACCTTGGACATTTTCCTCTGGGGTTACATCAAAACGTTGGTGTATGAAAGGCCCGTAGAAATGGATGAAGACCTCCTTGCTAGCGTCCAAGTTGCTTTTCTCCTGGTGCAAGAGACATCAGGGAATTTTGAGAGAGAACAGCACAATTTTATGCGCCATTGCCATGAACGCATTGAGACTGGTGGTCGTCACTTTCAACAATTACTATGAGCTACGTTGTTGTTACGCGGTGTACGCTGTGTACGTCCATAAGACAATAAATATACATTTCTGACCATTGGTTCCCAATCTGAAAACTAAGGTTATTTCATGTTTAATCGTCTATAAATGAAATATGATGTTGCCACTTACCATTACAACAGTACCTCTCTTCATTGCGTGCACAAAAAGTTAGGTGAAAACTGCAACAAATTCTAAGCCGTCTTCAGACAATTTGTTCCTCAACACACGGAGCTCACACCTGAAAATATGGCTCCAAGAGACACGTAGTTAACGCTACAGTCATGGTCCACATTAAGAGGCGATACAATATAGGAAGCTGTCCCCTAAGTGTTTTTACTTATTTTCAGGACTCCTATACATAGTCCAGTTTCCGCAATATTGGTTGTACATTGGAATTTCCGATGACTTTATCTCGTAAATACTAAGATTTTCTGATAGTTTTTATGTAGGTCGTCCGGAACAAGTAGATGAATTTTACAATAAATAATCTGCTGTTCGTATATGGCCGAGACTTGCCACTTCTTCATAAATTTCCACAGCCTTGATCTACACTATGTGATCAGAAGTATTCGGACACCCCCAAAAATATACGTTTATCATTTTAGGTGGGTTGTGCTGCCACCTACTGCCAGCTACTGCATATCAGTGACCTCAGTAGTCTTTAGACATCGTGATAGAGCAGAATGGGGCTCTCCGCGGAACTCACAGACTTCAAACGTGGTCAGGTGATTTGGTGTCACTTGTGTCATACGTCTGTACGCAAGATTTCCACACTCCTAAACATCCCTAGGCCCACTGTTTCCTATGTGATAGTGAAGTACACGTACAGCACAAAAGCGTACAGGTGGACCTTGTCTGTTGACTCACAGAGACCGAGAACAGTCGAAGAAGGTCGTAATGTGTAATAGGCAGAAATCTCTCCAGACCATCACGCAGGAATTCCAAACTCCACCAGGATCCACTGGAAGTAGTATGACAGTTAAGCGGGAGGTGAGAAAACTTGGATTTCCTGGTCCAGCGGCTGCTGATAAAGCCACACATCACGCCGGTAAATGCCAAACGACAGCTTCCTTGGTGTAAGGAGCGTAAACACCGGGCGATTGAACAGTGGAAAACGTTGTATCGAGTGACGAATCACGGTACACGATGTCAGGGTATGGGTATGGCGAATGCCCGCTGAATGTCATTTGCCAGAGTGTGTAGTGCCAACAGTAAAATTCAGTAGCGGTGGTGTTGTGGTGTGTTCGTGTTTTTCATGGAGGGAGCTTGCACCCCTTGTTTTGCGTGGCACTATCACAGTACAGGCCTACATTTATGTCTTAAGCACCTTCTTGCTTTCCAATGTTGAAGAGCAATTCGGGGATGGCGACTGCATCTTTCAACATGATCGAGCACCTGTTCATAATGCACGGCCTATGGCGGAGTGGTTACACGACAATAACATCCCTGTAATTGACTGGGCTGTACAGAGTCCTGACCTGAATCCTATAGAACACATTTGGGATGTTTTGGAACGCCGACTTCGTGCGAGGCCTCACCGACCGACATCGATACTTCTCTTTAGTGCAGCACTCCGTCAAGAATGGGCTGCCGTTCCCCAAGAAACCTTCCAGCAATTGACTGAACGTATGCCTGCGAGAGTAGAAGCTGTCATCAATTCTAAGAGTGGGCCAACACCATATTGAATGGTTCAAATGGTTCAAATGGCTCTGAGCACTATGCGACTTAACTTCTGAGGTCATCAGTCGCCTAGAACTTAGAACTACTTAAACCTAACTAACCTAAGGACATCACACACATCCATGCCCGAGGCAGGATTCGAACCTGCGACTGTCGCGGTCACGCTGTTCCAGACTGAAGCGCCTTTAACCGCACGGCCACACCGGCCGGCCCATATTGAATTCCAGCATTACCGATGGAGGGCGGCAAGAAGTTGTAAGTAATTTTCAGCCTGGTGTCCAGATACTTCTGATCACATAGTGTATCCGGCCAATTTAACTTTTGTCAAAAGTACGTCAAGCAGGAACAGACAAGCGGCCGAATGTATGCAAACTCACGACGTTGAAACTTTCTAACAGATTAAAAATGTGTGCCGGACCGAGACTCGTACTCGGGACCTTTGCTTTTCACGGGCGGGTGCTCTACCATAGGAGCTACCCAAGCACGATTCACGCCCCGTCCTCACAGTTTTACTTCTGCCAGTACCTCGTCCCCTACTTTCCAAACTTTACAGATGTTCTCCTGCGAACCTTGCAGAACTAGCACTCCTGAAAGAAAGGATATTGCGCAGACATGGCTTAGCCACAGCCTGGGGGATGTTTCCAGAATGAGATTTTCACTCTGCAGCGGAGTGTGCGTTGATATGAAACTTGCTGACAGATTAAAACTCATGACGTTCTTCGTCCAGCAGTCAGGTGGTCCTTCTTGTCAGTCTGCAGCACAAATTTTGGCAGCCTAATCCTGTTGTACTGCATTTGTTTGCACATCCGGTAACATAAATGTCCAATAAGGAGACTACTGCCAGACTCTCCGTCAAGACACGAGACTGCTACCACTGACTGGCTTATGGCCCCTCATTCATTGGATCCACTGAGCTGTCGCCTTGCAATGCCTCCATTAAAAACCTTCCAAAGTTCTACATCTACATCCATACTCCACAAACCATTGTATAGCGTATGACGGAGGGTGCTTTGTGTGTCACTCTGGCTCTCTCCACCCGTTTCCTGTTACAGTAGAGAGTGGTTCGCTCGAAGGATGGTTGTTGGTAAGCCTCTAATCGAGCTCGAATCTCTCTAAGTTTATCTTCGTGGCCTCTTCTACGAAAAGACTCTCTCGAAACTTCAACAGCAAACCGCAGTATAATACAGCACTTCTTGCGTATACAGGGTGTTACAAAAAGGTACGGCCAAACTTTCAGGAAACATTCCTCACGCACAAAGAAAGAAAATATGTTATGTGGACATGTGTCCGGAAACGCTTACTTTCCATGTTAGAGCTCATTTTATTACGTCTCTTCAAATCACATTAATCATGGAATGGAAACACACAGCAACAGAACGTACCAGCGTGACTTCAAACACTTTGTTACAGGACATGTTCAAAATGTCCTCCGTCAGCGAGGATACATGCATCCACCCTCAGTCGCATGGAATCCCTGATGCGCTGATGCAGCTCTGGAGAATGGCGTATTGTACCACAGCCGTCCACAATACGAGCACGAAGTGTGTCTGCATTTGGTACCGGGGTTGCGTAGACAAGAGCTTTCAAATGCCCCCATAAATGAAAGTCAAGAGGGTTGAGGTCAGGAGAGCGTGGAGGCCATGGAATTGGTCCGCCTCTACCAATCCATCGGTCACCGAATCTGTTGTTGAGAAGCGTACGAACACTTCGACTGAAATGTGCAGGAGCTCCATCGTGCATGAACAACATGTTGTGTCGTACTTGTAAAGGCACATGTTGTAGCAGCACAGGTAGAGTATCCCGTATGAAATTATGATAACGCGCTCCATTGAGCGTAGGTGGAAGAACATGGGGTCCAATCAAGACATCACCAACAATGCCTGCCCAAACGTTCACAGAAAATCTGTGTTGATGACGTGATTGCACAATTGCGTACGGATTCTCGTCAGCCCACACATGTTGATTGTGAAAATTTACAATTTGATCACATACTGACGAAACTAAAATGAGCTCTAACATGGAAATTAAGCGTTTCCGGACACATGTCCACATAACATCTTTTCTTTATTAGTGTGTGAGGAATGTATACTGAAAGTTTGGCCGTACCTTTTTGTAACACCCTGTATACAGTTGCAACACGTAATAATAATAATGAAAAATCTTGCTATAGTTGTAAATTTAAACGTTTGTTTGTTTTTCGATTCACTGTGCTGTATACTAGGCATGCTGTAAAGTAATGCCTCCCAATTTTTTTAATTGTGTTCTCAATATCGGGTGAGGTTTGCACTCCACACATATTGCTCGGTCGACTTTCCCGCTTCGTTGTGACCAAAGATGCAACGCTCTGCCGCTAGAGAGCTCCGAATTCTAGCGTGTAACACGGCGCTGTGTAACGTAATTACGTCGGTGCTTGATAAATAGCGTGCTGTAATCTAGTTTCTAAACTCCATCCACACATGGAGCACCCTCCCCTTCGGTACGACAATACCAGACCACAAATAATCCCTGCGACATCTGAAACAATCCGACACCTTGGGTTCACTGTTATCAACCATCCGCCATACTGCCCCAGCTTGGCCCCATCCGAATTTTATCTGTTTCCAAAACTTAAAGAATGTTTTCGAGGACTTCACTTTGATAGTGATGAAGCGGTACAAGCAGAGGTGAGGTATGGCTCCGTGAACAAAGTCAAATATTCCTCAATTACAATATAGAAACTGGTCTCTTGTTGGCAAAAATATGTTCGTCGCCAGGGTGACTACGGTGAGAAATAAATATGTAGACATGAAGAATAAAGATGTAGAGTGTTAATAACGTTTGCTTTATTTAAAAAGCTTTCAGAGTTTTCACATAAAAAATTCGGAGACATTACTTTTCATCACGCTCTCGTATTATCATGAGCTGAAAAGCCTGCAATATTGAAATTCAAGGAAGCCTCCCATACCGCAACCGGTAATACGGCATGTTCTTTGTGCTGTAAGCTGGAGGGTCAGTACTCACAATGATATGAATGAAGACGAATGAGACAGGGACTATTCTTCTGCATAACAAATAATGTTGCTTGCTGACAATTTTAAAAAAGCATACGTTCCTCATTTCAGTTCTCAGGGAATTCCTGGGGCGGTCATGCAGTTCCAACAATCCTCTTCCGTTAGGCGTCACAGTTAGCCTTGAATAATATCTGTGATATGTGAACGCCTGGGTGTTATCCCAAACGTACCGCTGGAGGCCAGGGGCGTTCATTTACTCGGAGTAAAGTAGTACCAGTCTTACTGGGTCCCTTCCATAGATATCCAGCAACGTAATGTGCTGTATATTCAGAACTTCCCCACTTTTCTGGTTCGTACGGTTGGTTCAAATGGCTCTGAGCACTATGGGACTTAACATCTGTGGTCATCAGTCCCCTAGAACCTAGAACTACATAAACCTAACTAACCTAAGGACATCACACACATCCATGCCCGAGGCAGGATTCGAACCTGCGACCGTAGCAGTCCCGCGGTTCCGGTCGTACGGTTGACTAGATACACAAAACGGACTACAATGGCCGTAAATTGACCGGCTCTTTAGGACCCCTTTGCTCCGATCACTGAATCGTGAGTGTCTCAGTTCTCGGAACACTGTTCGTTGTAAATTCTAATGTCTTTCTGTAGTTTAAAATGTGGATTGTGCCGATGGAATCAACGTGTTTATATCGGTTTAGTAATCAACAACGTTTTTGGTGAAGATCTCATTTTATTCCAATAAAATTTGTGTGTACTTGTGAATGTGCTTCGTTCGTAGTCCAGATCAGATCAGGTGCCTTCAACATGTCCTTTTTCCATAAGTTCATCGTTTTTACCTGTGTCTAGTAATTAATGCATGCTAGTTTGCGGAGTGTGTTTAATAACAACGAAATTTATCGGATATGGCGCGTTTCGCTTATTATGAGTTTGAGGTCGTGCACTGGTTTCCACTAATGAAAATTTCGCTAATAATGCTGTTAATTAATTACCTTCTGCGACTTCCCCTCAATATTTGCACATGATCACCGTTGGTGTATCATGTTTTCTCTCTCATATGCCCTCTACGATGAACTGGTCCTTTGTGTGGCGCTGAACACCAGGTACAACTGAATCCATGATTTGTCAATAGGGAACATTCCAGTTAGACTGAGATAAATTTACTGAATAAAATTAACCCCTATAAGCATGGCAACATTTAGATGAAATGTTGTGGAGGGAGTCCTACGTTTCGGTGATCATTCAATCGCCGATTTCACTTTTGCCAGCATTCTCAAAAATTTTAGAAAAAGTGATGTACAGGCAGCTGCTCAACCACCTAACCACAAATAACATGTTATCAATAACACAGTTTGGATTTCTGAAGGGTTCTGATATCGAGAAGGCTATTTACACCTATAGTGAAAATGTACTTAATTCATTAAATAACAAATTACAAGCAGCAGGTATTTCCTGTGATTTGTCAAAGGCATTAAGTAAATTAGAATTCTGTGGTGTCACGGGCAGTGCTGCAAAATGGTTCAAGTCAAACCACACTAACAGGAAACAAAGGGTGTCAGTGCAAGGGACTAGTGAATTAAGTCAACAGTCATCATCAGAATGGGAAGAAATTACATGTGGTGTCCCACAAGGATCCATCTTAGGGCCATTGCTTTTTCTTGTGTCCATTAATGATCTCTCATCATTTACACTGCCAGAAGCAGAGTTCGTTTTGTTTGCAGATGACACAAGTATTGCAATAAATAGTATGTCGAGTGTAGTTCTAGAAAGATCTGTTAATGATCTAATGATATTTTCATGGATATTAATAAATGGTTTAAAGCCAACTCACTGACATTAAACTTCGAAAAGATTCACTATATCCAATTCAGAACCTGTAAGAGGTTTCCGCTCAGCTTATGCATAAAGTACGAAGAAGAGCAGATAGAAGGGGTTGACAGTCTTAAATTCCTGGGATTACAACTTGACAATAAATTCAGTTGGGAGGAGCACACCACAGAACTGCAGAAACGCCTTAACAAATCTGTATTTGCAATTCGAGTGTTAGCAGACATAGGCGACATAAAAATGAAAAAGCTTGCATACTCTGCCTAGTTTCATTCCATAATGTCATATGGTATAATATTTTGGAGTAACTCTTCAAGTCAAACAAAAGTTTTCAGAGTCCAAAAGCGTGTAAAACGTATTATTTGTGGAGTAAATTCACTGACGTCCTGTAGAAACCTCTTCAAAGAACTGGGTATACTAACTACTGCTTCTCAGTATATTTACTCCTTGATGAAATTAGTCCTAAATAATATATCTCTTTTTCCAACAAACAGCTCAGTTCATACATACAATACCAGAAACAAAAACGATCTGCACAAGGACTTAAAAGCACTTACTTTAGTCCAAAAAGGGGTCCACTACTCAGGAACACTCATCTTCAATAATTTGCCAGTAAACATAAAAAAATTAGTTACAAATAAAGATCAGTTTAAAAGGAGCCTGAAAGACTTACTATTGGCCAACTCCTTCTACTCCATTGACGAATTTTTTAATAGAAACAAATGTATTGTATATATTCATACTATTAGTATTGTTATTTCAGCTTAAAAATTTTTTTTGTTGACTTGTTCCACATCCACGAGGATCTCCTCAGCATGGAACTATGGAACGAAAAACTAATCTAATATAATCTAATCAGGGTTACTTGTCTCTCTGCCACTGTTTGGTGCTGAGGGACGCACAGTTTGGTAATTTTGGGGAAATGTAAAGATCACAATTGCGTCAGCACGATCCATATTCCAAGCGGCTCGTTACTTGCTTACGTTGCCACGCTACCTGTCTTGCTTGGTCTGGTTATCATTTGTGGCATATTGTTGTACTGTTATCTTTGAATTCGCAAAGATCTTGTTGTGTGCTTCCTCTACACAGTCTTCTACACTATTTGGTACCTTCTCACAGTGGTGTCTCTTTTTTTAATTTGTTCTGAGTTTTAGAGAGCATTCTTGTCAGTTAATTTTTAATCCGATTTTTGTCAGTCATTAGAGCAAATATGTATCTGTTAATCTCAGTTCTGACATAGACTTCAAGATCCTTTTTTTATGGTTGGGAGACCCACTAATAATAAATATAACCCGGTGCACACGTAAGCTTGTTCTCCTCGCTGTGACGACATCATCGTTATGCACAGTGGCCAAATTCAACGATAAATTGTGTTAAGAATTCAGAGAAAAGATCGAACATTGCGCTCGGTTATCTTTCATGACCAAAGATTTGTTTTATTACGAGTGTTGCACGTAGGCCCCTCGACCCTAATCCAGAACTGTTAGACGACTTTCAACATCTTTACTCCCTTGTCTTCCTTTTGTGTTCTGAGCCTTAGCAGTTCTATTGAGGAGTTAGAATAGTGATGTTGTTTTGAAATCGCCAACGAGTTAGTATATGTCAATGCAGAGTAAATGTAAACTTCTTCATTGTTATTGCCCCTAAAATCACGATTTCAGAAACTCTGTAATATATCATAACTGGGAGTAGTAACCCCTCCACACTCGCATGTCTCTGACTATCTTCAAGCACTATATAGATAAACACTACATGGGCAACGTGTTTTGTCGTGATTTAACAAGAAAAGCAATAGTAGAGAATCGGCATAGGTTAGAATGGCTAAGTGAAACTGTTCTGCATTTTTCGAATAAAATAGAATTTTATCTACAGAACCCTGTGAAGCAAATTTCACATGATTATCCCAAAGAGTAGACCAGACAGCTTGCACAGTATTGATTCAAATGGCTCTGAGCATTATGGGACTTAACATCTGAGGTCATCAGTCCCCTAGACTTAGAAACTACGTAAACCTAACTCACCTAAGGACATCACACACATCCATGCCCAGGCAGGATTCGAATCTGTGACTGTAGCGCACAGTATTGACAAACATTTTGTATAAGCAAGAGATGCTGATGCTACTAGTCGCGGACGCAAACAAGGCCATCTTCAGCTTAACCTTACCCTTTCAAAAGCGTCATTTGATCACGAGGACGATGACCTTGGGCGGCCACAGGCAGAGCGACACTTCGTTGCTAGAGGCCTTGTCTCATGGGTAAGGCGCGGCTATCGGAACGATCACAGTGGTGGCAGGGCACTAGTTACACCATGTCGCTCTATAAAATTCAGAGATAACAACTACCAAGCCCCGAAAATATTTTCTTGTGAAACAGGATTAAGGAAGGGTTAATTACTCTGCTGTGTGTCACGAGTCCTCAAAGAACCACTGCGTAGCAGCACTGAAGCCATTTCTGTTGCGCGTTTTAAAGCTGCGCTATCAGTTTGCCAGGGCTTTGCAGACACAGTGAGTGAGGAAGAGAACAAAGGAGATGAATAAAATTCTTTCCCTGTCTACTGAGTGATCAGAGTGTTCAAAGATCATTGTGACATATAGGCTACTGCAAAATCTAAGGTTTTCCTGCCGTTTGTTAAACGTGTAACGGAAAGAATAGGGAGGGTCTTGACGAAGCGGAATATTACCGTAATTTACAAGCCCAACAGGAAGGTACAAGAATACGGCGAAAGAGGTAATTTATTGAATAACAACAGTTGGTGTAGAGGAAGAAATGAATCCCACACCCACATTGCTGACCCCTATCAAAGTATAATGACCAAAATAAAGGCAGGTATCTCTTTTGAGTTGAACATTTGTTATAGTATGACTAGCTTCGATTGCACTAAATTATCCTCACATCTGTATAGTTGCATAAGTAACTTATTGCGTCAGTATCGGAAAGGAACAGCAGAACACTGAATAGTGAGGTGTATTAATTTTACTACGTACAATGAGGTGATGTGGGTAGATCACATAACTAATGAGGAGGTATTGAATAGGATTGGGGAGAAGAGACGTTTCTGGCACAACTTGACTAGAAGAAGGGATCGGTTGGTAGGACATGTTCTGAGGCGTCAAGGGATCACCAATTTAGTATTGGAGGGCAGCGTGGAGGGTAAAAATCGTAGAGGGAGACCAAGAGATGAATACACTAAGCAGATTCAGAAGGATGTGGATTGCAGTAGTTACTGGGAGATGAAGAAGCTTGCACAGGATATAGTAACATGGAGAGCTGCATCAAACCAGTCTCAGGACTGAAGACCACAACAACAACAATGAGGTGATGAATACTAGAAACTACATATAGTCCATACTAGTACGAAATGAAGTACCATAGCACGAGGACAGATAAATTGTTGTGAATCGCAATTACCTGTCAGTTGAATCTATATATAGTAACAAAATACTAAATGGTAGTACTGCTTACAACCACGTCTTGCAGGAAAAACTAAAATAAATCTTAGATACCTCCGCAAAATATATAGAAATAATTTCAGCCTTCCTAAACCTTTCAGAAGTACTGTTCGTACACACGAATAAACGCATACATTGTATATGACAGAGCAATAAAAAACACACACGAAGGAAAAAAGAGCACACCTCCACTGCAGACTAAAATATTCTTTCTGCTGTACTTCAGTTTCATTTCTACGTGCATTTCATAAATATGTCGGTCAGTGGCCTTATTGTATCAAAGACCTTGCGAACTTTTAGTCCTCCTGTGCTTTAATCCAGTTTTATTCGTGGTTTGGTGGCAACTGGTCTCCCTAATCTTCTCAGTATCACCTTCATGTAACCAACAACAAGCAGCTCTGTACCAGACAGAACTACAGAATAAATTTACGGAATTAACATGCCTCTACCGGTGTGGTTCTACATGTTCTACTTAGAAACAGAGAAGAACAGGGAGCTACAATGGTCTGACATGTTATGGTTACGAGACTGTTTTAGCGAAATGTAGGATAGAAAGTTCCAAAATATAGAACACCAGGAATAAAGCAGATAAACCGCTGAAAGTTAAAAATTGTAATTACATTACTTTAAACAGTAAGTGACTTATTGCTGTATATGCAGATATCCATAACCACATAGGAATTTGAAGTATATTATGCTGAGGTATTAGTCCCGCCAATAACTCCACCTAATTTGAAGAAAAAAAGAGTGAAAATAACTTTAAAGAACGTAAGCACCACAATCATAACAAAATGACATACAGTGACCTACCACAGTAAACTCACATACTAAATAGGTGATATATTCAAGGCATAGTGGATAACATTGTTTACAAAACGAAAAATTCAGTACAGAAACACATCCCAAAACTGAAACTAAAATCAGACAGATAGCGATAGCCTGTCATCTACCAGCTCAACTCCATGGACTGTGAGAAAATCTACATCGGGATGACTAACAGGACCTTTGAGGCAAAATACAAAGAACTCATCAGGTCATCGAAATACAGCATAAACCACACAAATATTTGCAGACCACATTATAAAGGAGTAACATAGGCAAAGTGAAATAGGAAAAGATATGAGCATCATGAAAAATCATAAAAACAAAAAATGGTTCAAATGGCTCTGAGCACTATGCGACTAAACTTCTGTGGTCATCAGTCGCCTAGAACTTAGAACTAATTAAACCTAACTAACCTAAGGACATCACACACATCCATGCCCGAGGCAGGATTCGAACCTGCGACTGTAGCAGTCGCGCGGTTCCGGACTGCGCGCCTAGAACCGCTAGACCACCGCGGCCAGCTCATAAAAACAAATATATCCTTAGTTTTCAAGTAAGCTGGCACATACAAAGAGCACTAACACGTAGCAAAAAGCTACTCACCATACATATATTTGAAAGGAGACACTACGCAAAATCGTTTAAGACGTGACATAAAAATATTCTCTCTCTCTCTCTCTCTCTCTCTCTCTCTCTCTCTCTCTCTCCTCCTTTTCATCTCTGCTTCCTACCACTTTTTCTCCATCTCAATACCGATACAGTCTGGCTTCCCCTACTTTGAATCCACTGTTCACTACCTTTGCTCGTCTTTGACCCTTCCACTTCCCCGATCCACTCCCTACAGCAATTCTCCATTTAAATCTTCAATCCCCTCACTACTCCCTAATTTAAATTACATACTAAATAAATACATATTAACATATCTAAAACAACATAATACACATTTGACAAACGGTAGATGAAGAGAGCATTTTTACGTTAAGAGAAAAACAAAACTGGCGGCTTAGTTGGTAACAATATGTACAGGAAACACACCGTGGGAACAAGCGATAGTGGTACAATAGTACGTCGTGTTTCACATCAAGAACTGCGTAATGTTGCAAATCAACAAGAGAGTACGCGAAAAACGACAGTACCAGAGAAAAGAATACCTCTAAAATGTGCAAGTAGAGAACACTTGATGTAAGGGAAAATCGGACATAAAATGACATAAGAAAATATCTCTGCTCAGTACCTGTTCTTAGATCGCGAATGAAAAGCAAAACTGAAAATACGATTTACTGCTGACACAGACAATGTTTTATATTAATAACTCGAAACATGTATGGTGATATTAATACTCATTTCCTAGTTGCAAAGATGGAATTTTAATACCTTTAACAAAATCGTCAGAAGATGATAATCTTCCTCCGCGCACAACGGTACTTCCACGCGATATAATAAGAGCGTTTTAAGTGTACCCATTGATTGTAGGTGACTATAACGTTTATTTGTGTGGATGGTGCCACGGTTGTGTTGTATGTTGATGAGGAAAAGGAGAGGGTGAAAACTGATACTGGCCATTTTCCTACTCCTCTCGAATAACACCAAGGAGACCGTCGGACTTAAAAATGTCCCTATCTGACGGACGAATCACCAGAATACTCTCAAATTCCACTTCCTTTGAAATATAGTCATAAACTTCTTGAACTGCCGATATATTTAACCCTGGAATACTACTGGTAATCGATTTGAAGAACACATTCCCCTTCAATAACACTCCCTCCTCCCCGCTCCCCATTGTTGTGGATGGGAGGGGTGCGCTGTGCTCGCAGCAGTGCCTGGGGGGGGGGGTTGACTCTGTGATACCACCGGCAGAAGTGAACTACATCGCTCTTCGATCAGGTAAACCGTATTTCATCCCGAAGATACAGTGTCGAATCGAGGAAGGTATAGATGCACACGTAAATGTTGATTCGCTGAAACAACTAAAGTGTAGTACTTACGAACAAAATTCACTCGTCGATTCGACGAACGTTTGGTAATGAGCGACTAATTTGCAATAGGTATCTGATCGGATGTTATTTGAAATGAACGTTTTCGTTTCAACTGGTTTGTGGTACCTACTCCATAAGTTTTCATTTTCTTTTCAGGTTCTGACGAATTACCTAAAGCCGAGAGTTGTGGATTCAATGGAATCAAATATTGACATATCATCAGCTGATAATTTTGACGAAGACCACAACCTCGAAGAAGAAGACATAGTTTCCGAGGACACTATCGACTCTGCGTTAGATTGGAATGAAGAAACACTCAACGCAACTGTGCCGCAAATTGAAAAGGAACCGTCTGCTGGGAAAACCAAGCAGGGGACAAAACAGTCAACTAATCGCTCCGAAAATACTGCCTGAAAAATGAGCAGAACGCAAGAGAATGGTTCAATGAAGAAGAGTTCCTCAGCAGTTTTCCAGTCGTCAGCCACAATGTTATCCTCTGGAAACAACTTCCAATACATCTTGGTGCCATCTAAAGGGAGCTAATGTCCAAGACCGAACTGGCCTGGAAAACAAAAAGTCTGCGTGAAACCACTGGTAAACTGCCAGCAATGAACGCGGTCCATATTTGCCAAGGACCGACTCCTTCCACTGGACATACGTGTGACACTCTAAATTGTTTTGAGTTATTTTTATCAGTTGACATTCTTCTTCTTTTGTTTATGTGACTATTATTTATATTTAATACTCCTGGCATTTGATCACCAAAATGCAATTTCTTTTGGGCACTTCTGCCACAGCGTTATATATATCAACGTCCTTATGTTTGTGAGTCTTGGCGATGTGAGTTTTTGTGATTTATTGGAATGAAAAGACCTTGTAAACCATGAAGTGAGTATTTTTCTTTAAGTTTCCTACAGTAAAGGGTTTGTAATTCTACCATTACGTCGCTTTTAGTAATTTTCTTGGCCAAACCTAGGTGTGGTAGTGGAATAGACGAAGGTATAGGTATGGAAGGGTTCGAAATTGGTATAGTATTCTAGGGTTAAATAATATGATCCTCTTCATTGAGTATATTTTTTAATCTGATCTGTCATTTGCCAACGAGGTCGAAAGTAGTGAATTGCTGAAAAATCATAAAAATACATACTTAAGTTGCAAAGCCTTGAGTAATAAAAAAGAATACCTTGGTATCCCATCCTCTTAGTTGTATTTGCTGCAGAATCCCGTCACCCTGCAAGGAAAATTAGCCATTTTGCTTCAAGTTTGTTTCTTCCTTCTTTAAAAATTTTGAATTTGTTTGATAAAATATCACCGAATTTATATTACCTTTCCGGCATTTCAGTAGGTATGTTCAAGAAGCGGGCGTCTCAGCACTGAGTGTAAGGTGTTCCAGCACTGAGAGTAACAGTCAACAAACTTATGCTTCGATTAAACCTCAATACATTTTCCACTCGATTAGCACAAGGACTGCACTTTGACTCAAAACCTGTCAATCTTGAACAGTGAGGGCTATGCTGCCGCCGATAGGAATAATTGATAGATTCGCTCGTACTCTCCTTGGACACAGATTTTAGGCACATTAATCAAAATTGGTTGCAATATGAAAAAATACTTTTCAACGAATGTGTTATTACTACTACTATTAACACTACTAACTTAAGCTAATGATAAAATATTAATGTTACTAATTATAAAATAATGGATAAGATGGACAGAGAGGTACTGGAAAGAAGAATTATTAGAAAAATAATGGGTGCAATAAAAACTGCATATGGTTGGAAAATAAGTAATGAGGAGATCTACAAAAATATAGAGAAAATATCTGAGGTAAAGACCAAACGAAGATTAACCTTTTTCGGACACCTCTACCGAATGGATGGAAATAGATTAACAAAACAAATACTCCTATATTTCCGGAAGAAGAAATTGACAATAGCATGTATTACAGAAGTAAGGAACGATCTAGAAAGAAACAACATCAAAGAATCAGAGACAGAAGAAAGGAACCGTTTTAAAAATAAAATACTGAATTTGGAAGGTTTTCAAAGCGGAAGAAATAAAAAAATCGGGAACAACATGGACAGATGAAAGGAAGAGACTTCATGGGGAGAAAATGAGGGAATACTGGGAAAATTGGAAACAACAACAAAGGAAGAGGAGGAACTGAAGTTGTTAACGTGATCCTAGTTGGTCAATACGATTGTAAAAAAAAAATAATATAATAATACAACATAAAAGCTAGGTTCATATGTAAAATTTCTAAGCCTTTTAAAATACTAAATTATAAAACAAATAGATCACTTATCTCGAGTCCTTTTCAAAATTAGAAAGAATTTGGAAAGAAAAATTAGGAGACTATCAAATATCACAAAGAAGGGATGAAAGAAACAATGTCTTGTAATAAACTGATCGGCATTTACAGACGATGTTTCTCTACTACCTAAAAATCTACGTAGTAGATGTAAAAAAATACGAGTCATTCTTGGCACAGACAGTCTGGGCAGCAAGTTTGAGAATCTTTGCAGAGAAAATCAAATTTACCACTAAAATACAAAAAATATCAGAACCTTACTGACAGATATTGGTCAAGTAGAAGAAGTCAAAAACTTCAAGTATCTATGAGAAGTAATTAAACGATCTAGGTCAAAAAATCTGTCTTGAATGAAAGAATACACAGAATAGAATGGGCAAGTGAAATAACAAAGCTGGCCGGGGTGGCCGAGCGGTTCTAGGCGCTACAGTCTGGAACGGCGCAACCTCTACGGTCGCAGGTTCGAATCCTCGGGTATGGATGTGTGTGATGTCCTTAGGTTAGTTAGGTTTAAGTAGTTCTAAGTTCTAGGGGACTGATAACCTCAGAAGTTACGTCCCATAGTGCTCAGAGCCTTTTTTTTTTTTTTTGAAATAACAAAAAATATTTTTTTCAAAAACAGTGTATTCAAGAAATACAAAAATAATGTATTACGGTTTGGCAGTGAATGCCTTGCAGTGAAATATAAATTAGGGAAACTAGGAATAGTAAGAAGAGGAAACATCAGAGAAGTTTTAGATCCAATAGAAAACAAACAATCCTGGAAACTAAGAATCAGTAATGAAATATGTCAAAATATTGAAAAAATAACAGAAACAATAAGAAAGTAGAGAGTGATATTTGGACATATATAAAGGATGAGTGACAAAAGACTGACCAAAGAGAGCTTCAGGTACTTCTGGGAAAAGAAAGTAATTGCAAACTGGGTCGGGAAATTAGAAAAGATATAGTACTACGCAACAAAAAGCAGAAGAAGCAGCAGAAAGAGATGTTTTAAAAGGAAAGAAATTTAGGATTCCATGGGAGAAGAAGTAACCAGTGTTGTGTTGAGATCTGACGAAATAAAAAAGAAACATGGCGAAAATGTGAAAGAATTAGAGGAAAAGAAAAAACGAGAAGGAATTGAAATTGTCTTGTTCCTAGCTGGCAAAAACAAAGGAAAAAAACTTCACAACGAAGGACATTCGGGATGTTTCCTAAATTCTTGTCAGGTAATGGACAGAAGGGATTTCTCAAACGTCTGGTAAGACGTAGTAAGGATACATTTATGTAGTGTGACAAGTAGCTGCAACCGGCGTGTAATGCGAGTTACGTCAGTTAACAGAGTACGTGTGTTACGTCATCCCCAGCGCACTCTCGGCCGTTGACGTCCGCTGCCAGCTCCCGCCTGCTTGCTGAACCAATAGCGTTCCGCGTCGGTCTTGGCTGCTGGTCCTGCTGTTTCTCGACGTCCGTAAAAGACGCGCGACCCGAAGTCAGAGGCGTCTGAGTGCGCTTTCACGTAGGAGAAAAGATCTGACCATGTTTCCGTTCTCAGAGTACTTCCGTCTTCATGCAATTCTAATTTGCTTATTTCGTGGTTGTGCGTAATTTTGTGCGAACCCTGCATGGGAAACTTCATGACAGTGATACGTACTGTAGCAGACAACAGAAGAATATTGTGGTAAGAACCTTCACCTGGATTAAATTTTGAGTATATTAAATATACTATTCTTATTGAATGATTTGTGAGTAGGGCCTGCATATTTTTCGTGTGCTGCGAAATCCAATACAAATCCTATATATTAGTTTATGCTGTGTGATATAAATTTATATGCAAGCTAGGCGCTGGAATTATGTGATAACTCGAACTTTTTCTTTTATGTCACGTCAATCTTTGCGACATATTTAGTCGTAAAGACAGACACCACTTAAAATGAAAATCACAGAACTATGAAGTCCACATTGACATATAATGATTATAGCAAGGCCTGTAACATACCTGTTGATCAACTTACGCTTCTTTGCTTTCGATATTTGCTTCGAAAACACAGAGAAATGATTTAAACGCAAATTTTCCTGCACTTCTTACCTTCTCACCTCGTTTCTTTATTAATGATTGTGGTGTACCGTTTTCCACTTATTAAAATGTGAGAGAAAAGTTAAACAGTTTATTTCTAAGAATGTCCTGCAATTAGACACATATTCGGCATAGTGGTACGCCCGTAATTTTGAACGTTCGTATAGAACTAATAATGAACGTGACATAGTGCTACGCATTAACTGTTAAAGTGTGCCTCAGTTTGCGAAGCATGACTCTGTTGTCCAAGAGCAACAAATAAGCTCATGTTGTTGTAGTTACTGTAATTGAATCATTGAAGACCAGTCTGCACACAAAATGGAAGAATGTGTTAGGCGAAAACGTTCGGTGCAAGCGAGATAAGAGCGAGTGCAGCCTTGGGAAGTTCTTAAAGAAGGCAACCAGAACTTGGAATGAATACCTTTAAATCCAGTCCGCATATCAAGAAGCATTACGTGCAGTTACAGTAAGTGTTTCATGCTGGCAACAACCAAAAAAGTCGTTACGGTTTGCTAGTCGTTCTTCGAGGATGGGAATGAGAACAATGTTACGAAGATTTATTTTTGTGACTCATAAACCCATGTCTCTGCTAAGGTTATTTGTTGCTGTTTTCGAACTAAAGGAAGTAAAACGTTAGGATCGCGAACAAACGTAAATGAAACTTTCCCTGTGTTAGTTATTTACGTTGTTATTTGACATAGACAAACACGGAGACAGGCTGTCTGTTATGTTAAAACATAAAAATGCTAAGTCAATATCACAAAAGTTCCGTCACTGAAAACTAGTTGATCTTCAGGTCAATAAAAACTGTTACTTATTTCAAAGTGTATCAGCCACCAGCCATGTGACAGGTACTTCCTTGTTTGTAACTGTCACCGCTGTCGATCGCCTTGTATAAAAAAGCAAGTGTGGCAGTATGACCACTATATATGTGGCTAACGTTATAAATTATGTAACCATAACGACCCTACCATGTGCTTATAATTATACTACTGGCCATTAAAATTGATACACCAAGAAGAAATGCAGATGATAAACGAGTATTCATTGGACAAGTATATTATACTAGAACTGACATGTGATTACATTTTCAAGCAATTTGGGTGCACAGATCTTGAGAAATCAGTACCCAGAACAACCACCTCTGGCCGTAATAACGGCCTTGATACGCCTGGGCATTGAGTCAGACAGAGCCTGGATGGCGTCCCCATGCAGCTTCAACACGATACCAGAGTTCATCAAGAGTAGTGACTGGCGTATTGTGACGAGCCAGTTGCTCGGCCACCATTGATCAGCCGTTTTCAATTGGTAAGAGATCTGGAGAATGTGCTGGCCAGGGCAGCAGTCGAACATTTTCTTTATCCAGAAAGGCCCGTACAGGACCTGCAACATGCGGTCGTGCATTATCTTGCTGAAATTTAGGGTTTCGCAGGGATCGAATGAAGGGTAGAGCCATGGGTCGTAACACATCTGAAATGTAACGTCCCCTGTCAAAAGCGACGTCAATGCGAACAAGAGGTGACCGAGACGTGTAACCAATGGCACCCCATACCATCACGCCGGGTGATACGCCAGTATGGCGATGACGAATATACGCTTCCAATGTGCGTTCACCGCGATGTCGCCAAACACGGATGCGACCATCATGATGCTGTAAACAGAACATGGATTCAGCGGAAAAAATTACGTTTTGCCATTCGTGCACCCAGGTTCGTCGTTGAGTACACCATCGCAGGCGCACCTGTCTGTGATGCAGCGTCAAGGGTAACCGCAGCCATGGTCTCCGAGCTCATAGTCCATGCTGCTGCAAACGTCATCGAACTGTTCGTGCAGATAGTTGTTGTCTTTGAAACGTCCCCATCTGTTGACTCAGGGATCGAGACGTGGATGCACGATCCGTTACAGCCATGCGGATAAGATGCCTGTCATCTCGACTGCTAGTGATACGAGGCCGTTGGGATCCAGCACGGTGTATTACACTCCTGAACCCACCGATTCCATATTCTGCTAACAGTCATTGGATCTCGACCAACGCGAGCAGTAATGTCGCGATACGATAATCCGCAATCGCGATAGGCTACAATCCGACCTTTATCAAAGTCAGAAACGTGATGGTACGCATTTCTCCTCCTTACACGAGGCTTCACAACAACGTATCACCAGGCAACGACGGTCAACTGCTGTTTGTGTATGAGAAACCGGTTTGAAACTTTCGTCATGTCAGCACGTTGAAGGTGTCGCCACCGGCGCCAACCTTGTGTGAATGCTCTGAAAAGCTAATCATTTGCATATCACAACATCTTCTTCCTGTCGGCTAAATTTCGCATCTGTAGCACCTCATCTTCGTGGTGTAGCAATTTTAATGGCCAGTAGTGTAGATTGCAGCTCTTCACAGAGTACCAGTGTCGGCTGTAATCGTCGTATGACAGCGAAACTTGGTAAACGGCCTAATCCGTTAATGCAGAACCGATTTACGCTGAAAAAAATTTCCAATTTTGGCAACTTGGTGGAAATCTGGCGCTGTGAGTGCAAGAAAGCCTTGTTGTTATTGTTGTTGTTGTTGTTGTGGTCCTCAGTCCAGAGACTGGTTTGATGCAGCTCTCCATGCTACCAAACTTGTCCCCGGTGGGATCAGGTAATCTCTTAGGTCAGGATCTGGAAATCTTCTGGAGATAACATGTTCGTGGAAGGTTGCATCAAGGAGATCTTTCAAAGGGCGAGTGACGTGAGGTGTTATCCCATCTTGCACGAAACTATGGTTTCTGTACAGTTGCACTCTTCCCAAGCAGGAGCTGAAGCCGTACAAGGAGGTTCTATAACGTGCAGGCGCCATGGTATGTGTGACAGACGTATTCTCTTGAAAGACGAACTCCTTCGCGCTCCCTGCCCCTCTCCCCTTTCTCTCATCTTTTCAGGCACAGATGAAACACAAGAAAACTACCTCTTCTTCTTTTCGTAGGCGTTTACGATATTTAGTACGGGCTCCACTGTACTCAGGTTAGTTAACTTTGTGGTCAGGTGGCCTTCCTTTCACCGCTACCTAAGGGAGTGAAACAGTGTGCGCGATCTGTCAGTGAACTGTGTGTTATCGCGTTTTAACTGCTGGTGTATCGTATTTTCTGGACGGAAAGCGAGAACCAGCCCAGCATTCGCCTAAACGACCGTGGGAAACCGCCTAAAAACCACACTCAAGCTGTCTGATGAACCAGCCATGAAAGTTTCATTATTTTGCGTTTGCTGTATAGTAGGTAGAATCCATGATTAAATTTGTAGGTTATTTGGGTGTACATAGAGTGCTGCATGTGGCAATGAAACCCTGGTAACAGGTTCATGATAGGAAAGGATCAACAATCAACACGTGGAAGGGAGACCCATCAGATATCTCGTCGTTTTCACCAAATTAACATTTATTTAAGAAAAACATACTGATGAATTAAATTCCAGATTAATAGCAACATGAAAACCATCAGGATTGTAGTGATATATAAAGTGACAAAATACTGAAATTTACCAATATAAGCAAAAGGAAACAATATTCAATAAACACAAAGCATCTGAGGTTATGGACTGTAAGAATGAAATGTGAATCTCTCAGTAAAGGGAAACTACATTTACCAAATAAGAGCACATCCGATTTTACGAAGAACAGTTAGTAGAGAATTGAACACTCTTCTTTTATGAGTATTATGAAGGTCAGCAGGTTGATTATAATTTACAAAAGTTCATGAATTAATCCCGCTAAACTACACAGCCTACAACCCTGGCGGCAGTCGCTCAATCCAGGTACAGTTCCAAGGGACAAGACAACTATTCAACTTTTGCTAGGTATGACAGGCGACACTGCAAAGCGCTCCCACGGTAATAACTTAGACGTTGGGCGGGATGCCGCCAAGGTCGCGGCCTAGAAGTCACGGCTGCAAACACCCAGGTAGACTCGCGTGTTTCTCAATCAACTGTGAACTAAATAACACGCGAAGCAGTACCCTCAAACAGTAACAGAATATACACTAACAAATGCTGAGACTCGCTTTGGCAAGATAAATACAACTCGTAACCTCAGATAAAATAAATAGTTAAAGCCAAACTAAAATAAATAAACTTATAATGGATTTTGTTGTACACTATAAATACATACACCTCTGTCTAGGTAAGGTGATAACCGAGAACATGTAACTGATAAGGTACAGGTACAAACAGAGCAGTTGCAGTTAAGCCCTCTGAGGCATGAATATGTTGCTAAAACCCCTTAAGAAACACTAGTTAATGTGAGCTTAAGCAAAGCAGAAAATTTCACTTAGTAGTAGCCCTACGAAATTCAGTTATGGCTAAAGCACGTCAACGTAGGTTAGAATAAATGCATGTTACTAAATCACAATTAGATTTCAAATTCATACCCAGTACCTGATACAGTACCACGGCACTGCCACCGGGTACAGTACCACTCATCAGTTTTACCACTTCATTTCATAACATCGCACCCCAAGCAGGTGCACACAAGCGGTTTACCAATTAACAGAATCACGTGGCTTGAAAGAAGATGGACTGACAACTATTGGCCGCTCTCAAATCAAGGCATACTGCAGAACAAACGAATACATATTATTCACTGCACAATAATACTGCGCCAATTTTTCCTTTCAAACAATAAAACCACAGGGCCAGGATATCAATAGGTAGTATGTTACGGTGCATTCTCCCAACCGTCAATCATCCTTTTACCTCCTTTTCAAATATCAGAAGGAGGCCCCCGTCACCAGAGCTCTTTAGCGGCTGCCCATCATTGAACTAGTCGCTCGGCGATCCGCCTAGATACATGCGTTGTCAAATACAAATCTACCCAACCAAACGCCGGCGCCAGACACTGCTGGTCCAGCCCTCCTCCTCGCGTCACGTGCCATTCACAACTCACTGCCTCCGCGCTCAACCTCCACGCCTCAACCAGGAAAACCAAAGATAAGTCACAAGGGAGCTGACTATCGATACTGGTGCACAGAGGTAGTTAGGCCAGCAAACCGGGCCGCCACGGCTCAGCGGCAACAATGGGTTTTTACGCGGTTTTGCGTCGAATCGAAATGTTCTTGGATGACTGATACGAGTGCGTCATTCGATGCTGCTTCAACTCTGTGCTAGAGTTGATCAATGCCTGTGGATGGCGAAATGTGGCGTGCTAGTCTCTTGGGAGCCCATGACGAGATGATTTCTGTGGGTGAGAGATATGGAGAACGTGTGCCTGGGGCAACAAACATACGACGTGCATGAGGAATCTAATGAGACTGACTTTTTATGTACCAGAATTTTAATTTTTTTAAACAGCAGTATTATCCTCTTCAGAGCAGTTTCCTTCGGCAGCTGTACACCGGCGGAGTCGTTGTTCACAGTTTGCAAAAACAGACATAATGTCTTATGGGATAACAGCAATCAGTGATTTTATAATGTTACTTAAAATCCGTCTTGATTGCAATTTTTTTATTTTTTTATTATTCATATGACCGGTTTCGGTTCATTCAGAACCATCTTCAGATCTGATATTTCAGTTACAGGAGTAACCCGTCCAAATCCAGCAACTTTCACATATGAATAAAAAAAATAAAAAAAATTGCAATCAAGACGGATTTTAAGTAACAGTTGTTCACAGTCTTGGTAGCAGTGTTCAAAGTCTTCAACTGGTAAGGCCTATAACATATCGGGTCACATTCTTTTGAATGTTCTTCAGGGTCCCAAAACGATGTTCTTTTAAGACTGAGCTGTAGACGGCTCGTGCTCATGCCATTTATTGTTTGTCATCTTCTATTACGGTACCCCGCCGCCTCGTTCTCTTATTCCATTTACTGGCGTCACTAACTTCCTGCCTTACTTGCCCGTGGGCGGCAGCAGCAACGTGTATCGATAAATGCACTGTCGTACCATCTCTGGAGCAACCGATAGAAATTTCCGGGTCGCCCTGTGTCTGGCAGTCAGTTGGAGAAGGACCCGGAGGTCGGTCGGGACGCAGCAGCAGTGCAGTCGGGGACGGAGCCCCAGTGAGGTCCGCACAGCCAGTATAATTTTGGGAGGAAACCCGTTGTTATAGACAGTTTCAAAATCTCGTGAAACCTTTTATGCTTAAGGAACACTAAATCTCTATCTCGATCACTATTCACTTGATTCTAAGACGTATTGCTTAAAACAAGTGCACAATAGCTGTTCTAAACTCTGCTGAAATTTACTGCGAAACATGTACACCGATTCTGGACTTCTAAGCAAAAAGCTTGACATAAGAGGTGCGTTCACATATTAATTTTTATTTTTTGATAAGAACTTTATTTGTTAATCTACATCATTGTTATCCTCTTCAAAATATCCCCCATTACATACTATACACTCATGCCAGTGCTTTTTCCAATTCCCGAAACACTTTAGGAACTATTTCTTCGGGATAGTTTATACATCTTTTAACTGTGCATTTTTAATCTCATCCATGCTTGTAAAACCGCTGTCCTTTTAAGGCCTGCTTTGAAATGTTTATACCACTTGTCTGCCCTTGGTTTACTCATAACAGGATCCCCAAAAGCAATACTTACCATTTCTAAAAATTTCATACACTTTATTCCATTCTTATAACAAAATTTAATACAGGTTCTCTAATTTATTTTTATGGGAAACAAATAATCGTTGATGCCACCAAAACAAATGTAACCTTTCTGACAGCTGACAACAGAATAAATACCCAATATGCATAACATTGAACACATACTTTTGAGGTATGTTTACGAAGAGAGTGGCAAAAAAGTTGTGCAAATCGGACTAATACAACACACAAGACTAAAAATTTCTGCTTACTTTTTAAACACTCTTGTTGCAAAAATTGTTAAGTTTCAATGCAGTCCTTCAAAGAAAACTTCTACCTTTTAGTAGAAACACAAAATAAGAACAAGCCTTAAATTATACAGACTGATTACATTATATGGGGCTCGTTTTACGAATAGAAATAGGGGAACATACATTCACATGAACAGGCATTTGGTTCTATGTGTGTAGTAGAGGCGCCGGCCGAAGTGGCCGTGCGGTTAAAGGCGCTGCAGTCTGGAACCGCAAGACCGCTACGGTCGCAGGTTGGAATCCTGCCTCGGGCATGGATGTTTGTGATGTCCTTAGGTTAGTTAGGTTTAACTAGTTCTAAGTTCTAGGGGACTAATGACCTCAGCAGTTGAGTCCCATAGTGCTCAGAGCCATTTTTTTGTGTAGTAGAACCCTGACTTCCGTTCTTATGTTATTATTTACTCTGTAATGTTGAGTTTCCGAAGAAGCTATCGTTATTTGTATACCTTATGGTCATAATGCATTTGTCTAAAAATAAACGCAGCCGAGACGTATCTTTACACGGCTTCGCCACAGATTTGAAGCGCGCGCCGCAGCAGGGCTGGTACTATGTTGTGAAACAGCTTGTAGAAGCGCCTTGTGACGTAGTTGGGTTGGCAGAGGGGGGACTGGCTCGCTCGCTCTTCAGTTTACCGACAGACTATACCAGGGGGGACGGCCGTTGGTTGGTCGTTCGGTCGCTCGCCTCATCGAGACGTGTATTTGGGTCGGTTCCTTCCTGTGCAGAGATCTCGGTTGTGGTCCCTCTGCATGATTGGGTCCGAGCCAATGTCTCCGGGACGTCGTCTGTCCGAAGGAAGTCAGTTCAGTAGGAGACGGACCAGGAGTGCAGTTGGGCACGGGTCAGTGAGTCAGCAGTCAGTTGGAAGGCAGACAGTGCGAGTATGCGCCGGGACCATGGCCGACGCAGACGGAAAGCCGTTGGTGGATCGATCTGCTGGTCGTCGCATGACGACATGTGGTCTGCTGAGCACTGACACCAGTATCAGTCGGGGAAGAGTTGGCAGCCAGAAACAGTCGGGTCCGTATGGTGTTAGTATTCGCCGGGACCGCTGTCGGGCGAAGGTGGGCTGCCGTTGGTCGTTTTCTCGGCCGGTCGTCCCAATCCACGACGTCTTGGATCCTCAGGACGAACACCCTTTTCTGAGTTGTGATGTGGTTGGACCTTGTTGGTTCTTTGGAACTGAGCAGCGACGCAGTCTCCACAGCGTGAAGCCAGGGCGGGGCTTTTGGCGGCGGGCACGCGCTGTTCCATCAGGAGGCGCTAGCTGCGCGAGCGACTTTTCGCTTTCATCCGAAGCACGATCCGCAAGTTGAGTAATTAGTTACACGTTCTTCAAACTCGAATGTTACGATTTCTTCGTTATTTGTCGATTGTTGTTTTCTCAGCCCTTAGCACGTGTGATAACATTCTTGCCTAGAATCTGCTGCCTCCGGTAGTGACTTTACAGTTGTTCGGATTCTTTTAAACTCGTCTTGGGTGATGTATGATGCCTTGATCTTGGTGAGGCCCAGTTGAATTTATTGGTAGCTCGGATTATTCTTCATCGGCCGATATTTCCATTATCTGTGCAGTTGGATCTGGCCGTTGGAAATTGGTCAGATGTTCGGTCTGTCGTGAACCGTCCCTTGGTTGTGTTGCCTTCCAATTAAGAGGTTGTCTGTCTGGCTGCCTGTCTCACCTAAACGTGCGTTAGTGTTACTTCCCGGGCCGACACTTGGAACCTGCTGATCGCCGCTCCTTGTGTTTTACATAGTGATCTCCTTTTAGTCTTAACTGCTCTGTGTGGCCTTCAGCCGAGTTTTAGCTTATTAAAATTGTAGGTTTTTTTAGGCCTTAAGCCGTGAAATTGTTTTCTCCATGGTGTGTGGCCTTCACCGGAGTTTTAATCTCTCTTAAACTGAAAATTCAAAATCTTGTTCTTGCCCTTAAGTCATAACATTGCTATTTTTTGGGGTATAAGGCCTTCAGCGGAGTTTTAAGCTAAGGCCCTCAGCCTTTTCAAATTGAAAGTTCTTCTTCTTACGCCTTAAGCTGTAAAGTTGTTTTGACAAGGTGTGTGGCTTTCAGCCGATTTAAATCAAATCAAAGAAGCTCTTTCGTTAAAACCTTGAGAGTTTTTAATTCTTGCTTATGTTACTGTGTGTTTTAACTAATAAAATTTATATGTTGAGTGTAACTGACAGCAACTTATTTTGGCCCCTTTCCACAAATATAACCTCACCTGCTCTGTTCTGCTAGTCCAGGGATCTCAAAGAAATTTTTCGATTTCAGGAAAAGAAAAATGTCACAAGGACTCAGATCAGGTGAATAAGAGGGCTGTGGAATAACAACAGTGCCTTTTGAGGTCAAAAATTCCGTGATAGAAGTGGCCGAGTGACATGAGGCGCCGGCCGAAGTGGCCGTGCGGTTAAAGGCGCTGCAGCCTGGAACCGCAAGCCCGCTACGGTCGCAGGTTCGAATCCTGCTTCGAGCATGGATGTTTGTGATGTCCTTAGGTTAGTTAGGTTTAACTAGTTCTAAGTTCTAGGGGACTAATGACCTCAGCAGTTGAGTCCCATAGTGCTCAGAGCCATTTGAACCATTTGACATGAGGCGTTGTCATGACGCATCCACTTGTCAGCAATTTCCATTCTCATTCGAGTCAACCTTTGCCTCATCCTTTCTAGTACATCTTTCTGAAACACTTTGTAACCTCCCCCTCACTTATCGACCTTAATGATTGTGAAAAATTAAACCGCGTGTACCTAATGGAAATTTGGGAAAAGCAATCGTCACCGAAGTTATTTTGTCGGTAAAGAGGGAGGAAAGGGTTACATCTAAATGAAAGGAAAAATGCAAATGAAATTGGTGGAAATTAATTTTGAGAAAAGGGTAAAATTAGTAAAGAAAGTAAATGTGCGGCCGTTACGTTAAGAATTAACTAGTGGTAATTAGATATTTGAGATTTGGGGAAAACTACGGTCGCCAGTCCTATGGACAATTACTATAGTAACTGAAAAAGAAAGGTTATTGCACATATAATTAGCACTAGAAGCGTGGCAACTGAAGGTTGACACGTGTAGTGTGAAAACTGAAAGTTTGTCAGAAATAATAAATTTCGCTACACTCTGACTTAATTTAGCAAAAGAATTAATAAAACCGGAAAACTGAAAGTTAATTTAGTGACTGAAATTAATAGTGAGCTTTGTTTCTGAAGCAGATCGAAATTCAGTAAAATACGATAAGTCTTGGGCTACCTCAACAATCATTTCAAAAGCTACTTGAATCTACGCAATTTAGAAATAAGAGATTTAACTTTGAACTTGAATTAAATGATTCTGAACAATTAACAATAGTAAAATTTAGTATGTACCAAGCTGAGCTGCAGTCACAGGTAAGCTAAAATACAGTAACAAAACTCGCACTCTTAATTTGTGCTTGTGTAATCTAAATATTTTAGCCAGCTATGAATACCTTAACTGAACTTTGAAATTAAAGCAGTGAAATCGAATGATATTACTTTAATGCTGGCGTTTGAATTTCAACGACACTCGGGTTCATTCCGGAAAAGGAAGGAACCCTGCTTGGTAATGCAATTGGGACAATGAGCAACAAAGGTTCATGCTACGTTGCTGTACTTTAGTAAGAAAAATTTAACAGTTTGAAAAGCTGAGGTCTGCCATACAGTTCTAAAACTTTACGTGCTACCAGTCTTCCTTATTGGTTGATTGAAGATTTGAAGTCGTCTATCGAGGAGGTGGCGACAGTCACTCATTGTCGGCCGTCGCTGTTGCAGAAGCTGGATGTTGGCGCGCCTTCTTCTCGACACGGTCTCCAGGCGAAACGGGCTCTTGATGTGCGCCAGCTAATGCTTCCCGTGTCAGAAACTAACATAGCAAGTAGAGCGCAATTACATGCTGCCAAACCCCGAAAGCGCGGCAACTCGCGGGAGCGTCACACAATACACCTGCTCAACCGCACTGCTCCAGCCAGACTCTGTCTGCTCTGCCCGCGCTCCACGCGGCAGAGTTAACACTACCAAAGATCCTAAACACTTTGATTCTCCACACGACCTATCGATGTAATCGTTCGATAGCATAGTTTTCCCTAGGCAAGAGCCAGCGTAAAAATACAAATAATATTTACAAAACAAACCCATTATACATCGACATAAATGCATAAATATATATATACAAATAGTAAAACAATTACAATATATAAAGACACAGAAATGTTATATCTTCAAGTAACAAAATAAGGAAAAAATTTGCAGTACAATAGATGGAAATAGGAGGATATGCATTTCCGGCGTTACAACTTGCTTGATACTTTGTTCTGGAGGTCTGATATCACAAGAGCAGGCGCACTTCGACGTTTCCGTCGGTTTTTGAAGTTGAAGGTCAGCCTGAGCGAGGTTTACTTTCATCGTGTTCTCGGCCTTCCAAAAATGATTTGTGCAGCGAAAAACTAGTCCTCTTGATAAAGGATGTTCTCTATAAGCCTGTTTCAAGTTTTTAAAGGTCACACTGACGGATTGCCCAAGTTTAAAACAGAACTTGATGATATAATGTTGATCTAAATTTCGCTGTTCTGTTTTCGTAACACAGGGCGAAAGCAAAAGCTTAGTGACGACGCTCTCAAAAATCGGTTGATAGCTGTATGGACCTAAAGCACAGTCTGAACAGCTGGAAGGGATGAACATATCGGTCTACACAGGAACAACACTGCCTTGCCAGATCGCTCGCAGTGTTGTCAGTCTCATTACTTTTCTTATTCACCTCAGATCCTGTATCGAGGTTTATCAGGACAGCGTGGACAACACGCAATCTTGCGTTATAAAACTTTCATCCATTTTGGACGGGGAACACTGCGATTGTGATGAATAAAGATTTCTTGAAATTACTGCAACCAGTCGCCTCTTGTTTTGTTCTTCTATTATTTTTGTTATTCCATTACCTGTTTCGAACCGTGTAGCGATTCATCATCTGATGGTACATATTTATTAATTGTCTACAGCAGTTTGTAGGAGCAGTCGCGTAGAGTGATTAGTATATAGTATCCGTTGGTTGGGTGTTAGTGTACACAGTATTCTGGAAAACATAAAGAATGTTTTCCAGTGACGTTAATTATACTGCACTACACACACTTAGCCACAGGTAACACGATCCACATGCTTTACAAAACGTAAATAATTTATGTTCTGTAAACCAACCAACCAACCAACCTACTGTTACTAATCACGCTACACGAGTCCTCCCCCACTACTGCAGACAATTAATAAATATGTACAGTCTGATGACGAATCGCTAGACGGTTCGAAACCGGTAATGAAATAATAAAAAAGTTGAAGAACAAAACAAAAGACGACTCGCTGCAGTAATTTCAAGAAACCATTAGTTTTGTTGAAATATAATGTCGCAGAGGCCTGAAAGATGGGATCTAACCACCGGATTTAAGACGTCTAAAACTAAGACGTCCAAAATAAGGCTATGCACAACAGATGTGACTGTATTATGTACGCACAGGTACCCCATACCATCACAGCAGTTGCTGAGCCTGTACTACGATGACGGATGAAATTTGCCAACACCCGTGCTCGTCAGAACTTGAACACACAGATAAAACCCTTCGTAATACCGTACCAGAACTGGAGCTCTTCTGAAAACAATATGTGATGCCCTCTTACGTCCAGTGTCGCCGCTAGGAGCGCCATTGGTGGTGCGTCTCTTCCTGTGGCCTCCTCAAGGGAATCCGCAGCCACAGCTCCGTGCTGACCGCCCACTGTATTCCAGACGTCGTCTTGCAATGCGTGTGGCTGCTGCTCGTCTTGCTGAAAAGAAGCCCATTTCCTGACTGAAGGTGCGTAACTTGTCTGTACGATCGTGCACGTCCGAGAGAAAAATACACTGCCGGAAAAGAAACCGCAACGCCAAAAAATATTTGATGTAGAGTAATGAAATTTCTGGAATACATTTGTCTAGGCAACATATTTGAGTGATTAACATAGCAAAATCAAAGGCTAATGTAAGCGCGAGATAAACCATTGCAAATTTGAAATACTGGTACATTAACAACCGGTGTAACCTCCAGAATGTTAAATGAAAGCATGCAAATGCTCATGCATTGAGTTTTGAAAGTGTCGGATGTCAGTTTGGGGGATGGAGTTCCATGCCTGTTCCAATTGGTCGTTCAATACAGGGACGGTTAATACTGTTTTTGGATGGTGTTCGAGTTGTCGTCCGATGATGTCCCATATGTTCTCGATTCGATACGAATGTTGTGACTTAGCAGACCAATGTAACATGTCGACACTCTGTAGAGCACGTTGGGTTACCATAGCGGTATGTGGACTAGCGTTATCCTGTTGGAAACACTCTGTGGAATGCTGTTCATGAACGGCTGCTCAACAAGTCGAATCACCCGATTGACGTACAGATTTGCAGTCAGATTGCGTGGGATAACGAAGAGAGTGCTCTTGCTGTCATAAGAAGTCACCCCCAGACCATAGCTGCAGGTCCGCAACTGACCTCCTTCTAACCGTAACACGGCCATCAGTGGCACCGAGGGGGAACCAGCTTTCAACACAACAGACCTCCAACCTGCGCTCCAATAAGCTTTCGTTAGATACTACCGACGTCGCAAATGGTGATGGTGGAATGCACACTGCAGGATGTCTTGCTCAGAGCTGTCCTCGAAGTAACCGATTTGTAACAGTTCGTTGTATCGCTATGGTGCCAACTGCTGCTCATATTGCTGCTGCAGATTCAGTAGGATGCACCAGAACTATAAGCAGAACATGACGGTCTCCCGTGACCACCATGACCACCACTACTAGTAATCTTGTACAGTAGCTAATTGCTAGTAAGTCTTTCTGCAATATCTCAGGACGAACATCCAACTTCTAGTGGCAATAATGTTACACAACCTCGTTCAAACTCAGTGTGGTGTTTATAATAGCGTGTTTGTCGCCTTAAAGGAATTCTTGACTGGCATCAACTCACGACGTCCAGTCTCAAAGGTGACCGTTACAGCGCGTATTTAAACCGAATCTGATTTGCAGCCTCATAGTCAATTACGCAGCTGGCATGAAATCTGAATAGACATCAGATGTGGAAACACGCCAACCATTTTTCGTTTATGTCGCACAACTCCTTCTTGGTGACAAACAAGGAACGACAAGGAATGGGATTGTTGCAGATGTCGAAGTGCTCCTGTGTGGTCTGGCATTGTCATGCTGAAGCAGGGGATGATGCATGTGTCGACGAAGGGCTTCTGAGATTACAGCACGCTGTTTCTCACGCACCGACATAGTTACGCTACGCACCGCCATGTTACTTACAAGCAACAATTCGGAGCCCTCTGGCCGCAGAGGGTTGCAACTTCCATCAGCGAAGCGGGAAAGTCGACCGAGTAATGTTTGTAACACGTAATAGCTCACCGAATATTGAGAAGGGAATAAATAATTCTGAGGCATTACTTTTCAGCACGACCTCGTACTTCGGCCATTTGCTGACAACCTCCACACGTCAAAAAAAGTTTTGCATCACCCCAGTTCTCAGAACTCCTAAATATAGACGTTGACTGGATATTGTATCACAGACACAGTCCCTTTGATTGTTCAGAAATGTCACTAAACCTGCCCAAAGATGTAAACAGCCCTGCATGAGCAGCGCCTATGAGACGGAGGGGGTCCGACAGCCGATCAGTTCCAATCACTCCACCAGAAAGGAGGTACAAGGTTCGTGTTGTCTGTAGTTCAACCATGCCTAGACGGCCAGTACCGCGGTTCGATCGCGTCCGCATTGTTACTTTGTGTCAGGAAGGGCTCTCAACAAGGGAAATGTCCAGGTGTCTTGGAGTGAACCAAAGCGATGTTGTTCGGACATGGAGCAGATACAGAGAGACAGGAAATGTCGATGACATGCCTCGCTCAGGCCGCCCAAGGGCTGCTGCTGCAGTGGATGACCGCTACCTATGGATTATGACTCGGAGGAACCCTGACAGCAGCGCCACTATGTTGAATAATGCTTTTCGTGCAGCCACAGGACGACGTACGAGTATTACGACTCAAACTGTGCGCAATAGGCTGCGTGATGAGCAACTTCACTCCCAATGCCTATGATGAGGTCCATCTTTGCTACCACGACACCATGCAGCGCGAAACAGACGGGCCCAATAACATGCGAATGGACCGCTCAGGATTGGCATCATATTCTCTTCACCGATGAATGTCGCATATACCTTCAACCAAATAATCGTTGGAGACTTGTTTGGAGGCAACCCAGTCAGGCTGAACGCCTTAGACAGACTGTCCAGCGAGGGCAGCAAGGTGGAGGTTCCCTGATGTTTTGGGGTAGCATTACGTGGGGCAGACGTACGCCGCTGCTGGTTAAGGAGGGCGCCGAACGGCTGTACAATACGTGCAACCATTTCGGCAGCGTATTGGCGAGGCATTCGTCTTCATGGACGACAATTCGCGCACCCATCGTGCACAGGATAACGACATTGCTCGACTAGAGTGGCCAGCATGTTCTCCAGACATGAACCCTATCAAACATGCCTGGGATAGATTGAAAACGGCTGTTTATCGACGACGTCACCCACCAACCACTCTGAGGGATATACTACGAATCGCCGTTGAGGATTGGGACAATTGGACCATCAGTGCCTTGGTCAACTTGGGGATAGTATGTATGCCACGACGAATACAGGCATGCATCAATGCAAGAGGACGTGTTACTGGGTATTAGAGGCACCGGTGTGTACAGCAATCTGGACCACCACCTCTGAAGGTCTCGCTGTATGGTAGTACAACACGCAAAGTGTGGTTTTCAAGAGCAGTTAAAAGGGCGGAAATGATGGTTGTGTTTATCTCTATTCCAATTTTCTCTACAGGTTCCGAATCTCTCGGAACCGAGGTAATGCAAAACTTTTGTTCATGTGTGTATTATCATGTTACTCCCTGGCTGGACGCCAAAATAATACACTATTTTCGCCCCGCAAATCACTCGATCGCTGCAGCACATTATGCATCAGTCCCGTCTATTTTCAGAATTTTACAGTTTACAAAGACCTTGCGACCAGATAGACATTTATCACTCAATTTGGAATCTGCAAGACTCCTATATGCCGATTTTATTGCTTGCCTTATAGGTCAGGCAATAAATATCCGTTATTACGTTCCATGGCTGTAGCATCACTAGTCCACTTGCAGAGTGATATCTCCCCTTTTGGGCACAGTCCGTTCGGCAGATTCTGTTCTACAGAAATTTTAGCGTACCAGGGTGCCCAGACAATCCTTCTCATGTTCTTCCTCTTGTTGCTAGTCTATAATACGTCAAATTGTTTATTTTACTTACATAAGGCGATCAGGCCTTGCTACATATTTTCCGTCTTAAGTTTCTTCTGCTAATGTCGTTAGATAGCATCGTCAGCCATGCTCCCCCTTGGTGTTGCAAACGTCTTAAATGCTCCAGTTCCGGCACTTTAACATTATCGTACGGTCTGTCATTAACCACACTTGCATGATCTTGCCACGCGGGGTAGCCGCTCGGTCTACGGTGTCTTGTCCGCGTGGCTCCCCCCGTCGGAGGTTCGAGTCCTCCCTCGGGCATGGGTGTGTGTGTCGTTCTTAGCGTAAGTTAGTTTAAGTTAGATTAAGTAGTATGTAAGCTTAGGGACCGATGACCTCAGCAGTTTGGTCCCATAAGACTTTACGACAAATTTCCAAATTTTTTTTACATGATCTTCACAGTCCCCGTGTTTAAGAAGATTTGTGTTTGGAATCATAGAGAAATCATCCTTGGAGTCTCTGGTGACTGCTAGAATTTTATGTTTGCTCATGTCTGGTGTTAAATTTCTTCTTTCTTGCCCTCTTGAGCACCACAGACAGAGAAATAAAATCGGGAAAAGCAAAGTCACACTCGGCAGATGTTCACAACAGAACCTTAACTTACAATAGCAAAGAATAAGATAACGTGGATGTAGCCTCTGTGAGTAGTTGCTGCCTTCTTGGAAAATGTCTGTGGAAAGGTGCTGTCATTTTGACTGCCAGAACTCGAGAGGAATCAATTTGCCATACATCGTCACTGAACTGAATGGAGTATGGCCCAAAGCTATGTTTTATTTAAAGTTCTTTCAACACCAAACAGATATTGCAAATTGTAGTAAACCATACATTTTAGTGAGAAGAAATTGTTTATTCTCTCATTAGTCATGGTTTAGCACATAACATCACTCATGAAATGCGTAAATTTCGCAAAGTATCTGCAATACGGGTGTCACGGCAGCTCACTCCAGAGCTGAAAGAGCTACACGTTGGCATCTGTGAAGAACTTTTCCGGTGATCTGAAGCAGGTGTTGACAGCGAGTGGTTACCGGATGTCGGGACCACTCAAATAGACGATGGGAGGAAAGAAATTTCGTTCCGATGAAGAGTTACAGTAGGCAGCACGAGTGGCTGCGCACAAGACCGAAATGTTTTTTTTTTTCTTTTTTCAAAGGAATCCCCGGACTTCCTACGCGCTGGAGGAAGTGTATCGAACGACAGGGAGATAAGGTCAAAAAATTATACATTAGTGTTCCACATTTGTTGAATGAAAAAAATTCAAAAATATTTAGTTATTATTAGACTCCCCCTCGTAAAAAAAACTAATTTTTTCGCTCATATTCAAGCCCACGTTCCCTCAGCATGAGTGTCCTAACAACCGATCATTTCTTTTAGACACGTTAATCCGTAAATTTCTTTTCCATCCAATTAGATTTAATTAGGACAAAAAAACACTAGAAAATGAGCTTCATATCGTGTTTGAAAACCTAAAAACCTATAATGTTTCGCAAATGCAACCAATATATACACACGAAAAAGATTTTCAATTCTGTAGTCACAAGTTACTGATATGACTCAATTACAGCCGTTCTTCCAATTCATTTCTTTGTAGAGCAGTGGGAACATTTCTTATCGCCTCCTTATGCGAGTGAATGCGTAACATACTAGTATTACTACTACTACTACTACTACTACTACTACTACTCGGCTCTACAGCCCTTGGAGGGCCTTGGCCTGGATCACAATATCCTGCCATTCAATCTGGTCCATGGCTTTCCGTCTCCATCCTCTGACACCCAGCGTTTTCATGTCTTCTTCAATTCCGTCCATCCATCTCTTTCTGGGACGTCCCTTCCGTCGCCTGCCTCCGACCTTGCCATCAAAAATCTTCTTACATGTTCTGTCTTCCTCCATTATGACCACGTGTCCCGCCCAACGCAGTCTTCTTATTTTAATCGTAGTGACAATGTCTGGTTCTTCAAAAAGTAGTTCTAATTCTGCGTGTCCCGCCCATCGCAGTCTTCTTATTTTAATGGTAGTGACAATGTCTGGTTCTTCAAAAAGTAGTTCTAATTCTGCATTCGTACGGATGCACCAACCTTATCGATAGTATATTGGGCCGTATGTTTTACGCAGAACCTTTCTCTCCCAAATGCTAAGGATCCTTTCCTCGTTTGCAGTCATGGTCCATGTCTCGGCTGCATACATAACAACTGGTGTTATAATTGTTTTGTAAATAAGGATTTTAGATTTTCGTGATAGAAGTGAGTTCCTAAGCATGGATAGTGTGGCGAATTAGCATCTGTTGCCTGCTGCCATTCCAGCTTTCACCTCGCTGCTGATGTAATTTGTCTCTGTGATAGTCGATCCGAGGTACTTGAAGTCTTTCACTCTTTCAAACTCCTTGTCGGCTACCCTGAGATTTCGCAGGTTCCGTTGGTCGGTCATTGCCATATATTTGGTCTTTTCGACTTTGACTACTACGCCAAGTTCCCTTGCACCTCTCTCCAGTTGTTGATAGACATCAGCCATCACAGCAGTGTTTAGTGTAGGCCAGGTACTGCAGTGAACGATTAAAAATGGTTCCTCCTCTATTTATCTCTATCTGACTTATGACTTTTTCTAGGCAGAGCTTGAGTAGCAGTGAGGAGGTATTGTCATCCCGTTTCAGTCCCTTCTTTACTTCCACTTCTCTGGAGATTTCGCCCTGTATTTTTACTTTACAGTTGGTTTCAAAAAATGGTTCAAATGGCTCTGAGCACTATGGGACTCAACTGCTGAGGTCATTAGTCCCCTAGAACTTAGAACTAGTTAAACCTAACTAACCTAAGGACATCACAAACATCCATGCCCGAGGCAGGATTCGAACCTGCGACCGTAGCGGTCTTGCGGTTCCAGACTGCAGCGCCTTTAGCCGCACGGCCACTTCGGCCGGGCACAGTTGGTTTCACTAAGGGTCATCATAGTAAGTTTAACGAGCTTCTTAGGTGTTCCTGCCTATTCCATCACATTCCGCAATGTCACTCTTGAGATATTATCATAGGTTTGTTTAAAATCGATACAAAGCTAATGAATGTTTATTTGATGTTCGTAACATTTTCCAAGTAGTACGCGTAATGTGAGTGTTTGGTCAGTTGTTGACCTATTTCTTCTAAAGCCACTCTGATAGTCTCCAATTCTCTCTTACACATATGGAGAAAGCCTCATAGTCAGGACCTTCGAGAACATTTTACATGTAGTATTTAGGAGGGGTATTTTTCGGTAATTCTGGCAGTTTAATTTATCTCTTTTTTATGTATGAGGCACGTAATGGCCGTTTTCCACTCCATAGGCATGCTCACCTTCTGCCAGACGTTCAGTACTACTTTATGTATTGCTTTCCACAATGCTTCCCCACCGTATTTGAGAAGTTCCGCCTGGATCTGATCTTCTCCAGCTGTCCTATTATTTTTTAAGGTCTTAATGACTTGTATCACTTCCTCCAGTGTGGGTTCTGGTGTTACGACCTCTGGTCCATAATAAGTTATTTCCACCAGTTCTTCTTGTTCTAACCCTTCTACTTTTGGGTTCAGTAACTTTTGGAAGTATTCTGCCCATCTGTCGCGTATTTTATTACTCTCCGCTATCAAATTCTCTTCTGTATATATATATATATATATATATATATATATATATATATATATATATATATATATATATATATTTGTTCTTGCTTGAAACCTAGACAATCCTTCTTTAATCTTTTGGTACATTCCACGTTCTTGCTTAATTTGGGAATATGTATTTGATGGGACACAATAGCATTTCCCAAGTGCGATTGCGAAGCTGCTAAACTAACTGTCAAATACAAAATTGAAGCTTGCCGGTTGGGAGTCCTGATTGGTGACCACTTCGAATTCTTGTCCCTAGCGAAACGGCAGTAGAATGCATCAGTAATGTGGACATTTGGCTGTGGTTATGTTCCTGTAAATTTTGTTGTTACATAATTCAAAGCTACCTTCGGTGAAATTAAAAAAAGGTTCATATCGCTCTGAGTACTATAGGACTTAACATCTGAGGTCATCAGTCCCCTAGACCTTAGAACTACTTAAACCTAGCTAATCTAAGGACATCACACACATCCATGCCCGAAGCAGGATTCGAACCTGCAACCGTAGCGGTCGCGCGGTTCCAGGCTGTAGCGCCTAGAACCGCTCGTCCACCCCGGCCGGCGGTGAAATTAAAAGCAAAGGTGGTATCATTGACAGTGTAATAGGAATTCCACTGTTAAAGTCAGGGGTGAGACGAGTAGGTGAAAGAGTACATTGAAGGCCTCTATTAGGGGGAAGAATCACCTGGTGACATGATGAGGAAAAGTGGACGAGAGGGAGAAAATAGGGGACCCAGTATCAGAAACAGAATTTAAAAGAGCTTGGAACGACATAAGATCAAATAAGGGAGAAGAGACAGACAACATTCCGTCGAATTTCTAAAATCATTGGGGGAACTGGCAACAAAACGACTAATGACAAATCAAATTGGCATGCAGAATGTATAAAAACAACATCTACGCAATTCCGAATATAGCAAGAGCCGACAAGTGCGAGAATTATCGAACAGTCAGCTTGGCAGCTCAAGCATCCAAGTTGTTGACAAAAATGATATACAGAAGAATGGAGAAGAAGATTGAGGATCTGTTAGTTGACAATCAGTTAGGCTTTAGGAAAGGTCAAGGCACCAGAGGTGCAGTTCTGACGTTGAATTTGATAATGGAAGCAAGAATGAAGATAAATCACGGCACCTTCACAGGATTTACAGATCTGGAAAAACCGTTCGACAATGTAAAAAGTACAAGAATTTCGATATGACAGGAGGCATGCTAGGGTAGTCCGAGCGTTTCTGGCGACCACTGCGTCTGGATGGCGTAGTGGTCCACGCATCTCCCTGATATGCAGCCGTTCCGTGTTCGAATCCCGATCCTGCACAAATGTTCAGCTTGCCCCATTAATATAAATCAGTGCTCAGTGGCAGATAACACCTTTAATTCCACTGTGTCTTAATTGGGAATGTTTGACAGAAAGACGATATTGTTCTCATAGAAGTTAGAGAATCCGTATTCGAGGAAGTCTGACCTGTCGCTACTGTACATCTAATATAGTGATATATATGAAGATACCATCAGTGACCACGCAGCTCGTTAGATTGAAATTACAGTGAAATGAATACCCATAGCTGCATACCGGCGTTGATATCAGTCAATGGGGATAGTTGAAATTGTGTGCCACGACCGGGACTCGAACCCGGGATCTTCTGCTTACACGGCAGACCCTCTATCCATCTGAGCCACCGAGAATACAAATAATTGTGTGACTGCGGGATTTATCTCTGCCACGCCTCCCGAAAGACCGACATTCTCAGATTATTGTCCCGCACTATATGCATAGTGCACCTGATCAATAGTGTGACTGCAGGGATTTATCTCTGGCACACCTCCCGAAAGACCCACATTCCCAGCTTACTGTCCCGCACTATATGCATAGTGCACTTGCCCAATAGTGCGACTGCCGGAATTTATTCCTGGCACACTTCCCGAAAGACCAACATTCCCAGCTTACTGTCCCGCACTGTATGCATAGTGCACCTGCCCAATAGTGCGACTGCAGCGATATATCTCTGGCACACCTCCCGAAAGACTCACATTCCCAGCTTACTGTCCCGCACTATATGCATAGTGCAACTGCCCAATAGTGCGACTGCAGGGCTTTATCTCTGTCACACCTCCCAAAAGACCCACATTCCCAGCTTACTATCCCACACTATACGCATAGTGCAACTGCCCAACAGTGCGACTGAAGGGATTTATCTCTGGCACACCTCCCGAAAGACACACATTCCCAACTTACTGTCCCGCACTACATGCATAGTGAACCTACCCCATAGTGCGACTGCAGGGATTTCTCTCTGGCACACCTCCCGAAAAACCCACATTCCCAGCTTACTGTCCCGCACTGTATGCAAAGTGCACCTGCCCAATAGTGCGAGTGCAGGGATTTATCTCTGGCACACCTGCCGAAAGACCCACATTCCCAGCTTACTGACTATATGCATAGTGCACCTGCCCAATAGTGCAACTGCAGGGATTTATCTCTGGCACATCTCCTGAAAGACCAACATTCCTAGCTTACTGTCCCGCACTATATGCATAGTGCACCTGCCCAATAGTGCGACTGAAGGGATTTATCGCTGGCACACCTCCCGAAAGACCCACATTCCCAGCTTACTGTCCTGCACTATATGCATAGTGCACCTCCCTGATAGTGGGACGGCAGGGATTTATCTCTGGCACACCTCCAGAGAGACCCACATTTCCAGCTTACTGTTCCGCACTATATGCATAATTCACCTGCCCAATAGTGCAATTGCAGGGATTTATCTCTGGCACACCTCCCAAAAGACGCACATTCCCAGCCTACTGTCCCGCACTATATGCATAGTGCAACTGCCCAATAGTGCGACTGAAGGGATTTATCGCTGGCACACCTCCCGAAAGACCCACATTCCCAGCTTACTGTCCTGCACTATATGCATAGTGCACCTCCCTGATAGTGGGACTGCAGGGATTTATCTCTGGCACACCTCCAGAGAGACCCACATTTCCAGCTTACTGTTCCGCACTATATGCATAATTCACCTGCCCAATAGTGCAATTGCAGGGATTTATCTCTGGCACACCTCCCAAAAGACCCACATTCCAGGTTACTGTCCCGCACTATATGCATGGTGCACCTGCCCAATAGCGCGACTGCAGGGAGTTTTTTCTGGCACACCTCCCGAGAGACCCACATTCCCATCTTACTGTCCTGCACTATATGCATAGTGCACTTCCAAATAGTGTGCCTGTAGGGATTTATCTCTGGCACACGTCCCCAAACATCCACATTCCCAGCTTACTTTCCCGCACTATATGCATAGTGCACCTGCCCAATAGAATGACTGCAAGGATTTATCTCTGGCACACCTCCCGAGAGACCCACATTCCCAGCTTACTTTCCCGCACTATATGCATAGTGCACCTGCCCGATTATGCGACTGCAGGGATTTATCTCTGGCACACCTCCCGAAAGGCCCACATTCAAAGCTTACTGTCCTGCACTATATGCATAGTGCGCCTGCCCAATAGTGCGACTGCAGGGATTTATCTCTAGCACACCTCCTGAAAGACCCACATTCCCAGCTTACTGTCCCGCACAATATGCATAGTGCACCGTCCCCATAATGCGACAGTAGGCATTTATCTCTGGCACAGCTGCCGAAAGACCCACATTCCCAGCGACCTGACACGCATTATATGCATAGTGTACCTGCCCAATAGTGCGACTGCAAGGATTTATCTTTGGCACACCTCCCGAGAGACCCACATTCCCAGATTACTTTCACGCACTATATGCATAGTGCACCTGCCCAATTATGCGACTGCAGGGATTTATCTCTAGCACACCTCCTGAAAGACCCACATTCCCAACTTACTGTCCCACACCATATGCATAGTGAACCTACCCCATAGTGCGACTGCAGGGATTTATCTCTGGCACACCTCCCGAAAAACCCACATTCCCAGCATACTGTCCCGCACTATATGCAAAGTGCACCTGCCCAATAGTGCGAGTGCAGGGATTTATCTCTGGCACACCTGCCGAAAGACCCACATTCCCAGCTTACTGTCCTGCACTATATGCATAGTGCACCTGCGCAGCAGTGCAACTGCAGGGATTTATCTCTGGCACATCTCCCGAATGACCCACATTCCTAGCTTACTGTCCCGCACTATATGCATAGTGCACCTGCCCAATAGTGCGAATGCAGGGCTTTATCTCTGGCACACCTCCCAAAAGACCCACATTCCAGCTTGCTGTCCCGCACCATATGCATAGTGCACCTACCCAATAGTGCGACTGCAGGGATTTATCTCTGGCACACCTTCTGAAAGACCCAAATACCCAGCTTACTGTCCTGCACCATATGCATAGTGAACCTGCCCAATTATGCGACTGCAGGGATTTATCTCTGGCACACCTCCCGAAAGACCCGCATTCCCAGCTTACTGTCCCACACTATAGGCATAGTGCACCTGCGCTATAGTGCGGCTGCAGGGATTTATCTCTGGCACACCTCCCCAAACACCCACATTCCCAGCTTACTTTCCCGCACTATATGCATAGTGCACCTGCCCAATAGTGTGACTGCAAGGATTTATCTCTGGCACACCTCCAGAGAGACCCACATTCGCAGCTTACTGTCCTGCACTATATGGATGGTGCACCTACCGAATAGTGCGACTGCAGGGATTTATCTCTGGCACACCTTCTGAAAGACCCAAACTCCCAGCTTACTGTCCTGCACTATATGCATAGTGCACCTACCCAATAGTGCGACTGCAGGGATTTATCTCTGGCACACCTCCCGAAAGGCCCACATTCCCAGCTTACTGTCCTGCACTATATGCATAGTGCACCTGCCCAATAGTGCGACTGCAGGGATTTATCTCTAGCACACCTCCTGAAAGACCCACATTCCCAGCTTACTGTCCCACACAATATGCATAGTGCACCGTCCCAATAATGCGACTGCCGGCATTTATCTCTGGCACACCTGCCGAAAGACCCACATTCCCAGCATACTGACGCGCATTATATGCATAGTGCAGCTGCCCAATAGTGCGACTGCAGGGCTTTATCTCTGGCACACCTCCCAAAAGACCCACATTCCAGCTTACTGTCCCGCACTATATGCATGGTGCACCTGCCCAATAGGGCGACTGCAGGGAGTTTTTTCTGGCACACCTCCCAAGAGACCCACATTCCCATCTTACTGTCCTGCACTATATACATAGTGCACTTCCAAATAGTGTGCCTGTACGGATTTATCTCTGGCACAGCTCCCCAAACATCCACATTCCCAGCTTACTTTCCTTCACTATATGCATTGAGCACCTGCCCAATAGTGTGACTGCAAGGATTTAACTCTAGCACACCGCCCGAGTGACCCACATTCCCAGCTTACTTTCCCGCACTATATGCATAATGCACCTGCCCATTTATGTGACTGCAGGGATTTATCTCTGGCACACCTCCAGAAAGACCCGCATTCCCAGCCTACTGTCCCACACTATATGCATAGTGCACCTGCCCTGTAGTGCGGCTGCAGGGATTTACCTCTGGCACACTTGCCGAAAGACCCGCATTCCCAGCTTACTGTCCCGCACTATATCCATAGTGCACATGCCCAATAGTGCGACTGCTGGAATTTATCTCTGGCACACCTCCCGAGAGACCCACATTCCCAGCTTACTGTCCTGCACTATGTGCATAGTGCACCTGCCCAATAGTTCGACTGCAGGGATTCATCTCTGGCACACCTCCTGAAAGACCCACATCCCCAACTTACTGTCCCGCACTTTATACATAGTGCTTGAGTCCAATAGTTTGACTGCAGGGATTTATCTCTGGCACACCTCCCGAAAGACCCACATTCCCTGTATACTGGCCCGCACTATATGCATAGTGCACCTGCCCAATAGTGCGACTGCTGGGATTTATATCTGGCACACCTCCCGAAAGACCCACATTCCGAGCTTACTTTCCCGCACTATATGCATGGTGCACCTTCCCAATAGTGTGACTGCATCGATTTATCTCTTGCACGCCTCCTGATAGACCCACATTCCCATCTTACTGTCCTGCACTGTATGCATAGTGCACCTGCCAAATAGTGCGACTGTAGGGATTTATCTCTGGCACACATCCCCAAACACCCACATTCCCAGCTTACTTTCCCGCACTATATGCATAGTGCACCTGCCCAATAGTGTGACGGCAAGAATTTATCTCTGGCACACCTCCCTAGAGACCCACATTCCCAGCTTACTTTCCCGCACTATATGCATAGTGCGCCTCCCCAATAATGCGACTGCAGGGATTTATCTCTGGCACACCTCCCGAAAGACACGCATTCCTAGCTTACTGTCCTGCACTATATGCATAGTGCACCTGCCTAATAGTGCGACGGCAGGGATTTATCTCTGGCACACTTGCCAAAAGACCCGCATTCCCAGCCTACTGTCCCGCACTATATGCATAGTGCACGTGCCCAATAGTGTGACTGTAGGGAATTATCTCTGACACACGTCCAGAAAGACCCACATTCCCAGCTTACTGTCCCGCACTATATGCATAGTGCACCTGCCCAATAGCGCGACTGCAGGGATTTTTCTCTGGCACACCTCCCGAAAGACCCAGATTCCCAGCTTACTGTCCCGCACTATATGCATAGTGCACCTGCCCAATAATGGGACTGCTGGGATTTATCTCTGGCACACCTCCTGAAAGACCAACATTCCCAGCTTACTTTCCCGCACTATATGCATAGTGCACCTACCCAATAGTGCGACTGCAGGAATTTATCTCTGGCACACCTCCTGAAAGACCCACATTCCCAGCTTACTGTCCAGCACTATATGCATAGTGACCGTCCCAATAATGCGACTGCAGGGATTTATCTCTGGTACACCTGCCGAAAGACCCACATTCCCAGTGTACTGACCCGCACTATATGCATAGTGCACCTGCCGAATAGTGCGACTGCAGGGATTAACTCTGGCACACATACCGAAAGATCCACATTCCCAGCTTACTGTCCCGCAATATGCGCTTAGGGCACCTGCCCAATAGTGCGACTGCATCGATTTATCTCTGGCACACTTCCCGAGAGACCCACAGTCCCAGCTTACTTTGCTGCACTGTATGCATAGTGTACCTGGCCAATAGTGCGACTGCAGGGATTTACTTCTGGCACACCTCCCGAGAGACCTGCGTTCCCAGCTTACTGTCCCGCACTATAGGACTAGTGCACCTGCCCAATAGTGCGACTTCAGGGCATTATCTCCGGCACACCCCCCGAAAGACCCACACTCCCATCTTACTTTCCCGTACTATATGCATAGTGCACCTGCCCAATAGTGCGACTGCAGGGATTTATCTCTGGCACACCTCCGGAAAGACCCACATTCCCAGCTTACTGTCTTGCACTTTTTGCATAGTGTATCTGCCCAATAGTGGGACTGCATCGATTTAACTCTGGCACACCTCCCAAAAGACCCACATTCCCAGCTTACTGTCCTGCACTATGTGCAGAGTGCACCTGCCCAGTAGTGCGACTGCAGAGATTTATCTCTGGCACACCTGCCGAGAGACCCACATTCCCAGCTTACTGTCCCGCACTATATACATAGTGCACCTGCCCAATAGTGCAACTGCATCGATTTATCTCTGGCACACCTCCTGATAGACCCACATTACCAGCTTACTGTCTAGCACTATATGCATAGTGCACCTGCCCAATAGTGAGACTGCAGAGATTTATTTCTGGCACACATCCCGAAAGACCCACATCCCCAGCTTACTGTCCCGCACTATATGCATAGTGCACCTGCCCAATAGTGCGACTGCAGGGATTTATCTCTGGCACACCTCCTGAAAGACCCACATTCCCAGCTTACTGTCCTGCACTATATGCATAGTGCACCTGCCCAATAGTGCGACTGCAGGGATTCATCTCTGGCACACCTTCTGAAAGACCCACATTCCCAGCTTACCTTTCGCGCACTATATGCATAGTGCACCTGCCCAATAGTGCGACTGCAGGGATTTATCTCTGGCACACCTCCCGAGAGACCCACATTCACAGATTATTGTACCGCACTATATGCACAGTGCCCCTGCCCATTATACTCATTACTAGCTGCTTTATCGCTGATTCCCGTAACAGTTCGGGCACTGTTTGTGCATCCGTGCAGAAGAAGAAGGCGAGCCTTAACTATATGAAGATTTTATCTGTTCTTTCATACATGTCCAAAAGAACAGATACCATCGGTGACTATGCAGCTCATTAGAATGAAATTACAATGAAATGAATACCTGTAGCTGCGTAAGCCATTGTCATAAGTCAACGGGGACAGTTGGAAATGTGTGCCCCAAACGGGACTCGAACCCGGTATCTCCTGCTTACATGACAGACGCTCTATCCATCTGACCATCTTTTGCTGTGCGGGTGCACAAACAGTGCCCAAACTCTTATGGGAATTGGCAATATAGCAGCAAGTAATGAGTATAGTGGGCAGGGGCACTACGTATATAATGCAGGACAATAAGTTGCGAATGTGTGCGAATGTGGTTCTCACGGTAGGCGTGCCACAGATAAGTCCCTGCAGTCGCAGTATTCTCTGTGTCCTCGGTGGCTCAGATGGATGCCGGCACAGTAACTCAACATGTCGGTCGGAGGGTTAGCTACACCCAAATTCCCATCTTACTGTCCTGCACTATATGCATAGTGCACCTACCCAATAGTGCGACTGCAGGGATTTATCTCTGGCACACCTCCCGAAAGGCCCACATTCCCAGCTTACTGTCCTGCACTATATGCATAGTGCACCTGCCCAATAGTGCGACTGCAGGGATTTATCTCTAGCACACCTCCTGAAAGACCCACATTCCCAGCTTACTGTCCCACACAATATGCATAGTGCACCGTCCCAATAATGCGACTGCCGGCATTTATCTCTGGCACACCTGCCGAAAGACCCACATTCCCAGCATACTGACGCGCATTATATGCATAGTGCAGCTGCCCAATAGTGCGACTGCAGGGCTTTAACTCTGGCACACCTCCCAAAAGACCCACATTCCAGCTTACTGTCCTGCACTATATGCATGGTGCACCTGCCCAATAGCGCGACTGCAGGGAGTTTTTTCTGGCACACCTCCCGAGAGACCCACATTCTCATCTTACTGTCCTGCACTATATGCATAGTGCACTTCCAAATAGTGTGCCTGTAGGGATTTATCTCTGGCACAGCTCCCCAAACATCCACATTCCCAGCTTACTTTCCCGCACTATATGCATAGTGCACCTGCCCAATAGTGTGACTGCAGGGATTTAACTCTGGCACACCTCCCGAGTGACCCACATTCCCAACTTACTTTCCCGCACTATATGCATAGTGCACCTGCCCAATTATGTGACTGCAGGGATTTATCTCTGGCACACCTCCCGAAAGACCCGCATTCCCAGCTTACTGTCCCACACTATATGCATAGTGCACCTGCCCTATAGTGCGGCTGCAGGGATTTACCTCTGGCACACTTGCCGAAAGACCCGCATTCCCAGCTTACTGTCCCGCACTATATCCATAGTGCACATGCCCAATAGTGCGACTGCAGGGATTTATCTCTGGCACACCTCCGGAAAGACCCACATTTCCAGCTTACTGTCCTGCACTATTTGCATAGTGTACCTGCCCAGTAGTGTTACTGCATCGATTTATCTCTGGCACACCTCCCGAAAGACCGACATTCCCAGCTCAATGTCCCGCACTATGTGCATAGTGCACCTGCCCAATAGTTTTACTGCAGGGATTTATCTCTGGCACACCTCCCGAAAGACCCACATTCCCAGCTTACTGTCCCGCACCGTATGCATAGTGCACCCGCCCAATAGTGCGACTGCTGGAATTTATCTCTGGCACACCTCCAGAAAGACCCACATTCCCAGCTTACTGTCCTGCACTATGTGCATAGTGCACCTGCCCAATAGATTGACTGCAGGGATTTATCTCTGGCACACCTCCCGAAAGACCCACATCCCCAACTTACTGTCCCGCACTTTATACATAGTGCTCGAGTCCAATAGTTTGACTGCAGGGATTTATCTCTTGCACACCTCCCGAAAGACCCACATTCCCAGTATACTGTCCCGCACTATATGCATAGTGCACCCGCCCAATAGTGCGACTGCTGGGATTTATATCTGGCACACCTCCCGAAAGACCCACATTCCGAGCTTACTTTCCCGCACTATATGCATAGTGCACCTGCCCAATAGTGCGACTGCATCGATTTATCTCTTGCACACCTCCTGATAGACCCACATTCCCATCTTACTGTCCTGCACTGTATGCATAGTGCACCTGCTAAATAGTGCGACTGTAGGGATTTATCTCTGGCACACCTCCCCAAACACCCACATTCCCAGCTTACTTTCCCGCACTATATGCATAGTGCACCTGCCCAATAGTGTGACTGCAAGGATTTATCTCTGGCACACCTCTCTAGAGACCCACATTCCCAGCTTACTTTCCCGCACTATATGCATAGTGCGCCTGCCCAATAATGCGACTGCAGGGATTTATCTCTGGCACACCTCCCGAAAGACCCGCATTCCCAGCTTACTGTCCTGCACTATATGCATAGTTCACCTGCCCAATAGTGCGACGGCAGGGATTTATCTCTGGCACACTTGCCAAAAGACCCACTTCCCCAACTTACTGTCCCGCACTATATGCATAGTGCTCGAGTCCAATAGTTTGACTGCAGGGATTTATCTCTTGCACACCTCCCGAAAGACCCACATTCCCAGCTTACTTTCCCGCACTATATGCATAGTGCACATGCCCAATAGCGCGACTGCAGTGATTTTTCTCTGGCACACCTCCCGAAAGGCCCACATTCCCAGCATACTGTCCCGCACTATATGCTTAGTGCACCTGCCCAATAATGCGACTGCAGGGATTTACCTCTGGCACACCTCCCGAAAGACCCACATTCCCAACTTACTGTCCCGCACTATATGCATAGTGCACGTGCCCAATAGCGCGACTGCAGGGATTTTTCTCTGGCACACCTCCCGAAAGACCCACATTGCCAGCTTACTGTCCCGCACTATATTCATAGTGCACCTGCCGAATAATGCGACTGCAGGGATTTATCTCTGGCACACTTGCCAAAAGCCCCGCATTTCCACCTTACTGTCCCGCACTATATGCATCGTGCACGTGCCAATAGTGCGACTGCAGGGATTTATCTCTGGCACACCTCCGGAAAGACCCACATTCCCAGCTTACTGTCTCGCACTATATGCATAGTGCACCTGCCCAATAATGCGACTGCAGGGATTTATCTCTGGCACACCTCCTGATAGACTCACATTCCCAGCTAACTGTCCTGCACTATATGCATAGTGCACCTACCCAATAGTGCGACTGCAGGAATTTATCTCTGGCACACCTCCCGAAAGGCCCACATTCCCAGCTTACTGTCCTGCACTATATGCATAATGCACCTGCCCAATAGTGCGACTGCGGGGATTTATCTCTGGCACACCTCCTGAAAGACCCACATTCCCAGCTTACTGTCCAGCCTTATATGCATAGTGCACCATCCCAATAATGCGACTGCAGGGATTTATCTCTGGTACACCTGCCGAAAGACCCACATTCCCAGTGTACTGACCCGCACTATATGCATAGTGCACCTGCCCAATAGTGCGACTGCAGCGATTAACTCTGGCACACCTCCCGAAAGATCCACATTCCCAGCTTACTGTCCCGCACTATGCGCTTAGGGCATCTGCCCAATAGTGCGACTGCATCGATTTATCTCTGGCACACTTCCCGAGAGACCCACAGTCCCAGCTTACTTTCCTGCACTATATGCATAGTGTACCTGCCCAGTAGTGCGACTGCAGAGATTTATCTCTGGCACACCTCCCGAGAGACCCACATTCCCAGCTTACTGTCCCGCACTATATACATAGTGCACCTGCCCAATAGTGCGACTGCATCGATTTATCTCTGGCACACCTCCTGATAGACCCACATTCCCAGCTTACTGTCTCGCACTATATGCATAGTGCACCTGCCCAATAGTGAGACTGCAGAGATTTATTTCTGGCACACATCCTGAAAGACCCACATCCCCAGCTTACTGTCCCGCACTATATGCATAGTACACCTGCCCAATAGTGCGACTGCAGGGATTTATCTCTGGCACACCTCCTGAAAGACCCACATTCCCAGCTTACTGTCCCGCACTATATGCATAGTGCACCTGCCCAATAGTGCGACTGCAGGGATTCATCTCTGGCACACCTCCTGAAAGACCCACATTGCCAGCTTACCTTTCGCGCACTATATGCATAGTGCACCTGCCCAATAGTGCGACTGCAGGGATTTATCTCTGGCACACCTCCCGAGAGACCCACATTCACAGCTTATTGTACCGCACTATATGCACAGTGCCCCTGCCCATTATACTCATTACTAGCGGCTTTATCGCTGATTCCCGTAACAGTTCGGGCACTGTTTGTGCATCCGTACAGAAGAAGAAGGTGAGCCTTAACTATATGAAGATTTTATCTGTTCTTTCATACATGTCCAAAAGAACAGATACCATCGGTGACTATGCAGCTCGTTAGAATGAAATTACAATGAAATGAATACCTGTAGCTGCGTAAGCCATTGTCATAAGTCAACGGGGACAGTTGAAAATGTGTGCCCCAAACGGGACTCGAACCCGGGATCTCCTGCTTACATGGCAGACGCTCTATCCATCTGACCATCTTTTGCTGTGCGGGTGCACAAACAGTGCCCAAACTCTTATGGGAATTGGCAATATAGCCGCAAGTAATGAGTATAGTGGGCAGGGGCACTACCTATATAATGCAGGACAATAAGTTGCGAATGTGTGCGAATGTGGTTCTCACGGTAGGCGTGCCACAGATAAGTCCCTGCAGTCGCAGTATTCTCTGTGTCCTCGGTGGCTCAGATGGATGACGGCACAGTAACTCAGCATGTTCGGTCGGAAGGTTAGCTACACTCTGTAAGAAAAAAACTGAGTGATTGGATCAGTGAAGAAAGTACAAGGGTGTCATCGGACGTCCGCCTCGAACAAACTCAACGAATAATATCGAACAAAATGAGATAAAAAAAGATGGATAAATGAAAGCAGGATATCCCGGGTTCGCGTTCCAGTCGCGGCACACATTTTCAACTGTCCCCGTTGACTTACACAACGCCTGTATGCAGCTCGGGGTAATAGCGTAGTGATCATTGGAATAAGAAAAGAAAGCTTAGAGCGCGAACTGAATCACGTGGACAGTCTCTTTTTTTCCCCTAACACAATACGCGAATGGAACACAACAGATCTTCAACACTGGTACGAAGTTCCCCCTAAGTACTGTGCAGTGGTTGGCGAGTAGATGTCGACCGATTTGGTGCTGTTGGGACAGTGAATCAGAAATAACATTCTAAGATCGAAATGGAATTTTTCTGTTCGACTGTTACTAGTAAAAACCGTTTATTCACTTATTATTAATACAGAAGGATGTGACCGAACTGGTAGCAGAATAGAACGTAACGAAGTACGATCGGTTGACTGTAATTGTGGAACTGCTTTTGACGAACTGGGGTGTTTTAGTGGAGATAACATCTTTGGCAATGATTAAAACGCTGGTGACGCCCTACGCCAGTAACAGCTCATGTGACTGAAAACAACACTCAGTGTGTACGAAACAGCTCAGCTTGCATGAAGGTCAAGAGGCTGTAAACGCAGTATATTGTGAAAGGTTTTCAGGTATCATTTGCTCTTCGTTTCAGGAGAAAGAAATACTAGAGTTTAACGTCCCGTCCCCAACGAGGTCACTAGCCACCGTCCAGAACTCGTCTTGAGCAATTTAAGGAAACTAAATCTGGACGTCCAAACGAGGAGTTGAACCACCGTCCTTGTGAATGGGCGTACAGTATCAAGACATTGCGCAACTCGCTCCGTTTCCTCCACAGACTTCAGCCACGAGAATAATAACGCGTGGAACGTCTGTATTGAGCACTATAGCGTTCGAGGAAGGCTTTCTGCTAGTTTAATTATCCAAAATGACAGTCACAATCACATTATTTATTTTGCCGCCAACCGGTTTCAGCCTGTGATGGGGTCATCTTCAGGGCAATTTACACTGTAAAGTTATAATATTAGTAAGTAATCATGTACGTAATCTACAAGTAATTAGTCGAAGTTACATAAATAAACAGAGTTTTATACCCATCTGGTCGCTCGCTGGAGTCGTCACCCTGCCTGTGCACGGTTGGTAACTGTGCATGGTTGGCTCTCTGCATGAGCTTAAATTTGTTTATCTCCATACAAGTATGTTGTCTAAAAATTTTCCGCTAGTTTCTCTGAAGCGGGTGGCAGAATAGTTCAGTCTCCCCAAAATATAACGAAGAATTACGGAAAGGTGCTAAAAAAGGATGACTGGGGTTTGACATTATAAAAGACAAGGGTATCGTCAGGATCCGTCAGGGAAGTGTGACAGGACCACTGTTATTCTTAATTCCGCGTGTACCTACTCAGAGTCGTCATTTTCTCACGTGTTTCTCCAGACATGTGCAATTTCGTTTTTAACTGTGTAGGTGGAGTCAGCCCACTGTCTACAGAAGGCATTGGTGCGTTTCCCGTAACAAAGAAAATTTTTTTTTAACTCTAAATTTCACGTGTCCTTTCGATAGAATTAATCTCTGTTGGTCCAACACGGCCAAGGGTCATCGGCTGGTAAGTAGTTTTCAATGTCAATAACTTAACCTACAGCCGTATAATTTACGATATTTCATTTTATTCTGAAAGCAACCAGTTTCGGCAATTTATTTTGATATCTTCAGGCCCCTACATAATAAAGGAATATACATTTAGTATATAAGGGTGTACAAAGCAAGTGTACAGGAAGTGACGGGTAATCACAATACTGCGTGAGCTTAAAAATGAATGTAGTAGCGTTAAATCAAATCTTTGTGTACATCCAGCACATAGACTAAAACCATGTGTACATATTTGTTAGGCATAAAACTCCACAGATTTACAAGGGAACATGTAAATTCATTAAAAAGATCAGAAATAGACAGTGTACAATCAAAAGCTCCGTTGAATCAAAACTCGTCTGTTTTCTGTATTTTTCATATAAAATGCTATAAAATTCTTTTAGATGAGGAACCGCCTAGTATTTATGAGTACTAATCTTTATTTAAAGTAAAATGTCACACAGTAAGCTAAGAAATACAATAGTATGCATATTTACAGCCTAGGACTTATCACGGATGGTAAGACAAGTAGTTGTCACAGTATCAAAAATAACTTGACGCAAAACCCAACGGCAGTCGACATATTAAGAGAAAATAGCACGCATAGCGAACGCTAAGAATATACACCACTATCTTGTGGTCTAGGTTATACAGCAAATCGGAACAAAAAGATATGATTTGGTTTTCTTTATGTCACGTAACAGGTCGGCATTACCACAGTAAAACAAACCAACAAGAACGTCAAATCGTACGTAAGCAAGGCGAGTCCTCTAAGTTGTCGGCTGTGTGTCTGCAGCGTAGTTTGAAACTGATTGTGTTGCGTTGCGCTGATTATGTTATGTGCTGAAAATATTTCTACTTCGTCTAAATGTAAAACAGTTGGTCATTTGTGGAACGCGCCACCTTTAGTTTGATAAAGGCTAGCCTTTGTCAGGAACAAATGCCAAAAATATGGCATCTACTGCTTCAACAGGAGCATTTTTAGTATGTAACAGAAATAAGTAATACCTTCTCTTATAGCAAGTCTTGATTAGCGAGATGATTGTTTTAATATTCCGTATTTTTATCGTGGATAGAAGGAACTCAAACCTTTGTGCTGTCATCCCGTTTTATGTCTCCGTAAACCATCTTAGGGGGCACAGGTTTGATGGAAAAGGTACCAGTGGGCACACAATAATAATGATAATAATAATAATAATAATAATGTGCTACCTCAGATTTATGACTGTTTCTACACACCTGTGACTGTTGTAAGACACATTTGTCAGAGGTTATGTCTATTTAAACACTTAGGCGTTTAAAAAAATTGATCTACATATGGTGTTCGGCCTTTTAGTACGTAGTCTGATGTTGTACAGACAACAGTTTCAGGATGTAAACCACAGTTCGAAAGAGCAAACTGCGATTTTTCTTGTCGGTAGCGTATCTGGATGACGTTAGTAGCGGCGTTGCTATCTTTCAAGGAATACTTTCGCGATAGCAAAATCGTGGGCGTGAATTTTTCATCGTACCATCGCCGCCTTCCCGCGCTTCATCCCTCAGATAGTACCGCTAAGTCCCGCATAAAGCTGTTGTAAATCACTTTTGATCCGTTTATCTTGGCCCAGCCGGTATTGCTAATTGTATGATGAGGCGGTGGACTTAAATCGTCTTTTGTGTCCAGAGGATCAGGAATGCATTTGTTCGGTTACGAAATAGTCACAGCGCGGTCCATAGTTTCGTAAGTGTCGCGGGTATAAAACGTGACGGGCCGTGACGGCACGGGGGTCTGTCTGACACAGTATCTGCGCGAGTGTGGATGGGGTGGGCAGCTTGGCGTTTGATATTAAAAATAAGACTGCTGTCTTTTGTTGAAGGCTGCAGCCAGTGTGCATTCGTGCTACCCACTGCGACCGTTTGAAGAGCGGACTGCTGTACTTTGCTACTCAACCTGAAAGATGGGAGCAGCAAGGGAGCCAGGAAATGAAGAGAAAGGCCACGGAGGGCTGACAGAAGCCGAGCTGGATCTCATTGATACTACAGGTAAGCTTGAGTGGAACAACAACTTAAATTTTTATTTCAATTACGAGGGGAAGAATATGTGCGTCTGGTTATGTAGAAAATTTACTGCCGGCTTGGCGTACACATTGTGAGTGTTACAGGCAGCGGTTCGAAACGTGGTCAGACAGCTACTGGGTTGTTAAATAAGGAACATACTGTGGCTGCAAGGTATAACTTCATTTTTGGTGACTAAAAGCTGTCAGTCGCTGCATTTTACGACTTCAAAATTTTTTCCCGTCAGGCAAGTGTCGGGACACATGCCCATCTTCAGAGGCACACTAGCCAAGCCCTGCTTCGTTGAATATACCTGTTTTCGTCATATCATCGAGTTAAGAGACGTCGGGCATAGCCACTGCTTGGATGGATAAGCGCCTGGTTACGTCACGAGCTGCTGGCAGGAGGGATGGTGCTGCAGAGTCGCTGATCATTAGTCTTTGCGCCAATGTCCTGGATTCAGTCCCAAACGTCTCCGCGCTGACTGATGGAACGAGGGCATGTAACGCTGTTGATTATGATCCGTCCGTCATATGGGGAGTTAAGTTCGGTGGCCTCCTTGGTGCTATTCGAGAGGAGTGAGGAGACTATGTGCCGGTACCCGGTTTCACCCTCTCCCTTCTCTCATCATCATCCAACATGAGCAGGACGCTGCACTACACACACACACACACACACACACACACACATACACACACACACACACACACGCACACACACACATTACAGTCACCGACACTTACGTGATACATTTAAACACCCAAAAATCGCACTCCACAAAGGATAGGTATCATTGTGCGAGAAGGAGTCGTAAAGCCTTTCTGTTTAGGTGGCTCAACCTGCCCGTCGGGCATCACGCCATACGACTTTACATACTAGAGGCATACTGTGGAAATTGTTACTTCATCTGAACAGACTCTAAGAAACACTCTACACACGATGGTACACACGTATATGGCAGCATACACAATCGATTTTACACTATTTGTTGTGTCGGTAGCTGGGCCGACACCGTGAAGTTGAGATGGCTGAAAATGCACGCTAGACTAACGCAGACGGGCGTGAAGTACTGGAACAGGCTACGTAATTAATGTTATTAAGAAAAGTACGTAGCTGTATTAATACTTATCTTTAATATCATTGTGGTACATCGATCTTGACGATACACAGGAGACTTTAATTACAATCACTGTAGGGCTAATGGCGCCTTGCTAGTTCGTAGCCATTAACTTAGCTGATGGCTATTCTGTCTCTCGGCTAATGAGAGAGAAAGGCTTCGTACATCTGGTCGGTAGCTAGGTTCTCGTACAACTGGGGCGAGTGCTCTCTCGTATCACGAGACCTGCCTTGGTGGTGGCGCTAGGTCTGCGATTACACAGTGGCGACACGCGGGTCCGACATGTACTAAATGGACCGCGGCCGATTTAAGCTACCACCTAGCAAGTGTGGTGTCTGGCGGTGACACCACACTATTGTTGGTGAAAATGGGAAAACCAAGATTAAAACATGTGATTACAATGAAATTTATACAAACGACCAGAATTACAGAACTATAAATGTGTGCGAATTCCTAAGGGAACAAACTGCTGAGGTCATCGGTTCCTAGACTTACACACTACTTAAAGTAACTTATGCTAAGAGCAACACACACACACACACACACACACACACACACACACATGCCCGAGGGAGGACTCTATCCTCCGGCGGGAGGGGCCGCGCAATCGGTGGCATTGGGTCTCTAACCGAAAGGCCACTCCGCGCGGCTCACAAGGGAACCTCCCCATCGCACCCCCCTCAGATTTAGTTATAAGTTGGCACAGTGGATAGGCCTTGAAAAACTGAACACAGATCAATTGAGAAAACAGGAAGAAGTTGTGTGGAACTGTGAAAAAATAAGCAAAATATACAAACTGAGTAGTTCATTGCAAGATAGGCAACATTAATGCGATTGGGACCGCAGCAGCGCCGTGGTCTCGTGGTAACGTGAGCAGCTGCGGAACGGAAGGTCCTTGGTTCAAATCTTCCACCGAGTGAGAACTTTAATTTTTTATTTTTAGTTTATGTGACAAACTCTTATGTCTTCATCACTTTTTTGGGAGTGATTATCACATCCACAAGAAAACCTAAATCGGGCAAGGTAGAAGAATCTTTTAACCCATTCGCCAAGTGTACAAGTTAGGTGGGTCGACAACATATTCCTGTCATATGACGCACATGCCGTCACCAGTGTCGTATAGAATATATCAGATGTGTTTTCCTGTGGAGGAATCGGTTAACCTATGACCTTGCGATCAAATGTTTTCGGTTCCGATTGGAGAGGCACGTCCTTTCGTCTACTAATCGCACGGTTTTGCGATGCGGTCGCAAAACACAGACACTAAACTTATTACAGTGAACAGAGACGTCAATGAACGAACGGACAGATAATAACTATGCAAAAATAAAGAAAGTAAAATCTTCGCTCCTGGGAAGACTTGAACCAAGGACCTCTCCTTCTGCAGCTGCTCACTCTACCACGTGACCACGGCGCTCCTCAGCTCACGTTCTCCTTTATGTTGCCTATGTGGCCAAGACTGATGACCAGTTTGTATATTTTGCTTATTTTTTCACAGTTCCACACAACTTCTTCCTGTTTTCTCAATTGATCTGTGTTTAGTTTATCAAGGCCTATCCACTGTGCCAAGTTATAACTAAATCTGAGGGGGGTGCGATGGGGAGGTTCCCTTGTCAGATCTATACACTGAGCTGCCAAAACGTTATGACTACCGACCTACTATCGATATAAACCCGTCCAGGTGACAGCAGCTCACCTGGCGGGCACACGCACTGAGCATATAGTATCACTGAGTGTGCTGTATGTGTGTAAAAGGCGCAAGATCTGTTCGCGTTTGACTGAGCCAGATTGTGATGGCCGGAGGCTTGGCATGAGCCTTCAGGAAACTGTACGACTTTTCGGGTGTTCGAGGAGTACTGTGGTGAGTGTCTTAAACACTGGCGAAACCAAAGTGAAATCACGTCCAGATGTCGCGGGGTTAGGCAGCCACGCCTCACTATGGATGTCGGACGTCGTAGGCTGGACAGACTGATACAACAGGACAGGCGGCGAATGTGGCGGAACAAACATCAGCCTTTAATACTGGGTAGAGTAGAAGAATGTCTGAGAACACAGTGCCGGAGTGGCCGAGCGGTTCTAGGCGCTACAGTCAGGAACCGCGATACCGCTAAGGTCGCAGGTTCGAACCCTGCCTCGGGCATGGATGTGTGAGATGTCTTTAGGTTAGCTAGGTTTCAGTAGTTCTAAGTTCTGGGGACTGATGACCTCAGAAGTTAAGTCCCATAGTGCTCAGAGCCATTTGAACCATATGAACTCCTACTCATGGGCCTCCGCAGCAGACGACCCATGCATGTGCCAATGTTAACACCACGACATCGGCAACTACGACTGAACTTCGCACGTGACCATCGGCACTGGACGCTGCCGCAATGGCAGAGCGTTGCATCATCTGATGAATCCCATTACCTTCTTCATCATGCCGATGTGAGGCAATAGTCCGTCGTCTTCCAGAGGAACAGCTCCCTGACAGGATGTAACGGAGACAAGCTGGCGGCGGCTGCATTATGCTCTGGTGAACATTCACGTGGTCATCCATCGGTTCAGTGGAGCTCGTGCAAGGCAAGGAGTATCGTACACTGGTTGCAGACCACTAAACCCCTTCATGACGATCCTGTTCCCCGATGGCAGTGGAATTTTTCAGCAAGACAATGCACTATGTCCAAGGCCAGGAGTGTGATGGAGTGTTTCGAGGAACACAATGGCGAGTTCAAATTGGTGTTCCGGCTCCCGGACTGGACAGATCGGAACCCGATCGAAGACATCTGGGATGTGATGTAACGTTGCGTCAGAGCTCATCGCCCAACCCTCCCCGGAATTTACAGGATTTAGGTGATTTGTATGTGAAGATGTGGTGCCAAATCCCTCCAGCGATCTCCTAAGGCCTCACTGCTTCCACGCAGATATGTGTCGCCACATTTATCCTTGCCAGGGGTGGACATACTGGCTTTTAGGTATGTGGTCATAATGTTCTGGCTAACCAGTGTACACGCGCTTTGACCATGCGAATACAGTATAGTGAAGCTACTATGTGCTGCAACCAGAGCTGCTAGACGCCGTGGCATGGAATCAAAGAGGGCCTGGTTACGCGATGGGAACACATTACCACACGATTTGTGGGAGCGTCCACAAAGCACCGATGGTGGTTATTGGAAGACCAGAACAAGCAAGTTGGTGACTGACCATATACCATACATGTTCCATGGATGAGGTGCCAGGCAAACGAGCAGGCTAGGATAACAGCGGTACATCGTTCTTCGAAGAAAGCTTGCATATACCTCGCCATATGTGGATGGACATTTTCCATCTAAAATATGGAATGTGGAGATACCTGCAGGAGGGGCAGCGCCTCAGGGTCTAAAACCCTTCTGATGTAGCTGTTGCTATGCATACTGTCCTCGATACGTAGGACGTGGGATCGCAAGTTACAGCTAATGGCGAAACAAAACATCATATTAGACCGTCGACCGCTATACCACTCAACAATGCAGTCTATCCGACTGCGTTCACCAAGGTGATGTCCAACAAGTACAGGGCCATTATTGTAGGACAGACTTAAGCGGGACTCGTCCGAAAACACTACACTTCGCCATTCAGTACGCCAGTGACGGCGTCCAAGCGTCCACTGCAGTTTGAGATATTGGTGGTTTTTGGTCAGTGGAAACCGACACAGTACGATGCGTCCCACCAGTACAGCCCTCAGCAGGTGGTTTCAAACCTTCGAAGCAGACATGTCCATACCTGTTGCAGTGCTCCAACGTCATGCTGACACTGTGCACAAAGCAACTCTGTGGGTTTCAGCTATGCACACAAGATGGCAGTCATCCTGTGCTGTGATCGCAATGTGTGTTCCAGTACCCGCTCATTGATGTTTGACTTTCCTCTTCTATCCACTGGTTCTATACAAGCATCACTATCATAGCAGCATGCTCTGTGCGAGCCACAATGTCACGGTACGAAAAACCTGTTTCCCTGAGTGCAATCAACCTTCCCTGTTCGAACTAACTGACATGCTGATATTGCGGCCCTTGACGTTGACGAGATATTCCGTCACTTGCTTGCACGTTTTCACTTCACTGGACACTTCCGCACCCATTGAACGTGGCGTAACACTGACCTGTCCGATAACACGATAGAAGACGCTTCTTATCCTACGTGAACGCCATCTCTCTGCAATCTTAATCACGTATCATGGTTTCACTGCCCTACACATTCTCCGATGTCGGAGTGATTCAGACGTTTCCTTCGAGGTGTCGCAATTTTCACAAACACTGAATCTCAGAGATTGTTTATACAACGCAACGATTTGTACACCTGGCCTCTGAGGATGGACGTGTGTCGCGATACTTGTCCGGCAGAATAAAATTTCAAAAATATGTTTTACGCAGCCGATGACGACTTCTAGTTGCCAAAAATAAAGTTCTTGAGTTTAGTGCACGCTGCTGAGCTCCAGGTTCATAAAACATTTATAAAACTGTGCAATGTTCAAAAAAGTAGACTGGTTCTGTGTGGTCTGGTGAGATAGATTACGAGAGACCTAATACTCGTACTAAAAAATTAAAGAAGTTTCGGTTTAACGTGCCCTTGAACATGCTTTTGACACCTAGATACGGTACAACCACTACTCTGAAATCAAACTATTTTGTTGATCATTCAGATTAATTTTATGCCCTTTGATAGTATTAGTCATTAACACTGTTTATTACATTCATAATTACTACAAATTTTTATACTCAGTATAGAGATTGAGACTGTATCCAAGCGTCACGAAGGATTTAAATTTTAATATAAGATATTGAAATTTTTCTTATGTGTTCTCCATGACCAAGAGATAATGTTGTGTTAACATATCACAACGTGTTTCGGTGGACGTATTTCATCCTCAAATGCTTTTGTAACCGACATGGATCTATTTTGAGGTTTTCCATCACCATGTCCTATACGTTTGTCGTCGTGTAGAAAAGTAAGCCTACAATTAATGCTACTACGGATATAGCGAAAGATAAAAATGCTTCTTTGCATAGGTGATATTACATTCTCGGGATAGTAGCTTCCATGGGTGAAGTGGCAGATTCTGATTGAAGCTGTTTCTATCCTCTATCGCTAAAGGACCCATGTACGCATGGCGCAAACATTTTAATAATTTTTGCCAAACAGTACTCGTATTCCTTTATAGGCATAATAATTTGTGTGTCAATGTTTTCGCCTCCGTCTACTGCTGCGTCATATATTTTCAGTAAATTTTGCGAAATATTGCACTCTCTTTTGCTATGAATAACGGGAACCAGCCCGCATTCGCCGAGGTAGATGGAAAACCGCCTTAAAAACCATCCACAGGCTTGCCGGCACACCGGACCTCGACACTAATCCGCCGGGCGGATTCGTGCCGGGCGGTGGCACGCCTTCCCGCTCGGCAAGCAGCGCGGTAGACCGCTCGGCTAGCCAGGCGGACAAAACCACATAATTTACAAGTGATAGGAGTAGTAAATCTACTTAGAAACTACTCACTTTGACTTTCAACTGTCTGCTGAAGGTCATCATATGCTTATCACGTACCCAGTCCCATGTGTTAGTTGACAATGTACCCCTTATCTAACATGTGACAAATCACATCACCCTTATCAATGATGCCATCATCATCATGTAACAAACTACACTCCTGGAAATTGAAATAAGAACACCGTGAATTCATTGTCCCAGGAAGGGGAAACTTTATTGACACATTCCTGGGGTCAGATACATCACATGATCACACTGACAGAACCACAGGCACATAGACACAGGCAACAGAGCATGCACAATGTCGGCACTAGTACAGTGTATATCCACCTTTCGCAGCAATGCAGGCTGCTATTCTCCCATGGAGACGATCGTAGAGATGCTGGATGTAGTCCTGTGGAACGGCTTGCCATGCCATTTCCACCTGGCGCCTCAGTTGGACCAGCGTTCGTGCTGGACGTGCAGACCGCGTGAGACGACGCTTCATCCAGTCCCAAACATGCTCAATGGGGGACAGATCCGGAGATCTTGCTGGCCAGGGTAGTTGACTTACACCTTCTAGAGCACGTTGGGTGGCACGGGATACATGCAGACGTGCATTGTCCTGTTGGAACAGCAAGTTCCCTTGCCGGTCTAGGAATGGTAGAACGATGGGTTCGATGACGCTTTGGATGTACCGTGCACTATTCAGTGTCCCCTCGACGATCACCAGTGGTGTACGGCCAGTGTAGGAGATCGCTCCCCACACCATGATGCCGGGTGTTGGCCCTGTGTGCCTCGGTCGTATGCAGTCCTGATTGTGGCGCTCACCTGCACGGCGCCAAACACGCATACGACCATCATTGGCACCAAGGCAGAAGCGACTCTCATCGCTGAAGACGACACGTCTCCATTCGTCCCTCCATTCACGCCTGTCGCGACACCACTGGAGGCGGGCTGCACGATGTTGGGGCGTGAGCGGAAGACGGCCTAACGGTGTGCGGGACCGTAGCCCAGCTTCATGGAGACGGTTGCGAATGGTCCTCGCCGATACCCCAGGAGCAACAGTGACCCTAATTTGCTGGGAAGTGGCGGTGCGGTCCCCTATGGCACTGCGTAGGATCCTACGGTCTTGGCGTGCATCCGTGCGTCGCTGCGGTCCGGCCCCAGGTCGACGGGCACGTGCACCTTCCGCCGACCACTGGCGACAACATCGATGTACTGTAGAGACCTCACGCCCCACGTGTTGAGCAATTCGGCGGTACGTCCACCCGGCCTCCCGCATGCCCACTATACGCCCTCGCTCAAAGTCCGTCAACTGCACATACGGTTCACGTCCACGCTGTCGCGGCATGCTACCAGTGTTAAAGACTGCGATGGAGCTCCGTATGCCACGGCAAACTGGCTGACACTGACGGCGGCGGTGCACAAATGCTGCGCAGCTAGCGCCATTCGACGGCCAACACCGCGGTTCCTGGTGTGTCCGCTGTGCCGTGCGTGTGACCATTGCTTGTACAGCCCTCTCGCAGTGTCCGGAGCAAGTATGGTGGGTCTGACACACCGGTGTCAATGTGTTCTTTTTTCCATTTCCAGGAGTGTATACCCACCCCTCTCCCTGCTATCCTCTCCCCTCCCTCCCATCTTCAGCAAATCAGAGTGCAGTATTTGGGTGGCTATTAATATAAATAAAATCACACTGTAGCCCCAGAACAGTTGTCTTGGCTGTGCTCAAAAATCTCTGAACGATCGAAAATTTTTGCGTCATTTTCAAAAGTATTTCCCAAAAATTGCATAACAGGTGTAACTTACAGAATTTTTACATGTAAAATATGTCATAAACTTACAGGTTTAACAGAGCTTGTGAATGTCCATAGTTTGGTCTCTGTACCATACTTGGCAGAAGACACAACAGACCCTAAAATTAAATATTTTCTGCATCTAGATTGTTCTTTAATGCCTGTAAAGTGTGACATAGTTACTTCAACCTAAAATGTCTGAAAAATAGGTCTATAACGCAACAATGCAACGCTTAGGTCAAATGTTGCACTGTTATTTTGACACACACATACGCCCGCACGCACCTGTTGAAACTGATGCCTAAAACATGATCTGGACTCTCATACTAAATGCTCCAATGATATTTCCATTATCTAAATTGTTACAAAACGAGCGTGCTAAAAATAACTTCCTAAGCAGGTAGCCAATAGATTGAAATTTTCATTCTACAGCGGAGTGTGCGCTGATATGAAACTTCCTGGTAGATTAAAACTGTGTGCCGGACCGAGACTCGAACTCGGGACCTTTGCCTTTCGCGAACAAGTGCTCTACCAACTGAGCTACCCAAGCACGACTCACTCCCCGTCCTCACAGCTTTAATTCCGCCAGCAGTTCGTCTCCTACCTTCCAAACTTCACAGAAGGCAAAGGTCCCGAGTTCGAGTCTCGGTCCGGCACACAGTTTTAATCTGCCAGGCTGTTTCAGGTACCTAATACTCCACTTTTAATTCTAAACGGTACGATGTTCCAAAATGGACATAACCATATCCATAACTGTAGAGACACATGTTGGATAAAATACTACACTAAGCAGTCAGATACCCAAACAAATAGGTAATGTGAATTAGTGACATCTACTGGAAGAATCTAGTTTATTTCATTTTTGTCAAAGTGACACATCCTCCTTTAGTCATGTTGGATCTACAAGAACACTCAGATATGTTAGTTAGTTACACGTTTCATATGTCATTTGAACAATTCTTTCATAGAAGTGATATGGAACAGGTCAGTTTATAAGATATAAGATATGTATACGTGATTAGTGTTAACATTAATGAACACATTGTTATTTCAGTCTTGGCCAGGCAACTACACTTAAAAACAAAGTACCAAACTTGTTGTCAGTTATTAAGTAGAAATTCGTTATTGAAATGGAAGGGGTTGCTTTGCTACCTGCCAGAAATTTTGTGTTATTGGGAAAATAATCAAATACTTTTGTTGCTTCATATTGAACTCCTTTCTGAGCCACTGGCAGCTTTGACAATGAGTAAAGAAGGTAATTTTTCCCTCGCATTGTAGACATGGATATCACTGTTCTCAAATTGTGACAGATTATTTACGACAAAATTCATTAGCGAATATATGTACTGTGATGGTGCAATATAAATACCTAGTTTCTTGAAGAGGGGGCTACATGATGTCCGTGAATGAACACCACATATTATTCTTACTGCTCACTTTCGGGCAATCAGTGCTTTCTAAGTGATTAGTTACCGCAGCAGATTATTCCATAAGACATTACTGAGTGGAAATATGCAAAGTAAGTCTGCAGGTTGATTCGTTTGTTTCCAAGATCAGCAGTTATACGAAGAGTAAAAGTAGCTGAACTTAATTGTTGTAGAGCTCAGTAATATGCTCCTTCAAGTATTCATTAACACATACACCTAAAAATCTGGAGCATTGGGCCCTAATTACTTACTCTTGCTCTTGTGCCACATCAATTGTTGGTATCACCCTATTTCTTGTAAAGGACTGAATACTGTGTGTTTTTTTTTTTTTTTTCAAACTTTAGGGAGGGTCCATTTTCTGAGCACCATTTCATAATTCTTTGGAAAGTGTCATTTACCATCTTTTCTGTTACTTTCTCTCTAATGGGATTTATTATAGCACTAGTATTGTCTGCAAAAAGTATCAATTCTGCTTGATGAATGTCAAGTGATAGATGATTCAAATGTATATAAGGAATAGGAGTGGACCAAAAATTGAACCCTGTGGGCCTCCCTTTGTAATTTCTCTCCACTCTATCCTTCCAACATTGTACCAATTATTCAGCACAGCTTATTACATTATGTTTGCTAAGTACAATCTAACCAGCTGTGTGTAAAGCTGTTAATTATATAAAACTTCAGTTTTTCTGAGACAGTAACATGATCTACACAATCACGTGCCTTGAAAATATCATAAGAACAGCAGCTGGAAACATTTTGTTATTTAAGGCTTGTACTAGTTGATGGGTGAATGTTAAAATAGCATTCTCATTCGAACAGCTCTCCTGGAATCCAAACTGTGATATGTTAAGTAAATCGTTCCCATTGCAGTGTGAAAGTACTCTTGAGTACATTAATTTTTCGAATATTTTGGGAAAAACATATCAGTAAAAAACTGGACGATAATTGTTTAAATCTGTCTTGTCACCTCTATCATAAAGCGATTACTTATGAAGCTTTCTGCTGGATTAAAACCTTGCGCTGGACTGCAACTCTGATCTAGAACCTTTGCCTTTCATGGGCAAATGCTCTACCTACTGAGCTATCCGAGCACGACTCATGATACGTCTCTGTAAAGGAGATATTAGTTTCGCCCAACATTGGAATCATTTGAAATAAATATTAGTAAGTCCCGATGATAGATAGATAAATCTGGGTGGTTTTCGACATTATCAGTTACAAGATGTGCTTCATTAATGTGTTTCGATATGTATTCGTAGGGACTTCATTCTAACTAAACAAATACATCGAACCATGTAACTTTCTGAATATTAATCTTATGTGCAGCGAATCAAAATTTGGAACACAAAGGCATAAACACATGTTGTTGACCTCTGACAATTTTATTTGTTATTGTGGACTTACTATGTTGCACAGCCATACAAATATAACTAGGGCTTTTGTCCCTTTGTATCCTGAAAGAGCGAATTAAATCATGATGTGACATGACCTGGTGAGCTTGAATAATTCAGATAACGGTCGAATAACGAAATATCCTTTATGAGAAATGTACAGAGTGACTCATAATACTTCTTAATGAATGAGTAGAGCAATAATAAAAGAACTGGTGTAATCAGTCACAGATGTTCTTCTGGGCTAACGATACAACTTGACTGTAAATAGTAGGACACACTCATTACAATTTGTAATGGGACCCCCATCTGATTTTGTAATATTCAGATATGCATTATTATGAGAGTTTCATGGTTGCACAAAAAAATACAAATTCTATGAATTGTCCATACTATTTCTTTACGCAATTTATGGACATGCATTCCAGTAGATAATTTGAAATACACACGTAAATGCTTTTCATTACTGAAGAAAACTTTTCCTCTCTTACACAACGCTCGGCGCATTTGGTATTTCAGATAAGATCAAGGCTCGGTACATCCTGGTGGCGCTGGGCATGAGCGGAATCGCCATCCTGTACTCGCTGCGAGTCAACCTGTCGGTGGCCATCGTGTCCATGGTGAACAACACGGCCATCTCCAGCGGCAGCTCCGGCAGCGACAACAACACCTATGGGGAGGACACTTGCCCGCCAGCCGGCGGCGCCGAAGTGGTCTACCGCGAGGTGAGTCCCCCGGTTCCTCTGCCAGCAGGGCTATCCAGGCACGCTCAGTTCAGAACGCATGCCAACCTGAACCATGTAAGCGGTACGTTTGGGTCGGGATTGCGACATTTCGCCTCGACCTCAAGGGCTCGGTACGAGGAAGGAAGGAAGATTGGGTGTAAAGCCCCATTGACATGGGGGTCCTTAGAGACGGAGCGCAAGCTCGGATCGAGTCAAGGGTGGGGAAGGAAATCGGCCGAGCCCTTTCAAAGAAACTATTACGGCCCAGTGCATGGGGAGAGGTGTTGAACCTAAAGGGTGGTCCATCTGAAGTTTCGGATGAGATTATCTCGAAAACTATACATCGGGTAAAAATAGTGGGTAAGACAAGTTCGTAAGCTCAAATGGGGGCATCAAATGATACTACACGTGACCTCCAGCCCTCGCCCCCTTGGGGGGGTGGAGGGGGGGCAACTTAAAAATGTTAAATGGAAACACCCATTTTTATTGCAGATTCAGATTCTCCATAAAAAGTAATCAAGTTTTGTCTGAAACATTTTTTAAACCATTGACAGATGGCGCTGAAATCGAGAAATCCGATGTATTTAGAATTATCCGAGAAAGACGCATCAAATCGATAAAAAATGTGCACCAATTCTTTCATTCAGTAAGTAATGCCATTAATATACATAGACAAACGTCCTTGCTGGTGCTTCACATTTGATGTTTGTTCTGTGCGCCGGCAAAGTTTCGAACCTTTTGCCATATGGCAGAACCGTAGTACAACATCAAAACAGCGTCGACAAACGACCCACGTTAAAAGCAGTGAATTGTTATTGAATTCTTGCGTGCAGTAAAAGAAACCGTGGTGAACATCCATTAACGTTTGTGTGCAGTCTACGGCGATGCTGCAGTTATTAGGAGTACACTTGGGTGATGGGTAAAGAAAATTGCAGCCTCAGGAAATGCACAAACTGACCTCCATGTTCAGCCACGCTCGGGACGTCCTGTCACAGCCACTGCCCCATACATGCTGAATGGCTTCTGACACACAAACGGCTTGTAGTGAAATTGTGTGCTTATGGGATATCGTCTCAGTTATGTAACTGAATTTGTTGTTTCCTGTCAGAGAGGTCACAGTTCGTAGTAACTGACGGAAAGTCATCGAGTAAACCAGAAGTGATTTCCGGCGTTCCTCAAGGTAGTGTTATAGACCCTTTGCTGTTCCTTAGGATTTAGGAGACAAACTGAGCAGCCGTCTTCCGTTGTTTGCAGATAATGCTGTCGTTTATCGACTAATAAAGTCGTCTAAAGATCAAAACATATCACAAAACGATTTGGAAAAATATCTGAACTGTGTGAAAATTTGTAGTTGACCCTAAATAACGAAGAGTGTGAGGTCATCCACGTGAGTGCTAAAAGGAATTCGTTAAACTTCGGTTACACGATAAATAAGTCTAATCTAAAAGCCGTAAATTCAACTAAACACCTAGGTATTACAATTACGAACAACTTAAATTGGAGGGAACACATAGAAAATGTTGTTGGGAAGGCTAACCAAAGACTGCGTTTTATTGGCAGGACACTTAGAAAATGTAACAGATCTACTATGGAGACTGCCTACACTACACTTGTCCGTCCTCTTTTAGAATACTGCTGCGCGATGTGGGATCCTTACCAGATAGGACTGACGGAGTACATCGAAAAAGTTCAAAGAAGGGCAGTACTTTTTGTATTATCGCGAAATATGGGATAGAGTGTCACAGAAATGATACAGGATTTGGGCTGGAAATCATTAGAAGAAAGGCGTTTTTTGTTGCGACGGAATCTTCTCACGAAATTCCAATCACCATATTTCTCCTCCGAAAGGGAAAATATTTTGCTGACATCGACCTTCATAGGGAGAAACGATCACCATGATAAAATAAGGGAAAGAAAGATGTAGGTGTTCGTTCTTTCCGCGCGCTTTACAAGATTTGAATAATAGAGAATTGTGAAGGTGGTTCGATAAACATTCTGCCAGGCACTTAAATGTGATTTGCAGAGTATCCATGTAGATGTAGATGTAGAACCGTGCGGACGCCATTATTCGTGCCGGCCGGCGCATCCCAACTCGACAATTGGCTCTAAAGTTGTTGGCCAGCATTGGGAGTGCGTCTGCAATGATCGAGACTCTCGCACATTCAAAGAGGTGTTCACGGTGGGTTCCACGAATGCTCAGAGCGGACCACAAGATTCAAAGAAAGGCCATTTCATCTGAATTGTTGGAATGTTTTGAGACCGACGGAGAGACCTTTCTGTCACGGATCTTTACGGGGTCGAAAGCTGGGTGCACCATTTTGCGCTTTTACCAGCAGGGAATACATGCTCTTCCGCAACGTTGACGTACGGCCATAGAACATGATGGAGACTACGTAGAAAAATAGGACATGGACAAGACGTGTTGATGGATATTGTCACCAAATTCTGACTCTTGACAGTAAATATGTTCTGAAAAAAAAAAAAAAACTGGGGCATTACTTATTGAACGACTGTCGTAAAAGCTTTCTTGGATACAATATGACTTCTTGCAGCTAAATTTTTGATGAGCTTCTAAGTCTTTTACTGTTTATTCGATGTTTTCCTTTTGTTAATATGTATTGCTAGAGATCCTCCCCGGCTTCGAACAGGTGGCACTAATTGTCTACGACATATGTGGCGTAGTGGTAATAGATTAAGCATGTACACAAACTTTTCTTATGAATCTATCTGTTCGTAAAAATCGTATCAAAATACCCACAGTAGTTCCTGAGATTATCTTTCACATACAGACAGAAAAATGGGCCGGGGAACCTTATTCGCCGGCCGGTGTGGCCGTGCGGTTAAAGGCGCTTCAGTCTGGAACCGCGTGACCGCTACGGTCGCAGGTTCGAATCCTGCCTCGGGCATGGATGTGTGTGATGTCCTTAGGTTAGTTAGGTTTAATTAATTCTAAGTTCTAGGCGACTGATGACCTCAGAAGTTGAGTCGCATAGTGCTCAGAGCCATCTGAACCTTATTTTTGTTTTTTAGAATAAGCTATGTCCTGTGAAAAAAATACAGTTCAAACAATGAGGGTAGTAATGCTCTTATCGAAGTTCCATTTCTTTGATAAGTGTTAATAACTTCGTCGTTTAAACTGTATGTGTTTGTTCACAGGGAAGGTCTTATTTCATGGAGCGAAGTAATGTATATTATTAACGCAGTCAGTGACTGAAAAGAAAAAGACTTAGCTGCTCATCAGTAATTTAACGGCAAGAAGTGTTTTTCAGTTTTCAGGAAAAGAAGGTATGCAGTTAGCTTTTTATTACGAGGGTGCTAGAACGTAATGCCTCCCAATTTTTTGTGATGAAAATCTTACAGCATCGTAAATGAAACAAACGTTGTTAACAATCCACATCTTTGTTCTTCGTTTCTACATGTCCTGCAGCCCTCTGCCGCTAGAGAGCTCCGGACTTAAGCGTGTAACTTGGTGGTGTGTAAAGTAACTAGTCGTGAGGAAATCGAGTTTCGAATTCGAAGAGTTCGTCCACACATGGAGCTGCCTCTGTTTCAGCATTACAAGGCCAGAACACATACGAACACTGCGACATTTGCAACCAACCGACGTCGTGGGTTTACTGTCGTCTATTATCTTCCATGCAGTTCCGACTTGGACCCATCCGATTTTAATCTGTTTCCGTAACTTAAAGAACACTTTCGAGGAGTTCATGTTGATAATGACGAAGCGATGCAACAAAGGTGAAACATTCTATAGTTCAAAAAAATGGCTCAAATGGCTCTGAGCACTATGGGACTTAACTTCTGAGGTCATCAGTCGCCTAGAACTTAGAACTACTTGAACCCAACTAACGTAAAGACATCACACACATCCATGGTCGAGGCAGGATTCGAACCCGCGACCGTAGCGGTCGCGCGGTTCCAGACTTTAGCGCCTAGAACCGCTCGGCTACCGAGGCCGGCAACAGTCTGTAGTGATCGTATCAGTAAACCGGTCTATCGTTGGGAGAAAGGTGTTCGTCGTCAGGGTGACTATGTTGAGAAATAAACAAACAGGCACGAAGAATGAAGATGTAGATTCTTAAAAATCTTAAAGAGCTTCCACACGAAAAATTCGGAGGCATTACGTTTCAGAACCACCTCGTATTTGTGTTTCAGTCGCACAAGCAGAACCCTCGTCAGACTATTTCACACGTCATTACTATCGTTATCAGAAAGATAAACGTCACGAGAAGAGCATTATTTTAGACAGGAAATGACGCAAAAGAAGGCGTCGGGTTCGACATTCGGTAAACATTTTAGGTTTTCGTTATGATGCCAACAACGTATATCTCACGTAAGGAACACAGGAATTAGATAATAAAGGTAACAGTGCGAGCGGACGCGTATAAACAGTCATTTTTCCCTCGTTCAGTACGAGAATGGAGTAGGGAAGAAGACCAATAATGTTGGTACGATGTAGTCCCTGCCACGCACGGTGCAGTGGCTCCTGCGATAAATATGTACACTACTGGCCATTAAAATTGCTACGCTACGAAGATGACGTGCTACAGACGCCAAATTTAACCGACAGGAAGAAGATGTTGTCATAAGCAAATGATTAGCTTTTCAGAGCATTCACACAATGTTGGCGCCGGTGGCGACACCTACAACGTGCTGACATGAGGAAAGATTCCAACCGATTTCTCATACACAAACAGCAGTTGACCGGCGTTGCCTGGTGAAACGTTGTTGTGATGCCTCGTGTAAGGAGGAGAAATGCGTACCATCACGTTTCCGACTTCGATAAATGTCGGATTGTGGCCCATCGCCATTGCGGTTTATCGTATCGCGACATTGCTGCTCGCGTTGGTCGAGGTCCAATGACTGTTAGCAGAATATGGAACCGGTGGGTTCAGGAGGGTAATACGGAAAGCCGTGCTGGATCCCAACGGCCTCGTATCACTAGCAGTCGATATGACAGGCATCTTATCCGCATGGCTGTAACGGATCTTGCAGCCACGTCTCGATTCCTGAGTCAACAGATGGGGACGTTTGCAAGACAACAACCATCTACACGAACAGTTCGACGATGTTTGCAGCAGCACGGACTATCAGCTCGGAGACCATGGTTGCGGATACCCCTGACGCTGCATCACGGACAGGAGCGCCTGCCATGGTGTACTCAACGACGAACCTGGGTTCACGAATGGCAAAACGTCATTTTTTCGGACGAATCCAGGTTCTGTTTACAGCATTATGATGGTCACATCCGTGTTTGGCGACATCGCGGTGAACGCACATTGGAAGCGTGTATTCGTCATCGCCATACTGGCGTATCACCCGGCGTGATGGTATGGGGTGCCATTGGTTACACGTCTCGGTCACGTCTTGTTCGCATTGACTGCACTTTGAACAGTGGACGTTACATTTCAGATGTGTTACGACCCGTGGCTCTACCCCTCATTCGATCACTGCGAAACCCTACATTTCAGCAGGATAATACACGACCTCATGTGCAGGTCCTGTACAGGCTTTCCTGGATAAAGAAAATGTTCGACTGCTGCCCTGGCCACCACATTCTCCTGAACTCTCACCAGATGAAAACGTCTGGTCAATGGTGGCCGGGCAACTGGCTCATCACAGTACGCCAGTCACTACTCTTGATGAACTGTGGTATCGTGTTGAAGCTGCATGGGCAGCTGTACCTGTACATGCCATCCAAGCTCTGTTGACTCAATGCCCAGGCGTATCAAGGCCGTTCTGGGTACTGATTTCTCAGGATCTGTGCAGCCAAATTGGGTGAAAATGTAATCACATGTCAGTTCTAGTATAATATATTTGTCCAATGAATACCCGCTTATCCCCCCCCCCCCCCCATGAACCATGGACCTTGCCGTTGGTGGGGAGGCTTGCGTGCCTCAGCGATACAGATAGCCGTACCGTAGGTGCAACCACAACGGAGGGGTATCTGTTGAGAGGCCAGACAAACGTGTGGTTCCTGAAGAGGGGCAGCAGCCTTTTCAGTAGTTGCAAGGGCAACAGTCTGGATGATTGACTGATCTGGCCTTGTAACAATAACCAAAACGGCCTTGCTGTGCTGGTACTGCGAACGGTTGAAAGCAAGGGGAAACTACAGCCGTAATTTTTCCCGAGGGCATGCAGCTTTACTGTATGATTACATGATGATGGCGTCCTCTTGGGTAAAATATTCCGGAGGTAAAATAGTCCCCCATTCGGATCTCCGGGCGGGGACTACTCAAGAGGATGTCGTTATCAGGAGAAAGAAAACTGGCGTTCTACGGATCGGAGCGTGGAATGTCAGATCCCTTAATCGTGCAGGTAGGTTAGAAAATTTAAAAAGGGAAATGGATAGGTTGAAGTTAGGTATAGTGGGAATTAGTGAAGTTCGGTGGCAGGAGGAACAAGACTTCTGGTCAGGTGACTACAGGGTTATAAACACAAAATCAAATAGGGGGAATGCAGGAGTAGGTTTAATAATGAATAGGAAAATAGGAATGCGGGTAAGCTACTACAAACAGCATAGTGAACGCATTATTGTGGCCAAGATAGATACGAAGCCCACACCTACTACAGTAGTACAAGTTTATATGCCAACTAGCTCTGCAGATGACGAAGAAATTGAAGAAATGTATGATGAAATAAAAGAAATTATTCAGATTGTGAAGGGAGACGAAAATTTAATAGTCATGGGTGACTGGAATTCGAGTGTAGGAAAAGGGAGAGAAGGAAACATAGTAGGTGAATATGGATTGGGGGACAGAAATGAAAGAGGAAGCCGCCTGGTAGAATTTTGCACAGAGCACAACATAATCATAACTAACACTTGGTTTAAGAATCATGAAAGAAGGTTGTATACATGGAAGAACCCTGGAGATACTAAAAGGTATCAGATAGATTATATAATGGTAAGACAGAGATTTAGGAACCAGGTTTTAAATTGTAAGACATTTCCAGGGGCAGATGTGGACTCTGACCACAATCTATTGGTTATGACCTGTAGATTAAAACTGAAGAAACTGGAGAAAGGTGGGAATTTAAGGAGATGGGACCTGGATAAACTAAAAGAACCAGAGGTTGTACAGAGATTCAGGGAGAGCATAAGGGAGCAATTGACAGGAATGGGGGAAATAAATACAGTAGAAGAAGAATGGGTAGCTTTGAGGGATGAAGTAGTGAAGGCAGCAGAGGATCAAGTAGGTAAAAAGACGAGGGCTAGTAGAAATCCTTGGGTAACAGAAGAAATATTGAATTTAATTGATGAAAGGAGAAAATATAAAAATGCAGTAAATGAAACAGGCAAAAAGGAATACAAACGTCTCAAAAATGAGATCGACAGGAAGTGCAAAATGGCTAAGCAGGGATGGCTAGAGGACAAATGTAAGGATGTAGAGGCCTATCTCACTAGGGGCAAGAGCCCGCATCTCGTGGTCGTGCGGTAGCGTTCTCGCTTCCCACGCCCGGGTTCCCGGGTTCGATTCCCGGCGGGGTCAGGGATTTTCTCTGCCTCGTGATGGCTGGGTGTTGTGTGCTGTCCTTAGGTTAGTTAGGTTTAAGTAGTTCTAAGTTCTAGGGGACTGATGACCATAGATGTTAAGTCCCATAGTGCTCAGAGCCATTTGAACCATTTTTTGAACTAGGGGCAAGATAGATACTGCCTACAGGAAAATTAAAGTGACCTTTGGAGAAAGGAGAACCACTTGCATGAATATCAAGAGCTCAGATGGAAACCCAGTTCTAAGCAAAGAAGGGAAAGCAGGAAGGTGGAAGGAGTATATAGAGGGTCTATACAAGGGCGATGTACTTGAGGACAATATTATGGAAATGGAAGAGGATGTAGATGAAGATGAAATGGCAGATACGATACTGCGTGAAGAGTTTGACAGAGCACTGAAAGACCTGAGTCGAAACAAGGCCCCCGGAGTAGACAATATTCCATTGGAACTACTGACGGCCGTGGGAGAGCCAGTCCTGACAAAACTCTACCATCTGGTGAGCAAGATGTATGAAACAGGCGAAATACCCTCTGACTTCAAGAAGAATATAATAATTCCAATCCCAAAGAAAGCAGGTGTTGACAGATGTGAAAATTACCGAACTATCAGCTTAATAAGTCACAGCTGCAAAATACTAACACGAATTCTTTACAGACGAATGGAAAAACTAGTAGAAGCCAACCTCGGGGAAGATCAGTTTGGATTCCGTAGAAACACTGGAACACGTGAGGCAATACTGACCTTACGACTTATCTTAGAAGAAAGATCAAGGAAAGGCAAACCTACGTTTCTAGCATTTGTAGACTTAGAGAAAGCTTTTGACAATGTTGACTGGAATACTCTCTTTCAAATTCTAAAGGTGGCAGGGGTAAAATAAAGGGAGTGAAAGGCTATTTACAATTTGTACAGAAACCAGATGGCAGTTATAAGAGTCGAGGGACATGAAAGGGAAGCAGTGGTTGGGAAGGGAGTAAGACAGGGTTGTAGCCTCTCCCCGATGTTGTTCAATCTGTATATTGAGCAAGCAGTAAAGGAAACAAAACAAAAATTCGGAGTAGGTATTAAAATTCATGGAGAAGAAATAAAAACTTTGAGGTTCGCCGATGACATTGTAATTCTGTCAGAGACAGCAAAGGACTTGGAAGAGCAGTTGAATGGAATGGACAGTGTCTTGAAAGGAGGATATAAGATGAACATCAACAAAAGCAAAACAAGGATAATGGAATGTAGTCTAATTAAGTCGGGTGATGCTGAGGGAATTAGATTAGGAAATGAGGCACTTAAAGTAGTAAAGGAGTTTTGCTATTTGGGGAGCAAAATAACTGATGATGGTCGAAGTAGAGAGGATATAAAATGTAGGCTGGCAATGGCAAGGAAAGCGTTTCTGAAGAAGAGAAATTTGTTAACATCCAGTATTGATTTAAGTGTCAGGAAGTCATTTCTGAAAGTATTCGTATGGAGTGTAGCCAGGTATGGAAGTGAAACATGGACGATAAATAGTTTGGACAAGAAGGGAATAGAAGCTTTCGAAATGTGGTGCTACAGAAGAATGCTGAAGATTAGATGGGTAGATCGCGTAACTAATGAGGAACTATTGAATAGGATTGGGGAGAAGAGAAGTTTGTGGCACAACTTGACCAGAAGAAGGGATCGGTTGGTAGGACATGTTCTGAGGCATGAAGGGATCACCAATTTAGTATTGGAGGGCAGCGTGGAGGGTAAAAATCGTAGAGGGAGACCGAGAGATGAATACACTAAGCGGCTTCAGAAGGATGTAGGTTGCAGTAGGTACTGGGATATGAAAAAGCTTGCACAGGATAGAGTAGCATGGAGAGCTGCATCAAACCAGTCTCAGGACTGAAGACCACAACAACAACAAACCCGCTTATCATCTGTATTTCTTCTTGGTGTAGCAATTTTAATGGCCAGTAGTGTATTAGAGATGTAAACGACTCGCTATTGTAGTACCTAAAGAAACTTCACTGAAGTTCCATGTCGTGCAACTCAACAACCTGCTGCATCATGTCCAGAGCTTCATGCCATCCCTTCAGATTTATTGGAGTGTTGCAAGCTGACAATAGTGAGTTGGATGTGATCAAGATTTTCTTCAGCCCAAGCATTCTGACGAACTGGAAAGCTTGCATGACAGATACTGCTTATGAAAAGAGCACTAGCTAAGAGGACTTAACCGGAAACGTGGCTGATGGCGGAGTCTGGGAGAGTGATCTGTCTGGCGGACGGCTGTAGCGACTGGTGGGTGCGCCCCGTGTTGCAGGACGGCTCGTTCGTGTGGGACGAGGAGATGCAGGGCATGATGCTGGCCGGCTTCTTCTACGGCTACACGGTGGGCCAGGTGCCGGGCGGGCTGCTCGCCGAGCGCTTCGGCGGCAAGCTGGTGTTCGGTCTCGGCGCGCTAGTGCCCGCCATCCTCACCGTGGTCAGCCCCTTCACCGCCTGGGTCAACGAGTACTTCTTCTTCGCCATGAGGATCCTCGAGGGCCTCGTAGAGGTAAGCCGGCGCAAAGTGCAGCGCCCCTAGTAAGTTGGAAGTATCGGTCCATCAGCATCATCCGCCATGTTGACGTTCTCTGCCGTCGAAGGTCTCAGCTAGACTTTTGCATGCATTATGGTCTTCATCTGTGAGTTTCCACATTGCTCCTACATTTTGTCATCGTCTTCTTTTTTCTGTTAGTATTATATTTAAAGTCAAGCAATTTTGTCATATGATGACATGATTGGAGACTGTGGCTGTTATTTGAAGACAAAGGTTGATGGTGTTGAGACAGCAAGCGCTCAGTGAGAAAAAATTACATGTGCAACGATAAGAATGCAGTGGGAATGGTTCAAAATGGTTCAAATGGCTATGAGCACTATGGGACTTAACATCTGAGGTCATCAGTCCCCTAGAACTTAGTACTACTTGAACCTAACTAACCTAAGTACATCACACACATCCATTCCCGAGGCAGGATTCGAGCCTGCGACCGTAGCGGTCGCGCGGTTCCAGACTGAAGCGCCTAGAACCGCTCGGCCACAGCGGCCGGCGAAGTGGGAATGTATTCACATCTCTTGGACTATGAAAACAAACACTACAAACCGACATTTCACGTAAGGCACATCCAATGCAAATCTGTAACGCAACCATCTATGTGGCGTGTTTATAATTATGTATTATTTATATTTTAGCACAATTAATCTGTAAAAAAAACGCACCACATGAAATGAAAGCATGAAAACCGTCTGAAGATGAATCGTAATGATTCGAAACCGGTAACGGTACCTTTTGAATAAAGGAACTGAAAATAAATTTTAAGTAGGCTGTTTAGGTTTTATGTTGGTAACGCCACGTAGCGCTCTGTATGAAAATCACTGACTGCTGTGTGCAGTCTGTGGCTGGTTGGCGTTGTTGAAATATTCTCTATTGTAGTTGGAGGTGAGCCGCCAGCAGTGGTGGATGTGGGAGGAGAGATGACAGAATTTTAAGAGCGGACGATCTGGACGTGTGTCTGCCAGAAAGAGTAAACTTGTAATACATGACTTTTGAACACTATTAAGGTAAATACATTTTTTGTTCTCTATCAAAATCATTCATTTGCTAACTATGCCTATCGGTAGTTAGTGCCTTCAGTAGTAAGAATCTTTTATTTAGTTGGCAGTAGTGGCGCTCGCTGTATTGCAGTAGTTCGAGTAACGAAGATTTTTGTCAGGTAAGTGATTCATGAAAGGTTTAGGTTATTGTTAGTCAGGGCCATTCTTTTGTAGGGATTTTTCAAAGTCAGATTGCGTTGCGCTAAAAATACTGTGTGTCAGTTTAGTGTTGTTCAGAATAAGTAAAGAAAGTAATGTCTGAGTACGTTCAGTTTTGCTCAGCTGTTTGAAAATCAAATAACGTAGAGGTTTATCAGCACAGTAATTAACTAATTTTTCTAAGGGGACGTTTCAAAATTTGTGGCTGGTGGCTGTCTCAACACCATGAAATTTATCTTTAAAGTCATTCTTATACCCGAATGAATGAATGACTTTTAACTATTTTACTGCGGTATTATGTGCTAAAATTGAAAGAGTTGACTAATTAATTTTAAATTAGCTGTAGTAGTATTCTGGTAATTAAAACACTGCATTCACACATACACACGTGAAACACACGTCAGACACACAACAGAAATATTTTCATCGTTGCTTACGGCCTGTAAGTTTCAGCTAACTGATACACATAAAGTAATAAAAAAAATAATTGGAAAGTGTGACTAATCTGCGTAGCAAAATACTGTAATAAAACTAGAGACAAATAAACTAATATCTGCAGTCAGCGAGTTCTCAGATGGAACTTTTTTCAATATTTTTTTATTAAAGATAGCATCATCTCGAGTGACACATTAACCCTCGATTACTGAACTCTCGTAAACTCAAAGATTGCAGTAGGGTATAAAACAGCACATTTTGTAGTCCATTAAATTTCGGGCATGCAACCGCGCAATTTTTTTTTTTTTTTTCGCGACTGCGTGCCCGAAATTCAATGGACTATTCATTACGCCGCGAGAAGTTGAAAATGCACTGCACGTTTTGTACTTAATTTGGTATGTAACATGCCATTGGAGATCTAATAATTGTAATAACTGAGGCATAAACTACAAATTATGACTTCTCGTGAATAAATTGTGGAACAGTAAACCTTACAATGGTTTACTAGCATTTTCCCCTTTTAATGTTCTAGTGTTAGACAGAATCACTTTGCCGGCCGAAGTGGCCGTGCGGTTAAAGGCGCTGCAGTCTGGAACCGCAAGACCGCTACGGTCGCAGGTTCGAATCCTGCCTCGGGCATGGATGTTTGTGATGTCCTTAGGTTAGTTAGGTTTAACTAGTTCTAAGTTCTAGGGGACTAATGACCTCAGCAGTTGAGTCCCATAGTGCTCAGAGCCATTTTTTGAACAGAATCACTTAAAAAAAAAAAAAATACATCTCTATTCCACGCCGGAGGGACCCACAGCCAGACAAACACTACTCATTATTATCTTTTCAGCACTCATACCTCTCAAAAAACAAATTGCCTTCTTCTTTTCTACCTGTTTAACAATTTATATTTGTTTTCTAAAGTGTAATGAGTAAAAACAATGCTTTTCGTCGTTTAAAACAGACTAATTTTCTCGTTTCCTATCACATATTTTACCACAGTTTCGTCATCAATGTCTTTTCTTTTAAAGCAATGAAATGGAAAATAACGGTAACAAATACCTTACTACAATTAAACATGAAGATAAATTGAAAAATGAAAAAAAATGTATGTGTGGTGCAGCATGTATCTATGTCCAAATTCATCAGCTAACTTTCCGAGAGTAAAATGACATGAAAATTAGGGGTTTCGAAAATGCCAAGGAATTTTAGACATTGCAAGCCATATTTAACACCGAAACACTTTTCACTCGTTCGTGTGAGGGCCTGCCCACGTGGACAGTTTTGTGATCTGACTGCCCTCCCAGAGAACAACACCGCCAGGAAGAGGCTTCCACATTTACAGGCTGACCCAATTGATATCAATAACAAAGCTGACACATTTCGTGCGTCTACAGGTAGAAGCGAAGAACTACACGGAGCTTTGAAAGACAAGACAGAAAGGGAACGATCCTCCACTAAGCAAAAAAATTAATAGAGAGACTGACTTATCGAAGACGGAAATGACGGAAGAAACAACATTACCCTGTTTTACACGCTCGCACAGCGATATTCTGCAGATTTGAGGTCATAATCATAGATTTAAGTGCAATACTAATAATGGTGAGTTCAAACTTCGAACTTAGATTTTAAACTTAACTGTTGTTGTTGCGGTCTTCAGTCCTGAGACTGGTTTGATGCAGCTCTCCATGCTACTCAATCCTATGCAAGTTTCTTCATCTCCCAGTACCTACTGCAGCCTACATCCTTCTGAATCTGCTTAGTGTTTTCTCTCTTGGTCTCCCTCTTCGATTTTTACGCTCCACGCTGCCCTCCAATACTAAACCGGTGATCCCTCGATGTCTCAGAACATGTCCTACCAACCGATCCCTTCTTCTAGTCAAGTTATGCCACAAGCTCCTTTTCTCCCCAATTCTATTCAATACCTCCTCATTAGTTATGTGATCTAGCCATCTAATCTTCAACATTCTTCTGTAGCATTCTTCTGTAGCAACACATTTCGAGAGCTTCTATTCTCTTCTTGTTTAAACTATTTATCGTCCACGTTTCACTTCCATACATGGCTACACTTCATACAAATACTTTCAGAAACGACTTCCAAAAGGAAATAAAAGAAACACGAAGGAATTAGCGGATTGTGTCGGAAATTGGTAGACATGTTGTACACTATGTGATCAAAAGCATCCGGTCACCTAGCTGAAAATGACTTACAAGTTCGTGGCGTCCTCCATCGGTAAAGCTGGAATTCAGTATGGTGTTGTCCCACCCTTAGCATTGATGACAGCTTCCACTCTCGCAGGCATACGTTCAGTCAGATGCCGGAAGGTTTCCTGGGGAATGGCAGCCCATTCTTCACGGAGTGCTGCACTGAGGAGAGCTAACAGCATCGGTAGGTGAGGCCTGGCACGAAGTCGGCGTTCCAAAACATCCCGTACGTGTTCTTCAGGATTCAGGTCAGAACTCTGTGCAGGCCAGTCCATTACAGGGATGTTATTGTCGTGTAACCACTCCGTCACAGGCCGTGCTTTATGAACAGGTGCTCGATCGTGTTGAAAGATGCAATCGCCATCCCCGAATTGCTTTTCAGCATTGGGAAGCAAGAAGGTGCTTAAAACATCAATTTAGTTCCGTGCCGTGTTAGTGCCACGCAAAACGACAAGTTGTGCAAGGCCCCTCCATGAAAGACACGCCCACACAATAACACGACCGCCTCCGAATTTTACTGTTGGCACTACACACGCTGGCAGATGACCTTCATCGGGCATTTGCCATACCCACACCCTGCCATCGGATCGCCACATTGTGTACCGTGATTCGTCACTTCACACAACTTTCTCCACTGTTCAGTCGTCCAATGTTTACGCTCCTTACACCAAGCGAGGCGTCGTTTGACATTTACCGGCGTGATGTGTGGCTTATGAGTAGCCACTCGATCACGAAATCCAAGTTTTCTCACCTCCCGCCTAACTGTCATAGTACTTGTAGTTGATACTGATGGAGTTTGGAATTCCTGTGTGATGGTCTGGATAGCTCCTATTACACATTACGACCCTGTTAAACTGTCGGCGATCTCTGTAAGCCAACAGACGAGGTCGGCCAGTACGCTTTTGTGCTGTACGTGTCCCTTGCTCTAAGGCGCTGCAATCATGGACTGTGCGGCTGGTGCCGGCGGAGGTTCGAGTCCTCCCTCGGGCATGGGTGTGTGTGTTTGTCCTTAGGATGATTTAGGTTAAGTAGTGTGTAAGCTTAGGGACTAATGGCCTTAGCAGTTAAGTCCCATAAGATTTCACACACATTTTTTTGTCCCTTGCTGTACGCGTCCCTTCACGTTTCCACTTCACTATCACCTCGGAAACAGTGGACCTATGGATGTTTAGGAATGTGGAAATCTCGCGTACAGACGTATGGCTTAAGTAACACCCATCACCTGTCCAAGTTCGAAATCCGTGAGTTCCGCGGAGCGCCCAGTTCTGGTCCCTGATGATATCTAATGACCACTGAGATCAGTGATATGGAGTCTGGAAGTAGGTGGCAGCACAATGCACCTAATATGAAAAACGTATGTTTTTGGTGGTGTCCAGATAGTTTTGATCACATAGTGTACATATATAGACAAACAAATGATTATAATTTCAGAAACATTGGATAATTTATTCAAGAGAAAGAGCTTCACAGCGCCTTGGCCCACCTCCGGCTGTTATGCAAGCAGTTATTTGGCTTGGCATTGATCGGTTGAGTGATTGGATGTCCTCCTGGGAGATATCGCGCTAAATTATCTCCGTTTGACTCTTTAGATTGTGAAAATCCAGAGATGGTGAGAGGGCCCTTCCCATATTGTTCCAAATCTTCTCAATTGCTGGTTAAGCATTAGAAACTCTCCGCATGTGCGGGCGGGCATTACTTTCTGAAATGTTGCCATGAAGAGCAACAAAACGGGGCGTAGAATATCGTCCACGTCCCACTGTGCTGCAAGAGCTACGCGGAAGACAAACAAAGGAGACTTTCTATGAAAAAAACGACACTTCACAACATTTCTTGTGGTTGTCGGACCGCATGGCGGACTACAGACGGGTTGGTAGACCACTGCTCTCAGGGATGTTCCCAGAAACGTCTTTGGCGTGGAATCTCACTGAACAGAGTATAATTGTCTTCAGTGATGAATCCGTTTCGAACTGAGCCACGCTGACCAGCGAAGACGAGAGTGGCGCTGGACTCAGCGCATGCCCATACCATAAACCAGATTTTGCCAGACGTTGTCATTGTTCGTTGATCTGTTACGGATATGAGTATTATTTAATGGAGCATAAGCATTTCCGCGACATGAAGATGCCTGGGACTGGGGACCGTTATTGACCAGCGCTTTCTGCCATACAGTGCTACAGTTGGTCTTCAAGTGTATTCTCATTTGGTTGTCACACAGCATTTCAGTGAGCTACCGCCCTAGCTCCCTCATAACAACTGACGCTGTCATCATTTTGCACATGCTAGCTAAGGTATTGGAATAAGCCAACATTCCTTACAGATCCATCTTTAATCTGAAGCATTCCAACAGTAGCAAACGTTTCTATGTACTCTATCGGAGCTCAGACTGACGGAGACGATCATATTGCACGTGGGTCTGCCACTGCAGTTTCGGTCTTATTGAAGCAGCAGTCGTGAAATTATTAGCACAGAGCAAAGACAGAAGTATGTTCTGCTGCAGATGATGATGTACAAGATTCAGCAGCGTCATGTGGTCAGCAAGTCATGCTTTGTCAGACTGGATAAAACGCAGGGTGCAAGTGTTATCCAACTCCACATCCACAGGCGCGAGACGTCTGGGTGCAGAGTTGGCAAAGTTTACTGTAATGGCTTGATTAAAAATTGTCTTTAACTAAAAGATGTCGTAAAAAGCTCGTAAAAACGAGTGCCTTTACAAACGAGTTCTACAAGAAGCTTAAAAACAAGTGTAATACATAGATGAGTTCGGATATTAAAAACGATATCTGTAAACTTCGAGGTAAAATGTTGTGAGCTAAGCTTTTATGAAACTTAAAGGAATTTAAACAAAAAAAAAAAAAAACACAAGGAATTTACTCATTAGTACTATCGGCTATTAATTGTATCATGTCCTTTAAAGAAACCACACTGACATACAGTTGTCAAGGATTAATGTAAGGTAAAAATATGGCATTTTAGGATAGACATGTGTTACAAAAAGCTTTTGAGCTGATCTAATTAGTAATTAGTAACTGAGGCAGTAAACTATGTTTAATATGAAACTTCCTGCAGGATAAAACTGAGTGCCGGACCGAGACTCGAACTTGGGACCTTTGCCTTTCGCGTGCAAGTGCTCTGCCATCTGAGCTACCCAAACACGACTCACACCCCGTCCTCACAGCTTTACTTCTGCCAGTACCTCATCTCCTACTTTCCAAACTTTACAGAAGCTCTCCTGCGAACCGTGCAGAACTAGCACTCCTGAAAGAAAGGATATTGCGGAGACATGGCTTAGCCGCAGCCTGGGGGATGTTTCCAGAATGAGATCTTCACTGTGCAGCGCAGTGTGCGCTGATATGAAACTTCCTGGCAGATTAAAACTGTGTGCCGGACCGAGATTCGAACTCAGGACCTATCCTTTCTTTCAGGAGTGCTAGTTCTGCAAGGTTCGCAGGAGAGCTTCTGTAAAGTTTGGAAGGTAGGAGACGAGGTACTGGCAGAAGTAAAGCTCTGAGGAGGGGCCGAGAGTCGTGCTTGGGTAGCTCAGATGATAGGACATTTGCCCGCGAAAGGTAAAGGTCCCGTTTTCGAGTTTCGGTCCGGCACACAGTTTTAATCTGCCAGGAAGTTTCATATCAGCGCACACTCCGCTGCAGAGTGAAAATCTCATTATGTTTAATATGTTTTAGAGATTATGCAGGGCGCAGATATTTACTCCTTCATTGAAGAAAAACAAAAATAACACCAAATTTGTTTACGAGTTATCGATAGCTTAATATTTACTCAAACTGAGAAAGTAATGTTTATGAATTTCAACAGGAAAGCAGCTACTTGCCAAACATTAGGTTTAAGAAATGTTTTTCAATAAACAGCAAGATCCATTTATGATTAGAACATATCTCCTTGAAACGGCTGTCCCAAAGATACCTATTCCGTTATCGTATCGTAGCCTTTAACTACTATAATAATGTGCTGCATGTCTCTGAATGAAGAATTTGGTTATACACTGATGGGAAAAAAATCGCACCACGAAGACGGAGTTGTGCGAAATAAAAGAAATTTGGTATGCGTGTTTCTACTCTGAAAGGTGATGTCTATTCTAATTTCTCGCCAATTGCGTAAGAGTGGCGCTAGTAGCGCCACTATGAAGACGAAAATAATATTACCTTTAAATACACACTGTAACGACCGTGAACGTTAGTTACCTTTGAAATTGGATGTGGAGAGTTGCTGTTCGTCAGGAATGCCTTTAAGGTAACAAAGACGCGTTATCAACACCTCACTGAGTTTGAAAGACGTAGTGTAACAGAGCTGATTGTTTCTTCTGCGATACTGCAGAACGACTTGGCAGGAACGTTGTCACTGTACATGACTGCTGGCAGCGGTGGTCACGTGAATGTAGGGTCCAGGCAGACCAGACTCCAGACGGGCACGTGGCACTACCGGGGGGGAAGACCGTCGTGTTTGGCGTGTGGTTGTGGCACATCTTACTGCATCCGCAGCAGCAATTTCAGTGGCAGTTGGCACCACAGTGACACAACGAACCGTTACAACTCGGTTGCTTCGAGGGCAACTACGAACCAAACATCCTGTCGCATGCATTCCACTGACCCCAAACTACCACCATTTGCGACTTCAGTGGTGTCAAGCGAGAGCTCATTGGAGAGTAGGAGGGAGGTCCGTGTCTGATGAAAGCTGTTCCTGCTCAGGTGCTAGTATTGGCAGTGTACTGGTTAGAAGGAGGGCAATCACTCTGTCAGTGAACTAGACACTTTGTACCTACACCTGGGGGTAATGGTCCAAGGTGCGATTATGCATGACAGCAGGAGCACGCTCTTGGCTTTCGAACGCATTCTGACTACAAATTTGTGCGTCAGTATGGTGACTCGAGCTGCTCAGCTGTCACTCATAAACAACATTCCACAGGATGTTTCTCAGATGGATAACGGTCGTCCACATACCGCTGTTGTAACCCAAGATGGTCTACAGAGCGTCTACTTGTTGTCTTGGCATGCTAGACCACCAGCTCTGTCTCCAGTCGAGCACATATGGTATATAATCGGACGACAACTCCAGAGTCATTCACAAACAGCATTAACTGTTTCTCTATTGACCGACCAAGTGCAACAGGCAGGGACTCCGTGCCGCAAATTGATATCCGGTATGTGTACAAAACAATGCATTCACGTTTGCGTGCTTGCGTTCAGTATTCTTGCGGTTGCACTGGTTATCAACACTTTGCCGTCCGCACGTCTCGTACAAATTTATTCGCTTCGCGCCGGCAGCGCTAATTCGGATTACTTCGCTTGTCGCCGGCCGCTTGCCACCTTCCCGTTGATGACAAGCTTCAAACACATTGACTTTTGCGCACTTTAATTTTCCGGAAATCCTCTATTTTGGTGTATCGGTCCACAAACTCGAATTTTCTCTGCAAGTTCTACACTGTTATAATAATTATCCATGCAGAGGTGATGCCACTTTCCATCAGAAGGTATCAATAGTTCATCACTGTTTTTGCTAAAGGCTGTCCAGCGCCGGAATATATCTTGAATGAGGAAATGTATCCCGTAATCGAATCACACAGCGTCCGAATGAGTATGCCGTATTTCGTAATTTTCAACGGATTGTAAACTTTAAAATTTAATCGTCCACGCCACGATATCATTCCTTCATCAATAGAGATGTTTTGACTTTGATTACACGTTTCTTTAAACTTTTTGGAAAAATAATCAATTCAGAATTGCGCTTTGACAAGCCGGTCGGCATTATCCGGTTTATTGTTGCTGCCGGAAAAATGTAAAAATGATAATATTTGTCAGAATCGGTTGCGGGACATCGTTTTTCGAAATATCGGTGTGTCTATCAACGGATTCGTTGACCAATAATCATCGATCCTTGCTTTTTTTTACAGTTCCTAAGGATAGCAAGCCCAAACCATTTTCTAAGTTCGGGTCCTATAACGTCGACAAATTTTTTTAACCTACCTTTCTTCTATTGCAATTTTGACCGTAGTACTTGTTGGTTTCGTTGCTAATATATTCAAATAGATCGTTCCCTATATATAATTACATGATATCTTCGACGCTCTGTGATCTTTGGGAACAATTTTTGGAGCCGGGGATCCTCCAAATTTATTATTGGTCCTCGGTAAATCAAAGTCTGACCACTGTACACTGCCTTCTTCCTCTGATTCAGCCGAATCAGTTGGCAACCGTAGTGTTCGCCGAATTCTTCTTGCACGTATTTCACTAGCTTCCTACGATTCTGCTTCACTTTCGTTTTTTTTTATATCTAATGTCTTTTTCCTAATCGGTCAAGTCGTCCGGAACGTCAGACAAGACTTCCGGGCATTCATCGTAAATAATCCTATTGTCTCTTTTGACCACCATGATGAAAGGGCACAAGTACTTGTTGACGTGTGTAACTTATTGTTACCTAAACAAAACACCAACAGAATGCAAAAGATACTAAAGTGCTGTCGCCGGCCAATGCGTGATACTATGCTCACGACACCACTGTGCTGTCGCCGGACACTGAGCGATACTGTGCAGACGACACCACTGTGGTGTCGCCGGACGGCATAGTGTTAATGTACCAGCATTTCACATTTGCAATGACTTAACTCGCGCTTACACTAACCTGTCATCATGCGTCTGATAATAAAACGTCTTTTCCCAAAAATGAACAAAGTACTAGGAAACTCTTATTCGAATAAGTCACATTACGCAAATCGCACAGGGAAATCTGCTGGGATTCTTTTACCCTTGGGATAATTGAAGAAAGAGATAATTTTACAGTACACCGAATCGCGTGGTTCCTAGTATAATCAGTTTTCAAATTCCGTCTCCAGATGTATGAGTCTTCCACCGAAAGTCGGACATCTTTCTTGAATTTCTACGGCAAGGGATCCTCGTTTCCTTAGAACCACTTAGACACTGAATAATAACGCCCAGTTCGCAGTCGATATTCCCGCCACAAGGTTAGTGTAGTTAGCGAGTGGGCGCTAATATTCGCATCCAGAATACTTCCCGGTGTTTGTTTTCAATTTATCTTTGCGCGTCTCACGTATTAGCTCCTACGCGTCGGCTGTACTGACGCCTGCGCTTTAATAGAGCTAAACGGAAGGGAAATGAGGATAACGAGTTTGTTTAGTAGACCAATTACTAGTCGCACGTCCCAGGAGTCTATCTCGTTACATCTCAGAGATAAAGTGCAAGCTTGAAAGTTTCTCATTTAGTTATTAACCTCTTTCTTTCTTGATGTTGTGAATAATAGATTAGTTTTCGTTTATGTACAAACACAGGAGTTGTTTAGTTTTACTACAGGATACGCATTGAAAAAGCATCTGTGTAAGTTCGTTCACGGTGTTTCTCATTTCTCAGGGGGTGACTTTCCCAGCGATACAGCTGATGATCTCCAAGTGGGCACCTCCACAAGAGCGCAGCCGCTTCTCCATCATCTACTCTGGTAAGCCATGCCGACAGCTTTACAATGACTCTTGTATAAGCAAAAGAAAATCTCTAGTCAAATCACATAAAGCGTGCACTATATATCAGAGCATAAATTTGTGTACAAGTTTTTCCTTCAAATAGCTATTTATGTCACTACCGGAACATTGACCTTTTCTGATGGGACACGGTTACATTTCATTAAAGATGCAGGTTGACAGTGACACTGAAAGTACTGGAAAATTACACGTCCAGAGATAATTTCCTGTTAAGCTTTACAACCACGATTTCGTCTCCTGTGACCCCATCGACATCTCAGAATATCACTATCATCCTTCGACCTCAATTATTTGTTGTATGTACCCCTGTAATTTTTGTCCACCACAGTTCCCTCTCACCGAGTGAAGTGGCGCAGTAGTTAGCACACTGGAATCGCAGCCGGCCGAAGTGGCCGCGCGGTTCTGGCGCTGCAGTCTGGAACCGCGAGACCGCTACGGTCGCAGGTTCGAATCCTGCCTCGGGCATGGATGTGTGTGATGTCCTTAGGGTAGTTAGGTTTAAGTAGTTCTAAGTTCTAGGGGACTGATGACCTCAGATGTTAAGTCCCATAGTACTCAGAGCCATTTGAACCATTTTGTCTAGCATCTGCCTTTATGTTGAAGCAAGCATTGGCCGACGCCGGGATGGTTCCTTTCAGAGGGCACAGCCGATTCCCTTCCCCATCCTTGAAACAATACGAGGTTGTGCTCCGTCTCTAACGATCTCGATGTCGACGGGACGTAAAAGCCTAATTTTTCATCCTTCTTCCTAAGTCTCACTCTAGTGCCATAGAGGTTTCCCCCTAATGTCTTCACTTACGTCCTGTCGTCCGGCCTCTTATTCTAGATAATGTTTTCCACATATTCTTTTCGTCGCTTATTCTACGAAGTAAGTCCTCACATCTTATCAGTTTAACTGTTCAAAAATGTAAAACTGTGCACTTCACAATAATCAGAAAAATACAGGGTGTCCAGGATGGAGATATGCAAAAACATTTGTTCATATTTCAATACCTGTTAAGTTGTATAACTTCATTTGCACAACGGTGTACATAGGAGCTCAAACATTTTTATTCATATTGGTACAGTTCAGTGTGGGGACCGTTTGTAGTTCGAAAGATATCGAAACGGTACTCGACTTCTCGCCCCATGTTGATATGCATGACAAGTGTTATGGCCTCTAATATGGCATAAATCCTTTGCCTCAAATCTGCCACGTCTCGAAACCTAGTTCCGCAATGTCCTTGACAAACCCCAATGCATGCACTGAAAATCCAGCGGCGGAGGCAGATCGGCAGTCCGAGAGGCCAGCAGCAGCAGGCAATGGGACCCCCCCCCCCCCCTCTCCACAATTTTGAGGAGATGTCTCATGGAGATATGTGGTAATATCTCCATGGGGCACCATACTGTTGGAAAATGACGTCCGGAGGCAACTGTGAAACTGCGTAGTTCGCTAACAAGTCGAGATAAGTGCGCCCTGCCACTGTAGACTCCATAAAAAGAAAATCGACGAATCGCAGAATGTTTATGTAATCAGAACCACACATTAAATTCTGAGGTGTCCTTTCGCACTCAGTCACCTCTGCTAGGGTCTCACTTACTCATATTTGACAGTTATGTCGGTTAACTTTGCCACAGATGTGGAAGGTAGATTCATCACTGAACAGGGGTGTACTGAGGTAGTCGTTGTTTTCGTTTGTACGATGCATCATTTCAACAGCAAAATCACGTCGTCTGCAGTGATCCTCAGGCTCAAAATGACGCAGAAGCTGGAGTTTGTAAGCATGCAACAGGAGACGTTTGTGCGTAATGTCGTGCTAGTTCCCTACTGGCTTGTCTAATGTATTTACGTGGCCTTCTAGCCAATGCTTCGCGAACACGTTCCACGGTCTCTTCATTCACATGCGTTTTAGGACGTTTTCCAGCATTTGAACGCACACTTCCCGTTTCTCGAAGAGTTATGTCCCCTTCATAAATGGATTTACGTGCAGGAGGAGCCACGTTTCATTTCCTTCTTGCACGCCCCTGAACACGTGTTACATACTTTAGCTCTGCACCTTTCATTGTTTCGTCTACTTGAAGTAAACATTTGAGCGCATGAGCCATACGACTCAGCGATTTTCATGAAATGGTAAGAATCACATTTTGGAGAGTGTCTCTGTCAACTGGATATATACTCAACAACATAAAAAATCGAGTTTTTTAGTTATAAGCATTGGTTTGTGTACACCTCTAGCCCGGACACCCTGTAGTATCGCACGACTACAGCTGCAACTCGTCACAGCTGGAATCAGTCGACTTGTAGAAATACCTATGTGTAACAGTTCATTGTCGTATAAAATGAAACAATTACCTAGGATCATTCGTAGGTGAGGCAAGTGGTAAATTTCGATACATTGGTACGATACTGATAAACATACGTATAACAATTTGTTGACATGTGTAATGAAACGATCACTCGTAAGTGATGCAGGTGGTAGATATTGATTAACTGGTATGATACTGTGGGAATTCAGTCTCTCTATTGTTCAAGTGCGTGTGAGTCATACCAGGTAGGACTATCAGGGGATAATGAGCGTATATAAAGAAACGAGGCACGAATGGTCACTCACGGGAGAGCGGCAAGTATATTTTGAATAACATGAACTGACTGACTGACTGACTGAAGATAGACATTCAGTATCATAAGGAAACTCACTCACTAAGTTTCGAGAATCAGTATTAAGTTAAGAATCAAGAGACATTCTTCAGACCCCCATTTATTAAACCCAGAGGAACGACGCAAACAGGATTAGACCCACTGCAACGTAGACATAGGCACTGCAGCAGTCGTTCTTTCTGTGCTCCTTGCGCGAACGCGCTTCTCAATGCAATGCAATGCCATTCTTTCTGCAAAATAGTCAAGTTGAGGTAACGGTGACGGAGGTAAATAGCGATCCAACACACTTCTCTCCAAAGTAGACCACAAAGGCTCAAGAATATTGAGATGTGGTGACTGTGGTAGCCAGGGGAGTGGCGACAATTCGTCCTCGTGCTCACAAAACCAGTTCTCGACGTTGCGTACTGTGTGAGCAAAGGGCCTGTCGTCTCGGAAGACAGCATCACGATTGGGGAACAAACATTGTATGAAAATGTTCTTATATACCTTGGCAGTAATGCCCCCTTGCAAAGTACCCACGGAATACTACGGTATGGCTGCCCAAATCATCACCGGACCGTTCCGTGTTACCCTCCGACCATTGCTCCATAGCCCAGGTTCTATGGTTTCGGCACCACGTTTTCGTGTACTGATCACTGGTGAGTTGTTTTTGGAAGTACAGCTTGTAACCTCCCCATCACTTATCGACCTTAACGACAGTAAAAACTAAAGCGCTTGTACCTAATGGAAATTTGGGAAAAGCAATCGTCACCGAAGTTAATCTGTTGGTAAAGAGAGAGAAAAGGGTTACATCTAAATGAAAGGAAAAATGCAAATGAAACAGGTGGAAATTAATTTCGAAAAGGGGTAAAGTTAATAAAGAAAATAAACGTGTGGTCGTTACGTTAACAATTAACTGGCGTTAATTAGATATTTGAGATTTGGGGAAGATCACGGTTGCCAGTCCTATGGACAACAACAATAATAATTGAAAAAGAAAGGTTATTGCACATATAATTGGTACTAAAAGCGTGGGAACTGAAGGTTGACACGTGTTGTGTGAAAACTGAATGTTTGTCAGAAGTAATAAATTTCGCTACACTCTGACTTAATTTAGCAAAAGAATTAATAAAACCGGAAAACAGATGTTAATTTAGTGACTGAAATTAATAGTGAACTTTGTTTCTTAAGCACTACGAAATTCAATAAAATAAGGTTAGTCTTGCGCTATCTCAACAATCATTTCAAAAGCTACTTGAATCTACGCAATTTAGAAATAAGAGATTTAACTTTGAACTTGAATTAAATGATTCTGAACAATTAACAATAGTAAAATTTAGTACGTACCAAGCTGAGCTGCAGTCACAGGTAAGCTAAAATATGGTAACAAAACTCGCACTCTTCATTTGTGCTTGTGTAATCTAAATATTGTAGCCAGCTATGAATACCTTAACTGAACTTTGAAATTAAAGCAGTGAAATCGAATGATATTACTTTAATGCTGACGTTTGAATTTCAACGACACTCGAGTTCATTTCGGAAAAGGAAGGGACCCTACTTGGTAATGCAATTGGGACAATGAGCAACAAAGGTTCATAACCTTTTTGCTGTATTTTAGTGATGCTAATGGAATAGTTTGAAAATCTGAGGTCTGCCATACAGTTCTAAAACTTTACGTGCTTTCAGTCTTCCTTGTTGGTTGATTGAAGGTTTGAAGTCGTCGATCGAGGAGGTGGCGACAGTCACTCATTGTCGGCCGTAGCTGTTGCAGAAGCTGGATGTTGGCGCGCCTTCTTCTCGACACGGTCATCAGGGGAAACGGGCTCTTGATGTGTGCCTGCTAATGTTTCCCGTCCGCGACACCATGCCAGAAACTATCATAGCAAGTCGAACGCAATTACATGCTGCCAAATCCTGGAAGCGCGGCAACTCGCGGGAGCGTCACTCAACAGACCTGCTCCACCGCCCTATTCCAGCCAGACTCCCCACTGCCCGCGCTCCACGCGGCAGAGTTAACACTACCAAAGACCCTAAACACTTTGGTTCTCCACACGACCTATCGATGTAATCGTTCGATAGCCTAGTTTTCCCTAGGCAAGACCCAGAGTAAAAATAGAAATAATATTTACAAAACAAACCAATTATACATCGACATAAATGCATAAATATATACATACAAATAGTAAAACAATTACAATATATAAAGACACGGAAATGTCATATCTTCAGACAACAAAATAAGGAAAAAAAATTATAGTACAATAAATGGAAATAGGAGGATATGCATTTCCAGCGTTACAAGCTTGCCCTGAAATTCCCTGCTTCTGGAGCTCCCATCGTGTTGTATCGGTGCTGACAGGCTTCGCCAGTACGATCTTTAGCTCTGCAGTGACTTTTGCAGCTGTCATCCTGCTATTTCTCGTCGCAATCCTCTTCAATGCCCATTCGTCGTAGCCACTCAACAAACACTATTGCCCGCATTGTGACGTAGCGGATCACGTTTTTCCACTTTCCCTGTATGCGGTATAAACTTCCGATCTGGTACTTTTTGAAACACCAAACACTTCCGGCACCAACAGTTTGCCCACGTTGGAAGTCACTTAGCTCCGAAGTAAGGCACCCGCAACTACACAGAACTCTGCTCTGACCACGAATGACACCTGCAACGTATTGAGGACATTGCAGAGGGGCCGTTCGTGGCCAAATACAACAGCGCAGCCTACAGGCATAGCTAGCATCTGCATTTACGTTGAAACAAGCATTTTTACGGTTTTTCCATGTTTTTGCATAATCTCTGTATTGATATGTGGATATGATCCGCAGAACGTGCAAATAGCTAAAGTAAGCTAATCAGCAGTACTGGAAACTAATGTTAATGATTAATGAAAACCATGACAGTTGTACTGGTACACATTTTCTGTGTCAAAAACCGGTTTCTTTAGTCAGAACCTGATGGAGCTGCCGAGTTGTGACAGTATCATATTCTAGTAGGTCTAGTTCTCTTGATAACAGTCATATAAATACACTACGGGCCATTGAAATAGCTACACCAAGAAGCAATGCAGCTGTTAAACGGGTATTCATTGGACAAATATATTATACTAGAACTGACATGCAATTACATTTTCACGCAATTTGGGTGCGTAGATCCTGAGAAATCAGAACCCAGAACAACCACCTCTGGCCGTAATAACGGCCTTGATACGCCTGGGCATTGAGTCAAACAGAGCTTGGATGGCGTGTACAGGTGCAGCTGCCCATACAGCTTCAACATGATACTACAGATCATCAGGACTAGTGACTGGCGTATTGTGACGAGCCAGTTGCTCGGCCACCATTGACCAGACGCTTTCAGTTGGTGAGAGATCTGGAGAATGTGCTGGCCAGGGCAGCAGTCGGGCATTTTCTGTATCCAGAAAGGCCCGTACAGGACCTGCAACATGCGGTCGTGCATTATCCTGCTGAAATGTAGGGTTTCGCAGGGATCGAATGAAGGGTAGAGCCACGGGTCGTAACACATCTGAAATGTAACGAGCCGGCCGTGGCGGCCGTGCGGTTCAAGGCGCTGCAGTCCGGAACCGCGTGACCGCTACGGTCGCAGGTTCGAATCCTGCCTCGGGCATGGATGTGTGTGATGTCCTTCGGTTAGTTAGGTTTAAGTAGTTCTAAGTTCTAGGAGACTGATGACCTAAGATGTTAAGTCCCATGGTGCTCATAGCCATTTGAACCATTTGGAATGTAACGTCCACTGTTCAAAGTGCCGTCAATGCGAACAAGAGGTGACCGAGACGTGTAACCACGCCGGCCGATGCGCCAGTATGGCGATGACGAATACAAGCTTCCAATGTGCGTTCACCGCGATGTCGCCAAACACGGATGCGACCATCATGATGCTGTAAACAGAACCCGGATTCATCCGAAAAAAAGACGTTTTGCCATTCGTGCACCCAGGTTCGTCTTTGAGTACACCATCGCAGGCGCTCCTGTCTCTGGTGCAGCGTCAAGGGCAACCACAGCCATGGTCTCCGAGCTGATAGTCCATGGTGCTGCGATAAACCGCAATCGGGATAGTCTACAATCCGAGCTTTATCAAAGTCGGAAACGTGATGGTACGCATTTCTCCTCCTTACACGAGGCATCACAACAACGTTTCACCAGGCAACGCCGGTCAACTGCTGTTTGTGTATGAGAAATCGGTTGGAAAATTTCCTCATGTCAGCACGTTGTAGGTGTCGCCACCGGCGCCAACCTTGTGTGAATCCTTTGAAAAGCTAATCATTTGCATATCACAGCTTCTCCTTCCTGTCGGTTAAATTTCGCGTCTGTAGCACGTCATCTTCGTAGTGTAGCAATTTTAATGGCCAGTAGTGTATTCTGCCGAACCCCTGGCAGAAGCAAGGCGAGTAGTCTGATGTCCACATCACGCCGTGTCGCATGCACTTGCTGCTCGCCTTATTTCTGTCAGGTGGTCAGTCGAACGTTTATATGATCATCCGTTTCAGATTTTGTCTCATGTTGCGTGAGACAACGAGACTCGTTAATTATGATACTGGCACAACTCGATAACCCGATGTTCTAACGAACGAAACCGATCGTGACCCCATAAATGTGTTTCCGTACAGCTGTGGGGGTTCCCTTAATTATTCATATTATTGGGTTGGTGCATACGTTCGTAGCGTTTTCCATAAGTTTAGCAAACACAACAGAGCCTTTTGTCGTTCATAATATATTCTCTTTCGCTATTCACAAAAATCTGTCAACTTGGAGTAACTGTTCGACTCCGTGATTGTAGGAATCACTTGGATCTGAGGCGAAGAACTCGTCGAGTCATTTCCGGAGCTCATTTTCATCCGGGAAGGATGTTCCTTGAATGTTGTTCGATAGAGAGGGTAAAAGGTCAAAATTTGTGGGCGCAAGATCTGGTGAATAAGGTGAATGTGAAACGACTTGTCAACCCAACTCCTGTGTAGTGTATTTTGTCAGTATAGAAGAATGCCGGCGGACTTTTTCGTGGAGTATCGTCGCTTTTTGCAGTCTTCCTGGTCGTTAGTCTTGGATTACGTCTCCAAGACGTCTCATTTGTTGACAATAAATGTCGGCAGTGACGGTTACACCTCGGGGAAGCAATTCGTACTACATCACACCCTCGCTGTTGCACCAGATGCATAACATTTCCTTTTATGGATGCGCGCAGGTTTTTGTACAGGAAGTTGCTGCTTTGTTTGGGCTCAGCTACCCCTTTCCTTTCCTTTCCTTTTGTTGACATAAAGACACCATCTATCGTCACCGGTAACGATACAGGACAGGAATGGTCGGCGTTGGTCTCGAGCCAATTGACTACGAGCTAGCAGAGTTAGACATATGGTCACTCTCTGATTTTTTGATTTTGGCTTAGAGCATGCGGTACGAATACACCAGATTTCTGAACTTTCTCCATTGAGTGCAAATGTCGTACGCTGGTGGAATGATCACAGTTCGTCACATTTGCTAGTTCTCGGGTACACTGAGGTGGCTCATTGTGTATTAATGCTTTTAAACGATCTTCATCAAAACCCGAAGGTCTTCCTGAAAGTGAAGACTCTCTGATCTCAAAATGATCCTCCTTAAAAAGAGAAACCAATTTACTGCCGTGCTTTGTCCAATGGCGCTACCCCCGTACATGGCACAAATATTTGTGGCTGCCTCCGCTACTGTCACCCCTCTACTGATCTGAAACAGAAGAATATGTTGGAAGCATTCCGATTTCTCCACATGACACTCCATTTTCTAGCGTCCACTGCTCCACTCACTATCCGCAAATGACGAAATGACAATTTGTGAACTCAAATAGCAACAATGAACTACAAATAAAGAATGACGATTGATAAATAAACCCATAGTAAGCGGAGTACCATCATCCTAAACAAAAGCGGTAAAAAGTTATGCATCAACGTAATAGCATCTATCAGGTGTGGAGTTCGAATGATCAGGATTACTGCTGCAAATTCTTTTACTGACTGTCCCTTCAAGACATCGTGTCCCAAAAGGTATGTTACTTTGTACACTGATGAGCCAAAACATTATGAACACAGGCCATTGCGAGGCTGAATGCCTGCTAGTGGTCTTGTGGACACGTGAAGCAGTAAGGAAAGAATGTAAACGAAAGAGAAACGAATGGGCAGTCATTAAAGCGAAGATGCGGGTCGCAAATGCGGAAGTCCACTAAAAAACGGCTCTGAGCAATATGGGACTTAACTTCTGAGGTCATCAGTCCCCTAGAACTTAGAACTACGTAAACCTAACTAACCTAGGGACATTCCAAACATCCAGGCCCGTGGCAGGATTCGAACCTGCTCTCGCGGCTCCAGACTGCAGCGCTTAGAACCGCACGGCCACTCCGGCCGGCAATATGTAATTCTGCAGGCTTTCGTGCCCGTTGTCGCTGTAGGTAAAATCTTCTGGGTTATTAGGACGCGTCATATTTCTACTAAAATGATCGATTTTTCGACCCCTCTGCTGGGATCTTCCTCAAGATCTTCAGGTGTCCACTACTGCTAGAACACTGTCATAGACGAGTGTCGCGTCCTCCTATAAGGGGGAGTTTTCTCGCGTTCGTGCTGGAGAAGTGACGGTATTGGTTGAAATTCATATGGCTACCATTGGTGGTCCATAGTCACAGGCTAATATTCCCTCTCTGATGCAGAATAAGGGGCGTTGTTGGCTAATCTGCTGTGGACACCATTGGCGGCCCATCGTCAATGGATAGAAAGGCACTATTCCACACTTACACTGGACAAGGGGTATTGGTTGAAATTCCTGCTACTGCTATTGGTTGGTCGTCATCATTGGCTAGATTCGAACCGGACAGCGCAAGAGAGGGGGAATGTCTATCCAAAGTACACTCCTGGAAATTGAAATAAGAACACCGTGAATTCATTATCCCAGGAAGGGGAAACTTTATTGACACATTCCTGGGGTCAGATACATCACATGATCACACTGACAGAACCACAGGCACATAGACACAGGCAACAGAGCATGCACAATGTCGGCACTAGTACAGTGTATATCCACCTTTCGCAGCAATGCAGGCTGCTATTCTCCCATGGAGACGATCGTAGAGATGCTGGATGTAGTCCTGTGGAACGGCTTGCCATGCCATTTCCACCTGGCGCCTCAGTTGGACCAGCGTTCGTGCTGGACGTGCAGACCGCGTGAGGCGACGCTTCATCCAGTCCCAAACATGCTCAATGGGGGACAAATCCGGAGATCTTGCTGGCCAGGGTAGTTGACTTACACCTTCTAGAGCACGTTGGGTGGCACGGGATACATGCGGACGTGCATTGTCCTGATGGAACAGCAAGTTCCCTTGCCGGTATAGGAATGGTAGAACGATGGGTTCGATGACGGTTTGGATGTACCGGGCACTATTCAGTGTCCCCTCGACGATCACCAGTGGTGTACAGCCAGTGTAGGAGATCACTCCCCACACCATGATGCCGGGTGTTGGCCCTGTGTGCCTCGGTCGTATGCAGTCCTGATTGTGGCGCTCACCTGCACGGCGCCAAACACGCATACGACCATCATTGGCACCCAGGCAGAAGCGACTCTCATCGCTGAAGACGACACGTCTCCATTCGTCCCTCCATTCACGCCTGTCGCGACACCACTGGAGGCGGGCTGCACGATGTTGGGGCGTGAGCGGAAGACGGCCTAACGGTGTGCGGGACCGTAGCCCAGCTTCATGGAGACGGTTGCGAATGGTCCTCGCCGATACCCCAGGAGCAACAGTGTCCCTAATTTGCTGGGAAGTAGCGGTGCGGTCCCCTACGGCACTGCGTAGGATCCTACGGTCTTGGCGTGCATCCGTGCGTCGCTGCGGTCCGGTCCCAGGTCGACGGGCACGTGCACCTACCGCCGACCACTGGCGACAACATCGATGTACTGTGGAGACCTCACGCCCCACGTGTTGAGCAATTCGGCGATACGTCCACCCGGTCTCCCGCATGCCCACTATACGCCCTCGCTCAAAGTCCGTCAACTGCACATACGGTTCACGTCCACGCTGTCGCGGCATGCTACCAGTGTTAAAGACTGCGATGGAGCTCCGTATGCCACGGCAAACTGGCTGACACTGACGGCGGCGGTGCACAAATGCTGCGCAGCTAGCGCCATTCGACGGCCAACACCGCGGTTCCTGGTGTGTCCGCTGTGCCGTGCGTGTGATCATTGCTTGTACAGCCCTCTCGCAGTGTCCGGAGCAAGTATGGTGGGTCTGACACACCGGTGTCAATGTGTTCTTTTTTCCATTTCCAGGAGTGTATTATAGTCCTCCGAGGTGACTTGCAGCGGGTTGTTTATGTCGCTCGCACACCGCAGCTGCGTATTCACTTACTTGATGGCGGGGAGCCATTATGCTGGAAGCCCGTATCCGTCCTCTCTACTGAAATTACATGCATTCTTGGAAATTTCAACCTCTTCTTGGACTTTTCTTCTATAAATATTTGTTTCCCTAGCCAGTACGCGTACGTTATTAAAATCGATGTCAGCGCCACAGTTCTCATTACGTTCCGCTACTGCTGATTGCGCGCTTTGTCTTAGCAGCATGTGCCGTTCGTGTTCCTTAATGCGTTCCTTAACAGTTCCTCCTGTTTCGCCCTATATACACTTTGCCGCAGCCACATGTCACTTGATAAACGCCTGACGATGGGCCACCAATGGTATCCACAAGAGATTAGCCAACAACGCTCCTTCTCCTGCATCAGAGCGGGAATATTAGCCTATGACTATGGCCCACCAATGGTAGCCATATGAATTTCAACCCATACCATCACTTCTCCAGCACGAACGCGAGAAAACTTCCGTTCATAAGAGGACGCGACACTCGTCTCTGACAGTGTTCTAGCAGTAGTAGACACCAGAAGATCCTGAGGAAGATCCCAGCAAAGAGATCGAACCGTCGATCATTTTAGAAGAAATATGACGCGGCATAATTTTACCTACAGGTGGTCATAATGTTTTGGCTCAGCAGTGAGTGTACGTGTGTGTATGTGTGTGCACCCTGCCTGGTGCAGTGATGAGCGTGAGTCACTGGACTGAGCGCACTTGTATGTTGTGGACAGGCGGCTACCTGGGCACGGTGATCACGATGGCGCTGTCGGGCGTGATGTGCGACAGCGAGGTGGGCTGGCCGCTCGTCTTCTACGTGTTCGGCGGCTTGGGCATCCTCTGGAGCATCCCCTGGTTCCTGCTCGCCTACGACACGCCGGCTAAGCACCCGCGCATCGACCCCGCCGAGCGGCGATTCATCGAGGCTTCGCTGGGCAAGGTGCCCGCCAAGGTGAGTCCAGTTCCCATAGCGCAGCTCGGTCCTTTCTCTACTGGCACAGTAGAGGAGACGCACTATGGTGGACTGCAGTGGATACTGTTCGCCAGAAATGCTCATCTCACTGTCGCCAACTGTGTGACAAAAGCGAAAGTAACCGAAAATGCAGTCAAATGAGGAGATTCTATTTCACCAAAACAATTCTTGACAGTCATATAAGGAAGTTTTTATAAGGTGCGTGTGAAAAGTTCAGTGACAGGTCTCATAAAATGAAGAAAACTGTCTCGAGTCACAAACAAAATACCTACACTGGCCTTCAGTGTAATCAATGTTAGCTAAAACACACTTCTGATAACAGTTATATAGCTGTAACTCCTCATACTTTCCCGGCGAGATCTTGACATGAGGAATAATAAGGTCTACTGCCGGGTGTTTGTGTCGCTCAGGCACAATATTAAGGCCACGTAACTCATTGCCTTCTTCAGGTGCTACCTGAGACTGCCGTATTGGAGGATCTTGTCCAGTATTTATGCCCAGAGGGTGCTGGGTGCTCTCTTTGCCGACCGACCTGTGGCAGCTGTCTGAGGCCCCTTTCGTATAGGGCGCTCCGTACGCCGTCCATGCTCGCCTCGCGCTGCTGGTTAGGTGTTGTCTCTTCTCTGGTGCTTCGTCGGACGTCGGCGCCCGCGACGTCCACCATCTGCCGTTGTGGCAGCTGTCTGAGGCCCGTCTCGTATAGGGCGCTCCGTACGCGGTCCGCGCACGCCTGACGCTGCTTATTAGGTGTTGTCTCTTCTCTGGAGCTTCGTCGGACGTCCGCGCCTGCGTCGTCCACCGTCTGCTGTTGTGTCAGCTGTCTCAGGCCCATCTCATGTAGGACGCTCCGTATGCGGTCCGCGCTCGCCTGGCGCTGCTTATGAGGTGTTGTCTCTTCTCTGGTGTTCCGTCGGACGTCTGCGCCCACCTCGTCCACCATCTGCCGTTGTGGCAGCTGTCTGAGGCCCGTCTCGCGTAGGGCGCTCCGTACACGGTCCACACTCGCCACGATCTGCTGGTTAGGTGTTGTCTCTTCTCTGGTGCTTCGTCGGAAGTCCGCGCCCGCGTCGTCCACCATCTGCCGTTGTGGCAGCTGTCTGAGGCCTGTCTCGTATAGGGCGCTCCGTACGCGCTCCGCGCTCGCCTGACGCTGCTTATGAGGTGTTGTCTCTTCTCTGGTGCTTCGTCAGACGTCCGCGCCCGCGTCGTCCACCATCTGCCAATGTGGCAGCTCTCTGAGGCCCGTCTCGAATAGGGCGCTCCGTACGCGGTCCGTGCTCGCCTGACGCTGCTTATTAGGTGTTGTCTCTTCTCTGGAGCATCGTCGGACGTCCGCGCCCGCGTCGTCCACCATCTGCCGTTGTGGCAGCTGTCTGAGGCCCGTCTCGTATAGGGCGCTCCGTACGCGGTCCGCGCTCGCCTGGCGCTGCTTGTTAGGTGTTGTCTCTTCTCTGCTGTTCCGCCGGACGTCTGCGCCCACGTCGTCCACCATCTGCCGTTGTGGCAGCTGTCTGATGCTTGTCTCGCGTAGGGAACTCCGTACGCGGTCCGCACTCGCCTCTCGCTGCTGGTTAAGTGTTGTCTCTTCTCTAGTGCTTCGTCGGACGTCCGCACCCACGTCGTCCACCATCTGCCGTTGTGGCAGCTGTCTGAGGCCCGTCTCGTATAGGGCGCTCCGTACGCGGTCCGCGCACGCCTGTTGCTGCTTATTAGGTGTTGTCTCTTCTCTGGAGCTTCGTCGGACGTCCGCGCCTGCGTCGTCCACCATTTGCCGTTGAGGCAGCTGTCTGAGGCCCGTCTCGTACAGGGCGCTCCGTACGCGGTCCGCGCTCGCCTGGCGCTGCTTATGAGGTGTTGTCCCTACTCTGGTGTGCCGTCGGACGTCTGCGCCCACGTCGTCCACCATCTGCCGTTGTGGCAGCTGTCTGATGCCCGTCTCGCGTAGGGCGCTCCGTACACGGTCCACACTAGCCACGATCTGCTGGTTAGGTGTTGTCTCTTCTCTGGTGCTTCGTCGGAAGTCCGCGCTCGCGTCGTCCACCATCTGCCGTTGTGGCAGCTGTCTGAGGCCCGTCTCGTATAGGGCGCTCCGTACGCGGTCCGCGCTCGCCTGGCGCTGCTTATGAGGTGTTGTCTCTTCTCTGGTCCTTCGTCAGACGTCACCGCCCGCATTGTCCACCATCTGCCAATGGGGCAGCTCTCTGAGGCCCGTCTCGAATAGGGCACTCCGTACGCTGTACGTGCTCGCCTGACGCTGCTTATTAGGTGTTGTCTCTTCTCTGGAGCGTCGTCGGACGTCCGCGCCCGCGTCGTCTACCATCTGCCATTGTGGCAGCTGTCTGAGGCCCGTCTCGTATACGGCGCTCAGTACGCAGTCCGCGATCGCCTGGCGCTTCTTATTAGGTGTTGTCTCTTCTCTGGTGCTTCCTCGGACGTCCGCGCCCGCGTCGTCCACCATCTGCCTTCGTGGCAGCTGTCTGAGGCCCGTCTCATATAGGGCGCTCCGTACGCGGTCCGCGCTCGCCTGGCGCTGCTTGTTAGGTGTTGTCTCTTCTCTGGTGTTCCGTCGGACGTCTGCGACCACGTCGTCCACCATCTGCCGTTGTTGCAGCTGTCTGAGGCCCGTCTCGCGTAGGGCGCTCCGTACGCAGTCCGCACGCGCCTCGCGCTGCTGGTTAGGTGTTGTCTCTTCTCTGGTGCTTCGTCGGACGTCCGCGCGCGCGTCGTCCACCATCTGCCATTGTGGCAGCTGTTCGAGGCCCGTCTCGTATAGGGCACTCCGTACACAGTCCGCGATCGCCTGGCGCTTCTTATTAGGTGTTGTCTCTTCTCTGGTGCTTCGTCGGACGTCCGCGCCCGCGACGCCCACCGTCTGCTGTTGTGGCAGCTGTCTCATGTGGGACGCTCCGTAGGCGGTCCGCGGTCGCCTGCCGCTGCTTGTTACGTGTTGCCTCTTCTCTGGTGTTCCGTCGGACGTCTGCGACCACGTTGTCCACCATCTGCCATTGTTGCAGCTGTCTGAGGCCCGTTTCGCGTAGGGCGCTCCGTACGCAGTCCGCACGCGCCTCGCGCTGCTGGTTAGGTGTTGTCTCTTCTCTGGTGCTTCGTCGGACGTCCGCGCGCGCGTCGTCCACCATCTGCCATTGGGGCAGCTGTTTGAGGCCCGTCTCGTATAGGGCGCTCCGTACGCAGTCCGCGATCGCCTGGCGCTTCTTATTAGGTGTTGTCTCTTCTCTGGTGCTTCGTCCTACGTCCGCGCCCGCGACGTCCACCGTCTGCTGTTGTGGCAGCTGTCTCATGTAGGATGCTCCGTATGCGGTCCGCGGTCGCCTGCCGCTGCTTGTTAGGTGTTGTCTCTTCTCTGGTTTTCCGTCGGACGTCTGCGACCACGTCGTCCACCATCTGCCGTTGTTGCAGCTGTCTGAGGCCTGTCTCGCGTAGGGCGCTCCGTACGGAGTCCGCACGCGCCTCGCGCGGCTTGTTAGGTGTTGTCTCTTCTCTGGTGCTTCGTCGGACGTCAGCGCCCGCCTCGTCCACCATTTGCCGTTGAGGCAGCTGTCTGAGGCCCGTCTCGTATAGGGCGCTCCGTACGCGGTCCGCGCTCTCCTGGCGCTGCTTGTTAGGTGTTCTCTCTTCTCTGGTGCTTCGTCGGACGTCCGCGCCCGCGTCGTCCACCATCTGCCGTTGTGGCAGCTGTCTGAGGCCCGTCTCGTATAGGGCGCTCCGTACGCGGTCCGCGCTCGCCTGGCGCTGCTTGTTAGGTGTTGTCTCTTCTCTGCTGTTCCGCCGGACGTCTGCGCCCACGTCGTCCACCATCTGCCGTTGTGGCAGCTGTCTGATGCTTGTCTCGCGTAGGGAACTCCGTACGCGGTCCGCACTCGCCTCTCGCTGCTGGTTAAGTGTTGTCTCTTCTCTAGTGCTTCGTCGGACGTCCGCGCCCACGTCGTCCACCATCTGCCGTTGTGGCAGCTGTCTGAGGCCCGTCTCGTATAGGGCGCTCCGTACGCGGTCCGCGCACGCCTGTTGCTGCTTATTAGGTGTTGTCTCTTCTCTGGAGCTTCGTCGGACGTCCGCGCCTGCGTCGTCCACCATTTGCCGTTGAGGCAGCTGTCTGAGGCCCGTCTCATACAGGGCGCTCCGTACGCGGTCCGCGCTCGCCTGGCGCTGCTTATGAGGTGTTGTCCCTACTCTGGTGTGCCGTCGGACGTCTGCGCCCACGTCGTCCACCATCTGCCGTTGTGGCAGCTGTCTGATGCCCGTTTCGCGTAGGGCGCTCCGTACACGGTCCACACTAGCCACGATCTGCTGGTTAGGTGTTGTCTCTTCTCTGGTGCTTCGTCGGAAGTCCGCGCTCGCGTCATCCACCATCTGCCGTTGTGGCAGCTGTCTGAGGCCCGTCTCGTATAGGGCGCTCCGTACGCGGTCCGCGCTCGCCTGGCGCTGCTTATGAGGTGTTGTCTCTTCTCTGGTGCTTCGTGAGACGTCCGCGCCCGCATTGTCCACCATCTGCCAATGGGGCAGCTCTCTGAGGCCCGTCTCGAATAGGGCACTCCGTACGCGGTACGTGCTCGCCTGACGCTGCTTATTAGGTGTTGTCTCTTCTCTGGAGCGTCGTCGGACGTCCGCGCCCGCGTCGTCCACCATCTGCCATTGTGGCAGCTGTCTGAGGCCCGTCTCGTATACGGCGCTCAGTACGCAGTCTGCGATCGCCTGGCGCTTCTTATTAGGTGTTATCTCTTCTCTGGTGCTTCCTCGGACGTCCGCGCCCACGTCGTCCACCATCTGCCGTTGTGGCAGCTGTCTGAGGCCCGTCTCATATAGGGCGCTCCGTACGCGGTCCACGCTCGCCTGGCGCTGCTTGTTAGGTGTTGTCTCTTCTCTGGTGTTCCGTCGGACGTCTGCGACCACGTCGTCCACCATCTGCCGTTGTTGCAGCTGTCTGAGGCCCGTCTCGCGTAGGGCGCTCCGTACGCAGTCCGCACGCGCCTCGCGCTGCTGGTTAGGTGTTGTCTCTTCTCTGGTGCTTCGTCCGACGTCTGCGCGCGCGTCGTCCACCATCTGCCATTGTGGCAGCTGTTTGAGGCCCGTCTCGTATAGGGCGCTCCGTACGCAGTCCGCGATCGCCAGGCGCTTCTTATTAGGTGTTGTCTCATCTCTGGTGCTTCGTCGGACGTCCGCGCCCGCGACGTCCACCGTCTGCTGATGTGGTAGCTGTCTCATGTAGGACGCTCCGTATGCGGTCCGCGGTCGCCTGCCGCTGCTTGTTAGGTGTTGTCTCTTCTCTGGTGTTCCGTCGGACGTCTGCGACCACGTCGTCCACCATCTGCCGTTGTTGCAGCTGTCTGAGGCCCGTCTCGCGTAGGGCGCTCCGTACGCAGTCCGCACGCGCCTCGCGCTGCTGGTTAGGTGTTGTCTCTTCTCTGGTGCTTCGTCGGACGTCCGCGCGCGCGTCGTCCACCATCTGCCATCGTGGCAGCTGTTTGAGGCCCGTCTCGTATAGGGCGCTCCGTACGCAGTACGCGATCGCCTGGCGCTTCTTATTAGGTGTTGTCTCTTCTCTGGTGCTTCGTCCTACGTCGGCGCCCGCGACGTCCACCGTCTGCTGTTGTGGCAGCTGTCTCATGTAGGACGCTCCGTATGCGGTCCGCGGTCGCCTGCCGCTGCTTGTTAGGTGTTGTCTCTTCTCTGGTGTTCCGTCGGACGTCTGCGACCACGTCGTCCACCATCTGCCGTTGTTGCAGCTGTCTGAGGCCCGTCTCGCGTAGGGCGCTCCGTACGCAGTCCGCACGCGCCTCGCGCTGCTGGTTAGGTGTTGTCTCTTCTCTGGTGCTTCGTCGGACGTCAGCGCCCGCGTCGTCCACCATTTGCCGTTGAGGCAGCTGTCTGAGGCCCGTCTCGTATAGGGCGCTCCGTACGCGGTCCGCGCTCTCCTGGCGCTGCTTGTTAGGTGTTCTCTCTTCTCTGGTGCTTCGTCGGACGTCCGCGCCCGCGTCGTCCACCATCTGCCGTTGTGGCAGCTGTCTGAGGCCCGTCTCGTATAGGGCGCTCCGTATGCGGTCCGCGCTCGCCTGGCGCTGCTTGTTAGGTGTTCTCTCTTCTCTGGTGCTTCGTCGGACGTCCGCGCGCGCGTCGTCCACCATCTGCCATCGTGGCAGCTGTTTGAGGCCCGTCTCGTATAGGGCGCTCCGTACGCAGTACGCGATCGCCTGGCGCTTCTTATTAGGTGTTGTCTCTTCTCTGGTGCTTCGTCCTACGTCCGCGCCCGCGACGTCCACCGTCTGCTGTTGTGGCAGCTGTCTCATGTAGGACGCTCCGTATGCGGTCCGCGGTCGCCTGCCGCTGCTTGTTAGGTGTTGTCTCTTCTCTGGTGTTCCGTCGGACGTCTGCGACCACGTCGTCCACCATCTGCCGTTGTTGCAGCTGTCTGAGGCCCGTCACGCGTAGGGCGCTCCGTACGCAGTCCGCACGCGCCTCGCGCTGCTGGTTAGGTGTTGTCTCTTCTCTGGTGCTTCGTCGGACGTCAGCGCCCGCGTCGTCCACCATTTGCCGTTGAGGCAGCTGTCTGAGGCCCGTCTCGTATAGGGCGCTCCGTACGCGGTCCGCGCTCTCCTGGCGCTGCTTGTTAGGGTTCTCTCTTCTCTGGTGCTTCGTCGGACGTCCGCGCCCGCGTCGTCCACCATCTGCCGTTGTGGCAGCTGTCTGAGGCCCGTCTCGTATAGGGCGCTCCGTACGCGGTCCGCGCTCGCCTGGCGCTGCTTGTTAGGTGTTCTCTCTTCTCTGGTGCTTCGTCGGACGTCCGCGCCCGCGTCGTCCACCATCTGCCGTTGTGGCAGCTGTCTGAGGCCCGTCTCGTATAGGGCGCTCCGTACGCTGTCCGCGCTCGCCTGGCGCTGCTTGTTAGGTGTTCTCTCTTCTCTGGTGCTTCGTCGGACGTGCGCGCCCGCGTCATGCACTATCTGCCGCTGTGGCAGCTGTCTGAGGCCCGTCTCGTATAGGGCGCTTTGTACGCGGTCCGCGCTCGCCTTGCGCTGCTTATTAGGTGTTTTCTCTTCTCTGGTGCTTCGTCGGACGTCCGTGCCCGCGTCGTCCACCATCTGCCATTGTGGCAGCTGTCTGAGGCCCGTCTCGCATAGGGCGCTCTGTACGCGGTCCGCGCTCGCCTGGCGCTGCTTATTAGGTGTTGTCTCTTCTCTGGGGTTCTGTCGGACGTCCGCGCCGGCGTCGTCCACCATCTGCCGTTGTGGCAGTTGTCTGAGGCCTGTCTCGTATAGGGCGCTCCGTACGCGGTCCCCGCTCGCCTGGCGCTGCTTGTTAGGTGTTGTCTCTTCTCTGGGGTTCCGTCAGACGTCTGCGCCCACCTCGTCCACCGTCTGCCGTTGTGGCAGCTGTATGAGGCGCGTCTCGCGTAGGGCGCTCTGTACGCGGTCCGCACTCGCCTCGCACTTCTGGTTAGGTGTTGTCTCTTCTCTGGTGCTTCGTCGGACGTCCGCGCCCGCGTCGTCCACCATCTGCCGTTGTGGCAGCTCTCTGAGGCCCGTCTCATATAGGGCGCTCCGTACGCGGTCCGCGCTCGCCTGGCGCTGCTTGGTAGGTGTTGTCTCTTCTCTGGTGTTCCGTCGGACGTCCGCGCCTGCGTCGTCCACCATCTGCTGTTTTAGCAGCTGTCTGAGGCCCTTCTCACGTAGGGCACTCTGTACGCGGTCCTCACTCGCCTGACGCTCCTGGTTAGGTGTTGTCTCTTCTCTGGTGCTTCGTTCGACGCCCGCGCCCGCGTCGTTCACCATCTGCCGTGGTGGCAGCTCTCTGAGGCCCGTCTCATATAGGGCGCTCCGTACGCGGTCCTCGCTCGCCTGGTGCTGCTTGTTCGGTGTTGTCTCTTCTCTGGTGCTTCGTCGGACGTCCGCGCCCGCGTCGTCCACCATCTGCCGTCGTGGCAGCTCTCTGAGGCCCGTCTCATATAGGGCGCTCCGTACGCGGTCCGCGATCGCCTGGCGCTGCTTGTTAGGTGTTGTCTCTTCTCTGGTGTTCCGTCGGTCGTCCGCTCCCGCTTTGTCCAGCATCTGCTGTTGTAGCAGCTGTCTGAGTCCCGTTTCGGGTAGGGCACTCCGTATGTGGTCCGCGCTCGCCTGGTGCTGCTTGTTTGGTTTTGTCTCTTCTCTGGTGCTCCGTCGGACGTCCGCGCCCGATTCGGTCGTCATCTGTGGTCATACCAACTCTCAGAGGCCTGTCCCGTGTTGTGAGCTCCATTCGCTGTCCGCGCCCGTCCGACACTGCTCCTCAGGTTTTGGCACTTCCCTGTTGCTCCGACGGTCGTCCACGCCCTGTTCGTCCATCGGTCATGGTGGGTGTCAGAGGCCTGGGAGTTTTGTTCGCGGTCTGCGCCCGCCTGGCGCTGCTCCTGTGGTATCACTACTTCTTGATGAGTTTCTTGGTTCCTCTCGTTGGGCCCTGTTAGTTTCGAGAGCCAGACTCCACGCCGAGCTGGGCTGGTAACTTTTGACTCAGTTTATTAGGTTGTCTGTGACCTTGACCTCGATGGCTTCCTGTATGACACTGTCCCAAAATCTTGGCGTCTTTGGTACAAGTTTGGTGTTGTTGTAGTCCATTGAGTGACTGAGCTCCAGACAGTGCTCCGCTATGGCTGATTTGGTTGCCTGTCCGAATCTGGTGTGCCTCTGGTGTTCTTCGCACCTGACGTCCACTCTCCTGGTTGTTTAGCCAATGTATGACTTTCCACACTGGCACGGGATGCTGTGAAGGCCTGGTTTACGTATTCCCAGGTCGTCCTTCACACTCCCTAGCATTGTCCCAATTTTGGAGAGTGGACAGAAGATACTCTTTATATCTTATTTTGAAAGAATTCTGCTGATCCTTGCAGAAATAGGTCCAGCATATGACAGGTATGCCACCTTCTTCGCCTCCTCTGGGTCCTCTTCTGTACCCTGTTGGCTGTTGGGAACTGTCAGCAAATATTTTCTTGTGGAATCACTTGAAACACCGTGCTCACGCGCAAAGCTGCGAAATGTAGTAATTTCAGGACTAATGTAAAGCGTGGAAACAAAAGCAAGTCTGCCGACACCAAATCTGTAGAATAAGGAGCGTGTTGACGAACAGTCACCTCGCGTTTGTGCGAGGAAGTTGAGCACACAGTCATTGCGGATATCCAACAATGCATGACCACAGCGCTTCGAGCGACTGCACAAGAAGCATTTACTGCCAGTTTCCAACAGCTTTACAACAGATGTCAGAAGTATGTTGTACCCATGGTGATTACTTTGAATGCCAGTGAAGCTATTTTGTTTGAAACTCCCGTTTCCTTCATTTCCTGAGGCCGTATACTGAAATTTTCAGATGCACTTTGAAGTTCCCTAAGCTGGGAAAATGAAGGAGGTATGCGTATTAATGGATCATGCCATAATCATCATCGTTTTTCTGCTGACATTGAATATAATGGGAATGAAGACTTTCTCGACGAATTACACTGATGAAGTCTTCTCGGATTTTTAGCCGAGTGGTGCAGTCGTGTGGTCGCACTGTCGCAACAATTCGACTTGTATCCTGCTCGCCGTCTTCAGGCGAAGTGTCGGGCTTACGTCTTTTTTTTCGCATTTCGCATTTCACGAGGACCGAATGGAAGGTGGGTAGATGGTATTAGAAGACATGCCGGAGGAACGCGAAGCCCCTAATGGTTGGGAACGTCTAGAGAAGATATTCGTCCAACAGTGGAGTGCTGCTGATAATTATGAATTCACGTCCTGTCTCACACGCTCTCCTTCCCCCCCACCCCCCCTTCTCCTCAGACACATACCATACACCTGCTGCGAATAGTCTAAATGGTTCAAATGGCTCTGAACACTATGGGACTCAACTTCTGAGGTCATCAGTCCCCAAGAACTTAGAACTAATTAAATCAATCTAACCTAAGGACATAACACACATCCATGCCCGAGGCAGGTTTCGAACCTGCGACCGTAGCGGCTGCGCGGTTCCAGACTGAAGCGCCTAGAGCTGCTCGGCCACAACGGCCGGCTGCGAGTAGTCCTCCTTCCCACTTGTCTCACGGTTATGTGAGGTAAACGCATTTAGTAGAGAGTAATTTTTTCATAGGAACAGATTATTACCATTTTGTGAGGAACAGATTATTACCATTTTGAAAGAAATCTCCACATGATGAACGATGTCTTTCTCGGAATTTCCGCCGGCCGCTGTGGCCATTCGGTTCTAGGTGCATCAGTCTGGAACCGCGCTGCTGCTATGGTCGCAGGTTCGAATCCTGCCTCGGGCATGGATGTGTGTGATGTTCATAGGTTAGTTAGGTCTAAGTAGTTCTAAGTCTATGGGACTGATGACCTCAGATGTTAAGTCCCATAGTGCTTAGAGCCAATTGAACCATTTGAACCATTTGGAGTTTCCCTTTAGACCTCTCGACGAAGTCCGCCTAACTCAGCTGATCAAATGGATCCATCGCAATTTACATATAACTTTTTTACTTTTTATGTGTGTATTTTAGTTGAATCACATTCCAGTGGTCCCACGAAGAGAACTCTTTCGGATGTAGAAAGTCTTCAAAGCTAGTGAGTTTGACCATTCAATCTCCAAAGTACTAACGGCAGTCTATGATGAATTTGGCATAGAACTTTCGTTTCACAGAAAGAGTAGTCACTAAAGCTGCAAAAATGAATAAAAGAATAATTAACATTCAAGTGAAGCCTTTTGAAATAATTATTAGCTTGACATTGGCACTTTGGCAGCTGATCGATTACGTTGATGCGCAGTAGCGCAGTCCCTGTGTAGATTTAGAATGCATCTTTAAGATATATCATTATATACCGAAGAGGTGTTAAAATTCAACAGTTATAATAAAGCCGATGAGATGTAATCTGTACATGATTTACAACATTTATCATGCCAAAAACAACTGTTGGCTGCTTGGGTTACGCGCATGTGAAATATGGAAGGCATTCCAGGAGACTGCTGAAATTCTTCTTGCTGCGTTACCTCAGTATTTGTGTTTTGCTTGTAATTTCAGACTTTTCGTTGAAACCAAACCAAATAAACTTCGTGGCTGTTTTGGCTTTCTTACCACATTTGTGCAGCAGTAAAGTGTGAGAGAGTAAGTCAACTATCATAGCGGAGTCACTAAGTATGGTGCCATGTTTACAGAGGAAGCTGCCCATCCCCTGGAAGAAGCTGCTGTCTACGCCCGGTCTATGGGGGTGCGCCTCTATGCACTTCGGCATCGGGTGGACATTCTTCGCGCTGCTCACATGCGGGCCTACCTATCTGGCCAACATCCTGCATTTCAACATCTCCAGTGTAAGTCAGCCCACTCTCTGAAATACACACACACAACACACACACACACACACACACACACACATACACACACAAGCACCCATGCTCTGTGTCTACACATTAGTCTTAAATCTCTTTTAGTTTACAAAGCACGTTTCCTCAGTTAGTGTAAGACTATGCTAAATTTTTACTGGTAGAAATTTAAATCTTTGTCAGTTAGCTAAGGAACGTCCGCGCTGGTCAGCGCGGCAGAATGTCAATCCTAAGGGGCCCGGGATCTATTCCCGGCTGGGTCGGTGATTTTCTCCGCTCAGGAACAGGGTGCTGTGTTGTTCTAATCATCATCATTTCATCCCCATCGATGCGCAAGTTGCCGAAGTCGCGTCAAATCGAAAGACTTGCACCAGGCGAGTGGTCTACGTGACGGGAGGCCCTAGTCACACGACATTTTTTTAGCTAAGGAGCGGGATGTCGAGACTTCCATGCTCCGACTAGAAGAAAATGCATCTTGGCAGACGATGAAGGCTGTTCTCCGTCGACGCCTTAAGATACCATCGCTTCAAGGTGGATATTTTAAGAGGAGCCAAATGGCTAGGCCAACACTCTGGCCGACGTCTTCGCCAAAAATTTACGCTTTCCGCGAAATAAGCTCACTTACAAGTGGTCGAGGAGCCGCTTCAGCTTTGCCTGTACAGGCTGTAGGCGACCTGATGGACACAGTCATTCTTGATGACGTGGATCATCGCCTTCGCTCCCTTAATGATAGATAAGCTCCAGGAAGTGAATAGCAACATCTAAAGTAGCTGTCTCCCAACGAAACCACCTACACTATAGCTCTTTTCAGTGGAGCACTCTGTACAGGTTACTATCCAGTGGCAGGGAAACCTGCCGCTATAGTGGCCCCACCAAAGGTGAACAACTATTTGCGCCTTCCAAGGAATTGTCGAACAATTACTGCTGGTGATCTCAAAAGTATTTGAGAGGCTTTTCATGTAGAGACTGTTGGGGCACATGCAAGTGCAATACATTATTCGAGGTTGCTTGGTTGATTTGGAGGAGGGGACCAAACAGCAAGGTCATCGGTCCCATCGAATTAGGGAACCATGGGGAAGGAAGTCAGCCGTGCCCTTTCAAAGGAACCGTCCCGGTATTTGCTTGAAGCGATTTCGGAAAATCATGGAAAACCTATATCAGGATGGCCGCACGCGGGTTTGAACCATCGTCTTCCCGAATGCGAGTCCACTATGCTAATCACTGCGCCACCTCCCTCAGTACGTTATTCCATGGAGTAGAGTTTCAGCGCAGCAACTCCACAACCAAACAACTTCTACGGATATGTAGAAGGCAATGGATGCAATGGAGCACCTTGAATTCTCAGGATTCGACTTCCTGGATGTAGCCCTTTCTTTCAATATCGTGTGAAATGGCAGCCTCCTCTTCAATCTTTATTAATCGTGGGACCCCTGCGTCTCACGTCAGTCTGCTTGATACATGCCTCCAAGAAAAGCGTTCCACATGAGGTCTCTGCAGACTACAATATCAGTTGTGGTGTGCCGCAAGGTTCAATGCTGGGGCCAATCCTCTACACTCTTTCCACAGCCACATTGGCAATTGTAGACTGAATGTAGCTCGCACTATATGCAGACGACACGGCTGTCTTCTGTTGGAGCATTAACATCCTGCAGATTGACTGTCACCAATAAGGCAGTTGATCACATAACCACATGGACACTGAAGTAGCGTCTGGTTTCAACGTAGAAAGAAGGCCGCTGTTACTATCACTCTTCTATACGTATTGGCCATCTACAGTCTGTGCACTCTCATGGAAACACAATGTGAAGGAGCAGGACTACGCGTTATCTCGACACCACGTAGGTCACTCGCATCAGTACATGCAATAATTGCTGCAGAAAGTGCCGGATCTCCACTTTGCTCCCATATGTAGAAGCCAACAGAACATCTCGGCGTCACTCTGTTTAAGTTGCTTCCACGACCGGTCCTCCAGTGAGTCGTCCTAGTGTGACGTAATGCAGCGAACTCACACATCCAGTTGCTACTTGCATACGATATCAACCAAGGGACCCCCTCGCAGCGGCATTTGATCATCTCACCGACAGACCAATCCCCCCCCCCCCCCCCTGCCTCCCTCACCTCCCCACCCCAGACGGGTGGGTTTCCAATGAAACGCACAGATTGTCTTTATCAGAAAGTGTGGCAGTCACAGAGTCGTCATATCCAGGCACGTGGGGCCAAAATAGATGATAGTACCCATGTAAGATAGCCAGATTTGGTGACAAGACCACAAGCAACTGACGAGTGGACTGGTTAAGGGAACCACAACAAGTCATAGACTAGTCAAAATGGAAACAAAAGCCGGAATGTTACGATTTTCAGAACAATCAGAGCATGCAGACGAATTTCTGCAATGATTCAGCCACTAATCTTACCCTTCTGAATGTAGGTTAAAGAAGGGAAATTGTGCCTTTACTCGCAAGTTGTTGAGCTTCTAATATACAAATAACAGTGCTACCTCATTGACCATTCGTGGCAGCTGAAACTGTACGTCGCACATATCGCGGTTACCGCTCTTGCAGTAGAGAATCAGCGGTAGAAGATTTGAGTCGGTCTCTGAAAAATGCTCAGGTGACACAATCAGGAAGACAGTTATCAGAGTTCGAGGTCAATTAAATAGCACAATCTGTGGTGATATCTCGCTGTCGGCTGTATTCCTAGTCGCTGGGACGAGAGAGCCTTTGTGAAGCTCGCTAAGTACGGACAGGCGACAGTGGCTCTGACGAGGAATGGTCCAATCCGACATGTCGAAACCTACTCTGAAATTTTTCTCACAGGAAGAATACACTCAAGAAATACAGCGCGGCTGGTCCCGGCGGAGGTTCGAGTCCTCACTCGGGCATGGGTGTGTGTGTTTGTCCTTTTAATTTAGGTTAAGTAGTGTGTAAGCTTAGGGACTGATGACCTTAGCAGTTACGTCCCATAAGATTTCACAAACATTTTAAAACAAAAAAGAAATACACTGCCAGAACTTAAGCTGCTAAGCCGTACTGCAGGTATTTTTTTAAAAAATATCGAAGTTACTGATTTCTGCCGCAAGGAGAACCGCTTATAGCAGCGGTTCGTACAGCCCTACCTGTCCGGCGCGCGTCAGCGAGTAAGCAGACGTAGCGCCCCGTAGCGGGAAGTCCGAAGTTCAGACACGCGAAGTTTAAGCACTTCAACCACACCTAAAATGTTTCAAATCATTAATTTATTTTGAATAACTTGCAGTTCATATAGACAACTAAGCTGCTGCAGATGTCATTGTTACATAACTGACTAGAAAATCAAGACGGTGTGTGATGTTACATTAAAGGCGACTTTCATCTATCGGGACTTAAATTTGTTGACAGGAAATATTTTATTACAATTACTGTAGAATAGTTATTATGAAAACTTTTGAATAATGTATATTTTACTAACAATGAAACGGTTCCTTGTTTGTTTCCTGCAGTCGTCACAAAAATAAGCCTACGATGTGTCTATTCAATGACGAAAACAAATACTTTCCTTACACCAGCGCATCTGATAAAAGGAACATTAATGCTTGCAGGCATTTTACAATAATTGTTAGTTATATTTATTCAACATTGAGATGGAGTACGATATGGACGAGAACTGAATGTAGTGCTGCGTACCAGGCATACTTGATTAAATTCGTAAAATGTGGTGATGCAAACTGACAATGCACAAATGACTGTCGTTTAACAATACTATCAGAATTTTTATTTGCCCGATAGGTTTTTAAAAAACACTGTGGAAATATTTCTTCATCGAGAGGCTGGATCACACTGTTAGTTCCGGGTGGAATCCAAATAATATTAGCAGTCTTTTCGTCGTCCTCCTAAAGAGAGAGATGTTGCTATGCGCAGGCCAAGAGTCCAACAAAAGCAATGAATCAATTTCTGCAGCTATATGAAAACGTTTCCGCTGTAATATTGAAAATTATTCTCCATTTTTCTCGATTTTGCTACGTCGATTACAAGGTTTTTGCAACTAAACAGTTCTTCGTTTAAAATTTTTAGTCATAATGTGCCTTGAGGATCGTGAAGACAGAAACATTAATCCACCGAAACAGCTGCACAGATGAGTCTTTTTTTTTTCGCTCGAAATGATAAAGTGCGGTTTGCACTGAGATCTTGCATGAAACCTTACTAATTGCTTTCATTCACAGCATTTTAAGAGGTAACAAGAAACTTCATCTTCACGATCGCTACGAATTTGTGTATATAATTACATGTTTATGACATCTCTACATATTTACTTAAAAAAACGGTAATTTTGCGACTTCCTTTTCTATATAATTTCTTTGATCTGTGTAACCAGAGGGCACAGTCTCAGAGCCCTCCCTCGGTAGGTACACTGAGTATTATGAGCATTCTAATACTTTCGAATAGTCTTTCTTTCACACTTCTGCGAATTTCATTTTGTCGCAATATTTTATACTTTATAAGGTTTCCTTCATTTGTACAACTCACGTTCAGATTTTACGAAACGAAACTGGCTTTGCACACTACTTCACTTTATGTGCTTTGTCTCTCCTTCGTTTAACCAAAAAATTTTCAGCCTTTTCTTTGTCACTAAAATCTGTTAATATATAGTTCTTCTTTGAGCTTGAAAGGTGCTGTATTATTGTTCTGGACTTCAATTAGCACAACAATCATCATTCGAGCCATAATTCACAGAAGTGTCAGAATTACTTCCTGTTTTTTCTAAAGTTTACGCAATTTCGTACGAAATGTCGACACAATTAGAATGAACTGTCAAGAAATTATCTAATAAAATAACACGAGTAGGTCTCCAGGACAAATTCGATTGCGTACCATATTCTCCATATTTCATTTTTCCAAAGCTTAGAACATTGTTGGATTTCACATTGCTGGGAGTCCGCCCCCGGTAGCTGAGTGGTCAGCGCGACAGACTGTCAATCCTAAGGGCCCGGCTTCGATTCCCGGCTGGGTCGGAGATTTTCTCCACTCAGGGACTGGGTGTTGTGTTGTCCTGATCATCATCATTTCATCCTCATCGACGCGCAAGTCGCCGAAGTGGCGGCAAATCGAAAGACTTGCACCAGACGAGCGGTCTACCCGACGGGAGGCCCTCGTCACACGACATTTCATTTTACATTACTGTGAAACTCTGGAACCTTCACAATGACGGATGCTATTAGCAAGCATATTCGAAAAAAACACAAAGGAAACTGATGGTTTCGTTTCAATTCTTAACACTTAGCGATACCGGAAAGGGATTGCTAATTACTACTATTTAAATGAGTTGTGAATTCTGGTGAATAGTAACAGTGAGAAAATGTTACAGAGAAACTAACGAAGACTGAAATTCTCTTTACAAGTTACGATCGCATAATGCCATGCTATCTGTTTACCGATGAGCTGACAACTAACGATGTGCGGCTGCCTTGTTGAGCATGCACTGCCTTAGAAATTGGAAACATTCCCTTTAATTACTCGTTGTTTCAGTCCGTTATCTATGGCGCTAGCGTCATGGAATTTGTGGGACCGCATTGATGCAAACACTTCGTTTGTATCTCAAAACTAATGCGATGACACTGCTGAATTGTTGAAATTTTAGTTGAGCTGAATTTGATAAAACCGTTATATTAAAAGACAGTTGACTTCCTGCTATGAAGTAAAATATATGGTCTATATTTTACATATTTGTTTATAACACGAACCGTCAATGAAGCTACGCAAATTTCTTGGAAATACATTTTATACTACAGACAATACATTTTAGAAGATACTTCGTGAGGCTCATTAATTTCCTCTCAGGAGAAACAACAAATGTATTCAGCGTAACCCGGTCCTTTGCCTACGATCTGAAAGCAGATAGTGTGGCTTATTATCACCACGTTCAATAAAAGTTACTGCACTTTATGCCTCAAAGCATATGTTACATAAAAAGATGGTAGTAAAATATTACAATTTAACTTCCTCTTCATTACCTATTTTCAATGTTTAGCATCTAATGCAGTGCGGAAGACTTTCTTTTTGCATACTAATGACACTGTAAGTTGAAACTCTATCCATGACTTACTATACGAAAGTATTATTCCCAAGAATAAACTTACAGAAATGATGTAGCACTTGATGTAGTACAGAAACTCCGAGCCTACATAGGAAGTATGGTTTCATGTTACTGATTGTGTTTGAGGGAACATCCTATGCTACAGATAAATGCTAATCTACCGGGTGATCAAAAAGTCAGTATAAATTTGAAAACTGAATAAATCACGGAATAATGTAGATAGAGAGGTACAAATTGACACACATGCTTGGAATGCCATGGGGTTTTATTAGAACCAAAAAAAGTTCAAAAAATGTGCGACAGATGGCGTTTCATCTGATCAGAATAGCAATAATTAGTGTAACAAAGTAAGACAGCTTCATCTTATCAGAATAGCAATAATTAGCATAAGAAAGTAAGACAACGCAAAGATGATGTTCTTTACAGGAAATGCTCAATATGTCCACCATCATTCCTCAACAATAGCTGTAGTCGAGGAATAATGTTGTGAACAGCACTGTAAAGCATGTCCGGAGTTATGGTGAGGCATTGGCGTCGGATGTTGTCTTTCAGCATCCCAAGAGATGTCGGTCGATCACGATACACTTGCGACTTGAGGTAACCCCAAAGCCAATAATCGCACTGACTCAGGTTTGGAGACCTGGGAGGCCAAGCATGACGAGAGTGGCGGCTGAGCACACGATCATCACCAAACGACGCACGCAAGAGATCTTTCACGCGTCTAGCAATATGGGGTGGTTCTAACAAAACCCCATGTCATTCCAAGCATGAGTGTCAATTTTTACCTCTCTATCTACATTATTCCGTGGTTTATTAAGTTTTCAAATTTATACTGACTTTTTGATCACCCGGTATAACCCACTATGCTTCCTATACGTAGCCATACAGTTTATTAACTTTCTTGGAATGTTTCTCCGTATTTAATGGTTACGCGGTTGGCCGACTCTTTTTATTAAATGCAGACGGTTCTCGAACGTTAAGTACATGGTTCTGGCGGCTAAAATACAAGTTTATCAGCTGATAGTATTTGGATGTTTTGTTGCTTTGCAGAACGCCGCCCTGTCTGCGATCCCCTACATAATGGGCGGCTCCGCCAGCGTCGTTTTCAGTTGGATACTCGACTACCTGATCAGCAACAAGATTGTGTCCAAGATGAACGGCTACCGCATCTTCAATGGAATCAGTGAGTGAAAAGAATATTTCCATCAATCAAAACTGTTGTTATGAAGTTCTATTCTGGCCTTACCAACTGGTTGTCTCTAACGACTTTACTCTTTCATTTTGCAATTTGTTTATCTACACTTGTCAGTGTACCTCATTTCTAATATTGTCACATGTTCTGTTCCTCCCGAGAAAGACTTCATAAATATATCTTTTTTTCCGGTGATCCATTTCAAGCTGTCTGCATCATGGAACCCCATTTACTTTTGTTCTCACATCATCCCTAATTCATCTTCGACTCTTTTCTTCCATAAGCTCTTCGACAGCTTAAACAATTCATTTGCATCTTTCCTTCCAAATGATTTCTGAACTTCTTTGAACTGATTTTACGCATTATCTGGCTCTATCTTAAAAGATAACTTAAGGTTACCTGGCTATACACTAGAGGCCTTTTTTTGTCCGCTTTACCCCTGCCTTATTGAACTCGGCGTACTTTTGGACAATAGGTGATCCTTCTTCATTGTGTTTTACTGGTATTATTAACAGTTTTTTAACTGGGCTATTATAAATGTTATCATTCCATTCATTTTTGTGTTATGTGGTCCATATTGTAGTTCCCCCTTAACATGAGTCAAGAAATGTCTCAACGTTCAGAGCTCCTGAACTGCCGTGTCCATAACACTTGGACGCTCTTCCTCTTGCTAATTTCTGTACCATCCTGATACATCCCTTGAACGCTGCATTTGTCATTAGCCACTTTCCATGTTCTCTGTACTCTACGTGATCTGAATGAAAGCAAACTTTGCTCACACTGCAGTACGTCTATTGCACAGTTTTCATAGCACAACGATTTTCTCCACTGTATTAATATTGTTGTCGTTGTTGATCTGCTTGTTAATGTGTCTCGTCATACCTAACTTCCTATTTTCTTCTTTATCTCTTACTGTCAGGATTTTTCATCCTATTTTAAACTGATGTAAGCACATTTCCATTAAAACCCATTACAACCGCATATTAACTTGCAAGTATGATTTCCTCCAAATGACAACATCGAAGCAATAAAGCGTAAGATTATTTTCAATGTTTTTGTGTTTCTTGAAGTTTTTCCGGAGTGTTGGGAATTGTAGGAGATTTTGTGATTTCAGCCAGATTACAGAGACATGTAGCTTTGATACTGCAACAGACCACCAACCAACCGCCTCCAGGTGAACTTTATGCCTGATGTCAATAAAGCGACGCGTGCTAGTAACCTCCGGTCGTAAGCGAATTTTTAAATTCTTCGATGGCTCACCCGAGGATGACTGGCAGGTGCCCAGCTGAAATATCGTGGTGTGTATCGAACGACAACCGGCAGAAAGCCCGAAATTTTCTTGAACATGCAGTCGTAAAATTCATCTGAAGAGGACTGCCTGGTTGTCAGCCGAAGCAACGAGGCAAAACGTTGACGTTACGCTGCTGGAATCGTAAAATTCTACGGAACATATTTCTTCTGTTTAGATTGTTTATTTTGGTACATTCATCAGAAACACAAACAAAATACTCTCAAAGTCATTCCACTCCCTTGTCACAAAAGAATATTAAGAGAAGGCATCTTTCGTATCTGCTGTTTTCACAGATCTACCAACAAAGACGTGCACATGATAGAGCCATGGACGTACATGCTCCCTGCAAACATCGTTTATGTTTTTGCTAAAGGCTAGGCAACTGCTGTACTGAAACTGCTATACCGAAATTGCTTCAACATCTTCAGATAATTCGTATAATACATGTTTTCCTTTCTAAAAAAATACTGTCAATTTCAGACAGGGACTGAACTTGATGATGTGGGACCCTGCCCGCTCGTCTCTTATAGGGTGCCTAGGAAGCTGTTTTTTCGGATAGACAGACAACATACAAGCAGATAATAGTAATGGAGTTTATTACAGTAATTGAATTGACAATTCTTAACTTTTCGTTGCTACATGATGGGTCGCAAGCATCTGGCGACATGCAAACAATCAAAGTCCTTTCGCTAAAGCCTGGAACTACGCGACCGCTACGGTCGCAGGTTCGAATCCCGCCTCGAGCATGGTTGTGTGTGATGTTCTTAGGTTAGTTAGGTTTAATTAGTTCTAAGTTCTAGGGGACTGATGACCTCAGCAGTTAAGTCCCATAGTGCTCAGAGCCATTTGAACCATTTGAACCAGAGTCCTTTGATAGATACAATTTCCCTGCAAGCTAATCACACAAGTTCCTAAGTCACTGCTATCGTTCACATCACTGCAGCTCTTCTAGTGCGGCCGAGGCTAGGCTATGCGGCGCGTCGCTCTTATTCTCTTTGTGTAGAGGTCACTCTTGATGTGGCGACGTGCTAGTCAGCGTGCTATTGGCTGCCGTCGTCTCACAGCCCTCTCTGCTGTATCGTTTCTGATCTTCGTGTCGGCGCTTGTCGTTACACTGGAACATATCATAGTGACGAATCTGAACAAAGCAAGATGATCAAATTAACTACTCCCCATTTAAACATAAAAGCACGTCCAACAACAGAATTTGCTATTATGAACCATAATCCACAATAAGAAACAAGCAACACTGCCGGCAGAAGACAAATTTCAAAATATGACATTTCGTCACTTTCACTAAAAACCTGTGTAACGATATGTAAGAAAACATATAATGTAACTTAGGAATAAAAACAAGCTCAGCGAAGTTGGTACAGGCCAGACGAAATATCTTAGGTTATTAAAAACAAAAATAACATGCCTTAACAGACTGCAAACTTAGTTATTACCTATTATTTGTGTAACGATATTTAAGAAAAAAAATTGGCTCTGAGCACTATGCGACTTAACTTCTGAGGTCATCAGTCGCCTAGAACTTAGAACTAATTAAACCTAACTAACCTAAGGTCATCACACACATCCATGCCCGAGGCAGGATTCGAACCTGCGACCGTAGCGGTCGCTGATATTTAAGAAAACATATAATGTAACTTAGGAATAAAAGCTAACTCAGTGAAGTCGGTATGGGCCAGAGGAAATATCTTAGGTTATTAAAAACAAAAATAACATGCATCGACAGACTGCAAACTTATTTATTATTTTTGCAGCAAAGTAAGACAAAGTGACTGAAATCAATCGCCCGAAATACCGACAGTAGCAACACAGAGCGTGTATAGTAACATACATGGGAGAATATTGATTACTAAGCAACGAAACCAACTTAAGATCGATTTCGACAGTTACTGTCGAAACTGAGCCAAGTCTAAGGAACATCAGACAATCATAAACCGAAATACATCGAACACTTTCTATAGTGCAGTATAGACGGCAGTTTCATAACAAAGTTCTGCTGCCGCAATATGCGTACTTCATTACATCAGAAATGGAGATACATAGCAAATGTAGGGCAGGTACTCGAAGCAAGAAGTAATTTCTGTTATCTGTATGGAGTCTCGTCGTGTGGCGCTTGTCCCTGGCAACGTCGCGCCTTTCACCGTGACCACAGCATACAGGTGTGGTGTCTAGTTCATGTTCACATTGAGCGGTTTAGGCCGGATTTACGGTGCTATTCGAATACTATCAAAGCTATATCGTCACCATTCTTCAAGAAAGAAAAATTCGCCCTTCAAGCTAGACACTTTTCGTCCTTTGTAGTTTTTTCGTTTGACGCTTATTTCGTGAGATATTTGGCCCGGTCACTATCAATGGACCACCCTGTAGATATAGGTTTTCCATGGTTTCTCTAAAACGCTAAAGGCAAATGTCTAGATAGTTTTTGTTGAGAAGTACAAGGCCGTTTTCCTTCCCCACCCTTCTCTAATCCTTGCTTGTGCTCCATCGTTGCAGAGTGCTCGGTCTACATAGATAAAATAAGGAATGTCTATTTACAAATGTCTTTGTTTAAAACAATTACTTTCTTTACTCTTCTTTTGGAGCATAACTAGTTTAGAAATATATAATTTTATTGTCAAGAGCACACTGTTGTACATTTACGATAGCCAAAGGTGTCCGTGAAACATTCAACCATAAATAATTAGCTGCAGGAAGACCTGTTTGTACACGTTTCTAACAGAGGCCTGCTTAAAATTCTCTTGGCTATGGTACACGTACCATGGTGTGACCTTGAAAAAATTATGAAGAAAATAGTAAATAAAATGGATGTTGTACAAACACTGTTCAGCTGCGGGCCGAGCACCCTGTATGTAGTTAATCAAACAGAAAACGTTATGTGGGTAACGTAAGATGTAGTCTACTCGATATTCGCTTCTCTCGACAAGCTGAACACAATGCAGTTGTAGCCATATGCTTCCTAGATACCAAGTCATTTGTAAGTTCTGTGGCGCATGTTCGTAATATATAACTGATTAACAAAAATAATGCTTTTGTTACTGAATGTGAATACATTTACATGAGTGACTCTGATTTATAGTCGTATTAAGCTCAACCAAAAATTTTTTATTTTAGAAAAAATAATAAAAGCCTACTACCATCTTTTTAGTATTTCTCTATGGCAGCTTCTTCATCAGGGCTTCTGTTGCTATGAAAAACATTCATTATGTTGTTAATAATCTAGAGACTCTTGTCCGTGGATGCTATAATACATTGTTAATCACTATTTGCGAAACTGAGGTGGTACGTATACAGACTTGCAGAACAAAAATTTGCTAAAATTCCTTTACAGTTCAATCTATTTGTTTTTTCCTTCCCACGTTTGTTCTTTCTTACTACTCACTCTCGTATTATTCAGTCTGGTTGCGCCTATGAGTTCATTATTAACGAACTCTTTAATCTTTCATATTAATTAATAGTTACTGCGTATCATAGAAAATATTTTTGCACATTATAGTTGTATTTATTTCTGCACGAGAGCTACAGGATTGTTAAATAATTCACTTATATTTTCAACCTGTAATATTAATTATTATGTTTAATTTCAACCATTGACAAGGATAGATATCAGTATCGTTCTTTCTGAAGAGCATGCAAGTAAAATAGTGTTTGACGATAAAGATGTTGTTTGGAACATATAAGTTATTTATTTTCTTTATAATACTGAAATATCCATGCAGTTTGTAATACTGTTTAAAAGTTGTAGCATCATCTTTGAATACTGTGTATAATGAACACGTGGAAGTAGCTTCATTCACATGCAAATATATATATATATATATATATATATATATATATATATATATATATAAATGACTTACATAAGTTTTGACAGAATTTTACATATATTATTCTGTAATTCTGCATATATTCAACCAGAATTTCGCTATTTGCAGTCTATTAAGAATAGATTATAATTCCTATAGATACGCGTTTCTGGACAGTTGACTTCGCAGTGGAGGTCCTTATGTAAAATAGAAGCACTAATGACCAAACTGTGACTTAGAAATGTACATTGTCATAGTAAAAATGCTATAAAGACACTTAACAGATGTTATTACGAAGTTAACGATTTATCTCATTGTCTCGGTTTGCCAAGAATAATCACTATGTCTACTACGACATTTTCTTTTGTTTCTAAGTTGTTGGTCCTGACCTTTATCTGAAAGTACAAGTAAGGGTTAGTCATTGTAATACTCAGTAAGTGTAAGATGTCAGCAGACACGACACCCACTCTCATACACTGTTAGCGAAATCTGGGCCAGCACTGTGGTAGCTCGGACGCTGCAACTGCGCGTGCAGAGTGCACCCAAGAGCAGGGAGTTGAGAAAGCGCTTAACCGTGTCTGCAGCGAACGTGGGTCCGGCGATTACGCTGATCATCATCACAGTGGTGGGCTGCGATCACGTGGCCATCCTCGTGCTGCTGGCCATCAACGGTCTGTGCCTGGGAGCCCAGTACACCAGCAACTCCATCAACCTGCTGGGCATCGCGCCCAACTTCGCGGGCACCATGCTCGGCATCTCCAACACGTTCGCCAACGCCGCCGGTATCCTGGCGCCGTACGCCGTCGGCTGGATCACCAGCGGCAACGTAAGTACCCCACCACTGGCTACGAGGCGTCCGAATGCGACCCACAGACGTGCCAGTTACTGGGAAATAACTCTTATCTGCTGTGATTATGGTATTTGAGAAGTTAAGAGTTTGTGCAGACGGGGACTGCATTTCGTGGACGGTACACTATACATTACCAGCTTCTCTCTTTTGAGTGCCCCTCCTCTCCTGCCGGTAGAGGCACTCGTCAAAAGTTGCCTCCACAGCAAAAGCTCTAATCTTGAACTAAAATTTCCTCTCTATGTTTGTACTTCTGCAACCAGATAATCAGAGAAGTTACATAACAAATTCACAGTTACACCTAACTCTATCACACTCCAGTGACGTACTGACAGCTGGAAAAAGCATGCGCGCTCGAATCAAAAACATCGCATCGTGAGCACTACAATACCCAACGGTTCTCTGTCTGGCTATGGAAGAACCTGGTTTCTGTAGATATGCTACAGTTACACCTTTCAACTGCCGCCTGCAGTTAAAGGGGACTGGTCGAAGCTCGGTACGCGGCACGAACATTTCGCTTAATAAGATGGAGGTTAGATGACTTGGGTGACAACATGACACACAAGTGTTATAATGCCTATGCAGTGTTCGTCAGATCGCTCTGTACACATTTCGATAGCGGAGGGATGGATCTATTGTCATGCTGAAGGTACACGTCACCTGCAGAGTGCTATAGGCAAATAATTTACCTCTTGGTTGCAACGCACATTGTACTTTATTGACTCGAGAATACTTACTGGGATCTTCAATTTTCATCGGATAGTGACAGTATGTAGAAAAATATTATGTTATGGAAATTCAGTAAATGGAAGATTCAGTCGAGGCAAGTGGACATGATCGTGAAGCAGGTTCCTGTACCAATTGCAAGAGCCACTAGAAAATGTATCACGGTGTAATGTTGTTGCTTTAATTTGTTATAAAAGCGGTGCTGATAGACAATAAAAGCGGTTTAAAAGCTGTGAGCAGTCTGGGGAAGTTAACCTTGCATTACTGAGCAACTGTTTCACCAGGTATCCAGTCTAGCTTACCAAATTCCCAACCAGACTAACATTAATTATAATCTTTTAATAGTCATACGACAACTGGTGATATATATATATATATATATATATATATATATAAAAAAGAGAATTTAAATAAAAAGAAATAAATCAGTTTATATTTGGAAATTTATTTTAACATTGATCATTGAAATTTCAGCATATTAAACTCGATTCATAACTAAGCTGGTGCCTTATTTAGGATTGTGAAAATGTGAGATTGTAATCTTACGGAACACATCAAATATGGAGCCAAGATTGGGAGACTGCATACAACACTGCATTCATAAAATAACACACAAAGAAAGTTGAAACATATGCAAGAGGAAATTAACCACAACCAACCGATTCAATTTTTACCCAAAGAAGTTACGTTCGTAGCGCAGTCCTCTCCGTCATGTAATTACCACACACTGGTATACTAAATTCATACTAACTCTCTGTGAAATCTTCCCGAAAAGAATAGCTGAGGGCTACTTTGATGATTACACCACATGCTTCACGTGGTCAACTTGGTTTACACAAAGAGTGTAACTCCACAATAATTTTGATAATTAAAATAAATTAGATCGAAAAGCAATTTACAAAATAAAAACCTCGAACTGGTTATTATCGTCTTACTATTAGCCTGATGGGTCAAACAATTGTATAAGCACGTGGTACTGGTCTCACAAAGTACACCCCACGTGGGTTGAACATAAAGAAAAGTTGCTATATTGAAAAATATTGTCAAGACGAGACGTTATAATCTCACGCACATTCGCATTTAAGACTGATGATCTTAGTTAGAGTTACTGATCAACACGTGGTTCCACTTTACTCACAAAGTAGTGACAAAGCAACTACCGGAATATATTCTGAACTTCACACTCGAAATACACTGCGTTGCAATTTAAGATAACATTAGATATTTTAGAGCTAAACCTGAAATAAAGGTGATTAAATTTTCAGTTAGGTTGAACTTAAGAAATCCATTGCCCTACGGACTTAGCAGACACGCGCTTAGCCGGAGATCTTACCATTTCAGACGCTCGCCGTTGACAGACTGACCTGGGCTCCTACCAAGGGTGCTTCCGTATACAAAACGGAAGTGACCAGAGAGGCAGCTTCCTATACCAACATGACAAGGGACGGACAGGACCATGCTAAGGATAGAAACCTCTTTGCTTTTAGAAAGCGTAGCTACCTGTTCCGACGTTGGTCCTACTGTTCTCTAGCAGACAGGCTTGTCTGCTACCATCCAGCATGAAACTAGAAATACATTTGCTCATTCATTTTTTCACACAGAAGGGAAGGGGGATGACAGTATCTTATCATATACAGTATATAAAAGAAAGCGGATGTAGGTTCTGTATGAGACTGTGTGACATGAATTACATATATGAATTACATATAAACTGTGCTTTAAAGTGTAGTAGTGTGACAGATCGTTCTTGTTTATGTGTAAAAGTAACACGTTCCACTGCTCAGTCTCCTCCCAGATAGTCAGAAACACCACAGTAAATTTAGAAGAGGAATTTATGCCGTAAATGACAACAGATTTCAGAAATTAACATGAAAGGAATCCAGCAGAGACCTTTCAACGGTCCATTTAATCTTACCTAAATAACCCTTCTGCTCCCTCACCCCCCCCCCCCCCCCCCCCCCGCCGGGAGATAATACCCATCCCCCTTCCCCCTCCTGAATGGCGCCAATACTGGCAAACGGCATACTGTCCGCCACGAACTAAGATGACATTCGCCGCGGTGGCTGATGGGAGTAACCTACATCTACATCTACATCCATACTCCGCAAGCCACCTGAGGGTGTGTGGCGGAGGGTACCCTGAGTACCTCTATCGGTTCTCCCTTCTGTTCCAGTCTCGTATTGTTCGTGGAAAGAAGGACTGTCGGTATGCTTCCGTGTGGGCTCTAATCTCTCTGATTTTATCCTCATGGTCTCATCGCGAGATATACGTAGGAGGGAGCAATATACTGCTTGACTCCTCGGTAAAGGTATGTTCTCGAAACTGTAACAAAAGCCCGTACCGAGCTGCTGAGCGTCTCTCCTGCAGAATCTTCCACTGGAGTTTATCTATCATCTCCGTAACGCTTTCGCGATTACTAAATGATCCTGTAAGGAAGCGCGCTGCTCTCCGTTGGATCTTCTCTATCTCTTCCATCAACCCTACCTGGTACGGATCCCACACCGCTGAGCGGTATTCAAGCAGTGGGCGAACAAGTGTACTGTAACCTACTTCCTTTGTTTTCGGATTGCATTTCCTTAGGATTCTTCCAATGAATCTGAGTCTGGCATCTGCTTTACCGACTATCAACTTTATCTGATCATTCCATTTTAAACCACTCCTAATGCGTACTCCCAGATAATTTATGGAATTAACTGCTTCCAGTTGCTGACCTGCTATTTTGTAGCTAAATGATAAGGGATCTATCTTTCTATGTATTCGCAGCACATTACACTTGTCTACATTGAGATTCAATTGCCATTCCCTGCATCATGCGTCAATTCGCTGCAGATCCTCCTGCATTTCAGTACAATTTTCCATTGTTACAACCTCTCAATACACCACAGCATCATCTGCAAAAAGCCTCAGTGAACTTCCGATGCCATCCACAAGGTCATTTATGTATATTGTGAATAGCAACGGTCCTATGACACTCCACTGCGGCACACCTGAAATCACTCTTACTGACCTTAAAGGCACTTCCCATTTACCGTCGCTCCGGACAGTACATAGCCTTGCGTGGTTTTCGACATACTCGTACCCTGCCAAATGTACCACTGTGTAGCATGACTTATTCATTCAGGCCTCTTCTCATATATCTGTGACCAACTAATCTCTGTGCACTGTGACGTATGGTGTACATAATTATACGTCTAGTTGCGGATGATGTGGTCGCTCTCTGGTTGTTGTTATCCATCACTGAACTGGCTTTGAAGTGCTACTCTATTTCCTGTTGCGATTTACAATAGTCAAAAAAATGTGTGTGAAATCTTGTGGGACTTAACTGCTAAGGTCATCACTCCCTAAGCTTGCACACTACTTAATCTAAATTATCCTAAGGACAAACATACACACCCATGCCCGAGGAAGGACTCGAACCTCCGCCGGTACCAGCCGCACACTACAATAGTCGATCACAACGCCTGTCATCATTACGTTGTTGTTCGTGGAAGTCGTTTCTGGTGGTTGTAATTTTACTCGAATCGAGCGACTCATGGTACACCAAAAAATGGTTCAAATGGCTCTGAGCACTATGGGACTTAACTTCTGAGGTTTAAATGGCTCTGAGCATTATGGGACTCAACTGCTGAGGTCATTAGTCCCCTAGAACTTAAAACTAGTTACACCTTACTAACCTAAGGACATCACAAACATCCATGCCCGAGGCAGGATTCGAACCTGTGACAGTAGCGGTCACGCGGTTCCAGACTGTAGCGCCTAGAACCGCTCGTCCTCCCAGGCCGGCCCATGGTACACCCTTGAGATAGTGGCATATCAATCACTCAGTGCTGATAGACTTCAAAACTGGAGTTTCCTTGTATCTGTCAACCATGACATGAACACAGTCGGAAGACTTGTAACAAAATACGTTATATAAGGTGTTAATAGTATTCAGTAGAAAGATACATCCCACCCGAACACAAACTTTGGCCATTCGAAAGTTCGTGATTCTTTCTGTCACCAACTAACAACATGCAATATTGTATGAAAATATGAAAATGACTTTCTCTGAAAATATTCCCTGTCATATCTCAAACTGGGATCCAGCACATGTGATACCATTAACATGAATAATTATTAATCTCAAAAATTAAACTGTCACCTTTAAAAGAGAATTCAGTATAGGAAAATATTACCAACAGTTTATTTAGAGTTGCTTGGAACCAAAAGGATGTAAATGTACTTACAGTACGTGTTGACTATCGCCACTGACTATGTTACTGATCGCTATTCCATATCTATAAATATATGACTTTGCTGGGTAATTTCAGATAGAAATTTGTCTGAAAAATTAATTTAATATAAGACTCTTATATTCTTAATTCGATCACACTGTCGTCAAACGTTTTGCAATGGTAGCAAAAAAAAAAAAAAATTAACTGGGATAGCTGCTTAACAGTTAAATTCTATTTTATGGTTATGTTGTCGTCAATACATGTAATTATAGTATACAGCCTTCATAAAACTTAAACAAAATATAACATCTATGCAAATTCATGCAAAGTAACAAATCAAAATCATTATTCACGCAGTCTCACTATTCGTCATTTCGCTCCGCTCCATTAGACCGCCGCTTCCTCTTCGCTCGATAGTGCGGTCCATTGTCGACATTTCAATACTCCTCGGTCACTCGCCTTCATTCGTAGATCAGTGCTGCCCTCCAGTGGGAGTCATCTGAAGTGCAATTTGCGAATTTCTTATTCCATTCTACCCTCTTATTAGTATTTACGTGAAACGCCGAACTAATCCATTCGTTATGACGGTAGTAGGACTCTGTTTCATTTCAAGCAACTACATGTCGCTAAACTGCTCAAGAGTTTTTTCTACTTCCTAAATGGTATGACCTGCCTACCAAGAAATCCTCAAACCCGTCACAAAATTAGTCTGATACCCTACATAATCGTGTGAACAGTTGTGTGACGCCGAGTCAAATGTTTTCCGAAAGTCACTAAATACTGCAGCTATATGATTTCCTTGACGCAAGACTAAGAATATCAGTTGAAAAAGGCGCAGTTTGGGTTTCGCATGATCGATATTCCTGGGTTCATTATTGGTTGAATCGAGGAGATCATTCTGTTCGAGATACATCATTATGTTTGAGTTCAGAATCTGTTTTAGAATTCTATAGCAGATGAACATCAAAGAAAGTGGATGAAAGTTTTGTGAATCAGTTCTATTACTCTTCTTGTACGCAAGTGTGACTTGTTTCATCCAATCACTGAGCTCGGTTTATTCTCAAGGGCTTTACTATATATTTGTTTTAAAATAGAAGATAACTCGGCCACATATTCTCTATAGAATCTGAAACGGATTCCATCGGGACCTGTAGCCTTGTTTAATTTAGCAATTTTAGCCGTTTCTCAGCGTTAGTGATATTGGCTCTGAGCACTATGGGACTTTACATCTATGGTCATCAGTCCCCTAGAACTTAGAACTACTTAAACCTAACTAACGTAAGGACATCACACAACACCCAGTCATCATCAACGTTAGTGACACTAGTATCTACATCACTAATGATTTCAATGGACAAGAAGTAAACTAGAGCACTGCATACGTATTTTCCTTAGTAAAGGAACATTTGAAAACGGAATTCGGTATTTCTGTTTTTGCTTTGATACCCTCAGTTTCTGTTCCTGTATCATCCGTCAATATCTGGTCATTAAGCTTTGTGGTACTGACAGCCCTAAAACATCACTAGAATTCCTCTGAGTTTTGTAAGGGATCTTCCGATGACATTTTACTACACTAAGTGTTGAAAGCATCGCCTATTGCCCTCTTGACAACCAAAAGCGTTTCTATATACTGAAACATCCCCTTAGAAAAATTATGAATTACTGTGCTAGTAAACTTCTTACGTTATTTGATTTTCAAGCAGCTGCGCAAATCTGAACGTACTCAACCTTTCTCTCTTTACTTATTATGATCAACACTAAACTGACGCATATTTTTAGCGCAACGCAATCTGACTTTCAATAGTTCCTGCAAAAGAATGGCCCTGACTAACAATAATCTATACCTTTCATGAATAACTTACCTCACAAAAATCTTCGTTACTCGAACTACTGCAATACAGCGAGCGCCAATACTGCCAGCTAAATAAAAGATTCTAACTACTGAAGGAATTAACTACTGATAGGCATATAGTTAGCAAATGAAAGATTTTGATAGAGAACAAACAATGTATTTACAGTGTTCAAAAGTCATATATATAATTTGTGACATCCAGTTTGGCAAATTTCCTTTTTCTGACGGACACACGTCCAGCTCGTCCGCTCATATTAACATCTCAAAAGTCTGGCTTCTCTCTCCCCACATCCACCACTGCTGGCGGCTCAACTCCAACTGCACAACGCTAGGCGCTGTTCACATCCAACTGCCCAACAGTACAATAGCAAATATTCCAACAATGCAAACCAGCCACAGACTGCACACAGCACAGTCAGTGATTTTCATGCGGGGCGCTACGTGGCGTTACCAACATAAAAACCTAAACAGCCTACTTACAATACCTCCTTATGCTCTGTTTTACGTCTGTTATGCAGCATGGCTGTTGGTCTATTCAAGAGGAGTGGACCATATGCCAGCACTGGATTTCACACTTCCTCTTTTCTCGTCATCATACAAAACAAATGCGACTCAGCACTGTATACAGTACTGCCACCTGCACTCAATATTTAAACGTAAGACAGAACTCCCTCACACCAGGTGCGGGGAAAGAAAACTCTTTCTGTTGAGGTGGTTGAGCCTACCGTGCGAACAAAGTCATTCCACTTTTTCTTTATTTTTTCCGCCACAAACTATTTTTGAAGAAAGAAGTCAAATGATGTGCTTTGAAAAAATGACCTCTCGTCATTCTGAAGAGGATAAGTCATTGTATAAACTCTCATAATTGCTTAGGATGGCTGTCTTCACTCTCATAGTTTCACAATAAGAGGTTAGTTTATGTCTCTGGAAACATACTCGCCGTATGTGTTGTAGCTGATGGTGTACTTTGTTTTTTTGCCACAGCAAACGAGAACTGCGTGGAACACGGTGTTCTACGTGTCGGCGGGCATCGGAGTGGCGACGTACCTCGTCTGGCTGGTTCTGGGCACGGACAAGGTGCAGCCCTGGAACGATCCGCCCCCAGGTGAGGGCCGACAGCAGTCCCGGGCACTCGCTGCTCGAATTTGTAACCTTATTTAACACCGGTGTTTCAGGATCTGCCCAAACACCACCGTGAAATGTAGATGAGCGTGTTGAAAGTAAGCTAATCAAACTGTTTGAATATTACAATCCTGTTGGAAGAACATCCGCAACTGAGCATTGTAGCAGAGGTTGAAAATACCGCTTCAGTTGTAAATTACTTTATTTTCACACGACCGGTTCCGGACTGTTATAAGCCCATCCTCAGGTGCCGTAGCTGTGCTGTGGTCCCCGAGCGCCGAGCGCCGAGCTCCGCGTGTACCAGGCGCGGTGTGCTGGGAGTGACTCCCTGTTCCGCGCTCATAGGCAGCACACCGCGTCTGGTACACGCGGAGCTCGGCGCTCGGCGCTCGGGGACCACAGCACAGCTACGGCACCTGAGGATGGGCTTATAACAGTCCGAAACCGGTCGTGTGAAAATAAAGTAATTTACAACTGCAGCGGTATTTTCAACCTCTGCTGTCTGAACATTGATTTGCTTTGATTGAGGGTGGGAATTAACAAAAGATGAGGCTGCTACCACTACCGACTAAATAGAGTGGAACGAAAGGGATTAATGGAATTTGAGACTGATCCTAGACACCTGAATATTTTAACTCTTGATAATTTGGTTCTGTTATGTTAGACATCACCATCGAGTAGGATGGGTCAAGTGGTGTCGAAATTGCAAGGCACGAGTTTTGTTATAGTTCTGTTGATACACAAATATCAATCTATAATGCTTCTCTCCACTGCTTCAAGGTCTCAAGAATTTATTATTTATCTTTGATACTAAACACGAAATTCGTGAGGCCTTGGAGCAGTGGAGAGAAGTGTTAGAGAGTACCGGAATGTGTATCAACACAACTAAGTCAGAATTCATGCTGTGCAACTTATAAAGGTAGCTGGACAGTGCTGTGTTAAAATTTCTGTTTCCTTCCATCTATGACAGTTGGGTAGCATTACAGAGTGTTGGCTACCTCAATTTCAACTAAAAACGTGAGGTTGAACCTTGCAGTCCACTGGCTTTGGCGAGCTTTGTGGTACCAGCTTTGGGGTGACGGAGTAGGGCGGAAGGCAGTAACTCTTGTGAATGGATGTGGGTCGCTGTGTTTTCGATTTAGTCAATTCGAAGTCAAAGGACAAGATGCAGGATCCCTTTCAGCACATGAAATCTTTCTACCACCCCAAAATAAGGAAATTTTGTTGTATACAGCCTAATAAAAACAAAGAATTACTGATTTGATTTCATTATAGATATTCTTGAGAACGAAATACCTAGTTAAGAGTGTTGAACGAGGAAATAGTACTTTCAGGAGTAGATCAGATTAACTGGTTTGAATATAAGTTCAAATAGCAAGGCGTAAGCTTAATTTCAGTTACAAATATATGCCTGTAGTATATTTATGTTGGCTCTGACCCATAGTTCAAGTTTCCACCATTAGTTAACACTGTTGTCACAGCACTGCAGTCACTGTTGATGCTGAGTAACTCATAAATCCAAGGTGGTAGCAGGCCATGCCCCCTGATCTGTCATGTGACAAGGCTCAACCCTTTACCAACGACCTGATCATCATAATGTAAGAACCCACATATTTCCCCCACCCTCCACACCTTCCTTCCTCCACCACCTTTTCCCTGCTTCTCACCACTCATCCACTCACATCCCAGTACCTTGTAGTTCATTAAAGTGAAATAGCCATTCTCACAGTAGCCCCAGATCAGCAATTTGACTGTGCTGAAAAGTATCTCAAGGATTTGAAATTTTGCACCATGTTAGAAAGTATTTTTACAAAAAAGTATGTAAAGCCTATATCTTCCAGTATTTACTCATCTGAAATATATTGTGAACTCTCAAATGAAGCATCCCAAACCGATGTGTTATGAAACACACGTGAATGAACAAATACATTACAGGTAGTTTATAGGCCTGCACTTGGTGTAAGTCACAATAGACCTGCTAACAAAATATTTCGAATCACAATTGTTTTATGATGATTTTAACTATCACAGTGGTAGCTGTTTGCCTAAAATATGTAAAGGGTGCTAGCATTCAATCTGACGATACGTTACTGATGGTTTACAGACCGAACTGAGATCTATCATTTCTACATGTTATTCAGTAATAGTTCGCCTTAGGAAGTACCACTTTACGAGGGGTCAAAAATAATGCATCACGTTCTGCTCGAGAAAATAAAACTGATGTTATTAACAACTGAATACAGCGTTTTAATTGCATTTGAACTAGATTTACTAGATACACAAACACACACTCGTTTATTGTTCTCTGATTGTGACTGTTAATTCGACTTTGTATCAAACTAAAGTTATTTCTCGAAATATGGAAGACATATAGCACAAGAAATATGTGGCACTCCTGCTGAAATTTAATTGTTCTATAAGATTAAAAATATTCGTTGATAAAACTTGTAGCTTAAGTAGCACTTGTTGACGGCCAAAACTGGATTATCGCACCACCATTTGCAGGCACAGTGGTTCTTTAAAATAAGTATTTCGACATCTGAATTGTTCGTATTACTTATTAAAATACATATGACTTTCTTACTGGCACTACTGAAACAAATTAGGTAAGTAGCAATACCAACTTACCCCAATACTTACCAGATTGTCCCCAAAACTGAAACAACTTGTCCTGAAAACGTATAGTTTGAACCAAAACTGTATCAGTTTGCTCTGAAACTCTAACAACTTGCTCCCTGCAACTGTACCGACTTGCCCTCCCCAAACTGTAGCAACTTGCCTTCCAAACTGTAAAAACTTGCCCTCCAAACTGTAACAACTTGCCCTCGGAACTTGACGACTTCCCTTGAAAGTATAACAATTTTATCTAAAACTGTAACATACTGCTGCCATTACCCCTAACATCCACATATGTATATTTTTGGGGAGGGGCAATGATGTTCAATTCTATGGCCACTTGTCATAGTTTCAGGGCAAATTTTTACAGATTTGAGGCAAATTGAGACAGTTTTGGAGGAAAGCTGACACAGTTTCAAGGAGCAAATTGATGTAGTTTTGGCACAAACTGATACAGTTTTGGAGCAATCTGGTGCACTTTCGGTACAAGTGATACAGTTTTGGGTGGAAAATTGGTACTGTTATGGGGAAAAGCTATTACAGTTTTGAGGGCAAGTTGTTACTGTTTTGGGGGAAGTTATTGCAGTTGCAGAGGTTAGTCTGTACAGTTTCAGAGCAACTTGTTATAGTTTCAGGGCGAGTTGATACAGTTTTTGGGACGAGTTGATAATGTTTCAGAATGAGCTAACACAGATTGGGGTTACACGTGTTTAACTTCAGAGCAAGTTGTTCCAGTTCCCAAGAAATTTGTTATAGTCCCAGAGACATGTTGTTACAGTTTGAGGGCAAGTTGTTAGCAGTTTCGGGGCAAGTTTCTATAGTTTTGTGGCAAGTTTTTACCTTTTTTGGCACGCTCATACAGTTTCAGGGGCACGCTGACACTGTTTTGAGTGGCAAGTTGATACAGTATATGTGTATACACAATAACAAAAAAAGTTATGTACAGTATATCTACATCTGTCTGATCATCATCCTTCTGATTTACACACCTCAGTTATTTTTACTGAGTCTATCTCTCCCCCCATGTCATGATCACTTTAATGAGGCAATAAAATTATAATAAATTATGAAGACATAAAAATATGGTTTTCCTTCAGTAGCTGATGCCTACAGTAGCTGAAACTTCCTCAATCCCAGTTGCACAGATCCACTACACGTACACACTGTCAGCTTGCACATGGAAACAAGTGTTGACTTGATAACTCTCAGTCTGGTCACTAACCACTTTCGTTTCTTGGAACAAGTCACAGCTTGCCAAAACAACTCCGAACTTGCCAGAACAATTTCGAACTTTCTTAGTTGACATCATCATTAGTCTTTCTGAGTGTGAACATGTGCATTGATGCTATCTCCAGGCATATCATATTTCATGAGCCGAGATAAATGTACATGTTAGGTATTCACATGTGGGATAGTGGCCATTACTCTATAAACTGACCATCAGTGCCATCTACTAGTATCTGGGGAGTAATGGCAGTCGCCTTGTCAACTGACCATCATTACCCTGACCCAATAGCATCTGAATAAAATTACAGCATTTTGTCAATTGGAAATAACTGCCCCATGCAATATTACCTAGTCAGTTCTCAAAAATATTGCTGCAACATGGTGATGTGACAGACCTAGTTGGACTAGTCAGATACGGTCAAAACAACATGACACTATTTGGAAGTATTCGGAATTTGTTGAGTGATGTAAGTGAGACCACACTAAGATATCAGCATATGCTAATCTGGGGTAATGGTAGTCACCCGTGAATTGACCATTACCCCCACCCCCTTGGAAGTTGGTTTACATCAATTATCATTGCCTTGCTTGCTTAGCATCATCAGTGTAAGACGACAAACATTTTGCACTGTAAGAAAAATTTATACCCTTGTGTGCATTAACCATAATGTTTGGGTTACTTTGGAAGTGTAGCAACCCTCCTTTCGTAATTATATGAATGTGTATTACTACATTTCAGTATGTTATTTAATCAAAGTATCATGTAGTGTCAACTCTGTAACAGCAGAAAATGACTAATGTTTTGAACTGCAAATGAAGTAAATACTCTAGCAAGAGGTCACTATAATGTTTGCCTAACTTTGTTTTTGATCTGTTTTTGACTGATTTAGACATGAGAATTGTTGTGTACATAGTTCCGCGTAGTCAGCACGTACACAACTTTCCCAATAGAGCGCGCCCCACTAAGCACAACAGCGCAGGCGCAGCGCTCGTTCGTCTCCGCACTACGAGATGGCGCTGTCTTAGAGACGGACCAAATCCTGCTTCCGCCGATCCGCGTATTAATATGTAACGCAGCCAATGAGATTGCTGCTAACATAGAACATTTTCTCCTCGCGGATCACACTCGCGCAGTGATACCTGAACAGGCGAGGTATTATAACGAGTGTACAGTCCTCCGATTAGTCAGTCTGCATCAGTCTGCATTAGTCTGTAGTCAAGTTTCAGTCTGCGCCTAATAAGATTATCATATTCCTGTACATAGCCATGAAGAGAAATGTATAGACACTTTGTCAAGTATCAGAGATATGTGAGAATAAGATTAACATACCAAGACCAAAGGAACTTCAGATTGTCAATTGTAAATAGCATCCAGAACCAAGTTAAGTTATTTTTATACTTGTTATTATTTTAATAAATGTGTTTGAAAATTAATCAAGTTCTGTTTAAAGTTGGTCACCGTCAATCTGCTACTCTAAGCGTGCAAGTGGCATTTCTATCGTCTGACCTAACGACAGAAGATAAACACGCCACGATAAGACCACAAGACATATTGCTGACACTCGCCTACTTCGTTAGAGCGACAAGTCAAATAATCTGAGGTGTGTGCACCGAAGGTCTTACAGTACGCACACCACAGGAATAATATAATTTCCATTAGTAATTCTCATCGACAAGTCCACTTTAAGCTCTAAGTTAGATCAGCAGTTGTGCACATGTATGTTTTCCAGTGTTATAGTAACAATTTTTATGTTTTTGACCAATTTAATGCGTGGTAAAAAGACTGTACTATGCTAATCTAGTAACATATAACTTATAAGTGAGTTACATGTACATCATTAAGTATTACAGACAGTTTGGATGTGGAAACATATAATTTGAAGGTCCAAAGTGCCTGCAAAGTGTGGTACAACAATCGAACTCTAGTCATTAACATGCTTATCAGTGGTGTCTATATGCAAGCCATACATATTTTTAAGTGTTATAGAACAATTAAATTATGACAGTAATGCCAAATGTGTATTGTGCTCAAAGTCTTCTGTGTTTTTGGAAATAATTTTATTTTGCTGAAGCTCTCGAATTTTCATTCACAATCATATATCAATCATCATACTTGTGTATTACGATAAGCAACCCGTGTGTGTAGAATGAGATATTCACCATGCAGCGGAATGTGCGCTAATATGAAACTTCCTGGCAGATTAAAACTGTGTGCCGGGCCTAGACTCGAACTCAGGACCTTTGCCTTTTGTGGGCAAGTGCTCTGCCAACTGAGCTACCTAAGCACGACTCGCGCCCCGTCCTCACAGCTCTACTTAAGCCAGTACCTCGTCTCCTACCTTCCAAACTTTACAGAAGGTCTCCTGCGAACCTTGCAGAACTAGCACTCCTGAAAGAAAGGATACTGCGGAGACATGGCTTAGCCACAGCCTGGGGGATGTTTCCAGAATGGAAAGTTAGGAGACGAGGTACTGGCAGAAGTAGAGCTGTGAGGACGGGCCGTGAGTCGTGCTTGGGTAGCTCAGTTGGTAGAGCATTTGCCCTCGAAATGCAAAGGTCCCAAGTTCGAGTCTCGGCCCAGCACACAGTTTTAATCTGCCAGGAAGTTTCATATCAGCACACACTCCGCTGCAGAGTGAAAACCTCATTCTGGAAACATGCCCCAGGCTGTGGCTAAGCCATGTCCCCGCAATATCCTTTCTTTCAGAAGTGTTAGTTCTGCAAGGTTCGCAGGAGAGCTTCTGTAAAGTTTGGAAGGTAGGAGACGAGGTACTGGCAGAAGTAGAGCTGTGAGGACGAAGCGTGAGTCGTGCTTGGGTAGCTCAGTTGGTAGAGCACTTGCCCGCAAAAGGCAAAGGTCCCGAGTTCGAGTCTCGGCCCAGCTCACAGTTTTAATCTGCCAGGAAGTTTCAACCTGTGTGTGTGTTTGAGGAGGTGCGTGGGGGCTATGCAAGTTTTTATATCCGAAATCATTATTTACTATGATAGATAATTTCATTTTGATGGCAAAGATTGTGTTTTCAAGACATCGACCTTCCATCCCTCTCTTGTCACACCACCACCACATTTGAACGTTTTGTGATTAATGTGTGCAATATAAACGTTCTTGTAGTGTACTACGAAAATATATGTATTTTATATAGATTTTGGTGTTATTTAGTGGTTGATTGTAGGAAACGTTTTAGAGCCAGTTGGCACCATTGCTCCAGTCGGTAAATATTACAACATTTCCTGGATGTTCATTTGGTACGAGTACATAGCCTCTAGTACACTTAGCTCAAATGCAAATAAAATGCATTATTACGCTGTTTATAACATCAATTATGATTTCTAGCGTAGAGCGTGATGCTTTACCATTTTCCCCCCTACAGTGATGCTCGCTAAGGTAAAAAAATACTGAAAAAAACTTATAAAAACGATAAGTGAAGGCAGTTTGGTGTATGAACCATCAATAACATAGAAGATTGAAATGACAACGTCCATTACGTATATTAGACGTGGAGATACCATTGTAATACCTGAAAAGCATCATAAAACAGTTTACATGTGGAAATATTTAATTTGTCTAATTTGAAGGTCTGTTGCATCATACACCATTTATAAGCCTAAAAATTACCTGTTTACGGTGCTATTTTTTTTATCCATATCTCTTTCATAACGATTTAGAATGGAAATAGCTTGGGACGTGCATTTTCAGAATTTACTATCATATTTGAGGAAGTAATTTTAACTGATGCGTGTGTGTGAGTGTTTGTGTGTGTGTGTGTGTGTGTGTGTATGTGTGTATGTGTGTGTGTGTGCGTGTGTGCATGTATAAAATGAGATTGCAAGACTTGACTTAAAAATTTCTTTTATTGTGTTGTGTACATATTTTTCAGGCATTTTAGACACTGAACTAACATTGTGACACTTGTAAAGCTCCATAAAACAATTTAGATGTGGAAATATTTAATTTAAAACTTCATTGTATCTTACTCGAAGTGTACGCCTGAAAGGTACCTGCTTAGGGTGTTATTTTCGCCAGATGTGTTTTATAACTATTTAAATGGAGCGCTTAACTTGATAGTTAGTCGTTCGAAAATAATTTAACATCTCAATTTGTTGCATCGCCAGACAGACACACAGTCATTAGACATTACACGAATACTTCCAACTTCCCACCATAAAAATTGATAGAATAAAGAATAACTATTTGAATCAAGTCAGTCTAATAATAAAATATGACTTAGTTTAACTAGTTCATCAACTGATGGTTCAAATGGCTCTGAGCACTATGGGACTCAACTGCTGAGGTCATTAGTCCCCTAGAACTTAGAACTAGTTAAACCTAACTAACCTAAGGACATCACAAACATCCATGCCCGAGGCAGGATCGAACCTGCGACCGTAGCGGTCTTGCGGTTCCAGACTGCAGCGCCTTTAACCGCACGGCCACTTCGGCTGGCTCATCAACTGAGCTTAGTGGTTTATTGTCACAATGATAAATACAATATGGCTTAAATAAGCGCCAAGACAGACAACAGGGGAAAATTGGGTCTTTACTAAGATGAAATTTCTCTTATATTTTTCGTAATGGAGTGAGGGGTAAAAGAAGCGATCAGTACTTTTTAGGATAAGGTCGCGACGACAGAGATTAATTCGATCACAGATTCGGCGATTTTGGTCAAGTGATGTTACACATACTGCCAGTAATAATTTGAACCAACAGTTTAGTAACTCATGAGTTCAAATACTGACTGGGATTATTTATAGAACATTCCACAAAGTAATAGAGGCTGATCTCAGGGAAGATCAGTTTGGGTTCCAGAAAAATGTAACAACACGCAAGGTATTACTTGCACTGAGACTTATTTTAGAAGATAGAGTTAAGAAAGACAAACCAACGTTTCTGATACGTATGTATTTAGAAAATGCTGTTAAAAATGTTGACTGGAATACGCTCTTTGAAATTTTTAAGGTAACATGATTAAAATAGGGGGACTGGAAGATTACTTACAACTTGAACAGCAACCAGACTGCTGTCAGTAGAGTCAAGGACATGAAAGGAAGCAGTAGCTGAGAATGGAATGAGGCAGGGTTGTAGACTATCCATGATTTTATTCAGTATCTATAGTATTTCGAGCAACCACTAACAGAAATTATGAGAACTTAGGAAAGGAATTAAATTTAATAGAGAAGGAACAAAAACTTTGATGTTTGCCAACTATATTGTAATTTTGTCAGAAACGGCAAAGGACTTGGAAGCACAACTGAACAGAATGATTAGTGCCTTGAAAAGAAATTATAAAGTAAAACAGTAGAAATGAAATGAAGTCGAATTAAATAAAGTAATGCTCAGGTAATTAGATTTGGTAATGAGGCACTAAAAGTAGAAAATAAGTTCTGTTAGTTGGACAGCAAATAAAAGACGATGTCCGAAGTAGAGAAGATGTAAAATGCAGACTGGGAATATAAATTCAAGTGTTAGAAAGTCCTTTCTGAAAGTATTTGTACGGATTGGAGCCTTGTGCATAAGGGAAAGAGGCGAGAAACACATAAGAAAGTATTGATACTTTTGACACATAATGCGGCAGAAGAATATTGAAGATTAGATGGGAACGGTAGATCGAATAAACAATGAGACAGTACTGAATCGAAGTGAGAAAAAAAGAAATTTATGGTGAAACTTGACCAAAATTAGGTCTCGGTTAATCGGACATATCCTGAGCTATTAAGCAATAGCCAATTTGGTGTAAGTCTCCAGGCTTTCGTGGCCATTGTCACTGAAGTTAAAATCTTCTGGATTGGTAGGTCACGCCTTTCTTCTAAACTATTGACGTTTCGATCCGTCTTCAGGCATCTTCTTCAGAATCTTGTTGTGGTGTCCACTGTTGACTCAACCAGTGTCGCACTCCCTTATAAAGCGGAGTTTTTCCACCCTCCTACTGGAAAAATGGGATTGTTGAGTAAAATGCTTGTGGCTACCATTGGAGGGCCCTTCGTCAGTGGACACCACAAGATCCAGAAGAAGATCCCAGCAGAGCGGTCGAAAAGTCGATCATTTGGAAGAAACATGACTCGGTCTAACTACCTAAAAGATTTTAACTTCAATCAATTTGGTGTTGGATACATGAGTGACAGTTAAATGACGTAGAGGGAGACGATGGGTTGACTACAGAAAGCAGATTCAAATGGATGTATGCTGCAATAGGTTTGCGAAGGTGAGAAGTGTTGTACAGGATAGACTAGAATAGAGACACAAACCAGTCTTTGGTTTGAGGACTACAACAACAAAACAACAACAACAACAAAAACGTTGTGACGATCATTCAGATACGTCATTAACTTGTGAATTTCCAAAGAAAGCGTTACGTCTAAGCTACATTCGAAGTTAATCGAAATAATTGGTGAAGTGGTTTAGAGATAACTTTACGGAGTTTTATTTAGAGAGTTGCACCACGTGTAAACACTGATTCTGTATTAGTCGCTGTACCTGTAATAATTTACGTTAGGCAGACTCACTTCAGTGCATCGCTTTCTTCTCCAAATGCATAAAAGTAGAACACAGCACAGATATATTCACTTGTGTTACTACTCACAGGAGCGTCACGTTGTTTTCATTATGTACTGTCTTCATGAATATAGATTAATTTTATCCTGTGCTCTTTATTCAGTGAGTGCGTAAGGTGCGCATAATGAGAGGAATGTACAGAAGCTGTCCTGTCTCTTTGCATTCGACGTTGTTGCGCTGAATGGTTTATAGCTTAAAAGTCCGTTACGCTTGTTGCAGAGGCGGTTCCTAAAGAGACAGACAAACCAGGCGACCACGCTGCCGTCTTCGGCAAGGGCGTCGACGACAAGGGATTCGACGGCGAGTACTGAGGACACTGCTGACCCTGCGAATGATGTTCGCCCTACAACTGAGACACTTCTACAAGTAGATATCAGCGCAATAAACTCGCCTGCTACACCTTGGAATCCCTGCAGTGCAGGTGTCTAATACATGTCCAGCGAGCTAGTGGATCACTGAAAGGTTCAAATTAAGGTGCAATAGTTTCCCTTTTAACGAGTGCCAGTGTTGCTTGACAAGGAGTTTCCCAGCGTGTGACAGTGACCTTTACCCACGTGAAAGTTGAAACGGTTTGAACTCTGTTAGGACATTGAAGGGCGTATTGTGCTCAAAATACGTTGATTTGTTTTTGTCACAAGAGAGATGTGACTTATTGTGACAAAATAAGCCAAAAATGCCTACATTTTCAATCTGAGACTAGCTCTTATGCACGTATTGGCTTCTCTGTAGACTGACAAAACGATACTTATTATGTATACGACATCGATTTGGATATTTCGCTAATGAACTGGCAGGTAGGATGATCCGCCAGCAGAGTACGTAGGAGGTGTTTCTCTTTATGCTGCATTAAGTTTATATGTCCGTTGTCTTTCATTACACATAGGTGATCTTCGGTCTATATTAAGAACTTTACAATGTGAAACTTCGGTATGTAAAAAGTCTTTAGTTAATGTTCATCTGATAAGAGCTGTAATTAACGCAGATTACAACCACTGGAACAGTTTTATAAGACTTGTTTCCAAATGCGGTGAAGTAATGTCTTAACGTGATACAAAGTGGTCTAATGTCCGTCGTGCAGAAGGTAACACATTTTGCTACGTGGTAGAATCTCAAGAACAACTGCAGCTAGCAGGAAGCAGTTAACCGCCGATGCAAGATCGTCGCCAGTAATGCACCCTAGTGGCACTGATACATTAGCCAGCGACAGCTCTCACCTCCAGTGAGTGAATATTCCCTTTGACATGTGTCTAAGACTTTATATTGTATGATAACATAGTTTAATGCAACAATAAAGAAAACAAATTTTCATAAAGCACTGTTTTTCTATCCTACCGTGTACGGTGACACAGTTGTTTCTCATAAGTGAGAGTACCTAGGCTAGGACTGTAGTAGGTTTAAAATTTTAAAGGAATTTCCTGGTTTACTGATAAATAGTTAAGGTGTAATAGCTGCAACAATAGTGAGTTTACGTGTGAATCTTTCTACGTCTTGACGCGATATGGTAAATTATCTGTTCCCAATCGGACACTACGTCAATTCAACAAGGAAACCAGACTATATCTGCTGTGCTGTGAATAAGGTTCCATAGCAAAAAATTGATCTACAAAACCCCAGAGTCAACACTAACAATGATTCCAGAATGAAAAACTAATGATGATAATAATATGTACCTGGTGTTCGTATTTCAGACATGCGCGGAAGAACAGACAACACTTAAATCATTAAGACCTGACAGTGCAGATGGACACTAGACTTCATCTCTTACGGGAATCGAGTAATGACAATGATGGGCAAGGGGCAGCACGTTAGTGGCGTGTGGATAATTTGAAAATTTGGACCTGACGGGAGGCGTGCTAGGTTTGTACGAGCAGTTGCAGTGACCACTGTGGCCAAGTGGCTTAGAGGTCAGAGTATCTGCCTGGTAAGCAGGAGACCTCGACTCGAATTCCGGTTCGACTCAAATTTTCAGTTTTCCCCATTGATTTCAATCAATGGCCACTCGCAGTCAATATCTTTAATTCCTTTCTGATGATAATAATGCTGAGTAGGTCTATTAGTAACAACCAACATGGTATTTTCCTGGTATAATGACAGCTGCACTAGGTAACAGCTGTCTCTTTCATATCGTGTTTACTGTTTGATTCGTTTCAGTGAATTGCGTTACCATAATACAATCAAATGGACCTAGGAAGTCACTTCAAGTTCACCAACGGAAAAATCTTGAAGATGAGTTTTAAACGCTGCACTTTGTCACAAACAGTCTTCAACTCTTCTTGTGGGAAGATGGTTAAAATGTATGTTCCAAAATGCTGCACACTTTCTGGAAAAATAGTTGAGTATATTGCAAATGTCGAAAAACACAGATTATGATGAATGAAGTTGAGTATCTTGCAGTGTCCACGTATTAAAGTCTCAAAAGACCTTACACATACACAATTTATATTTCTTACAATAATATTTGGTAATATTCAGTGATAACGTTAACTTGATGCAATCATCTGGGAATTTACATTTGAATCACCGAAGATGACATTAAGAGTTTTCTCGACAAAACTTGAAATTAACAGCGAATTCTTACATGTGCGTATTTTATGGTAATATACCTTCGTTGATGTCTACACCTCTCCGAATATGCATGGAGAGACACAACATATTTATAACAGTTGATCTTAAACAGGTATAAAATTCTGAGTACATTCAATATGGGGGTTAAACAATGACAGAAGAAATGCTTTCTTTGTCTCATACTTTCTCTGTATCTTTCAGTAACTACATTCAGCAAATAGTTCATCAGTGCCCGTTCTCCTGGCTTAGAAGTACAACAGCTAAAGCCCAATATGTTTCCAGTCTAGTAGTAACAAAGAGAAACGGCGATTTCTATCCTATTTGCTCAGAAACCAAATCGGAAAGAAGGACCAGGAGACAATGAAAAATGTACATCATATAAAATAAGTGAAGAACGTAATTACTTCAGAGACTACGTAGAAATGGAATAACTGTCTCTTATTTTTGAAATTAAGTTCTGGACACAGAAGAAGGTTTAATTAATTTTATGGGTCTGACGTTACAGTGTCCCTAAGTTCTATAGGAATCACATGTGTAATGCACGTAGAACTTCAACCTAAAGTCAACACAGGAAGTTCAACGGATAACGTTAATATCTTCTTATTGGTAAATAACAATAACATAGGACTAATCACATTCAAATTAATTTACAGTGTTCGTATACATTCGTTTGTCCTGCAGGCTGATCGAAGCCATTACACATCATAGTCATCAATACAGTAAGTGACCTGTTCCGTAGTGTATCTGTCTGAGCATCACAGTAATTATACGTGTCCAATACTATGTACATATCGAAAACATTTACATTTGTACAACATAAAACCAGCTTAAATAGTAAGCAATAATATTTGTGTCATGCGGACAGTATATCGTGGCAGTCGGCCGTGGCCGTAAACAAACGAGAACTCCGACCGTCCGAGGGGTACAGGAGCGGTGCAGGGGAATAAGCCCCGACTTCCTCTCGGAGGGCTGCCATCCTACATCCGCGTTCTGTGCTTCCACGAAAACAGAACTGACATTACGATCATAGCAATCGCTGATGCCTTTTCTTACGGTAGTCTCATTCGAATCCATTTATCACCAGGATTAGTTTCTCCACTCATTTCAAAATAAGAAAAGAAAACAAGCAAACCACAACACAAAGTAAATTGCAGTACACAAAGCATTATGTAGTGGCTACAGCACAGCTGTTTGCTGCGGTTGGCAGTCGTAGTTCAGGTCTGACATCTGCCAATATCTTAAGCAACAATAGTTCGAAACACTCCCCACTTTACACTTTTATTATTTGAAATGGCCGTGTTTTTGTTACGAATGTAAGAATCAAATTATATATATAGGCGGCATGGATGTTGTTACAAGGTCGCTATTTCTCAAGCCTCCAGACGGTGGGAAACCTATGGTTGGAGTGGTGACGTCTCTGCATTCACCCAAATACCACAGGGAATCAACCGAAAACTGGGGATGGATGCTCCCATCCGTGTACAGCTTGTAAACTCCCCCTCCTTCCTAATTGCAGTTATTGTCCACAATAAGCAAAGTATTTTATGAAATATTTGAGAGGAGCGAAGATTACTATAAACTTTCTAGTTTATTTAGCTTTTCGTGTAGAGTTGGATCCAGTTCTTATTGTCTAGGGGTCTGATTCTTGAAGCTGAAATTCTCACAATGGTTGAATTTATTTGTTGTTACGTTAATATATTTTGTCACATTTCAGTATATCACACAGTCTTTTGAATTTTCACAGTAACAAACCCGAAATCACACTGTTCATCCAAAGTACAAAAATACGTCCGATGACATCAGAGGCATGCTTACTAACACTTCACTCTGCGGTAATAACAATATTCCAGAGGGTTTACAAATTTTCTTGACAAATGAATTTTTATTAGTTTCCATTATTATTTCAAAAATGAATACAGAAATAAACATAACAAACAGTACTCGATTGGATGATTAATAATAGAAATTTTAAGTGTGTCAAATAATTCGTATTTGAAATGTTTCTAAAAAAATAATTTTAACTGCACATTCAGAACTAGTATTTATCGATTATAACATCCAAAAAATTAAGTAATTCCTTTTCATAAATTTTAGCTAGAAATATAACATACTGTGTATAAAATTATATGAAAGCTATCAGAAGAGCAGCTGAAATAATATTGACTTGTCCACAATCCGAAAAAATACTGGTATCGACAACTATTGTTAAGGAAAAGTAATGCTAGAGGAGACTGTCCCTTTACTAGCTCCTACCGTGTCCAGAGATATTTCAATTGGTTTGTTGACAGAGTAGCGAGAGTGACGTCAGCTAGATGAGGTTAGTAACTGGCCCGATTATGGGCAATGGTTCCGGCTTGATGTGACACGAAACATAAGAAAAAATTGTACTACAATGATAAAGCACAAAAAAAGCGTTCTTTCTGAAAGGAAAGTACATTTGGTTGGAAAACAGTCTCTTATAACTAGAGACGTGCAAGAAACATTGGGAAATATAGCACATATTGAAATGTAATCATTTGGTGTAGCATTAACCACATGATATTCAGTAGAAGAGTCGTATTATTCGCGACTAGTGCCTGTGTTCCATCTAGCTTATTTCTCACTGACACGCAGGAAGACACTGTCCAATGTGCCAGGAGTGCCACTGCGTTTTTAAACGTATGTGCATACCCATGTGTCACTTAAAGTTTATGTTCAAATGCAGTGTTCTGCATCGGCGGAAGCTGGACGTAATTTTTATTTCATCCATGCGCCGCTGGCGTTGGCTCCGTAGGGGAGACGTAATGTCAGTTATTTATAATCTCTCACTCGAAGTAGTACGCTGATTTCACTGTTCACCCAAAATACAAAAATACGTCCGATCACATAAGAGGCATGCTTACTAACACTTCACTCTGCGGTAATAACAATATTCCAGAGGATTTACAAATTTTCTTGACAAAAGTTGTCACTCCATAATGAGAATCTCGCATGGATGATTCAGCAGTGAAACAATTAGTTTAGTTGTTGCTTACAAGGCTTGTGGCATCTCACGTATGTATGTGACCGTGTGATTGGGTTACACTTCAAAACATGGATAGCGTTCCACAGGAAATCATCAACTGCACATTGGACTCTACTCCACACATTTCTGCTTCGCCTGTGATAGAGCCTGAGTGGTAAGTACCCTTAATATGTTTCACTTCCATTAGTGTGAAGCAAAGTCTATTCGTCATTCCAGCACTGTTCATAGTTTATTTAGATAAAGGCGTTACCGTTCGTCGCATAGAGTACCAGAGTTTCTCCAACTATGCTTAGTAACTCACTTGTCTGTATACACTAATTCTCACAAAAAATCGTGAGACAAGCATTGCACTGAATGTTAGTCTCTAACGTCATTGACTATAACAGAATGCTAAATAACATTTTTGAACAAACAGTACTCATTAATGCACTCACATTAAATAGCAACACTTTACAATGCACCTCTGTGTTAAATTACATGTTAATCTTTTAAAATTTCAGTGAACACTCATGCCTCATCATAGCTGACCGACAGTTGCATTCAATACTCATTGACCAGAGTCGAGCGTAAAACACGATACCTTTCCCTTCATCAAGACTCAAATTTCTACACAGAGCTAATAGCATCTGCCAAAAGAAAGGCATATCAAGGTAATGCAAAAAGCTTATGGTATTTGGAAAAAGGAGAGTGTTCTCGGATGAAAATCTCATCGGATCAACTATACTATTTGAAGCAATGCTAGCAGAAATTACCCATTGGCTGTGTCTAATTAAAATGTGTGTCTACTATGCACACAGTAAATATTTCAAACACTCAGTTGTATGTATCACTGAACTGAGATTCTACGAGTAGTGCATTACAAGTGAAATATGCTACATTATACACTATATATTTATTTACAGCTCGATAAGACATTAATATAAAAATGTTGTGGTGCTGTTTACGTACAGGTCCACACATCTCTTTCTGTAATATCTACATATAGTCTCTGACTGTTCACATGTGGAACAGTTTTAAATCCTCAAAGGCATACAGCCTCTTTGCACATCCTGATTCAGGATAGGCTAGTAAATAGCAGTCAGGATTTGGTATTCTGGCCACGACATAAATTGGAATGATATGGCAACATAGAGATACTGTATGAGGGCCCCTAAATTGATGTTTTTGATTTACTTTGCTTACTGTAAATGGAGTGGCAGTACGTTTCGTGGGAGTAAACGTCAGGTTTACATTCACAACCTCGGATAATTCTGGGATGTTCATCGAACACTGTGACCTAGGCGGTTAGTACTTGCCGGCTTATTGGATGGCATGAAGGTAATCTGAGTCTTGTATTTTTCTATAGATAACAATCAGACAAAAAAGAATATGAACATTTGGCGTCATTGGCCGGGAGGCCCCTTACGGGGCAGGTCCGGCCGCCTTGGTGCAGGTCTTATTACATTCGACGCAACATTGGGCGACCTGCGCGCCGGATGGGGATGAAATGCAACACAACACCCAGTCCGTGAGCGGAGAAAATCCCCGACCCAGCCGGGTATCGAAGCCGGGCCCCTGAGGACGGTAGTCCGTCACGCTGACCATTGAGCTATCGGGGCGGATTCAGCCCAAAAATCTATGCCTGCAATGGATTCAGTTATTACATCACCTATTGTGAGGAACGAGTGTGGACACTTCATTTCCCCTAGCTTGACTTTTAGCAAAGGCTGGAGGTTAGTGGTTTAGTTCTTGGGCTCACGGTTCCAAGAACCGTGCACCGTCTTAACAAATGCATTGGAACTTCCTTAAGGGGATTAATTGCATGATACAATGTGGCTGGTAAGGTATTCACATGCGCGCCGAAAATCATTTACCGTGGTGTCAATGGCGGCTTGCACATCACATTTCGCACACATACTGCATCTTCGCTATGAACCATGGACCTTGCCGTTGGTGGGGAGGCTTGCGTGCCTCAGCGATACAGATAGCCGTACCGTAGGTGCAACCACAACGGAGGGGTATCTGTTGAGAGGCCAGACAAACGTGTGGTTCCTGAAGAGGGGCAGCAGCCTTTTCAGTAGTTGCAAGGGCAACAGTCTGGATGATTGACTGATCTGGCCTTGTAACAATAACCAAAACAGCCTTGCTGTGCTGGTACTGCGAACGGCTGAAAGCAAGGGGAAACTACAGCCGTAATTTTTCCCGAGGGCATGCAGCTTTACTGTATGATTACATGATGATGGCGTCCTCTTGGGTAAAATATTCCGGAGGTAAAATAGTCCCCCATTCGGATCTCCGGGCGGGGACTACTCAAGAGGATGTCGTTATCAGGAGAAAGAAAACTGGCGTTCTACGGATCGGAGCGTGGAATGTCAGATCCCTTAATCGGGCAGGTAGGTTAGAAAATTTAAAAAGGGAAATGGATAGGTTGAAGTTAGATATAGTGGGAATTAGTGAAGTTCGGTGGCAGGAGGAACAAGACTTCTGGTCAGGTGACTACAGGGTTATAAACACAAAATCAAATAGGGGTAATGCAGGAGTAGGTTTAATAATGAATAGGAAAATAGGAATGCGGGTAAGCTACTACAAACAGCATAGTGAACGCATTATTGTGGCCAAGATAGATACGAAGCCCACGCCTACTACAGTAGTACAAGTTTATATGCCAACTAGCTCTGCAGATGACGAAGAAATTGAAGAAATGTATGATGAAATAAAAGAAATTATTCAGATTGTGAAGGGAGACGAAAATTTAATAGTCATGGGTGACTGGAATTCGAGTGTAGGAAAAGGGAGAGAAGGAAACGTAGTAGGTGAATATGGATTGGGGGACAGAAATGAAAGAGGAAGCCGCCTGGTCGAATTTTGCACAGAGCACAACATAATCATAACTAACACTTGGTTTAAGAATCATGAAAGAAGGTTGTATACATGGAAGAACCCTGGAGATACTAAAAGGTATCAGATAGATTATATAATGGTAAGACAGAGATTTAGGAACCAGGTTTTAAATTGTAAGACATTTCCAGGGGCAGATGTGGACTCTGACCACAATCTATTGGTTATGACCTGTAGATTAAAACTGAAGAAACTGCAAAAAGGTGGGAATTTAAGGAGATGGGACCTGGATAAACTAAAAGAACCAGAGGTTGTATAGAGATTCAGGGAGAGCATAAGGGAGCAATTGACAGGAATGGGGGAAATAAATACAGTAGAAGAAGAATGGGTAGCTTTGAGGGATGAAGTAGTGAAGGCAGCAGAGGATCAAGTAGGTAAAAAGACTAGGGCTAGTAGAAATCCTTGGGTAACAGAAGAAATATTGAATTTAATTGATGAAAGGAGAAAATATAAAAATGCAGTAAGTGAAACAGGCAAAAAGGAATACAAACGTCTCAAAAATGAGATCGACAGGAAGTGCAAAATGGCTAAGCAGGGATGGCTAGAGGACAAATGTAAGGATGTAGAGGCTTATCTCACTAGGGGTAAGATAGATACCGCCTACAGGAAAATTAAAGAGACCTTTGGAGATAAGAGAACGACTTGTATGAATATCAAGAGCTCAGATGGAAACCCAGTTCTAAGCAAAGAAGGGAAAGCAGAAAGGTGGAAGGAGTATATAGAGGGTCTATACAAGGGCGATGTACTTGAGGACAATATTATGGAAATGGAAGAGGATGTAGATGAAGATGAAATGGGAGATATGATACTGCGTGAAGAGTTTGACAGAGCACTGAAAGACCTGAGTCGAAACAAGGCCCCCGGAATAGACAATATTCCATTGGAACTACTGACGGCCGTGGGAGAGCCAGTCCTGACAAAACTCTACCATCTGGTGAGCAAGATGTATGAAACAGGCGAAATACCCTCTGACTTCAAGAAGAATATAATAATTCCAATCCCAAAGAAAGCAGGTGTTGACAGATGTGAAAATTACCGAACTATCAGCTTAATAAGTCACAGCTGCAAAATACTAACACGAATTCTTTACAGACGAATGGAAAAACTAGTAGAAGCCAACCTCGGGGAAGATCAGTTTGGATTCCGTAGAAACACTGGAACACGTGAGGCAATACTGACCTTACGACTTATCTTAGAAGAAAGATTAAGGAAAGGCAAACCTACGTTTCTAGCATTTGTAGACTTAGAGAAAGCTTTTGACAATGTTGACTGGAATACTCTCTTTCAAATTCTAAAGGTGGCAGGGGTAAAATACAGGGAGCGAAAGGCTATTTACAATTTGTACAGAAACCAGATGGCAGTTATAAGAGTCGAGGGACATGAAAGGCAATCAGTGGTTGGGAAGGGAGTAAGACAGGGTTGTAGCGTCTCCCCGATGTTGCTCAATCTGTATATTGAGCAAGCAGTAAAGGAAACAAAAGAAAAATTCGGAGTAGGTATTAAAATTCATGGAGAAGAAATAAAAACTTTGAGGTTCGCCGATGACATTGTAATTCTGTCAGAGACAGCAAAGGACTTGGAAGAGCAGTTGAATGGAATGGACAGTGTCTTGAAAGGAGGATATAAGATGAACATCAACAAAAGCAAAACAAGGATAATGGAATGTAGTCTAATTAAGTCGGGTGATGCTGAGGGAATTAGATTAGGAAATGAGGCACTTAAAGTAGTAAAGGAGTTTTGCTATTTGGGGAGCAAAATAACTGATGATGGTCGAAGTAGAGAGGATATAAAATGTAGGCTGGCAATGGCAAGGAAAGCGTTTCTGAAGAAGAGAAATTTGTTAACATCCAGTATTGATTTAAGTGTCAGGAAGTCATTTCTGAAAGTATTCGTATGGAGTGTAGCCATGTATGGAAGTGAAACATGGACGATAAATAGTTTGGACAAGAAGAGAATAGAAGCTTTCGAAATGTGGTGCTACAGAAGAATGCTGAAGATTAGATGGGTAGATCACATAACTAATGAGGACGTATTGAATAGGATTGGGGAGAAGAAAAGTTTGTGGCACAACTTGACCAGAAGAAGGAATCGGTTGGTAGGACATGTTCTGAGGCATCAAGGGATCACCAATTTAGTATTGGAGGGCAGCGTGGAGGGTAAAAATCGTAGAGGGAGACCAAGAGATGAATACACTAAGCAGATTCAGAAGGATGTAGGTTGCAGTAGGTACTGGGAGATGAAAAAGCTTGCACAGGATAGAGTAGCATGGAGAGCTGCATCAAACCAGTCTCAGGACTGAAGACCACAACAACAACAAACTGCATCTCTTGTGCTCTTGGCATGTAGACTGCATTCCATACCACTACAGTTTGAAAGAACAAGCCAGTGGGGCTCCTGCTGATATGCCACTCCGATTTGTGTCGTGCCTATGCTGCGATCACTCATCATCATTTTCATTTCATGTCCGATGCCGGGGACTGTGATGGTGTGAGCTTGACTCGTTATTAGATCTATGCCTCTCGTGCCTGCAGTGACGGTTTTGCACATAGTCGGAATATTGATTCTCTGCATTACATGATTTCCCATTGTTATTTGAATACTGAGGTCATGTGGTCTGCACTCCATCCTCATATATCAAATTTATGTTATCCAGCACTGATAAAATTGCATCCAGCGCATTCAGTAATTTCTCTCATGTTGCGACAGGCAATTTGGTCTTCAAATCATCTCATCCCAGCTCTTTGTTTCATTCACATGTTTTTCGATGTACCGGCAGAGACTTCCTAGCAGTTCATTGTAAGGTTCCAGGTTAAACATTTTATTCTGTAACCTTTTTTGGACACCCCTTGACCCATATTTGGCCAAAAGGAACGTTCAAAATCTTCATGTGTCTATAGCCTCCGTGGCTCAGAGTACTTCGTCATTTTACTAAAAAACACACAGGAATTTTATCTTTTGTATATCACTCCGTTAATCAGGTAATATGCCACTAAACGACTGAATGAATACAACCCGATGGGTAGACTTCTTTTCTGCTGAAAACATGTCAAACTGCCAATGTTGAACCATGTTCTCCTCTAGCACTGCATTCGCTTACATTATTAGTAGGTTGCTGCTCTGTGTTTGGCCCACCACATGACACAGAAATACCAGTGGGTACAAATATTGTTAACTGAAGTAACAGATGGGTCATCACTCTCCTTTACCAGGTTCATTTTCTCTATGTTTTTTTTTAAATTTTAGTAACTTATTTTACTGCAGTTTCTCACCATTACTTCGTCTCATTGGTGACAGGATTTTTCACATCTGTTACTTTAGCAGCCAAAGTTTTCACTCATAATTCGCGTTCCCTTTCTGTAGGTCTGAACTGATTACGAAAGAATTTACCTACACATTTGTCGGTTTACTGATAAGCGTAGAGAGTACTGTTCATTGCATGTATGCGGCTCTTTTTCCTAATTTGCAGTGTTATTCTCCATAGTTTGATCAAACTGTTCGTCTTTCTCTTGCAACCAAATGGTTATTTTTTTTTCTCATCAACTCCTGATGTAGATTAAACTGCTATTTTATGGGCTTCTCCTGCTCAGTGGTAAGGTTTTGTAATTTGCTTAGAAGCTCATATTGCAACTTTTCGCTTCTGCATTTGATCCAATCCTGTGGATTTGAATTTTACTGCAGAACAAGAGAAATCTCATTCTTTTGCGTTACTGTCTTCGCTTGCGCCACAGATGATTCGTGTTGAGCGCATGCTATTTCGTTAATTTTTGCAGTCAAATTCACTTGCGCGGTGGGAGATTCGACCTGAGCGTGTACTCTCTCTCATTAATTTTTGAAACTAATTCTGTTTTAGTTCGTTCTTGTGTTTGCAGAACAGTACACATGGCCAGTATCAGTATTCGAGCTTTCATAACATCTTGTCAATATGACGACTAGGAGTTATATTCTGTTTTTGTTCTTCAAAGCCAGGCTCCGTCATGTACAATCGATAAAAAAATGCACAAAATGATAATAATAATTAGGCTTCTAACCTCCTAAGGACTTTAATCTACGTTGAGTACTTTCGTCAAAAATGTATTCTGCAGACAAATACCACGTAATGGCGCCTAATTACAAAATCAAACAAGCTAACGGTGCCTCAACCTTAAGCTCGCCAAAGCAACTTTCTGCACACTGAAAATGTAGTGTTGGCAGAAGAGCCAACACTGTGTTTCTAGAGGAGGCCAAAATGCACGCGTTTAATTACACGCTGACTGGCGTGAGGTCTGGAACAGGACAATATCTTGAGAATTGCAAATAAAGTACGTAGATGATGTAATACTTAACTTTAATCCACAATTGTAGAACATCTCTCTTGACGGTGCATGTTATAACCACAATATATATAGCAAAGGAGTATGGCTCCTAGCTAGGTCGTAGTAATTGACGTAGCTGAAGGCTATGCTAACTATCGTCTCGGCAAATGAGAGCGTATCGGTCAGTGTAGCTTCGCTAGCAAAATCGGCTGTACAACTGGGGCGAGTGCTAGTACGTCTCTCTAGACCTGCCGTGTGGTGGCGCTCGGTCTGCTATCACTGACAGTGGCGACACGCGGGTCCGACGTATACTACCGGACCGCGGCCGATTTAAAGGCTACCACCTAGCAATTGTGGTGTCTGGCGGTGACACCACAGAAAAATTTGGAAATAATTAATGATGCTGCTCTGTGTAGTAAAGTGACTAGTGATAAAAAGAAAATTCAGACCTTTTATCTATCCAGCGACGGTTGTTATCGGCTTCTCGTCTGGAATTCTGTCTCTTCCTTGTGTATCTCTGTACACTCAATAATGTTGGAATCGAAGTTTTATTCATGCAAAAGAAAAATTTACATTATTATTACACAACAATCAAATTCTTTAATACAGTCGCCAATGTGGCATCCTTGCTTTAAAGTTTCAAAAGACCTTAAACATATACAATTTATATTTCCTAAATATATTCACACATGTTCTTTCGATAATCACATTCCATATTGTAGCAAATAGTTTCTTCCTTTTGCATATTTTTGCTTTCTTTGTATAGACTTCCCGTGTTCATTATTTCCCTTTTTGTAGCGAATAATATAAAAATAGTTTGTCTACTTATCCAGACTATGTCCTGGTTACTCAGATGTGACAGTCCTTTTTGTGCCTTTACATCATTAATCATAAGGGCATACATTTCTCTAATCGTTTTTTATCCTCAATAAGATAAAAAACGACTAGTTTCATTTTTACCGTTAGGAGTTACATGTTAACATTTCAAACTAGAACCTTCCTTACAACTTCAGATCTCAGATTTGTGATAAGTCGACACGTGAGGAAACGTGGGTGCAAGTGCCCAGGTAAGGGTATCATACTTCACCTATTTTGGAGAAGACTTCAGCAACGTAACTACTGGTGACTGTACAGCTTCGGATCTCTCTAAGGGCTTTGCTTACACCTTATTCTACGGGAAATTCTCGATGCGAGTGTCCCTCTCCTTACCTGGCTTCACTAAAGAAATGGTACAAGTCATTACTTTCATGGATTAACCTGACCTGGGCACAGGCCATCCCTTCCATGGATCCACCTACCCTTTAATCTCCAATATCAACCGAAAATCGGCTACACCCCACTTAAATGCTTACAGTATGCACAGTCTCTAACCCCTTTTCCTTCTTCATTCTGCCGGCCGGAGTGGCCGTGCGGTTCTAGGAGTTACAGTCCGGAACCGAGCGACCGCTACGGTCGCAAGTTCGAATCCTGCCTCGTGCATGGATGTGTGTGATGCCCTTAGGTTAGTTAGTTTTAAGTAGTTCTGAGTTCTAGGGGACTGATGACCTCAAAAGTTAAGTCCCGTAGTGCTCAGAGCCATTTGAACCTTCTTCATTCTAACCATGATGTTTCTTCTAAGTATATCGAATCCACCCAGTTATTCCAAGGTTGTGCTTCCAAACTCCTACTTTTATAACTTTGACCTACTTCTGATTGCAGCCTTACAAATTACGTTAAGAAAGGCCCACTCTTACTATATTTGTGATTGAAGACATTTCTGCACTTCTCTGAGATAGTTACATCCTCAAATGGAGCTGCTGGACAATTTTCTCTCTGGACTAATGCTTTGCCTTTATTTATATGTTAGTCCGTCCCATCAGTCTTCAGTAAGGGAATGATTTCCATTTTCATTATTCCGCCGTTTTTGTGACGTGGCTAACATCTGTATTGCTCCCAAATACACCGACTGTGCCAGTTAACAGCATGTGTTTCCTGTCGCTGTTCATGTGTTACTGCCCCAGGCTACCCTATGTTGAAAGGTTGAAGTACCACGATGTGGTCTACGGAAGGAAGAATTCCTGTGGTAGAAACATATGAATGTGGAAAGAGGGATGATAAAATAGGTACTTCATTCAGAGAAGTAAGAAAAAGAAAATTAAGAATGAGTTTCTATTGTATTGTATTGTATTAAACTGAGAACCTAGAAACGACAGAGAGGCTTCGCCCGCCGTAGCCCTCAGTGGTTCACAACCCCACAACAGGTCACCGCAGTCTACCTATCCAACCCCCGCCCCACACTGAACCCAGGTTTATTGTTCGGTTCGGCCCCCTTTGGAGCCCCCCCCCACCCCTCTTCCGCGGGAACGTCTCATACCAGACGAGTGTAACCCCAAATGTTTGCGTGGTAGAATAATCATGGTGTACGTGTATGCAGAAATGGTGTTTTCACAGCAATCGCCGACACAGTGTTACTGCGGAATAAGGGGAACCAGCCCGCATTCGCCGAGGTAGGCGGAAAATCGCTTTAAAAACCATCCACAGGCAGGCCGGCACACCGGACCTCGACACTAATCCGCCGGGCGGATTCGTGCTGGTTGAAAAAGGAAACGTAACGTGCTAGTAGCATGCAACTAAGCGAGAGTTTGCTGGTTGTTTGTACTGGACCCACATCTAGCTGGTAAGGTAATTTAGAGTTCTTAGTATGGGTCATTTTCTTCTGTATTTATTCAGTTAGGGTTTTGGTGTGATCGTATTCCCTTAGTTTCTTCCACTTACCTTGTGCAAAATATTAATTTGGAACAGTGCTTTTACTCGCCTGTACACTGGTGACCACAAACTGATAAACGGTAGCTTGACAACTGTAGAAGGATGGCTACGTACTTTCTTCTTTGTTCGTCACTGAATAGACTACAATACGTTTTTGCGATAGTAGTAGTAATTAGACACTTTCCCGAATTTAGGTGTGTAACAAAGCTTATCCATGTCTTGTATGGACATTCATGAACTATACTAGAGTGCCGAACGCTTTGGTGGCAGCGCAACGCCGACGAACCACAGCTGTCGGAATAAGCAAGGCACATGGAACTACTACGTGTTCCACTCACGACCACTAGATGGCTCTCGACGGCCACCAACTACAGTGCTGCCTGAGTCGCTCCTGCCAACACAGCAGCCGCCATTAACACGTTCCACATTACTTTTTTTTTAACTGAGTATTGCTGGAATAATCTGTTCGCAGAGAATATTCTTTAACTACATGTAATGAACCGGCTCTTTCTAGACACAATCATAAATTCTGTGAGCTTGTTGGATGCAGCTTAAGTATTGTTTGGGAACCATTACTTGAGTATTACTCTAGATTTGACTTCCTTTTCGCGTTTTCAGTACTTAGAATCTGGGTAAGGCTGTGGTACTAATTCCGTTTTCTTTCAGGTACAGCAGATCAGTTTCCTTTGCTATCGCGAGTCGTTCATTTTGTTTTGCTTTTGTGTGTGCCCTGCTGACATGCACACTGGCGCACTGTCTGTCTTCCACACACACCAAGGGCGCCCACACACAGAGCTAAGGAGGGGCTGCACCGCCCCCCTCCCCTCCTGGCTCTCAGGGAAAGGAAAAAATATAGTGCAGACATGTGTTTTCCCTTCAAGAAAATGGTTCAAAAGTTGTATTACGCAGGTTTATAACAGGACCGGAACAAGAACTTTTTAATGGCTACTTACAAGTCACCATTCATCTTCAAAAATATTAAAAATACTTTATATCCCGCGGTCCAGCCCCCCCTCCCCCAACCTGTCCCTACAAAATATATCTTAAGGCTCCCTAAAGCAGGTTTGCCCCGCATGTAGCAGGATCCATGCCTCCCAAGCAGTTCCAAGCCCTCAGCATTGTCTTCTTGTAGTGGTAGTTTGTGGTCTCAGTTTCCTGTCTACAGCAGATCGCTTCGTAGTGAACATGTCCTCTCACACTGCTACAGTTACTGTGATTAGAACAGGAAAGAAAATGCTACTTCAGAGAGGTTATGCTTTCAAAAACTGATCAAATGTTGTGTAGCGCGATGGTACTGCAGCTTTAAGAACAGCAATTTTTTTTTTTTTTTTTTAACTGGCTCCATTAAAGACACTGGCTTGTTCGAGAGCGAAGAACGATCACAACCACGCATAAGTAGCTGGTGGTAAAATTCAGAGGCAGAAAATAGTTTGTGATCTGAAGAGGAAAGCTACAGAATATAGTCGTATATATGTGAGAGACCATCAAAATCTTAGATGTAATCAAAGAATGAGGAACAAACGGAAGAGTTAACCACTGAAGGTGTCGACAGCTTTCGTATGTCCATTTACGAAGCTAGGCTAAAAATTCTTCCGAAATTACATGGATTTAGGAGGTTCATGTACTGAACACATTGTTTCGGATTTACGTATAGGCCTACAAGGCACGGGCCTAGGGGCGGCAACTTACGGGGGCGGCATTTTTTGCTCTGTACTCATTTTAACCTTTTACGTTTTAAAGTAACTGCGCTTACAAACGACAAAATTTTTTAATTTTGTTAAACAACTTGCTAGTTTAAATAAGCCTTAAGAACGAAATTCGCCAATACAAGCTTGGAAATATAAATAGTTTACTTGGTGACTGAAAGGAAATTTAACATTGGGTTTCTGTCTGGTATCATATTCATGATTGTTCAAAATATTTTGAAGTAAGATGTCAGGACGGCAATCTACAATACATTGTATGAAACATCATTATTCCGAGAATGTTGTCGGCTTCTACTTAACCCTACCATATTTTCCCCGTGAAAATACCGGGACGCCTGAAAAGCTGTGATAACGCGACTCTCCATAAATTTCTTGTAGAAATCACGGGGAAGTATCAAGTCAACCATCCATTACTGTAATTAATGTGAAAGCTCTGTGGTGTTCAATATCTGAGCTTTGATTTAATGACACCAGTTTAACAAAACATGTTGATACTGGGGATGTTTTACATTTTTGAACACATGTTTATACGAAAAGAACATAAGCAGAATATCTATAATGTGTGTAATACACTTCACAACAGTTTAAAAATTTTATTTACTTAGAGTAGATCGGTGGGAGATGCCTACCGGGATGAGATGCCTAAAGCTCGCATTTCCGCCAGTTCTTAACAGATAGCGACACCAACCTGCACGGCAATCGCTAGCTGTAGTATGGGGCGAACGCAGCTCTGTGTACCGCTGTGGTAATTGTTTCTGCGTCCGCAGCTCGTGGTCTTGCGGTAGCGATTTCGCTTCCCGCACACGGGTCCCGGGTTCGACTCCCAGCGGGGTCACGGATATTCTCTGCCTTTAGATGAGTGGATGTTGTGTGTCTTCTATCATCATTGAGTCGCAAGTGGCGTCAGCTAACAAGGACTTGCAATTTCGGCGGCCGAACACCCCACCCAGCTTGGGGTCTCACGCCCAACAATGCCTTACGATCATTTCATTTCAATTGTTTCTCCGCTTTGGAAGCTAAAACTGATGCCTTCTTAATAGTGCACAGCTGTTTTCAAGAGCGTACGAGCGTCTGAATAATTTAGTAGAGCCAAATGCTGCACATGTTGAGCGTAGAAGATACTTTGTAGTATTAAGTTGCCATCCGCCGTTGCCACACAACGGCCATGTTGTGCCAGTCATGGTAAGTGGCATCTCACCCTGGTCCCCGGGAGAGACGCCACTGTTTTCTTGGGGTCTATGCTGAATCGTATCCCCTAGGTACACGGACTTTCTTTTCGTAGGAAATGCCTCAAACGTATGTTAGAACATCAAACAGGGGTCAGTGGTCTGAAGAATCCCTACAAATGGCAATGGAACATGTAAGGACTGATGGAATGAATTGTTTTGAGCGTCTCAAGAATATGGGCTCCCATATAGAGCTCTGAAACGACGTCTGTTGAAGAAAGATGGAAGGAATCATGGCCCACAAAGTAAGCAGTATTCTATTACTTATGTTTTCTTCGATTATGGAGCAAAATGAGAATAATTTCTAACTGAAATATTAATTCACCTAAAAATTAATGACTGAATTACACTTTTTTAATTCCTTAAACTTTTCTCAGAGATGAATAATTATCACATTATAATTATTGTTATGATTTATAGGTAGCCTTGGTGAAGAGAATGAGGAACAATTGCTCACTTACATAAGACAGATGCAAATGTGTGGATTTCCATCAACTGGAGAAACTCTTCGTAGGCTGGTATTCCAGTTTGCGGAAAGAAATGGAATCCCTCATAGATTTTCTAAAGAAAATCAAGTGGCAGGCTGGGACTGGTTACAGTCCTTTCTGAAACGTAACCCACAGCTAGCTATGAAGAAGCTACAAGATCTCTCTATTGATGGGGCTATGGGAATGAATAGAGAAGCTATTGCAGCATATTTTTCTTTAGTTCTGGAAGACTTAACAGCAAATTATTTACTGGATAAGCCTGGCCACCTGTACAACATGGACGATACTGGGTTTCAGATGAATCCTAGGCCAGACAAAGCGATAACAGAAAAAGGTTCTCCTTCTTTGTATCAAGCAACTTCGAAAGAAAAAGGTGAAACCATAACGGTAATCACTTGCTGCAGTGCTGAAGGCAACTTCATTCCTCCAGAGTGCATTTTAAAATGTAAAAGAAAGAAGTCTGAATGGGAGGATGGACTTCCGAATGGTTCGACTGTATTTATGAATGAGAGATCAGGGTATGTCAACTTTGATATATTCATGAGTTGGATGAAAGACCACTTTATTCCCAGAAAACAACAAGGAAAAGTAGTTCTAATACTCGATGGGTACACTTCACATTCTACTGATCCAGATATGCTTGATCTTGCAGCAGAAAATGATGTGATCATAATTTGTTTACCTCCGCATTCAACACACTACCTTCAGCCTCTTAACAGGTGTGTTTTCAAATCACTGAAACAAGCTTTTTACAGGACAATGTGTCAACCTGGATGTAAAGTCTCAAGAGCACAGTTCCCAGTCTCCCTCAGCGAAGAGAGCTGCAGTTCCATCCATTGCTCACTCTGGATTTGAAGCTTGTGGCTTTTACCCATACAACCCAGAAATAATTCCAGAGGAGCCATTTCAAATTTCTGATCTGGTTGCTACTGGTGTGTCAGACGAGAATGAAGGATATAACACCGACTGTAGAGGATGTGCTCAGGTTGTTCTCCCACAGACAGGCAATAGAAGACTTGAAGAGAGGTCGTTAATGAGCCGATGCCAGGAACATCGTTCGAAGAAATTACTCCTATGCCTATCGTGGATCCATTACCATCGAAGGGAGAAAGAAAACCGCTGAAGCTCTCACGGAAGGTTGTCGAAAAGAAGCAACAAGAGCTAGGTCACAGAGAATTAAAAGCAAAAAATCAACTCCAGGTCGGCCTAAGTTTAGCATACCAAGTAACTCAGCAAATGACAGTGATTACTGTGCTGAGTGTGCCAAGAATTACTATGATGAAAATGGACCACAGGTAGATTGGATACAGTGTGTCATTTGCAACAAATGGTTGCATGAAACCTGTACAGAGAAAGAAAACATGTGCAATAACTGTGCAAATGAATTCTGATTTCATTTGAATGCTTTCTTGTCATCTGCTTGTTCATAAATGTGTTTATATATTTGTTTTGTATTCTATTCCTTACAAGCGTAATAAATTTGCTTTCTGAACTAGTTTTGTAGCTATGTTGTATCGTAAATGAACAAAACTAGTGCTGAAATCTCCTTGTAATATAATTGCCATCTCACCCCGATGCCTGGGGTGAGATGCCTAAACGACACTGTTCTTAAAAAAAATTAAATATGCATATAATTTACTAATGGTTTCGTAACGCCAGCTGGCCTTTACATAGAAAAATCTCACCAGTGAACAATATTTCAGGGCTGATCCTAAATCTCCAATTCTATTTCGTCTTATGGTGCTCCAAACCTTAAGTATGGCATCTTGCCCTGATCTACTCTATTTACTTAGTTACTTTTTTTGGCGAGAAAAGAACAAGAAACCAACTTTCGTTTGTCTCATGTATTGTGTTGCAGCCTGCACAATATCAAAGTTCCTACTCTGTGCAAACAAATAGCATGTGGCATTGCAAATTTTATATTAAACTTCTTAACTAAGCTTTGTTTCTTCAAGGAAAGGTTATTTTTATTTTATGTTGGAAGAAAAGGTGCATTTGCAAGTAGGCATAACAACAGTGTTCACGCAAATGACCACACCACATCAACTGCCAACAAGACTACTTAAACTTTGTGGTCGGTCTTCCCTGCCCACAGAAACCGCTAAAAAGTTATAAGAATAAGTGAGATAAGAGTCGATCCAGCACACCTCACTGCAAGAAATTGCAAAAATTATTTGCTTTTTAAATTAGAAATACAGTGTCAAGAATATTCAGAAAATATTTGCTTCCAAGTTAAAATTCCCGCGACGCGGGAAACAAAAGCCAAAAAAAGAGACTCCCGTTTTCTTTAGGAGACGAATTCCAGCTGGCAGTGTGCTTCTACTGTTCACTGACAACAGAGCAACAGGCGACAATGAAATTAAATTATTCTGCATTATCGTTCTTTCATAGCACAGTTCCGTCGAGTAATCCGAGTTGGTCAGTTCATCGCTCCGTGTTTAAAGGAAAAATCTTTGTGCTCGTGTGCCGTGTTTAAAGTAAAAAGCTTTGTGCTCATGTACGGTGTAGTATGATTGGAACTGGGTACAGTCTTTCTTTCTTTCCTTTTACAATTTTTTCCCTTGTTTTTGACTGTTGGTTCACAATTTTGTAAGTGCCATAACATAAATAATAGTGAAAAAAGAAAAAGTGCAAAATTAAGTGTGGCAGCATTTCGGAAATATCGAAGGAAAGGCGAGAACGAGAAGCAAATGTTCTAAAACGCTTGGCAGAGTAGATATATTTTTCGCAAAAAATGTTGTTGGTTCGACTTCGAGTTCAAGTAGTACGGATGATATTTCTGGCATTGCAGCTGTTGTAAAAGAAGTAAATACAGTCGAAACAAAAGTTAAAAATGAAGAAAAGCAAATTATTCCTAATTTCGAGTTTCACGAAAAGCTAAGTGTCGAGTCAGACATTACAAAAAGAAATAACCTCGTTTGAAATAATCCTGCAGAATGGTGTGTCAATGAATCAACAATCGACATTCTCTTACAACGTGGTGTTAATCAAAATTCTAACGGTGATTTTTCTAATTCAAGAAGATCAGTAGGCGATAAATCCAGATATTTGAACAAAAATGTATTGTACCGTAAACTTTTAAATGATGAACCAACTTTGAGTGATTTTCTAGTACACTCCTGTAGCACAGGTGCTGTTTCTTGTGCACCATGTAAATTGTTCGAAGCTAAGGCGGCGATTGCTACTAATGGTGTCGCAGATTGGAAAAATGTTTCTAATATTTTATCTTATCATGAGAATTCACTTGAATACAAAAATTCTGAGTTATCACTCTTAACAAGAAAAAGGTCAGTTGGAACAATAGATACGGTAACCATTTCGAGTCATATGTTGAGACGGAAAAAATGTACTGGCGCAGTGTGTTGAAAAGGGTATTTGAAGTAGTGAAGAAGTTAAGAAGTCCTTTTGTCACAGAGCACATTGAACGATATGGAAATCCAGGGCAGGGACATACAAGTTATCTTTCTTCAACAATCTGTGATGAAATAATAGTGTTTATTTCTGAACGAATAAAAAGAGTTATCATAAGTGAAATAAAACAGGCCAAATATTTCTCTATAATAGTAGATTCTACTGTGGACATTTCAAATATTGATCAGTTATCTTTCATATTAAGATACGTGAACGAGAATGGTGAACCTGTTGAACGTTTCCTTCTGTTTTTACCAAACCCGGGACACAAGTATGAAAACTCAGCTGAAGCCGTACTAAAAGTCTTGTCTACAAATTCCATTGATATTACTGACTGTACAGGGTAGTCATATGACAATGTAAGCATTAGGTCAGGAACCTACACTGGTTTGCAGGCACGCATTAAGGAACGAAATCCGAAAGCGCATTATGTGCCTTGTACGCACTAGTGCTGCTAGCTGTTGTCGGGAAGCATGTTCATTTTTCAACGTAGTGCAAAACCTTAATAATTTTTCTCTGCTTCTACACAGCGCTGGGATAAACTTCATTTTTTCATGAAACCAGGAAGCAAAACCGTAAAAAGTTTATCAAAAACACGTTGGTCAGCAAGAGTGGAAGCGTGTATAAGTCTATATGAAAACTGGGATGGCGTTACCAATGCCCTCACACGTATTGCCAACACTACGTTTGAAAAATCACTTGTGCGAAATGAGGCTCCAGCTTTATTGAATCAACTCAGCATACTCCAGAGATTTAATAGTGTAAATCTGAAATTACAAAGTGTAAATATTGATACTGAAATAGTGAATGAATTATATGAATCACTTGTAGGATTTAATGCATCTATTCGTGGCATGCTCGAGTATTATGAAAATAAATACATGGAGATTGTGACTGATATAGACTATGAATTAACCTATAAAATATCACAAAAACGCAAACTTCATGATGACGAAGAAGCGACTCTGAAGAAGTTTTTCTGACTGGAAGGGAAAAATTTGGAGTCGAAACATTTCTAAAAATACTCGAAAACTTATACGCCGAATTAGTGAGGACGAAGGAAAGCTATAGATCACTGTTGGACTCCTTCACAGTTTTCAGTGACCTTAAGAACAGGTCACCTGACGATACTGCTGAACGTGCGGCAAAACTCCAAGCGTCATATGACACAGTTTTAGAGCCTTCCTTTCCTAGTGAATGTGTTCATTTCGCGGAACTTCTGAAATTTTGTGAGATTAGTGATATACCAGTTGAAATGAGTAAATTTTTGCGAAAAGAGAGGTTACGGTCCGAATGTTTCCGTATGTTGACATTGCTCTTAGAATATTGCTATGTAGGGCACTTACAAGTTGTTCGGCAGAACGCCCGTTTTCGGCTCTTAAAAGACTGAAATCGTACCTACGTTCTACGTTGTCTGAGGAGAGATTGACAGCCTTGTCCATTCTTCACATCGAAGCCGACTTCCTAACTGATAACCATCTGAACTGTGAAGATATGATCAACGAGTTTTTGTCGTTAAAGCCAGACGCAAACTTTGCTGTCTCGCATGTTCACCGACGTCAATATGGGATATGATCACAATGCACACGTATACAGGCCGCGCAAGGGGTTGACATACTCTGGATCAGGTGGTCGAGTATCTGCTGGGGGTAACCTACCATTCTTTCACCAGCGCCTGTGGGAGCTCCTGAAGTGTTGTAGCGGTTTGAAGACGTGTAGCGATACGTCGACCGAGAGCGTCCCAGACATGCTCGATGAGGTTTAGGCGGAAGGTGGGTCTCACTGCACCCCTGAAAATGTGCAAAATGACGTCCCAATACACCTGACCTGTTACAGTTCCTCTGTCAAAGACATAAAGGGGTGTACATGCGTCAATCGTAATCCCACAGTACACCATCAAACCGCGACCTCCATGCATGTCCCTTTCAAGGACATTAAGAGGTTAGTATCTGGTTCCTGGTTCACGCCAGATGAAAATCCGGCGAGAATCACTGTTCAGACTATACCTGGACTCGTCCGTGAACATAGCCTGGGACCACTGTTCCAATGACCATGTACTGCTGTGCTCTTGACACCAGGCTTTACGGGCTCTCCTGTGATCAGGGGTCAGTGCAATGAACCTTGCAGGCCTCCGGACGAATAAACCATGTCTGTTCAGTCGTCTGTAGGCTGTGTGTCTGGAGACAACTGTTCCAGTGGCTGTGGTAAGGTCCTGAGCAAGGTTATCTGAAGTACTCCGTGACCGTCTGCGGGCGCTGATGGTGAGATATCGGTTTTCTTGTGGTGTTTTACACTGTGGACGTCCCGTACTGTAGCGCCTGGACACGTTTCCTGTCTACTGGAATCGTTGCCATAATCTTGAGATCACACTTTGTGGCACACGGAGGGTCCGTGCGACGACCTGCTGTGTTTGACCAGCCTCCAGTCTCCGTAGAATTCTACCGCTCAGAACGTTATCAATATGTGTTCTTTGAGCTATTTTCAACACACAGTCACCATTAGCACGTCTGAAAATGTCTGTACGCTTACTCGCTGCACCGTACTCTGACATGCACCAACACACCTATGCGTGTGTGGACTGCTGCCAGCGCCACCGAGCGACGACCGCAGGTCAAATGCACCGCATGGTCGTGCCCCGGGGTGATTTAAACCAGCAAACCGCCCACCAGAGCGTTGTTTCACCTTGTATCAGTATTATCCGTAATTATGAGCTTGAGTGTAGTTCAAGCGTCTGTCAGTGCTACAATGGAAGGAATATCAATCACTGTCGCAAGTGACACTGGAGCTATGGTGAACGTTTTGTCAGATAATCTTCCAAATAGAATAAATGAAGCACATAAGATACCAAGATACCCTCCTTACCAGACTAAAACTGTAGAATTTCTGGTGACATTTTCACCAAACCTGAATTTTTCAAAATGCAGGTGCAGACTAGGGGAGATTTCGGAAACGAAGCCATAACTCACATATCTCTAATTGTGAAATGGTAATCTGTAAACTGCATAACTGGAATGGTTTTTTAGCACGAGAGGAATGCCGAGATTGACCTTTTATTTGGGAAATGTTATTTGACAGTTGGTAATAAAATTGTCGTTTTACATTTACAATAAGCTAGGACTCAGCGAGCCAAATTTCGCCACTGAATGAGGGTTCAGCATTTAAAAAGAAGGTGCTGTATACAGATAGGCACTCAGCTTATTCTGTTATTAGCACAGCATCTATTCAGTTCGGATGGTGATGTTCCGTACCATGTGGCTCTCATTAATGAACAGGTGTTTGAGTCAGGGTGTCTAAATGAGTGACACAAAGCCGAACTATCCAGTCTGTTAACAAGATATGCCTATGTACGAGGGCAGTTCAATAAGTAATGCAACACATTTTTTTTCTCGGCCAATTTTGGTTGAAAAAACCGGAAATTTCTTGTGGAATATTTTCAAACATTCCCGCTTCGTCTCGTATAGTTTCATTGACTTCCGACAGGTGGCAGCGCTGTACGGAGCTGTTAAAATGGCGTCTGCAACAGATGTGCGTTGCAAACAACGGGCAGTGATCGAGTTTCTTTTGGCGGAAAACTAGGGCATCTCAGATATTCATAGGCGCTTGCAGAATGTCTACGGTGATCTGGCAGTGGACAAAAGCACGGTGAGTCGTTGGGCAAAGCGTGTGTCATCATCGCCGCAAGGTCAAGCAAGACTGTCTGATCTCCCGCGTGGGGGCCGGCCGTGTACAGCTGTGACTCCTGCAATGGCGGAGCGTGCGAACACACTCGTTCGAGATGATCGACGGATCACCATCAAACAACTCAGTGCTCAACTTGACATCTCTGTTGGTAGTGCTGACACAATTGTTCACCAGTTGGGATATTCAAAGGTTTGTTCCCGCTGGGTCCCTCGTTGTCTAACCGAACACCATAAAGAGCAAAGGAGAACCATCTGTGCGGAATTGCTTGCTCGTCATGTGGCTGAGGGTGACAATTTCTTGTCAAAGATTGTTACAGGCGATGAAACATGGGTTCATCACTTCGAACCTGAAACAAAACGGCAATCAATGGAGTGGCGCCACACCCACTCCCCTACCAAGAAAAAGTTTAAAGCCATACCCTCAGCTGGTAAAGTCATGGTTACAGTCTTCTGGGACGCTGAAGGGGTTATTCTGTTCGATGTCCTTCCCCATGGTCAAACGATCAACTCTGAAGTGTATTGTGCTACTCTTCAGAAATTGAAGAAACGACTTCAGTGTGTTCGTAGGCACAAAAATCTGAACGAACTTCTCCTTCTTCATGAAACGCAAGACCTCACACAAGTCTTCGCACCCGAGAGGAGCTCACAAAACTTCAGTGGACTGCTCTTCCTCATGCACCCTACAGCCCCGATCTCGCACCGTCGGATTTCCATATGTTTGGCCCAATGAAGGACGCAATCCGTGGGAGGCACTACGCGGATGATGAAGAAGTTATTGATGCAGTACGACGTTGGCTCCGACGTCGACCAGTGGAATGGTACCGTGCAGGCATGCAGGCCCTCATTTCAAGGTGGCGTAAGGCTGTAGCATTGAATGGAGATTACGTTGAAAAATAATGTTGTGTTGCTAAAAGATTGGGGAATAACCTGGTGTATTTCAATGCTGAATAAAACAACCCCTGTTTCAGAAAAAAATGTGTTGTATTACTTATTGAACTGCCCTCGTATTCTCAAATAAGCCAGGAATCATTTGTGCTTACAAAAATCACGTGTCAGTTATGTTCTGTAATACTTACTATTACAAAACATATTACATCCCGCGATCGAAGAGGGGAGCTGTTAAAAAGGAGGTAAAAAAAGGGGGAGGAGACAGATTGAGAGAGGGTGGAAGAGGAAATGAACAGAGAAATGGTAGAGGAGGAAATGAACACAAACTGAAATGCATGATGATCTGCAACGATTTGACGCATGGTGCATGGAATGGCAATTGAATCTCAATGTAGACAAGTGTAATGTGCTGCGAATACATAGAAAGAAAGATCCTTTATCATTTAGCTACAATATAGCGGGTCAGCAACTGGAAGCAGTTAATTCCATAAATTATCTGGGAGTACGCATTAGGAGTGATTTAAAATGGAATGATCATATAAAGTTGATCGTCGGTAAAGCAGATGCCAGACTGAGATTCATTGGAAGAATCCTAAGGAAATGCAATCCGAAAACAAAGGAAGTAGGTTACAGTACGCTTGTTCGCCCACTGCTTGAATACTGCTCACCAGTGTGGGAACCGTACCAGATAGGGTTGATAGAAGAGATAGAGAAGATCCAACGGAGAGCAGCACGCTTCGTTACAGGATCATTTAGTAATCGCGAAAGCGTTACGGAGATGATAGATAAACTCCAGTGGAAGACTTTGCAGGAGAGACGCTCAGTAGCTCGGTACGGGCTTTTGTTGAAGTTTCGAGAACATACCTTCACCGAGGAGTCAAGCAGTATATTGCTTCCTCCTACGTATATCTCGCGAAGAGACCATGAGGACAAAATCAGAGAGATTAGAGCCCATACAGAGGCATACCGACAATCTTTCTTTCCACGATCAATACGAGACTGGAATAGAAGGGAGAACCGATAGAGGTACTCAAAGTACCCTCTGCCACACACCACTAGGTGGTGGAATAGAAGGGAGAACCGATAGAGGTACTCAAAGTACCCTCCGCCACACACCGTTAGGTGGCTTGCCGTGTATGGATGTAGATGTAGATGTAGAAACAGAGCACACAGATGGACACACAGAGGGGAAGGAGGAGGTGAACTGATAGAGGAGGCACGAGTATGTGGACAGAGAGAGGACATGGAGAGTGAGACTGGAGAGGAGGAGATGGGCAGAGAGTAGGCAGGTGGAGGAAGATATGGACAGATAGATGCTGCGGAAGGAGATGGAAGGAGTAAATGTGCCATACATTGCACACATGAAGGTGTGAGTAAAAGGCTAGTCTAGTAGGTTCTATAATGGATTTCGAAGATTTAATTTACTAAGTGAAAAATATGGTGAGATTTTATACGATCGCCGGCCGAGCTGGCAGAGCGGTTCTAGGCGCTACAGTCTGGAACCGTGCGACCGCTCTAGTCGCAGGTTCGAATCCTGCCTCGGGCATGTATGTGTGTGATGTCCTTAGGTTAGTTAGGTTTAAGTAGTTCTAAGTTCTAGGGGTCTGATGACCTCAGAAGTTAAGCCCCATAGTGCTCAGAGCCATTTGAACCATTTTATACGATCTTCTATTGGGGCAGAGGTAATAATGAGGCAGTTTTTACTGTTTTGAGTGCACTGAATGCTATGGATGGATTTTTACACATTTTATTAGGGGAAGATAGCTTAACCCAGAATAAATGGTCAAGCTAATTACATACATTCACTCATGTAAATCACTTAGGATTAAACCAGTTTTGCAGGTTATCAGTCCTTTTTGTGGTTAGCTCATATATCAAACGAAATGCCTGTTTAGCTTACAGACGAAACATTCTAATGCCTTAGCATCAAAATGGTGCCTTAGATTTTGTTGAATTTATTTTGAAATGAATAATAATGAAATGATAAACATAATAAGGACAATGTAAAGGTACTGTGTTGTTATATAGTTTCAACTGATTGGTACCACTGAGTAAGATCTAGGTGGGTTGCTGCTTTTTAAGCTTCAGTGATGAAGGAACAGTAATAATAAATGAATATATAATGTAGCGCATTAAAACAGATGATTCAAATATATGAAAATATTGAAACTTCCTGGCAGATTAAAACTGTGTGCCCGACCGAGACTCGAACTCGAGATCTTTGCCTTTCGCGGGCGAGTGCTCTACCATCTGAGCTACCTAAGCACGACTCACGCCCGGTACTCACAGCCTTATTTCTGCCAGTACCTCGTCTCCTACCTTCCAAACTTTACAGAAGCTCTCCTGGTTCGCAAGAGAGCTTCTGTAAAGTTAGGAAGGTAGGAGACGAGATACTGGCAGAAGTAAAGCTGTGAGTACCGGGCGTGAGTCGTACTTCGGTAGCTCAGATGGCAGTCTGCGTTCGGCAGGGCAGCAGTGCGCACCGCGCTCGGCCGTCCACGCCGCTGCGCGCGCGGAGTGTTTTGTTTACTTCCTCGTCACAGCGCTTCTCAGTCGAACAAGCTGTAATGGCCAACACTCTTAAGTTCACCTTCTCAAACGCATACGCACGACCCAAAGCACTGGCCGTCGAACGCTTCCTACGCGAAGACGTGAAGATCCCGCGTGACGAACTCATCGGCATACACCTATCGATCATTAGCAGCGTCGTTTATGTTAAGATGACTTCCGACGCTGCCTGCAACGAGATCATTCAAAGGACGCGACATGGACTAAAATTTCGGCACTCCGACGGAAACGTCGGGCCTGTGGATGTCGACCATGCAGGACTTGGCCTTCGGACGATCCGTGTATTCGAACTGCCTTTCGAGGTGACTCAAGATGAAGTCATCGCGGCGCTAAGTCCGTTCGGAAAAGTCCAGAGCCACGTAGCCGAGACATGGGCACAGTTTACGACGTATCCGGTGCTTAATGGTGTGAGACAAGTCCGAATCGATCTCAAACGGCACGTTCCATCGTACATTTCTATCGGCGGCTGCCGTGCGGTGGTCATTTACGACGGACAACCTCGAACATGTTCCGGTTGTGGCCAAGAAGGCCACGTCCGTAATGAATGCCTGCAACGCCGCATCACACAACTAAGGCCCGACGATACGAACACCGACAGAACCGTGACCACCCTTCCAGTCACCTATGCGGCGACACTGCACGTCCAGCCCTTACAAGGCGCCGTTCACGAGCGTCTCTCTGGTCCGATACACCCGGAGGCGTCCCAGCACCTTGACACCGGCGATGCTGCCCGTGAACATGTCCAACAGCCGGACACACCCACGCTAGAAGATCACAAGGATACCAATGAGAGTGTTCTGGAGAATGAAGACCGCATCATAGCACCCGCGGCTTTTGTACCGGAACGACGTGAATCTCTTCCTTCCTCAGACACCGAAACTCATTGCCGAAAGCAGAAGTTGCCCAAACGACGAAAAAAACGCCGCAAGACATCAGACTCGACCATTGAGCCCCCTCCGCAGGACGAAGAGATGCCACATCACTCCGACGGAGAACACGATAACACCTTCTCCTCTGCCACGGAGACACGTCATCCACAAGACGGTGAACCGTCCAACGGAGATCGTGCGCAAGCCCCGCGCCCAGAAGCCATGGAACATAGCACGCCTGTTGTCACCGACGCCATTGAGCCGACTCGGCCAGCGCTGCCACCTCTCGCCGATGTCAAACCTGTCGGACACCTTTCATGGGCGGATGACACGGATTTCCCACCTCCATCTGATGCGGAAATGAGATCTGTTTCTCCGTTAGACCAAAACTAAAATGGGGGAAGTTTCTACGGCGAATCCTGCGACTTCTATGGACTTCCAGCATCCACAACAACAATCTTCACCAGCTACGACCCTATCAACAGCACGGATCTCCCATCAGGCGTACCGAATAGCTACTATCAATACTAATAATATCGGCTCCCATGCTAAACTTCAACTGCTCCGTGACACGCTAAGAGCAGCGGACATCGACATCGCCCTGTTACAAGAACTGAGGACAGCGACTTGGACTCGGTGTTATGGATATGAGACGTACGCCGCCCCTGCAGCTATGGAACACACAGGCGCAGCCATCCTCCTCCGAGAAGGAATTGCAGTTTCCGATGTCGCATACCTCCCAACAGCGCGAGGGGTGGCCATAACAGTTGAAGGACTCAAAATCATAAATCTCTACGCCCCATCGGGCACTGATAAACGGAGGGATCGCTCCCAGTTCTACGCAGAAGATATCACGCCTTTATTCCTCGGTCGATACGATCATCTTATCGTAGGTGGAGATTTCAACTGTGTTCTCGAGCGCACAGACCAATACCCCCATTTCACCACATGTCCCGAACTGCGCTTCCTCGTCCGCCGCCTTCGTCTCCTCGACACTTGGCGAGTGATACACGGCGACCGCCCGGGGTATACACACATCACGAGCCACTCCGCCAGCCGACTTGATAGAATATTCATCTCTAACGCTCTAAAATCAGTTGTCCTCGATGCGGAACGTTGGCCGTCTGCCTTTTCGGATCATGACATCTATATCTGTACCATGAACCTACGTCGACAATCTACATGGCGCAGTGCAGGACCCTGGAAACTCAATGTCGCGCTACTGCGGGACCCTGAATGTCGACAACAGGTCACCGACACGTGGCACACCTGTGTTCAACGCATTATGCGTTACGAGACCACACTGCAGTGGTGGTTGCTGTGCGCCAAACCGGCCATCCGACGCACATTGACACACTATGGCAGAGCAAAAGCCAGGTGGAATCACCATACAACTGATTTCTACTATAGCGCTCTACGTGAACTCATGGATCATCCTCCATCCCCGGATCGCCTCAAAGAAGCTCAACGCATCAAGGCAAAGATTCTATCCTTGACCAGATGCCGTCTAGAGGGAGCCATTGTACGAGCCCGCAGCCAAGACAGGATTAATGGTGAAGAACCTTCTATGCATCATATTGTTCAAAATGTTCGTCGACGCCGACAGGCTTTAATGACAACTTTAGACTTACCTGATGGACGACGGCTGACTTCGCAAGCTACCATTGCGGATGCATTCACAACGCACTATAGACTTTTCTATCAAGAAGTACCTGCCGGTGCAGAGGCCATTGCTGAGGTTGCCCATGAGACACTTGGTACTCTAAACACAGCAGCTGCAACCCTCCTGACTGCTGAAGTGACCACCGACGACGTCCAAGGCGCTGTGGCCAAGGGGTCTCTGAATCGATCTCCCGGCCCGGATGGTTTACCTCTCGAATTTTACAGAACCTTCCAAGATTTGATGATGCCACGATGGAGGGACATGTACTGGGAACTTTTGTCCGGCGCGGCGAACCCGCCACCAATGTTCATGGAAGGCTTACTTGTACCAGTCCCGAAACCCGCAGGAGGAACACGACTCGACAGTTATCGGCCGATCACGTTACTCAATTCGGACTTCAAGATTTTCACACGCCTTCTGGCAGTGCGACTCAAACATGTATTACGGGACATGGTCTCCCACGAACAAACATCCTTAGGCGGCGATCGTAATATACAGACGGCTCTCAGTGAATATCGAGATGTGATCGCTGTGGCAACACACTCGCGACTGCCAGGCGCTTTAATCTCCATCGACTTCAAACAAGCGTTTGACCGCGTCAATCATGCATTCCTCAACGCAGTGATGGACCGAATGGCAATTCCCCCGACGTTCACGCAAGTGATTATGCGGCTCCTTCGTGGAGCAACGTCCAGACTTCTCGTCAACGGCAGACTTACAGAACCTATACGGATTGAACGCTCAGTACGGCAGGGTTGCCCTTTGTCGACGGTACTTTATGCCATTGCGATGGAACCACTCATTTGCGGATTACGGCGACGTTTGACAGGTATTCCACTCCGGGATCATATGTTCCGCTGCCGAGCTTACGCGGACGACTTGGCCCTCGTCGTACGTTCAGCGGCTGAAGTACAAGCTGCGATGCAGTGGATTACCCGTTACAGTGCAGGGGCAGGGAGCGCTATGAACGTGGCAAAATCATGCGCCATGAAGATCGGCCGCGGCCTCCCCGCAGACAGCGTAGTTCCATTTCAACTGGTAGACACCATTCGTTGTCTCGGATTGGTGTACACGCGAGACATTCGCCGCACCTCGGCGATCAATTTTCGTGCGCTGCTGCAACGCATCCGGACCAACATACAAAATCACATACTACGCCCGCTGAATATGTGCCAGAGAGTCACCTTCGTCAATACCCATCTGGCAGCTCGGATACCCCATATAGCGCAGATTCTGCCCATCACTGCGACAATGGCGGCCAGGTTACAGGCGGCATTCGGCTATTTCATTTGTTCTGGACACATCTTCAAAGTCCAGTATGAAGCTCTCACCTTACCGAAGCGGGACGGTGGCCTCGATCTGGTTAATGTGAGAGCCAGGACAACGGCACTTTACACCAATACTATGCTCCGGTTATGGAAAAGCCAAAATGCTAGTTTTACTGGAATGTTGACCACCGAGTTCGCGCCTGTTTCGAGACGCCCACCGACGTCTTTGGCACACATCCCACCTCCGATGTCACATATCGGCCGTTTCTTTTTGGAGTACAGCTACATATGAACCAAGCTCCCCAGGACCAGGAAGACGACCACCCGCGACATCTACCGCCTTCTCCGAAAGTCTCCACCCCGCAACCCCGTCGAAACACGTCACCCCCAGGTTTCATGGCCTACAGTTTGGAAAACGATCCACGAACCATATCACACCACTGACACCACCTCTATGTGGTACCTTCTCGTCAACGGCAAGTATACTACAAGACAGAAACTGCATCGCATCGCACTGGTGGACTCACCCCTGTGCCTCAAGTGCAATGTCGAAGATACAGATTTACATCGTTTTGAGTGTGGGCCAGCAGCAGCTGTCTGGACCCTCGTACAGAAGATTGTGGCTTTCTACCTCCGAGTACCACCACATCACGTTTCTACCACTATGATGATATATCCCGACACGACCTACTTTCCATCGGCTAAGTGGCACGCCATCACATGGATCAGTGGCATGGCTGTCGACTACCTCTTCCGAGACGACATCGTCGATCCGGCGGACTTTTGGACACGCCTCCAAGTGTATCACCACACCCTTCGCCGGCATCGACACTATCGGGCCACTTTCGCGAACTATTTACAGAGCATTTTCACCAACCCGCCTCAAAGCTGGAATCTCAACGAACCGTGCCAGCCAAGGCTGGACGATCCCACGTTCCCCTTCAATGGTCAATGATAGAATGCATTTTGTTCTGCTGGCGCGCCAAAGTGGAGCATGGCGCGGAAAGTATTCCTATTTTCTTTCAGTTCTCTTTTCTCCTCCTCTTCTAAGTTTTTTTTTTCTCCTTACACTTGTTTATCCCTTTCACACATAGCTCTGTATCTGCAGCCTATTTGTTTTCTTTCTCTTGTGCTCCAAAAAAAAAAAAAAAAAAAAAAAAATGCTGCTGATGGTGAGACTGTACACTCATTTATGTTACAAAAAAACATACAAATACAAAAGAAGGCCGTTGCGGAAATATAGCTACCTTTTATGTTTTACGTTTTCAAAGGATATTGTGTTATTTATGAAGAACGTCGTCTTTTATTTTCATACCCAAGAGATTTTATTTGTTTTCTTAAAAACAATTAGTAGAGCACTTAAAAAAAAGAGCAAATCAATTAAAAAAAAAAAAAGATGGTAGAGCACTTGCCTGCGAAAGGCAAAGGTCCCGAGTTCGAGTCTCGGTCGGGCACACAGTTTTAATCTGCCAGGAAGTTTCATATCAGCGCACACTCCGCTGCGGAGTGAAAATCTCATTATGAAAATATTGATATTTTAACAAAACTGATTCAAGTAATAGAACTCTTATGTTGAGGTCCATGTTGCTATGTGAATTTGAAGATAAATAAATAAATAGAGACGATTATTGTAAATAATTATACTAGAAAGGAAAAGGAATATATTTATCTGATATAAATAGAACCTATAGCTTTTAAAAAGTGAGACATAAAAGTATGAATCCTTTAGGCACATGGCTAATTAACTATTGCTAAAAATTTCATGTATAATTACGTCTAAACATAAGAAAGGAAAAAGTAATTTCTATAGAGTAACGTTTAATGTTTGAATTAGATTAAAAAAGAAACAGTAATACATTTACTCATTTTTATGTGGCAACATGTGTGAGGGTATGGTATTTTTGTATTTTAAATTCGGGATTTTCCCCTTAAATTTCAAAGTTGCGAAGTTCTCTGGACCCTTATCACTGTATATAAATGACTAAAATTGTCGTTAATTAATGTTATGTTAAGGAGTGTGTTTCAAATAAAGTGCAGGTCTGCATTTTTGCATATGATTTATGCGTCATTACAGACATTTGCTTCTGTGGATTGATTGCTATTTTGTTTGAGGTATTCCTTGGGCAGCGGTTGGAGTTCGCCAGCAGGCCCGTTTACATCAGAACAAGAAGGCCATGGAGTTTCTAGCATCGCATGTACCGCCGAAGCAGAGCCTCAAAGCATGTGATGTTAAGATTCACTAATGAATGTTATCCAACCTTAAAGTCGTAAAAACGTTCTCCGAAACATCTGCAAATGCTGTAGCTCCAATTCTGATATCCACACTCATATCATATTATGTATGTTCACTTAATATGCGCACATGGAGCTACAACCAAGTGGTACTTATTTATAAAATATGGAAGAATAAACATTACGTAAGACTCAAAACTGCATCCAGATTATTCTTTATGAATTTGCCATCCAAAACAGGGTATTTTCAAAGTAGAAATAGCCAGCCATTCTGTTTATATCGAGATTTTCGAGAAGGCCTGGAAGGCACTCTAATTTCTCATTATTATTGTATACTTATCACACAACAGTCAATAAATACTCTAGAAGCCAATTCCACGTAATAGCGGTGGTATAGTGGTGATATTATGCTGCAAAGCATGAGCACACAGTTAGTACTGGTAACATTACTGTGCATGAACGTCAGATACTCTGGTCGAAGAGGCCTCCGAAAGCCCATTGGTACCGACCAACAGCTGTATCATACTCAGCCTAAAGGCGTCATCAGATGCGGATATGGAGGGGCGTGGGATCAACGCATCTCTTTCCTGGCCATTGTCCGCTTTCATAACCTGGAGGCACTACTTCCCAGTCAAATAGCTCTTCAACTGGCCTCGCAAAGGCTGAATGCCCCCAGCTGGGTGACCCATTCAAGTGTTACCCACACCTAACGGTGTTTGATTTTTGATGTCTGACGGGGTGCAGTGTATCAAATGACAAAGCCCTTGAACTGACTGGTAGATAGAATCATGTTCAATTTACCAAATGAAAGGTACAAATATCCAATAATTTTTTTCATTCAAAGAATTGGTTAGTGGGGGAAAGCACAAACTGATGAAACTTGTTACGAAAATTAAGCTACAATTCAGCATTCACTCGTGTTATGATGACTGCACGATGTAGTCCCAAACTGTTACTTTTATTTTATGTACCAAATGGTTAGCTATTAGTTGCGCATAGTTAATAATTTGATATTTAATTGAAACAGCCAGTAACAACGAAATTATTGGAGAATAATGTGATGTGTGTGGAATTTTATTACACCACTGAAAAGCACACAATGCCATTTAAGATGGACAGTTCTTAGTAACTGATAAAATAATTTTTTTTACGCCTTCTTCCATTGCTTAAACTGTTTAATTTTTTTCCTTTTTTTCAAGTAAAGTAGGCTACTGTAGTTTGTGAGATTTTGAATTGGCCAGTGCGAGAAGGCTCTCGATGTACCTTGTTATTTATAAATCGTTTACGCCCATAATTTCAGTCGTGGGTCAATAAATTATTTCATAGGAAACTATTGAGTTTGAGTAACAGGAGTAACATGAGAAAAGGCAGCGAAAGTATTTAAGGTAGAAAATTAGCGTGCTTGGGTAGGGCTGGAAGCGATCATTGTCTACTATTAGCGTGCGTCTATCATGTGTAATAATAACAAGAAAAAAATAATAAAGGAAAAAAAAACAATCACATATTTTTTGGTTTATCTTAGTGCAATCATCTGTGTGTCAGCTGTCATTGCTATAGGTACGAGACCGTGCTGAAAAGTAGTGCCTCCAAGTTTTTTATTTTGTTCTCAATATCAGTTGCGGTATTACATATCATGCATATTACCTGGTCGACTTGGTGGAAGGCTCCGAATTGTCAGGTGCAACATGGCGGTGTGTTACATAACTAAGTCGGCGACGGAGGAACAGTGTGTTGTAATCGAGTTTTTAATCACGGGAAAAGTTCTTCCACACATCCCTCTGCTTCAACCAGACAACGCCATATCACACACGAACACTGTGACATCTGGAACAATCCGACCGCTTGGGTTCACCGTCATCGACCATACAGTACTGACGTTACCCCACCCGATTTTCATCTGCTTCCAAAACTTAAAGCATACCTTCGAGAACTTCACTTTGGTAGTGATGAAGTGATGCAAGTGAAGGTGAGGTTGTGGCTCTGTCAACAATGTCAAACATTCTACAATGTCGGTACCAACAAACTGGTCTCTCGCTGGGGGAAATGTGTTCGTCGTCAGGCTGACTATGTTAAGAAATAGATATGTAGGTATGAAGAATAGAGATACAGAATGTTAATAACGTTTGTTTCATTTAAAAAGCTGTAAGAGTTTTCACATGAAAAATTCCGAAGCATTTCTTTTCAGGACGCCCTCGTACTTTTCGCCTTGTCTTGTTGCAATACTTTAACTGCTTGATCGCCACACCAACGATTCATGGATGATAATCTATTTCTGACAATAAGACATTGAAACTTCATGGGACTCTGTTACTTTTTGAAGTGAATTAGACAGTTGCAACTGCAGTTGAGACTCTTAGACAACATTTAAACATTTAGCTCCACTCGTAGAATTTTGCAGTGAGATCATGTTAGTGATTTATTTTTTCGAATTAATATGTATCGTGACATAAGTATTCTATGGGATTCTGGAAAAGAATTTACTGCCCCCTTCAGACCCGCTCTCTGACGTATAATAGGCTGTACTGCAACATTTGTTTGAAGTTGTCATATGTTTTGATAGATTACGTAGGTGTGTCTCAGCATAAAAATATGGATAACAACGTCAATAGTAATAATGATATTATAACAAAAATAATAAAAATAATGATAATACTGATTATAGTAGTCGGTAAGTAAAAGTTAAGGAAAAAAACGAAATAGATATTTATACATCGATGAATGAATTATGTATCAGTATCATAGTCGTACATTTATATATAAATGTGAATATGCTCTGGAATGGCATCACAGCATGTTACTATTCTATCTACGCTGTAGCAATAACGTTTTCTTTTTTATAATTTTTGTTTGTTTGAAAACAGCCTCAGGATTTTACACTTTATGTTGTATCCACGACCCTTTGATGTACATCTCCTCATCTCCATTGCCCAGGTTGAACTGGATGTTGCACCGATATGTGGATGTGGTGGTACTGTGGGTTCTGCATCACGTGTCTCTCTGATATTGGTCTCACATGCACAGTCTGGGACGCAGCATTCGTGTTCATATCTTCCACAGCACTAGCTGCTCTCGATAGCAGTTTGTTATTCAAGTTGACACTCCTATGTTGTACTTTGCGGGACGGAAGGGGTTCCAGTTGTCACACCCTGTCAAATTTGTCTTTTTCGGAGCTATCAAAATTGTCTATTATTGTCCACCATTCGTTATTTTTATAAGCTCGAGCAGCGGTTGGTTATTCTCTATGTGTTCCCTAAATCCACTACAGGCGTTTTCCCGTATGGCCATACTGAAATACTCCACTTTCTTTCTCGTTGAACACGTACAGGTAAACTGGATATGGGCCATGTCCTGTCTGATATACCGAGCGAGGTGGCGCAGTGGTTAGCACACTAGAATCCCATTCGAGAGGACGACGGTTCAAACCCGCGTCCAGCCATCCTGATTTACGTTTTCCGTGATTTCCCAAAATCGCATCAGGCAAATGCCGGGATGGATCCTTTGAAAGGGCATGGCCGACTTCCTTCGCTATCCTACCCTAATCCGATGGGACCTATGACCTTGCTGTTTGGTCCCCTCCCCCAATCCAACCAACCAACCAACCTGTTTCATAATGTACGCAAGAGGCGCTTACGCAGTAGCGGGGGACTGTGTGGCGTGGAATGGGTTAGAGGGCCTCAGGAACACACAAAAACGGATTTAGTTTCGAAGGGTGCAGAAAGAACGTAGATCTAGGAACCATCGGTATAACAGTTGTAAACTGTTGTAGCTGTGTTGGGAAAGCACCAAAGCTGTAACCAATAATAGAAAATACTGATGCTCAACGATAGTGCAGTGCCTGTCTTATTCCGAATTATGTTGCAAAGTTGCTTCGGTTTATCATTTGGCTATCCGAACACGACTTAACAGCCAGACCCAAACCTCCGTACGTCGTCCACCATGTGTCTACAACATGCACTCGTACAAGCATTATATATATTCCCGAATATGGAACTTGGACATTTGCTCATTAGCATCCTCTATATTCCTCAATCCTTCTGGAAGCCGAGAAAGAATGTTGGCCATGACATTATCCTTTACTTTTACATACACTATTTCAAAACTGCATCCTTGTCGGATTAATGTCCAAGATACTAAATGTGGATGTGACAGCCTGCAGATCTGGAGGTAACTAAGTATCTGATGACTACAGTAGACTTTGGTATGTGTACCAGCCGGATTACGCATGTGTGCTCACAGTCTGTCGAGATTGAACTAGCAAATGCTATAACACAGAATTTTGAAATACGATTCACCTTTCGAATGTGAAACAGAGAGGATCATAATTCATAAGAAGACGCAGCAGTCCTCAGTCTGAATTCAATATTCATATCAGGGTCATGTAACAATGGTGCATGCACCAAGGCGCTGTTAATCTGATTCAAAGTTTGCTGGCATTCCAAAGTCCTTTGCCAGGAAACATTCCTCTTTAACAAGCTTAGGAATGGCTCTGTCTTTATACCTTGATCAGGAATAAAACGCTGGTAGAATGATGCCAATCATAAGAATCCTTTAATTGTTTTTTTTTGTCTTTGGAGCTGATGTGCTCTCTATGGCGCTAATCTTCTGTCTGTAGCATAATATGCTTGTTGTTGATGTAAGATGTCCCAGGAAGTTGATCTCAGTGAGTCCAAAAGTAGTTTTCTAAGATTCACCGTTACTCAGTGCAGCACATTGATACGTAGTTACCATGTCTGAGATACAATCAACAAGTGAACCACAAACAGAGTGACAACTTATATATTGTCAGGACCTAAACTGGTATCAAGTGACAAGATAAAGACACCAGAATCATATTCAGGCCAAAAGGTAAAACGATACTCCATCCTGAATAAGTAAATGCTCTATATTTTCGTGATGCTGGATCTAGTGGCACCTGCCAATATGGGGAATAAAGGTCTGCGCTAGTTAGATATGTGACTGCCAGAAAATTTTGAATGAATTCTTCTACGTTCCTGGGTCTTGTTTGTACCACTAGTATGATCTTGCTAATTTCTCTGGCGTCTAATACCAATTGTACATTGCCTCGTCGTTTGGCAACAACCAACAGTAGATTGTAGTAAGGACTGTAGCAGCACGGTTCCATAATACCTCGCTGAAGCATTTGCCTGATTTCGTGGTCGATGGCTGATCTCAACACTGAAGGAATTACATAGTTGCTGTGACAATACAGTTGATGAGGTGTCACATTTAGGTGACAAATATACCCTTCAATGATTCCAAGCTTTTCCTTAAATGCTTTGCTGTGCTTATATAATTCTGTCTCCTGTGAAGACAAAAGTGCTGTTGACTCCACTGTTTTAAGTTCAATCTAATGTCAGTGTGAATACTGACATCTGTTTCATCTTCATAGTATTATCACAGTTCATTAACTTAATAATCAGTCCTTGGCGATACCTGCCAAAAACTTTTTCTTAACAATCAGGTCAACTGTGATGAAGACTCCATTGTTAATGGAACAGAGTTTTCCTGAGGTAATGTCGATTATTGTGTCCATTTCCTTCAGCCAATGATATCCAAGTAAGCAGTTCATGACCAAGTTTGGTTTACCGCGCATGTGCAACTTGTGGCTCCATTACCCAGGGTTAAATGTAGTCATCTGTATCTTCATGAAACTAGAAGACCTTCCTACAATCCCTAAAACTCTTTTTGCTGTATTAATTTGAACATTGCAATCAATATGCATTTATGCATGAACCTATAATGAGAAAAGCGATTACCTCTAAGCCATCTGTGTTCACTTTAATGATAAATTGAGGTATATTATTGTTGTGGGGCAAAGAGAGTTCTGGACAATTTTGTTTATGCAGGTTACTTACATTCAGAGGCAAATTAGCCCCCTACCCCTTACCCTATAGCCGGCCAGTGTGGCCGTGCGGTTCTATAGCGCTTCAGTCTGGAACCGCGTGACCACTACGGTCGCAGGTTCGAATCCCGCCTCGGGCTTGGATGTGCGTGATGTCCTTAGGTTAGTTAGGTTTAAGTAGTTCTAAGTTCTAGTGGACTGATGACCACAGATGTTAAGTCCCATAGTGCTCGGATCCATTTATCATTACGCTAGTTGATTTATGACATTCTGGAGGTTGATCTATGCATTCCTATGGAGAAACAGTCCTTCTGGGAAATCCTCTAGCCCTTCCCCTCCCTTCCCCTCTGGGAAATCCGCAAACCCCCTACTCCTTGCTGATTTTAGCACACTTTTGGTATCAAATAAACAAGATAATTAATTGGATTGATTAATTATTACCCCTCCCCTCCTGGGAAATCCTCAAGCCGTCTCCTCCCCTCCCCCACTTACCCTTCTCCCATCATCTGGTAATTGACAGGAAAAAGACTCGGTCTGTACTGGAGAGTAAGGACTTCACGACACAAAATTCAAATCAGTGTCAGTAATAACATATTGTTCAATTCAATTTGCATATTCTTTAATCAGTTTGTGGGAGACAGGGCTCACCCCATATTATTAGAGCTCATGTCTGCATCCCCCATGTCCACTTTTCATAATGTAAGGACTGTAAGCACAAAGGAATAGAATGAAATCTGATATATTAGCCGCTGTTTGGGTCGACCATAAGTGCATTTCTCGTTCAGGCACTGCAGGGCATTGAGTGCACATCTGTGTGCCATGGAGTGTTGTAATCACAGATCACAATCTGAATACCACCGACCCCAGACCTGAAGTTGGCGTCCTTATATAGGCATATCTGATACCTGGTAAATCACGTCCATTCTCTGTAAGGTCTCTACTTCTGTGCCTGAAACTCACAGGCCAACATGATGCGTCTACCCATTCGAGAGACCTCCATTTGTTCTCATGCCCCCCCCCCCCAAAAAAATACATCAGGTGGCGGCATTCCATTGATTGTAAAACTACAGATTTGCTCCTTGTCTCTATCTTTCTGAAATGGTTACTTCCTGTTTGTGTGAACACATGTATGAACCAACATATCCAAACATGCAGACGGAAATTTTCATCCCTTCTCAGAATAATGAGTTCCTATTGGCTATCGCTGAGGAAAAAGGGAGAGCTGGCGCTATTACTATAGCAAAAATAGCGAGAAATAGTAAAATTAATTGCATAACAATTTACAAGAGTGAAACAGAAAACTTAAAACACACACCACCATCCTGCAATGATTCCTCTCGTTAATAAAATATGTTTTCAACATCGGAGAATCACATGAAAACATTTTGCAAATTAAGTAATTAAATTTCTGCCACAAATAGATCATAGCGCTCAATATATCCAAGGTCTTGTATGCACCTACATCTGAGAACAGAAGCAGCCATCTCCACCACAATGTTTTTGCTAAACATCTCTGGCGAAAAAAACCTTCTGATAGCATACACTCTTGATCATGAAGTATGCGCTGTCTGCTGACTGCCTGGGAGTTGTGGCAGTGCTGATCGAAAGAGCCCCACTCATGCATCGACCATGCCAGCAGTAGCATGCATATCTACAGGTATCCAAATGCTTTCTGCACCAGACACTCAGAGACCAGAGAGACTGTCACAACAGCCAAGCAGTTCTGCGCTTACTTAAGCCATAATGTTAAAGCAGTGTTGTTTGTAATATATCAGCCATGTGGAATGCAACGGTTGACATACATTCACCCTGCAAGTTTTCGATCCCACTCACTATGGTGAGAAACTTTAAAATGATAGGACAACTATCTTCTACACCAAAGGAAAATAAAGCATAAATTCTTCATGATACATGTACTATATACCTTTGAGGAGTGGTATAGCAGCCATTGTTCATATCCAATTACAGTTCACAAATTATGTACTGCTCACATCATTGCTATAAAATAATCATCAGCATCGGAAAATGCATGAAACAATAATATCTTATGAGGAAATAGACAAAAGCATAGCATCAATGTCTGACAGGTGAAATTATGCTCCATGCGGCTGTAATTCCATGAACAGACTGCAATCTCTTTCAACACAACAACTGTCAAGTATACACAGGGATTGCAGTACCTCACAAACATCTGTCACTGACTTAGAATCACTGCAGTTATGAAACCGAAGACTCGATTTATGTCCAATATGTGGCTGAGAAATGGAGTACTTCACCCACATCTTCATTCATCTAGAGGAGGGTGCTGTAATAGGTTTTCAATCGGATTCGCGGACATGATTCATAACGCATGCATATTAGATATAGGTTATGTGCAAGAATTTTCCTGCACCAAGCAGACATGTAAGTACTCCCTAATTGTCCCCCAAGTAACGATAATTTAGTGATATGAAAACCTGTGTGTGCCCCACTTTCTTCTATCTCCGAAAATAACTCACATAAAAGGAAGGTATCTACATTTATTGTGAGATATTCGAAGTGTATGGACAACAACATACCTGTCTCGGGTTGGGTAAACGGAATTTCGTAAACTGGGGAGTCAATGTTGGGAGTGGAATTATAGTTAGAACTATACATCGAAATCACACCTGCTTGTCTCGAAATTGCCACAGTTAGTGGCAGGGGCAGTCATGGGGCTCGGCGAACCGGAAGCCTTGGCTTACCCTCATGTGACTGTCAGGTACAAGGAATGTTCCTACTTGTCGGTTCTTGCCCACAGCCATGGGGACAAGTCACAGTGGTGGCACTCACAGTACCCTCTGAATGGCTGAATAGTGAACTAACCCGTATGCTGGTCGAGTGGGAGCAGAAGCAGATGTGCGTCTTGCACAGAGAAGATTAAATATGGCGAATGTTTTCAATGGGCGATTATTCTCCCTATGTAAATATATTGGTTGACTACTTGGTGGTCATTGTGACATACAAGAGTGGCCTCTGAATGTCTGGTGGAGGCAGCATGTGGATACCTGTAGATCTGTGTGCAGCTGCTGGCGTGGTTGATGTGTATGTGGGCCTCTCCCGATTGGCACCGTGCAGCCCCCCGGAAATCAGCAGGCAGCACACACTTCATAAACCAAAGTGTATGCGAGTGGAAGGTTTTTTCGCCAGATATGTTTAGTGAAAAAGTTGTGGTGGAGCCAGGTGCTTGTGTTCTCAGCTGTAGGCGCTGTAGGTGCATACAACCACTATGATCTGTTCGTAGAGACTATTTAATTACTTAATTTGAAAAATTTTTGCATGTGGATCTCAATAATTGAAAATATGTTTTGTTACGAAGAATAATCATTGTATGGTGGTGGTGAGTGTTTTACGCGATCTATTTGACTCCTGTATATTGTTAAGCAATTAATTTGATAGGGTAGTGCAAATGGGCTATTTCCCACCATTTTTGGTATCGTAATTGCCCAACTCTCCCTTTTCCCAAGCATTAGCCAATAGGAAGACATTATTCTGAGGATGGAAGAAAATTTCCATATGCATGTTCGGATACATTGGTTTGTGCATGTATTCACAAAAACAGGAAGTAAGCAGTTGAGACAGACAGAGATAGGGAGCAAATGTGGAATCTTCCAATCAAAGGAAAGCCGCCACCTGACTCTTTGTTTGGGGGCACTGAGAACAAAGGTAGGCACGTCATGTAGGCCTAGAGGTTTGCGGCGAAGAAGTGACAACAGGAAGCAGCGACCTTACAGAGTACAGAGGTGGTTTCCCAGGTATTAAATATCAAAGGATGTCTATTCTAGTCCATGGCTGGTGGTATTTACCGCCCAGACGACAGATACGCGCACGGGCGACCCGAAATGGCGTCTCATATGCTGCACTTAATTCTGCACAATGCTTATAGTTTTATCATCATGGGAAGTGGGTGTGGGTGCTGCAGACATGAGATCTACCTAGATGGGGGGAGCCCTGTTTTCTGCATACTGATTAAATAAAGAATATGCAAATTGAATTGAATAGTATATTTCTATTGGCAGTGATCTGAATTTTGTGTTATGAAATCCTTCCTTTCCAGCACAGACTCAGTCTTTTTTCTCGCCAATTTCTAGGTTTGAGAGGGGAGGGGTGAGGTTGGGGGAGGGAAGAGCTGGGGTATTTCAATGAATTTGATATCAAAAGTGTGCTTATATCAACAAAGGGGAGAGAAGGGGTTTCCCAGAGGGGAGGGGGAATCATGGGGAATTTCTCAGAAGCACTGATTACCCCCATGGAGTTATAAATCAATTAGTATAAAGACAGGTTAAGGAGAGGGACTAATTTGCTCCTGAATGTATGTTTGCCCCTAAATGTTTGCAATCTATACAAACTAGCCCAGAGCCGGCCCGAGTGGCCGTGCGGTTCTGGGCGCTACAGTCTGGAACCGAGCGACTGCTACGGTCGCAGGTTCGAATCCTGCCTCGGGCATGGATGTGTGTGATGTCCTTAGGTTAGTTAGGTTTAATTAGTTCTAAGTTCTAGGCGACTGATGACCTAAGAAGTTAAGTCGCGTAGTACTCAGAGCCATTAAACTAGCCCAGAACACTCTTTGTCCCAATACTTACTATGAGATTCAAACCTGCATGGATTAGGATCTCATGCTAGTTCTTCTCCAGCATTCTCACCATCATCGTACCTCAGCCTTTGGGTGTTCTTTTCACAGCCCCTCTCACAGCTCTCAACCACCATCTTGAGGCTACATGAGGTTGTATGTAGTTTAATGGTCCTTGAGGAGCAGCTCATGATCTCTACTAGAATCACTGGTTGGTTTTGCCAGTCTCTACTATTGTGGTTAACAGGTGTAATGTTTTTAATGAGATGGTCCCACATTTTGGTGATAACCTGGACTGATGCTTCTTTCATCATGCTTATCTCAAAATCACTTACTGTGATAGTTCCCATTTCATGAATTATTATTGTTGTTGTGGTATTGCATCCCAAAAGAATGGTTTGGAACATCATGTCTAATTCCATTCCTGTTCAGCCTAATGTGATTCTTGCCACTGGATTGGTTAAAGGGAGTTGGTTCAATTTTGACTGTCTGTTGACTTGAATTGGATACCTTGGCTTTGGAATTTTCATATAACATGTCATTGTTGTCATTCACAGACAAAAATTCTTCCAAGTTTGTATCATTGGTGTGACTGAGTCTCTCTCTAATATCTATGAGTAGCTTAGCTTGCAAAGTATGCCCTAGATCCTTAGGCGAGATTGATTCTGTCCAGTAACGTGTTTTATTGATGTATTTTTCGAAGTATTTCTTTTAATTTCACTGCTTTGTGTTAAAATGTTCAGAGCTGAACACTTCTCTTCACAGTCTTTCTTTCATGGCAGATGCTCAGTACTTAGCTATTAATGCTTTCTGAAATTCTTGGTTTTATTACAAGGTTTTCCTGCCTCTACCATCCATACTGCACCTCTTCCATGAGTATATCCACATACATATCCTGCAGTTTGGGATTCGGTCCATGTAAGTGGTAATGCACATTTGAATGTTGCATGAACACAGTTTGGTTAATTGTCTTTTTATCTTGAGTGAAGACTTGGAATTGTCAGTGTTTGATTAGCTTCTCCTCCAAACACAGTGTTGCATAATCATATGTCACCTCCTTGCTAACGGTACTAGCAGTGATGCATTTGGTTGTAAGTCTGTTACCGAAAACTTTGACAATTAGACATATACATAATTGTCTTGAATCACTTCTCTGATTGTTGAAAGTTTTAGATTTACTCACTCCACGTGATGGTTGACTGCAGATTTCCACTGGGCAGAGTCAACACCCAGTCGGGTTTTAACTTCACATATACTATTAAAAAATTCTTTACTTACATGTTCTTTACTAGGCTTCATTTCCTCAACTACCATTTTGACTTTCTTCTATGCTGTATTTGTCAATTGTTCATCCTTTTCGATGAGCCATGACAACTGGAAATTGGTTGGCTTGCAATTTCAGTTGCTTGGATATTTATTTCTCTTGATCAATAGATATTTGGTCGACAAATGATCTACAGTTTCGCTTAAGGTTCCCTGATGTCAGATACTTAGCTCTTAATACTTTCGATTTCCAAAGGCAAGTTTATGTGCCTCAGAAAATTCATTTCATATCGTAATGCAGTTTGACTATTAGCAAGATCCTTTTTCGTTGGCGTTTCTTTCACTAGAAATGAAAAGTTTTTTATCTTTCGTAACAACAAAGTAAGCGGATCGCATTCTTGCTACCTTGTCGAGGACTGCTCTACCTCTTCCACCACCTCCTGAATGTTCAGTTCCTTTCGTTTGGCCACTTTGAGTTGATATCTCGTCTTTACCATAACAGCGTCAATCTACTTTTGTAACTGATGAGTCCACTCTAAGCCACCGTAATAATTACTAAGAACTTGTATGATACCCTTTAGCACATTCACTTTCAATTATATACGTTTGTATTACATTCACCAGAGACCAACGTAGCTACATTGCCAATCACATTGGTACCAGTAAGTAGAAAAGGAAGCAGATTTATGTAGCTTGCCTTTCGTAAATTCAGCGAGCTGCCCTTCGAATTATGCAGGTCCAGGGCTCTGTTTCTGGATTACAACTCAGCAGTTTTATCAATTCTCCATCAGTTAATGGGCATGAAACAATAAATTTACATGAATTAGTTACTATTCTAAACCAATAAAATTTAAAGAATATTTTTACAATAACATGTGGCAATAAAAGTGTACTATTTTATTTTGGCGTCCACTCACACGTCGTCACTTTTACATCAACCCTTTCCTTTCCTGTAAAAGTTAAGTGTTGACTCAGTTTCTGTATTGTATTTAAATATTAATGTCTTTCGCAAACTTTATATATGTTTCAGCATTCTTAAGAACGTAGTACTAATTTTATTAAGACCAAGCGAAAAATGGTTTGGAACGGGCAGGAGCGGCTACACAGTCAGCATGCACCCTGGGATATTGAGGCGGGGTAATCTGTATGTAATATTTATTGTATGTAATATTTACTACAAAGAAAACACCGATAGCTAAAAAGGGTTGCCAGCCCGCTAGGGCAATGAACCTCCAGAATCTTAAGAAAGGTAATGGCAAAGAAGTTTAAGCAGATAATCACTGGCGTGGCAACAGAAGGTTGTCACTCCTTTCCACAGCACAACAGTTCAAGAGAAAATAAATTAATCATGAAACACTGTTTTTGCACATACTTATTCTGAAGTAGTAAAATTTGAAAGTAAAGTTAAATACAGTTACTGGTTAAATAAACGACTGGCTTAACTTAAACTTTGTTAAGTAAAAAATGGCTTTCAGTAACCTCAGTGTAACGTAATGGAAAATTTAGAAAAAGGCAAGCAATTTACTTTTGACTATCGAAAGATTTAAGTTAATTTACTTTAAGCAGATGAGCAACTGATTTTACTTTTAATATAACGACAAAATAAGACACATACCAAGCCAGCAGAAATCATTCGCTAAGCTAAATACAGAATAAGTGAAACGCGCTCTCTTAATTTGTGTTGCACTTTTAGTTATTAGTTTGTCAGTGAAATTTTACGTTACTTTAAATGAATGAAGTTAACATTCAAAATCGCAAATTAGTTAAGCCTCTGTTATGCAATACAAGAATGAACATTTACTGAGGCAGAAAATTTAGGCTGAAACTGGTCATTAGCAAACACACAAAGCAAACAGTAAACAATTAATCAATTTTCATATTATTACGACACTCGGTGATTGCATGGAAAGGAAAGGGACCCTGCCTGGTAATAATGTCTGAGGACAATGACAACGCAGGTACCTTACAAGTTTTAACTATTGCAGGCTATTATTCAAGTTAGTCATACTTTGTGAAAGAAATGTCACTGGTTAATGTCTACGTAAGTTTATAATTTTTCACTTCGCAGTCTTACTATGTTGTAGCTGTGCGGACGAAGAAGAATTAGCCAACGACAATGCTGAGCTGCCGCTGGTGTTGCTGCTGCTGGATGAGAACCCCGAATCGTCTCCAGAGCCAGGATGATTATGGGACAGGAAATAGTTTGAATTGCAGTTCCTCCGCCCGTCCACTCGCACCGTGCTCTCAATACTCGCGGGTTAACGAATTACGTGAGCCTACACTGGCGCTATCTTAACTGCACGTAGCGGAGGCGGGAGCGCCCAACAAACACTTCGCACTCTTTCATCACTCAAGCTGCTCTGCTTCCTCTCTGCTCACAACGCGACAGAGACTCTCCATACCCAAAGATAAACAACATAGTTCAGTTTCAGCCGCGCTAGCGAGTGGCCGCTGTTAACTGCTGCGCTGCACTTCTGTGTTTACATCGCTGTACTTGTGCTTCGCCGAGTGCTGTCCGTCCGTTAATCTCCGTGTTCGTTCATATTCCTTGTGATCTGATCGCTCCTTCTGGTCTTGCTGCTGCTAATTGGAATTTAGGTTGTTTAATCGAAACTGCGTCCCTGGATTAACCATGGCAACAAACTTCAGGAAGAATACTCTGGTATTTGCTTTTGACAAGGAATCCCGTTCTTTTCAGCCGACATCCCTGGAAATAGATGACTGGATTACACAGGTAATTGGTCTCAATTCTGAAACCGTCCATACCTGGCAACGGGATCAGGAAAAATACAGTGTTTTTGTCAAATTAATCAGTGCTGCTACTGTTGATAAAGTGGGGTTATGAAGTAGATTTTGTGCATAGAAATGGTTATAAAAGTAAGGTTTCCATCTATAGAGCGGACATTCATTACAAAACCGTTCGTGTCTTGAATCTTCCCACTCAAATTGAAAATGATGAGATTAAGCAAGCGCTTTCAAACTACTGGGACGTTAAAGCAATTGCAAATGAAAGATGGTTGCCTCGCTTTAAACTCCCGTGTTTCAACGGGATCCGCAGTGTAGAGATGGACGTTAAGACGAATATTCCGTCTTACATAATTGTTTGTGGGTGTAAGGCACAAATTGTTTATACAGGCCAGGAAGCTACGTGTCAAATATGTACCGAAACTGGCCACTTCAGACCTCGGCGAACTGTTGTTCTTAAAAGTAATTTGATAAGGCGTCTGAAGCTTACCTTAAATGATCTGTTACCAAAGAATATACTGGATCAACTGGTTGAGGATGTTAACGCAGCGGGCCAGCTGATGTCTCCGTTCACGACAACAGTCAATTACCCCCGTTAACAACAAAGGGAAACCCTGTTACCACTACTCGTTAAACTGAAATGCAACCGAAAAAACGAACTCTGGAGACAGAGGATGAGCTGTCCTGTCCATCTCCTTTACTTCACAAGCAAAAACAGTGCGATGTGGAGGCAGAGGAACCGGAAAGCAAAATTCGAATGGAAACTGATGAACAGAAAGATAATACACATACGGTACCAGAAAATGAAGGGGGTGTAATCAGTATTAATTTGCAAGAAACAACAGCTGCAGTAGCCGATTGCAAAGGTCAGCATCTATCTGTTAACAAACAAATTCAGGGAGAGGGTGCAAAACTGCAGTCTCCATTTGTTTCCCTCGATCAGGAAGTAAGTGATGTTAATAAAGAACGAGGAAGTGGTGGCCAAACTGAAATCATGGTCAACACCTCCGGGCAGGCGCCGGCAACAGAAATTGTGAAAGCGCCTGCTGATGCTCCAGAAGTAAAATACCGACGCAACCAAATGAGAATGTAGCTCGTAATCAAGGGAAGGGAAAATCCGGTAAAGGCGACCCAAGCCCAAAGAAAGTTCGGTCCGAAACGGTCCTACACCAATCACTGGTGGAAAAATCAGAACGTTTACCAGGAAATTAATCAGCTTGCGGTACAAGAGAACACATCAGAAGTAGAAAAAAACCGAACAGTAATTATTAAACTGATTGAAATGTTATTCCATGTTCAGCCTCCCGAGAAACATGTTATATCTTAACTGAAACCTGAACCACAGGAAATTAAATTAGTTCCTCAAAACAACTACATAGTGACAGCGCAATGACGCAGTCTTATTCTGTCACCACTATAAACATAAATAAAATTACGTCCGGTTTGAAACTATCGGCCCTTAAGGAATTTTTGTACGAATCTGCGACTAATATTGCCTTGTTACAAGAAGTTCTAATTCCGGATTTAGTAAATCCCGGTTTTGTCAGTTACATAAATGTGTCTCCCGAAACAAGTGTTGGAATAGCTGTTTTGATGAGGGAAGGGATTGCAGTAAGCGAGGTGGAACGACTGGAATCCGGAAGAGGAATAGGACTAAATATCTATGATGTGACTATCTTCAACTTGTGTGCCCACCGAACTGACAGGGCACGTTTCTTCAAAGATGACGTGATATACTTGTTAAGAAAAACTCCAAGACCGTTATTACTTGGAGGTGATTTTAATTGTGTTTTAAATCGAAAAGATCAGTTATTTAATTTTAATTTCTCAAGTGAACTAAAACAACTAGTTAGTGGTTTAGGAATAAAGGATATATGGGAACTCAAATACCCCTCCATTGTTGAGTTCACTTTTGTCACGGCAACATCACACAGCAGGATTGATAGATTATATATTTCTAAAAATCTTGAAACTTCCGTAACAAATGTAGAAACCATTCCTACGTACTTTTCAGACCATTCAAGTGTCTTAGCTTGCATAAATGTATCAAGACAGCCAGTTCGCCGGTTCAAGAACCAGTGGATTTGAATACTTCCTTGTTAGTAAATCATAATTTAGAAGACCTGATTAAAGAAACATGGACAATATGCCTGCGTGCTCGTAGTAGATATGCCACTGCTATCGACTGGTGTGTTAAAATGGCGAAGCCAAAGTTGAGGGAGGTTGTTGTTCAATACAGCGCCCAGAGCGCAAGAGAAATGAAATGCACTATAGAATATTACTATGCCGTTTTGAGAGATCTATATGATCAAGTCTCAGCAGGTTTCTCACTTCGGATGGCAGACATCAAAAAGGTCAAAGCCAAGTTACTTAATGTCAAGAGAAGTCAAATGGAAGGGTTGAAAATAAAATCGAAGGAAAATTCGGTGTCAGAAGATGAAACTACTTCCCTGTATCATTTAGTGAAGCAAACGAAAGACGGGAGAAGGACTTTTATTGATGAAATTCGAACAAAACACGGTACGATTCTCAGAACGCAGCAGGGTATCATGGACGAGATTTATCGCTATTATTGCGAGCTATATTCTGCACATCAGAGTGGTGATGCTTCCTTGACATCCTTGCCCCACAGCTGACAGAAGATGACAACGAAAATTTTCTCGAGTTAGTCAATGAAGAAGACGTGTGTGAGACTCTGTGTGCCTCACCATCAAAAAAATCCCCAGGACCGGATGGTCTGCCAGCAGAGTTTTACATCCGTTACTGGGCAATAGTAGGTGCGAAAATCACGGACACTGTAAATGAGGTTATTCAGGGTAAAATGATTTCGGCTGAGTTTAAGGAGAGTAAAGTTGTTCTGGTGCCAAAAAATAATGGAAACAAAGATTTAAATAATTTTCGTCCAATTTCACTGCTGAATTCTGATTATAAATTAATAGCTAGAATAGTAAACAAGAGAATTTCATTCCTTACAGATAACATTATTAGTCAACACCAGAACTGCGCGCAAGGCAGAACCATTTTTCAAAATCTAGCAGAATTCAGAGATATCATTGCAATCACTTTTGTAACAAACGTAAAGTGTGCTTTCTGATTTTTAGATTTTTATAAAGCCTTCGATGTATTAAATCATGAATATCTTCTACAGACGTTGAAGAAAATAGGTTTCAACGATAGGGTCATACAGTTGATAAAGAACATAGCAACTGGAATAAATGCAAAAATAGCGGTGAATTGTAAAAAAAAAAAAGTCTGAAATCTTATGGGACTTAACTGCTAAGGTCATCAGTCCCTAAGCTTACACACTACTTAACCTAAATTATCCTAAGAACAAACACACACGCCCATACCCCAGGAAGGACTCGAACCTCCGCCGGGACCAGCCGGTGAATTATCAACAATCCAGGCCGATACAAATAAAACGAGGTGTTCCTCAAGGAAGTCCTCTGTCCATGGCGTTCTTCGCCATTTCACTGGAACCTTTCCTCCGACATGTCCATGCTAGATTAAAAGGCTTACATTATCAGGAAATAAAACAGTTGTAAGAGCCTATGCTGACGATACAGGGGTCATTATAAGGAATACTGAAGAGGTAACCACGCTAGCAACAGTAATTGATACGTACTGTAGAACATCTGGAGCCAACGCATACGAAAAGAAAAGTAAGATGTTAAATCTCAGAGGTTTGGATAATATCAACGTGGAGTGGTCAAAATTAGTCCGACAACATAAAACACTTGGGATCACCCTGACAGCATGCCCCATAGTTCAAAATGGTTCAAATGGCTCTGAGCACTATGGACTTAACATCTGAGGTCATCGGTCTCCTAGAACTTAGAACTAGTTAAACCTAACTAACCTAAGGACATCACACACATCCAGGCCCGAGGCAGGATTCGAACCTGCGACCGTAGCGGTCTCGCGGTTCCAGACTGAAGCGCCCAGAACCGCGCGGCCACACCGGCCGGCGCATGCCCCATGGAAATGACGGCTTTAAATTGGGAAGTTGCAGCAGATAAAGTGCAAGGACACATTAAAGAGAATTTAACTCGATATATGAACCAAGTTCAAAGAACAAAGTATATCAACTCATGCATCCTTGCTAAAGCTTATTATACTGCCCAGCTGTTTCCAATATCGAGAATGACAGCGAGGAAAATAATGTCCAAAATCACCAACTTTTTGTGGCGAGGTGAAGTGTTCAGAGTACCTGTTAAAGTAGCGACGTTAGATCCTAAAAATGGTGAACTAGGATTAACTGATATAACGGATAAAGCCTCTGCACTTTTTATCAAAAGGCAATTTAATTTAATAAGAGACTCGCGAGAAAGCGTAACCAGGCAACGTTTTAGAGACCATTAAACCTCGAAGCCTGCTTACCCTGATTGACTTGCAGAATATCAACAGTCGTTTGCAGCATGTGAGGGTTTTCTACATTGAGTTCAGTTATGTAAGTGCCGAAATCAGACAGTCACGACACTTAACATCAAAGGCCATAATGCAGGAACGAAAGAAAAGCGAAGGAAGGAACAAAATAGAACTACAGTTTCCAAACATTGAGTGGACTGAGATTTGGAAAAACATTAGTTCTAATGTGCTCACGTCTAATACAAAAACGTCATGGTACAAGACAGTTAACAACATAGTTAGTACCAATGAAAGACTGTACGCAATCGGACTCTGTGAAACAAGTTTATGTCAACAATGCCATCTAGTTGACACAATAATTCATAGATATACTTGCAGTGGTCACATGAATAGTTGGAAGTGGATCCGGGAGCAAATAGCTCTGATTACAAGGATATCCCCTGAGTGTATATCGCTGTCATTGATACACAGGCCTGAAGTGCGCAATTTCCCAGAGCCAAAAAATAACGCTGTGTACTGGTTGCTGGGAAATCTTGTTAACTGCGTCCTTAATTAATTAGGATCCGACAGCACCATAGAGTTCAAGGTACACTTGCTGTGTGAAGTCCACAAAATTAGAAGGTTTTCGAATCACAAGAAAAAGTTCGGTAGTATGTTAAAAATTATATTTGAAAGAATGGGCGTTGGTTAATAATAAAAAGAAGACTGTGTTGACAGTGGTGTATTGTAGTTACCTTAGGGATATTATTTAAATTTTTACTGTATGTTTTTGGTGTGTGCTTTTTCTACTTCAGAGAGTAGTTTTTGAAATTTTATAAGCTAATGTACAGAACTTATGTGAAAGTCAGATTGTGTGTCTAATAGTGTCAAAACACAAAACATTAAAGCTGCATTATTGGTTTACATTAGAATCTGGAAATTGACAGTTTTTATGGAAATGTCCTTATCGATTGGTTAAAACCACAAGAGTCTGATATAATGTAATATTCATTGGCTAGGACATTGCCCTCTTCATTTTTGCACTGTGATGTGTAAGTCAGTTTTGCAGTGAAAAACTTATTATATAGGTCTGATCACTTCAGATACTTAACATTCAATTAATGTCCAGAAAGTGACGTTGGAAGGCTAGTCAAATTTATAATGTCTCCTTTCCGCCAATCCTTAGTATTTCATAAATGGTCTAATATGATTATTAAATCATTTTTATTTGCGATGGGCATAAATTTCCATATGCTGTATTTTGTGACTTCCACACATTTGTGTGAAATGCTCATAGCTAGTCTGACTAAGCTGAGAAGGTTAAAGATCAGTTGCTACCTTTAACCTCTCTCTCACAGAGACGATTTCCTTGTGTACATTGATATATTAAAAATTATCGCACCAACTTGCTGATATACTTCATAAAGAGTTATTTCTGCTTCTGTAAAGATTGGAGTACATGTAATTCAAAGTTCAGATTTTATTTCTTCATGTTGAAGTTTGAATGTCTTTAAAAAAAGCTTTTGTTGATATTTAACTTAATTCCTTCTGGTAATTTAGTCAGTAACACAATCTTCTGTTGTACTTCTTTAACATCAGCATAATTGCAATGATCAAACTGTTTTTGTTTATATCATTTCATGTATAACATGTGTACATGGTATATGTACTTAGTATGTATTTGTAATGAGTAACATTTTATTTTAATAAATGTTTTACATAAAAAAAAATCAGCACGACAGAATGTCAATCCTAAGGGCCCGGGTTCGATACCCGGCTGGGTTGTGTAACGTCTCCTAGCAAAACACATATTATATGTGGTAAAAAAGGAGAAAAGAATAATTGAACGGGATGATTTTAATTGCGTGGACAATGATTGTGTGAACTTTATGTAATAAAGAGAAACCATTATGTGCCATGTTTTATGCTTGTATAGAATTATGTACCGATCTTTTTAAAGATAATATCTGTGTCGGCGAGTACTGAAACCGCCACAGATGATACTTATTAAATATCAAACAAAGATGAGAATATGTCACAATGAGTATAAATAGTAATGACCGAACATTAATTTCTCTGTCGGCTTGTTGGAGTTACGTGAGTAGGGAGAGCCTGCGACGTTATATTGTACGCTTGTGTAGCATTCTTTTGTCAAGAGTGAGAGACGTACGCCATTAGGTACTGATTTGTAAAGGTGTGTAATAATTTAATCTGTCTAAATGTTTGCCGGCCGGGGTGCTCGAGCGGTTCTAGGCGCTACAGTCTGGAACCTCGCGACCGCTACGGTCGCAGGTTCGAATCCTGCCTCGGGCATGGATGTGTGCGATGTCCTTAGGTTAGTTAGGTTTAAGTAGTTCTAAGTTCTAGGGGACTGATGACCTCAGAAGTTAAGTCCCATAGCGCTCAGAGTCATTTGAACCATTTGTCTAAATGTTTTGAATAGAGTTACTTAGTGAAAACTTGCATTATGATTTGTAATAAGCTTGCCTGCAATTTTATCCCATCCTTTTAAGACATTTTCAGCTATTTAAACATTGTTCGTGGTGCAGAGCTGCGCGGCGCATTCAAACTGCATTAATGAAACCAATCATACCGCAAAGAAGCGGACGGGTAATAGTGAACTAAAATTATTTCTTTCAGCTTTCGGAATTGCAGGGCAGAGCAGCAGATTTTATGATGTGTTTTACAGGTGGACGCGGGCTGCTTATTGGTGTTTTATCATCATCATCATCATCGTCATCATCATTTAAGACTGATTATGCCTTTCAGCGTTCAGTCTGGAGCAGTCTTAGGGAGCACGGAACATTCCAGACTATGACTCGCGACTGGGGAATAGACCTAGAACGACGAGGACACCTGCAATGGACGAGGCAATTTCTCGTGCAGTTGACGATAACCCTAATGTCAGCGTCAGAGAAGTTTCTGCTGTACAAGGTAACGTTGATCACGACACTGTATGGAGAGTGCTACGGGAGAACCAGTTGTTTCCGTACCATGAACAGTGTGTGCAGGCACTATCAGCAGCTGATTGGCCTCCACGGGTACACTTCTGCGAATGGTTCATCCAACAATGTGTCAATCCTCATTTCAGTGCAAATGTTCTCTTTACGGATGAGGCTTCATTCCAACGTGATCAAATTGTAAATTTTCACAATCAACATGTGTGGGTTGACGAGGATCCGCACGCAATTGTGCAATCACGTCATCAACACAGATTTTCTGTGAACGTTTGGGAAGGCATTGTTGGTGATGTCTTGATTGGGCCCCATGTTCTTCCACCTACGCTCAATGGAGCACGTTATCATGATTTCATACGGGATACTCTACCTGTGCTGCTAGAACATGTGCCTTTACAAGTACGACACAACATGTGGTTCATGCACGATGGAGCACTTGCACATTTCAGTCGAAGTGTTCGTACGCTTCTCAACAACAGATTTGGTGACCGATGGATTGGTAGAGGCGGACCAATTCCATGGGCTCCACGCTCTCCTGACCTCAACCCTCTTGACTTTCATTTATGGGGGCATTTGAAAGCTCTTGTCTACGCAACCCCGGTACCAAATGTAGAGACTCTTCGTGCTCGTATTGTGGACGGCTGTGATACAATACGCCATTCTCCAGGGCTGCATCAGCGCATCAGGGATTCCATGCGACGGAGGGTGGATGCATGTATCCTCGCTAACGGCGGACATTTTGAACATTTCCTGTATCAAAGTGTTTGAAGTCACGCTGGTACGTTCTGTTGCTGTGTGTTTCCATTCCATGATTAATGTGATTTGAAGAGAAGTAATAAAATGAGCTCTAACATGGAAAGTAAGCGTTTTCAGAAACATGTCCATATAACATCTTTTCTTTATTTGTGTGTGTGAGGAATGTTTCCTGAAACTTTGGCCGTACCTTTTTGTAACACCCTGTATATTTGCTGACTGGCTAGAAAAGCGCAGGTGCCAAGAAGGGTCACGGTTTTTGCAATCGTGACGCGGGAAAAGCGAGGGCGCAAGTAGCGGCCCAGTACGCACGCTGGCAGTGCGTTGGCGCCCACTTTAAGTGTGCAGGCTTTGATTCTCCGTCTATGTCGACAAGGATTCAGCTTCCACAACATCATCCGATGCGACCCCCGTGAACCAATGAACCAATCCCATAGATGATGATATATGGTCGGTTTGGGTACCCGTTAGCTCACCAGGTACAGAGAGTACTCTACTGCATTGGTTCCTTACTTAGCTTGCATTTATCGCGAATGTCTTGCCCAATGTAAAGTCTCGAGCGACTGGAAAAAAAGCGCAGGTGACGCCTGTATATAAGAAGGGTAGAAGGACGGATCCTCAAAATTACAGACCAATATCCTTAACATCGGTTTGTTGCAGGGTTCTCGAACATATTCTCAGTACGAATATAATTAATTTTCATGAGACAGAGAAGTTGCTGTCCATGCATCAGCACGGCTTTAGAAAGCATCGCTCCTGCGAAACGCAACTCGTCTTTTTTTCATATGATATCTTGCGAACCATGGATGAAGGTTATCTGACGGATGCCATATTCCTTGACTTCCACAAAGCGTTTGACTCGGTGCCCCACTGCAGACTGCTAACTAAGGTACAAGCGTATGGGATTGGTTCCCAAATATGTGGGTGGCTCGAAGACTTTTTAAGTAATAGAACCCAGTACGTTGTCCTCGATTGTGAGTGTTCATCGAAGGTGAGGGTATCATCTGGAGTGCCCCAGGGAAGTGTGGTAGGTCCGCTGTTGTTTTCTATCTACATATATGATCTTTTGGATAGGGTGGATAGCAATGTGCGGCTGTTTGCTGATGATGCTGTGGTGTACGGGAAGGTATCGTCGTTGAGTGACTGTAGGAGGATACAAGATGACTTGGACAGGATTTGTGATTGGTGTAAAGAAAAGCAGCTAACACTGAATATAGATAAATGTAAATCAATGCAGATGAATAGGAAAAAGAATCCCGTAATGTTTGACTACTCCATTAGTAGTGTAGCGCTTGACACAGTCACGTCGATTAAATATTTGGGCGTAACATTGCAGAGCGATATGAAGTGGGACAAGCATGTAATGGCAGTTGTGGGGAAGGCGGATAGTCGTCTTCGGTTCATTGTTAGAATTTTGGGAAGATGTGGTTCATCTGTAAAGGAGACCGCTTATAAAACACTAATACGACCTATTCTTGAGTACTGCTCGAGTGTTTGGGATCCCTATCAGGACATAGAAGCTAGATTTGTTACTGGTAGGTTTGATGATCACGCGAGTGTTACGGAAATGCTTCAGGAACTCGGGTGGGAGTTTCTGGATGAAAGGAGGCGTTCTTTTCGTGAATCGCTACTGAGGAAATTTGGAGAACCAGCCTGGACTGGTTTATATCGATAGGAGGTCGGTGGTCATAATGTTCTGCCCGATATGTTTATGCAGACTGTAGCTTCCTTACTACAAAGTCCTCTGCCTACTTTTTTAGTTGTTTTAATAAATTCATCTCTACATGCAGGAAATTTCGAGTTTTATTGTAGCAGGAAAAAGGATGCACAGTATAAACGATTACATCAACAGAGACTTGTAAATTCAGTGAGAAAGCGGGAAGGTTGGGTGAAGAGGCCCACAGAATGCTTTCACGCAAAGTGCTGCGTCACCCAGTGCTGCACTTTTCTCACTGTATGTGCTGCATTATCCAGTCAACATAGGAGGCGACACGCGTGAAGACGGCAGGGAAGTTGCGCCGGGCGCAGCCGTACGAGAACGACGTCAGCCCCACCAGCACGTCGTCGACGAACAGCGGGCCGCCCGAGTCACCCTGTAAACCGAACAGTCTTATCTAGAGCCTGCAAACAAGTGGCAAGACACATAACTGGTTGTGGAGAAAATCAGTGAGCGTCTATACTTCGGAATGCCAAATGCGTTACTTCTCTTCTTTGCTTGTCGATTCAGCTGTTACCAAGCCAGAGTGCGGTACATTACTTAACGGCATGTGGTCCATATCAAGTGTATCTGAATAGATTAAGCAGTTAACACAACGATATCTGTTCGTGGAGTCATATGGGAACAGCTGATCTCATCATTATAAACTGTAATACGTATCTAAACGAATCAACCCCCATAAAAATTTTAAGGTATCACTGGCGGTGGACGACAATAGACAACGTCCCTGAAGTTTTTTCCCCGACATATAAAGTACTAATACGCCCCCCTCCCCTGCCCTCACTCATCAGTTCTTGCACACTATCTTGTAAGTAGCATAAATGTGAGTGTTTGGTCATGGTGATCTGTAGTGTTAAAAGACCTGTTGCTTCTAACTGTTGCGTGCTGAACAGGCAGGCAATGCCCTATAGCGTTAGCCAGGGGACCGTTGGCGGCATCCCAGCGAACAGGTAGCAGTGACTCGGATGGAGCTTTCACGATGGTGTGTGAGGTGGGCTATCGACACTCTGTTGTCTTTGAGAGCTGCTAGATCAGATTAGATTAGATTAGTTTTTCGTTCCATAGATCCGTATTGAGGAGATCCTCGTGGATGTGGAACTTGTCACTTTTTTTAAGCTGAAATAACAATACTAATAGTATGGGTATATACTATGCATGGGGGCTTGATTAAATATAAGATTGATTGAAAATATTTTTTGTTTTAGTATGTCTGATTACGCAAGTCTCGTAATCGGTTGGCCCTGACTAGTACTATTACGCTATCTGACTGCAACAAACAATGTAAGAAAATTTCCGTAAACACAGTTAATTAATTAAGTCCCCAGCAACTATAAAACCTACAAAACCAATGAGCACAAGAGTAACTGTTCTGTATGTGGGAGTGTGACTCAACGCCCACATCTGGCACGGTTCTTTTCCAACAAGACAAGAATTTTTAAATACCTACTATACTGACATGACAAAAGAAATTTAGAAAAACTATAATTACGCAAGAAAATCACAATTACACTCTAATCCAAGAACACAAGCCAGATGCTTTGTTGACTGAACCTGTAGTGACACATTATTTCAGATACACAACTAATAAAAGAACATTGTAAGTTTTACCTTCATATATATTGACGAAATGCACTCATTACAATAACATCTGCTATCTCTCCCATCAAATAACTGCATAAGACATGGAACAACACTCTTTACTACAACATCTTACTCCAACTTCACGACAACCACGAGCTCTGCCCACACACACACACTGCCACGAGCTCTCGACAAACACTGAGCTCCACGAGCTCTCAACAGGCACTGCCCTCTCCGATGTCACAACAAGCACTGACTTCCACGATCTCTTAACACGCACTGTGGAGGCGGCTTAATAGTACTCTTTGGCGCACTCTCTGGCGCAGTGGCACAGTGTAGCCACCTTTCATATGCCCCTCCTCCACAGGCCAGAATTTGATGGTATTTTTGCCAGCATTGGTGGTGAAAATACCACCAAATTCGTCCAGAAAAATACAGACAAAAATAAAAGATAATATTAATACCTAAATATCACATAATTAGTTAAAATTTTGGCTTTGCACTGACCTTTTACTAACCTAATGTATGGAATACAGTAAGCAATACAACTTCTTTTCATACATGTGACTTTACATAATAGTTTACACAATATACAAAAAATCAGTTTATACAAATGTTCACATAAAATGCTTTCAATGATTAGTTTATACAAACAAAACAAAAAAAGACACTAACAGGTGACATCTTTTCAGTAGAAGCAGTTCATCAGTTGCACCCAGTAAAATTTAGCAGGTACACCCAGCAACAAGTCACATTAGTTCAGTAGAAGCAGTTCATCAGTGGCACCCAGCAATGTTGAGTTGGTGCAGACAGCAACAAGTGACATCATTTCAGTAGGAGCAGTCCATCAGTTGCACCCAGCAATGTTGAGAGCAGGTGCAGACACCAACAAGTGACACAATTTCAGTAAAAACAGTCCATCAGTTGCGCCCAGCAACGTTGAGCAGGTGCAGACAGCAAGAAGTGACATTATTTCAGTAGAAGCAGTCCATCAATGACACCCAGCAATGTTGAGTTGGTGCCGACAGCAACCAGTGACTTCATTTCAGTAAAAACAGTTCATCAGTTGCACCCAGCAATGTTGAGCAGGTGCAAACACCAACAAGTGACACCATTTCAGCAAAAACAGTTCATCAATTGCACCCAGCAATGTTGAGCAGGTGCAAACACCAACAAGTGACCATCATTTCAGTAGGAACAGTTCATCAGTTGCACCCAGGAATGTTGAGTAGGTGCAGACAGCAACAAGTGACACCATTTCAGTAGAAGCAGTCCATCAGTTGCACCCAGCAATGTTGAGCAGGTGCAGACACCAACAAGTGACATCATTTCAGTAGAAGCAGTCCATCAGTTGCACCCAGCAATGTTGAGCAGGTGCATACAGCAACAAGTGACATTATTTCAGTAGAAGCAGTCCATCAGAGGCACCCAGCAATGTTGAGCAGGTGCAGACACCAACAAGTGACATCATTTCAGTAGGAGCAGTCCATCAGTTGCACCCAGCAATGTTGAGCAGGTGCAGACAGCAACAAGTGACTTCATTTCAGTAGAAACAGTTCATCAGTTGCACCCAGCAATGTTGAGCAGGTGCAGACACCAACAAGTGACATCATTTCAGTAGGAGCAGTCCATCAGTTGCACCCAGCAATGTTGAGCAGGTGCAGACAGCAACAAGTGACTTCATTTCAGTAGAAACAGTTCATCAGTTGCACCCAGCAATGTTGAGCAGGTGCAGACACCAACAAGTGACATCATTTCAGTAAAAACAGTTCATCAGTTGCACCCAGCAATGTTGAGCAGGTGCAAACAGCAACAAGTGACATTATTTCAGTAGAAACAGTTCATCAGTTGCACCCAGCAATGTTGAGTGCAGGTGCAGACACCAAAAAGTCACATTTCTCAGCAGAAGCAGTTCCACAAAATTCACTAACACTGATCACACTGTTCATCAGAGTTTATGAGCAGAAATTAAACATGTCCTAATGTCACACATCATGTTGAAAAGTGCAGGTAACAGTTCAGAATATTTATCTTCACTAATCAGACAGTTCAGGCATGAACAATAGTTTGAATGCACATACAAATGCTTTTACAGTAAGATACAAATCATAACAAACACACAAATGATATCAGATAATTATCCTATTAACTATTACAATACACAAATACCAGTAAACCTATAATATTTATGGGTGTCAGTGCAAGCCACTATAAACAAATAAAATAATATTTACGAGATAGGTGGGTAGGATTAGGAAAGGAAAACACACAAAACACACTCATTCATCTTTCATCCACATTAAGTACTACTGTGTAATTGAATGGAGTTAACTGTGTAAATGTAATTCTGTCAAAATCTGATGTTCATCATGTGTATCAAGTAGTAGTGGCAGCAATGTATAACAGTCAATAATAGTTAAGTCAACGTCATAGTCATCATGTCAAGACCACTGTTTGCCAAGCCAGATTAAAATGTACTGTTGCCGAACAACTGTCAGTGAGCCAAGATATGCAATTACTTCCTCTCTCAAAAAAAAGTATATACTGCTTAGTGATTTAACAAAGTGTGTGTATAGACTATCTTCCTTCTATTTTAATGTTCTAGTCTGCTATCTTCATCCTCCTTGTTCCATAAGACCAACAACAAAAAATATGCTCCTCACTTACTTTACCTCTTATACACCAAAACTCCAATAATCATCAACTTAATCTCAATACGTCACTAATACTTCTTCACTACGTCGATACATATAACTCTTATCATCAATATCATTTACCTTACCTCTTGTCCACAAAAACTCCAATAATCATCAACTTCATATACTCTCAATACCTATAATAATACGTCGATAAATATAAACCTCAGCACCAATATCATTTCACTTCCATAACAACTCTTTCCTCTAGTCAGTCTCCTCGAACAAGTACAGATAAAATCCTAATGCAACTTCAATTCAGCATCCCATACAATCCGAAGACACAGTGTCCACACACAACCTCTGTGTAATCCATCTGACCCAAATTTTCTACTCATTATAAATTATAAGATACATTTTGGTTCCTTGTCCATCATTAAATAAAAGGAATGCATACCTGACCTCTAACAGACTTAGTTCGAATAACTCTCAGTAATTAAGTACGATTACGGAGTGTGAATAATCATAATGTTTCACAGTGTGTACACCACTTCAAAAATTATGGCAGACAGAAGCAAACATGTGGAGTATTTCTTGTGTCAAGTGTCACTTCCTATTTCAATTGCTCACGAAAATGCAGTGTGATACTGTCAATGGTCTAAACCTAGTATTGGTATGTCATGTCGTTAGCCTCCTTCCTATTAGCATAAATTTATACAGCTTCCATAAAACCTCAGCTCATGTGACTTCTATGACTTTCTTGTACTAATGTCGTTCGTCGAATTATAGCAGTTAATTTTCTTATCTTAAAATGTAAGGCACTGAGCGTAAGCAAAACTTGCAATAGCGAGTAAATATACCAGTAGAGAACACAATGTCAACAAGTGGATGCAGCTCAAATCCTACAACGAGGCTCTGCCAAGTGAACAATCTATAATTAATCCAATAGTGTGACCTAAACTCTATGTTTATACACAGTATATCAGCATTTCTTTACACCAAATTAAAGAGCAGTTATGGCAACAAAACAGAAATGTGTAAATATGTAATCCATACGCATAGCAGTAAACATATATCTTACGTAATAAACAAGTCATTAGCATCATATCATCCTAAGCAAATAAATGTTCATATGTCATCTTAATAAGTAAACATGAAGGCGCAAGCAGATAAATCACAAAGTATAACTTACATACATAATCACAGTCAGCACCATTAATCAGTTGACAATTATAATTTAAATAAATAAGCACAGCAGGCACATAATTAAAAAAATATGACATCAGTGAAAAAGCAGTGCAGCCAAGCGATGCATAATATATACAAATAACAACCCTGTTCATTAATCAATAATTGTCAAAATCAGTAAATGTACGCAAGCACGCCGCTTCACAAGTAAATTCATAGAACATGAAATTAGCACAAAGTATGAATCACGTAATCGCGAGCAGCAAATTACGTCTAAAGTACGTACCTAAGTGGAAATAGGTTACCTGTAAAATGAACTCAATTAATAGTTACCCTTTTTTAGTTAATTAGTTTCTTCTTCGAAATTACATTCTTCCTGAAAATTTCTCGATAGCAGGTCGTCTTAACGTCGGACACGCACAGAATTTACCTGAAGTTCTTAAATACTTTATACAACCGTATCCTGCAAAATACTGAATGTTAATAACAGAATTCATCAAGTCACTATAGCTTTATACTGAATTTAGTCGGAGAAATTAGACTGAGTATTTGTTTACGGCTGTCAGTGCATTCGCACTGAGCGCTCGATCAGCTGTGGGCGCGTGACGTAGGAAGCTATTGTTCGCGGTCAACGACTGCCTTGTGCGGCGCGCAGACTTGACTGTTGCTTTGAGTATATGCCGCCGCCAAAACACAGCGCGGTATCCTTGTACTCTCCGCATGTTTACATCTAGCTGTTGGTTCCTCAAAAGTATGTCATTCCACAAAAATTTTAACGTTTGATATATGATGTATTCCCTTAGAGCGTCGTGATTTAAGAGTTTCTACTTCAAGAGTGTTATCATGAATAATTTTGCGAATTCTGTATGGACCGTTATAAAGCAGAAAAAATTTGCGACACAAGCCTTTTCCTTTATGAGACAAACGGTGAGACTTAATTAATACCTTTTGACCAACTGAAAAAGTTTTTAAACGACCAGGACGTTTCGCTGATTTCTCTCTTCTAGCAGCCGCAGATGCAATATTTTGTAGAGCCAGGTTGACAACTTCAGAATGCCGTAGTTTCCGTGAAGGCGGAAAAGGAACGATTTCAGAAATGCGATTTGTTGGTACTTTATTTTTTAATATCAATAGAGGCGGTAAAGAAGTTGAGTCATTAGGAAGTTCATTCAGAATGTTTTGAAAAATATGAAGGTACTGATCCCAAGTTCTGTGATTCTGATGACAATAAAGACGGCACAATTTATTGATTTCCTTCATCCATCTCTCTGAAGCGTTAGATTGAGGGTGAAAAAGTGAGATGAAAATTGGTTTAATTTTACGACGGTGTAAAGTACGAAGCCAAATTTTAGAGCGAAACTGTGATCCATTATCTGATATAACCTTGTCAACGTGACCGACTTCTTTAAGAAAATGTTTGATAAAAGCATTAGATACTGAACGAGCTGTTGCTTTGCGTAAAGGTGTAAAACACACATATTTTGATGTCAATTCCACTGCTACGAAAATGTCCTCAAAACCGTTAGTAGAACGAACCACTGGACCGAGCAAATCGACTGCAGCCATCTCCTTTAATTTCGCTGGAATGATGGGAAACAACGGTGCTCTGTGAGAAATCGTTGGAGGCTTAGCCATTTGACATAATTTGCATTTGGCAAGAACAGATCGAATACGTTTTTCCATATTACTGAAGTAACAATTTTCTCGTAATTTATGAAAGCATTTTCGGGGACCAAAGTGTGCATAACTGAGATGCGTATACCAAATCAATTTATTGACCCACTCATCAGGAATACAAACTAACCAAACGGAGTTGTCGACCGATTTTCGTTTAAAAAGAATGTCATTGCGAACTAAATAATGCTGTCTAATCGCTACGCTTTCCTTTCTCCTCCACTTCTCCTTAATGTCCTTCCAGATTGGATCCTTATTTTGCTCCTTAGCGATGTCCTGGAGCGAAGACGAAATAAAGTTCTCAAACGCAACACCTTGAATATACATCAAACAATAATTGTTTTCTTTGCAGTCCTCTTCAGCACTTTGTTTCAAACCCATAGGTGCACGTGATAAAGCATCGGCAACAATATTTGAAGAACCCTGTATGTAAACAATACTAAAGTCAAATTCCTGTAGGTACAACGCCCATCGTGACAATCTGCCATGAGTTAATTTTGCCGACATAAGAAATTCCAGAGCTCGATGATCGGTGTAAACCTTAGTATGTCTGCCAAACAAAAATGTGCGAAATTTTGTGAAAGCCCAAACAACAGCCAAAGCTTCAAGTTCCGTAATCGAATAATTCTTTTCGGATTTAGAAAGAACACGACTTCCAAATGCAATCGTCTTCTGTACTACAACGCCGTTTTCTTCTATCTCTTGAAATAAATGTGCACCTAGGCCCTTGTATGATGAGTCCGTTGCCAAACAAAATTCTTTAGATAAATCCGGATGTGAAAGAAGTGGAGCAGCAACTAAAGCATCACGAAGCTGTTCAAATTCTGACTGAGCTTCCTCATCCCAACACCAATTAGATTTCTTTCCAGATAGTTCACATAAACGAGGTGTGGCCAAATCGTCCAATTTAACAAAGCGTCTAAGAAAATTACAGGCACCAAGGAAACTACGAACATCACGTTTTGTGCTAGGAACAGCATAATTACGAATAGCGTCTAATTTCTCTGGATCAGGCAGAATACCTTCTGTAGCAATAATGTGACCGAGAAATTTCACCTGAGAACGACCAAATTCAGATTTTTCCAAGTTCACTATCATGCCAACTTTTGCAAAGATACGTAATAAGGAGTCCAAAATTTTGTTGTGCTCACTCCAAGAACGTTTAGCAATAAGAATGTCGTCAACATAAGAAGTAATATTGTCACGAAGATAAACAGGTAAAATTTCATTTAAGCTACGAATGAATGCTGCTGAAGATACAGTAAGTCCAAACGGTAATTTCCGAAATTGGTAACAGTTACCAAAAGCTAAAAAGGCAGTATATTTTCTACAATCAGGGTGGAGTTCTATTTGCCAAAAACTTGCGCGCATGTCAATCGTGGACAAAACTTTAATTCCATGGAAATGTTGAAGAAGTTCATCTAAATTTTGTGGGCGGTCAGTTTCAGGAATAATGATATTGTTTATCTGTCTGGAATCCAGAACCAGACGAATTGATCCATCCTTTTTAAGAACAACGTGTAATGGGCTAGTATAAGGACTGACTGCAGGCTCAATAATGCCCTGATCTAACATGTACTGAAGTTCATTCTTAACCTTGTCTCTGTAAGCCAAAGGAATAGCGTACGTTTTTCCGCGAAATGGTGTGTGTTCTTTTACTTTAAATAAATATTGTAAGCCTTGTATAGTTCCTGTGTGATGACTAAACACTGTAGCATGTGAAGTTAAAATGTGGTGCAGCTCTTCTCTTGCAACGTCATCTGGCACTTCAGCTTTCTTAACCTTTTCGTTAATTAATTCTTCGCTATTAATTATATCATCCATCGCGTCTCTGTATCTGTTGTCATTATCATGAATAAACACATTGTCGTCATAATGCTCAACGAAAACATCAGAAGTAAGAAACCTTAAACATTTTGCATCTGGTTCAGATCTTGTTAAACACTCGAAAAATTTCAAACATTTCGGCATTCCGGCAACAGTCAAATTCACACTTCCTTCTTTAAAGTTCAAAATTGCCTTATGTGCGTTAAGAAACTCCATACCTAATATAATTTGGGTACTGAGTAATGGAACAATAATAAAATTAGCAGAAAATTCGTATCCTTGACAAATGAAATTTAAATTGGTCTGTTGTTTGACCTCCACACTTTTTCCAGAAATCGCTCCTCGAATTGTAGTTTTAGAAATAGGTAACACAGGACAGGCAATAGTTCTTTCACATATACGAAAAACTGATTCACTAATGACATTCAATGGGCTCCCAGAATCTAAAACTGCAGTGAACTTATTCTTACCCACACATACTTCAATAACAGGATGTAAAAATGCGTCTACATTATTTTCCTTTTCATCTAACAAAATGTCTCTCATGTCTTCCAGGCGTACGTAATGTAAAGTCGTAGTGTCATAACTTTCTGAACCGTCTATATTGCTGCCATAAGCCGAAGCTGCAAGTCATTGTCGATTGTTTGCGTCACGTCTTTGAGTATTCGCGTCATTTCGCGGATCCATTTCTACGATTTGCACTTGTCTCTCTGAAATTCTGTCACGTGGAGGATGCCAATTAGGTCCCTCCTGTCTGTTAGATACAAATTCTTGGTTGTGTCTGTTATTAAAATTTCTGTTTTCCTGTCTGTCTGCATAACTACTTCTTGTGTAATTTCGACTGTCATTTCTGAAATTATTGTTGTATCTACTACCCTGATTATTTCTGTAGTAAGAATTTCTATTACTGTATGAATGATTTCTGTCCTGATGATACCGATTACTGTTTCCGTATGATTGATCATTCCGGTACGAATTACCGCTATTGTCTGTGTAATTTCTGTTAGAACGTCTGTTATTGTCATAGGGCTGGTATCTATTGTCGTGTCTGTTACGTCTGTCATTCTCAAAATTACCCATATAACGCCCGTTCCGATCACTGTCCCTTTTATCTGAAAATCTATCATAATTACTGTTACTGAAAAAATTACAGGTAGTCCCGTCGTCATTGTCGTACTCGAGTTCTTGTAGCAAAGTCTTAAAAGTCTCAATGTCGTCTTTACATCTTCCGGCTAAAGCAATTTGTCTTATGGATTGTGGCAGCTTAGTTAAACAAATGCGAATTAATTCAGTCGGGCTATAAGGGTTGGACAAGAACTGATTCTTTCGAATCATGTCTTCAAAGTACTCTGCCGGCGTGCGGAACTCAGACTGTTTAAAATTACGCTGCATAATAAGACTGTGTTTGACTCTGTCTTGCGTGTTTTCGGACCAATATGCCGATAGAAATGCATGATAAAAATCATTTAGATTATTACAATCTCTAATGAGTGCGCGCATCCGCGTCGCCGGTTCGTTTTCTAAATATCCACACATAAATTCCAGTTTGTGACTTAGTGGCCAATTTGGTGGAAGTGCGTACATAAATTGATCTAGCCATGCACATGGATGTATGTCATTCTTAGAATTGCGGAAGATCTTAAATTTCCGGACAGTCAAAAAGTGTTTATAGTCAAAGTTTTCGCCTCGTGGCGACAAAGACCTACCGCGTCTGTCCCAGTCCGAATGTCGATTATTGTAAAGTTCGCGCGCCTGGCGCTCTCTTGTTGCATCCCGTAAATGAAACAAATTATTTTCTTCAAACCCCTCTGCTACCTGTGATTCTAAATTTCTTCTGCTATCCTTTCCTACAATTTCACCTTCGATCTGCTTGACTTGCTTCCGTAATGCCTCAAATTCCCTTTTCACGCGTTCATTAAATTTTCCCTGATTCTCAACATGCTTATTTATGTTCTGATACTCTTCGGTTTCTGCAAATGGTAATGGAGCTGTATCATCCGAATCTCTGTCCCCATGTAAACTAAGATTTGTCAGTTTATCTGAAATTTCCTCAACTCTTTCCGATAAGTCACCTATTTTTTCTTTCTGTTTATTTACGTCTTCCGTAAGTGTCGCGACTCGGGTTTCAGTACTGACACATTTGGTAGTTAACTGTTCATATTGTTGTGTTAGGTTATTTAATCTGTCATTTGGCACGGATTCCTCGATTCTTTCAAATATTTCTTCCTTGTCTTGTGCACGTTGTAAATTTAACTCTGAAAATTTCTGTACTATCACGCGATCTCTTTCTTCCTGTTCTCTATCCTGTTCCCTTTGTCTGATTTCTACTGCAATTAATCTATTATTGTGAGATTTCAGAATCGGTTGTACTTCTTCCCTGATTTCTTTCTTTAATTCATCTTTCATATTTTTGAAACATGTCCCTATTCGTGAATCTATCCGTGTTTCCAAAGTTCCCATCTCTGTTTTAAATTCAGATCCTAACCGTGTTTCCATTGTTCCCATATCAGTTTTAATTTCAGATCGCAAAGTTCCCATCTGTGTTTCCATTGTTCCCATTTGTGATCCCAGTGAGTCTAACTTTGTTCCCATTGTTCCCATTTGTGATCCCAGATTTAATATTACACTCATCAACTGCTCCATATTAAATTGTTCAGAATTCTTTTCGCCCCTAACATCTCCCGCAAAACTAACTTCCTTCGTCACAGCTGTAAGGCTATCTGTGTCCGATACTATTTCAGAATCTTCTGTCGTTAATCTCAGATTCTGTGAATTTTCTGATTGAGAAAAATTTTGAAATGGTTCCGGACTGTCTTCCCGACTTATTACATTGTTTTCCACTTCATTATCCATCATGCTGTTTTCCTCTGTTGGCGAGTTCGCCATGTCAACAATTTCGTTATTCTGACTATTCATCAATTTTGCCTGTTTCATCGACCGCGTAATCATTTACAAAACATAAAAAAAAATTCGTCACTGTTCGAAAATCACACAATGCCTCCTTATCTCCAACAATACCATTCACATGCAATGTCTCCCTCAAACACGATCAATCGAACAATTGAAATAATTGCACAAAATTGTCAAATGCGTATACAAGGCAATAAAAATTAAATTTTGAAAAATACCATTAGAAGAATGCCAATTACCAAATCTACACATGCAAAATAGACTACAATTACTATACTACAAATTACTACAACAGTACTACCATCTACTAATTTTACAATCAGAAGAATCCAAGGGACAATCCGAAGCAGCGGTCGCCACGTGCATGGGGGCTTGATTAAATATAAGATTGATTGAAAATATTTTTTGTTTTAGTATGTCTGATTACGCAAGTCTCGTAATCGGTTGGCCCTGGCTAGTACTATTACGCTATCTGACTGCAACAAACAATGTAAGAAAATTTCCGTAAACACAGTTAATTAATTAAGTCCCCAGCAACTATAAAACCTACAAAACCAATGAGCACAAGAGTAACTGTTCTGTATGTGGGAGTGTGACTCAACGCCCACATCTGGCACGGTTCTTTTCCAACAAGACAAGAATTTTTAAATACCTACTATACTGACGTGACAAAAGAAATTTAGAAAAACTATAATTACGCAAGAAAATCACAATTACACTCTAATCCAAGAACACAAGCCAGATGCTTTGTTGACTGAACCTGTAGTGACACATTATTTCAGATACACAACTAATAAAAGAACATTGTAAGTTTTACCTTCATATATATTGACGAAATGCACTCATTACAATAACATCTGCTATCTCTCCCATCAAATAACTGCATAAGACATGGAACAACACTCTTTACTACAACATCTTACTCCAACTTCACGACAACCACGAGCTCTGCCCACACACACACACTGCCACGAGCTCTCGACAAACACTGAGCTCCACGAGCTCTCAACAGGCACTGCCCTCTCCGATGTCACAACAAGCACTGACTTCCACGATCTCTTAACACGCACTGTGGAGGCGGCTTAATAGTACTCTTTGGCGCACTCTCTGGCGCAGTGGCACAGTGTAGCCACCTTTCAACTATACATCATTTTTTAAGCTGAAATAACAATACTAATAGTATGAGTGTATACAATACATCAATTGTTTCTATTAAAAAATTCGTCACTGGAGTAGAAGGAGTTGGCCACTAGTAAGTTTTTCAGGCTTCGTTTAAACTGATCTTTATTTGTAGCTAAATTTTTTATGTTTGCTGGCAAATTATTGAAGATGAGTGTTCCTGATTAGTGGACCCTTTTTGAACTAAAGTAAGTGCTTTTAAGTCCTTGTGCAGATCATTTTTGTTCCTGGTATTGTATGTATGAACTGAGCTGTTTGTTGGAAAAAGAAATATATTATTTAGGACAAATTTCATTAAGGAGTAAATATACTGAGAGGCAGTAGTTAGTACACCCAGTTCTTTGAAGAGGTTTCTACAGGACGTCCGTGAATTTACTCCACAAATAATACGTATTACACGCTTTTGGACTCTGAAAACTTTTGTTTGACTTGAAGAGTTACCCCAAAATATTATACCATATGACATTATGGAATGAAAGTAGGCAAAGTATGCAAGCTTTTTCATTTTTATGTCGCCTATGTCTGCTAACACTCGAATTGCAAATACAGATTTGTTAAGGCGTTTCTGCAGTTCTGTGGTGTGCTCCTCCCAACTGAATTTATTATCAAGTTGTAATCCCAGGAATTTAAGACTGCCAACCTCTTCTATCTGCTCTTCTTCACACTTTATGCATATGCTGGGTGGAAACCTCTTACAGGTTCTGAATTGCATATAGAATTGCATATAGTGTCAGTAGTTATACTTTCTTTTGTTTTTGGTTGACGTCCTTTGAAGAATTGTGTAGTTAGGGATCGTTGAATACTTCCATTAGCTTCCGGCTGTTGTTGTTTTCAAGGTCAATGATATTGTGCCTGTGTTAGCTGCTGTTATTGGACTATGGGCAGGGATGAAGAATTTATTGCTCTTGGTGATATGTTGTTGTGCCTATGTATTTTTGCTTGAGGGGAATTCGTTTGGCATCTGTTACACTGTGGTTAGCGTTGCTGTAGTTTTTATGTAAATATTCATGTGGTTTAATTTCGGTGTCAATTAGCCTGGGACCTGTTAAGTCTGGAGCGCTGATGATATGTCGTTATCATTTCACCGTGTATAAGTCTGTCGGTGTTAGTAATATTCACGAGGACCAGATTACATCCCTGTATAAGCATATCTGTCGAAGGGGTTTGCTTTTTGCTGCAAGTATCTCCTTAAACTGGGTGTTAATAAATAGAAATAGCGAGACATTGCTTGTGATTAGATTGCAGTGCATTCAGAATTGAGAGGGATTAGTTAACCAATTTTTTCTAATATACCGATAGCTATTGGTGCTCATATTTATCGTTTTATCACTAAGTTTGAGCAATTTTAAAGGCCATCAATGTTGCGATGTACAAACTGATATATATTTTCTACTAACACACAAATTCTGAGGCAGTTGCTACCTTCGCCTTACACGTCAAATTACGGTTATATCTTTTATTGGTTGCTGATTTTAAGTACTTAGTCACACGCAATGATGATGGTTAACATTCACAACAATCCTCACTGCGGTCCATGGTTGTTGTTGACCGACGCGGTTGACGCGAAACACGCAATTCGGCACTTGTCACTTTTGGTTTCATATCACTCGCGAATCGGTATCGATGACGGTCAACCCCACGACGATCAGGGGGACGCGCTAATTTGTCATACTCCGGTCAACTTACCGTTTACTACTCACTCGACCACCATTCTTGGCCGTCTCTCCAGTACCACTTCTCACTCGACAGTCGTCTCACTGCCTCCTGCAGCACTCGACAATCGACTCCTGTCTGCTATCGATCTGGGCGTCGGATACTAGCATCTATGTTAGTGGGATCACGGATCCCTTACAACTGCTAAGGTCATCCGTCCCTAAGCTTACACACTACTTAACATAAATTATCCTAAGGACAAACACCCACATCCATGCCCGAGGGAGGACTCGAACCTCCGCCGGGACCAGCCATACAGTCCAAGACTGCACCGCCCTAGATCGCTCGGCTAATCCCGCGCGGCGGTTATACTTCATTGTATATGAAGTTGACCAGAGTCCGCATTTCTAAGTATGAGAGCAGAAATTTGTGTATGCCTTAATTGCTCTAGTTGGTTATTGGTTCTGGTTCCTGAGTCAGATGTTGTAACCGTAGGTCGTTTAAGTATCATGGAAGGTTCCTGACTCAGGTGTCGTAGCCATAGGTCGTTTAAGTATCACGGAAGGGATAGCCACAGCCCCCCACTACAGTACTGATCATGGGACCTAGAAGAGTTTCAGCTGATACGTCGTAGATTGTGGTTACTGGATTATGCCTTGATGCTACAACCGAAATCGGCAGTTATTGTTGTAGCCGATTTTTATTGTGTAGTTCGTCGAATTAGTCAAATCCAGAAGACTGAACCAAGATTGATTCGTGACCCTAAATATGTACGCAAGATGGAGTCGATGTGTGATGTTACAATTAGAGTGGCTACATCTTTGGGAAATGTCTTGGAGTTGTTGTAGCAGCTGAAGGAGGCTGGATCGAATCCGCTGGTAGCGTTGTTCAAGGAGGAATAAGAGATAGAATCTGCACTTCCTATCATATATAAGGCAATCGAAGAGATTGATATTTTGTGGGATGTTCCATCTGCAGGTCAAGTTTGGAAGTATGATGCCAAGTTGGAACTTCACAGAAATCGAATTAAGGATTTGATGTTTGTGACCAGCACTACATCTAAGAGATCAGAGTTGGTGTAATTGCAAGAGAGGTGCTTTATGTTGGCATTGGGTTGGCCCAAGAGAAAAGGAAGTTTTGGTAGATAAAATAGTAGGGAGTACTGTGATTGATTACTTTAGAAAGTTGCCAAATCCACTTCAAGATTTTTTTTTATTATTATTATTTTTTTTTTTATTTTTTTTTTTTACAGGAAGCAGGTGGGTTTCCACTCAGTTCTGTTCCACAAGCAGTTAAGTTTCAATAGTTTTGGGTGAACTGGAAGAGAAGAATTGTTTCAAGTAGTAGCCGCAAAGGTTAATGGCCACTTCTTGGGGAAGGTGTAAGACGCCACTAGCCAGGGAGAAAACATGTACGAATTTCATAAGAGGATATGGAAGGAATCCATACTACATGGAGCCATGCAGGATCTCATTGATTTTCATTACGGTGCAAGAGTTAGGTCTTCAAGAGCAGTTTGCCTGCTTTGTAGATAGAGTTAAATGGTGTGCGAGGTCGTACCAAGAATTTAATTAGTTGGAAGTTGCACCACCTATCCCAGACGTTACGCGGCTGGAGCAGCGACAGAGAGCGGTGTTTTGTAAAGAACTCTACGCTTTTCTTACCTTGAATGATATGGTTTGTCACATGCAGGGGGTTGCTTTTATCGATTGGCGAGGAAAGGAGGGGGGAACAACGGAAGTCAAATCCACGTGAGAATAGCATTTATACAGTGCAAGATAACTTGTGGTGTTTTGCCTATAGTGGTACTGGTCATCTAGTTTGGAGCTGTGTTGCAGGTCAAGGTATGGGATTTGTTTTTTCCTTTATTGAGATTCGATTCCCCCCGAAGGGGGGAGGCTGGCAGCAGCTTAGTACGTGGTTCTTTAGCCTACAGAATTTGTTGTAAAAAATGAAGGTAATAAATAATAAAAGCAGGCGATAAAATCAGTGACTGAAATGGTAAAATGGTGGAAAACTGTGGAACTTAAAACATAAAACAAAGGGTTGGCGATGCCAATAAAATACACAGGAAGCAGACATGTCAAATAATAGACAGACAATTAAAAAATACAGCTACAGTCTGGTTTCTGTTCGCAAGAGATATAAAAATCACGCCCAGCGACAGCATGATTTCTGTTGGCAACACTTTGCAAAAGACACACAAACACTGAACACTCACTTGAACACTGCATTAAAAAAGTTGCCACAAATGTGACAAACCACAGCTGAGGGCAGATGGGGGGAACCTGGACAGATGATGGGAAAGAAAAGGGTGACGGAGAGGAAAAACGAAGTGGTGGGGGGGAGGGAGGGAAGGAGCTGGCAAAGGATGAGGACTCATAAGATGGGGAGGGGGGGTGGCTGGGCAGACTCAATAGGGAGTGGGGAAAGGCAGAGGAGGGGAATCCAAAGGGATTCGAGGGGGGTGGGAGACGGGAGGCAGATAGAGGGGAGATGGGGAAAAACAGGATGGAAGGGGGGGGGGGAAGATGGACCCTGCGGAAAGGACAGAGGAAAGGAGGGGGAGGTGAGGATCACAGTTGATAGGAGGGATAAATGGAGGGAGAGAGGGCATCATCTGGGAGGGGGAGTTGACGGAAGCCGCCTTGGGAAAGGAGTTGAAGGGTGTAGAGGTGGAGGGCAGGGGGGACACAACAGTGAAGATGCAGCAGAGGGCAGGGGTTGGGTCAAGGTATGGGAGTCGAACAATCATATTCGAAAGACTCATCCCATGTCGTGGCTGCAGGAGAAGTGCAATTGGGCCAATTTCAACCATTAAGCGGAGACAGCTTCCAGCTTTCATATATATGCTGTTACTGTTACTACAACTAGTACTTTAAGGAATTCAACATAGCGGCTTCAGCTCAGCGTCCATTACAATTTGTCACAATTGTATACAGATGCTGCAGAAGGCAGCACAGTCTACAGTTTTGTATATAACACTAACAGATGGCGCCAGAGTCTCTCCCCCTCAGCCCAGTCTCTCTCGAGCGGGAAGACAAGCTGCACTGGTCGACAGATCTTCATGCCGTCTGGCTGCTAGGGAAAATGCATCTTATTTGATTGTCTCAGTCGTACCACATATTTTCCACTACTGTTTTCTCCCACAAGAACCATGGTTTGGTATCCTCCCCGAAGTAGAACGATTTCTCCCTCTGTTGGTTTTCTTCTTGAGTGATAACCCTTCACCCTCTTAGCAACAGGAGGTATTAATTTTCCCACCTACGCCAAATGTCCTCGTTGACATTTTGTGTTATTCGAAAATCCTTGGCAAGATCCCTCCTGGTTGTTGGTTCTGGTACACATGGAATTGTTATTAGTTTGACACCCTTTAGGAAGTGAGCTGGCATCAATGCTGTATCATTCTCTCCTTGTGTGAAGGGCCGTGAGTTTGTTGTGGCTTCTGTTTCAATCAAAATGGTGTTTAGACGTTCTGCATCCAGCTGAGAGCGACCAAGCACCTCTCCCATGCAACGCTGAGAGCGGCTATCATGCGTAACCACTAGCCTCCCAACCAAGTTCCATGGTAGGCACAGTAGTAATGTACGAATGTCCACATGGTGGACAGTTATGAAGAACTCAGGCAGCTTTGTGTTTGCTGCATGGATTATTGTAACACTGTCTGAGTAAACAGTGAGTGGTAGGCTTCTGCGTCCTTTAAAGCGTCCCATGGCCATCGTAAGTCTATCGGTGGACTTATCAGTGATAAGTTCAAAGTGAATTGCACATGTTATGCCGCATGTGGGACCATGTACGACTTCTTGATTTGGTGGCCAATTTTGTCCTACAATGCTCCAACAAAATCAATTTCTGTTGCTGCAAATGGTCTTACTGCTTGAACTCCGTCTAGTGCTAGTGGAGCCTCCATTTCTTCATATTGACGACTGTGTATTATCTTGCAGGGCAGACAAGAGTGAGTAACTCTCTGAGCAGCTTGTCATCCTCAGGAAATCCAAAATTCTTCAAGTAGGTCTCCTAATATGATGTGTACGCCAAGATGCTACAGTCTTACATGCATATATTTTATGAGAAGCTACATGAAATGATTACTTCCATCCAGTATAGCTGGAAACTGCAACAAATTGGAGCCTACCATGACCCGAATCATGCAGTCCAGCATGAAAAGATTATATCGAGTTATCTTTGATGCTTTGGGTAATTGTTCTCCTCTACTCAATCAGAGAGTTCGGTAGTGAATAGCTCCTCTTGAGCTCTTCTGATCGACTGTGTACAGGCATTGTGTAACACCAGAGCATCAAACTACGGTAATTATAGTCTTGTTCCCCGTACTCTCAATAAATCTAAATACAAAGGCAGTTATGAGAAGTATTGGTAAGCAGGAACTAAAGTTTGCAATGTTGAGTAGGTTTTCGGTGACGGTGAGCAGAATGATATTTTGGCTCCTGGCATAAATGTAAGTGGATCTGGGATGTCCAGTGGCCGTAACTGCCTGACTTCTGAAAGCCGTGGACCACACCACCAGATGTCAAGTGTTAGTAGCAGGTTTGGTTCCAATCCCCATCTGAGATGATATGCCGGATTTTGACTTCCAAGACAGTGCCTCGATTGACTGGGTGTTGTGTACATCGATATGTCTGTCAGTCAATTGCAAAGGAAGGTTTTCCATATGTTTAGATCATTTCGTATTCTCTCCAAGGTGACTGTTGACTCCACAAAGTAGCCTTGTTGCCCTTTTCTTGGCAAAAGTAACGAAGGAGTCGTGAGCCAAGCAATGCGGAAAGCAATTTCAACGAAGGTAATGTTACTTTTTAGATTGGTGCCAACCTGTTCTTGCTGGAAACAATATATGCTATGTATTCGACTTCAGCAGTTGTCTGTAATATAGAACAAAACCACAGGCTCTTCCAGATGCATCACAGAACACATACACCTCTGCAGAGTCACTTGTGTCTATCATAACTACCCATCTGGGAATGTGTAGCGATGATAAGTGATGAAGCTTTGAGACCCAAGAATGCCTACCGAGGCTGGCAAGATGAGGACATACAGAAAACGGAGAGGTTATCAGGAGTCAGTGAGTGTCTGGCCTTAAGTGGTAGGCAGCTACAAGTGAAAGCCGAGAGTGACACTAACAGCTGCATATGGCCAAAGCTAAGGGTTGTTCGGAACTACCAATACTCTGAAGATAACTAACACTCTAATAACTTAAAATGAGGCGAGAAAAATTGATGGAGTAAGCTTAAGGATTATATGGGAGTCCAAGAAATGCAGTCTTATGTACACAAGCACCAACTTCATGACAAGTATAACTAGACTCTATGCCATAAATGTTTACATACTATAAATGTCAAACATGGCTGTCTTACAAGATAGGCATAATATCAGATAATGACACTGCACAGTATTCATTATAACGAGTAGCAATGCAGATTATATTATTATTAAATACGCCATGATTATAAGTTTCTATATTAAGTATGTCATACCAGAAAGTACTCTACACTTATGAATGAAGCAGTACAGTTATTAGTATATCAAAGTAATTTAACATGTTAGCCTTGTCGACGGTATGTTATTGAAAGTGCGATAAAAGCACGTTCTTGTCTCTGCAAATCATACCTCTGCGTATAAAAAAGAATAATAATCAGTGTCAGGAGACAAAAGATTTCCTGAGGATGACAAGCTGCTCAGAGAGTTATTCACTCTTGTCTGCCCTGCAAGATAATACACAGTCGTCAATATGAAGAAATGGAGGCTCCACTACCACTAGACTGAGTTCAAACAGTACCGTTCGCAGCAACAGAAGCTGATTTTGTTGGAGCATTGTAGGACAAAATTGGCCACCAAATCAAGAAGTCGTACATGGTCTCACATGCGTCATAACAAGTGCAATTCACGTTGAACTTATCACTGATCTGTCCACCGATATACTTATGATGTCCACGCAATGCTTTAAAGGACACAGAAGCCTACCACTCATTGTTTACTCAGACAATGTTACAATATTCCATGCAGCAAACACAAAGCTCCCTGAGTTCTTCAAAACTGTCCACCATGTGGAAATTCGTATATTACTACTGTGCCTTCCATGGAATCACCTGGGAGTACACACCACCACAGGCGCCTTGATTGGGAGCCTGATGGGCACGCATGATAGGCTCTGTCAGAGTTGCATGAGAGAGGTGCTTGGTCGCTCTCAGCTGGATGCAGAACGTCTAAACACCATTTTGATTGAAACAGAAGCCACAACAAACTCGCAGCCCTTCACTCAAGGAGAGAATGATACAGCATTGATGCCAGCTCACTTCCTAAAGGGTGTCAAACTAGTAACCATTCCATGTGTACCAGAACCAACAACCAGAAGGGATCTTGCCAAGGATTTTCGAATAACACAAAATGTCAACGAGGACATTTGGCGTAGGTGGGAAAATTAATACCTCCTGTTGCTAAGAGGGTGAAGGGTTATCACTCAAGAAGAAAACCAACAGAGGGAGAAATCGTTCTACTTCAGGGAGGATACCAAACCATGTTTCTTGTGGGAGAAAACAGTAGTGGAAAATATGTGGTACGACTGAGACAGTCAAATAAGATGCATTATTCCCTAGCAGCCAGACGGCATGAAGGTCTGTCGACCAGTGCAGCTTGTCTTCCCACTCGAGAGAGACTAGGCTGAGGGGGATGTTGGGGAGTAAAGGACTCTTGCGCCATCTGTTAGTGTTATATACAAAACTGTAGACTGTACTGCCGTCTGCAGCATCTGTATACAATTGTGACAAATTGTAACGGGCACTGAGCTGAAGTCGCTATGTTGAATTCCTTAAAATACTAGTTGTAGCAACAGTAACAGCATATATATGGAAGCTGTCTCCACGTAATGGTTGAAATTGATCCAAGTGCACTTCTCCTGCAGCCACGACATGGGATGAGTCTTTCAAATATCATTGGTCCACTCCCATACCTTGACCCAACCCCCACCCTCGGCTGCGCCTTCACTGTTGCACTTCCATACCTTGACCAAACCCCCGCCCTCAGCTGCACCTTCACTGTTGTGTCCCCCCTACCCTCCACCTCTACACCCTTCATCTCCTTTCCCAAGGTGGCTTCCGTCAACTCCCCCTCCCAGATGATGCCCTCTCTCCCTCCATTTATCCCTCCTATCAGCTCTGATCCTCACCTCTCCCTCCATTCCTCTATCCTTTACCCAGGCTCCCTCTTCCCCCCCTTTCCATCCTCTTTTCTCCCACCTCCCCTCTATCTGCCTCCCTTCTCCCCCCTCCTGTGAGTCCTTTTGCATTCCCCTCCTCTGCCCTTCCCCATTCCCTCTCACATCTGCCTAGCCCCCCCCCCTTTTATGGGTCCTCGTCCCTGCGTTGGCACCTTCCCCCCTCCCCCCACTTCGTTTTTCCTCTCCTTCACCCTGTTATTTCTCATCATCTGTCCAGGTTCCCCCCATTTGCTCTCAGCTGTGGTGTGTCATATTTGTGCCAACTTTTAGTGCAGTGTTCAAGTGAGTGTTCAGTGTTTGTGTGTCTTTTCCAAAGTGTTTCCAACAGAAATAATGCTGTCACTGGGTGTGATTTTTATATCTCTTGGGAACAGAAACCAGACTGTCGCCGTATTTTTTAATTGCCTGTCTATTATTTTACATGTCTGCTTCCTGTATATTTTATTGGCATCGCCAACCCTTTGTTTTATGTTTTAAGCTCCACAATTTTCCGCCATTTTACCATTTCAGTCACTGATTTTATCGCCTGCTTTTATTATTTATTACCTTCATTTTTTACAACAAATTCTGTAGGCTGAAGAGCCGCGTACCAAGCTGCTGCGTCTCCCCCCTTCGGGGGGAATCGAATCTCAATAAAGGAAAAAAAAATCCCATACCTTTACCTGCAGGACAGCTCCAAACTAGATGACCAGTACCACTATAGGCAAAACACCACAAGTTATCTTGCACTGTAAAAATGCTATTCCCACGTGGATTTGACTTCCGTTGTCCCCCCCCTTTTTCCCTCGCCAATCTATATTGAGTCCTTGCGATTAAGTGTTGTTCACTGTGTTGGCTGCCACACTTATTGTGCAGTGTGAACGGACAGAGTTATAGTTAAACGTTTGCGAGCAAAAATTTTGAGTGACATCGCGGTGGACTGGTTATCTGACCGGTGTACCACGCCAATAGTTAGACTAGGGGCGAATAGGAGTCCTTGACTTCATCAATGCGTAGGGAGAGTTTGATTGGCGAAGGTCAATCCAGATAGAACGAGAGTTATCTTATTTGTCAGCAGCGAGTGGCGCAGACAGCAGTCATCGCAGCTTACGGTAGTGTGCGCTACAGCTCTTGCGAGCCCCATATTTCCTCTACAACACTACACTTCACTGCATTTCACACGCGACAGCCTCGACCGTACCTAGCAACATTATAACGGATAATTATTCAAGTTGAGTAGGCGTGGCTCTCAGCCATTCTGCCAAGTCAATAATAATCTTAAAATTTGTATAGAAATTTCATTAGTGAATCCTATCCTTAAGATGTAACTTCACATCCCGAAAATAACTCGGAAATAACTTGCTCAGTTCATAACTAAAAGTGCCATTGTGATTTATCAGAATTTTTGCAAACAAAATAATAATTTTCGTTAGTTTCATGTTTTTCTTACACTAACTAGCACTACTCCAGTACCCAAGTATCCCACTAGTTACGTAAGTATTTTTGTGAATTTTTTTGTCATTTCCTTACAGCGGACGACTCCAGAAGATATTTATTGCTGAAAGTTTTTCAGGCATTTCTCTTTAGAACGTTAGGAGCGTCTGTCTGAATTCTGTAGTTGTTTGGGGGGTGGAAATTGCATCTTGCAGGAGCCACAGCTAATCATTTGCATATCACAGCATCTTCCTCCTGTTGGCTAAATTTCTCGTTTGTAGCACTTCACTCCGTGGTGTAGCAATTTTAATGGCCAGTAGTGTACATAGACTGAAGTGGCTACTTAAAATTTGTACCAAGGCCAGGAATCGAACCCATGTCTCCTGCTTGCTAGGCAGGTGCGTTCGCCACTGAATGACTTTGGCACAGTAGTTCACACTACTGCACAGATTACTCTGGCACACCTTCCTCCCCGATACAAATTCTCACGGCCGCCCCAGTCTACTTAAAATTCCTCCTTACACATGAACAGAATTGCAGAGGCTCTCCATGTTCTCGAATAGCAGCTCAGCATCGACAGTAATCTGTATGAGACCAGTAAAGTCTCTGAAATTGTGTCATCTTATCAGTATAAGTACCTGCGCTTGGGGTTCAGGCTGGACCCTTCATTTACATTCGATTCCGAGGTGGTTTTCTAGAACATGGAGAGCCTTGGCAACTCATGTGTAAGGCAGAATTTAAATTAGACTGGGGTGGCAGTAAGAATTGAGATCGAAGAAGGAGGCATGCCAAGGTAATCCGTACAGTTGTGTGAAACGCTGTGCCGTGTGGTTTAGTAGCTAACGCAACTGTCTAATAAACAGGAGAACCAGGTTCGATTCCCCGCATTGGTACAAATATTCATCCGTCACTTCAGTCTATGTACATACACTACTGGCCATTAAAATTGCTACACCAAGAAGAAATGCAGATGATGAACTGGTATTCATTGGACAAATATATTATACTAGAACTGACATGTGATTACATTTTCACGCAATTTGGGTGCATAGATCCTGAGAAATCAGTACCCAGAACAACCACCTCTGGCCGTAATAACGGCCTTGATACGCCTGGGCATTGAGTCAAACAGAGCTTGGATGGCGTGTACAGGTACAGCTGCCCATGCAGCTTCAACACGATACCACAGTTCATCAAGAGTGGTGACTAGCGTATTGTGACAAGCCAGTTGCTCGGCCACCATTGACAAGACTTTACAATTGGTGAGAGATCTGGAGAATGTGCTGGCCAGGGCAGCAGTCGAACATTTTCTGTATCAAGAAAGGCCCGTACAGGGCCTGCAACATGCGGTCGTGCATTATGCTGCTGAAATGTAGGGTTTCGCAGGGATCGAATGATGGGTAGAGCCACGGGTCGTAACACATCTGAAATGTAACGTTCACTGTTCAAAGTGCCGTCAATGCGAACAAGAGGTGACCGAGACGTGTAACCAATGGTACCCCGTACAATCACTCCGAGTGATACCCCAGTATGGCGATGACGAATACATAGCAACGTGATGGTACGCATTTCTCCTCCTTACACGAGTTATCACAACAATGTTTCACCAGGCAACGCCGGTAAACTGCTGTTTGTGTATGAGAAATCGGTTGGAAACTTTCCTCATGTCAGCACGTTGTAGGTGTGAATGCTCTGAAAAGCTGATCATTTGCATATCACAGCATCTTCTTCCTGTCGGCTAAATTTCACGTCTGTAGCACGTCATCTTCGTGGTGTAGCAATTTTAATGGCCAGTAGTGTAAAAAACCAGCTCCTAACCGAAACGCTTTATATGCCAGTAGAGTTAACCCGAATATTCAGGAGGAATTGATTGCTTATCATCAGGGTAGTGAAAGTAAGCTGGATGAGATGCTGCACTGGCTCATATTTGCCTTTGACACTGTAAGGCATCAAGCCCATAAGGATACTTATTCTCAGCTGCTTTTTACTTTTACATTCAACTCAGTCCTCAATAATCTTTGGGGGATACAGAATTGTTGCCCAATCAGATTAGTGTCGAAAGAATGCACAGCAGTTGAAGACAGCTTAGGCCAGCTTCTATAGAGAGCATCGACAGCGAGCTAAGAAATACAGTGTGGGACGTCAGGTAAATCCGTATCGTGTGGTTCAAATGGCTTTGAGCACTATGCGACATAACTTCTGAGGTCATCAGTCGCCTAGAACTTAGAACTAATTAAATCTAACTAACCTTAGGACATCACACACATCCATGCCCGAGGCAGGATTCAAACCTGCGACCGGAGCGGACGCTCGGCTCCAGACTGTAGCGCCTAGAAGAATTATCAGGCAATGAGTAGAGCTGTCAACAAGATCACGAAGAACTGCTACCAAGGGTCAAGGGACTATTTGACATAATCGGGTTCTTGACACCTAACAGAGTTCAGTTGATTGGAATAAAGCAAGGTGATGTAGTTAGCGCCCATATTCCACAGCTGAAAGTGGATGCGAAATCAATCAAGTTGAGAGTCCTTCAGAATTGTGTGACCAGTGGTCACACAAATAGCAAGAGGGCTTTGTGCCAAATGTCACTAACCACAAGTTTTCCTTTCACCTTCAGCTATGGATGCCTACGGTTAATTTAAAAGGCCCACTGATTCAAACTGTGGCATACTGGATAAGCGAGCGATGCTCTCTAGCATTACCCAGGGGAGCGCTGGTGAGTTGGAGGGAGCCTTCGTGGTGGTAAGAGTGGTGGGCCATAGACACATTACTGTCTTTGAGAGTTGCTGCGAGTGGATTTTTTTTTTTACAGTCATTTGAAGAATTGTGTAGTTAGAGATCGCTGATTACCTCGTTTAGCTATCGATGTTCGCAAGTTCAGTAATGTGTTCTTCTGCTATTGTTAGTTTTTGTTATGGGACTACGAGCAGGATTTAAGCATTTATGTCTTGGTAATATGTTGTTGTGCTTACATATTTTTCTTTGAGAGAAATCCACGTCATGTTTGCTAAGCTTGGTTGGTGTTGCTCTAGTTGTTCTTTAAATACTATGTGTGACGTCGTCAGTCATACGACCACACCGCCGCCTGAGAGATCGATCCGATGGGTGGGATTCTCTCGATAGACGGAACAGAAGAACGGCTGTGCTAGCCAAAGAGTACACAGCCAGTCGCAGTACATATGCTCACCGGATTCGACATTCAAGATTACGAGAGATTAATTCGTCACCGCAAGATTTGTGACTTGTAAATTAGATCATTCTACAGACGCTTATTCTAGTCGCGTCTTCTATAATTGTCAACTAACAGATCATGGACTACAACCAAGTTAAGTAATACATACTTTCTTATTTTGTACTCCTGCTAATTAATTTTGTTTTCCTGTTGTAGCTACCAAGCAGTCTTGGCAAAGTAGAACCCACGTTTCCAGCTCCTTGGCTACCTCATATTTGCTACCTCATATTTGTTACCTCATGTTGATGGACTCGGTTATGGTGGAAGATCGAGAGCCATCACTAAGTGATGCGCCGATTAGCCTGGAATTATTAAGCTAAGACTCACGTGCTGGTGATACATCATTGTTATTTTACCGTGTATAAGACCATTGTTGTCAGTATTATTCACTAGGAGCAGCTTCGATTCCTGTGTAAGGAGATCAGTTGAAAGGGCTTGCCTTTGGTGGCAACTATTTCCTTAAATTGCGTGTTAGTAAGCAGAAATATGGTCACATTGCTCGTGGTTATATAGCATCGCATTCCGAATCGAGTGGGCTCATTTCACAATTTTTTTCTAATACTCGTACGTCGCTAGGCTTTGTTGGTCATATTTATTGTTTTATCACTAAGTTTGCCATTTTTTTGGTTCTGCGGGTTTCCAGTTTTAACTGGGCATCGCTGGTTTTTGAAGTTTTCAAGTATGACAGTCACTGTGGTATCCAGATGAAGTCTGTTGCAGTATTTGTGTTGTTACAATTGTTTTCCTATTTTTAATCTGTCAGTGGCTGTTATTTAAAGTTCATATTTAGGGGCCTTAAGAAAATTCTGAATTATAGTGGAGCTAATGCCCCATATATCATGTCAGTTAAAGCGACTCACTTGTTTTATTTGGTTGTTGGACTCTGTACCAGTCTCTGCTTCACAGTATACGAAGCTGACCAGTGTTGCATGTCTAAGGATATGCATCCTATCGGCTGAGCATCACACGACGGTCAGTCGGTACTGTGGGCCTTATGAGGCGTGTTCGGACGGAGTTTAGTTTTAGTTCAGTTTGTGAAACACGTATAACCTTAAGCCTTTGAGAGCGATAGCTGCTGTGTGTCTTAGTTGCCTGGTCCCTATCTTGAGAGCGATAAGCCCCAGTCCCCCACCCAAATACTGCTCATTGCTCATGGGACTGAGCAGAGATTTCATCATCTAAGTAAATAAGCCATCACGGGAATCTCAAACCTACTAAACTGCCTAAGTCGACTGTCTGTGATGTGACTGTGAAGCCGAAACGCAAAGAAACTACCACAGCTAAACAAAGATCAAGCAGGCCTGCTGTGCTGACGGACAGAGACCGTCGGGCACCGCGGAGGGCGGCTGTAAAAAATTGCCTAAAATTAGCGGAAGGAATCATCCGTGAGTTCCACAGTGCCACCAGCGGTCAAGCTAACATAATGACTGCTCGGGGAGATAAAAAGAATGGGGTGCAACGGCAGAGAAACACACCATAAGCTACACGTTTCCTTAGTCAGTGCAGAGCAAACTTGAGATAGTGGAAAGAGCGACGACACTGACCAGTGGCTGAGTGGCGGTCGATGTGGCCGAGCGGTCCTAGGCGCTTCAGTCCGGAACCGCACTGCTGCTATGGTCGCAGGTTCGAATCCTGCCTCGGGCATGGTTGTGTGTGATGTCCTTAGGTTAGTTAGGTTTAAGTAGTTCTAAGTCTAGGGGACTGATGACCTCAGCTGTTAAGTCCCATAGTGCTTAGAGCCATTTGAACCATTTTGAACCAGTAACTGACTGTAAACGAGTCGGTTGGAGTGCTGATTCAAGATGTACCCTGTGCGATACGGTGGCATGGTTTGGGTTTGGCGAACGCCAGGAGGACAATACCTGCCGTTATGTGGAGGGTCAATAGTGAGGTATGGTGTACGCTGCGTTATGGTATGGGGATGTTTTTCGTAATTAGGATGTGGTTTCTTATGGCGCTTAAGGCAATGCTAAATACGAAAGGATACGAACACATTTTACTGTGTAGTGTACTGCGTACAGCAAATAAACTATTCGGAGATGATGATCTTTTGTATCAGCATGACAAGACACACTGTCAAAACGCAACATGTGTGAGGCAATGGTTTGCGGTCAATAACATGCCTGCATTGGACTGCCCTGCCCGGGGTCTGAACTTCAACCGTAGCAAAACGTTAGGGATGAGATGCAAGGTCCACTTCACTCCAGACCGCAACATCCAACATGACTATCATCTCTGATTTCGGTTTTTGAGGAAGAATGAGCCGCCATTCCTCCACAGATGACACCACGTGAAAAGTGTCCCATCAAAGTGCAAGGCATCATAAAGGCGAAGGGTGGATATACCCCATATTAATATCCACTAATATACAGTATGTCTGGATACGTTTGATCGAATAGTTTATACACTGCCCAACAGACATAGTGCAGCACCCAGGGCACCTGGTCAGATGTCACTGTACCTTTGTGCCCAGACACGTCATCAGTGGGTAAGTTAAAGATCAGAGTTGCATTTCTCACTGACAAGTAAAATGGCCACCAGAGTGGATTACTGTTGTTCGTTTAATGTTGCTAACAAGTATGATAGAGTGGATAAGGGCGTGAACAGCGCCATATGTTGAATGATCACTGAGATAGTGTTATCATCGCCAGACAGAGTTTGAATGGGGCCTCATTGTAGGTCTCCATTTGGCCAACTGGTCGAATCATGCAGTATCCTGGTTTGTGGGAAATTGGGATGTGACAGTGACCTGGTTTTGAACTGGAAGGAAACAGCAGGGTAGGCATACTCATCGTCTAGTCCACTGGTCCACCACGTCTGAGTAACACATGTGAGGATCGCAGAATTGTGCTCCAAGCACATAGTAACCCCTTGAGACCTACACTTGCCATTCCAGGACAAGTAACTGACTCTCTGCAACAATCTGTACCATCCAGCACCATTGGTCGAAGACTATGCAAATACTGTCCCTTAAGTATGTTGTCGCTAACACCACAACACAAAGGGGTGTCGCTGAAGTACTGTTGTGGATGCAAAGCAGGGACTGCTGATCAGTGGTCGACACCACTGATCAGCAATCCCTGCTTCCCATTCACAACAGCACTTGTGTTCAACCTATAAATTACAATTTTCCACGATCCCACATGAACCTCGTCAGTGGGTATGGCAGCGATATGGGACTCTTTTCCCATTCTCCCAAGGAGAGGCACAGAGATGTTTCTCCAGACATCATGATATGGGGAGCCTTTGGGTATGATTTCTCATCACAGCTGGTAGCGACTCAGCGAACTATGACAGCCCAACGGTATGCTGCTAGTCTCCTACCAATAGTACGGAATGCACAGAATGTTGCAGGAAGTCCATTACTTACTCTCAGATGGTATGTGCAGATGTGGAGGGGTTTTTGGTGTGCGTACTGTAAGACCTTCGGTACATACACCATCAGATTATTTGACTTGTCGCTCTAACGAAGTAGGTGAGTGTCAGCAATATGTCTCGTGGTCTTATCGTGGCGTGTTTATCTTTTGCCGTTAGGTCAGACGTTGGAAATGCCACTTGCACACTTAGAGTAGCAGATTGATGGTGACCAACTTTAAACAGAACTGGATTAATTTTCACACACATTTATTAAAATGATAAAAAGTATAGATATTACGTAACTTGATTCTGGATGCTGTTTACAATTGACAATCTGAAGTTCCTTTGGTCTTGGTACGTTAATCTTATTCTCACATATCTCTGATACTTGACAAAGTGTCTATTCATTTATCTTCATGGCTATGTACAGGAATATGATAATCTTATTAGGCGCAGACTGAAACTTGACTATACACTGGTACAGACAAATGCAGACTAATGCAGACTAACGCAGACTAATCCAGACTAACTAATCGGAGGTCTGTATACTCGCTATAATACCTCGTGCGTTCAGGTATCACTGCGCGAGTGTGATCCGCGAGGAGGAAAGGTTCTACGTTAGCAGCAATCTCATTATCTGCGTGACATACACTCCTGGAAATGGAAAAAAGAACACATTGACACCGGTGTGTCAGACCCACCATACTTGCTCCGGACACTACGAGAGGGCTGTACAAGCAATGATCACACGCACGGCACAGCGGACACACCAGGAACCGCGGTGTTGGCCGTCGAATGGCGCTAGCTGCGCAGCATTTGTGCACCGCCGCCGTCAGTGTCAGCCAGTTTGCCGTGGCATACGGAGCTCCATCGCAGTCTTTAACACTGGTAGCATGCCGCGACAGCGTGGACGTGAACCGTATGTGCAGTTGACGGACTTTGAGCGAGGGCGTATAGTGGGCATGCGGGAGGCCGGGTGGACGTACCGCCGAATTGCTCAACACGTGGGGCGTGAGGTCACCACAGTACATCGATGTTGTCGCCAGTGGTCGGCGGAAGGTGCACGTGCCCATCGACCTGGGACCGGACCGCAGCGACGCACGGATGCACGCCAAGACCGTAGGATCCTACGCAGTGCCGTAGGGGACCGCACCGCCACTTCCCAGCAAATTAGGGACACTGTTGCTCCTGGGGTATCGGCGAGGACCATTCGCAACCGTCTCCATGAAGCTGGGCTACGGTCCCGCACACCGTTAGGCCGTCTTCCGCTCACGCCCCAACATCGTGCAGCCCGCCTCCAGTGGTGTCGCGACAGGCGTGAATGGAGGGACGAATGGAGACGTGTCGTCTTCAGCGATGAGAGTCGCTTCTGCCTTGGTGCCAATGATGGTCGTATGCGTGTTTGGCGCCGTGCAGGTGAGCGCCACAATCAGGACTGCATACGACCGAGGCACACAGGGCCAACACCCGGCAATTTGGTGTGGGGAGCGATCTCCTACACTGGCCGTACACCCTGGTGATCGTCGAGGGGACACTGAATAGTGCACAGTACATCCAAACCGTCATCGAACCCATCGTTCTACCATTCCTAGACCGGCAAGGGAACTTGCTGTTCCAACAGGACAATGCACGTCCGCATGTATCCCGTGCCACCCAACGTGCTCTAGAAGGTGTAAGTCAACTACCCTGGCCAGCAAGATCTCCGGATCTGTCCCCCATTGAGCATGTTTCGGACTGGATGAAGCGTCGTCTCACGCGGTCTGCACGTCCAGCACGAACGCTGGTCCAACTGAGGCGGCAGGTGGAAATGGCATGGAAGCCGTTCCACAGGACTACATCCAGCATCTCTATGATCGTCTCCATGGGAGAATAGCAGCCTGCATTGCTGCGAAAGGTGTATATACACTGTACTAGTGCCGACATTGTGCATGCTCTGTTGCCTGTGTCTATGTGCCTGTGGTTCTGTCAGTGTGATCATGTGATGTATCTGACCCCAGGAATGTGTCAATAAAGTTTCCCCTTCCTGGGACAATGAATTCACGGTGTTCTTATTTCAATTTCCAGGAGTGTATTAATACGTGGATCGGCGGAAGCAGAATTTGGTCCTTCTCTAAGACAGCGCCATCTCTTAGTGCGGAGACGGACGAGCGCAGTGCCTGCGCTGTTGTGCTTAGCAGGGCGTGCTCTATTGGGAAAGTTGTGTACACGCTGACTACGCGGAACTATGTACACAACAGGTTTCAATGTGCTTGATGCACAATATGGCGATCCTCCCTTGTGGTGATCAGATGGAACCTTGACAATGATTATGCCTGCCCTCATGGATTACACCATAGGGCCACTGTAATATACTAATGCGCCATATATATGGATACTGCATCATTCGACTAGCTTGACAAATGGAAGCCCACAATGAGGCCCCTTTCAAACTCAGTCAGATGCAGATAACGCTGTCTCTCACCAGCACACAGCATTTCCGTATCCTTCATAGTAATCACTGAACATCTGATGCTGTTCATACTCCTTATACACCCTATCATGCCTGGTAAAAACACTAAACATGAACACCACTTATGCACTCTGATGGCCATCCTATCTGTCTCATGGAATTTAAACTCTAATTATTTACATATCCGTTGATGGCATGTACTTGTTCAAAGTTACATTGCCATCCAATGACGTGTTCTGGTCGTTTAACTTTTTCTGTCAGGCAGTGTATATCAGGCACTTGTTATTATACACTCCTGGAAATAGAAATAAGAACACCATGAATTCATTGTCCCAGGAAGGGGAAACTTTATTGACACATTCCTGGGGTCAGATACATCACATGATCACACTGACAGAACCACAGGCACATAGACACAGGCAACAGAGCATGCACAATGTCGGCACTAGTACAGTGTATATCCACCTTTCGCAGCAATGCAGGCTGCTATTCTCCCATGGAGACGATCGTAGAGATGCTGGATGTAGTCCTGTGGAACGGCTTGCCATGCCATTTCCACCTGGCGCCTCAGTTGGACCAGCGTTCGTGCTGGACGTGCAGACCGCGTGAGACGATGCTTCATCCAGCCCCAAACATGCTCAATGGGGGACAGATCCGGAGATCTTGCTGGCCAGGGTAGTTGACTTACACCTTCTAGAGCACGTTGGGTGGCACGGGATACATGCGGACGTGCATTGTCCTGTTGGAACAGCAAGTTCCCTTGCCGGTCTAGGAATGGTAGAACGATGGGTTCGATGACGGTTTGGATGTACCGTGCACTATTCAGTGTCCCCTCGACGATCACCAGTGGTGTACGGCCAGTGTAGTAGATCGCTCCCCACACCATGATGCCGGGTGTTGGCCCTGTGTGCCTCGGTCGTATGCAGTCCTGATTGTGGCGCTCACCTGCACGGCACCAAACACGCATACGGCCATCATTGGCACCAAGGCAGAAGCGACTCTCATCGCTGAAGACGACACGTCTCCATTCATCCCTCCATTCACGCCTGTCGCGACACCACTGGAGGCGGGCTGCACGATGTTGGGGCGTGAGCAGAAGACGGCCTAACGGTGTGCGGGACCGTAGCCCAGCTTCATGGAGACGGTTGCGAATCGTCCTCGCCGATACCCCAGGAGCAACAGTGTCCCTAACTTGTTGGGAAGTGGCGGTGCGGTCCCCTACGGCACTGCGTAGGATCCTACGGTCTTGGCGTGCATCCGTGCGTCGCTGCGGTCCGGTCCCAGGTCGACGGGCACGTGCACCTTCCGCCGACCACTGGCGACAACATCGATGTACTGTGGAGACCTCACGCCCCACGTGTTGAGCAATTCGGCGGTACGTCCACCCGGCCTCCCACATGCCCACTATACGCCCTCGCTCAAAGTCCGTCAACTGCACATACGGTTCACGTCCACGCTGTCGGGGCATGCTGCCAGTGTTAAAGACTGCGATGGAGCTCCGTATGCCACGGCAAACTGGCTGACACTGACGGCGGCGGTGCACAAATGCTGCGCAGCTAGCGCCATTCGACGGCCGACACCGCGGTTCCTGGTGTGTCTGCTGTGCCGTGCGTGTGATCATTGCTTGTACAGCCCTCTCGCAGTGTCCGGAGCAAGTATGGTGGGTCTGACACACCGGTGTCAATGTGTTCTTTTTTCCATTTCCAGGAGTGTATGTATTCTTTGTGTGAGATGCTGGTTAAGCTGTTTTGTGTAACCCTAAGATACTACACGTCTGATTCTTGGAGACCAACAAGGCAGAGAAATTCCCTTAAGATCATTCAAATTTAAGAGGGACTATATCACACAACATATAACTTCTTATTAAATAAAAATTACTAGAAATGGTCCAATTAAATTTGAAAGTAGGGGTACTGCACTTTACTTGCATGTAATATTTAAGGGATCTATCAAACTAGCAAGGAAACTACTGGCCACCATAACAATTTGATTTACTGCCATAAGACATCAAACAAAGAGTGAACCAACTATACAGACATGCAATTAGTGCATAAGAGGTTGCAAGTTCGAATTATCACCGTGGCACAGGAGGGTGGATTCATAAAAGCAGTGTGAAACTACGTCACAAGTATGGTCAATGATTGTGGAGAGAGGTTATTGATTTAAAGAAAAGTCATCAAAAAAGAAGCGTGCACACAATACTTTCTCCGAATATCAGATCTGCAAAATGAAACCCTGCTGCAAATGAACAAGCTTTGTGTCCCCCCTCACCTTGGTGGCTGCACCAACAGTGTATTATTATCACTCCTAAGATGTGTGAGTGTGGAAGATGGCTGCAGTAGCGGCTGAAAAGTTGCTCCAAGTCAGAGGCATCTCTCTCTGAAAATGTCCTCAGCAGCTGTGTCACCTCAGTCTATCCGCCACAAACATTCTCTGACTTTACTCTAAGAAACATCGAGGGTTCTGCCAGTGTCAGAAGCTTGCCCTCCAATTGCAGCAGATCTTGCAAGTTCTGAACAGAATAAGGTGAGATATGGGGCCGGCCGGGTTGGACGAGCGGTTCTAGGCGCTAGAGTCTGGAACCGCGCGACCACTGCGGTCGCACGTTCGAATCCTGCCTCGGGCATGGGTGTGTGTGATGTCCTTAGGTTAGTTAGGTTTAAGTAGTTCTAAGTTCTAGGGGACTGATGGCCTCACAAGTTAAGTCCCATGGTGCTCAGAGCCATTTGAACCATTTTTTTGAGATATGGGGAAGAAGGTAGAAAATCTTTCCCATTAAATGACAGATTTCTAACCATGGAAAACCAAAAGTTTTGCACGTATCCATGCGTGAGAACTCCTCCCTTCTATCGATGTAATTACTGTGAGCCAATCACAAAAATCCTTACTAGCATTTGAACAAGCATTCCTGTGCGACACAGCAGTGCTCAACGGCTTGTCCCACATTCTGAAGCCATGTGTTTTCACCTGGCCTTCATATCTTATCTAGCCAAAAAAGATTCCTTTCCACTTCTCACACAAAGCCGTTTTTAAGGTACACAGCCTGGCCTCTTTGATGCTTCTGCTGTGCGCACAGAGATGGCTTTCAGCACCAAACAACATTACGACACTCAAGTTCACTTACGTTAACTTCACTGTCATGAGCTAGCTAAACAAATCACCAAGGCTGCAGAAGTAACAGATCTCCATCACCGTATTAAGAGGAAAACAGAATAGGATGTGAAATGGCTCTGAGCTCTATGGGAATTAACATCTGAGGTTGTCAATCCCCTAGAACTTAGAACTACTTAAACCTAACTAACCTAAGGACACCACACACATCCATGCCCAAGGCAGGATTCGAACCTGCGACCGTAGCAGTCGCACGGTTCCGGACTGAAGCGCCTAGAACACCTCGGCAGAATAGGGCGTAATTACCACTATAGTAATTGGCAGTAGTGAATACTGACTGCATTTTTCGTGCTGCGTTAAAGGACTGATTATAATGACTATCAGGGTCTGCATATTACATTATAAAAATAGTTTATGTCTCAGTTTGGGCGTAAACTGCTACTTAACATTTGACAGCAATCTTTTCTATTGACCACAGTATGCCGTTGTACATTTAATAGATTTTGAATCATTCAGTTGATATTCAGTCGGTTGTATCGGTCAAGTTACCGTATCGGCGAAACATCTGATGAGCTGGGTGAGACAATACAATGTCTCGACTCTCGCTTTGTCTTTGCTTTTACTAGAATTTAAACATAAACTGGAAACCATCTTGTTTTAATATCCTGTCCAAGAAGTGCACAGACCTAGTTTTGTTTGTCTAAACACTTTTTATTGGTTTTCGCTTGATAACGTCTTCTGTCAACGAATCCAGTGTCTTGACCGCTGCTGCACCAAACCCACTCATCAGTACGTATGTTAATGGATGTGTGTGTTTTCCGGATTTCTGACAAGGTTAGATGCGTCCAACGACGATTTAGCCTCATGTGACAATCTTTTCATCTGAGGATAGTATTTACACTAACGTCCCCAATTAGTAGCTGAATATTATCCAGTCTTTGTCTTTCACTACAATTTTTTGCTACTCCCTAATGTGGTAACTATGTTCTATCATCATCTAGTTCTGGTTGTTCTGTTTAAGTGTTTTCCATGAATTATTTCCCTTACCAAGTCTGTGGAGCAGTTCCTTATTTCCTTTTCAAACTAGTTAATATTTGGGATCCTTCTGTAGCACCATATCGCATGTGACTTCCTCATAATCCGTAAGTCACCCACGTTCCGAGATAGCGCTTGAACGCTTGGAGCATACCAACTAACCTTGGTAAACACATGACTTAGTACCAGGAGACAGTTACCGTAAGGATGAGATAGATACTGCTACTGCCTCTATGTCTGGGAAGGTAATCTGGTGACATGTGAGAGTGACATTCGAACGCCTGGAGCAGTTATGAAGAAATCTGCTATGCGTATGATCTACTGAAAAGAAATAAAATGTTGAGAATTGACATCCCTAGCTCCTGAATGAAGCAGATCTGAAGTGTGTGACAGAGAAATAATCAAAACGAGCGACATTAGAGTCGAATCCATTATTTTCGGGGGCACTAGGCTGATTGGTGATATCCTGATGACGTTTGACCCCAAGGGCCGGAGGGAAGGGGTGGGGGTAGGAGAGAGTAACATCTACAGTCTGGAATATTTGGAGCAACTTCAAACATGCAAATAAACCAGTTTGTTTTTACACTCCAGACAAATTCAGTTTCTTTTTCTACCTCACATACCGAAGGTTATTCATAAATTAACCCCACACTGACTATTAAAAATAAACAAATGCTTGCAGCTTCATTGGCCGGCCGGAGTGGCCGAGCGGTTCTAGGCGCTACAGTCTGGAACCACGCGACCGCTACGGTCGCAGGTTCTAATCCTGCCTCGGACATGGATGTGTGTGATGTTCTTAGGTTAGTTAGGTTTAATTAGTTCTAAGTTCTAGGGGACTGATGACCTCAGAAGTCAAGTCCCATAGTGCTCGGAGCCATTTTTTTTTTTTCAGCTTCATTACACGTGTGTGGGAGGTAAAGAAGACTGAAGGTCACGTTTCATCAGTCAGCGCTCTATAGCGATCGTCCGTGTGTAAGCTGCAAGTCAGTGAAGTGGACCGTATTGTTGCGACTCCCGACAGTTGAGATATACGGTCTGTCATTCGCTTCCTGCAAGCAAGAAGGAGGCAGTGCCACCAAGATTCATCGACGGTTGTGTCGTGCGTTTAGGACTGGTTTATGAGTAATAGCGTTGTCCGGGGTTTGTGCAAAAAAATTGAATCTGGTCGCACACACCGGGTGATCAAAAAGTCAGTATAAATTTGAAAACTTAATAAACCACGGAATAATGTAGATAGAGAGAAAAAAATTGACACACATGCTTGGAATGACATGGGGTTTTATTAGAACCAATAAAAATTGCTAGACGCGTGGAAGATCTCTTTCGCGCGTCGTTTGGTGATGATCGTGTGCTCAGCCGTCACGTTCGTCATGCTTGGCCTCCCAGGTCCCTAGATCTCAGTCCGTGCGACTATTGGCTTTGGGGTTACCTGAAGTCGCAAGTCTATCGTGATCGACCGACATCTCTAGGGATGCTGAAAGACAACATTCGACGCCAATGCCTCACCACAACTCTGGACATGCTTTACAGTGCTGTTCACAACATTATGCCTCGATTACAGCTATTGTTGAGGAATGATGGTGGACATATTGAGCATTTCCTGAACAGAACACCATCTTTGCTTTGTCTTACTTTGTTATGTTAATTATTGCTATTCTGATCAGATGAAGCGCCATCTGTTGGACATTTTGTGAATATTTTTATATTTTTTTGGTACTAATAAAACCCCATGTCATTCCAAGCATGTGTGTCAATTTGTACCTATCTACATTATTCCGTGATTTATTCAGTTTTCAAATTTATACTGACTTTTTGATCACCCGGTATGTGCGTGATAAAAATAGTAGAGGGAGAGATTTGCAAGTGACTGATGGAGTTGTGTAGCATATTGACGAAATTGAGCTTCAGAGATGCTGGTTCACAATCTCCGAACTTTCTGAATGTGTGCCTCATATTTCGAGGACAACACTGTCACGGAGAGGTTAGGTATCCATAAGTTTTGTGCATGATGAATACCAAAATATCTGACCAATGTTCACAAAACTGAAACAAAGTGTTTGCCCGTGACAGTCCTTCGGCACTAAGATGAAGAGGGGGAGGAAGTTTTGGTCGAAATCGTGACTAGGGACGAGACGTGGGTGCAGTACTTGAACTCTGAAACTAAGGAACAGTCTAAGTAGTGGATGGTCACTCATTTTCCCAATAAGCCCAAAAATGTCCAAGTAGGCGCTACCGAAGGGCAAAATGATGGTTACAGTTTTCTGAAATCACGAAAGAATTCTAACAGAAATTTAACGAGAGTAACGCTCTTGCGAAAGACGTAGATCTGTCCAAGATAAACGGTGCGGGATGACTACCGAAGGAATCATTCTCCTTCACGACAGTGCGGATCCCATACTGCTGATCGAACGATGGCAAAACTCAGACTTTTTTGCTGGAAGACTTTTCATCACCCTCCATACAGACCGTACTTGGCATCAGCGACTTTCATCCCTTCCCCGCGACGAAGGCTCGGCTAGCTACCCAGTACTTCGAGACGGACGACGAGCTCGGGGAGGCGGTCAACAAGTGGCTGAAGAGCGGGGCTGACCTGGCACGCGCCGACGCCGCCCTGGGCCACGCCGGCGCACAGGTTGGTGTCGTGCACTAGGTCGCCCACAGTCTTGTACACGCGTCGGCACTCCTCCTGGTTCACGATACGCAGCTCCGCCTTCTGCAGCCGCTCCGACGGCTGGTTGTCCGCCTCCTGTGGCCAAAGCATTCACTGTCTGTAGTTACCATTACCTACGTCTATGAACCCCCCCCCTCCCCCGCCCCCAATGAACCATGGATCTTGCCGCTAGTGGGGAGGCCTGCGTGCCTCAGCGATACACATAGCCGTACCGTAGGTGCAACCACAACGGAGGGGTATCTGTTGAGAGGCCACACAAACGTGTGCTTCCTGAAGAGGGGCAGCAGCCTTTTCAGTAGTTGCAGGGGCAACAGTCTGGATGATTGACTGATCTGGCCTTGTAACACTAACCAAAACGGCCTTGCTGTTCTGGTACTGCGAACGGCTGAAAGCAAGGGGAAACTACAGCCGTAATTTTTCCCGAGGGCATGCAGCTTTACTGTATGGTTAAATGGTGATGGCGTCCTCTTGGGTAAAATATTCCGGAGGTAAAATAGTCCCCCATTCGGATCTCCGGGCGGGGACTACTCAAGAGGGCGTCGTCATCAGGAGAAAGAGAACTGGCGTTCTACGGATCGGAGCGTGGAATGTCAGATCCCTTAATCGGGCAGGTAGGTTAGAAAATTTAAAAATGGAAGTGGATAGGTTAAAGGTAGATATAGCGGGAATTAGTGAAGTTCGGTGGCAGGAGGGACAAGACTTTTGCTCAGGTGAATACAGGGTTATAAATACAAAATCAAATAGGGGTAATGAAGGAGTAGGTTTGATAATGAATAGAAAAATAGGTGTGCGGGTAAGATACTACAAACAGCATAGTGAACGCATTATTGTGGCCAAGATAGACACGAAGCCCACGCCTACTACAGTAGTACAAGTTTATATGCCAACTAGCTCTACATATGACGAAGAAATTGATGAGATAAAAGAAATTATTCAGATAGTGAAGGGAGACGAAAATTTAATAGTCATGGGTGACTGGAATTCGATAGTCGGAAAAGGGAGAGAAGGAAACTTAGGAGGTGAATATGGAGTGGGGGTAAGAAATGAAAGAGGAAGCCGCCTGGTAGAATTTTGCACAGAGCATAACTTAATCATAGCTAACACTTGATTTACCGAGCGAGGTGGCGCAGTGGTTAGACACTGGACTCGCATTCGGGAGGACGACGGTTCAATCCCGCGTCCGGCCATCCTGATTTAGGTTTTCCGTGATTTCCCTAAATCGCTCCAGGCAAATGCCGGGATGGTTCCTTTCAAAGGGCACGGCCGACTTCCTTCCCCGTCCTTCCCTAATCCGATGAGACCGATGACCTCGCCGTCTGGTCTCCTTCCCCGAAACAACCAACCAACTAACACTTGGTTTAAGAATCATGAAAGAAGGTTGTGTACATGGAAGAAGCCTGGAGATACTAAAAGGTATCAGATATATTATATAATGGTAAGACAGAGATTTAGGAACCAGGTTTTAAATTGTAAGACATTTCCAGGGGCAGATGTGGGCTCTGACCACAATTATTGGTTATGAACTGCAGATTAAAACTGAAGAAACTGCAAAAAGGTGGGAATTTAAGGACTCCCCACCACGTAAACATGTCTTGATAAAAATCCAGTCAATAAAACACGCACAGTTGGTGAAATTCACACAATCGATGAAAAGCACACAGTTAAAATCCTTCTATCGTCCATGCAAGCTGGTGGCGAACATGACTTTTGAAGTTTCCACCGGTTTGTCTCAAGTAGAAGTTGTGGCATGTGTTACATGGAATTCTTTAAACGCAGTAGTTGTCGTGTAAGGGAATTTTAGAGTTGCCTTTGTGGATTTTGTGTTTGAGGCCGTGTGTGTTTTGAAATACAAAGGCCATGTCGGTTTCGTTGAATAATTTCTTGATTTTGTTTGAGATGTTTCCTAGATAAATAGTAGTGGCTACGTTTTATTTCCTTCTTTGTTTCGTCTTCTAGTGGCAAATTTATTAATCCGTTAAGGATTCTTCCACACAATGCTTAACGGATTAATTAATTTGCCTGTAATTATCGTGTTCCAGAATGCAGGGACTGAAAAAAAGGTGAATGTCGTCCAGTAAATAACAGAATAAAAGAGATCCATTCTCCCCATGCTGAGGACTAGAGAACAGAAGTTGCAAGTTTTTTTATATACCAAGGTGTCAAATACGTTGTAGAGCTTCGAGAATTTCCGTGTAAATTCTAGAACCACTTGGCCTTCCTCCATCTCAAACCCACGATATTTTAAGTTGAAGTGTGAGAGAGGCGAATCCGACCTACTGCGCATTGCATGTTTATGTGTGCAGGTCTAAAAACAGTCACGAGCAAAATGTGGACGCGGCGGCCGAACGGCGGCCGACAAGTACCTGCTGTACGATCCATAGAGTTTCAGTGTAGAGAGTTTCAGTAGAGAAGAGCCTGTGCTATTCTTCGCTTGTTTAGTGACTGTGATGATTGTTAAGGACAAATGAAGAAATGAGATTAGACTTTTAAGTAATTCATGTGTTGGACTTGCTAGAAGCAAGATATCTTAATATCTTCTGGTGTTATTAAACCAGCCCTGTTGCAAATGTATCCTAATAGAATCTAATGTTTGACGACTTGGTTGACTCGTACGAGTTCGAATGTTTATATGAGAAGTGGCGAATTTGTTTTTTGTGGAAGTTGAAATATACCATGACTGAACTAAAAGCATTCTTCGAGTATCAAATTATTTCAAGAGTAGAGAGAGAGTCTGATAAATTCCCTTAACCAGCATTATAATTCGGAGAAGAAGTTTTTGGAGATCGACGTGACCGACTATCCAGCGAGGAAGATCGGCTGTGCATACGAAGTAAGTCAACCTATGGCAGAGAGATGGGAAGTTTGCAAACCAGCTCCACCTCGCTTCTTGCCGTCAAAAAACGTTAGAACGTTCAGACGTCTGTTCTTCCAAGGTCACCTGATCTCTCGGTATTTGACTTGTGTGTGTGTGTGTGTGTTTGTGGGAAGCGAGATTGTGAAAAGCTCCGTCAACGCTCCTCCATTTACAACAACTTTGAATGAACTGCAACACCACATGGCAACCTACACTTTAACATGGACTCTGAACCACGGTCCAACTCGACATTTTTAATAGAAACAAACATTGGCAGATGTCATAGAAGTGTCGAGTGACAGACAAAAATCCTGAATTCGGTGGGGACCGAACGCCCCTTCCTTAGGTTTCGTTTTTTGTTACTTAACCATTCAGCTAACAAACCACATCTGAACACATATACTGGTAGGAAAAAAATTTTAGCTAGGAAAACCAAGGGGAGATCAAGGAATAAAATAATAGGTCGACTGAAGATAAGAGAAGGTCAGAAATATGAAGAAATGAAGAGGATGGCACGTAGTAGAAAAGAGTGGCTGCAGCGAGACATTATGTTTAGGCGTAAATGATGATGTTAATCAAAACGCGAATTGAAATAGTGAGTGGAGGAAAAGAGAAACCAATAAACCTGTGACGTGATGTGACTGACGCTGTAGTGTACCAGAGCATTCGAATCTATCGCAATGTCTAAAAGCGAGCACCCTGTACTCGTGTAGTTGTTATGCTCTTCCATCCGAAGACTGATTTTATAGAGATTACCACAACAGTCTGCTCTGTGCCAGACAGCCATGTGCGTCTCTGCACAACTACTGCAGCCTATGTAGGTCGGATCCTGCTTGCTGGAGCCAAGCCTTGGTCTATTTCTACTGTTTGTAGCCCCACGCAACATTCCATTACCAAATGGACGACTGGTTGAAGTCTAAGGATGTGTCCTATCAATAGTCTGCTCTTTTAGTCAAGTTCTGCAATAAATTTATTTTTTCAGCGATTTGGTTCAGTGCAAGATTTTTCCAAAAGATACAGTCACCACCGCAAAATATCATTTATTTAAAGTGATTTCGGCACATACAATAGGCCGTCTTCGAATTGATGCACAATTTGCTGGTGTTAGCGACATACTAAGTAGCTGCCTGTTGTCAAGACGGGAGCAGTTCATTAATTAAAACCTCCGGGCTGAATTGCCGTGGTCCCTATATAAAACTTCTTCTCCTTCGTGACGTTTCGTTGCCTACTGCGGGCAACATCTTCCGAGATGAGTCGGCGACAGGCTGCTAGGCAACACCCGTCGGCTGGAAAAGTTTTTCTTCCATTTATTCATAACATCACGGATCGTATTGGGAAAGTTTTGACCTAGTTTCAAGTGGAGACAATCTTTCGACCTACCAAGAAAATTAGTGAAAGTTTAAAATCGGTGAAAGACGCACGACACCCCTTAGTTACCCCAGGTGTGTATAAAATTCCATGTATCTGCGGCATGGTTTATATTGGAACAACTAAAAGGAGTGTTAATACCCGCCTAACGGGACACAAAAGGAACTGTAGATTGGGACAAACTGACAAATCATTTGCAGCGAAACACGTTTGCAAAGACGTTGATCACGAAATAAAATTTAGTGAGACATATGTGATAGCTAGGACATTACATTATTATACCCGCATGTACAGAGAAGCTATAGAGATTTACAAGCACGAAAATAATTTTAATAAAAAAGAAGGACGATTAAAACTAGACAAGATATGGCGGTCGACTTTGCACCAACGAAGTGACAATCGATTACCTGTAATCGAGAGAGATGGCACTAGACAGAGATAGTTTTAAAGTCGAAAGCACGTTATGAGTGGTGGCGCCATCTAAGCGCTTTATATAAGCGGGACCTCCAACGCCTAGCAGCCCCCAGACTCCGAATCAGTCGAGTTCGCGATGCCGACGAGCGAGGACGATGCGCGCGCGGCCGCACTGGAGTCGGCCGCTGGTCGGTCGGTTGGGCCTGGCCCGCCGGACGTTCCAGCGGCCGCTCCACACTGGACGGATCCCAGGTTGACGACCCAGGCTACGGCACCGGTTCATGACGGGATAGAACGACGATCGACAGGCGCTATTCGACCGCAGAAGACTACACACCACACGACGAAACCGCATTCAGACGTCGGCCATACATCACATCACGACGGACGCAGCAATGAAGACGACCGCCAGGACTACGCCAGAAGACTCGATATATGTCGGGAGGAGGACAAAGAAACGCTGAAGGACATACAACGCCTTATCCGCTATTCACGGGACACGCAAGAGCAGGATAATGACATCTGTCTGGCATCTCCATCTGTGGACTCAGATGTCGAATCACAGCACTCCCACCAAACGGTCGGCGACGCGGAGATGGCAGCGGCCTTTCCAGCAGAAAACGACGACGACTCCCCACACGCAGAGGGGGACTTTACGCTCGTATACAACAAACGGCGCAGAAGCAACGCATTAGCCAAGGACTTAGCCAACCCGGCTAAGAGACGAACGGAGACCATCCCCACAACGAACCGATTCGGCCCACTGGCACCTCAAGCTGCGCCTCCATCAACCACCAACAAGCCGCAGGCACAAACTTCTAATGCCGCAGAAGCCGTGGACAGAGACAAGAATGTGCTTCGCAAAGTGCCCCCAGTCACAATTTATTACACAAAGGATTACGTTCACCTCAATGAAACGCTCAGCGGACTTCTAGAGGGCAATCTTAAAGCTATATACCAAAAGGACCGCATCAAATACCACTTTGAGTCCTTCGAAGACCAAAGGCGTGCAATAAAATTCTTCACGAACCACAGCTTCTCCTATTTTACGCATCAAGCACCAGACGACGGAACTGAAAGTAGTTGTCAAACGCCTTCCGGCGGAAGTTACCGAAGAACAACTTTCCTTTGCCCTCAAGGAAAAAGGCTTCAAAGTGCTACAAGTCTACCAATTTAAGGAACGCGACGAGAAGACGAAACAATTGATACCGCAACCTGTGTACCGAGTCTCCCTCCCATCCGGAAAAGACAGTGACAAGATCTATGATGTCAAATACCTGCTCTACACACGAGTGATAATAGAAACCTATAATAGTAAAGAAGGACCCGTCCAGTGCCAACATTGCCAACGTTTCGAGCATACAGCGAACTACTGCAGCATGCCAGCACGCTGCGTCCGCTGCGGTGGATCCCATAAATCATCGAATTGTACCCATCCTAGGACGGCGCCCCCAAAGTGCGCCAATTGTGATCAAGAACATCCAGCGACCTTCCGTGGCTGCCCCAAATTTCAAGAACTCCTACGGAAATATACTAGAAGGACACCAAAGAAGTCGACCCCACAATGGCCTATAATTGTTAAGAACTCGGCCATGGCAGCGATTCCGGCCACCCAACAACAAGCGGCACCTCTCCCTGTGGAAACAATTGCCTCTCGACCACAACCGGCACCCAGAGTGACTCTACGACAGACAAGACAACAGCGCTCGTACTCCGAAGCAATACATGCCCATCCACCGACACCAACACCAGCGGAGACATCATCTGCCTGGTCGACCACCTTTACACCAGCGTTAACAGATATTCTTCAACTACTCACCGCCCTCCAGCAGAAGCTGACGTCTATCCTCTCGCTTGTAGAAAGCGTACTGACAGCTTTTCAAACACCCTAAATGGATAGACGGCATCACACGAGGAATCTTAACTTCTGCATTTGGAATGCCAACGGCCTGAAACTGAAGAAAATAGAATTCACGGACTTCTTACATCGCCACAAGATAGACGTAGCATTTGTCTCCGAAACACATCTCCGCGAGTCAACCGACCTCCGCTTGAGGAACATGCACATCTACCGGACGGACAGACGGACCAACGGGGTGGAGGGACCGCAGTTCTGATCAAAAAATGCATTCGTCACCACCAAGAACGTTTACCCCAACTCCAGACTTTAGAGGCCACGGCAGTAACAATCCACACGACGCTCGGAAACATTACCTGTATTGCGGCTTACCTTAGCCCAAAGAAGCCTCCCCACCCAGAAGATCTTTACGCCGTTACAGAGGGTTACGAAAAGATCCTACTTGGAGGGGATCTTAATAGTAAACATGTTGCCTGGAATTCCAGTAAGACTAACCCAAAAGGACATATGTTGTTTGCACTGGCTGAGAATTTACATGTTTCCGTCCATGGACCACGGGAACCGACGAGGATACCTTACGTCCGGACACAAGACCTTGATGTTCTAGACATCGCCATAATCAAGAACATCAACCCGAATCTCCATCTGCAGACGCTGGATGATCTTTCGTCGGGCCACAGACCGGAGTTATGACTTGTAGAGAGGGCTACTTTGCAACTCCCACTGCCGTCGACAAGAACTTACGACTGGCAGCAGTTTCAAACGTACCTCAACAACAATGTGCGACCAATCCAGGTTGTTACCACCAGAGAAGCGATTGATGTGGCAGTCGAAGTACTCACGAAGAAGATTAACAATGCGAAACAACGAGCACTCACGGAGCACCTGCAGCAAGAAGTCAATTATGACGAGTTTCCACCACCACTGCAGGAACTTAAGACAAGGCGCAATCGATTTCGGAAACGATGGGTCCGTTACCGCCATCCGGATGATAGTCGGGAGACTCACAGACTAACCCGAGAACTCCGGCGGAAGGTTCAGGACTGGAAGCAACACACGTGAGAACTCAAAATGGACAACTTTCTATTACGCACCAAAGATGAATGGCGAATAGTTAAAAGTCTCAGACAGCAACAGCCCCCCAAAAGGGCAATTCGCGGACCCCATGGCCTCTTGTACGACTCACTGGCGCAGGCGGAGCTGTATGCGGACACATACCAACAACAGATGACTACGCCCCCCACGGAGGATGGAGATGATGCACTCCACCGTGCAGAGGAGGACACAGCGGCGGAATGGGAAGCTATTCGGGACGCCCCGACTAACGCTATGCCCCGGCTGACAACGCCGGAGGAAATTCGGAGGATTATCAAGTATAGCAAACACACCTCACCTGGAGCAGATAGAATCAGCAATATGGAATTGAAACACCTCCCGAGAAAGCCTGTTGTGCTTCTCACTCGGACAGTGAACAGCTGCCTCAGGACTGGATACTTCCCAGAGGCATGGAAGATTGCCAGAATAGTGCCAATACCAAAACCGGGCAAGGATCTCTCACACCCTGACAGCTACAGACCCATAAGTTTACTGCCGACGCTGGGAAACGTCCTGGAACGTGTCCTACTGAAACGCATGCTGGACATCCTTGTGGCACACAACATCATCCGACCGGAGCAGTTTGGCTTCCAGGCGAAGCTATCGGCTGAGTTATAACTACTGCGCATCACGGAATCTATCCAAGACAATTTCAATAAGAAACGACATACTATTGGAGTATTTCTTGATATAGAGAAGGCTTACGATAAAGTATGGCGACGCAACTTGATCGTCAAGCTCCGACGTAACACTCCCCTACCAGACTGCTACTTAAAACTTCTCGATAATTTTCTTCAGGATCGCAGATTATATGTTCGCATTGACGACAAGAATTCAACAACACGGCCTGTCCTTGAAGGACTTCCACAAGGATCGGTCATATCTCCACTGCTGTTTAATTTATATACACTCCTGGAAATTGAAATAAGAACACCGTGAATTCATTGTCCCAGGAAGGGGAAACTTTATTGACACATTCCTGGGGTCAGATACATCACATGATCACACTGACAGAACCACAGGCACGTAGACACAGGCAACAGAGCATGCACAATGTCGGCACTAGTACAGTGTATATCCACCTTTCGCAGCAATGCAGGCTACTATTCTCCCATGGAGACGATCGTAGAGATGCTGGATGTAGTCCTGTGGAACGGCTTGCCATGCCATTTCCACCTGGCGCCTCAGTTGGACCAGCGTTCGTGCTGGACGTGCAGACCGCGTGAGACGACGCTTCATCCAGCCCCAAACATGCTCAATGGGGGACAGATCCGGAGATCTTGCTGGCCAGGGTAGTTGACTTACACCTTCTAGAGCACGTTGGGTGGCACGGGATACATGCGGACGTGCATTGTCCTGTTGGAACAGCAAGTTCCCTTGCCGGTCTAGGAATGGTAGAACGATTGGTTCGATGACGGTTTGGATGTACCGTGCACTATTCAGTGTCCCCTCGACGATTACCAGTGGTGTACGGCCAGTGTAGGAGATCGCTCCCCACACCATGATGCCGGGTGTTGGCCCTGTGTGCCTCGGTCGTATGCAGTCCTGATTGTGGCGCTCACCTGCACGGCGCCAAACACGCATACGTCCATCATTGGCAACAAGGCAGAAGCGACTCTCATCGCTGAAGACGACACGTCTCCATTCGTCCCTCCATTCACGCCTGTCGCGACACCACTGGAGGCGGGCTGCATGATGTTGGGGCGCTAGCGGAAGACGGCCTAACGGTGTGCGGGACCGTAGCCCAGCTTCATGGAGACGGTTGCGAATGGTCCTCGCCGATACCCCAGGAGCAACAGTGTCCCTAATTTGCTGGGAAGTGGCGGTGCGGTCCCCTACGGCACTGCGTAGGATCCTACAGTCTTGGCGTGCATCCGTGCGTCGCTGCGGTCCGGTCCCAGGTCGATGGGCACGTGAACCTTCCGCCGACCACTGGCGACAACATCGATGTACTGTGGAGACCTCACGCCCCACGTGTTGAGCAATTCGGCGGTACGTCCACCCGGCCTCCCGCATGCCCACTATACGCCCTCGCTCAAAGTCCGTCAACTGCACATACGGTTCACGTCCACGCTGTCGCGGCATGCTACCAGTGTTAAAGACTGCGATGGAGCTCCGTATGCCACGGCAAACTGGCTGACACTGACGGCGGCGGTGCACAAATGCTGCGCAGCTAGCGCCATTCGACGGCCAACACCGCGGTTCCTGGTGTGTCCGCTGTGCCGTGCGTGTGATCATTGCTTGTACAGCCCTCTCGCAGTGTCCGGAGCAAGTATGGTGGGTCTGACACACCGGTGTCAATGTGTTCTTTTTTCCATTTCCAGGACTGTATTAACGACCTCCCGACGGTGCCACATGTTACTGCCAGTTTCTATGCCGACGACACAGCGCTCCTGACTGCAGGCACCAGAGTGGACCACCTCGTCACACGGATGCAGCGCCAACTAGATTTAGTGGACCACTGGACCCACATGAACAAGATAACGGTCAATGCAGAAAAAACCAAAGCTATTGTCTTCACACGTCGGAGACCCATCGTCAATGAACGCCTACGGATATCAGACCAGCCACTCCCCTGGGCAACAACTGCAAAATACCTGGGAGTGCATCTGGACGCCAAACTGTTGTATAGTCATCACATTATGGAGAAGAAGACGTCTGGCCTCAAAATGCTGGGAGCTCTCCTCCCATTTCTGAAGAGCTCATACCTCAGCCAACGCACGAAACTCCAGTTGTACCATGCCACAGTCGAACCATCTATTTTGTATGGATCGATCTCTTGGGGTACTACGTGTGCCACTAACTACAAGAAGCTACAGGTTGTACAAAGCAGATGCCTAAGATGGATCACAGGAGCCCAATGGTGGATCCGAAATCATGACATTCATCGAGCCTTAAGCGAATCTTACCTCTCAGACAAGGTCAGGGAGAAGGCACGAACCTTATTTCGGAAGTTGGACATGATACGTGACAGTACACCACAACTCACCACAATAGGTGTGGTACAACCCTTACGCAACCACAAATATAAAGTACCGAAGGCGATAGTATTTGAGCCTCCGTAAATGATATCCCTACGTAATTCTCCATAATTTAAGGACATATCGTCCTTTAGCACTCCTACACACATGTTTTCAAACACACACCAAAAGCAGCGAGTTAAAGGACCCTTCTGTGTGCCCAAACTAAAGCTGAAAGAAGAATAAATAAATAAAGAGAAAATTTTTACCCCTTCCATTCCCTACAGAAGTAAAAATCAACGAAGTTGATCAGACTTCAGCACCACCACCACCAAAAAAAAAAAAAAAAAAGGAAAAAAAAGCCTAGCAGCCAGTCGCCGACTCACGTCGGAAGCTGTTGTCCTCAGCAGGCAACGAAACGTCAGGAAGGAGGAGAAGTTTTATATATGGACCACGGCAATTCAGCCCGGAAGTTTTAATTAATGAAGACGCCTGCCGTGAAAGCTTACGTGTTATGACGGGATCAGTTATCGTCTTAACAACACGCAGCTACTCAGCACGTCGCTAGCACCAGCAAACGGTGCAATCCATCTGTATGTGCCGAAAACGTTTATTTTAAATAAATAAGATTTTGCGATCGTACCTGTTTGTTCATAAGAATTATCACAAGTAAGATCGCTGACACTGCAAGCCATGTTGGTGAAAAATTCAGAAAACCTTTCCGAACATATACATTTACATTAGATGTTAACGAATTAAAGATTTTCAGGAACGCTTTTCTTGCAAGTCTGTGTACTGAGGTGACTAAAGTCATGGGATACCTCCTAATATCGAATCGGACCTCCTTTTACTCGGCGTAGTGCAGCAGTTCGACGTGGCATGGACTCAACAAGTCGTTGGAAGTCTCCTGCAGAAATACTGAGCCACGCTGCCTCTATAACAATCCATAACTGCGAAAGTGTTGCCGGTGAAATATTCTGTGCTCGAACTGACCTCTCGATTACATCCCATAAATGTTCTACGGGATTCCATTCGGGCGATCTGGGTGACCGTACCACTCGCTCGAATTGTCCAGAATGTTCTTCACACCAATCGCGAGCATTTTCGACTCGGTGACATAGCGCATTGTCATCAACAAAAACGTCATCGTTGTTTGGGTACGTGAAGTGCATGAATGGCTGCAAATGGTCTCCAAGTGGCCGAAAAAAACAATTTCTAGCCAGTGATTGGCTAATATGGAGCAGAGGCTGAGACGGTTCTGCGACCGTGTGGGCTGCAGATTCCTCGACTTGCGCCATAGGGTGGTGGGGTTTCGGGTTCCGCTGGATAGGTCAGGAGTCCACTACACGCAACAAGCGGCTACACGGGTAGCAGGGGTTGTGTGGCGTGGGCTGGGCGGTTTTTTAGGTTAGATGGCCTTGGGCAAGTACAGAAAGGGCAACAGCCTCAACGGGTGCGGGGCAAAGTCAGGACATGCGGGGACCAAGCAGCAATCGGTATTGTAATTGTCAACTGTCGAAGCTGCGTTGGTAAAGTACCGGAACTTCAAGCGCTGATAGAAAGCACCGAAGCTGAAATCGTTATAGGTACAGAAAGCTGGCTTAAGCCAGAGATAAATTCTGCCGAAATTTTTACAAAGGTACAGACGGTGTTTAGAAAGGATAGATTGCATGCAACCGGTGGTGGAGTGTTCGTCGCTGTTAGTAGTAGTTTATCCGGTAGTGAAGTAGAAGTGGATAGTTCCTGTGAATTATTATGGGTGGAGGTTACACTAAACAACCGCACTAGGTTAATAATTGGCTCCTTTTACCGACCTCCCGACTCAGCAGCATTAGTGGCAGAACAACTGAGAGAAAATTTGGAATACATTTCACATAAATTTTCTCAGCATGTTATAGTCTTAGGTGGAGATTTCAATTTACCAGATATAGACTGGGACACTCAGATGTTTAGGACGGGTGGTAGGGACAGAGCATCGAGTGACATTATACTGAGTGCACTATCCGAAAATTACCTCGAGCAATTAAACAGAGAACCGACTCGTGGAGATAACATCTTGGACCTACTGATAACAAACAGACCCGAACTTTTCGACTCTGTATGTACAGAACAGGGAATCAGTGATCATAAGGCCGTTGCAGCATCCCTGAATATGGAAGTTAATAGAAATATAAAAAAAGGGAGGAAGGTTTATCTGTTTAGCAAGAGTAATAGAAGGCAGATTTCAGACTACCTAACAGATCAAAACGAAAATTTCTGTTCCGACACTGACAATGTTGAGTGTTTATGGAAAAAGTTCAAGGCAATCGTAAAATGCGTTTTAGACAGGTACGTGGCGAGTAAAACTGTGAGGGACGGGAAAAACCCACCGTGGTACAACAACAAAGTTAGGAAACTACTGCGAAAGCAAAGAGAGCTCCACTCCAAGTTTAAACGCAGCCAAAACCTCTCAGACAAACAGAAGCTAAACGATGTCAAAGTTAGCGTAAGGAGGGCTATGCATGAAGCGTTCATTGAATTCGAAAGTAAAATTCTATGTACCGACTTGACAGAAAATCCTAGGAAGTTCTGGTCTTACGTTAAATCAGTAAGTGGCTCGAAACAGCATATCCAGACACTACGGGATGATGATGGCATTGAAACAGAGGATGACACGCGTAAAGCTGAAATACTAAACACCTTTTTCCAAAACTGTTTCACAGAGGAAGACCGCACTGCAGTTCCTTCTCTAAATCCTCGCACAAACGAAAAAATGGCTGACATCGAAATAAGTGTCCAAGGAATAGAAAAGCAACTGGAATCACTCAATAGAGGAAAGTCCACTGGACCTGACGGGATACCAATTCGATTCTACACAGAGTACGCGAAAGAACTTGCCCCCCTTCTAACAGCCGTGTACCGCAAGTCTCTCGAGGAACGGAGGGTTCCAAATGATTGGAAAAGAGCACAGATAGTCCCAGTCTTCAAGAAGGGTCATCGAGCAGATGCGCAAAACTATAGACCTATATCTCTTACGTCGATCTCTTGTAGTATTTTAGAACATGTTTTTTGCTCGCGTATCATGTCACTTCTGGAAACCCAGAATCTACCATGTAGGAATCAACATGGATTCCGGAAACAGCGATCGTGTGAGACCCAACTCGCCTTATTTGTTCATGAGACCCAGAAAATATTAGATACAGGCTCCCAGGTAGATGCTATTTTTCTTGACTTCCGGAAGGCGTTCGATACAGTTCCGCACTGTCGCCTGATAAACAAAGTAAGAGCCTACGGAATATCAGACCAGCTGTGTGGCTGGATTGAAGAGTTTTTAGCAAACAGAACACAGCATGTTGTTATCAATGGAGAGACGTCTACAGACGTTAAAGTAACCTCTGGCGTGCCACAGGGGAGTGTTATGGGACCATTGCTTTTCACAATATATATGAATGACTTGGTAGATAGTGTCGGAAGTTCCATGCGGCTTTTCGCGGATGATGCTGTAGTATACAGAGAAGTTGCTGCATTAGAAAATTGTAGCGAAATACAGGAAGATCTGCAGCGAATAGACACTTGGTGCAGGGAGTGGCAACTGACCCTTAACATAGACAAATGTAATGTATTGCGAATACATAGAAAGAAGGATCCTTTATTGTATGATTATATGATAGCGGAACAAACACTGGTAGCAGTTACTTCTGTAAAATATCTGGGAGTGTGCGTACGGAACGATTTGAAGTGGAATGATCATATAAAATTAATGTTGGTAAGGCGGGTACCAGGTTGAGATTCATTGGGAGAGTGCTTAGAAAATGTAGTCCATCAACAAAGGAGGTGGCTTACAAAACACTCGTTCGACCTATACTTGAGTATTGCTCATCAGTGTGGGATCCGTACCAGGTCGGGTTGACGGAGGAGATAGAGAAGATCCAAAGAAGAGCGGCGCGTTTCGTCACCGGGTTATTTGGTAACCGTGATAGCGTTACGGAGATGTTTAATAAACTCAAGTGGCAGACTCTGCAAGAGAGGCGCTCTGCATCGCGGTGTAGCTTGCTCGCCAGGTTTCGAGAGGGTGCGTTTCTGGATGAGGTATCGAATATATTGCTTCCCCCTACTTATACCTCCCGAGGAGATCACGAATGTAAAATTAGAGAGATTAGAGCGCGCACGGAGGCTTTCAGACAGTCGTTCTTCCCGCGAACCATACGCGACTGGAACAGGAAAGGGAGGTAATGACAGTGGCACGTAAAGTGCCCTCCGCCACACACCGTTGGGTGGCTTGCGGAGTATCAATGTAGATGTAGATGTAGAAGACCTAGTACAATCCATATAAAGACAGCCCAAAGCATTATGGAGCCACCACCAACTTTTGCAGTGCCTTGTTGAGAACTTGAGCCCGTAGTCCCGAGGGGTCTGCAGCATACTTGAACACTCTCATCAGTTCTTACCATTCGAAATCGGGACCCATCTGGCTAGACCATGGTTCACCAATCGCCTAGGGTCCAACCAATACGGTCACGAGTCCAGGAGAGGCGCTGCAGGCGATATCGTCCTCTTAGCAAAGACACTTGCGTCAGTCGTCTGCTGCCATGCCCATTAACGCCAAATTTCGCCTCACTGTCCTAACGAATACGTCCGTCGTAAATCGTACATTGATTTATGTGGTTATTTCACGCACCGTTGCTTGTTTGTTAGCACTGACAACTCAACGCAAGAGCTGCTGCTCTCGGTCGTTAAGTGAAGGCCATCAGCCACTGAGTTTTCCGTGGTGAAAGGTAATACCTGAAATTCGGTATTCTCGGTCCACTCTCTACACTGTGGATCTAGGAATATTGACTTCCCTAACGACTTCCGGAATGGAATGTCCCATACATCTACCTCCAGCTATAATTCTGCGTTCAAACTCTACTAAATACTGTCGTGCGGCCACAATCACGCCAGAAAACTTTTCGCATGAATCACCTGAGTGTATATGACAGCCCCACCAATGAATTACCCTTTTATAGCTTGTGTACGCGATCTACCGCCATCTGTATATGTGTATATCGCTATCCCATATCTTTTTTCACCTCAGTCTATCTTATATAGTTTCCACTTCACCCGCCATCTGTTATTTTCGGGCTGAAATAGCTTAACTTACCTGCATTGTTTAGCGTTTCATTTACTACTCAAATTCCCTCAGCATTACTTATTCTAATTCGACTACACTTGTAAATTCTGTCTGTATGTTAAAAAAAGCAATGGACTTCTTCCACAGGGAGTGACAGGTAAGCCCTGGAACTCTAAGCTGTGCAATACGTGCAAATTTTATGCTCCAGAAAACAGTTTGGGAACGCAATCTGATCTCCTGTTCAACCGAAGTAGTCACACAACCAAACACACAGTTACATAATTTAGCGCAACTGGAAACCGGCGTACCACAGGTATCACTTTCCTAATAACGGTAAGTAATGATTCATCAAGACAGTGATCGCAAGGTTGAATAAGTGTTGGCTTTCTGGTTGTAGCTTCCAGCTGTGTAGTGGGGGATGTTTCTTCAGTTTTGTTAATAACGACTTTAAGTCCAAAGAGTAATTAAATCATAAGAATCAATACACAGTTTGTGAATATCATTTCCAACTAATATCACAGTAATGTGCGAGATCACTCCACACAAGTTTTAGCAAGCAGGGCCCATCGAAATAGTGTCCTTCGACCTACCTTACCTGCTCCTGTAATCTGATAGCGCCCACAGAAAAGTCCGTTATTGCTAACGTCCTGTGACTGCAACTCAGTATGTGCTTTCCGATATGCCAGAATATTCGTGGACCGTTGTGCGAGATCACGATGTATAACAAGGTGGCAGCCATGCAGCGCGGCACTTGTTATGCATAATTAACCAATAATGATTTGTGTTTTGACAGAAAAATTACGGAAGAAATTAGGTAATAATCATATACATTATTTCCAAACAGAACTAATTGATTTATAGGCCCCCATAAACTGTCAAAGCAGCAGATATATAATTCAGTTTCAAATTGAGTCCTAGCAATACTGCGACCCTATTACGCGACTTTAAGCCGGACAACAACTCTTTCATGGTTTTATGAGAGGAGGATAATTATGAATCTACAGCACAACGAATTGAAACGATAATATATCTCGCTGTAATCTGGTTTCACTCAATGAAGTAAGAGCAACCTACAAGTTTCCATTTTACCGTGCTTAAGATTACTGCCGCGTTCTTAATCGCGGAATAATCGTGAACAAGTAATGCCAAAATAAACCAACCACTTTAAAAAAAATTTCAAAAATGTGTGAAATCTTATGGGACTTAACTGCTAAGGTCGTCAGTTCCTAAGCTTACACAGTACTTAACCTAAATTGTCCTAAGGACAAACACACACACCCATGCCCGAGGGAAGACTCGAACGCCGGCCGGAGTGGCTGTGCGGTTCTAGGCGCTAGAGTCTGGAACCGAGCGACCGCTACGGTCGCAGGTTCGAATCCTGCCTCGGGCATGGATGCTTGTGATGTCCTTAGGTTCGTTAGGTTTAATTAGTTCTAAGTTCTAGGCGACTGATGACCTCAGAAGTTAAGATGCATAGTGCTCAGAGCCATTTGAGCACTCGAACCTCCGCCAGGACCAGCCACACAGTTCATGACTTCAGCACCCAAGACCGCTCTGCTAATCCCGCGCCTAACCACTTTACCTAAGCTACACCATGACAAGTAAGTGAAATGGTCTTACACAATTCTTTCATCACTGTCGAATCCCCACGTAAGCAACCTCCCAAGTCGGAACACACAACAGGACTCCTCGATATCAGAACGCAGAACAGAAGAGCGACAGTACCAGAAACAGATTGGCGAAAGCTATTTCAAACAAGGACGGCTTTGTAGCTACTACCCACAAACCTTCCCATTCGTCGAAAAAACAAACTTGACTCCCCAAAGATGCGAAATCGCCTTAGCGACGCAAAGAGGTTGCTCCGTATAGCTTACATCGATTAATCGAAGCTGAGAATAGCCGATACTATAAATGACGGTAGTATCTGTTCCCGGAAGAACAGTTACCGTAGATAACCATGCAGCTTTGCTAGAATGAAATGATAATTAAATGGACAACCTAGCTGCAACCAGGCGTTGATATACTTCATTGGGGACATGTTGAAAATGTGTACCCCGACAGGGACTCGAACCCGGGATCTCCTGCTTACATGGCAGACGCTCTATCCATCTGAGCCACCGAGGGCACAGAGAATAGTGGGCCTGCAGGGACGTATTCCTTGCACGCTCCTCGTGAGATGCACGTTCCGATCATGTCCACACCACTACATTCGTAGTGCTCCTAATAGATGTTTGCGAACGCACACGCTGTGCCAGAACTCGTACGGGACTTGGTAGATTAATCTGCCACGAGTAATGAGTATGATGGGCAAACATTTATTAGGCGCACTACGAATGTAGTGGTGTGGACATGTTGGGAATGTGGGTCTCACGGGGAGCGTGCAAGGGATAAATCCCTGCAGGCTCACTATTCTCTGGGCCCTCGGTGGCTCAGCTGGAGGCCGGAACGGTAGCTCAGCGTGTTCGGTCAGAGGGCTGCGTGCTCTCTGTAATAAACAAACTGAGTCAAAGAGTCGACGATCAAATTGAACAGATGTCTTGTGACGTCCGCCCAGACCAATCTCAACGAACAATATCGGAAAAAAAAGATGGATAGAGCGTCTGCCATGTAAGCAGGAGATCCCAGGTTACAGTCCCGGTCGGGGAACATATCTTCAACATGTCCCCAATGAAGTACACTCCTGGAAATGGAAAAACGAACACATTGACACCGGTGTGTCAGACCCACCATACTTGCTCCGGACACTGCGAGAGGGCTGTACAAGCAATGATCACACGCACGGCACAGCGGACACTCCAGGAACCGCGGTGTTGGCCGTCGAATGGCGCTGGCTGCGCAGCATTTGTGCACCGCCGCCGTCAGTGTCAGCCAGTTTACCGTGGCATACGGAGCTCCATTGCAGTCTTTAACACTGGTAGCATGCCGCGACAGCGTGGACGTGAACCGTATGTGCAGTTGACGGACTTTGAGCGAGGGCGTATAGTGGGAGGCCGTGTGGACGTACCGCCGAATTGCTCAATACGTGGGGCGTGAGGTCTCCACAGTACATCGATGTTGTCGCCAGTGGTCGGCGGAAGGTGCACGTGCCCGTCGACCTGGGACCGGACCGCAGCGACGCACGGATGCACGCCAAGACCGTAGGATCCTACGCAGTGCCGTAGGGGACCGCACCGCCACTTCCCAGCAAATTAGGGACACTGTTGCTCCTGGGGTATCGGCGAGGACCATTCGCAACCGTCTCCATGAAGCTGGGCTACGGTCCCGCACACCGTTAGGCCGTCTTCCACTCACGCCCCAACATCGTGCAGCCCGCCTCCAGTGGTGTCGCGACAGGCGTGAATGGAGGGACGAATGGAGACGTGTCGTCTTCAGCGATGAGAGTCGCTTCTGCCTTGGTGCCAATGATGGTCGTATGCGTGTTTGGCGCCGTGCAGGTGAGCGCCACAATCAGGACTGCATACGACCGAGGCACACAGGGCCAACACCCGGCATCATGGTGTGGGGAGCGATCTCCTACACTGGCCGTACACCACTGGTGATCGTCGAGGGGACACTGAATAGTGCACGGTACATCCAAACCGTCATCGAACCCATCGTTCTACCATTCCTAGACCGGCAAAGGAGCCTGCTGTTCCAACAGGACAATGCACGTCCGCATGTATCCCGAGCCACCCATCGTGCTCTGGAAGGTGTAAGTCAACTACCCTGGCCAGCAAGATCTCCGGATCTGTCCCCCATTGAGCATGTTTGGGACTGGATGAAGCGTCGTCTCACGCGGTCTGCACGTCCAGCACGAACGCTGGTCCAACTGAGGCGCCAGGTGGAAATGGCATGGCAAGCCGTTCCACAGGACTACATCCAGCATCTCTACGATCGTCTCCATGGGAGAATAGCAGCCTGCATTGCTGCGAAAGGTGGATATACACTGTACTAGTGCCGACATTGTGCATGCTCTGTTGCCTGTGTCTATGTGCCTGTGGTTCTGTCAGTGTGATCATGTGATGTATCTGACCCCAGGAATGTGTCAATAAAGTTTCCCCTTCCTGGGACAATGAATTCACGGTGTTCTTATTTCAATTTCCAGGAGTGTATATCAACGCCTGGTTGCAGCTAGGTTGTCCATTTTATTATCATTTCATAATAGCCGATACGCCTAAAGTACTGCAGAGATAAATACCGTGATCTACTAACAGCAAAATGTAATGGGAAGAAATGAAAGTGCCAAATGAACAGATAACTTTCACGCCCTATTACTCTTGCCTTGGGGAACAGGCCTCACTCAGTTTTTGACTGCTATTCCTCTATCGTATCTTGTAGTATTTATAATTGCATCCTGGTTTCTGTACACAAGTGCTAGAGGAGCTTTCACTCCTTGCACTCTATTCCTGCTACCCTCAGAATCTCAGAGTGTATTTCAGTCAACATTGCCGGAAGCTTTCTGGAAACCTTGGAGAACAGAGGGTCGCAGACCTTGTCGGCTTACCTGCAAGAGCCCCCAGCCGACAACTATGGCGACGGCTCCGTCTTGCACGGGCTGCCCCTGCTGCGGCAGCGTCGCTGCGGCGACCTTCACGCCGTCCAGCTGGAACGGCTCCGCAACCTGCAGAACACGCGGCGTTTGCCTCCGATTTAGCCATCTATACATTCCCACATGGAGTTCCATAAATCCCATTACCAAGAACAGTAAAGTTACACAGGGTGAACCCACATTCTACCTACAAAATTTCGAAGGTCGTTCATGACTATTTCGGAATATTTTGGCCTCCTCATCGTATGCCAAGTATACAAGGGCAAACGCTCTGCCTGCCCCAAAAGCTCCAGAGTCCACCTCCGTTGTCTGGCTACCACTGGAACTTCTCTCCGATAACCCTCGGCGGGTATAATGCCGTTTGAGACCCATGGGAAGGAGAACCTTGAGATGTTACAGGTAGAAAGAATAAGGTCCAAAGCCACGTGCGGAGTAAGAAATCCTTCGGGCTGCTAAAGGAGCTAAGGTTAATTTTTGAATTGAAGGGGACACAGAGAGAATTTTATTCCAGATTACATATTTAAAATAAAACTTTATGATAATTTTAAGCACCATCTGGATTTTATTATTGTTTTCTTTGATGGATCTAAACAGGGGACTTCATCGCCTGCTCACTCGTGTTCCCCTATGTTTCATCAGGACTGTATTCCCAGAGCATTTTTAAGTTTACTATGCAGAATTATTTTTTGTCTTGGGCGGACACGTGAGCAGATGCGATAATGTCTTGGCGAGAAATTCCTAATGAGATGAGCTCTGATTCCCAAAGTGCCCTTCTTGCTAGGGGACAGATGTTCCCAGCGGATAGTATGCGAGGGTTGGAACTTTAATAGTGGCAACTATTTATTTACAGCTCGTACAAAATAGATACGTGTTTCAAAATTTTACTGACCTTAAAAGTGGTCACCAGCATTGTGGATAACCAGTTGCCAGCGATGTGGAAGTCGTAGGATACTCTTAGCAGCGCCAGATGTGTTGGAAGTTCGAGCGGCGCGATCTATTGCCCGACGTAGGTTGTGTTCCAAAAATGAACAGCATAGAGGCAGAAGTAATGACACTTTCTGCAGTAATGACACCTGACAATGCTCAAGCACGTACAGTGCAAGCTGTTACTGATTTGTTTGACTGATGGGGCTGCTAAGTGCTATACCACCTGACTTAAGCCCTCGTAAGTTCAACTTGATTTCTAAACTGAAGGAAACACTTCACGGCATTCGCTTCAGATCTGCGACAAATTCGTCGGGAAATAGACCGCACCGCTCGAGCTATCAACACAACTGGCACTGCTAAGAGTATCTTACGACAACCACATCGTTGGCAACGAGTTATACACAATGCTGGTGACTACTTCGAAGGTCTGTAAAACTTTGAAACACGTATCTATTTTGTACGAGCTGTAAATAAATAGTTGCCACTATTTAAGTTCCAACCCTCGTACCTAAGATGCTTTCCTTTTCTTGCAATGATAGAAGAAGGAAATAATTTTCTACCCAGTCCCAGGGCACAAAGGGTTCCAGAGAAATAAACTCACGCACCTGGCAAGGAGGCTTGTTCCCTTCAACTTGATGATCTCTGTTCAGTCCCGTGGGCAGTCACTGCATATCTAGTACAGAAGGCCATGTGTTGGTGGGAGGCTCAATGACTGGAATGGAGCAGCATTGTGGGCAGTCATTGCATATCTAGTACAGAAGGCCATGTGTTCGTGGGAGGCTCAATGACTGGAATGAAGCAGCATAGAAACTGCAGCTACAGCCCAGCTATAGCTTTCCTCATCCTAACCACAATGATGCAAAGAAGTAGCCCTTGCAAAGTAAAGAGTGGGACAATGTCACTTGTGACATGGTTTTCCCTTACGTCTGGAGGAAGCCCAGTTGGATTCTCACAGCAAAGAGAAATCCAATGTCCCACTCTTAGACTTGTAGTGGCCACTTCTCCACCCGGTTCTGGCGGGAAAGAGATCAGGCTTGATTGCACTGTGGCTGTGGTTTCACTGACCGCAGCTCATATTCCTCCCTTCCTCTAATGAACCTCCCATTCACACATGATTTCTGAGTCACCACTGACTGCCCAAATGGTGACCGAACAGCGAGCAGGAAATTGAAGGGAGCAAGCGTCCCGCGGATATCCGAAATTTTATTACTGCCGTTCGGGTTCATCCTGTGAAATATCACACAGCAATCAGCCATAAGAAGCAATGTCTATAAAGAGAACTAGCAAAAAATTATGATTATTGCTCATCTCATCACACTGCCAGTTTTAGAATTACTACTACATTATATTATATGTTTGTACTACCTGTCCTGGCCACACATTGCTGTGTCTCAGTATGGTGAATTGGAAAAGAAAGAAAAGAGGAAGCACACATTTGCAATATCTATGAGAATTGGATATACATCCTGATCTCCTTTCCACTTCCTGTCTCTGTCCATCTCTTCCTCCCTCTGTCTTTATCTGTCTTCTTCTCCTTCTCCTTCCGCCCATCTCCATCAACCAATTCCTACCCCCTCTCTCTGTCCTTTTTTTCTCGCTCCTTTCTCTCCATCTCCTCCTGCTCCCTCTTCCTCCCCCCTCTCTCTGTCCAACACCTCCTATCCCCTTTTTACATCTGTCTTTTTCTCCCACTGTGTCCATATCTTTCTGCCCCCCTCACTGACCATCTCCTCCTTTCCACTTACCATGTTCATTTCCTAGCACCCTTCTGACCACTCTCTCTGATCTTAAGCCTTGTTTATCGTTACTGAAATTTCAGATTCTGTATCAGTATTCTAATCGTAATCCGGTAAGTCATAAATACAACTTCCCTGTTTGCTGTTTGCAGTTGCTGACAATATTATATATGTATGTATGTATTTGTGTGTGTGTGTGTGTGTGTGTGTGTGTGTGTGTCCAAACGTTTTTTTGCAGTAACATGTGACAATTTGAAGTAAATTGGTCGAGTACTTTCTTTAGATTTCCAGTAACAAAGTTTCCTACATCTACATCTACATCTACATCTTCATCCATACTCCTGAAGCCACCTGACGGTGTGTGGCGGAGGGTACCTTGAGTACCTCTAACGGTTCTCCCTTCTATTCCAGTCTCGTATTATTCGTGGAAAGAAAGATTGTCGGTATGCCTCTGTGTGGGCTCTAATCTCTCTGATTTTATCCTCATGGTCTCTTCGCGAGATATACGTAGGAGGGAGCAATATACTGCTTGACTCCTCAGTGGAGGTATGTTCTCGAAACTTCAACAAAAGCCCGTACCGAGCTACTGAGCGTCTCTCTTGCAGAGTCTTCCACTGGAGTTTATCTATCATCTCCGTAATGCTTTCGCGATTACTAAATGATCCTGTAACGAAGCGCGCTGCTCTCCGTTGGATCTTCTCTATCTCTTCTATCAACCCTATCTGGTACGGATCCCACACTGCTGAGCAGTGGGCGAACAAGCGTCCTGTAACCTACTTCCTTTGTTTTCGGATTGCATTTCCTTAGGATTCTTCCAATGAATCTGAGTCTGGCATCTGCTTGACCGACGATCAACTTTATATGATCATTCCATTTTAAATCACTCCTAATGCATACTCCCAGATAATTTATGGAATTAACTGCTTCCAGTTGCTGACCTGCTATATTGTAGCTAAATGATAAGGGATCTTTCTTCTATGTATTCAAAGCACATTATATATTATATTATATTATATTATATTATATTATATTATATTATATTATATTATATTATATTATATTATATATTACATAAATATTTTTATATTATATGTATATTAAATATGTATAGCCAATATTGATCCGAATGTTCATTAAAGTATTCTGAAAAATTTGAAGTGCATCGGGCAAAAATTCTTCGAGATTCTTGGTGACGTTTCCCCTTTATGCATTACACATTATGTATGTACTACATATATTAAAGATGACATTAAGACAGGCCCATATTCAAGTGCAGCAAGAGATTTAAGATTTTGAACAAACGATCATTTACAGTTATGAACAAACGATCATTTACAGTTATATATAGATTTCCTTTATAATTATTACATATATATGTTTATCAGTAGGTATATAAAAAGACGCGTACATTCGAATGGAATTTCAAGGATATGTACGATTTTGAACAAATGAACATTTATCTTTTCATTTACATAGATATAAATGTTTATTTCTTCAATATCTTAAATCTGTGGAAGTTCCTCACTGATTGCTTCGAAGCAATATATATATATATATATATATATATATATATATATATATATATATATATATAATCTGGATCTCTTCCACATTTTATGGCAAAATCAATTCCGCTTCATATATTATACATGTTTTCATATATTAAATATATTTAAAACATATGTAATCTAGGTCTGTCTGATTGTTCATTATAGTACCAGGTGAAAATCTCAAGTACGTTGGTCAAGTAATTTCTATGTGAAATATGTGTTTATATATTATAAGAAAGCATTCTGGTAGATATATGAAAACACTATGTGCTTGAATGCAACGTTGCATCAAAATTTCAAAGCGGTTTGTGAATAACTTTCAAAGATAAACGATTCTGAACGATTTGGAACAAACTATTGTGGGATCATTTTTCGGAGTAGACCCGCAACATATGCAAATTCACAATATTCAAATGAGCGACCCACCTTCGCCGTGTGATCTGAAATATATGAGTAAACGTTACTTTCAGCAATATAAAAATGGACTTGCATGCTATTTGGAAGTGAGGAAATGTTATGGAAGCAAAATGTACGACGCGACCAGTGAACCGAACGCCGGGACGGCCGGCTGCCCGTTGCACTTCTTCTGTGGAGGGACCATGACGGGTGGTGGTCACACTATGTCTGAGGGCTCTCAGAGCTTTCTCTGACGGCCTGGGGAGCTGCGGTGTGAATCCTGCAAGTGAAAGAGCTTCCTGTAGCAACCACATGCGAGACTTTTTTATGAGATGGAGTGAGGAGAACCTTTAGCAGAAAGGGCTGTTGTCTGAAGAACATAGACACGGCTTTTTGGATGGATACCGGAGAGTGCTATCGGGCAGGTGAAAAGGAAGCCCCCAGTCTTTGAAAAACGTGTGATGGCGCTGAATGTGCTACTTTTACACCAGAATTTTTTTTTAAGAACTTAAGAAAGACGGTCATTGGTTCATCTGGAGCTTTTCCCAGAGTGACCGAGCATAGCAATGCCAAAAGCAACCTCCTTTGTAGGATGCAGAAAGAGACAGAAATAGCGAGGAACGACTTTTTTTGTAAGGAAAGTATTAGGAAGAATTTAATTGGTTAAGTAAGTTAAACATAGCCCAGGTAAGGGGACCTGCACTCTCAGAGACATATTTTTAGCGGTCGGTGATCGCAAGAAATAGAATCCAGCCCATCAGTCTAGCTTGTAACGAAAAATGCGGTAAAGCGAAGCCTCCTTGACGGACGTCGTCGCACAGTAAATACACAGTTCATCTTACTCTTTTCTCCTCCTGGTCGTCTCGCAGAGCTTTCTTGCAAGACTTCTACTTAGATCTTCATCACAGATCTTCAACTTATGACACCATCTTTGAAGGTAGGACGCTGGTGCTGCCACAGATTGAGGTCACAGTATTTCTGCCAGCAACAGCTACAATATGATGCTACCGAGCAGGTTCTGCGTGAGATGTGGGGAAAGTCAAATCAATTTACAACTTTCAACGTCTTAGAGGTTGGCCCTAACGAGTTATCTTGCAAATCATGAAACTCTGTCTTCCAAATTCCACAACAAGTGTGAGATACTATCTTCCAAAGTTCTGTGTGTTCCTTCAGTAATTCTATCATTTACTAACTCATTTAACGGCGATCACTCAGTACTTCTACGATTTATTTTCGGTTTTTCCCCCAACCCCATGTCAGATGAACAGATTTGCATTCGCACATGTTGCCACAAGTAACTTTTTACCGGTATGTTGCCACAGGGTGCGTTTATGTAATAATATTCAGAATGAAGTATTTTTGTCATAATTATGAATTGTGCAGATGATAAAAAAAACGAATCTCAATATATCCAGTTTCATTCAGTTTTAAATTCATAATAAAAGAAAACTACCTACAAAACCAACATTTACATTTTTATTTATGTAGAGTAGCTGCGAACAGCTTGTTTGCAGGACACTCCTCCTCCTCTTAAACTGCTTTACGACTATGGTTACCAAAATACAAAAGGCACCTAAAACAAGCAGAAATATTTATATTTTCAGTAAACTAGATAAAAAAAGGGTGACAACATATCTCAAAGAGAAACTGGAAACATTTAACTCTGGGTAAGAGCATGAAGAGGAAATATGAATCTACTGTAGAAGAATAGTTGAAAAAACGCTGAATAGATATGAAGCTAGTGGCACAGTCCATGATAGGAGGGGCCCTCCCTGGTGTCTGTAAATAAAATTCTGAAGCAAAAGCGACTGGCGCGCAATCATCGTACCATTGACCTATACTTTCCTATGGACGATTCACGTAGCATCACGCAGACACTTCCGTTGGTAACACAGGAGTCCGATGCGAGAGGCTGCTTGGCTCCCACAGATTAGGCAAGTGTGTGTCTCCTCGAAACACGGGTTCGTCGGAGCCATGTATATACCCACTCGTTTCATAGCTACGTTGTAGCTGAAGATTCCGTTTGAAACTTACTGCCGTTCTTGGCCCGTTTTCTCCACCTGCTACAGTCTTCGGCGAGCTCCTTCCACTTCTAGCAGTCAATACTAAATACATTTATGTCACAACTGGCGCAATCTTTAAAGCGCAGTGCAAGTCTTCCTGGCGGTCTCTTGGCAAGTGCCATCCCAGTGATCAGTGTGTGTCAGGGAAGAGGGGCGTGGTCCATACAGTGTTAGTGTCCCAGCCAACGCAGGGAAAGTTCCTTTAGAGTGGCGGTGATGCTCGGTTGCTTCACGGTATTCAGGACCATCTCGTTTGCCACGTGATCCCTCCATGTTATGCCCAGAATATTGCGTGAGCACCGCAGACGAAAGTTGTTGCACTTACGTTCTTGCTTAGCATATTATATCTAAATCTTAGCTCCATAAAAGAGGTTGCTTAGGACACCACCTTCATAAACGAGTGTCTTTTGCTGTCAACGTAAGGAGTTTGTTGTCCCATACTCTTGTGCTGAGCTTCTGGCACTAACGAGCGTGATGACTGGGTGTTGTGTGATGTCCTTAGGTTGGTTAGGTTTAAGTAGTTCTATGTTCTAGGGGACTGATGACCATAGCTGTTAAGTCCCATAGTGTTCAGAGCCATTTTGAACTAACGAGCGGAGGTAACAGAATTTCTCGACGACATTTAACAGGGGGCTACACTATCGCTTCTTGTTGTGACAGGCAAATCCGGGTGTCCTTGCACCATAGTCACGGTCTTCTATACAGTAAAAGGGACAGAGAAGAGCCTCTACGCCGTAGCAAATTTATTTACAAGCTTCTAAGGTCGTTTTGTGGGCAGCGGCCTTGCATGATGCCATACGGTAGAAGATGACATAGAGATCGCTAGATCCTGATTGTCCCGTCCGGGCCAGAAGGTGGAGTTTTGCTTTTGCATGACAGTATTTGGAAGAGTGTTTTCCCGTGTGGTGTGGGCGGGCTGGAGATACACCGGATACACCGGTTCCCGTCAGATCACCGCAGTTAACCGCTGTCGGGCGTGGCCGGCAGTTGGATGGGTTACCATCCGGGCCGCCATGTGCTGTTGCCATTTTTCTGGGTGCACTCAGCCTCGTGATGCCAATTGAGGAGTTACTCGACCGAATAGTGGCGGCTCCGGTCACAGAAAACCATCATAACGACCGGGAGAGCGGTGTGCTGACCACGCGCCCCTCCTATCCGCATCCTCATCTGAGGATGACACGGAGGTCGGATGTTCCCGATGGGCCACTAGTGGCCTGAATACGGAGTGCTACGGTCGTTTTGTGTACGTGCTATGGGTACTGCATCGGCAGCGAATATAAGGTTGTTTGCAAGTAAGTCCTCATGGCAGCGCTTGGATCTGAGTAGCGAGTGTACTAAGTTTGGTGTTAACTTGGTATTTAGATGGATTCTTTGGTCTGTTTCGCTCAAAGCTACCCCTTAGAAGTAGCGAGAAGCATATACCAAATAAGGAATGAGTCAGTAAACATCTTTGGCGAACTCCTCTTTGTACAAAAAACAAATCAGATGTGTTTCCACCAAATATTAAGCACCCTCCATGTCGTAATGAAAATCCCTGACAATCCTCAGGAATTCTGGAAGACACGCTATCTTCACTAATAAAGTAAACAGTCCCTCCCTGCTTATTTAGGCTGATGAAAGCGATGAACAATGGGCTATTTTCATGAATTTTACGCCGTGTGAAGAGCATACCAACAGTAGATTGCTGAACCTGAAACCCACATTTAGACTCGAGTGTACACACGATGAACAAACTTCTCCAGTCCGCCCACACCACACGGGAAAACACTCTTCCAAATACTGTCATGCAAAAGCAAAACTCCACATTCTGGCCCGGACGGGACAATCAGGATCTAGCGATCTCTATGTCATCTTCTACCGTATGGCATCATGCGGATGAGGTACGAGGGACATGGGACAGCACAACGCTCTCCCGGCCGTTGTCGATTTTCTTGACCTTGGATCTGCTACGAGTAACTCCTCATTTGGCATCACAAGATTGACAAGGGGAAGGCCTCGGACATAGCTGACCTGCTCGTCTCATATTTGGCAGGCGCTTGTGTACACCCTGAAATGAAAGACTCCAAGATATTTTGGCTCAATACCCCCTCGTTTTTTTAAAAAATCGTCCCTAAAGCTCAAGACACACAATCGACTCAAATTTGTCGGCATCGATAGATAGTTGGAAACTGAGCAATTGTCATCAACATATACGGCGTTAGAATTTTCGTAGAAATCGAAAAAAGAAACTTTCGCGACTGCTCTTATGTACCGCTAAGACGCTCCAAGATATTTTGGCTCAATACCCCATCGTTTTTTAAAAAAAAATCGTCCCTAAAGCTCAAGACACGCAATCGACTCAAATTTGACGGCATCGATAGATAGTTGGAAACTGAGCAATTGTCATCAACATATACGGCGTTAGAATTTTCGTAGAAATCGAAAAAAGAAACTTTCACGACTGCTCTTATGTACCGCTAAGACATCGCTGTCGAAGGCAAGCACAAATGGCGTGGCGACCAGGCCATTTGACTGGCAAGCGAAGAACCTGTGTTCGAATTTGAAATACACTTAGTATTTTTTTTAAATTGTATTTTTTTTTGCGAATCGAAATTGGTGGGAATAGGAATGGTAATAGCCGGCCGAGGTGGCCGAGCGGTTCTGGGCGCTACAGTCTGGAACGGCGCGACCGCTACGGTCGCAGGTTCGAATCCTTCCTCGGGCATGGATGTGTGTGATGTCCTAAGGTTAGTTAGGTTTAAGTAGCTCTAAGTTCTAGGGGACTGATGATCTCAGATGTTAAGTCCCATAGTGCTCAGACTCACTTGAACCGATTTTTCTTTTTTTTTTTTATTGAGGAATGGTAATAAGGTAAGTAAAGAATTAAAATTTTAAGTCTCGTCGTATGAAAACAATTGCGAGTAAGACTGCTGCGAATTCGTCATGAGGGACCACAGACAGGCGATCGCGGGACGTTTGTTTACAGTGAGGAGCGCTACAGTATGCCCACAGAGACAGTTGTGTTATACAGGAAATGTGTCTGCAGTTGCGAATATAAATGGAAATGCCATATGTCTAGGGCCTCCCGTCGGGTAGACCGTTCGCCTGGTGCAAGTCTTTCGAGTTGACGCCACTTCGGTGACTTTCGTGTCGATGGGGACAAAATGATGATTATAAGGACAACACAACGCCCAGTACCCGAGCGGAGAAAATCTCCGACCCAGCCGGGAATCGAACCCAGGCCGTAAGCCATAGCATTGCATCGCGCTGACCAGTCAGCTAACAGGGGCGGACGTGGCGAATATAGGCAACCTCCAACTTTAGACTGGAATGACGATATTGAAAATTTGTGCCGGACCAGGACTCGAACCCGGATTTTCCACTTGTCGTGAGCAGTAGGCTTAACCATTTCGGTTACCCGTACACGTTTTACAGCCAGACGCAAATTTCCAATGTCGACGTCCATGCGTCCTTAACCTACAAACGTACACTTACTATAATTCCCGTGCGGGACAGACAGTTTAATCGAAACCTGGTATCAGCCTGTTGCCTGGTATCGGCGGATAAATAACATATTGCAATGCCTGTGTTTGTATGAACCACGATGAAACTTTCTTTCGGACATGTCCGCATTCAGGGATATCCGAAATCATTAAGGCTACCGCTCGCGACATGCGGGAAATCTGGGGTCGTGTCCTGCTCCAGTATAAAATTTCAATGTCGTCATCCCATTCTACAGTTGGAGGTTACCCGTATTCGAGAATACGTTAACTACACTCCTGGAAATTGAAATAAGAACACCGTGAATTCATTGTCCCAGGAAGGGGAAACTTTATTGACACATTCCTGGGGTCAGATACATCACATGATCACACTGACAGAACCACAGGCACATAGACACAGGCAACAGAGCATGCACAATGTCGGCACTAGTACAGTGTATATCCACTTTTCGCAGCAATGCAGGCTGCTATTCTCCCATGGAGACGATCGTAGAGATGCTGGATGTAGTCCTGTGGAACGGCTTGCCATGCCATTTCCACCTGGCGCCTCAGTTGGACCAGCGTTCGTGCTGGACGTGCAGACCGCGTGAGACGACGCTTCATCCAGTCCCAAACATGCTCAATGGGGGACAGATCCGGAGATCTTGCTGGCCAGGGTAGTTGACGTACACCTTCTAGAGCACGTTGGCTGGCACGGGATACATGCGGACGTGCATTGTCCTGTTGGAACAGCAAGTTCCCTTGCCGGTCTAGGAATGGTAAAACGATGGGTTCGATGACGGTTTGGATGTACCGTGCACTATTCAGTGTCCCCTCGACGATCACCAGTGGTGTACGGCCAGTGTAGGAGATCGCTCCCCACACCATGATGCCGGGTGTTGGCCCTGTGTGCCTCGGTCGTATGCAGTCCTGATTGTGGCGCTCACCTGCACGGCGGCAAACACGCATACGACCATCATTGGCACCAAGGCAGAAGCGACTCTCATCGCTGAAGACGACACGTCTCCATTCGTCCCTCCATTCACGCCTGTCGCGACACCACTGGAGGCGGGCTGCACGATGTTGGGGCGTGAGCGGAAGACGGCCTAACGGTGTGCGGGACCGTAGCCCAGCTTCATGGAGACGGTTGCGAATGGTCCTCGCCGATACCCCAGGAGCAACAGTGTCCCTAATTTGCTGGGAAGTGGCGGTGCGGTCCCCTACGGTACTGCGTAGGATCCTACGGTCTTGGCGTGCATCCGTGCGTCGCTGCGGTCCGGTCCCAGGTCGACGGGCACGTGCACCTTCCGCCGACCACTGGCGACAACATCGATGTACTGTGGAGACCTCACGCCCCACGTGTTGAGCAATTCGGCGGTACGTCCACCCGGCCTCCCACATGCCCACTATACGCCCTCGCTCAAAGTCCGTCAACTGCACATACGGTTCACGTCCACGCTGTCGGGGCATGCTGCCAGTGTTAAAGACTGCGATGGAGCTCCGTATGCCACGGCAAACTGGCTGACACTGACGGCGGCGGTGCACAAATGCTGCGCAGCTAGCGCCATTCGACGGCCAACACCGCGGTTCCTGGTGTGTCCGCTGTGCCGTGCGTGTGATCATTGCTTGTACAGCCCTCTCGCAGTGTCCGGAGCAAGTATGGTGGGTCTGACACACCGGTGTCAATGTGTTCTTTTTTCCATTTCCAGGAGTGTATATTTCACAACGGCTGTAGTGTCCGCAGTGCCTGTTCCTTTGGGCATGCAAGCATTTACTAAGAGACATTGCATTGTGCTTTATACAAGCGCAGGCATTGCAATATCGTATTTATCCGTCGACTTGAGGCTGGTGACTTTAGATTAAAATGTCTACCCTGTGCGGGAATTACAGTAAGTGCGCGAGTGCAGATTAATGACGCTCGGGCGACGACGGGGCCCCTATGATCATTTCTGGTGGTGTAAGGTTTCCTAATTATTGTGTTAATTAGTCGACTTTGGTGGTTTACGAGCAACATTTGCAAGCGACTCCCAGTTAGGATCGAGTTGTGCAGCGTGCGCCAGTAACACAAAGGTAGAGCGACCGCTTGCGACAGGCGGGAGATTCGTGTTCGAGTCTTGGTGTAACACAAATTTTCGATGTCTTAATTTTTTTCTGCAGTTAGTGGTTGCCCGTATTCTCAACTGCTAATATATTTCCTGTATTACATAACGGCTCTAGCGGCCAGAGTGCCGTAGGAACATTGCATCCTACTTCTTACAAACACGGAACTGCAGTATCATACAGTTATGTTATCCTCCTTGCCTGCTTGTTATATCATAATTCTGAAGTTCGAAAAGTGAGGGTTTCAGGCCGTAAACTTATGTATATCGGTCGGAAGCACTTGTCCTCCGTCACTAGTGTGTTGCAAACCGCCGGCCGGTGTAGCCGTGCGGTTCTAGGCGCTTCATTCTGTAGCCACAAGACCGCTACGGTCAGTTTCGAATTCTGCCTCGGGCATGGATGTGTATGATGCCTTAGGTTATTTAGGTTTGCGTAGTTCTAAGTCTAGGGGACTGATGACCTCAGATGTTAAGTCCCATAGTGCGTAGAGTCATTTGAACCTTTTTCTTTTCTTTTTTTTTTTTTTTTTTTTTGGTTGCATATTTCGAGCGTACGTTTAGTGAATTTTTATCGTATACCCGCAGAATAAATTACTTTCTGTGGACTATTAGGATGATCCTACGTAAGTAACATAGCACTTGAATGATATCATCAGGTTACCTTCCATTCAGAAGGCTGTTGCACTCAGCGCCTGTTATATTGCCTTCTAAATAATAGATTTCAGCTATCAGTTGTCCTTTTTAAATTTTATTGGCAGATCTAGATTTCAGCTAGAAACTAGCCATTCTCAATGCACTATCATTTTTGATCAATGCATGTAATGCTTGTTGATCGGGCTTCATCCACAGTTCATTGAATACTGAGCATTCAATGAAGTATGGATGAAGCCCGCACTGAGGAGAGGTATCGATGTCGGACGGTGAGGCCCGGCACGAAGTCGTGTTCGAAAACATCCCAAAGGTGTTCTATAGGATTCAGGTCAGGACTCTGTGCAGGCCAGTCCATTACAGGGATGTTATTTTCGTGTAACCACTCCGCCTCAGGCCGTGCATTATGAACCGGTGCTCGATCGCTTTGAAAGATGCAATCGCAACCTCCAATTTCTCTTCAACAGTGGGAAGCAAGAAGGTACTTAAAACACCAACGTTGACCTATGCTGTGATAGTGCCACGAAAAACAACAAGGGGTGCAAGCCCCCTACCTCAAAAATACGATCACACCATAACACCACTGCCTCCGAATTTTGCTGTTAGCACTCCACACGCTGGCAGATGACGTTCACCGGGCATTCGCCATACCCGCAACTTGCCATCGGATCGCCACATTGTGTACCGAGCTTCGTCACTCCACACAACTTTTTTCCACTGTTCAATTTTCCAATGTTTATGCTCCTTGCACCAAGCGAGGCGTCGTTTGGCATTTACCAACGTGATGTGTGGCTTATGAGCAGCCGTTCGACCATGAAATCCAAGTTTTCTCACCTCCCTCCTGACTGTCATAGTGCTTGCAGTGGATCCTGGTGGAGTTTGGAATTCCTGTGTGATGGTCTGATCTCGCTATTACACATTACGACCCTCTTCAACTGTCGGCGATCTCTGTCAGTCAACAGACGAGGTCGGCCTATACGCTTTTGTGCTATACGTGTCCCTTCACGTTCCCACTTCACTATCACATCGGAAACAGTGGAGCTAGGGGTGTTTAGGAGTGTGGAAATCTCGCGTACAGACGTATGACCCAAGTGACGCCGAATCACCTGACGACGTTCGAAGTCCGTGAGTTCCGCGCAGCGCTCGATTCTGCTCTCTCTCGATGTCTAATGACTACTGAGGTTGCTGATGTGGAGTACCTGGCAGTAGGTGTCAGCACAATGCACCTAATATGAAAAACGTATGTTGTTGTGGGTGTCCGGATACTTTTGATCACAACTCTCTGCATCTGCAAAACAACGGTCGGAACGTTCTACGAATCGTTCAAATCCTCGACGACAGAAATCCGTTCGCTGGTCACGGGGCCATTTGAGAATCGTTGTGTGAACGTCGTTGGAATATTCCTCCCCCCCCCCCCCCATCCCCCCAAAGGTGTTCTTCTAGCTTGCCGAAGAGATGGAATTCTTTCGGTGCAAGAGCTCGAGTGTATGGCGGTCGCTCCCAAACTTCTCGTCTAAAACGATGAAGTAACGGTTGTTTTGCGCGCGCCGCGTGGGTCCTTGCATTGTCGTGCAAGAGAACAATGCCTTTGCTTAATTTTCCACGCCTCTTCTTTATGTCCTCGCTCAGCGACGGTAGTGTTGCACAGTAAGAATCAGTACTGATGGTTGTGCTTTTTGACATAAAAATCTGTGTACACATCTCCTTCACAGTAAAAGAAAACGGTGGTCATGACCGTCCTCTCTGAAGGCGCCGCTTTATATTTGTTCCACATAGAGACTGTCTTCGTCTTGCAGGCGTGAAATAATGGAACCCTATCTCATCGTCCTTAATGATGTGGATCAGGAAATGATTGCCTTCTAATGTTGAAGGAAGTCCAGAGACACCATAAATCTGGCGCCTTTGTGTGCAGGTGTCGGTGACCGCCAAATCCAGCGAACACCATTTCCGATACTGCAGACGATCTCGAATGATGGGTGAGGACTGCCTATTGAGATACATATCTGCTCGATTGCCTGGACATTTTCGTCTGTGGTTGATGTCGGTGTCCTTTCTTTGCGGTCTGCATCGTCCACTTCTGTGTGGCCTTGGTCAGTTTATTGACACCATTTCACGATGGCTGGACGTGGCATTGCCTTTGAACCCTAATACCAACAGCATTTCACGGTGAACCTGTGTGGTATTTAGAGATTTTGCCCACAAAATTCGTATTGTCGAGCGTTCTTCACATTTAGAGTACGTCTCCAGTTGCAGGCCCATTTCAGTCGCACACTGTGAAGCCCCTGGTACAAATACCGCAGCAGAACTATGTCTGCGGAGACCCCAAAGGTGTAGGGGAGTGAGTTGAACATTGGAACGCTTCTCAGACTTTCACCTGTAGCCAGTCCTGTAATAAAAGTTTAATATGATTTCTTATTCCATTTTGAAAAGAGTTCACTTTATGTTTGCTGCAATCCTGAAAATACGAAAATTACTCTGGAAAAGTAAGGTTTTTTCATATGTGAAAAACAGTTCCGAGGTACAACATGGTCAAATATCTAGGAAAAACTACGAGTATACTATTAAAATATAAACGTGTTGCAATGGAGAAAATATTGTCAGTACTGTATTTGGCAGTTTATATGTTACATTATTACTCTACTGCACGCTGATAATCAGTAAGTGAAACAAAATAAGAAGAAGCATGATTAAGATCCAATTACAAGCTACAAACATTTTGAAATAGATGCCACTGGCAAGTAACAAAGTTTTCCTGTTTAGAGGCAGGGAATGTTGTTAAAACATTAAATCAGTTCAGTTCATTTTCTAATATCAAGTGTTCCATGGGAAAATAGCTTCTATTTCGAGCTACAAGGTGGTACACGACTGAAGGAATGTGGTTTAACCGCCCACACGTTATGTAACTGCTTTTAAAAATACACAGAATTTTACTGAGTATAAAACTCTATAACTGAAGAATTAACAGAATTCTCAAATAGATTTCATATAGTATACAGCACCAGGGGCGATGCTAGAAATCGGTCAAGGGGGTGGGGGGTGGCTAATGTTTGGGACGGGGCAGGGGGGGGGGGGGTTGGGGGAATGGAATATCGGTTAACAAAAGGAGAGTTGGGGTCCTCCACCGACAAATTGGTAAAATTTGGTGTAGCTTAAAGTAGTTTTTGGTAACTGTTTTGGAGTTCAGGGTAAAAACGTGTCTACAGAATGTGTATGCCCGAGAAAACAGTAGGATTTGATCCAGATGTCCGGCGATTCCGAAGTTTTTGTCTGGAGTCAGCAATTTAAGTGTTGGTAGGCATACCCGGCATGTTTAGCTTTCTTGATTATTGTAAGGGGTCTAATACATTAGTATACATCCAGTGTATATTAATAAATAATAAGACGCCCATTTTAAGTTAAATGATATTTATTGGTTTAGATAGTAAGTTATTTGCCGCTATTATTCTTTTGTTAAAATGTATTTGAAATAGATTGCAACCTATATTGCTACATAATTACAAAAAAATGATTGAATCTGTTGAAGTAATTTATTCGCTGATTTCTGATGTCATTTTATCCAATGTAATACAATGTAATATGATACTCCATTTGGGTAGGGGGGGCGCTATAGCCCCCATAGCCCCCCCCCCCCCTTGGCCACCGCCCCTGCACAGCGCTTAAATATACCGAGGTGACAAAATTCGTGGGATACCTCCTAATGACGTGTCAGACATTCTTTTCCCCCGCCTAGTGCGGGAACTCAGCGTGGCAGAGATTCAACTAGTAGTTCGATGGCCCCTGCAGAAATATTTAGCCCTGCTGCCTCTATAGCCGTCCATAATTGCTGAAGTGTTGCTGGTGCAGTATTATTTGCCCGAGCTGACCTCTCGATTACGATCTATAAATGTTCGATGGCATTCATGTTGGGCGATTTGTGTGGCCAAATCACTCCCTTGAACTCTGCAGAATGTTCTTCAAACCAATTGCGAACAATTGCGGTCCGATGACATTGCGCATTGTCATTCACAAAAACTCCGTCTTTGTTCGGGTACATGAAGTCGATGAATGGCTGCAAACGGTCTCCAAGTAGGCGAACATAACCATTTCTAGTCAATGATCGGTTCAATTGGACCAGTAGACCCAGTCAGTTCCATGTAAACACAGCGCACGCCATCAGTGCCAACCGAGCGAGGTGGCGCAGTGGTTAGCACACTGGACTCGCATTCAGGAGGACGACGGTTCAATCCCGCGCCCGGCTATCCTGATTTAGGTTTTCAGTGATTTCCCTAAATCGCTCCAGGCAAGTGCTGGGATGGTTCCTTTGAAAGGGCACGGCCGACTTCCTTCCCCATCCTTCCCTAATCCGATGAGACCGATGACCTCGCTGTTTGGTCTCTTCCCACAAACAACCCAACCCAGTCCTACATAGTAAGAGAGTAAGCCTAGCCACAGTGCCTTGTTGACAGTTCGGGTCCATGGCTTCGCGAGGTTTGCGACCCACTCGAACCTTTCCATCAGCTCTTACTGACTGAAATCGAGGCTCATCTGACCAGAACACGGTTTTCCTGTCGTCCAGTCTCTAACCGATATGGTCACGAGTCCAGGAGAGGCGATGCAGGCGATGTCGTGCTGTTAGCAAAGGCACTCGCGTCGGTCGTCTGCTGCCATAGCCAACTTTCGCCGCTCCGTCCTAGCGGATACGTTCGTCGTACGTCGACATTGATTTCTGTGGCTATTTCACTCAGTGTTGCTTGTCTGTCGGAACAGGTAACTCCACGAAAACGTCGCTGCTCTCGCTTATTAAGTGAGAGGCCGCTGCTCTCGCTCGTTAAGGCCGTTGTTCGTGGTGAGACGTAATGCCTCAAATGTGGTATTCATGGCTCATTCTTGACACTGTGGATCTCGGAATATTGAATTCTCGTAACGATTTCCGAAATGGGATGTCCCATGCGTCTAGCTCCACCTACATTCCGTGTTCAAAGTCTGTTAATTCCAGTCATGTGGCTATAATCGCGTCTGAAACTTTTTCACACGAATCACTTCAGGACAAATGACAGCTCGGCCTGTGCGCTGCAATTTTATAGCTTGTGTGCGCGATACTACCGCCATCTGTATATTTGCGTATCGCTATCCCATGACTTGTCACCTCAGAGTATGTAGAACTCGTAATATTTATAAACGCTGCACAAAACACAACCCCGTTTCTCAGAACAGCAAAAACAGTAGAAAATACTGGAAACTGCTTATGATGTCTATAGTGTGTGTCCCTAAATGTGAATGTGAAATCTTTCGCTAGACTGAAACATCAACCAGTAAACATGATTTGTTCCTAGGTGCAACACTCTCCCCAACTATCTCCTGACGGTGTGCCAGTCTTGCTGCGTAATGGGACGGCATGTGTACCCTGATTGCTGGAACTCCTACATATGTAGATAATAAATCAGTTTACATCACTTTCAAAAAACTATTCGTAGATTCAAGTTTTCGAGAGACGGAGTTATCCTAGAACAAATTTCGTGAATTTTGACTCAGGAGGAAAACACGGCAAGTGACATTACCAAACTTCCGAGAAACTTCACTCAGTTGAAGAGGAGTCAAAATAAGCGAACACGTGTCTCCGCTAATCCGTAGATACTTCACTCTTTCTTAGAAAAGATTTTGACTTAATTTAGATACCTTTTAGAGCACGTTAATACCCGGCGAAATGATGACATAGGGGATATCGTCGCGGCATCTCACTTTCTGCGCCCCGTGTTCGAAACCCGATTCCTGTGTCATTTATTTCAGTTTTTTCATTAATCTACGCATGTCCGTACAAGTTTACTAAGCGAAAGTTTCTTATTAAGTCAGGGGATACAAGGTCATTATATTAATTGTAAAATTACTACATGGTTTCACGATAACTGTCACATTTATCATACACTACCAGCCATTAAAATTGCTACACAACGAAGATGACGTGCTACAGACGCGAAATTTAACCGACAGGAAGAAAATGCTGTGATATGAAAATGATTAGCTTTTCAGAGCATTCACACAAGGTTGGTGCCGGTGGCGACGCTACAACGTGCTGACATGAGGAAAGTTTTCAACCGATTTCTCATACACAAACAGCAGTTGACCGGCGTTGCCTGCTGAAACGTTGTTGTGATGTCTCGTGTAAGGAGGAGAAATGCGTACCATCACTTTCCGACACTGATAAAGGTCGGATTGTAGCCTATCGAGATTGCGGTTTAACGTACCGCGACATTGCTGCTCACGTTGGTCGAGATCCAATGACTGTTAGCAGAATATGGAATCGGTGGGTTCAGGAGGGTAATACGGAACGCCGTGCTGGATCCCACCGGCCTCGTATCACTAGCAGTCGACATGACAGGCATCTTATCCGCATGGCTGTAACGGATCGTGCAGCCACGTCTCGATCCCCGACTCAACAGATGGGGACGTTTGCAAAACAACAACCATCTGCACGAACAGTTCGACGACGTTTGCAGCAGCATGGACTATCAGCTCGAAGACCATGGCTGCGGTTACCCTTGACGCTGCATGACAGACAGGAGCGCCTGCGATGGTGTAATCAACGACGAACCTGGGTGCACGAATGGCAAAACGTCATTTTTTCGGATGAATCCAGGTCCTGTTTACAGCATCATGATGGTCGCATCCGTGTTTGGCAACGCCGCGGTGAACGCACATTGGAAGCGTGTATTCGTCATGGCCATACTGGCGTATCACCCGGCGTGATGGTATGGGGTGTCATTGGTTACACGCCTCGGTCACCTCTTGTTCTCACTGACGGCACTTTGAACAGTGGACGTTATATTTCAGACATGTTACGACCCGTGGCTCTACCCTTCATTCGATCTCTGCGAAACCCTACATTTCAGCAGGATAATGCACGACCGCATATTGCAGGTCCTGTACGGGCCTTTCTGGATACAGAAAATGGGTCGACTGCTGCCCTGGCCAGCACATTCTCCAGATCTCGCACCAATTGAAAGCGTCTAGTCAAAGGTGGCCAAGCAACTGGCTCGTCACCATACGCCAGTCACTACTCTTGATGAACTGTGGCATCGTGTTGAAGCTGCACGGACAGCTGTACCTGTACCCGCCATCCAAGCTCTGTTTGATTCAATGCCCAGGCGTATCAAGGCCATTATTATGGCCAGAGGTGGTTGTTCTGGGTAGTGATTTCTCAGGATGTAAGCACCCAAATTGCGTGAAAATGTAATCACATGTCGGTTCTAGTACAATATATTTATCCAATGAATACCCGTTTATCATATGCATTTCTTCTTGGTGTAGCAATTTTAATGGCCAGTAGTGTATATTATATGTGTTTATGGTGTTTTTAGGGGTTATAATCATTTTAAATTCTCGTATCTCATATTTCATTCTTATATCAATTGTTCTATTAATTCATATATTTTATTCCTTTGTTTATTCTTGAGGAAGATTTAGGGCATTCTCTTCGATGATACCGATCGGAAATTCCGAACACTACTACAACCGATCGGAGGGAGGTTAATCACAGTGACATTTCTTCGTATGAATCTCACTCGTGAAAGAAATATCGTTAACATTGCTGAAGATTTAACGCATTGGCAATAATTTCTCGGCAAACCACGCATCACGGATCACTTTACCGGAAACTGGCGCTTACAATTCATTATGAGTCAAGATTCATTACAGAAATTTCACCGCAAATGATTTCGTATAATTTTCTCGTTCTTTTACATTTTTAAATTCATTCACGAGAAATAAAGTTAGTAGATGAATAAGGACACTGGAAAACATATGTAGACGAATGACAGCAAATAATAATAATAATAATAATAATCTGGCTTCGAACACGGGACGCAAAACTGTGAATTCGCGAAGATAGCCACTTTGCTACCGCTGCGACTGAACAACTTATCCTCTGAATCGGCACATAAATTACGTCGAAAAATTTGCCCGTCGTTTTCTCAGTCAGGTGTCTACGGAAAAACTGATACACATGTTCGTTTGCTTTGATCCCTCTTCCACTGAGCGAAGTTTCTGGGAAATTGGATTATGTAATTTGCAGTGTTCTCCTCATCATTAGTTTCTGGTTCCGGGTCTCTCATGTCAAACTGATACATCTGCGCTTCAAGATCATCATAGAAAGACACCGTATAATGAAATCGCCGTCGTCGCGAAATTAAGCATGAACTTGCCTTTATTCTGTCACAGATTTGCTAATTGCTCCGGAAGCAGCGCGCATTCTGTAGCGGGCACATCACGCCACAGGGCAGGCCTACCTTGAGGATGCATATGTCGTGCAGCAGTGTGTCGCCGTCGTAGCCCGGGTGGACGACGGCCGCCTGCAGCTTGTGTCGCGTGCCGCCCTCGTGAAGCCGTGTCGTGCCGGACAGCACCGACAACAAGCTCATGTCCCTGTGGTCCGAATCATGGTCAGCAGTCATCACACTTTCCGCTAGCAAAAAATAATCGTAATCATATGCATAGGCGCGTTTTGGTTTCTTTCCTATTCACAAAAAGAATCAGCTGAAGGGTGTCCGGCAAGCAAGGACAAATTTGAACTTTGCGCCATTTTGTCGTAGTACGGTTGGCAGACGTGGTTTTTCCATGTCTGTTATCTGTGATCCTTTCCATTACTATCCTGATAGCTTCTGTATGGTGAGCATTGTTGTTTGATGTTTATTTTTCTCATGGAACCGATGGCAACTGAGTAACGTATCCAAGTGATTAAAACTTATTACAACAACAATGAAAGTCCAACAGCAACCTTTCGTGACTTGCGTGTAACACTCGGAAGTAACGCTGCTCCAACCAAATCATAAGTTCGGAAGTTGATCCGGAAGTTTGTGACACGGGTTGTGCTTCAAAAGTTAAGAAAACAGGACAAACGCTTTCCGTTTGAACACAAGAAAACACTACTGTCGTGGTCGACAATGTGGGTGTAAGCCCCAGAAAATCGGTTCGCAGACGAGCTCAACAATTGGATTTATCACATAGTTCACTGCATGAAATACTTTCAAAAGATCTGAAAATGCATGCGCACAAGATTCAACTTACGCACGAGTTGAAGCCTGCAGATAGTGGAAAGAGACATCGATTTGCTCAATGGATCTTGGCTCGCCAAGTTGAGAACGAGAACTTCACAAAAAGAATAATTTTCTCATATGAGGCGCACTTCCGTCTCAGTGGGTACGTCAGCAAGCAGAACTGCGGAATTTGGGGTTACGAAAATCCGCGAGAGGCTGGGGAAGATGAGATGCATCCACAACGCACGACTGTGTGTCATGGTTTCTGGGCAGGAGGAGTAACTGGCCCGTACTATTTCGAAAATGATGGAAGAGCTACCGTCACTATGAACGGCGAGCGTTACCGAAACATGGTTTCTGACTGTTTTTTCCCTCTTACTGATGAAATAGACGATTTTTTGCTTCAACAGGATGGTGCGACATGTCACATATCCCGTGGAACGATTGCTCTGATGAATGAAAAGTTTCCTAAAAAAATTATGTCTTTGTATGGCAACCAGGAATCGCCTGCCAGATAATGTGCTCTCATGCCTTGTGACATTCTTTGTGGGGATTTGTGAAATCAAAAGTGTACGTGAACAAACCACAAACTATATACTAATTGAAGGATGAAATTGAAAGGGTTGTTAACGGCATCCCACCAGATGATTGTGAACGATTCATCGAGAACTTCAATGAACGCACTGCTTGTTGGCGAGCGGCCTTGGGTGATCATATGGAGGATATAATTTTTCATGCATAAATCGGAGAAGTTACCTAATGTGTTTGTAAAAAAATAAAACATTACATTTTCAACAAATTTTGTATGTAGTATACTACTTTTATATTCGTCCCTACTTCCCAGACATCCTCTATATAACGTTCGTAAGAGTATGTAGGTGCACGTACAGGTACAGTTGGTGACGGAATTACTGAGATCCCTCGCCTCATCGTTATGCTGAACCGCATGCTGAACTGGCTTTTAAGACAGCATAACATGCAATGAGATGAAGTGCTGTCAACATATTGTGTATAGACGTGAAGACGAATAATCATCCGAACATTGTCAGACAGTTTTAGACAATATGGGGAGACTATATTGCTGTAGATTCATTTAGTTCTTGTGCTTACCTATTGAGTTTAATAAATAACGAGAAGACGCTGCTTAGTACGCTCTGTACTAATAAAAATGACGTATAACTGGTCATGATAATCTTACGAAAAAAGTCTTTTCACTAAAACAAAGTACTATCCCAAATTGTCACGAATTAGCAGGATAATACACGCTTCAGGCTTCGAAACGGTCTGTGCCTACATTCAGTCCAAAGTGATACGGAAGTAACTTTACAGGATAGACTATAACAAAAGTATAAAATTTTTGCAAGTAGGGTAGGATATATAACTAAACCCAGTTATCTCATCATTCACCGCTACAGTTACTACAATTGACAACATGCATTAACAAGTTTGCAATTCTAAAACTTTTCCATCTTTAGATCCAAAGGGTACAGAATCACGTTAGCGACAAAACTTATGGGGGAGAAGTTTTAGTATTTCTTAAACGATAGTCACTCTTTCACAGAAGGGGTAAAAATCTCGTCGTCTCCAGCGAGATTTTACCCGAAAATAAATGCATTCCTTCATTTGAAGGGCGAACACTTTACCACTGCTCAAGCATACATATGCGCGGAAACAGCGCATTGTTGTTGCCCCACTGATACCCAAGGAAGAGAATTTGCGACGTAAATAGCGAAGACAGCTGCTCTTTCTGTTGAGCAGGTGGATTCAGTGACATAAATCTAATATCTCTGTGTCATCCCTTAAGTAAGAATAATTCAGATATTTAATCTACATGACAAGAAAATTTCGAGTGAATTTACCAGGATAATTCTGAACCAAACCATGTGTTGTACAGTGTTGCCAATTCTCCATTAGACTAACGCCAGGAGGATTACGGCAGCTCAGCCGATGTGGATCTAGGGCTGGCGGGGATCGGGAAAGCTCTCCCTACAGGTCTCTTTTTTGATAACTAACATACGTATTTTTATTTTTCTGTCTGAAGGAAACTGCAAACTAAAAACCTCATTCACTATGTGCGATCCGCTTTCTTAGCATCACCAGACGCTCTTAATATTGTAAGTAAATAACATGCATTTTCATATTATACACCTAAACAAAACTCATTCATTCCATAAAAACCAAAGAGAGGAAAACTGTCTACCTGTTGGTGATACTTTGTAAATAACAGCGAAAAGCTCCTGATAAATTACCTTTGCAATTTTCGAACAACTTAAGACAGAGAGGAACTAAAATAAAAAGTAGAGAACTATAATGCAGTGCTTGTATTTGTAAGAAGCACTATGCAATGTTCCTTCTGACATGCATGCATCGTACTTCTTACAAACAGAAAAAATGGTTCAAATGGCTCTGAGCACTATGCGACTTAACATCTGAGGTCATCAGTCCCCTAGACTTAGAACTACTTAAACCTAACTAACCTAAGGACATCACACACATTCCTATCCGAGGCAGGATTCAAACCTGCGACCGTAGCGGTCGCGCGGTTCCAGACTGAAGCACCCAGAACCGCTCGGCCACTCCGGCCGGCTACAAACAGAAGCACAGCAATATCGTACTTATACGCTAATATCAGACTAGCGAATTTCGATTGAAATATCTCCCCTGTAGGGTATTTACAGTAAGTGTACGAGCATATGTTAATGTCGGATGGACGATGGCATATGGGAATTTGGATCTGGCCCTGCAGCGTGCACTGATAGCTGAAATCGTTAACGCGACCTCTCGTGAAAAGCAGAAAATCTGGATTCGAATTCCAGTCCAGCAAAAATTTTCAATCTTGTCATTCCATTCTACAATTGGTCTTTGTCCATCTTCAGAACTGTGAATACATAAGGTTACCCTACCTGGTTGTGGGACAATTTCTATGCAGTGTCTCGCTGTTAGAGTATTTTGCTCATTGTTTATTTATCTGTTGTTCAAGGCTATCACAACATTCATGTGCGCACTGTCGATGTGTAATTGTTAAAATGGGCTGCTACACTACTGGCCATTAAAATTGCTACACCACGAAGATGACGTGCTATAGACGCGAAATTTAACCGACAGGAAGAAGATGCTGTCATATGCAAATGATTAGCTTTTCAGAGCATTCACACAAGGTTGGCGCCGGTGGCGACACCTAGAACGTGCGGACATGAGGCAAGTTTCCAACCGATTTCTTATACACAAAGAGCAGTTGACCGGCGTTGCCTGGTGAAACGTTGTTGTGATGCCTCGTGTAAGGAGGAGAAAATGGTTCAAATGGCTCTGAGCACTATGGGACTTAACATCTGTGGTCATCAGTCCCCTAGAACTCAGAACTACTTAAACCTAACTAACCTAAGGACATCACACACATCCATGCCCGAGGCAGGATTCGAACCTGCGACTGTAGCAGTCGTGCGGTTCCGGACTGAGCGCCTAGAACCGCTAGACCACCGCGGCCGGCTAAGGAGGAGAAATGAATACCATCACGTTTCCGACTTTGATAAAGGTCGGATTGTAGCCTATCGTGATTGCGGTTTATCGTATCGCGACATTGCTGCTCGCGTTGGTCGAGATCCAATGACTGTTAGCAGAATATGGAATCGGTGGGTTCACGAGGGTAATACGGAACGCCGTGCTGGATCCCAACGGCCTCGTATCACTAGCAGTCGGGATGATAGGCATCTTATCCGCATGGCTGTAACGGTTCGTGCAGCCTCGTCTCGATCCCTGAGTCAACAAATGGGAACGTTTGCAAGACAACAACCATCTGCACGAACAGTTCTACGACGTTTGCAGCAGCATGGACTATCAGCTCGGAGACCATGGTTGCGGTTACCCTTGACGCTGCATGACAGACAGGAGCGCCTGCGATGGTGTAATCAACGACGAACCTGGGTGCACGAATGGCAAAACGTCATTTTTTTCGGATGAATCCAGGTTCTGTCTACAGCATCATGATGGTCGCATCCGTGTTTGGCGACATCGCGGTGAACACACATTGGAAGCGTGTATTCGTCATGGCCATACTGGCGTATCACCCGGCGTGATGGTATGGAGTGCCATTGGTTACACGTCTCGGTCACCTCTTGTTCTCATTGACAGCACTTTGAACAGTGGACGTTACATTTTAGATGTGTTACGGCCCGTGGCTCTAACCTTCATTCTATCCCTGCGAAACCCTACATTTCAGCAGGATAATGCACGACCGCATATTGCAGGTCCTGTACGGGCCTTTCTGGATACAAACAATGTTCGACTACTGCCCTGGTCAGTACATTCTCCAGATCTCTCACCAATTGAAAACGTCTGGTCAATGGTGGCCGAGCAACTGGCTCGTCACAATAAGCCAGTCACTAATCTTGATGAACTGTGGTATCGTGTTGAAGCTGCGTGGGCAGCTATACCTGTACACGCCATCCAAGCTCTGTTTCACTCAATGCCCATGCTATCAAGACCGTTATTACGGCCAGAGGTGGTTGTTCTGGGTACTGATTTCTCAGGATCTATGCACCCAAATTGCGTGGAAATGTAATCACATGTCAGTTCTAGTATAATATATTTGTCCAATAAATACCCGTTTCTCATCTGCATTTCTTCTTGGTGTAGTAATTTTAATAGCCAGTAGTGTATTTTAAATGTAACCACACTTGTGGCCAGATATAACTTACTAGAGAAAGCTAACTGCAATTTCATTTCATTTTGGAGACTATTGGAAACGCTAAATAACGCCTTCAATATACTCACTGCGCACATCAATGTGTCGCATGAGACGACTGCTCATCGGCTCTTGCTTGACTAAAAAGCTGAGCGTCAAATAAGTTGTGTAAAACCAGGACAAATAAGCATGAAGACTTGATACCTCACTCTATATATCACAGTGCAATAACTTGAAAAATTTAAGCACTGATAAGGCAACGATTTAGATGAAATGACGTTGGTGAAACAAATCAAACATTTCGAGACGAAACCTAAATCATTTCTTCATTAAGTATTTATGTTCTGAAATCTCCCCTACACAGCTAACAAACACTAAATACGTGTAACTCAAAATATCTTCGAGTCCTTTTAAACAATTTGATAACTTGAGGACGCAGTGGGGAGGGTCCACCACCTGATGCTATCGTCAGCCGAGTCCCCGTGCGATGCAATCCCCAACTAGCATCTAACAACTCAGCAATGATTTGGTTTCAGGAAGAGATTAAAAAGAGAGACCAAAATAGTCCACAGATTTCAGGAAATTGATCATGACAGTTTTCACAGAATCAGCACAGTTTAATCTTAGTTTAACAAGCGTTATTGCATCATAGTTATGTAGAGGGATGGTGGTTAATTTCGATAGCATATTACTTTCGCAAGACTGACATTGGGGGCGCTTGGAACTGGCTAATATATGTTGCTGGTGGGGAAACACTGCATGAACTCCGTGTTCCTAAGTGGGCATTGAGTTACATCAGCAGTTTCCTGAATCTGTATCTCACAAGAAGGAGCCGCAATAGGTAGGTCGCTCTCCGACGCAATCGAAACTTCGCTTCTTTGTGTTTTATGTGTGTCAAATGGATTTCGCATTTAGCGAGTCCTGGTGTAAAGATTGATTTTTGCGAGTTGCGAGTATGTGTGTGCCTATGAGTACCAATATGATTTCCACTTTTGCTTGCTCGTTGAGACATGAGTTACCAGTGCACTTTGCGTATGACTGACTGCTGTTTGTTCTCTTTTTGTATGGGCCCTTTATCACCCTGAGGGTAACAGTGTTAGCTGAGTTTCTAGTATCCCGCCTGGATAGTGGCGCGTGGGTCTGCTCCTGTAACTTTGGCTGAGATGAGCACATAGGTGCGAAGCTGTACATGAACCAAATCTAACATCGGCTAGAAGTTACAAAGGCAAAATTTATAGTGGCTCGCCCACGAGGAAATAGAAACATTGTTGCTCGGTCATCTACTCGGAATGAAATAGGTAGAATCTAGAGCGGCGTTCGGAGAACTGCACAGCGCCGGCTAGAGGGCGCTGTCGTCGGTGTGGGTGTCGTAGTGCCAACCTAAGAACTTTTACCTACGCCTTGCCATCGTAGCTATCCATACCACAGAGTTTCTAACATGTTACAATCAACTATTTTAGATTCACATAGGTCTAAATGGTTCAAATGGCTCTGAGCACTATGCGACTTAACTTCTGAGGTCATCAGTCGCCTAGAACTTAGAACTACCTAAACCTAACTAACCTAAGGACATCACACACATCCATGCCCGAGGCAGGATTCTAGCCTGCGACCGTAGCGGACGCTCGGCTCCAGACTGTAGCGCCTAGAACCACACGGCCACTCCGGCCGGCTCACATAGGTCTCGGTGACCTCCTTACACTGTTATTCTGGTGCTTCACTTATGTACTGTGTCGTCAAACGTATTCGTGAATTTTCGTTTTATTCTCTGTAAGAGGTATGGAATGCTTCAGTGGTAAGAGACAGTTTGGGCTCTACGGTGTGTTTGCTTTCAGAAAGGTATGGGCCACACCTGATTCTTGCCGGGAGAATGTTTTTGTAGTCAGGCGATTGTGGCGAAGATAGTAGAGGTCCCACTGGACGAAACATTGAGCTCTACCGGGAAATTGCAGCTAGCATTTTTTGCATAGAGTTTTTGTTGTTTTATTTTGTCGGCAGTCGGTTTAAGCCACTGATGCACTGACCTAGCCAGACGGGATACCTTTCGATGTGTCTCTTTCGGAATATAGTAACGCTCGCTGTCATCTTTGTGTTTTTTTTTGTGTGGTTGTAACGCCGGAAATGCATATCCTCCTATTTCCATCTATTGCACTGCAAATTTTTTTCCTTATTTTGTTACCTGAAGACATAACACTTCTGTGTCTTTGTATATTGTAATTGGTGTACTATTTGTATATATATGCATTTATGTCGATGTATAATTGGTTTGTTTTGTGGATATTATTTGTATTTATACGCTGGGTCTGGCCTAGGGAAAACTATGCTATCGAACGAATACATCGAAAGGTCGTGTGGAGAACCAAAGTGTTTAGGATCTTTGGGAGTGTTAACTCTGCTGCGTGGAGCGCGGGAAGAGGGGGAGTCTGGCTGGGGTGGTGCAGTGGAGGAGGTGTGTCGAGTGACGCTCCCGCGAGTTGCCGCGCTTTCGGTGTTGGGCAGCATGTAATTGCGTTCGACTTGCTATGATAGTTTCTGACACGGTGTCGTGGACGGGAAGCATTAGCTGGCGCACATCAAGAGCCCGTTTCGTCTGGTGACCGTGTCGAGAAGAAGGCGCGCCAACATCCAGATTCTGCAACAGCGACGGCCGACAATGAGTGACTGTCGCCACCTCCTCGATCGATGGCTTCAAACCTTCAATCAGCCAATAAGGAAGACTGGAAGCACGTAAAGTTTTAGAACTGTATGGCAGACCTCAGCTTTTCAAACTTTAAAATTGTTGCATCAAAAAATTACAGCAACTTAGCATGAACCTTTGTTGCTCATTGTCCCAAATGCATTGCCAAGCAGGGTCCCTTCCTTTTCCGAAATGAGCCCGGGTGTCGTTGAAATTCAAACGCCAGCATCATTCGATTTCACTGCTTTAATTTCAATGTTCAGTTAAGGCATTCATAGCTGGCTACAATATTTAGATTGCACAAGCACAAATTAAGAGTGCGAGTTTTGTTACCGTATTTTAGCTTACTTGTGACTGCAGCTCAGCTTGGTACGTACTAAATTTTACTATTGTTAATTGTTCAGAATCATTTAATTCAAGTTCAAAGTTAAATCTCTTTTTTCTAAATCGCGTAGATTCAAGTAGCTTTTGAAATGATTGTTGAGGTAGCCCAAGACTTACCGTATTTTACTGAATTTCGATGTGCTTCAGAAACAAAGCTCACTATTAATTTCAGTCACTAAATTAACTTTCGATTTTCCGGTTTTATTAATTCTTTTGCTAAATTAAGTCAGAGTGTAGCGAAATTTATTACTTCTGACAAACTTTCTGATGTGTTGGTAAATGTGCCTACACCTTGTAGATAGAGGCGGCCGAAAAGGAAGCTATCTAACGCAGACGGGCGTGAATTCTGGAACAGGATAAGTATTGAATGCTAATAAGAAAAGTATGCAGCTCCTCGAATACTTAACTTTTATTTATCCTTGTTGTGAATACAGCATTCCGGATGAGACATTTCATACGATAACTATCAAACTACACTCCTGGAAATGGAAAAAGGAACACATTGACACTGGTGTGTGAGACCCACCATACTTGCTCCGGACACTGCGAGAGGGCTGTAAAAGCAATGATCACACGCACGGCACAGCGGACACACCAGGAACCGCGGTGTTGGCCGTCGAATGGCGCTAGCTGCGCAGCATTTGTGCACCGCCGCCGTCAGTGTCAGCCAGTTTGCCGTGGCATACGGAGCTCCATCGCAGTCTTTAACACTGGTAGCATGCCGCGACAGCGTGGACGTGAACCGTATGTGCAGTTGACGGACTTTGAGCGAGGGCGTATAGTGGGCATGCGGGAGGCCGGGTGAACGTACCGCCGAATTGCTCAACACGTGGGGCGTGAGGTCTCCACAGTACATCGATGTTGTCGCCAGTGGTCGGCGGAAGGTGCACGTGCCCGTCGACCTGGGACCGGACCGCAGCGACGCACGGATGCACGCCAAGACCGTAGGATCCTACGCAGTGTCGTAGGGGACCGCACCGCCACTTCCCAGCAAATTAGGGACACTGTTGCTCCTGGGGTATCGGCGAGGACCATTCGCAACCGTCTCCATGAAGCTGGGCTACGGTCCCGCACACCGTTAGGCCGTCTTCCGCTCACGCCCCAACATCGTGCAGCCCGCCTACAGTGGTGTCGCGACAGGCGTGAATGGAGGGACGAATGGAGACGTGTCGTCTTCAGCGATGAGAGTCGCTTCTGCCTTGGTGCCAATGATGGTCGTATGCGTGTTTGCCGCCGTGCAGGTGAGCGCCACAATCAGGACTGCATACGACCGAGGCACACAGGGCCAACACCCGGCATCATGGTGTGGGGAGCGATCTCCTACACTGGCCGTACACCACTGGTGATCGTCGAGGGGACACTGAATAGTGCACGGTACATCCAAACCGTCATCGAACCCATCGTTCTATCATTCCTAGACCGGCAAGGGAACTTGCTGTTCCAACAGGACAATGCACGTCCGCATGTATCCCGTGCCACCCAACGTGCTCTAGAAGGTGTAAGTCAACTACCCTGGCCAGCAAGATCTCCGGATCTGTCCCCCATTGAGCATGTTTGGGACTGGATGAAGCGTCGTCTCACGCGGTCTGCACGTCCAGCACGAACGCTGGTCCAACTGAGGCGCCAGGTGGAAATGGCATGGCAAGCCGTTCCACAGGACTACATCCAGCATCTCTACGATCGTCTCCATGGGAGAATAGCAGCCTGCATTGCTGCGAAAGGTGGATATACACTGTACTAGTGCCGACATTGTGCATGCTCTGTTGCCTGTGTCTATGTGTCTGTGGTTCTGTCAGTGTGATCATGTGATGTATCTGACCCCAGGAATGTGTCAATAAAGTTTCCCCTTCCTGGGACAATGAATTCACAGTGTTCTTATTTCAATTTCCAGGAGTGTATCACTTGCTATGTAAGGCTAATGGCGCCTTGCTAGGTCGTAGCCATGGACTTAGCTGAAGGCTATTCTAACTGTCTCTCGGCAAATGAGAGAAAGGCTTCGTCATTGTAGTCGCTAGCAAAGTCGTCGTACAAGTGGGGGGAGTGCTATGCCATATCTCGAGACCTGCCTTGTGGTGGCGCTCGGTCTGCGATCACACAGTGGCGACACGCGGGTCCGACATGTACTAAATGGAGCGCGGCCGATTTAAGCTACCACCTAGCAAGTGTGGTGTCTGGCGGTGACACCACACTTTCAGTTTTCACACTACACGTGTCAACCTTCAGTTGCCACGCTTCTAGTGCTAATTATATGTGTAATAACCTTCCTTTTTCAGTTACTATAGTAATTGCCCTTAGGACTGGCGACCGTAATTTCCCCCAAATCTCAAATATCTAATTACCGCTAGTTAATTGTTAACGTAACGGCCGCACATTTACTTTCTTTATTAACTTTACCCCTTTTCAAAATTAATTTCCACCAGTTTCATTTGCATTTTTCCTTTCATTTAGATGTAAACCTTTCCTCCCTCTTTACCGACAAATTGACTTCGGTGACGATTGCTTTTTCCCAAATTTCCATTAGGTACACGCGGTTTAATTTTTCACAATCATTAAGGTCGATAAGTGAGGGGGAGGTTACATGGTGTGCACAATGGACGTTCGGTAGGTACTCTCACTGAAGCATACAGAATTTCATTCTCACAAATGTCAATCACATGGGCTACTTTTAAAAGAAAAAAGAAATTGGAGATTTCAAATATGCTTTGAACTTAATTGCTTCTGAGGGAACTTAATAGTATATGACTGTTCCTGAATTTTTAAGTCCAATTGTTATCTTATCATTGCATTGTTCTACGATCATTCGTGAATACCATGAATAATTTTCAAATTTGAATTGAAATAATTTTAAAGAAGATACTGTCATTGCCTTCCACAGATTCACTATTTCAGTAAAAGTATCAATAATAGAGTCTAAGAATAAATTCATGCATAGGAACTTGTATTGAAGTTTTTTTTGTGTATTTGTGAAGAGGGCTGCAAAATGGGGTTTAAGGAAGCACTTTCGGTGTTTCAGTGTTGCCTGCGCCAGTTTGCAGTTATAATCGCGGTGGTACCACAGCCGCCTGAATAGCGACAAGCAGGTAGCCGCCGTTTCGTGATAATCCCTCCGACAGACTCAGACTACGCTTCCAGCCTGTAATCCGTGTTTTATCTACGAGTATCAACGGTTGCCTTCAGTGGCACCGCCAGCCAGTTTGTTCAAAGGCCTCGGTGGCTGCCCGCACCTGTCACGAACAGCGTCGGTTTCAGGACAAGCGAGAAGCTTTACTACAGACGTTGGAAGCGCTGATGTACATTTAATAAAACCCCTGACACATACAACACTCGAGACGGAAACATAATCACTGAATACCGGCAATATAATTTTGTGGTTTTCCATTCTATGGTACTTTATGTTTCTATTTAACTAATGACAAAAATTCTTATCTATTTTTGTTCTGTGCATTTTTGATAGGTCATCGTAGACCTTGTTATGTTAGTAAGTATTTTATATCAGTTTTGTAAACGCTTGTCAAATATAAAAATGACGCCAGTTTTCGCTCAGAAGCTAGCCTAAAATGTCATACACAGGTTCATCAATAAGTAATACTTTGTTAGTAATTCAGAAACAAAGTTTCCCATTAGTTATTTTGCTGCTTGCTAGCGTACAGATTCCTTTCGAAGAAGAGTTTACTTCTTTTAGTATGCCTACGCTTTGACAATCGAAGATCACTACCAAGGGAGCACTGTTAAAAAGATAACTGGCATGTTACATGTCGTTATGAAATCTTTGTTCCGTCTGAAAATATCTGTGTTTTCTTAACTGTGCTGAGAGAACGGATAAGTTATATGTAGTGACTGTTTGAGCCAAGTACGGCATTCAGAGTTGTGCCTGGGAGGGCTGGTCACTTCAGAACACTGGGGACTTTCCTAAGCTTATCTAAGAACTCACAGGATGCGTGTTACCGTTCTTGTTTGTCGGCAGGGAAGAGCACGCCCTTTGAGTTAAGGAAGATCCGTTGAGTCCCGGAAGTGTTCGCAAGCGTGACGGATCATCTACTCTCGCTGCAGTTCACTGAAGTATGGGACTCCACCATTATGTGCTTCCGAAATGTGAGAACTTTCCGTATTCTCGGAGCTCCAGCAGTCGCTCCCTCCTTTCTGCTTTACCCAATGAGCGGCGAGATAGCAATCGGTGTGCCAACCTTCGGACAACTAAGGAATACACAGCGGGTGCTATTTAAGAACTGGCAGTTTCTCCCCTGCGATCTGTGCTGGAAAGAGTAAACCTCGGGGTTGTCATCGCGATAGACTCTTCCCTCAAGGACATGGTGTCCTGGAGAGAGAGAGAGAGCGTAGTTGTAGTTAGCACAGCGAGCAGCGCGTGGGCGCACGAGGTCCGATTTTCGTTCGCCAAGACGCTGGTCTCCAGCCTCGGAAGGGCTTGCTGTCTAAGTAAGTGTAGCAATTTAGCAGCAGTGCAATCCTTTTTACCTCTGAGCAACTCGCACCTGCGTGCACTTTCAATCGCAACTTGTATTGCATTTATGTTAATTCAGAATTGGGATGTAGCATTCAACAGTTTCCTTTAATTGCATTTATGGGCTGCTCAGACCTATTGGAACGCCATCTGCACTAGAGCTAGCAGTCTTCCTTCTTAGTTTCAATTGCTAATTGGGATAATATCCGCCCCGATGGCTGAGTGGTCAGCGTGACGGACTGACGTCCTAAGGGGTCCGGGTTCGACTCCCTGCTGGGTTGGGGATTTTCTCCGCTCAGGGACTGGGTGTTGTGTTGTCTTCATCCCCTCATTTCATCCCCATCCGGCGTGCAGGTCGCCCAATTTGGCGTCGAATGAAATAAGACCTGCACCAAGACGGCCGGACCTGCCCCATAAGGGGCCTCCAGGCCAATACGCCAAACGCTCATTTCATTTCATTGGGATAATATCCATAACGACTTGTGTGTTATTCAAATAATGACAGTTAATTGCCGCGCGGTCTCAGGCGTCCTGCACGGTCCGCGTGGCTACCCCCGTCGGAGGTTCGAGTCTTCCCACAGGATGGGTGTTTGTGTTGTCCTTAGCGTAAGTTACTTTAAGTTAGATTAAATAGTGCGTAATCTTGAGGACCGATGGCCTCTCACCACAAATTTCCAGATTTCCACAGGTAAGTGTCTGGTTTGATAAATCGATCTTACTTTTGAAGAGTCTTGGTTGATAATTAGTTTAACGGTGTAGCACACCCAGCTTCATGACTCTTTGTGAATTTCTTGTATAGTTAAGATTTCACGATTTTTATTTGAAGCTAGCGTTTCCTTATTACACCAGTTTTACAAAAAATCCTTTTTTTTATGGGTATCGTTGACCTTATACATCAATGAAATAAACTGGATTGATTAAAAGTGTTCCATTGAGCGTACTTCGCTCAACTTCTTGACCTTGAACAGGCGACCCTTCATTATTGAAAATTTTATAAATATGCCCTGTCACATTTATTTATTTTAATCTGTGCTTTCATTGTGCCGGTGATCCTTTGCAAAACAGGTACCCCCTCTGAGATCAATGTGAGGACTTTTCAGTGGAAAGATTTGAGTGTTATACCCTGTATGAATAGTTTTTCAACGAGCAGAGATCTCTCTTCTTTTATTTCCTTTTTTTGATGAGTTCGTGAGAGTGGCAGGCACATTCCACGACCGCTGCTGAACTCCAGAATGTTTCATTGCAAAATAAAACTAGTATAAAAAGATCGGACCAAGTAGCATTACATGTCAGGTGTTTCTCGCTTTTATTTACAAAGCGTCACCAGATGTTATATTGCAGTCGTTACGATCAGAAGATACTTCTCATCTCTTTGGTTTTTACAGAAAACAAAAATACTTACGGAGCTCTGTAAAAGGAGAATTGCCGAAATAATTTTCCCTGCTCCTTATTTGTGATTTTCGAGTTGCAGTGGGTGCATGCGGATTTTATTCGTAACTACCCATTAAACCCAGATCATAGTTACAGAGATACTAATAAAACTCATTGGCCCTGATCCTAGTCAATGCAGTGACAGCCGGCGGCACCACTTCTTCGTTGGTCAGCTTCCCAGTAGCAGCCATCTCGAGATTCACATCGTCTGAGCAGCCCTATTCCGCCTGTCGCTAATCCAATAAAGAAGTGGAAAAATTGTAGGACACGTTTAACAACTAAGTGGCTCCAGATTTATTTCCTGATTTGGTTCAAAATTATCCTGATAAATTCGCTCGATATTTTCTTGTCATTTAGATTAAATATTCTGAATTATTCTCACTTCAGGGACAACATACAGGTAGCAAAGTTATGGTAATGAGCCTAGGAAGCTCGTACCATCAGAAATTGCAGCTTACTTCGCCATTTACGTCGCGAATTCTCTTTTTTCGCCATCATTGGGACAACAAAAGGACGCTGTTTAACACAGTTATATGCCAGTTTAGTGGTAAAATCTTCGCCATTCACGCGTTAGTTTTCTGTTGTAATCTCGCTGGAGACAAGGTTTTTACCTCATCTGTGAAAGAGACACTTGCAGGAAGATCGAAAATACGTAAAAAAAAAAAAAAAAAATCTTAAGACGCCTTCTCTCCCATAAGTTTTGTCGGTAACTTGATTCTTTTCCCTTTGAATCTAAGACTGAAAACTTTCACAATTGCGCACTCGTTAGTGCCTGATTTTTTTGTTTCTGTCATTTTTATTGATTTAGTTGTAACACAGAATGATATGTTAACTGGATATCCTAATCTATCAATCACTAGTGCTACATTTATATACTTTCCTGGTAGTCCTTCCTGCAATCCTACTTCAGTATCACCGTGGACTGAAGGTAGGCACAGACCGTTTGGAAGTCGAAAGCGCGTATTAGCCTGCTAATTCGAGACAATTTGGGATACTTTGTTTTATAGAAAACAATTTTTTCGTAACGTTATCATGATCAGTTGTAATTCATTTGTATTAGCAGATTACATACTAAATTGCGTTATTTGTTAGTTTATTGAACACGACAGATAAGCATAAGAGAGAAGTAAAACAAGAGCAGTATAATTTCCATATTACCAAAAAAGTGTGCAATGTTCGGACAATTTTTCGAGTTCACGTCTATAGACAATATGTTGGCAGTATTTCGTCTCCTTCCATGTTATGCTGTGTTAGCAGACTATATATATGGGTCGAGGGCTTAATATTATTATTGAACTGAAAACAAAAACAAGAGTGTGGTCACTATAACGCGGCTGTTGTCCACAAGCGTAAACAAACGAGGCCGTAGACTTGGGGAGGAGCGTAGCGGGCTGAACATACCTCGTCTATTATTGCAGCGGTAGCAGGCAGCCCGTTTTCTATGGTCCAGCGAAAGCACAAAGGATGTAACAGTCATAATGATCGCCGATGTCTTCTGAAGTTTCTGACGTTGTGAGGATCATACTCGAGCCCTGTAGTTGAACATCATTCATCTCTTCACCCATTTCAGAATAAGGAAAGGAAATAATGAGCCATGCACAACCTAAGGTAATGCGAAGCCCACACAGCATATGGTAACGTCTACAGTGCATTTTATTGCTGAAATAGGCAGTGTCGTAAACTTGGAAGTTCAGGCTCTACCTCTGCATGTCTCTTACGCCACCACAATCCAAAAACTGCCGCGTTAAAATGACCGTTTCGAAGCTCCACTTCAGCATCGTGTCGTCAGTGTTGCCGTCACAACGTTTATTGGAACCGAATCATATTAAATTCTTGCTCCCGTCACTCTGCTAGCAGCTGACCTCACATACTGAAAACTCTCCACAGCTGCCCACAACTTCCCGCTTTTATAGCGCTGGCTTGTGACGTTGTTCATACAGCGTCAGCCAAATCCTGCGTCAATATTACGAAGTGTATTATGAATCAAATGGTCATATGCACAGTCTGCAATGTCACTAAAGGCAAATTTCAAATATGATTCAATGAATAGATGGAGAATTCGGCGACCCTCATTTGCTGGTAGAGTTTGCATGGAAATCATGATTATAATGTATGGATTACATATGGTTAGACACGGAAACAGATATAAACCCATAAAAATGGACATGAATGAGACTTTCACTCTGCAGCGGAGTGTGCGCTCATATGAAACTTCCTGGCAGATTAAAACTGTGTGCCGGACTGAGACTCGAACTCGGAATCTTTGCCTTTCGCGGGCAAGTGTTCTACCAACTGAGCTACCCAAGCGCGACTAACGCCCCCTCCTCACAGCTATACTTCCGCCAGTACCTCGTCTCCTACTTTCCAAACTTCACAGTAGCTCTCCTGCGAACCTTGCAGAACTAGCACTCGTGGAAGAAAGAATATTGCAAAGACATGGCTTAGCCACAGCCTGGGGGATGTTTCCAGAATGAACTTTTCACTCTGCAGCGGAGTGTCTTACTGGCAGATTAAAACTGTGTGCCGGACCGAGACTCGAATATTGCATTTCGCGAGCAAGTCACACAGTCACACAGTTTTAATCTGCCATAAAATTTCAAAAGCGGACATGTTTGCAAAAATATTAAAATCGCAATTAAACGGAATGTGGATAATATATACCAACGATTCTTTTGTATCGATGTTCTGATTAATTCATATCAGTTGAAACATCGTCTTGTGGATGAAATAAATTATCCATAACGACATATTTCGCCTTTATATATGGATTATGGTACGACACATGTTTCAGAAGGCTTTTCAAAGAAAAATGCTGGTAACTAAGTTAAGCAGTATTTTCAAATTTGGAAGTTTGGGGTAAGTTCTATGGGACCAAACTGCTAAGGTCATCGGTCCCTAGGCTGCTTACACACTACTTGATCTAATTTAAACTAACGTACGCTAACGACAACACACACACCCTTACCCAAGGGAGGACTGGAACCTCCGACGGGGGGAGCCGCGCGAACTGTGTCAAGGCGCCCGAAACCGCACGGCTACCCCGCGCGGCAGTATTTTCATAAAACGCTTTGCAGAACTGATGCATAGAAGCTGTTACTTACAAATCCCATTATGTCGCTGCGGAAAAGAGGTGGTTGTAACTGCCCTCTGAAGCAGTGACTTTCAGTGGGTGACGTGGGTCCATGTTTCAGATTGTGGTGATATGCAAATAGTGTACAATGAACTGGACTTGTAGATAGGCGTATATACAATGCCTGACCAAAAAACATGAAGTACCCAGAAAGGAAGGAGGAAACAAAGTGAAACTTCACGGTTTGAGAGGGTATTTGATATTATTTCAGTGATAACACGGCCGAGTTAAATTTACGAAGAACTTGGAAATATGAGCCAGATAATCAATAAGACGTTTCACCCGAATGCATGTATTCACTGGATTGGTTAGGGATCCATAAAGTAGTTGTATCCTCTCCTGAGACAAGCTCAACAACAACTGTTGTAACTGGTTCTCGACATCGTCGATAATAGTACTAGGTTGGAGATGACCTCCGAGCTGGTTCCATACCTGCTGTATCGGGGACAGATCTGGCGATATTGCTAGCCATGGGGGTACCTCAGTATCAGACAGAGGGAACATAGAGACATATTCTACGTGTGGACGAGCACTGACCTGTTGAAAAATAGCACCACGATACTGCCGCATGAGAGTTATGGCACGCGGAAGCAGGATGTGAATGACGTACTGCCTAACCGTCACAGTTCCCTCAACTATTACCAGCTGTGCCTTGAAGTCATAGCCTATGCCTTCGCACACCATGTCGCCCGGAGTAACGACGCTGTGCCTCTCCAAATCCTTGGAATGTTGAGGTCTCTCACTAGACCGCCACTACACTCGTCGACGAGGATCCTCTGGAGTACTGTAGCACTACTATTCGTCGCTGAGCACAGTGTGGCGCCGTTCATTAGCAAGCTATGCTTCCGGGGCACTATACCACTTCGAATGCAGCTGGTAGTGTTCTGTCAACGGCAGCCTACACATGGGACAATAATTCACCAGTCCAATTGGTCGTAGTCTCCTGGCAATCGTGGTGGATGACACCGGTTATTGCAGCAAGTCGACTACTTGTTCTCGGATGACAGGCGCGTATGTGAAAGGATTACAACGTGCTTTGTGCACAGTGCTGTGATCTCCCTTGTGGTAGCTCGAAGTGATCCCCCGGAATCTTGACGACGAGTATTCCTGCGCTCACTTTTCCATACAGTCCAACGTCGTCCCACTGTCGTATCCGAATGCCCTACAATTCTGAGGATGATGTCTCACACGATTACGCGGCATCTCCGTGTCCTCCAGAGTGACCACTCAGCATCTCACGCTGCACGCACCCCTTTTATACCCAACCTGGCCTGGTAACAACACTAAACACGACAATGCAAGTGTACTCTGCTGGCCGTTCTGCGTGTCAGAGAATTGTTTCACGAGCTGCGACACAGTCGCGTATATGGACAGTGATCCAATACTGTCAAATGTTTTTTATTCCAGTCTTTGGTCACAATATCAATTCTTTTGACGGTGACCGATTTCAGTCAGTTATGACCATCTTGAGATCTACAATATAAAAATATTTACACCTGGTGAGCAGTGTGTCTTTCAACACAATACAGCATTACGTACCACAATATATCATACAAACAGGGAAATGTACAGATAAAATACAGTAAAACATAACTTTTCTACACCGTGTCCTAAAGTGATAAGGCCGTAATGCCATCGTCAAAAAATATATACTCAGCACAGCATCGTCACATAGATCTAAAATAAGGTGTAGAATAGGCCACATCGACCCCACAGTCATTTTTGCGAATGGCTACTGAAGCACAGGAGCTACCAGAAATATGTTTGCCTACATCCTACATAGATGTCGCTACTGTGGGCTTATATGTAGTCATCTTTTACGTAAGACACATAATCTGATAAAAACACATTAGGTCAAATACAAGTAGCAGACTTTTAAATATTGATAACTATTATAGAACCCAATTGTGAGACAATAAAAGACGAATACATTTACCCACATAAAAATATTAAAAGGAAAGATAATAGGTCTGACACTTTGTTTGATAACGTACTACGATAACCAAATAATGCCTCCTGTATTTATACCTAGCCTTGTTTGATGATTTATGTTGTCAACAGTAGGCATTTGCCTTACTTTCATACATTCGTCGCTCTAATCCTGAACTGATTATGTTCTACCTATTCATGGATTGTATGGCCAGACTAGATAATTTTATTAATTGACTGTTAATATGTTGTTTAAACGTTTTCTGTGGGTGTCATATCACGATGTATGTAAAGCCCTCTAGTAGTTAAGTTCTTACGATCGGTGCGCGCCTACATAACGTCCTGGCGACCGACCCAACAGAGGGCGCTGATCATTGATCTGTCTTTTCTTCAGCTGTCATATAGATATTTTATCTTCCATAGGTAATTTATAGGTTGCTACAGGCAATGTATTACGTATATTAACTTTTGATGTAAAATCACCATAAAAGTGTCAGACACATTATCTTTATATATTCCCTTTTTATAATTTTATATGGGTAACTGTATTCGTCTTTCACTGTATCACAATTGGTTTCTATAATAGTTAAGTCTGCTACATGTATTTGACCTAATGTGTTTTTATCAGATTATGTGTCTTACGTAAATGATGACTACATCTAAGCCCACATTAGCGACATCTACGTAGGCAAACATATTTCTGGTAGCTACTGTACTTCAGTACCCAGTCGCAAAAATGGCTGTGGGGACGATGTGGCCTATTCCACACCTTATTTTAGATCTATGTGGCGATGCCTTGTTGAGTATATGTTTTGACGATGCCATTACGGCCTAATCACTTTAGGCCATGGTGTAAAAAAGTTACGTTTTACCGTATATTATCTGTACATTTCCCTGTTTGTATGATAGTATATTCTGATGCGTAATGCTGTATTGTGTTGAAAGACACACTGCTCACTAGGTGTACATATTTTTATATTGTAGATCTGAGGATCGAATGGAAAAAGTGGTAGAAGCCGACCTCGGGGAAGATCAGTTTGGATTCCGTAGAAATATTGGAACACGTGAGGCAATTCTGACCTTATGACTTATCTTAGAAGAAAGATTAAGGAAAGGAAAACCTACGTTTCTAGCATTTGTAGACTTAGAGAAAGCTTTTGACAATGTTGACTGGAATACTCTCTTTCAAATTCTAAAGGTGGCAGGGATAAAATACAGGGAGCGAAAGGCTATTTACGATTTGTACAGAAACCAGATGGCAGTTATAAGAGTCGAGGGGCATGAAAGGGAAGCAGTGGTTGGGAAGGGAGTGAGACAGGGTTGTAGCCTATCCCCGATGTTATTCAATCTGTATATCGAGCAAGCAGTAAAAGAAACAAAAGAAAAATTCGGAGTTGGTATTAAAATCCATGGAGAAGAAATAAAAACTTTGAGGTTCGCCGATGACATTGTAATTCTGTCAGAGACAGCAAAGGACTTGGAAGAGCAGTTGAACGGAATGGACAGTGTCTTAAAAGGAGGATATAAGATGTTCATCAACAAAAGCAAAACGAGGATAATGGAATGTAGTCGAATTAAGTCGGGTGATGCTGAGGGAATTAGATTAGGAAATGAGACACTTAAAGTAGTAAAGGAGTTTTGCTATTTGGGGAGCAAAATAACTGACGATGGTCGAAGTAGAGAAGATATAAAATGTAGACTGGCAATGGCAAGGAAAGCGTTTCTGAAGAAGAGAAATTTGTTAACATCGAGTATAGATTTAAGTGTCAGGAAGTCATTTCTGAAAGTATTTGTATGGAGCCATGTATGGAAGTGAAACATGGACGATAAATAGTTTGGACAAGAAGAGAATAGAAGCTTTCGAAATGTGGTGCTAGAGAAGAATGCTGAAGATTAGATGGGTAGATCACATAACTAATGAGGAGGTATTGAATAGAATTGGGGAGACGATGAGTTTGTGGCACAACCTTACAAGAAGAAGTGACCGGTTGGTAGGACATGTTCTGAGGCATCAAGGGATCACAAATTTAGCATTGAGGGCAGCGTGGAGGGTAAAAATCGCAGAGGGAGACCAAGAGATGAATACACTAAGCAGATTCAGAAGGATGTAGGTTGCAGTAACTACTGGGAGATGAAAAAGCTTGCACAGGATAGGGTAGCATGGAGAGCTGCATCAAACCAGTCTCAGGACTGAATACCACAACAACAACAAGATCTGAGGATGGTCATTACTGACTGAAACCGGTCATCGTCAAAAGAATTGGCATTGTAATCAAAGACTGGAATAAAAAACATTTGACAGAGAATTGAAACTCCAATCATTTAGTTATCCGCCGATGCTATAGACTTCCGACCATGTCTTCAGGAGGATACACGATTTTTTGTTACGCAGCGTGGATAGGGACTGCAACTGCTGTGTTCGGATGCAGGCTGAGTTGGCATCCCTTCGCTCCCAGCTTCAGGCAGTGTTGGCTTTGGTCACACAGCTTGAGGCTGTTGCCAACGGGCATCACTGTGGGGGTCCGGATGGGGGTTTGTCGGGGACGGCCAGCTCGTCCCACGCATCCCCCGATCGGACTACGACTGTGGTTGCCCGGGATACCGCCCGCATTGAGGCTGATCCCTCACCTGTGGTAGAGTGGGAGGTCGTCTCAAGGTGTGGCAGGAGGCAAAAGACATTCCGGAGGGCTGAACAGAAGGCCTCTCCAGTTTGCCTGACGAACCAGTTTCAGGCTCTGTTTCAGGCTGATACTGATCTTCGGCCAGACATGGCTGCTTGTCCTGTTCCAGAGGTTGCCCTGCAGTCTGCAAGATCCAGGCGGTCGCAGAGGGTGGGCTTACTGGTAGTTGGGAGCTCCAACGTCAGGCGCGTAATGGGGCCCCTTAGGGATATGGCAGCAAGAGAGGGGAAGAAAACCAATGTGCACTCCGTGTGCATATCGGTGGGAGTCATTCCAGATGTGGAAAGTGTCCTTCCGGATGCCATGAAGGGTACAGGGTGCACCCATTTGCAGGTGGTCGCTCATGTCGGCACCAATGATGTGTGTCGCTATGGATCGGAGGAAATCCTCTCTGGCTTCCGGCGGCTATCTGATTTGGTGAAGACTGCCAGTCTCGCTAGCGGGATGAAAGCAGAGCTCACCATCTGCAGCATCGTCGGCAGGACTGACTGCGGACCTTTGGTACAGAGCCGAGTGGAGGGTCTGAATTAGAGGCTGAGACGGTTCTGCGACCGTGTGGGCTGCAGATTCCTCGACTTTCGCCATAGGGTAGTGGGGTTTCGGGTTCCGCTGGATAGGTCAGGAGTCCACTACACGCAACAAGCGGCTACACAGGTAGCAAGGGTTGTGTGGCGTGGGCTGGGCGGTTTTTTTAGGTTAGATGGCCTTGGGCAAGTACAGAAAGGGCAACAGCCTCAACGGGAGTGGGGCAAAGTCAGGACGTGCGGGGACCAAGCAGCAATCGGTATTGTAATTGTAAACTGTCGAAGCTGTGTTGGTAAAGTACCGGAACTTCAAGCGCTGATAGAAAGCACCGAAGCTGAAATCGTTATAGGTACAGAAAGCTGGCTGAAGCCAGAGATAAATTCTGCCGAAATTTTTACAAAGGTACAGACGGTGTTTAGAAAGGATAGATTGCATGCAACCGGTGGTGGCGTGTTTGTCGCTGTTAGTAGTAGTTTATCCTGTAGTGAAGTGGAAGTGGATAGTTCCTGTGAATTAGTATGGGTGGAGGTTACACTCAACAACCGAGCTAGGTTAATAATTGGCTCCTTTTACCGACCTCCCGACTCAGCAGCATTAGTGGCAGAACAACTGAGAGAAAATTTGGAATACATTTCACATAAATTTTCTCAGCATGTTATAGTCTTAGGTGGAGGTTTCAATTTACCAGATATAGACTGGGACACTCAGATGTTTAGGACGGGTGGTAGGGACAGAGCATCGAGTGACATTATACTGAGTGCACTATCCGAAAATTACCTCGAGCAATTAAACAGAGAACCGACTCGTGGAGATAACATATTGGACCTACTGATAACAAACAGACCCGAACTTTTCGACTCTGTATGTGCAGAACAGGGAATCAGTGATCATAAGGACGTTGCAGCATTCCTGAATATGGAAGTTAATAGGAATATAAAAAAACGGAGGAAGGTTTATCTGTTTAGCAAGAGTAATAGAAGGCAGATTTCAGACTACCTAACAGATCAAAACGAAAGTTTCTGTTCCGACACTGACAATGTTGAGTGTTTATGGAAAAAGTTCAAGGCAATCGTAAAATGCGTTTTAGACAGGTACGTGCCGAGTAAAACTGTGAGGGACGGGAAAAACCCACCGTGGTACAACAACAAAGTTAGGAAACTACTGCGAAAGCAAAGAGAGCTTCACTCCAAGTTTAAACGCAGCCAAAACCTCTCAGACAAAAAGAAGCTAAACGATGTCAAAGTTAGCGTAAGGAGGGCTATGCCTGAAGCGTTCAGTGAATTCGAAAGTAAAATTCTGTGTACCGACTTGACAGAATATCCTAGGAAGTTCTGGTCTTACGTTAAATCAGTAAGTGGCTCGAAACAGCATATCCAGACACTCCGGGATGATGATGGCATTGAAACAGAGGATGACACGCGTAAAGCTGAAATACTAAACACCTTTTTCCAAAGCTGTTTCACAGAGGAAGACCGCACTGCAGTTCCTTCTCTAAATCCTCGCACAAACGAAAAATGGCTGACATCGAAATAAGTGTCCAAGGAATAGAAAAGTAACTGGAATCACTCAACAGAGGAAAGTCCACTGGACCTGACGGGATACCAATTCGATTCTACACAGAGTACGCGAAAGAACTTGCCCCCCTTCTAACAGCCGTGTACCGCAAGTCTCTAGAGGAACGGAAGGTTCCAAATGATTGGAAAAGATCACAGGTAGTCCCAGTCTTCAAGAAGGGTCGTCGAGCAGATGCGCAAAACTATAGACCTATATCTCTGACGTCGATCTGTTGTAGAATTTTAGAACATGTTTTTTGCTCGAGTATCATGTCGTTTTTGGAAACCCAGAATCTACTATGTAGGAATCAACATGGATTCCGGAAACAGCGATTGTGTGAGACCCAACTCGCTTTATTTGTTCATGAGACCCAGAAAATATTAGATACAGGCTTCCAGGTAGATGCTATTTTTCTTGGCTTCCGGAAGGCGTTCGATACAGTTCCACACTGTCGCCTGATAAACAAAGTAAGAGCCTACGGAATATCAGACCAGCTGTGTGGCTGGATTGAAGAGTTTTTAGCAAACAGAACACAGCATGTTGATCTCAATGGAGAGACGTCTACAGACGTTAAAGTAACCTCTGGCGTGCCACAGGGGAGTGTTATGGGACCATGACTTTTCACAATATATACACTCCTGGAAATGGAAAAAAGAACACATTGACACCGGTGTGTCAGACCCACCATACTTGCTCCGGACACTGCGAGATGGCTGTACAAGCAATGATCACACGCACGGCACAGCGGACACACCAGGAATCGCGGTTTTGGCCGTCGAATGGCGCTAGCTGCGCGGCATTTGTGCACCGCCGCCGTCAGTGTCAGCCAGTTTGCCGTGGCATACGGAGCTCCATCGCAGTCTTTAACACTGGTAGCATGCCGCGACAGCGTGGACGTGAACCGTATGTGCAGTTGACGGACTTTGAGCGAGGGCGTATAGTGGGCATGCAGGAGGCCGGGTGGACGTACCGCCGAATTGCTCAACACGTGGGGCGTGAGGTCTCCACAGTACATCGATGTTGTCGCCAGTGGTCGGCGGAAGGTGCACGTGCCCGTCGACCTGGGACCGGACCGCAGCGACGCACGGATGCACGCCAAGACCGTAGGATCCTACGCAGTGCCGTAGGGGACCGCACCGCCACTTCCCAGCAAATTAGGGACACTGTTGCTCCTGGGGTATCGGCGAGGACCATTCGCAACCGTCTCCATGAAACTGGGCTATGGTCCCGCACACCGTTAGGCCGTCTTCCGCTCACGCCCCAACATCGTGCAGCCCGCCTCCAGTGGTGTCGCGACAGGCGTGGATGGAGGGACGAATGGAGACGTGTCGTCTTCAGCGATGAGAGTCGCTTCTGCCTTGGTGCCAATGATGGTCGTATGCGTGTTTGGCGCCGTGCAGGTGAGCGCCACAATCAGGACTGCATACGACCGAGGCACACAGGGCCAACACCCGGCCTCATGGTGTGGGGAGCGATCTCCTACACTGGCCGTACACACTGGTGATCGTCGAGGGGACACTGAATAGTGCACGGTACATCCAAACCGTCATCGAACCCATCGTTCTACCATTCCTAGACAGGCAAGGGAACTTGCTGTTCCAACAGGACAATGCACGTCCGCATGTATCCCGTGCCACCCAACGTGCTCTAGAAGGTGTAAGTCAACTACCCTGGCCAGCAAGATCTCTGGATCTGTCCCCCATTGAGCATGTTTGGGACTGGATGAAGCGTCGTCTCACGGGGTCTGCACGTCCAGCACGAACGCTGGTCCAACTGAGGCGCCAGGTGGAAATGGCATGGCAAGCCGTTCCACAGGACTACATCCAGCATCTCTACGATCGTCTCCATGGGAGAATAGCAGCCTGCGTTGCTGCGAAAGGTGGATATACACTGTACTAGTGCCGACATTGTGCATGCTCTGTTGCCTGTGTCTATGTGCCTGTGGTTCTGTCAGTGTGATGATGTGATGTATCTGACCCCAGGAATGTGTCAATAAAGTTTCCCCTTCCTGGGACAATGAATTCACGGTGTTCTTATTTCAATTTCCAGGAGTGTATAAATGACCTAGTAGATAGTGTCGGAAGTTCCATGCGGCTTTTCGCGGATAATGCTGTAGTATACAGAGAAGTTGCAGCATTAGAAAATTGTAGCGAAATGCAGGAAGATCTGCAGCGGATAGGCACTTGGTGCAGGGAGTGGCAACTGACGCTTAACACAGACAAATGTAATGTATTGCGAATACATAGAAAGAAGGATCCTTTATTGTATGATTATATGATAGCGGAACAAACACTGGTAGCAGTTACTTCTGTAAAATATCTAGGAGTATGCGTGCGGAACGATTTGAAGTGGAATGATCATATAAAATTAATTGTTGGTAAGGCGGGTACCAGGTTGAGATTCATTGGGAGAGTCCTCAGAAAATGTAGTCCATCAACAAAGGAGGTGGCTTACAAAACACTCGTTCGACCTATATTTGAGTATTGGTCATCAGTGTGGGATCCGTACCAGATCGGGTTGACGCAGGAAATAGAGAAGATCCAAAGAAGAGCGGCGCGTTTCGTCACAGGGTTATTTGGTAACCGTGATAGCGATACGGAGATGTTTAGCAAACTCAAGTGGCAGACTCTGCAAGAGAGGCGCTCTGCATCGCGGTGTAGCTTGCTCGTCAGGTTTCGAGAGGGTGCGTTTCTGGATGAGGTATGGAATATATTGCTTCCCCCTACTTATACCTCCCGAGGAGACCACGAATGTAAAATTAGAGAGATTCGAGCGCGCACGGAGGCTTTCAGACAGTCGTTCTTCCCGCGAACCATACGCGACTGGAACAGGAAAGGGAGGTAATGACAGTGGCACGTAAAGTGCCCTCGGCCACACACCGTTGCGTGGCGTGCGGAGTAGAAATGTAGTTGTAGATGTAGATGAGCCGTAGCAGGCTACGAGGTGAGCGGTACTCACTGAAGGCGAGAAGCGATGCAGTGGGCCGCGGTGAGCGCCCAGTACTGGTTGAGCACGACGCCTCCGCACGCATGGCGGTACGAGGGCGGCTCTTCCGGCCGCTGCACCTGCACCGACAGCTGCAGACATTGCCACAGGTTACTCTGACATCCGGGCCAACAGCGTGTAACACTCCCCAGGCCGATGTACCACTCTGTAACATGCCCTCTGCGCAATGACAAACCCCAACTGGACCCCTTAGACTGTCTGGTAAGCGGTAGATTTACAGGTGTGCGTGGCAGGTCCTGTTTGTGACTTACCTGCGCGGTGGCAGTGTAGGCAGACTCCGCACTTTCTCGACCTGTAATCTTACCTGCCCTTACCTGCAGTTCAGCTGCTCGTATGTTATTCGCCACCCTGTGGATTCTGGACTTAGCAAATACGTAGAACTAAGGTTTTGAGGAGGAATTCCGGTGCTACTAAACAATGCAACACAGCTCTGATTAGAAGCATAAACAGGGTGGTTCGTTGATAGTGACTGGGCCAAATATCTCACGAAATAAGCATCAAACGATAAAACTACAAAGAACGAAACTCATCTAGCTTGAAGGGGGACACCAGACGGCGCTATGGTTGGCCCGCTACATGGTGCTACCAAAGGTCAAACTGATATCAACTGCGTTTTTTTTTTTAAATAGGAACCCCCATTTTTTATTACATATTCGTGTAGTACGTAGAGAAATATGAATTTCTTGGTTGGACCACTTTTTTCGCTTTGTAATAGATGGCGCTGTAATAGTCACAAACGTGTAAGTACGTGGTATCACGTAACATTCCGCCAGTGCGGACTGTATTTGCTTCGTGATACATTACCCGTGTTAAAATGGACCGTTTACCAATTTCGAAAAAGGTCGATATCGTGTTGATGTATGGCTATTGTGATCAAAATGCCCAACGGGCGTGTGCTATGTATGCTGCTCGGTATCCTGGACGACATCATCCAAGTGTCCGGACCGTTCGCCGGATAGTTACGTTATTTAAGGACACATGTAAAACGTCACCACGACCTGCAACAAATGATGATGCCCAAGCAGGTGTTTTAGCTGCTGTCGCGGCTAATCCGCACATCAGTAGCAGACAAATTGTGCGAGAACCGGGAATCTCAAAAACGTCGGTGTTGAGAATGCTACATCAACATCGATTGCACCCGTACCATATTTCTATGCACCAGGAACTGCATGGCGACGACTTTGCACGTCGTGTACAGTTCTGCCACTGAGCACAAGAGAAGTTATGGGACGATGACAGATTTTTTGGACGCATTCTATTTAGCGACGAAGCGTCATTCACCAACAGCGGTAACGCAAACCGGCATAATATGCACTATTGGCCAACGGAAAATCCACGATGGCTGCGACAAGTGTAACATCAGCGACCTTGGCGGGTTAATGTATGGTGCGGAATGATGGGAGGAAGGATAATTGGCCCCCATTTTATCGATGGCATCTAAATGGTGCAATGAATGCTGATTTCCTGCATAATGTTCTACCGATGTTAGTACAAGATGTTTCACTGCATGACAAAATGGCGATGTACTTCCAACACGATGGATGTCCGGCACATAGCTCGCGTGCGGTTGAAGCGGTATTGAAAAACAAATTCCTGACAGGTGGATTAGTCGTCGAAGCACCATACCATGGCCCGCACGTTCACTGGATCTGACGTCCCCGGATTTCTTTCTGTGGGGAAAGTTGAAGGATATTTGCTATCGTGATCCACCGACGAAGCCTGACAACATGCGTTAGCGCATTGTCAATGCATGTGCGAACATTACGGAAGGCGAACTACTCGCTATTGAGAGGAATATCGTTACACGTATTGCCAAATGGATTGAGTTTGACGGACATCGTTTTGAGCATTTATTGCATTAATGTGGTATTTACACGTAATCACGCTGTAACGCGTTCCCAGAAATGATAAGTTCACAAAGGTACATGTATCACATTGGAACAACCGAAATAAAATGTTCAAACGTAACTACATTCTGTATTTTAATTTAAAAAACCTACTTGTTACCAACTGTTCGTCTAAAACTGTGAGCCATATGTTTGTGACTATTACAGCGCCATCGATCACAGAGCGAAAGAAGTGGTCCAACTAAAACATTCATATTTCTTTACCTACACGAATATGTAATAAAAATGTGGGTTCCTATTTAAAAAAAAAACGCAATTGATGTCCGTTTGACCTATGGCAGCGCGATCTAGCCGGCCAACCATAGCGCCACCTCTTTTCCCCCTTCAAGCTAGACGAGTTTCGTTCTTTGTAGTTTTTTCGTTTGACGCTTATTCCGTGAGATATTTGGCCCGATCACGATGAATGGACCAACCAGTATATTCCAGAGACACGTTCGCCTCAAAATCCGTTGATACAATTTATCACAAACGAGTAGCAAAATCGTAGTTTTCCCTCCAGAATCCAGCCAGATAGCGGTCAGATGGAAATGCCTCTCTAAGTGGGTCTAAGACCACTGTCGGATACCGATTTCCTTTGGTTGTTGTCTCAATCAGGCTAATTCCAGTTGTGATCGTTTTAATATCATTCACTCAGCTGTCACGCGGGTCTTTTAGTGCACAAGGCCAGGATCTTGTATTACCGGATGCCACGGAACTCAGTCTTTACTTACACTTGACACCCCACATAAAAATAAGCATGATCATACCCAATTGGTAATAATGATCATTGGCAGAGAACAAAAACAGTATTGCAACAGCAGGAGCATCACAGCAACTGACTTACCGTGTTCTATGACTGTCGTGCTGTTACATGCACTAAGCTTTGCTCAAGTTACTATTTGCGTCTATACCTGAGTATTGTCACGTATTAAGATAAACATTCATTCAGAGTCAAAATAACTTCACCACCTACGCGAATGTTACTTTGTCACGGTATTATTCAGATTTACCAAAAAAGCAAAGCTTAGTTGGTAACCTTGCGGGAGCGCAAATGCTGGCCATCCGTACCGCTCCCCGGTCTAACCGCTAGTCCTTAACAATGGCGAGCTGTGCGCTCCTCCTCCCCCACTAAAACGCTTGTGACGTCAGCCACCGTGTCTGCCCTTAAAACGGACACATTTTACCTTATACTTTCCCTGTGGCTTTCTGCGCAAATACACTTTTAATTTACACTCTTCTGAAAATTTTACTCTGGCTCTCTGCTCTAATTTAAGTTTTTTTCAAACGAACTACTTTTTTACCCTTTGGCAGCTTCTGTTCGGACCAGTCCTCCTCCTTCATCCCCAAGGAGAGTACGCCTGTGGATGCTGCGTCGTATTTCTAAGCTAACCCTGGCTTTTCTGTGTCCTTCCGCCTTCACGTTTTTGCAAGTCACCGTGCTGGCCTACCGCGCCCGACTCGACTCTTATCGTAACCCTTCGGCAAGCTACGTCCGCTCTGGCCCTCCATCTGTCTGGCATCCCGCTGCATTCTAATCGGAGCTCGCTTAATTAAAAAGGCTACAACTTTAGTTTCATTGCCCATACAAGAACCGGGTTTCTATCTGAAGCCTTAGGTATCACATGAAGTTCTTAAAAGCATTGCTTATCTGAAGCGTGGTCATTCTTGCACAGCACAGTGCCACGTTTCAAGCAGGTCGATCACAACAGCACCCAACAAGCCCAGACCACAGCATCGCCTACTCATTTAATTTCCAACAAACTTTCCGGACTTCACAGCTAGCTCCATCGCTATTGCATTCACCATGTGCTTACGTGAACGGTAGAATAAATTGTTAACAATTCTACAATATTATTTATTCATTTCCTGCGAAAAATGTATAGTGCAAAGTACATTACACTAAATTAATCACACACCTAATAATCATACGAGGGCGTGCTAAAATTTTTTAAAATAAAGCAAATGTTAACATTCTGCATCTTTATTCTTCATATCTACGTATTTATTCCTCAACATAGCCACCCTGGCGACGGATAAATATCTCTCAACGAGAGGCCAGTTTGTTGATACAGTCACTGTAGAACGTTTGGCTTTGTTGACGGACCAACAGCCTCACCTTAGCTTGCACCAGTCCGTCACTATTAAAGTGAAGTGTTCTAAGGTGTTCTTGTAAGTTATGGAATCAGATGGGACTCGGATGGGGCTGAGTCGGATCTGTATAGAGGATGATCGATGGCAGTGAACTTTAAGGTGTAGGATTGTTGCAGATGTCGCAGCGCTCGTGTGTGATCTGGTGTTCTCATGCTGGACGAGAGGGTGGACGAACTCTTCAAATTCGAAACTCAATTACAGCACGCTGTTTTTCAAGCAACGACATAGTTGCGTTACACGCCGCCACGTTACACGCTACAATTTCGAGCCCTCTAGCGGCAGAAGACTGAAAATATTTAGATATGACAAATAAACAATGTAGAATGTTAATAACATTTATTTTATTTAGACCTTTCAGATTGTTCACACAAAAATGCAGAGGAACTACTTTTCAGCAAGCCCTCATAGTTACAATAACAAATTCATATACAGTTGTGGCATTCAACACTATTTGTACGAGTATACGTCCTTTGAATGAACAACATTGATGTGAGCAATCACAGTTCTACTGGTGCTTTGTTCACACAGTTACTACTTATTCTAAATGATCTAGACTATGCGGAAAATTGAAGAAAAGTAACTAAAAGACAGTAAGAGAAAAGAAGACATAGAAAGTAGGAAGAGGTATGAGTTAAGTCACTTTGTAGTCTTGGAATGTACACAGAGTCCACACCCCACGGTCAGTTGCTCACATTCAGTTACTATCCGCTTCTAAGAAAAAATGGCTCAAATGGCTCTGAGCTCTATGGGACTTAACATCTATGGTCATCAGTCCCCTAGAACTTAGAACTACTTAAACCTAACTAACCTAAGGACATCACACAACACCCAGCCATCACGAGGCAGAGAAAATCCCTGACCCCGCCGGGAATCGAACCCGGGAACCCGGGCGTGGGAAGCGAGAACGCTACCGCACGACCATGAGCTGCGGGCCGCTTCTAAGAGGTCCTACAAGTATGGCTCTGCAGCATTTTCTCCACTTACACGACTGTTGTTAGTACTAACTCAGAAAAGTTGTAATACTATATAAAGATAGAATAGAATTTTGCGTTGATGGTGTTATAATAGTAGTTATTTCTATCAGTATTTTATGGATATTGTCAGGAGGACAGATTTTAGAATGGAGTCGTCGAGTTATACAAATCTGGCCACCATTTTCTTCATTTGTAAGTTTACTTGTGTAAGTAGGCTGTTTATGTTTTCTTGTTGGCAACGTTACGTAGCGCTCTATATGAAAATCACTGGCTGTGCTGTGTGAAGTCTGTGGCTAGTTAGCATTGTTGTCTGCCACTGTAGTGTTGGGCAGCGGCAGCTGGATGTGAACAGCGCGTAGCGTTGCGCAGTTGGAGGTGAGCCGCCAGCAGTGGTGACTATTAAGGTAAATACAGTGTTTGTTCTCTATTAATATCTTTCATTTGCTAACTATCCCTATCAGTAGTTAGTGCCTTCCATAGTTTGAATCTTTTATTTAGCTGGCAGTAGTGGCGCTAGCTGTATTGCAGTAGTTCGAGTAACCAAGATTTTTGTGAGGTAAGCGATTTGTGAATCGCATGGGTTAATGTTAGTCAGGGCCATTCTTTCGTAGGGATTTTTTGAAAGTCAGATTGCGTTGCGCCAAAAATATTGTGTGTCAGTTTAAGCACAGTCTCGTAAAATTGTTCAAAGGGGACGTTTCATATGGATCCTGGCAGGGTCGCCATATGAAACGTCCACTTTGAACAATTTTACGAGACTGTGCTTAAACTGACACACAATATTTTTGGCGCAACGCAATCTGACTTTCAAAAAATTCCTACGAAAGAATGGCCCTGACTAACATTAACCTATGCGTTTCACAAATCGCTTCCCTCACAAAAATCTTGGTTACTCGAACTACTGCAATACAGCGAGCGCCACAACTGCCAGCTAAATAAAAGATTCAAACTATGGAAGGCACTAACTACTGATAGGGACAGTTAGCAAATGAAAGATATTAATAGAGAACAAACACTGTATTTACCTTAATAGTCATAATATATATAGCAGTTCATGACAAATTTCAAAACTCCGCCAACTCTCTCCCCACATCCACCACTGCTGGCGGCTCACCTCCAACTGCGCAACGCTACGCGCTGTTCACATCCAGCTGCCGCTGCCCAACACTACAATGGCAGACAACAATGCTAACTAGCCACAGACTTCACACAGCACAGCCAGTGATTTTCGTATAGAGCGCTACGTAACGTTGTCAACAAGAAAACATAAACAGCCTACTTACACTTGTAGCTGCGTAGTGTGTATTTTTATGTCTAATATTATTCTACGTATGTGTAGTTTCGTAACTACTTTGGTATTATGTGTTACCATGTCTTAGTCTGTCTCTGCTTCAACTTCTATTTTTGTACCACTACATGATGCTTCATTTTCTCTATCATCACTGCTTTCGTTTAGTGTTATCGTTATGTTTGGTTAATAAAAGTGGCTCTAAGAACTATGGGACTTAACATCTGACGTCACCAGTCCCCTAGACTTAGAACTACTTGAACCTAACTAACCTAAGGACATCACACACATCCATGCCAGAGGCAAGGTTCGAACCTGCAACCGCAGCAGCAGCAGCGCGGTTCCGGACTGAAGTGCCCAGAACCGCTAGACCACAACGGCCGGCGGAAAGCAGTGAGTTTAAGACTGGCCTTCATGTAGTGGTATCCGTACACTACGAGCAGTTACTTCGTTTAGTCAAAAGTAAGTTAAACGATTCTAGTCATCAAGGTTGACAACACGTCTATCTGGATCGTGTTAATTTATGCTTATGCACTGAACTGAAGAACGTGGAAAAAGATACCGTGTATTGTTTTGTGAGTATTATGATAGTCGCATGGTTATACTCAGACTCGGCGACGGTTACTGTAGTTAATGATTTCAGACTGGCTCTGTGATAGGACTGACTCCCAAAACACATTTACCTTATTTTGGTTTGTATTAATAAATAAGGTCTTAAGTCTTTACTGTAGCATCGTAACAGTATTCCCACGTAAGCCACTGAGAAATTCAGTGTATTTAGATCGCATGTCAGTAGCCACGACCTAAGGAGAAGAAATTCGAGACAGTTTTAGAAGAGACGTGGTAAGCAAGCATTCTGCTGATGACTTAAGATTTATCTCTGTGCTTCATTCAATGTAGCTCACCACATGCTGTCTTTCGCAAACTACAATCTGCGTGGTTAGTGTGTTCGACGTAGTAATATGTCACTGCAGGAACATTTCTTCTCGTTCAGTTACTTGATAAGAGAGGAAACCTACAGTATGAAGAACCAAAATTCAGGGGAAAATAGAAACGAAATCAAGGATCACAGACGCCCTACCCCTTATGAGCGGATGGAAGAAATAGCTTAGATCTGGTGACAAGAATAGATCGCACTTCTAGCAATGAATATGAATTAGGGTTAACAAAGTAAAGACAAGAAGAATACGTGAAAGTGAAATGACGGAGAGTTTAACTTCAAAATTATCAACAACGCGTTGTTGGAAGAAGTAAAAAAGTTCTCTTGTCTATGAAATAACAGTACACAGGATGCCCGAAAGAAGGAAGATATCAGTGTTGAAGAAGGCTTTCCCCAGTAACAAAAACATCTTATGGACGAGATACTGATTTGTAAATGAAGAAGAAGCTACTGAAAGTGTTCATCTGGAGCACAGCACTCCATTGAAGTGAAACGTCGGCCTTCGGAAATCTGTGGAAGGAAAAAACTGGTAGAACACGTATGTAATACTATTAAAACTTTGGAAAATAAAGTGAACAGATTAAATGCGAAATGAAGGATGAAAAGTTCGTCCTCATCCGTCGTCTCGAAACTTCTGTAGTGTCTGGTGAAGGTCCTCGCGACCGCGACCGGAGTATGAACCCTTAGCCCCTTTGTTGCGGGAGACAAATCACGAATCAAGTTGCTCCATTAAGTTCCGCCGTAACGTTTGTTAGCAGATCTGGATAATTCCTATGCACTGCTACACAAATGCTATCAAGCTAAGTCAGGGTCGCCAGCCTAGCTTTGAACCACGATACAGGGTTAAAATAGTCACTTCCTCTAGAGCATTAATCAGTGGCCTGTAGCAATCCCTTTGTTCTCAAGAGATTTCCAAATCCGATCACTAAAATGGACAGCTAACACAGCAATCAATGTAAACGCCGCCACCAACCGGTTTCTAGCAGTTCCTCTGTAAACAACGTAGGATCATAGTCGTCTAATGTTAAAGATGATGTAGACATACGGAAGAACTCCACAGTTCAAATGTCCATTTAAGCAAAGCGCAGTTCCCTGTTTCCTAATAATCTTAGACAAGTCTGCTTCGCTCGCCAAACAGCACTTCCACGCTCGGTTAGGCGGCATTTTCTACACAGTCCGGGTGCACTCGGTAAACATCAAAACCATCTCGGAAACAGGCAACTGACTAAAACGTTTCAAACATCTGCACCCGGGAACACACTTCCGAGCACTTTCTGAACTGAAACTTCCTGGCAGATTAAAACTGTATGCAAGACCGAGACTCGAACTCTGGACTTTCGCGGGCAATTGTCTACCAACTAAGCTACTAAATCACGACTCACGATTCGCCCTTACAGCTTTACTACGGCCAGTACCTCATCTCCCACCTTGCAAATTTCGCAGAAATTCTGTGAAACGTACAAGACTAGCACTCCTGGAAGAAATGATATATTGAGCCATGGCTTGGCCACAGCCTGGAGAATATTTCGAGATTGAAATTTTAATTCTGCAGCGGAGGAATATGCACTGTTATGAAACTTCCTGGAATATTAAAACTGTCTGGAAATATCCTCTAGGCTGTGGCTTTCCAGGAAAGCTAGTCTTGCAAGTTTTGCAGGTGAGCTTCTGTGAAGTTTGGAACGTGGGAGATGAGGTGCTGGCGGAAATAAAGCTATGAGGCCGTGTCCTGGGGCCTGCTTGGGTAGCTCAGTCAATAGAGCACTTGCCTGCGAAAGGCAAATATCCCGAGTTCGAGTCTCGGTGCGTCACACAGTTTTAATTTGCCAAGAAGTTTCGTAACAGCGCACACTTCGCTGCAGAGTGAAAATTTCATGCTAGACTTTCTTGACTTTCTACTGCTAGAGAAGTACCTTACTAATCCCCGACCACAGACTTCCGAAATACACACCTGCACACCACCTCCGCCCCAGACGGCCCAACTCGCCTCTTGCACCCTACTATGGCGGCCGCCCGACACCCTCGATTTCGCGATCTGCTGACGGGTCTACGATACTTGCTTCGCAGGTAGATTTTCGACCAGTCAGGCTCCAGAGCAGCAAGCAACCACAGGGATTGGTCATTTCCTGTTAAAGTTCATAATACCACTATGAAGTGCTGCTGCCTGCCTGCCGACGGTTTTAAAGGGCGCTAGAAAATCTTTGCCACTGTGTGGGAAACACTCGCCTTTATAAACCGCCAGGTTGGGCCAGGCCACCACCCTCTTAGCTGGATTAGCGAAACCCAGCCCTTTGTCTTCAGGCTCGAGGATTGTCGCAGTCCCACGGGCACGAAAACTGGCGCCGCAGTTCACAAGAGCACCAGAACTAGCCGGCGGGCGCGGTGTGTAGATGATATGTTACAAGTCATAGTGAAAATGATGGGTAAGGAAAGAAGTTAATGAAAAGTCTGCATAAGAAGATAGGATGAGATATTGGGACGTATGCTGCGGTATCTGGAAATAGTAAACTTGGCGTTGAAAAGAGCATTTTTGTTATGGTCTTCAATCCGAAGACTCGTCTGATGCAGCTCTCCATGCTACTCTATCCCTTCCAAGCTTCATCATCTCCGAATAACTGCAGCAAATTACACCCTTCTGAATGTGCTTACTGTGGTCATCGTTTGGTCCCCCTCTACGATTTTTATTCCCGGTCCCCGACACGAATCCACCCGGCGGATTTGTGTCGAGGTCCGGTGAACCGGCCAGTCTGTGGATGGTTTTTAGGCGGTTTTCCATCTGCTTCGGCGAATGCGGGCTGGTTTCCCTTATTCCGCCTCAGTTACACTATGTCGGCGATTGCTGCGCAAACAAGTTCTCCACGTACGCGTACACCACCATTACTCTACCACGCAAACTTAGGGGTTACACTCGTCTGGTATGAGACGTTCCCTGGGGGGTTTATCGGGGGCCGAACCGCACAATATCCATGGGTTCGGTGTGGGGCGGCGGAGGGGTGAAGTGGACTGCGGTAGTTGTCGTGGGGTTGTGGACCACTGCGGCTGCGGCGGGGACGGAGCCTCTCCGTCGTTTCTAGGTCCCCGGTTAACATACTATACCATACCATCAGTTATTTTGCTGCCCTAATAGCAAAACTCATCTATTGCTTTAGGCGTACTAGAGGGGAAATATAATAGAGGCAGTCCAAGATTAGAAAGAACAAAACAGATTCATGTACATTTTGGGTATAGCAGTTTTGTAGATAAGGAAAGATCGGCACAAGTGAGGGAAAGACGGAAGATAGTATTTAAGTAGGAGAAATACTGACTTCTCTATGAACTACCTCCCTGACAAAAAAAGTAAAGCATCCAGAGGACATGGTCAGAGGTCAGTGTAAATTTGTACACATATAGACCACCAGCGAGCATGTAAATAATGACACTTGCAGTTCTCTTTGTCAGGTAGAACAGCCACAAGAGTATATTATCATTGTTGTGCTTGTGTTGCTTCCAGCCCTGGTAGAATATATAAGGAGGGCGAACAGTGTCAGATATTGAGTGATCACTGTGAAGGACACGTAGATGCCGTGTACTCGTGTGAGACAGCGTGATCAGCTCCCAACATACGAGATTTGAAAAGGGCTGGCTTTCTGGTTGGCTGGTCAAATAGTACGTTATTTAGATCTGTGGGGCGTTCGAATGCGACAATGGCCCAATGCATGGGAACGTATGGGTGGACATACTCATCGTCAAGGTTACGGTAGACCCTCTGGCCACCACTATTGGCGATTGCCGTACTTTGCATCAAGCATTTCTTAACCCCTTCACATCTGTGCCTGTCACCTGACAACAAAACGTTCTGTTTCATCCTGCACCATTGGCTGGAGACTAACAGCAGACAGATTAGAGAATTACTGTCTCAAGCATAGGTTGCAGTTAAAACCCCAACTAAAATAGCTGAATTTGTAAGGTGATATTTTCGGTTTTCATATTCTATGACTGAGGACAACTGTGTAAGTTGAAATGACATGTTTAATGTCTCAATATTAGCATAGAAATACACGCTTTTACACAGTTTATCATGTGACAATGTTAAAACAGTTGTCAGGCTAACGCATCTCCTCAACATCAAAAAGTGAAATAATCCTAGACACAACAATATTAAATATTAACTCTCAGAAAGTTAAATTATACTAAACACGGCAATATTAAAGTTTAGCTAGATGTTTCTTTACAAAATTATTCTTATGATTTCGTTATGGTGTTGGTCAGTACTACGATAAATCAGCCAATTTCGGTTCATAGTTCAGTACTATTTTTAGGATGACAGTCTAGTCTACGGTGGATGGATAGTTATGTGACAAATTAAGCAAAAGATTACTCAAGGTCGCTCGAGTTTACAGTGGACGCAAGCTGGTGAACCAACATGTTTACACCTCTTTACGCGGTATTTACCTTAAGCTGCGATGAGCTGTCATCTGCTAGGGTGCTCTCTCTCTCTGAAATTTCTATAAAAACTTATTAAAAACCTTTGCTGAATTTTCCAGCAGAAACTCTCCCTGCATTTCTCATTATGAGAGAAAACCTGTACTCAACCCTAGTCCTAGAATATGGCTATATACATATGCATGGCAGGAGCAGCTTGCATATTATATGCCCTCTCAGTTCTGGAAAGAACAATTGACTAATTGGCTGGTTCGTTTCTCCACAGTTGGAGCTAAATGTTGCTACAGCTAATTTCTAGTTGGATGTCAGCCGCTGTGAACGCAGTGTTCACACAAATTACTCCTCTGCCTCGTACAGAGCGTTATGTGCTCCGTTCTGCACTACACGCCAGTTCAGAGAAGAGTCCCCACAAAATGTCCGTCTTGTCTTTCTCATAACCGAACTGTCTCCACACCTGGGTTCTTTCTTTCTTCACGTCACAGCTTTTTTCGACCAATAGGAGCGTTCCTCTTATTTTGTGGAAACTCTCTCTACCAATCTCAAGGGACCTATTATTAAACTGCATCAAAACTTTGGCTCTTTAATCATTCCTTGTACGTTTACACTAATAGGACGTTTTGTATCCGCGCCAGACGTCAAAATGCTAATGGCTCAAATGGCTCTGAGCACTATGGGACTTAACATCTGACGTCAAAATGCGTACGTTGTCTCTCACGTGTGTACTACTCGCTGGACACGTGATCGAAAATGCGTTACTGGTCATGTTAGTATCCATTTGGAATTCTAAAATGCAGTTTTTAAAAGCTTGCTTTCCTGTCCTCCCTCAGAAGGTCCATTAACTCGCTCTCCCCTTCTGAGTCTCCTGGTCGGTGGTTGACCTGGCTTGGGATGCCCCTTTAAGTGATTTCCGTTGTATCTCCTGTAGTGCGGCCTCGCGTCTGCATTCGCCCCTCTGAATTCCAAAGTAAACGCCTCTCGCTGCTTGTTGAACCTTCTGCTCATAGACATGCATTATATAGGAACGGTGTTTTAATTACCGTCGATTAAGTGTCATCCATTTTTGCATTACATACTGATAGGCAAACTTGCTCATAACCGCCGAATTAAGTTAGGTGTCATATTCACCTTCCCGTTGCGATGTATAAAGCTCTCATGTAAGGTGCGAAGCTGACCATTTATTCTGCCACCTTTCAATTTGACCAGGAAGCAATGACTGCTGATGAATCGCGTCGTGTTGGGTACTGATCATTGTCTGAGAGTATTGCAGCGACCTGGGGAGATTATCCTTGCTTCCAGCGTTTTGAAGAGGCCCAGCAGTGTCGCTCCTGATGTCACGGTGTGGAGAGCCATCGGGTATAAATTCAGATCACAGCTGGAAGCGATTGAGGGAACTCTGCCGGCACGACAGTATGTCACGGACAATCTGCATAGTGCCGTTTTTCAGTAGGATAATGCTTGTCCGCACATGGCACGTATACATGCTGTTGAAGTACTCGAGTAGTAAGCAAGATTCCCAGGTGTGTCCCTGATAGAACATGTGTGGGACCTATTCGGATGGCAACTCTGTCCCCAGGGTCAGTATCCAGGGTATAAAAGACAAGTTACAACAGTTGTGGGCCAGCTTGCCTCAGAAGACGATACAAACGGCATTATGACACTTTTTCCAACCGAATTATTGCGTGTCTTGGCCATCTGCGGTGCAAGGTCATACTGATTAGTGGACTCACAGTGCGAAGTTCTCTGTAAATTTGACACGATTTTTAATCATACACTATTCCAAACCGCTAAATGTTATTTCATTTCATCCTCGTTTCCTGAGCTAATATACAGAGGTGTCCAAAAGTAAAGAAACAAATCGCTGCTTCCCCGTTCTGTGTGTAGTTCACGACATAATCGTACAAACTATCAACAGATGTTCGTACGATCGTATTTTAATCAGAAGATGGCATTCCGATCAACGGACAACCACGCCAACAATGATCTCAGGACACCTATCAAACGAGGCAGTGTATGTCGGATAGTTCCACAGCCACAATCGCTGTGCATACAGTCACAGTGCAGTATGGCACAGAGAAGATGCGTACCAGATTCTCTTCGATGGAGTACCATATCAAAAATGGATGCAGGACAGTCGCAAACTGATGGGCCATGATGGCTTAAAGTGAACCGTTCCGTTGTTTCTTGGATGTGGCGACAGTTTATAGAGACCAAAATTGTATCTCAAAGACCAGGGAAAGGCGGACCACATGTGGCGTCGGAAAGAGAGGACCGTTATTTGGCTGTAAAGGCACGACGGTGCCGCCTTAATACTGCACGGTAACTGGCGTCTGACCTCGCAGCATCCACTGGATGTGTTCTATCGAGGCAAACGGTGTACAGAAGGCTTCGGCAGAATGGCCTTTACTGTCGGAGACTTTCTGAATGTGTACCTATGACGCGTCTTAACAGAAAGGAACGTCTAGAAAGAAGTCGTCAACATGCCACCTGGAGAGGGTCGATGTTCTTTCCACAGATGAGCCCCTATTTGCTCTGGGAGTGATTCTCGACGGATTCTCATCTGAAGGTAACATGGAACACTGTTTCGGGATCCAAACATTATGGAAAGAGACTGATATAGAGGAGGATCACTAATAGTGCGGGCAGTGATTATATTGACTACTGGAACACCTCTTTAGGAATATGTACGGGTGTATCAACAAGGTTTAACTGCTGTCAGGTATCGTGACATCATCTTGGAACCCCACGTGTGGTTGATGCGAGGTGCTGTGGGTCCAGACGTCATATTACGGACAATAATGTTCGACCTCATAGAGCACGGGTGGTTGACGTTTTCTTGGAAACGGAAGATGTTACACATATGGCGTGGCCTACTCGCTCTCCCGATTTGAATCCGGTAGAGCATGTCTGGGATGCACTAGGGACACAAATTACGTCACGTCACCATCCATCAATCGCTCTCCAACACTTGCGAGCAGCTCTGCAGGAAGAATGGGTACTACTGCCTGAATATGAAATTGATATCATTCACAGCATGTCCCATCATCGTCAGGTCTGTGTGCTGCCAGAGGTGGTGAAACCCCATACTGAGCACATTAACTAGTCGTCGAAATGAGGGTATAAATCCGTTAAGATAGAAAAAATGAACAACATTTTTGGCTATAGTTTTGCACGTTGTATTTGTTTACGTTCTGTATTCATTGTATTGTTTAGACTTTACTATCAACTGTTTATACTGTTATATATATATATACAGGGTGAGTCAGCTAACGTTACCGCTGGATATATTTCGTAAACCATATCAAATACTGACGAACCGATTCCACAGACCGAACGTGAGGAGAGGGGCTAGTGTAATTGTTTAATACAAACCATACAAAAATGCACGGAAGTATGTTTTTTAACACAAACCTACTTTTTTATAATGTAACCACGTTAGTTTTGTTAGCACATCTGAACACATAAACAAATACGTAATCAGTGCCGTTTGTTGCATTGTAAAATGTTAATTACATCCGGAGATATTGTAACCTAAAGTTGACGCTTGAAACCTCCGACATTCAGTTGCGTGTTGTAACAAACACGGGCCACGGTCGGCGAGCAGCATCTGCAGGGACATGTTTACGATGACGACTGTGTTTACGAGTGGGGCTGTAGTGCACAGTTGTGGTTTGGTCTAGCTGTCGCAGTGTCCGCATGTAGCGCATGCTGCTATTGTTATTCTGCATTCGTCTCCGCACGCAGACCAACTGTAGTACACCGTGTTACCAGACGTATGTGATATTGTAGTGTTGTAGGAACTGTGACCATGGTGTATTCGAAATCTGAAAAGGCGGAGATGATACTCATCTATGGCGAGTGTCGACGAAATGCAGCTGAAGCCTGCAAGGTGTATGCAGAACGGTACCCGGACAGAGAGCATCCAACGGGCCGCACATTGCAAAACATCTACCGCCAACTGTATGCAACAGGTATGGTCGCAGCACGCAAACGGGTCCGTAACAGGCCCGTCACAGGAGAAGCGGGTGCAGTTGGTGTGTTAGCTGCTGTTGCCATGAACCAACACATGAGTACACGGGACACTGCGAGAGCCGGTGGACTGAGTCAAAGTAGTGTCATGCGCATACTGCATCGTCACCGCTTTCACCCGTTTCATGTGTCGCTACATCAGCAATTACGTGGTGATGACTTTAATCATCGAGTGCAATTCTGTCAATGGGCATTAACAGAGAATGCATTGCGGTTCTACCTGTTTACCGATGAAGCGGGTTTCACAAACCACGGGGCAGTGAATCTACGGAATATGCATTACTGGTCCGTGGACAATCGCTGGCTCAGACAGGTAGAGCGACAGCGACCGTGGACTGTAAATATATGGTGCCGAATCATTGGCGACCACCTCATTGGTCCTCACTTCATTGCAGGGGCCCAAACAGGTGCAACATACATCGCGTTTCTACAGAATGATCTGCCAACGTTGCTCGAAAATGTCCCACTGGAAACGCGTCGACGTATGTGGTATCAGCATGATGGTGCACCTGCACATTCCGCAATTAACACTAGGCTGACAGGATTTTTGACGGGCGTTTCATAGGACGTGGAGGACGCATAAATTGGCCAGCCCGTTCTCCTGATCTTACACCTCTGGACTTCTTTCTGTGGGGTACGTTAAAGGAGAATGTGTACCGTGATGTGCCTACAACCCCAGAGGATATGAAACAACGTATTGTGGCATCCTGTGGCGGCATTACACCAGATGTACTGCGGCGTGTACGACATTCATTACGCCAGAGATTGCAATTGTGTGCAGCAAATGATGGCCACCACATTGAACATCTATTGGCCTGACATGTCAGAACACACTCTATTCCACTCCGTAATTGAAAACGGAAACCACGTGTGTACGTGTACCTCACCCCTCATGGTAATGTACATATGCGTCAGTGAAAAAGACCAATAAAAAGGTGTTAGCATGTGGACGTAATGTGCTGTTCCAGTCTCTTCTGTACCTAAGGTCCATCACCGTTCCGTTTGGATCCCTACGTAATTCGGTGCTCTCCGATACACACGATCGAACAGCGGAGGAGTGGTACTCAAGCGTCAACTTTAGGTTACAATATCTCCGGATGTAATTAACATTTTACAATGCAACAAACGGCACTGATTACGTATTTGTTTATATGTTCAGATGTGCAAACAAAACTAACGGGGTTCCATTTTAAAAAAACGTAGGTTTGTGTTAAAAAACGTACTTCCGTGCATTTTTTTATGGTTTGTATTAACCAATTACACTAGCCCCTCTCCTCACTTTCTGTCTGTGGAATCGGTTCGTCAGTATTTGATGTGGTTTACGAAATATATCCAGCGGTAATGTTAGGTGACTCACCCTGTATATACACTCCTGGAAATGGAAAAAAGAACACATTGACACCGGTGTGTCAGACCCACCATACTTGCTCCGGACACTGCAAGAGGGCTGTACAAGCAATGATCACACGAACGGCACAGCGGACACACCAGGAACAGCGGTGTTGGCCGTCGAATGGCGCTAGCTGCGCAGCATTTGTGCACCGCCGCCGTCAGTGTCAGCCAGTTTGCCGTGGCATACGGAGCTCCATCGCAGTCTTTAACACTGGTAGCATGCCGCGACAGCGTGGACGTGAACCGTATGTGCAGTTGACGGACTTTGAGCGAGGGCATATAGTGGGCATGCGGGAGGCCGGGTGGACGTACCGCCGAATTGCTCAACACATGGGGCGTGAGGTCTTCACAGTACATCGATGGTGTCGCCAGTGGTCGGCGGAAGGTGCACGTGCCCGTCGACCTGGGACCAGACCGCAGCGACGCACGGATGCACGCCAAGACCGTAGGATCCTAAGCAGTGCCGTAGGGGACCGCACCGCCACTTCCCAGCAAATTAGGGACACTGTTGCTCCTGGGGTATCGGCGAGGACCATTCGCAACCGTCTCCATGAAGATGGGCTACGGTCCCGCACACCGTTAGGCCGTCTTCCGCTCACGCCACAACATCGTGCAGCCCGCCTCCAGTGGTGTCGCGACAGGCGTGAATGGAGGGACGAATGGAGACGTGTCGTCTTCAGCGATGAGAGTCGCTTCTGCCTTGGTGCCAATGATGGTCGTATGCGTGTTTGGCGCCGTGCAGGTGAGCGCCACAATCAGGACTGCATACGACCGAGGCACACAGGGCCAACACCCGGCATCATGGTGTGGGGAGCGATCTCCAACACTGGCCGTACACCACTGGTGATCGTCGAGGGGACACTGAATAGTGCACGGTACATCCAAACCGTCATCGAACCCATCGTTCTACCATTCCTAGACCGGCAAGGGAACTTGCTGTTCCAACAGGACAATGCACGTCCGCATGTATCCCGTGCCACCCAACGTGCTCTAGAAGGTGTAAGTCAACTACCCTGGCCAGCAAGATCTCCGGATCTGTCCCCCATTGAGCATGTTAGGGACTGGATGAAGCGTCGTCTCACGCGGTCTGCACGTCCATCACGAACGCTGGTCCAGCTGAGGCGCCAGGTGGAAATGGCACGGCAAGCCGTTCCACAGGACTACATCCAGCATCTCTACGATCGTCTCCATGGGAGAATAGCAGCCTGCATTGCTGCGAAAGGTGGATATACACTGTACTAGTGCCGACATTGTGCATGCTCTGTTGCCTGTGTCTATGTGCCTGTGGTTCTGTCAGTGTGATCATGTGATGTATCTGACCCCAGGAATGTGTCAATAAAGTTTCCCCTTCCTGGGACAATGAATTCACGGTGTTCTTATTTCAATTTCCAGGAGTGTATATATATATATATATATATATATATATCACTGGTCGTGCGGTAGCGTTCTCGCTTCCCACGCCCGGGTTCCCGGGTTGGATTCCCGGCGGGGTCAGTGATTTTCTCTGCCTCGTGATGTCCTTAGGTTAGTTAGGTTTAAGTAGTTCTAAGTTCTAGGGGACTGATGACCATAGATGTTAAGTCCCATAGTGCTCAGAGCCATTATCACTGATAGATCACGTCACAGGGAAAAACGCTTCTCAGCGATATTAGGCTTCCTTGGACAATGAGCACTCACCGAACTAGCAGGGTCTACTAACCTGATGTGTTGCATTTGAATTCTACATACCCCAATAATTTGATAGAATGATTTTCAACAGGAAAACCTGAAGAATGCTTGTCTTTAAGCGGAGAAAGATATTTCAGAAGCGAATCGGGAACTGTGATTGGAACGGTCTATCCCGTTTTGAAGACATTGCAGATTACATACATCCCATGGGCAGGGCATCTGAATCATCCTGTATATAGATCTATGCGGAAGAATGTTTATTTTTTGCTCCCAGAGGTTTTTCCTGGATATTAGGGCGAGGTCCTTTCTCTTTTCCTGTGATCAGCCAATTGCACTGGAGACAAAGCAACAGAAGATATCGTTAATATTATTTTCAAAGAGTTTTTAAGTGATTGAAAACGAGCTCGGTTCAAGTTTTGAGGAAATACACTATATTCAGTTCTGGTGAGCAAATGATATCGTACCAACAACTAATGTAGTGCATGAACAGGAATCACTAAACCGGATAGAATGCTCCAAATGTTTGGGTGTATATACTGATGAAAACTGAACTGGAAGAATCATATTTTTGAGCTTGTCAAATAATTATGTTCAGATACATTTCCTCTTTATATAATTGCTGGCTATAATTCTAGCCCGACCTATATTGCATATTTCCATGAATAATGTATTATGTAATAATTTTCTAGGGTAATTTATCACTTAGGAAAACAGTACTGATTGTGCAGAAGGGAGCAGTAACATCATATGTAATGTTCACCCACAGTGGTTTTCTAGGAGTAAGGCATTTTAACTGCACCACCACAGTACATGTTTTCGCTAGTGAAATTCGTCATAAAATAATCCATCACAATTTGAGGTGACTGTGGATGTACACACCTAAAACAGTAGTGGAAAAATGACTTTTATTATCCATTATTAAAGTTGTCAGTGGCTAAGAAAAGAGTTCAATATGTAGCAACAAAATCCTTTATCATTTGCAAAATAACCTAAAGTGCCTGACAGGTAGCAAATCATATTTTAAATACACCCTAAAATATTGTCTCCTATACAGCTCCTTTTATTTCATGGACGAATCTTTATTTAAAAACTTGTAGCTTGTAAGAAACTAGCTTTTAAGTGTAGATATATGAGTAGAATTAACAAATAATACTAATTATGTATACATATCTTGTAAATTGACTCATTCCACATCATTTAGATAAAGGAATCGTTTAAGTGATCTATGGAATGCGTAAATAAGTAACTACCTAAACTTATTTTCTCTATACATTCGTTTCTCTTTGTGGCACTATATTCTGCTGCAGCACACAGTGAGTGCATGTCTACAGTGCCCTGTAACGAGTAAATCTGTACTTTCAACAGCCAGTCGTGAACTATAAAACATGTTAAGCTCTCCTGAAGGCACGTTGCATAGGGCTGTGTATTTTCTCTAAGGTAACGCCACCACTGACCATACAGGTAACAGTTTTCACTGAAACTTAACCTATTCATAAACACGTACTTCATATAGCTCGTTTCTTCAAATTACGAGGTTACAGCTATGTTTTTCTGTTTCGTAGTATGGAGTGATCAAATGATAAACTAGTGATCTTAATCTTTGATTCTGGTTAAGAGTAGGCAAAAATGGAACTTGAATGTATTAACTGCTAATCTCTGTAGTTTTTTTCACAGTATCCACTGGTACTGATGTCGTGTCCCATCAGTGCAGTAGCCACACTGTGGTTAGTTAAAGTTCGAGGATTTTATGCCCTGAAATCATTTAAACGTTTTCTTTACACTGACGCCAACGGAATCAAGCAGCACAGAAGGGTCTTAAGGGAACGAAACCAAGTTGAGTAGAACCTCATATAATTCTTAATCTATTGGCTGATGTACATGAAAATGACCTGTGGGGCTTGAAGTAAAAAATTTAATTTAAATCTTGGGATTTATTACAGTTGCCTGTATGTGAATGAAGTATAACTGCCTAACAAACAATGTTCTTACAAGCAACTGACCCTTATGAAATGCAGACTTGACAAAGTGATCAGCATAGTGATGTCACTATGGGAACAAGTGAAAGGCTCTTATCACCTTGTGCGTGATCCAACGTGCTGCAACAGAGATAATCACTGCTGAGGGCAAGGTATAAGAGATACATTTGTTATTACTCATTTGCAGAAATCCATGATGCTGATGAAGTTAAAACTACATTAACTAATTTGCAATGGACAGTAGCAGGGCGAGAGAAAAACTGATGCTAACTACAATCATTGAAACAAGATAACGAGCACACTACTCAATCTAAAACAGGGTGGTGTAAAGAATGTAGCTATCTACACATGTGGGAAAGACTTCAGTAATTTGGAAAGAGCTTGATACAAAGAATTGTTAGTACTGACAAGCTCTTTTCGCGACATAACTAACGGTACTCCAGCAAGCTGTTGAATTGCGTCTCGTGGTACAGCTCTACAGCGTGCCCCACCGGCCAACAGGATCTCCAACACATCCAGCCTGTTCCACGCCCAGCCTTCAACTGCCCGTTCGCCCCTCTACACCCGTGAGAGGACCCACTTTCTGGGCGCACCTTTTGGCCGATCACAGCTCTAGCTTTCGGTCGCAACACAAGCCCATTCGGCTCGCGTCCAAAGCGCGTCTTATGGATCCTTGTCCACCCATTTAAATGGACAGACTCTCTCGGAAGATCTCGAAACTTCTACCGTGAACTTCCAGTACGAATAGAAACACACGCTCACGAATTTGCAGGGAATCATCGTTCCACCTACGTGCCCCAAGTCGTATAAGCCAAGACGGGGTTGGTGTCTGCTGCGACCATTTCTCTCCCTGTTCTTCGATTCCTCCCGCTGCTATTGTCCTGTGCTTTCCAATGGTTCAGCCCTCCATTTCTAACTTTGAAGAGGGCAGAAATTTCGCATTAGCCCACGGTCAGCCTAAGAGAATAGATTTGATTGGAGTATTCATGAAACAGGAGCTGCTGATCATAAAGAGAAAGTCAGGATTAAATAAAACACATGTGCCACAGATAACATCCTATAGGTATGGGTACGAGTGGAATAAATGATAAGGTGTCACATGAAAATGATAAAATACCATGTCTAACTGACTGGCTAGACTTAATCGTAGGCGTACTAAAAAGAAATGGACGTTTTTCAAAGTCCATATACCACATGAAAAATTATTTCTGATCGATGGATCCTTGTTTTAATATAATCAGCTTTGGACCCCCTGCTGTGTTCATTAATTTTTTTCCTAATGTTTAGGATTTCTCAGCACATTTCAGTACTACGTATATGTTGTGACATGAACTAAAAGTGGGCGTGATTTGCGTAGTAATAACTTTATTATTGCTTTTTTATTCCCTTGAGTCTTTTTATGCCCTTTTATGTGACGTATGAGACAGTAGGAGTATACGATTTACATCTATGTTTATCGTCCAGACTCACCCACACGGGTAGCTGTTCGCGTTCAAGGGCACGTTTCAGCTCTGGGTAGGTGCGCCCGGTGGATTAACGATGAAGACCGGTGTACCGTCCAAACGGGAGGTGATTTTTAGATGATTTCCCACATCTCATTGGGTGATACCAGACTGGTATCTACGCCCACTTCAGATACACGCTAAGCATTTAGAAAAACTCTCTCACACTTGCACTTAGAATGCACTCTGGATGCAACCAAATCGGGTTCACTATGTCCGACCCTGAGGGTGAATGGGAGAGTAATGACCTTAGGTATTTAGTCTCCACAAACCGAAAATCAGCAGCATCAACATTGTCTCCGTAAGGATTATGATGTGTTTTTGTCATGAAATAATTTGTGTACGAAGAGACTGTGAAAACATTAGTCTATGCTGAAGAGCAGGTGAGCTGCCATATTGCAGATTCTTACATACAACACCAACATTCACATGAGATTTCTGAATGAGAAACTGGCTGTGTAATGTTTCCCTGTTGACAGAAACAGACGACATTACTCCTATCTACAACAAAGCTGAGACTGATTTTTTCACAGATTTTTATATTCCATTTCAATGCAATGTTGAATTAAGCAAAAACAGCACGACTTGATTTGCCACGTGAGACCGCGCATTGTCACGATAAAGTCGCCACGCAGTCTGGGAAAGTTCTGGTCGTTCCTTGCAAAGTGCTTCCACAGCTTAACCAATACTGACGTGTAGCATGCTGTTGTAATGGTAGTGTGAGGGGAACTGCATGCTGGTGGATCATTCTATGACGCTCAAAAATTGCGATCACCGTCACTTTCCCTGCAGATGAAACAACTTTCGCCTTTTTTGGTGTTGAAAAACATGGTGATTTTCACAGTGTTCTGGCTCGTTGTTCTTGAGGATCATAATGCTGCAGCCATGAATCATCATAGGTAATAACTGATCCCAAAAACGTATCCCCTCCATCAGCAAAGACATGCAGCACCTCACGGCTTGTCTCCATTCGCCACAGACACATTACTCAATGGGCACAAATATGGATCATTTGGAGATGATAATGTATAATCGGAAATACACTGACATATAAAATTCTCAACACTTCACTGAGGTTACGTAATATTATCCTCTGATCATCACGGTCAATCACAGCAGCTGTGTTGATGTTGACTTGTCACAGCCGATAGGTAGGCCTTCTTTGACGTCCTTGAACAGTCTAAACACTGTTGCACGACGTAGTGCATCACCGTCCACTTGCTGCAGCTTTCCGTAAGTTTCAGTGGCGGTTGGTTTAAATGAACACAGAATTTAATGCGCCGTACTGCTCCTCTCACGTCACTTCCATTGTTTGGTGTTCGAAACGCAAAGAGCTTCTAGAAAATAGAGCATTACCTACCGATACGAGAGTGCTGCCGCCTGTGGACATTATACATAGAAACCCGTTACTTTGGAATATTCGTGGTACCGATGGGGAACTATCACGGTATCTACAGGAAAAAAAATCGGTCTCAGTCTTTGCTGTTCAGCCCTCGTACTTCATGTGGTAACACTGAAATGCTAATAATCTGCTTATCCAAGGACGCAGTACACTTGGTGCCAGCTTGACTGTTGATGGTGTTGCAGTTTTGGCCGCCAGCAGTGTAGTTACAGAGGGGAGCACCAGGTGGTGCCAGAGGAGCGCCGCCGCCGCCGCCGCCGCCGCCGCCGCCGCCCTGTACTCACCTGGCTGGGGAACTCGTTCTCTGCGGCGTCCTGGCCGCCCACCACGAGACCACGCACAGGCACCGACGCGTCGCCCACCATCTCGCCGCCGCACCGTCGCCCTCCTCAGACGCGTGGGCGGCAGGCGACACCTGCCGGCACAGCCGACGGCCGTTACGCTCTCACTCATCTGGCGACTTTCCCTCTGGCACCGCGACAAGGACGGCATTCGTCAACACGTCAGCAGCAGCCGCTACTGGTATCGTCAAATTAGACATACTGTGACTTTCCCTGGTCTAGAAGGGAGGACTGTGGTTGAATTTCATACAGATCACCACATACAAGAGTCGTCGGCGCATTAGAAAGGATTAGGGCCTGGTGCAAGGATCATCTATCTGACTGAATAAAAACACGATCAAACAAAAACTACTCATTGGATTTACAATTAATTTTATCATCTTCGAGCTAGCAATGATGTGGGGATTTGCCCGTACGACAATTTCACGAATGTACCGTGAGTGTCAGGAATCTGGTAAAACATCAAACCTCCGCTGCAGCCGGAAAAAGTTCCTGCAAGAACGGGACCAACGACGACTGAAGAGAATCGTTCCACGTGATAGAAGTGCAGCCCTTCCAGAAATTCTGCAGATTTCAATGCTAGGCCTTCAAAAAGTGTCAGTGATCGAACGATTCAACGAAACATCATCGATATGGGCTTTCGGAGCCTCGTGTACCATTGATGGCTGCACCACACAAAGCCTTACGCCTCGCCTGGACCCGTCAACACCGACATTGGACTGTTGATGACTGGAAACATGTTGCGTGGCCTGGTAAGTCTCGTTCCAAATTGTATTGAGCGGATAACGTGTAGGAGTATGCAGATAACCTTATGAATCTATGCACCCTGCATGTTAGCAGGGGACTGTTCAAGGTGTAATGGTGTGGGGCATGTTCAGTTGGAGTGATATGGGACTCCTGATACGTCTAGATACGACTCTGACAGGTGACACGTACGTAAGCATTCTGTCCGATCACCTGCATCAATTTATGTCTATTGTGCATTCCGACGTACTTGGGCAAATCCAGCAGGACAATGCAACACCCCACACGTCCAAAATTGCTACAGAGTGGCTCCAGGAACACTCAACTGTGTTGAAACACTTCTTCTGGCCACCAAACTCCCTAAACATGAACATTATTGAGCATATCTGGGATACCTTGCGACGTGCTGTTCAGAATATCCACCCTCTCGTACTCTTACGGATTTATGGACAGAACTACGGATTCATGGTGTCAGTTCCCTCCAGCACTACTTCAGACGTTAGTCGAGTCCACACCACGTCCTGTTGCATGGAATAAAACTTAAATTAAAAATTAAAAAAAAATGACACCCAAAAACTCTAAAAAGAAAAAATAATTTACACACCCCCATTAAGTGTAATAAAAATAATAATATTTTAATCCTATTGCGGCAATACTGCGTGATCGCGGGGGCCCTACACCATATTAGGCAGGTGTACCAAACCATCATACTTTCACAGCAGTGGACAGGCTTTTCAAGGAATATAACATTCAATTTAGCAGATCATGTAATTCTTCTTCACTTTCACTGAGGACAGCAAAGTCATCAGCGAATCTTGTCATTGATATTCTTTCACCTAGAATTTTAATTCCATTCTTGAACCTTTCTTTTATTTCCGTCATTGCTTCTTCACTGTACAGACTGAACAGAAAGAGCAAAAGAGTACAGCTCTGTCTTACACACATTTTAATCCGAGCACTTTGTTCTTTATTCTTCCACTCTTACTGTTACCTCTTCGCTTTTTTACACGTTGTATATTGCCTGTCTTTCCCTGTAGCCTACCTCTGTTTTTCTCAGGAATTCGAACATGTTGCACCATTTGACATTGGTGAACGTTTTTTCCAGGTCGACGAATCCTATGGACGTGTCTTGATTTTTCTTTAGTCTTGCTTCAACTATCATCCACGTCAGGATTGCCTCTCTGGTGCCTTTAACTTTCCTATAGCCAAACTGATCGTCATCTAACACATCCTCAATTTTCTTTTCCGTTCTTCTCTAAGTTATTCCTGACAACAACTTGGATGCATGAGCTGTCAGACTGTATCGACCATTTTTGGAACACTCGCTACATGAACCAATTTACAGATTATGCACGATGGTGTACCTCCTCATTTCAGTTGGGAGGCAAGAGACTATCTCATTGTTGCTTATCTCGGTTAGTGAATCGGTCGTGCAGGACCAGTTGTTCGGCCCACCAGATCTCAGGATCTTAACCTTCTGCATTTCTACCTTTGGGGCCATCTGAAGGAGCTCGTATATAGTGTTGCGACTGAGGATGTAGAACAACTACAGCAGCGAACTGAAAATGGCTGTGCGGCTGTGCGGTATGAGGTGAACGAAGCCTCCAACTTTCCGGGAGCGGTAAGACGTCGAGCACATCACTGCCTGTATCTTTACGGACATCATTCTGAACAAGTTCTGAGGGAAATATACAGTTCGTAGATGTGTTTAATTTCGGGTCACTCCGCGTCGTTGAATTTTGTATTGTTTGTGTTGCATTTGTGAGCCCTACTCTGCTGCATAACTCTGAAATAAAGGAATTTCAGACAAAACTTTATTTAACATCAGTTACTTTTGACTCACCCTGTACACATCAGTGTGTGTGTCCGTGTGTATGTGTGTGTGTGTGTGTGTGTATGTGTGTGTGTTTGTTTTCCACATTTCATCTTAAACCATTGGATCGATGTCAGCCAAACTTGGGATGCATATCACTCATTATCTGGAAAGAAACTCGGTGGGGGTAAGAACAATCTACCTCTGAAAGGGATAGGGGTGGGTGTCAAAAGAAGCGTAACTAACCGCTCGTAAACATACAGGCTACTTATTCACCCAGAATTTGAGAATGAGAGCACTTAGTGACGTGCAGGAAACTTTTCACATAATTTCAAACATTAACTAAACTTTATTTCGCTGACATCCCCAGCAAAAAAATGAAAGGAAAAAAAATTAACGCGACACTAAATTTTCGCTGCTCATGCAGGGAAACTGCCACATCAGGCATCGCGTTTCAATTTATTTCTTCTTTACAACTAACTCTATTCGCAACACATTTTGTAGGCAGTATCCACGCATGCCACCAAATATATCTCCAAAATTATATCTTTATTAACCCCCGATGCAAACAGAGGGGTGCTATAAGTTTAACGTGTTAAGTCTATATGTTTGGCTACGAAGCTCAAAGAAAAGTCCGATTTTGATGCAGTTTTTTTTTAAATTTTTTTATTAGAAACCTGGTTTAATCGGGAATGTTGTTAGCTATGCTCCACGAAATTCTGTTCAGTCGTTTAAATTTCATCAGCTAAATTAAGTAATAATACTTTCCGCCTGCGTGCTCTCTTGATATACGCTACGTGGTACATAAGAGCAAGTTAGCAGTCTAAGATTGTAGAGCTCAAGAGGATTGATATAAAAGTCCGCGAGAACACATGTTTATCTGTTACGGTTGACCAACAATGATAATTCTTGTCGTTTAAAGTCGCCCGTTTCAGCACCTAAGTAGAAAAAGGGTGATTATGACTCAACCGTAAAAGATAAACACATGCTCTTGCAGACTTTTTTGTAGTTCCTTCTGAGGTCTACAGTATAGCACTAAATCTAATGATTTTTGCTCTAATAGTTTACGCTGCCTAGTGGAAGGCAGCGCAATGGCGGCTCACTTACTTCCGACTTGATTCAGAATTATCGCCACTGCTTATTGCTTACGTTACCTAAATTAGCAGAATACATACTAAAACATAGTCAATGAATGTATGTGTGAATTAAAAAAAGGAACATGTAAATCGCATAAGTAAACAAAATATCAACAAAAGAAAAATCTCCGAAAAATAATTTCAGGCTGAAACTCGAAACCGTGAGATATTGCATTCGGAAAATCTTGCAACTGTAATAATGTAATAATATTTATGAATATATATCTCCCACTCCCCCCCCCCCCCCCGCCCCCCCCCATGAACCATGGACCTTGCCGTTGGTGGGGAGGCTTGCGTGCCTCAGCGATACAGATGGCCGTACCATAGGTGCAACCACAACGGAGGGGTATCTGTTGAGAAGCCAGACAAACGTGTGGTTCCTGAAGAGGGGCAGCAGCCTTTTCAGTAGTTGCAGGGGCAACAGTCTGGATGATTGACTGATCTGGCCTTGTAACAATAACCAAAACGGCCTTGCTGTGCTGGTACTGCGAACGGCTGAATGCAAGGGGAAACTACAGCCGTAATTTTTACCGAGGGCATGCAGCTTAGCTGTATGGTTAAGAGATGATGGCGTCCTCTTGGGTAAAATATTCCGGAAGTAAAATAATCCCCCATTCGGATCTCCAGGCGGGGACTATTCAGGAGGACGTCGGTATCAGGAGAAGAAAACTGCCATTCTACGGATCGGAGCGTGGAACGTCAGATCCCTTAATCGGGCAGGTAGGTTAGAAAATATAAAAAGGGACATGGATAGGTTAAAGTTAGATAAAGTGGGAATTAGTGAAGTTCGGTGGCAGGAGGAACAAGACTTTTGGTCAGGTGAATACAGGGTTATAAATACAAAATCAAATAGAGGTAATGCAGGAGTAGGTTTAATAATGAATAAAAAAGTAGGAGTGCGGGTAAGCTACTACAAACAGCATAGTAAACACATTATTATGGCAAAGATAGACACGAAGCCCATGCCTACTACAGTAGTACAAGTTTATATGCCAACTAGCTCTGCAGATGACGAAGAAATTGATGAAATGTATGATGAGATAAAATAAATTATTCAGATAGTGAAGAGAGACGAAAATTTAATAGACATGGGTGACTGGAATTCAAGAGTAGGAAAAGGGAGAGAAGGAAACATAGTAGGTGAACATGTATAGGGGGCAAAGAAATGAAAGAGGAAGCCGTCTGGTAGAATTTTGCACAGAGCATAATTTAATCATAGCTAACACTTGGTTCAAGAATCATAACAGAAGGTTGTATACATGGAAGAACCCTGGAGATACTAGAAGGTATCAGATAGATTATATAATGGTAAGACAGAGATTTAGGAACCAGGTTTTAAATTGTAAGACATTTCCAGGGGCAGATGTGGACTCTGTAGATTAAAACTAAAGAAACTGCAAAAAGATGGGAATTTAAGGAGATGGGACCTGGATAAACTGAAAGAACCAGAGGTTGTACACAGTTTTAGGGAGAGCATAAGGGAACAATTGACATGAATGGGGGAAAGAAATACAGTAGAAGAAGAATAGGTAGCTTTGAGGGATGAAATAGCGAAGGCAGCAGAGGATCAAATAGGTAAAAAAACGAGGGCTAGTAGAAACCCTTGGGTAACAGAAGAAATATTGAATTTAAATGATGAAAGGAGAAAATATAAAAATGCAGTAAATGAAGCAGGCAAAAAGGAATACAAACGTCTCAAAAATGATATCGACAGGAAGTGCAAAATGGCTAAGTAGGGGTGGCTAGAGAACAAATGTAAGAATGTAGAGGCTTATCTCACTAGGGGTAAGATAGATACTGCCTACAGGAAAATTAGAGACCTTTGGAGAAAGGAGAACCACTTGCATGAATATCAAGAGCTTTGATGGAAACCCAGTTCTAAGCAAAGAAGGGAAAGCGGAAAGGTGGAAGGAGTATATAGAGGGTTTATACAAGGGCGATGTACTTGAGGACAATATTATAGAAATGGAAGAGGATGTAGATGAAGATGAAATGGGAGATATGATACTGCGTGAAGAGTTTGACAGAGCACTGAAAGACCTGAGTCGATACAAGGCCCCTGGAGTAGACAACAGTCCATTAGAACTACTGACGGCCTTGGGAGAGCCAATCCTGACAAAACTCTACCGTCAGGTAAGCAAGATGTATGAGACAGGCGAAATACCCTCAGACTTCAAGAAGAATATAATAATTCCAATCCCAAACAAAACAGATGTTGACAGATGGGAAAATTACCGAACTATCAGTTTAATAACTCACAGCTGCAAAATACTAACACGAATTCTTTACAGATGAATGGAAAAACTAGTAGAAGCCGACCTCGGGGAGTATCAGTTTGGATTCCGTAGAAATGTTGGAACACGTGAGGCAATACTGACCTTACGACTTACCTTAGAAGAAAGATTAAGGTAAGGCAAACCTACGTTGCTAGCATTTGTAGACTTAGAGAAAGCTTTTGACAATGTTGAGTGGAATACTCCCTATCAAATTCTAAAGGTGGCAGGTGTAAAATACAGGGAGCGAAAGGCTATTTACACTTTGTATAGAAACCAGATGGCAGTTATAAGAGTTGAGGGACATGAAAGGGAAGCAGTGGTTGGTAAGGGAGTGAGACAGGGTTGTTGCCTCTCCCCGATGTTATTCAATCTGTATATTGAGCAAGCAGTAATGGAAACAAAAGAAAAATTCGGAGTAGGCATTAAAATCCATGGAGAAGAAATAAAAACTTTGAGGTTCGCCGATGACATTGTAATTCTGTCAGAGACAGCAAAGGACTTGGAAGAGCAGTTGAACGGAATGGACAGTGTCTTGAAAGGAGGATATAAGATGAACATCAACAAAAGCAAAACGAGGATAATGGAATGACGTCGGATTAAATCTGGTGATGCTGAGCGAACTAGATTAGGAAATGAGACACTTGAAGTAGTAAAGGAGTTTTGCTATTTGGGGAGCAAAATAACTGATGATGGTCGAAGTAGAGAGGATATACAATGTAGACTGGCAATGGCAATGAAAGCGTTTCTGAAGAAGAGAAATTTGTTAACATCGAGTATAAATTTATGTGTCAGGAAGTCGTTTTTGAAAGTATTTGTACGGAGTGTAGCCATGTATGGAAGTGAAACATGGACGATAAATAGTTTGGAGAGGAAGAGAATAGAAGCTTTCGAAATGTGATGCTACAGAAGAATGCTGAAGATTAGATGGGTAGATCACATAACTAATGAGGAGGTATTGAATAGAATTGGGGAGAAGAGGAGTTTGTGGCACAACTTGACTAGAAGAAGGGATCGGTTTTTAGGACATGTTCTGAGGCACCAAGGGATCACAAATTAAGCATTGGAGGGCAGTGTTGAGGGTAAAAATCGTAGAGGGAGACCAAGAGATGGATGTACTAAGCATATTCAGAAGGATGTAGGTTGCAGTAAGTACTGGGAGATGAAGAAGCTTGCACAGGATAGAGTATCGTGGAGAGCTGCATCAAACCAGTCTCAGGACTGAAGACCACAACAACAACAACAACATGTATCTACTGTCACAATAGACAGATTTCGGTGTGTCAAGATCTCGCATCGCGGTTCAGTGTTTCGTTCCGATAAGTATTTGTGTGAATGTGGGGATAAGAGTGTCGATCGCACCGTATTTGCTAGTGAAATACAAAGATTAAAAAGCATGGAATAAAACTTAAATTAAAAATTTAAAAAAATGACACCCAAAAACTCTAAAAAGAAAAAATAATTTACACACCCCCATTAAGTGTAATAAAAATAATAATATTTTAATCCAGGCGTCTTCGAGTCTGAGGGATCGCTAAGTAAATAAAATAAAAAAAAAATAAATCTGAATTGATTTACATAACCGTCAACGACGTCTGCTCTAACGCGAATGCCCGTTCGCGATTGAATGAAAGTGCGTTAGTACGCTGTCATCAAAAAATGGTTCAAATGGCTCTGAGCACTATGGGACTTAACATCTGAGGTCATCAGTCCTCTAGAACTTAGAACTACTTAAACCTAACTAACCTAAGGACATTACACACATCCATGCCCGAGGCAGGATTCGAACCTGCGACCGTAGCAGTTGCGCGGTTCCGGACTGAAGCGCCTAGAACCGCTCGGCCACCACGGCCGGCTTACGCTGTCATCAAACCGATATCTAAATACAATTAAGCTACCTAGGCAACATAGGTAAATACCAAAACAACAGTATCTAATCGTTGAATCTACAACTTAATTAATTTACTCCGAAAAATTCACAATATAGACATAACCGTCAACGATGTCTGCTCTAACGCGAATGCCCGTTCGCAGTTTAATGAACTGTGCCTTAGTACGCTGTCATCAAACCGCTGCAGAATGTAGACCTCGTAAGACAGATTAATGCATGAAACTAAGTTCGTACGTAATTATGTAAAAATATGACATAAAATAAATAGCATTTTTAGCAATGTTAGGCTAATTAAAGACGGATTAGTTTTCACATTTTGTATAACATGTAATTTTAACTTCACTACTTATCCTGAGGTGTGGATTCGGGACGCGCAGAACTGGAAGAGATGACGCCAGACTGAAGAGGCTTAAAATTACAATGAAATGAACACCCTTAGCTGCTTACAGGCGTTGACATTCGTCAACGGGGACAAATGAAAATGTGTGCCCCGGCCGGGACTCGAACCCGGGATCTCCTTCTTACATGGTAGACGATCTATCCATCTGAGCCCCCGAGGACACAGAGGATAGCGCGACTGCAGGGATTTGTCTCTGGCACGCCTCTCGCGAAACCCACATTCTCAACGTATTGTCCCGCACTACATTCGTAGTGCCCCCGCCCATTATGCTCATTACTCGCGGCGCGTTGCCGATTCCCGTAAGAGTTCGGACACTGTTTGTGCATTCGCACAGAAGAAGAAGATGGTCGTGGCCGGTGAGCCTTAACTATATATTTTCGGACATGTCCGAAAGAACAGATACCATCTTAGTAAAAAGAAGAGGCTTATACCCAGCAAAAATGAAAGCGTGTTGTTCTACAAAGGATAGCTGTTCTTATCTTCTTATATTTTTTTGTTTACTTAGTAGTGCCCCGGAGCAACTACGCTTGGATCAAAATATTATTATTTATATTAAATTTAAAGGGACAATACATATTTTTTTACTTTTTAGTGGTTTCCTGTGTTGAGGATTTTTACATTTTTAGTTTAAGTTTTACGGCGTATAGTTCTAGAGATATGACGTCATACACGCAGAGATCCGTGAAAAATTATGTTTCCTTAAACCGGAGTACAAATTATCCAGTATTTGATAGCGAGAGCACTTAGTGACTTCCAACAAAGTTTGAACAAAATTTCAAACCTTTTTAAGCTTTTGCTCTCTTACGTGCTTAAAGTCAAATATTTACCACAGGAACCCACTTATAAATTAGTTATTTGAAGCTGTTTTGTACAGAGGAGTACGATTATTTAAAGAATCTATAGTCTACTGGTTACTCACTTTCTGGGAAGAAGCACTGTATGGTTAAGAACCAACAAAATCCCACAGTGTTGGGAGTGAAAAGGGCTGGTACTGAAGAGTAACTCAGTAGCACCAGGAGCTATTTCAGCCAAATTTGTTAGATGTACTATTAACTGTTTGTGTTAAAATATTGTGGAGGTAGAATTGCCGACTACCATTAGAGGTGGGGGTGGATAAGAAGTGGTGACGTAAAAAACGTTCGGTAATTATTTCCTGAATTTAGTTAACTTAGGCTATTTTAAAAAGTATGAAGTGCAATTCGTCTCTTATTTGTGTTGCACACTATGTTAACCAGGCTCGTTCACAAGAAAGAGCATCTATGGACCCTCCGCTGCGCGGGGTAGCCGCACGGTCTTGGGCGCCTCGCCACGGTTCGCGCGGCTTCCCCCGTCGGAGGTTCGAGTCCTCCCTCTGGCGTGTGTGTGTGTGTGTGTTTTGTCCTTAGCGTAAGTTAGTTTACATTAGACTGATTAGTATGTAAGCCTAGGGACCGATTACCTCAGCAGTTTGGTCCCATAGGAACTTACGACCACAACTATGCATCCTCCTATTGAAGTAGCTATGTATTATACAACGCGCACATTATGTAACAAATTAGCTATGTATTATACAACGCGCACATTATGTAACAAATTTAGTAATTTTTTTGAATCGTTATTTTCACTGTTGGAAAAACAAGAAATTCGATTCCCTACTTCACCAGCTTAAGCATAGAATTTCTTTTCCTTTCTCATGTAGCTTATACTCTTGCTAATGGTTTAAGCTATCTCCATACCAGATTTCATTGACATCGGTTCAGCGATTAAGTCATAAGAACGTAACAGACGGAGTTACTTTCGCATTTGATAATATTTGTATGGAAGTGTGTATTAAACATGGTGAGGAGTGTGTAAGCATTGCAGTCATTACGATGAGTCGTATTATGTAGCACATATTCGCCGACAAAAGGATTTTCACAAATATCCTAAAGATGGAAAGTCAATTAGTAAATAGCTTTTCCTGAGAGTAAACATTTTCCACTAATTTGCGTAATATTCTTAAATAAGTATGTTGTACTATATAACATGGGTTTCGAAAAAGATGATCGTGAGAAACCCAGCTCGCGCTATTAGTCCACGACACTCAGAGGGCCATAGACACGGGTTCCCAGGTAGATTCCGTGTTTCTAGACTTCCGCAAGGCGTTCGATACAGTTCCCCACAAAGTAAGAGCATATGGACTATCAGACCAATTGTGTGATTGGTTTGAAGAGTTCCTAGATAACAGAACGCAGCATATCATTCTCTATGGAGAGAAGTCTTCCGAAGTAAGAGTGATTTCAGGTGTGCCGCAGGGGAGTGTCGTAGGACCGTTGCTATTCACAATATACATAATTGACCTTGTGCACAACATCGGAAGTTCACTGAGGCTTTTTGCGGATGATGCTGTGGTATATCGAGAGGTTGTAACAATGGAAAATTGTACTGAAATGCAGGAGGATCTGCAACGAATTGACGCATGGTGCAGGGAATGGCAATTGAATCTCAATGTAGACAAGTGTAATGTGCTGCGAATACATAGAAAGATAGATCCCTTATCATTTAGCTACAAAATAGCAGGTCTTCAACTGGAAGCAGTTAATGCCATAAATTATCTCTGAGTACGCATTGTTGTTGTTGTTGTGGTCTTCAGTCCTGAGACTGGTTTGATGCAGCTCTCCATGCTACTCTATCCTGTGCAAGCTTCTTCATCTCCCAGTACCTACTGCAACCTACATCCTTCTGAATCTGCTTAGTGTATTCATCTCTTGGTCTCCCTCTACGATTTTTACCCTCCACGCTGCCCTCCAATACTAAATTGGTGATCCCTTGATGCCTCAGAACATGTCCTACCAACCGATCCCTTCTTCTGGTCAAGTTGTGCCACAAACTTCTCTTCTCCCCAATCCTATTCAATACTTCGTCATTAGTTATGTGATCTACCCATCTAATCTTCAGCATTCTTCTGTAGCACCACATTTCGAAAGCTTCTATTCTCTTCTTGTCCAAACTATTTATCGTCCATGTTTCACTTCCATACATGGCTACACTCCATACGAATACTTTCAGAAATGACTTCCTGACACTTAAATCAATACTGGATGTTAACAAATTTCTCTTCTTCAGAAACGCTTTCCTCGCCATTGCCAGCCTACATTTTATATCCTCTCTACTTCGACCATCATCAGTTATTTTGCTCCCCAAATAGCAAAACTCCTTTACTACTTTAAGTGCCTCATTTCCTAATCTAATTCCCTCAGCATCACCCGACTTAATTAGACTACATTCCATTATCCTTGTTTTGCTTTTGTTGATGTTCATCTTATATCCTCCTTTCAAGACACTGTCCATTCCATTCAACTGCTCTTCCAAGTCCTTTGCTGTCTCTGACAGAATTACAATGTCATCGGCGAACCTCAAAGTTTTTATTTCTTCTCCATGAATTTTAATACCTACTCCGAATTTTTCTTTTGTTTCCTTTACTGCTTGCTCAATATACAGATTGAACAACATCGGGGAGAGGCTACAACCCTGTCTTACTCCCTTCCCAACCACTGCTACCCTTTCATGTCCCTCGACTCTTATAACTGCCATCTGGTTTCTGTACAAAGTGTAAATAGCCTTTCGCTCCCTGTATTTTACCCCCGCCACCTTTAGAATTTTAAAGAGAGTATTCCAGTCAACATTGTCAAAAGCTTTCTCTAAGTCTACAAATGCTAGAAACGTAGGTTTGCCTTTCCTTAATCTTACGCATTAGGAGTGATTTAAAATGGAATGACCATATAAAATTAATCGTCGGTAAAGCAGATGCCAGACTGAGATTCATTGGAAGAATCCTAAGGAAATGCAATCCGAAAACAAAGGAAGTAGGTTACAGTACGGTTGTTCGCCCACTGCTTGAATACTGCTCAGCAGTGTGGGATCCGTACCAGATAGGGTTGATAGAAGAGATAGAGAAGATCCAACGGAGAGCAGCGCGCTTCGTTACAGTATCATTTAGTAATCGCGAAAGCGTTACGGAGATGATAAACTCCAGTGGAAGACTCTACAGGAGAGACGCTCAGTAGCTCGGTACGGGCTTTTGTTGAAGTTTCGAGAACATACCTTCACCGAGGAGTCAAGCAGTATATTGCTCCCTCCTACGTATATCTAGCGAAGAGACCATGAGGATAAAATCAGAGAGATTAGAGCCCACACAGAGGCATACCGACAATCCTTCTTTCCACGAACAATACGAGACGGGAGTAGAAGGGAGAACCGAGAGAGGTACTCAAGGTACCCTCCGCCATACGCCGTCAGGTGGCTTGCGGAGTATGGATGTAGATGTAGATATGCTATTTGCTAGCCTATGTTCTCCCTAAGGCTTCAACCTTATCCTCATATAATATTTCATCGGAATTGATTCAGCAGTATAGTCATGAAGATTTGACAGAATTACTTTCGTATTTATGATATTAGTATGGATAAAAATATACATTTTATAATATATAGTGCTATGGAAGATGCGCTCGCTATTCCGAGTGACGTGAGTGACTCTTTTCTTTTCGAAGTGGTGGTAGTTATAAGTAATTTTATTTCAGTGATTACAAAATCGAGTCAGATTTGAACTTGGCAGGCGGTATGAACCGACATAACAGTATGACGTTGCACCTCGTCTGGCTTGGGTCCATGCACTGATACGGCTGGGACGTGTCTCCTAAAGCCACCATGTCATCTTCTGAGGCCTTTTGGACCACAGATATTTTAACTGACTCTTGATATTCTTCACTCAGGCACTGGAATAGAGGTGACATCCGAGCTAGTCCCATGCATACGGTGTCGGGGACTGACCTGAGGATCCTACTGGTTCTGGGAGTACACATAAATCACGCAGTCAATTCATAGATACACGTGTCATGTGTGGTCGGTAATTTTCCTGTTCAAAGCTGGCACCACGATACTGTCATGTGACAGGCAAATCGTGAGGAAGGAGTATGTCCGTGACGTACCATTGTGATGTCACAGGTTACTCAGTCACTGGCAGTCTTAGATGATGGTACCCTGAAACGTGGCAATGTGCTGTGCACGAATGACCATGCTTAACATAAGCAATAGTCTTAAGAACTTCATTTGATAGCTAAGAATATGAGGTGGCTTCAGAAAGAAACGCGGTTGTTGTACGGGAAATAAAAATAAAGTTGTAGCATTTTTAATTAAGCTAGCGCCGATTAGAATGTAGCGGGGTGCCAGACAGACGGACGCCCAGAGCGGACGTAGCGTGCCGATGGGCTACGATAAGAGTCGAGTCGGGCGCGGTATGGCAGCACGGTGACTTGCAAGAACGTGAAGGTGGAAGGACACAGAAAAGCCAGGGGCAGCTTAGAAATGTGACGCAGCATCCACAGGTGGGCACCCCTTAGGGATGGAGGTGGAGGACCGGTCCGACCAGAGGCTGCCGAAGGGTAAAAACGTAGTTCGTTTGAAAAAACTTTAAATTAGAGCAGAGAGCCAGAGTAAAATTTGCATAAACGTGTAAATCAAAAGTGTATCTGCGCAGAAAGCAACAGGGAAAGCACAAGGTAAAATGTGTCTGTTTTAAGGGAAGAGATGGTGGGTGATGTCACAAGCGGTTTAGTGGGGGAGTAGGGCGCACAGCACGCCGTTATTGAGGACTAGCGGTTAGACCGGGGAGCGGTACGGATGGCCGGCAGCTGCGCTCCTGCAAGGTTACCAACTAAGCTTTGCTTTTTTTCTAAATCTGAGTAAGACCGTGACAAAGTAACATTCGCGTAGGTGGTGAAGCTGTTTTGACTGTGAATGAATGTTTATCTTACCATGTGACAATACTGAGGCAAAGACGCAAATAGTTACTTGAGCAAAGCTTAGTGCATACAGCAAGACGACAGTCAATGAACACGGTAAGTCACCTTTCTTCTGCTGTTGCAATTCTGTTTTGGTTCTCTGCCAATGATCATTATGACCAATTGGTTATGATCATGCTTATTTTTATGTGGCGTATCAAGTATAAGTAAAGACTGAGTTCCGTGACATCCGGTAATACAAGATACTGACCTTGTGCACTTAAAGACCCGCGTGACAGCTGAGTGGATTTTATTAATACGATCACAATTGGGATTAGCCTGATTGAGACAACAATCAAATGCAATCGGTATCCGTCAGTGGTGTTAAACCCACTTAGAGGGGCATATCCGACTGACCGCTATCTAGGTGGATTCTGGCGGGCAAACTACGATGTTGCAACTTGTTTGTAATAAACTGAATCAAAAGATTTTGAGGCCAACGTGTACCTAGAATATAATTGGTTTTATCAGAGCTGCGTTGCATTGTTTAGTAGCACCGGAATCGACCTAGGGAATGTTACAAAATGGTAGATCGGCCTAGGGAATGTTACAAAATAGATCGACCTAGGGAATGTCACAAAATGGTAGATCGGCCTAGGGAACGTTACAGAATGGTAGATCGGCCTAGGGAACGTTACAAAATGGTAGATCGGCCTAGGAAACGTTACAGCCCGATGGCTCCCCATACCGTGACGACAGGAGTGACGCTGCTGTGCCTCTTCAGAACACTGGAAGGACGGAACATTAAGTCAGGTCTCCATCATACTCGCCGACAATAGTCATCCATGGTAGTGGAAACTGCTATTCATCGTGGAACACAGTGTGAAGCCATTCGTCAGCAGTCCATGCTCCCTGGTCACGGCGCCACTCCAAACGTAGCTGTTTACATTGTGGTGTTAACAGTAAACAGCCCATTGGACGGTAATCCCCAGTCCGGCGCCTATTACTGTTCGACCAATGGCGTGCGATGACACAGAATTTGCAGTGAGAATATTATTTGCTCTCTGATGGCAGACTGAATGCCCCATAAACCTTGATATTTCATGTTTAGACCATCTGGCAAAATGGAGACCAACAATGAAGTTTCAAACTCTGTCTCAAAGGAGTATGTGGCATCTCCATGTGTTCAACAGCGATCACTCATCAGGCCTATTAAAAAACAGGAACAACACTCAAATACTCTATTGGTCGTTCCACTAGTCAGAGAGAAATGAAGCTCCAATCATTTCCGCACCTGCCGATGTGTGTATAAGTACGAAATGTCTTCTGGGTGCTTTACCTCTTTTGTCAGGTAGAGTGTATTCGGAACTGTGTATCGTAGACTGCACTTTATAACTAAAGTTTATTTTGTGATTCTAGCATTGATTAATCGCCGTCAAACTCGCTTTTTAGTTTTCTCTCTCTACATCATGGTTCCCAATCCAGCTAGACAGCTTTTTATGACAATCGAATCTTTCTCATCCGGCAAATAAGTAAAACTTCTTTTTGCGAGAACAGTTTGTACTTATTCGTATTACGTACATGCAGAAGGTGGACAAAAATATGGAAACACATTGCCGTGCCTAATACGATACTGGAACCACGTTGGCATTCAAAAGAGCTTCCAGTCTCCTCGGAATGGATAAATACAAAATCTCAATAATACTGAGATCTGATGACTGTGCTGGCCAGGGATGATGGGGCAATTCATCCTCGTGCTCACAAAACCAGCCTTGTATGGTGCGAGCTACGTGAAAGGGGCATTATCGTCTTGGAACAGAGCACCACCGCTGGGGTACAGACAGAGTACCATGGGATGAACTGAATGAGACAGAATGGTCACGAATCCTTGGCAGTAATGTGACCTTGCATAATAATCATGGGGCCATGGAATAGCACGATACAGCTTCCCAAATTGTCACCGAGTGCACACCATGGAGCATAAACTCAACCAGACGTTGAAAGGCGGCTACACTGAGTCACAGCGCCAAAGATTGCGCCAAACGTAATATTGGTAAACTGCAGGAGTATCCAGGGCAAGGTTCCTGAATTAGTATCTCTTATTGAAGGAAATAGTGCGCATATAGTATTAGGAACGGAAAGTTGGTTAAAACCGGAAGTGAACAGTAACTAAATCCTAGACACAGAATGGAATATATACCGCAAGGATAGGATAAACGCCAATGGTGGAGGAGTACTTATAGCAGTAAAGAATTCAATAATATCCAGTGAAGTTATTAGCGAATGCGAATGTGAAATAATCTGGGTTAAGTTAAGTATCAAAGGTGGGTCAGATATGATAGTCGGATGCTTCTATAGACCACCTGCATCAGCAACCGTAGTAGTTGAGCGCCTCAGAGAGAACCTGCAGAACGTCGTGAAGAAGTTTCGTGATCATACTATTGTAATAGGGGGAGACTTCAATCTACCAGGTATAGAATGGGATAGTCGCACAATCAGAACTGGAGCCAGGGACAGAGACTCTTGTGACATTATCCTGACTGCCTTGTCCGAGAATTACTTCGAGCAGATAGTTAGAGAACCAACTCGTGAAGCTAACGTTTTAGACCTCATAGCAACAAATAGACCGGAACTTTTCGACTCCGTGAATGTAGAAGAGGGTATCAGTGATCATAAGTCAGTGGTTGCATCAATGACTACAAGTGTAATAAGAAATGCCAAGAAAGGAAGGAAAATATATTTGCTTAACAAGAGTGATAGGGCACAAATCGCAGAATATCTGAGTGACCACCATCAAACGTTCATTTCTGAGGAAAAGGATGTGGAACAAAAATGGAAAAAATTCAGAAACATCGTCCAGTACGCCTTAGATAAGTTCGTACCGACTAAGGTCCAAAGCGAGGGGAAAGATCCACCGTTGTATAACAATCATGTACGAAAGGTACTACGGAAACAAAGAAAGCTTCATCATAGGTTTAAGAGTAGTCGAATCATAGCTGATAAGGAAAAGCTGAACGAAGCGAAAAAGATCGTAAAGAGAGCAATGAGAGAAGCATTCAACGAATTCGAACATAAAACATTGGCAAACAATCTAAACAAGAACCCTAAAAAGTTTTGGTCATATGTAAAATCGGTAAGCGGATCTAAATCCCCTATTCAGTCACTCGTTGACCACGATGGCACCGAAACAGAGGACGACCGAAGAAAGGCAGAAATACTGAATTCAGTGTTCCGAAACTGTTTCACTGCGGAAAATCGTAACAGGGTCCCTGACTTCAGCCGTCGCACGGACGCCAAAATGGAGAATATTGAAATAAACGATATCGGAATTGAAAAACAACTGCTATCACTTAGTAGCGGAAAAGCATCCGGACCAGACGAGATACCCTTAAGATTCTACAGTGATTATGCTAAAGAACTTGCCCCCTTTCTATCAGCAATTTATCGTAGATCGCTGGAAGAACGTAAAGTACCTAGCGACTGGAAGAAAGCGCAGGTCGTTCCCATTTTCAAGAAGGGTCATAAATCAGATGCGAATAATTATAGGCCTATTTCGCTTACGTCAATCTGTTGTAGAATAATGGAACATGTTTTGTGTTCTCGTATTATGACGTTCTTAGATAATACAAATCTCCTTCATCATAACCAACATGGATTCCGCAAACAGAGATCATGTGAAACTCAGCTCGCCCTATTTGCCCAAGAAATTCACAGTGCCGTAGACACTGGCGAGCAGATTGATGCCGTATTCCTGGACTTCAGGAAGGCATTTGATACGGTTCCGCACTTACGTTTAGTGAAAAAAATACGAGCTTACGGAATATCGGACCAGGTTTGTGATTGGATTCAGGATTTCCTAGAAGAAAGAACACAACATGTCATTCTTAACGGTTCAAAATCTGCAGATGTAGAGGTAATTTCGGGAGTACCGCAGAGAAGCGTGATAGGACCTTTATTGTTTACAATATACATAAATGACTTAGTTGACAACATCGGTAGCTCCGTGAGGCTATTTGCAGATGACACGGTTGTCTACAAGAAAGTAGCAACATCAGAAGACTCGTACGTACTCCAGGAGGACCTGCAGAGGATTAATGCATGGTGCGACAGCTGGCAGCTTTCCCTAAACGTAGATAAATGTAATATAATGCGCATACATAGGGGCAGAAATCCATTCCAGTACGATTATGCCATAGGTGGTAAATCATTGGAAGCGGTAACGACCGTAAAATACTTAGGAGTTACTATCCGGAGCGATCTGAAGTGGAATGATCACATAAAACAAATAGTGGGAAAAGCAGGCGCCAGGTTGAGATTCATAGGAAGAATTCTAAGAAAATGTGACTCATCGACGAAAGAAGTAGCTTACAAAACGCTTGTTCGTTCGATTCTTGAGTATTGCTCATCAGTATGGGACCCTTACCAGGTTGGATTAATAGAAGAGATAGACATGATCCAGCGAAAAGCAGCGCGATTCGTCATGGGGACATTTAGTCAGCGCGAGAGCGTTACGGAGATGCTGAACAAGCTCCAGTGGCGGACGCTTCAAGAAAGGCGTTACGCAATACGGAGAGGTTTATTATCGAAATTACGAGAGAGCACATTCCGGGAAGAGATGGGCAACATATTACTACCGCCCACATATATCTCGCGTAATGATCACAACGAAAAGATCCGAGAAATTAGAGCAAATACGGAGACTTACAAGCAGTCGTTCTTCCCACGCACAATTCGTGAATGGAACAGGGAAGGGGGGATCAGATAGTGGTACAATAAGTACCCTCCGCCACACACCGTAAGGTGGCTCGCGGAGTATAGATGTAGATGTAAAGGGTATTATTCAGCCGCCTCCACTGGCAGTGCTTGTTGAGATGTGGTAGTGGAGAGTGCTTGTTGAGATGTCGTGGTGGAGAGTGCTTATTGAGAAGTGGGCAGTAGAAGTTCCGATGTAGCCGTGACTAGTTGTGAGCATGTTGTATGCAGTTGTTCTGATGGGCTAGACAGCCGATGCTGTTCGATTGCGGATGTTGCAATGATCAGAGTGTATGTTTCGTCAATATATATGAAGGTAATAAATTTTTTTTATTTTTATTTCAAATGTCTTAAACAATAATGCCTCTTGGTCACAGGTTCAGTCAACAAAGCATCTGGCTTGTGTTCATGTATTAGAGTGTAATTCTGGTTTCTATGTGCAAGTATAGTATTTCAGTTTTATTTAATTAATTCAGTGTAAATGGTATTTACAATATCTTGTCTTTTTGAGGAAGAACCGTGCCAGATGTGTACGTTGAATCACACTTCCACACACAGAACAGCTACACTTGTGCCTTGTTGTTTCGTAGCTTTCATAGTTGCTGGGGACTTAGTTAATTAATTGTGTTAACAGAAATTTTCTTTTATTCTTTGTTGTTATTCTATGCAGTAAGATTGCGTACTAATACCAGTCAGGGCCAACCGGTTACGAGACTTCGTAGCCAGACATACAGCGACTAAAATTAAAATTATTTGCATAATACTATTTAATTAAGCCCCCATGCACGTGGCGACCCTGCCAGGATCGTCCTTTGGAATCTTCTGATACTAAAAATAGCAGACAGTAGTATTGTTGTAGTAATTTGTAGTTTAGTAATTGTAGTCTATATTGCATGTGTAGATTTGGTGATGAACATTTGTAGCTGTCTTGTCTTTCTTCTAATGGTATTTTTGCAGAATTTAATTTTTGATGTCTTGTATACGGGTTTGACAATTTTGTGCAATTATGAAGATTTCAATTGTTCGTTAATCGTGTTTGTCGGGAAGCATTTCGTGTGAATGGTATTGTTGGAGATAAAGTGTGATTGTGTGTAATCGTATAGTGACGAGTTTTGTATGTTTTGTAAATGATTACGTGATCGATGAAAAAGGCAAAAATGATGGATAGTCAGAATGACGAAATTGTTGACATGGCGAATTCGCCAACACAGGAGAACAGTATGATGAATAATGAAGTTGAAAACAATTTAATAAGTCGGGAAAATAGTCCGGAACCATTTCAAAACTTTTCACAATCAAAAAATTTTCAGAATACGAGATTAACGACAGAAGATTCTGGAATTGTATCGAACACAGATAGCTTTACAGCTATGACGAAGGAAGCTGGTTTTGCGGGAAATGTTAGAGGCGATAAGAATTTCGAACCAGTTAATATGGAGCAGTTGATGGGTGCTATATTAAACTTGGGATCACGGATGGGAACAATGGAAACACGGTTAGACTCACTGGGATCGCAGTTAGGATCTGAATTAAAAACAGAGATGGGAACTTTGGCAACACGGTTAGACTCACAAATAGGAACAATTAAAACAGAGATAGGAACAATTGAAACTGATATGGGAACAATGGAAACACGGTTACACTCACGAATAGGGACATGTTTCAAAAACATGAAAGATGAATTAAAGAAAGAAATTAGAGAGGAAGTAAGACCGATTTTGAATGCTCACGATAATAGATTAATTTCAATAGAACTCAGACAAAAGGAACAGGATAGAGAACAGGAAGAAAGAGATCGCGTGATAGTACAGAAATTTTCAGAGTTAAATTTACAATGTGCACACGATAAGGAAGAAATATTTGAAAGAATCGAGGAATCCCTGCCAAATGACAGAATAAATAACCTAACACAACAGTATGAACAGTTAACTACTAAATGTGTCAATGCTGAAACCCGAGTCGCGACACTTACGGAAGACGTAAATAAACAGAAAGAACAAATAGGTGACTTATCGGAAAGAGTTGAGGAGATTGCAGATAAATTGACAAGTCTTAGTTTAAATGGGGACAGAGATTCAGATGATACAGCTCCATTGCCATTTGCAGAAACCGAAGAGTACCAGAACATAAACAAGCATGTTGAAAATCAGGGAAAATTTAATGAACGCGTCAAAAGGGAATTTGAGGCATTACGAAAGCAAGTCAAACAAATTGAAGGTGAAATCGTAGGAAAAGACAGTAGAAGAAATTTAGAATCACAGATAGCAGAGGGGTTTGAAGAAAATAATTTGTTTAATTTACGAGATGCAAGAGAGCGCCAAGCGCGCGAACTTGACAATAATCGACATTGGGACTGGGACAGATGCGGTAGGTCTTTGTCGCCACGAGGAGAAAACTTGGACTATAAACACTTCTTAACTGTTCGGAAATTTAAGATCTTCGCAATTCCAAGAACGACATACATCCATGTTCATGGTTAGATCAATTTATGTACGCACTTCCACCAAATTGGCCACTAAGTCACAAACTGGAATTTATGTGTGGATATTTAGAAAACGAACCAGCGACGCGCATGCGCGCACTTATTAGAGATTGTAATAATATAAATGATTTTTATCATGCATTTCTATCGGCATATTGGTCCGAAAACACGCAAGACAGAGTCAAACACAGTCTTATTATGCAGCGTAATTTTAAACAGTCAGAGTTCCGCACCCCAGCAGAGTACTTTGAAGACATGATTCGAAAGAATCAGTTCCTTTCCAACACTTATAGCCCGACTAAATTAATTCGCATTTGTTTAACTAAGCTGCCACAATCGATAAGACAAATTGCTTTAGCCAGAAGATGTTGAGGTCCTCAGGGGATTCACTACGCTAAGTGAATATGTGCTGTAGCGTGCACAGGGCCCCGAGCTGTAGTGGTGCTATTTCCCTTTTAGTTTTCTGCACCGCTGCCTACTCTTTTACTATTCTTTGTATCTATCAAAACAACTCTTCAACTATCAATCTATCTAGAGAGTCGGTAAAGAATAACCGGATATGACTGTTGTTGTTGTTGTGGTCTTCAGTCCTGAGACTGGTTTGATGCAGCTCTCCATGCTACTCTATCCTGTGCAAGCTTTTTCATCTCCCAGTACCTACTGCAACCTACATCCTTCTGAATCTGCTTATTGTATTCATCTCTTGGTCTCCCTCTACGATTTTTACCCTCCACGCTGCCCTCCAATACTAAATTGGTGATCCCTTGATGCCTCAGAACATGTCCTACCAACCGATCCCTTCTTCTGGTCAAGTTGTGCCACAAACTTCTCTTCTCCCCAATCCTATTCAATACTTCCTCATTAGTTATGTGATCTACCCATCTAATCTTCAGCATTCTTCTGTAGCACCACATTTCGAAAGCTTCTATTCTCTTCTTGTCCAAACTATTTATCGTCCATGTTTCACTTCCATACATGGCTACACTCCATACGAATACTTTCAGAAATGACTTCCTGACACTTAAATCAATACTGGATGTTAACAAATTTCTCTTCTTCAGAAACGCTTTCCTTGCCATTGCCAGCCTACATTTTATATCCTCTCTACTTCGACCATCATCAGTTATTTTGCTCCCCAAATAGCAAAACTCCTTTACTACTTTAAGTGCCTCATTTCCTAATCTAATTCCCTCAGATCACCCGACTTAATTAGACTACATTCCATTATCCTTGTTTTGCTTTTGTTGATGTTCATCTTATATCCTCCTTTCAAGACACTGTCCATTCCATTCAACTGCTCTTCCAAGTCCTTTACTGTCTCTGACAGAATTACAATTTCATCAGCGAACCTCAAAGTTTTTATTTCTTCTCCATGAATTTTAATACCTACCCCGAATTTTTCTTTTGTTTCCTTTACTGCTTGCTCAATATACAGATTGAACAACATTGGGGAGAGGCTACAACCCTGTCTTACTCCCTTCCCAACCACTGCTTCCCTTTCATGTCCCTCGACTCTTATAACTGCCATCTGGTTTCTGTACAAATTGTAAATAGCCTTTCGCTCCCTGTATTTTACCCCTGCCACCTTTAGAATTTGAAAGAGAGTATTCCAGTCAACATTGTCAAAAGCTTTCTCTAAGTCTACAAATGCTAGAAACGTAGGTTTGCCTTTCCTTAATCTTTCTTCTACCGTTTGGACTTACTATATCTTCTGCAGCATTCATTCGTAGTTTAAACGAAATTTTACCTGTTTATCTTCGTGACAATACTACTTCATATGTTGATGATATTCTTATTGCTAAACGTTCTCGGAGTGAGCATAACAAAATTTTGGATTCTTTATTACGTATTTTTGCAAGAGTTGGCATTACAGTGAACTTGAAAAAAATCTGAATTTGGTCGTTCTCAGGTGAAATTTCTTGGTCATATTTCTTCTACAGAAGGTATTCTTCTTGATCCAGAGAAACTAGACGCTATTCGTAATTATGCTGTTCCTACTACAAAACGTGATGTTCGTAGTTTCCTTGGTGTCTGTAATTTTCTTAGACGCTTTGTTAGATTGGACAATTTGGCCACACCTCGTTTATGTGAACTATCTGGAAAGAATTCTAATTGGTGTTGGGATGAGGAAGCTCAATCAGAATTTGAAAAACTTCGTGATGCTGCTCCACGTCTGTCACATCCGGATTTATCTAAAGATTTTTGTTTGGCGACGGACTCATCATACAGAGGCCTAGGTGCACACTTATTCAAGAGATAGAAGAAAACGACGTTGTAGTACAGAAAACTATTGCATTTAGAAGTCGTGTTCTCTCTAAATCATAAAAGAATTATTTGATTACGGAACTTGAAGCTTTGGCTGTTGTATGGGCTTTCACAAAATTTCGCATATTTTTGTACGGCAGGCATACTAAGGTTTACACCGATCATCGAGCTCTAGAATTTCTTATGTCAACAAAATTAACTCATGGAAGATTGTCACGATGGGCGCTGTATCTACAGGAATTTGACTTTACTATTGTTTACATACAGGGTTTTTCAAATATTATTGCTGATGGTTTATCACGTGCACCTATGGGTTTAAAACAAAGTGCTGAAGAGGACTACAAAGAAAACAATTATTGTTTGATGTATATTCAAGGTGTTGCGTTTGAGAATTTTATTTCGCCTTCGCTCGAGGACAACGCTAAGGAGCAAAACAAGGATCCAATCTGGAAGGACATTAAGGAGAAGTGGAGGAGAAAGGAAAGCGTAGCGATTAGACAGTATTATTTAGTTCGCAATGATATTCTTTTTAAACGAAAATCGGTCGATAACTCTTTTTGGTTAGTTTGCATTCGTGATGAGTGGGTTAATAAATTGATTTGGTACACACATTTCAGTTATGCACACTTTGGTCCCAGAAAATGCTTTTATAAATTACGAGAAAATTGCTACTTCAGTAATATGGAAAAACGTATTCGATCTGTTCTTGCCAAATGCAAATTATGTCAAAAGGATAAGCCGCCAACTATTTCTCACAGAGCACCGTTGTTTCCTATCATTCCAGCGAAATTAAAGGACATGGCTGCAGTCGATTTGTTCGGTCCAGTGGTTCGTTCTACTAATGGTTTTGTGTACATTTTAGTAGCAGTGGAATTGACATCAAAAGATGTATGTTTTACACCTTTACGCAAAGCAACAGCTCGTTCAGTATCTAACGCTTTCATCAAACATTTTCTTAAAGAAGTGGGTCATGTTGATAAGATTATATCAGATAATGGATCACAGTTTTGTTCTAAAATTTGGTTTCGTACTCTACGGCGTCGTAAGATTAAACCAATTTTGTGTGTCTTTATTGTCGTCTTTATTGTCATCAGAATCACAGAACTTGGAATCAGTATCTTCATATTTTTCAAAACATTCTGAATGAACTCCCTAATGATTCAACTTCTTTACCGCCGATATTGATATTAAAAAATAAAGCACCGACAAATCGCATATCTGAAATCGTTCCTTTTCCACCTACACGGAAACTGCGGCATTCTGAAGTTGTGAACCTGGCTCTACAAAGTATTGCATCTGTGGCTGCTAGAAGATAGAAATCAGCTAAACGTCCTGGTCGTTTAAAAACCTTGTCAGTTGGTCAAAAGATGTTAATTAAGTCTCACCGTTTGTCTCACAAAGGAAAAGGCTTGTGTCGCAAATTTTTTCTGCTTTATAACGGTCCGTATAGGGTTCGCAAAATCATTCATGATAACACTGTCGAAGTAGAAACTCTTAAATCTCGGCGCTCAAATGGAATACATCACATATCGAACGTTAAAATTTTTGTGGAATGACATACTTTTGAGAGACTAACAGTTACATGTAAACACGCAGAGAATACAAGGATACCGCGCCGTGTTCCGGCGGCGGCACATACTCAAAGCAACAGTCAAGTCTGCGCGGCGCACAAGGCAGTCGTTGACCGCAAACAATTACTTCCTACGTCACGCGTACCTACAGCTGATCGAGCGCTCAGTGCCAATGCACTGACAGCCGTAAATAAATACACAGTCTAATTTCTCCGAATAAAATCAGTATAAAGCTATAGTGACTTGATAAATTATGTTATTAACTTTCAGTATTTTTCAGGACACGGTTGTATACAATATTTAAGAACTTCAGATAAATTCTGTGTGTCCGACGTTAAGAGGACTTGCTATCGAGAAAATTTCAGGAAGAAAGTAATAAACTAAAAAGGTAACTATTAATTGAGTTTATTTTTCAGGAAACATATTTCCACTTAGGTATGTACTTTAGAGGTAATTTGCTGCTCGCGATTACGTGATTTATACTTTGTGTTGACTGATTTTGACAATGATTGATTAATGAACAGGGTTGTTACTTCTGTATATTATGCATCGCTTGGCTGCTATGCTTTTTCACTGATGTCACATTATTTTTTTTATTATGTGTCTGCTGTGCTTATTTATTTAAATTATAATTGTAACCTGATTAGTTGTGCCAATACAGTTATGTATGTAAGTTATACTTTGTGATTTATCTGCTTGCGCCTTCATGTTTACTTATTAAGATTACATATGAACATTTATTTGCTTATGCTGATATGATGCTAATGACCTGTTTATTATGTGAGATATATATTTGCTGCATTGCGTATGGATTGCATATTTACACATTTCTGTTTGTCGTCATAACTACTCTTTAATTTGGTATATAGAAATGCTGATATATGGTCTACAAACATGGAGTTTAGGTCACACTATGATATTAATTATAAATTGTTCGCTTGGCAGAGCCTCGTTGTAGGGATTGTGCTACATCCTTTTGTTGACATTGTGTTCCCTACTGGTATATTTACTCGCTATTGCATGTTTTGCTTACGCTCAGTGCTTTATATTTTAAGATAAGAAAATGAACTGCTATAATTCTACGAACGCCGTTGGTACAAGAAACTTCATTGAAGTCACATGAGCTGGAGGTTTTATGGAAGCTGTATAAATTTATGCTAATAGGAAGGAAGCTAACGACATGACATACCAACACTAGGTTTAGACCATTGTCAGTCATTACACTGCATTTTTCGTGAGCAATTGAAATAGTAAGTGACACTTGACACAAGAAATACTCCACATGTTGCTTCTGTTTTGCCATGATTCTTGAAGTGGTGTACACACTGTGAAATATTACGATTTATTCACTCAAAGTCTTATGTGATCTTTCATACTACGTACTCGCACCTACTTACTGAAAGTTATTCAAACTGAAGACTGTTAGAGATCATGTATGCATTTCTTTTATTTTATGATGGACAAGGTAACCAAAATGTATTTTATAATTCATAATGAGTAGAAGATTTGGCTCAGGTGGACTACACAGAGGTTGTGTATGGACATTGTGTCTTCGGATTGCATGGGATGATAAATTGAAGTTTGCACTAGGATTCTGTCTGTATTTGTTCGAGGAGACTGACTAGAGGAAACAGTTGTTATGGAAGGGAAATGGTATTGGTAATAAGGTTTATGTGTATCGACGTATTGAAGAGGTATTATTGAGGTATTGAGATTGTGTGAAGTTGATGATTATTGGAGTTTTGGTGGACAAGAGGTAAGGTAAATGATATTGATGATAAGGTTTATATGTATCGACGTAAGAGGTATTATTGAAGTATTAAGATTATGTGATGCTGATGATTATTGGAGTTTTGGTGGATAAGAGGTAAAGTAAGCGAGGAGCATATTTTTTTGTTGGTTTATATGGAACAAGGAGGATGAAGATGGCAGACTAGAACACTCAAGTGGAAGGAAGTTTGTCTACACACACACTTTGTTAAATCAATAAGCAATATATACTTTTTTTTTTTTGGAGAGAGGAAGTAATTGCATATCTTGGTACACTGACAGTTGTTCAGTAACCGTACATTTTGATTTGGCTTGGCAAACATTGGTCTTGACATGATGACTACGACGTTGACTAACTATTATTGACTGTTATACATTGCTGCCACTACTGCTTGATACACAAGTTGAACATAAAATTTTGGACAGAATTGCATTTACACAGTTAACACTATTCAATTACACAGTAGTACTTAATATGGATGAAATATGAGTGAGTGTGTTTTGTCTGTTTCCCCTTCCTAATCCCAAATAATTGGTACCGACCTATCTCCTAAATATTATTTTACTTGTTTGTTATGGCTTGCACTGACACCCATAAATATTATAGGTTTACTGGTATTTGTGTATTTGTAATATTTAATATGACAATTATCTGATATAATTTGTGTGTTTATTATAATTTGTATGTTTAGTGTAAGAGCATTGTTGATAATTTTGTAAAAGCAATTGTGTGTGCATTCAAACTGTTGTTCATACCTGCACTTGTTCAACATTGATGTGTGTCACTTAGAAATGTTTAATTTATGCTAATGAACTGTCTAATCAGTGATAGTGAATATTATGGACTGTTACCCGCACTTGTTCAACATGATGGGTGCCGCTAGGAGATGTTTAATTTCTGCAGATGAACTCTGATGAACTGGCTAATTAGTGATAGTGAATATTATGGACTGTTACCTGCACCTGTTCAACATTGCTAGGTGCCACTGATGGACTGCTTCTACTGAAATGATGTCACTTGTTGGTGTCTGCACCTGCTCAACATTGCTGGGTGCCACTGATGGAACTGCTTCTACTGAAATGATGTCACTTGTTGGTGTCTGCACCTGCTCAACATTACTGGGTGCCACTGATGGACTGCTTCTGCTGAAATGATGTCACTTGTTGGTGTCTGCACCTGTTCTACATTGCTGGGTGCCACTGATGGACTGCTTCTACTGAAATGATGTCACTTCTTGGTGTCTGCACCTGTTCAACATTGCTGGGTGCCACTAATGGACTGCTTCTACTGAGATAATGTCACTTGTTGGTGTCTGCGCCTGCTCACCATTTTTGGGTGCCACTGTTGAAGCTGTTTAAATACTGCTGATGAAATGTTATGAGACTGCTATTTGCACCTGTTGATCATTGATGGGTGCTACTGTTAGAACTGTCAACTACTCTGAGGAGTTCTACTTGTTTATTGAACTATTGACAACAGTTTATGTGAATATTTGTATAAACTGTTTTTTTGTGTGTTTACTGTTTATGAGATGTTATGAGACTCTTAACTGCACCTATTCGTCATTGCTGACGCTATTGATTGAATTGTCTAACCACATGATACTTGTGTAAACTATTATGTAAAATCACATGTATGCAAGCATTTGTATTCCTTATTGTATTTTATATATTAGGTTATTGAATGGTCAGTGCAAAGCCAAAATTTATTTAGTTATGTGATATTTACTTATTAATATTACTTTTTAATTTTTGTCTGTATTTTTTGGACGAATTTGGTGGTATTTTCACCACCAATGCTGGCAAAAATACCATCAAATTCTAGCCCGTGGAGGCGGGGCATATTAAAGGTGGCTACACTGAGTTACAGCGCCAGAGATTGCGCCAAAGAGTATTATTCAGCCGCCTCCACTGGCAGTGCTTGTTGAGATGTGGTAGTGGAGAGTGCTTGTTGAGATGTCGTGGTGGAGAGTGCTTATTGAGAAGTGGGCAGTAGAAGTTCCGATGTAGCCGTGACTAGCTGTGAGCATGTTGTATGCAGTTGTTCTGATGGGCTAGACAGCCGATGCTGTTCGATTGCGGATGTTGTAATGATCAGAGTGTATGTTTCGTCAATATATATGAAGGTAATAAATTTTTTTATTTTTATTTCAAATGTCTTAAACAATAATGCCTCTTGGTCACAGGTTCAGTCAACAAAGCATCTGGCTTGTGTTCATGTATTAGAGTGTAATTCTGGTTTCTATGTGCAAGTATAGTATTTCAGTTTTATTTAATTAATTCAGTGTAAATGGTATTTAAAATATCTTGTCTTTTTGAGGAAGAACCGTGCCAGATGTGTACGTTGAATCACACTTCCACACACAGAACAGCTACACTTGTGCCTTGTTGTTCCGTAGCTTTCATAATTGCTGGGGACTTAGTTAATTAATTGTGTTAACGGAAATTTTCTTTCATTCTTTGTTGTTATTCTATGCAGTCATATTGCGTACTAATTCCAGTCAGGGCCAACCGGTTACGAGACTTCGTAGCCGGACATACAGCGACTAAAATTAAAATTATTTGCATAATACTATTTAATTAAGCCCCCATGCAACGTTGGGAGCAATGTGAGACAAGACTCATCCTGCCAAATGGATTTCTTTCATTGCTTCACGGTCCAGGTTTTATCGTTTCGGTACCATGTTTTCCTGTTACGCTCATTTACATCACTGATGAATGGTTTTGCAATTCCAGCTTGTCCCGCAGTTCCCCGCTTATGCACCTCCCTTCGCGTTGTTTTGGTGCTGACAGTGTTCGCGGGTGCGACATTCAGCTGTCGTCCCCTTATTTTCCGTCATAATCTTCCTCAATGACTGTTTGTCACGATCACTCACTAAGCAGTTTCGTCCTCGTTGTGACTTAGCGGATCACAATTTTCCGCTTTCCCTGTATGCGCTGTAAATCTTCGATGTGGTGCCTCTTGAAACACAGAAACACCTCACCGTTTTCGATTACGAAAGCACCTACGATACGAGCACTAACAATTTGCCCACATTCGAATTGACTTAGCTGAGACATAATGCACTCGGAACAACACAGAACACCATTCTGCCCACAACTGACAATTGCAACATATCGAGGACATTGCATAAGTGTCGTTCGTGGACAAAATACAAAAGCGGAATCCGCGGTCTTGCCTAGCATCTGAAATTATCTTCAAGCACGCTTTTCTCGCATTGTTTCCATGTTTTTGTCCAACCCCTATACATTAGTTAGTGTGTATCTCACTTGGGCTACATAGGTAAAGTTAATTTTAGATTCTAATTCAGAGTTTCTATGACAAATATTGTAATCTTCGGAACAGCAGTAGAATTTTTTTGCGGTACTCAATTCCGCGAAATGAACATATCCTGTTTCATTTAAGATTCAAAATATGAGAACGTTATGTGGATATAAAATCCATGATGACTACCTAATCTCACATATAGTCACTTACTCATTACCTCACTGGTTGAACTTGAGTCGTAGTAAAGCGCTCTTCACTTGATTATGAAACTGTAAATAATCAGGGACTGAAGACCCTGCTGTTAGTCCCTTAAACAAGCAGCCATCTGAATCATCTAAAATACTGTAATTAACTCTGTTAGCAGCAGGTGAATGTACCAGTTTTGATTTAGAAAAACATCCATATTCTTTCAGAATACATCAGAGATCCTTTTTTTTTAAATTTAGGACTTATCTATCAATAGAAGATGCGTATTACTGTCTTTTAACGTCACTGGAATGAAAACACAAAATCAGGTCGCATACAGTCGGGAACCTATTATTCCAAGCAACACTTCTGCTTGCCTTATATACAGGGTGATTCAAAAAGAATACCACAACTTTAGGAATTTAAAACTCTGCAACGACAAAAGGCAGAGCTAAGCACTATCTGTCGGCGAATTAAGGGAGCTATAAAGTTTCATTTAGTTGTATATTTGTTCGCTTGAGGCGCTGTTGACTAGGCGTCAGCGTCAGTTGATGCAAAGATGGCGACCGCTCAACAGAAAGCTTTTTGTGTTATTGAGTACGGCAAAAGTGAATCGACGACAGTTGTTCAGCGTGCATTTCCAACGAAGTATGGTGTTAAACCTCCTGATAGATGGTGTATTAAACGTTGGTATAAACAGTTTACAGAGAATGGGTGTTTGTGCAAAGGGAAAAGTTCTGGACGGCCGAGAACGAGTGATGAAAATGTAGCACGCATCCAGCAAGCATTTGTTCGCAGCCCAGGAAAATCGACTCGCAGAGCTAGCAGAGAGCTGCAAATTCCACAATCAACTGTATGGAGAGTCCTACGAAAAAGGTTAGTTATGAAACCTTATCGTCTGAAATTGGTTCAAGCACTGTCTGCAGCTGATAAGATTAAAAGAACCGATTTCTGTGATTTTATCCTTGTTCAAATGGAAACAGATGAATCTTTCGTTTCAAAGATTGTGTTTAGTGATGAAGCAACTTTCCACACTAACGGGAAAGTCAACCGTCACAATGTTTGTATATGGGGCACTGAGAATCCGCGGGAAACAACTCAGTATGAACGTGACTCGCCTAAGGTGAACGTTTTCTGTGCCATTTCAGCCAATAAAGTTTTTGGTCCCTTTTTCTTCGAAGGTGCTACTGTAACTGGACTACAGTATCTGGAGATGTTAGAGAATTGGCTGTTCCCTCAGCCCGAACAAGAAGCACAACAATTCATATTTCAGCAGGATGGAGCGCCACCACATTGACACTTATCTGTCCGTAACCACCTGAACGTCAACTACCCGAGGCGATGGATCGGCCGCCAGGCAGCCTGTAACAGAGCACTTCATCACTGGCCTCCAAGAAGCCCTGATCTTACCCCCTGCGATTTTTTCTTATGGGGGTATGTTAAGGATATGGTGTTTCGGCCACCTCTCCCAGCCACCATTGATGATTTGAAACGAGAAATAACAGCAGCTATCCAAACTGTTACACCTGATATGCTACAGAGAGTGTGGAACGAGTTGGAGTATCGGGTTGATATTGCTCGAGTGTCTGGAGGGGGCCATATTGAACATCTCTGAACTTGTTTTTGAGTGAAAAAAAATCTTTTTAAATACTCTTTGTAATGATGTATAACAGAAGGTTATATTATGTTTCTTTCATTAAATACACATTTTTAAAGTTGTGGTATTCAAGATTTTAAACATGGCTGCAGCAGCAACTGTTAAAATTCTTCGCAATAAAGGATGACAGCCAAAAACAGTTGCAGGATAGAATTTTTTTATTAAAATTCTTGACCAAGGTTTCGGTACATATAAATATACCTTCATCAGAAGTAAAACTTCTAAAATTACATCATGCACTGGAGAATAATAAAACAATTATGCCAAAAGGCATCGTCAGTAATTAAAATATCATCTCCATTTGTACAACATGTGTAATGGGCACAGGATCAAAGTGAACAGTTTAACACCGTTACTTCGCCTATGAACTATTCTAATTACTGACGATGCCTTTTGGCATAATTGTTTTATTATTCTCCAGTGCATGATGTAATTTTAGAAGTTTTACTTCTGATGAAGGTATATTTATATGTAACGAAACCTTGGTCAAGAATTTTAATAAAAAAATTCTATCCTGCAACTGTTTTTGGCTGTCATCCTTTATTGTGTTGTGGTATTCTTTTTGAATGACCCTGTATAATTATTTAATTCAGTTACTAAATACGTGAAAGATGCCGACAGTTAAGCCTGGTGTTTCTTAAGCTCAGTAGCAGAGACGACCTACCTGACGTGCTGTGCAGACTGCGGACGAAGGCAAGGTGGGAGACACACACAAGCTCCGTTTCTCGGCAACAGGCAGCCACTGTTGCTTAGCAACAGAGAACACAGCACGCCGAGAGCTACAGGTCTATGGAGGGCAGCCACCACTGCTTAACGTAATAACCATCCGTTTCCTCAAAGTGTCTACTCATGAAGTGGGTGTTGGCAGTTATGTTTACCGAATTTGGAGAGCAGAATATAAAAGAAATGTACTTATTATACTTTGTAATTTCGGTACTTTTCCTATAGTACAATGAAGAGAGAAAAGAAGAGAACAATTTATTCTGGGAGATTCACAATAATTGTCCAACGCCGTAAATAACTAATATCCACAATTATGTCTTGTTTGTTGAGTCATCAATCTTCTCAGTGGTTTGATGCGACCTGTAGGGATTCCTCCATTGCGGTAACCTCTTCACCTCTCAGAAGCACTTGCACCCTGTTGTTGTTGCTGTTATGGTCTTCAGTACAGAGACCTGTATGATGCAACTCTCCATGCTATCCTATCGCGTGCAAGCTTCTTCATCTCTGAATAACTACTGCAACCTATATCCTTCTGAATCTGTTCAGAGTACTCATGCCTTGGTCTTTCTCTACGATTTTTATCCTCCGCGCTTCCCTCCAATACTAAATTGATGATCCCTTGATGCCTCAGAACGTGTGCTACCAACCGATCTCTTCTTCTAGTCAAGTTGTGCCACAAACTCCTCTTCTCCCCAATTCTATTCAATACCTCCTCATTAGTTATGTGATCTACCCATCTAATCTTCAGCATTCTTCTGTAGCATCACATTTTGAAAGCTTCTATTCTCTTCCTCTCCAAACTATTTATCGTCCATGTTTCACTTCCATACATGGCTACACTCCATACAAATACTTTCAGAAACGACTTCCTGACACTTAAATCAATACTCTACTACTTCGACCATCATGATTTATTTTGCTCCCCAAATAGCAAAACTCATTTACTACTGTAAGTGTCTCATTTCCTAATCTAATTCCCTCAGCATCACCTGATTTAATGCGACTTCATTCCATTATCTTCGTTTTGTTTTTGTTAATGTTCATCTTCTATCTTCCTTTCAAGACACTGTTCATTCCGTTCAGCTGCTCTTCCAGGTTCTTTGCTGTCTCTGGCAGAATTACAATGTCATCGGCAAACCTCAAAGTTTTTGTTACTTCGCCATGGATTTCAATTCCTACGCCAAGTTTTTTTTGCTTCCTTCACCGCTTGCTCAATATACAAATTGAATAACACCGGGGATAGGCTACAACCCTGTCTCACTCCCTTCCCAACCAGCGCTTGCCTTTCATGCTCCTCGACTCTTAAAACAGCCATCTCGTTTCTGTACAAATTGTAAATAGCCTTTTGATCCCTGTATTTGACTCCTGTCAACTTCAGAATTTGAAATAGAGTATTCCGTTCAACATTGTCAAAAGCTTTCTCTAAGTCTACAAATGCTAGAAAAGTAGGATTGCCCTTCCTTAATCTATCTTCTATGATAATTCGTAGGGTCTGTTCCAACATTTCTACGGAATCCAAACTGATCTGCCCTGAGATCGGTTTCTACCAGTATTTCCATTCGTCTGTACAGAATTCGTGTCATTATTTTCCAGCCGAATGGCTTATTAAAGTGACAGTTCGGTAATTTTCACACCTGTCAACACCTGCTTTCCTTGATACTGGAGTTATTATATTCTTCTTGAAGTCTGAGGGTATTTCGCCTGTCTCCTACATCTTGCTCACCTGATGGTAGAGTTTTGTCATGGTTCGCTCTCCCAAGGCCAGTAGTTCTAATGGAATGTTGCCTAATTCCGGGCCCTTGTTTCAACTTAGATCTTTCAGTGCTCTGTCAAATTCTCCGCGCAGCATCATACCTCCCATTTCATCTTCATCTACGTCCTCTTCCATTACCCTCAAGTACATCACCCTTGTACTGACCCTCTATATACACCTTCCACCTTTATGCTTTCTTTTCTTTGCTTAGAACTGGGTTTTCATCTGAGCTCTTCATATTCATACAAGTGGTTCTCTTTTCTCCAAAAGTCTCTTTAATTTTCCTGTAGGCAGTGTGTATGTTACCCCTAGTGAGATATGCCTCTACATCCTTACATTTGTCCTCTAACCATCCCTGCTTAGCCATTTTGCACTTCTTGTCGATCTCATTTTTGAGACGTTTGTATCCCTTTTTGCCTGCTTCATTTACTGCATTTTTGTATTTTCTCCTTTCATCAATTAAATTCAATATATCTTCTGTTACCCAAGGATTTTTACTAGCCCTCGTCTTTTTACCTACTTGATCCTCTGCTGCCTTCACTATTTCATCCCTCAAAGCTACCTATTCTTCTTCTACTATATTTCTTTCCCCCGTTCTTGTCAATCGTTCCCTAATACTCTCTCCGAAACTCTCTACAACGGCTGGTTCTTTCAGTTTATCGATGATCCATCGCCTTAGATTCCTACCTTTTTGCAGTTTCTTCAGTTTTAATCTACAGTTCATAACCAATAAAGTGTGGTCACAGTCAACATCTGTGCCTATGGATATGTCTTACAATTTACAACCTGGTTCCTAAATCTTTGTCTAACCATGATATAATCTAGCTGAAATCTTCCAGTGTCTCCAGGCCTCTTACATGTATACAACCTTCTTTCATGGTTCTTAAACCAAGTGTTAGCTATGATTAAGTTATGCTCTGTGCATAATTCTAACAGGTGACTTCCTCTTTCATTCCTTACCCCCATTCCATATTCACCTACTACTTTTCCTTCTCTTCCTTTTCCTACTATCGAATTCCAGTCCCCCATGGCTATTAAATTTTCATCTCCCTTCACTATCTGAATAACTTCTTTTATCGCATCATAGATTTCTTCAATCTCTTCATCACCTGCGGAACTAGTAGGCATATAAACTTGTACTACTGTGGTAGACGTTGGCTTCGTATCTGTCTTGGCTACAATAATGAGTTCTCTATGCTGTTCGTAGTAGCTTCCCCACGCTCCTATTTTTTTTATTCATTAGTAAACGTACTCCTGCATTACCCCTATTCGATTTTTTTATTTATAACACTGCATTCACCTGGACGGAAGTCTTGTTCTTCCTGCCACCGAACGTCACTAATTGCCACTATATCTGACTTTAACCTATCCGTTTCCCTTTTTTATTTTCTAACCTACGTGCCCGATTAAGTGATCTGACATTCCACACTCCGATCTGTAGAACGCCAGTTTTCTTTCTCCAGATAACAACGTCCTTCTGAGTAGTCCCTGCCCGGAGATCCGAACGGGGACTATTTTACCTCCGGAATATTTTACCCATGAGGATGCCATCATCATTTAATCATACAGTAAAGCTGCATGCCCTCGGGGAAAATTACGGCTGTAGTTTCCCCTCGCTTTCAGCCGTTCGCAGTACCAGAACAGCAAGGCCGTTTTGGTTAATGTTACAGGGCCAGATCAGTCAATCATCGAGATTGTTTCCCCTGCAACTACTGAAAAGACTGCTGCCCCTCTTCAGGAATCACACGTTTGTGTGGCTTCTCAACAGATACCCCTCCGTTGTGGTTGCACCTACGCTACGGCTATCTGTATCTCTGAGGCACGCAAGCCTCCCCACCAACGGCAAGGCCCATGGTTCATGGGCGGCTTGCACCCTACTTTCCCAATTACTTGTTTGATTTATTCAAATCTCTGTCTTATCCTACGATTGTCACCTTCTACAGCTCCCTCTAGTACCATAGAGGTTATCCCCTGATGTCGTAACGCACGTCCCTTCGTCTTACCCCTCTTTCTTGTTGGGCTAATTGGGCTAGCAAATCCGCCTCAGACTTAAACATATAAGAACAACGGCGATAAACGGTTTCCGTTTAACGGTTTTCGTCTTTCGGTGGATGTGTTGCATGTAAGCTTAGTGACTGTTAATACAATACTGGCCATAAATTTGCTACACCACGAAGACGACGTACTACAGACGCGAAATTTAACCGACAGGAAGAAGATGCTGTGATATGCAAATGATGAGCTTTTCAGAGCATTCACACGAGGTTGGCGCCGGTGGCGACACCTACAACGTGCTGACATGAGGAAAGTTTCCAACCGATTTCTCATACACAAACAGCAGTTGACCGGCGTTGCCTGGTGAAACGTTGTTGTGATGCCTCGTGTAAGGAGGAGAAATGCGTACCATCACGTTTCCGACTTTGATAAAGGTCGGATTGCAGCCTATCGCGATTGCGGTTTATCGTATCGTGACATTGGTGCTCGCGTTGGTGGAGATCCAATGACTGTTAGCAGAATATGGAATCGGTGGGTTCAGGAGGGTAATACGGAACGCCGTGTTGGATCCCAACGGCCTCGCATCACTAGCAGTCGAGATGACAGGCATCTTATCTGCATGGCTGTAACGGAACGTGCAGCCACGTCTCGATACCTGAGTCAACAGATGGGGACGTTTCCAAGACAACAACCATCTGCACGAACAGTTCGACGACGTTTGCAGCAGCATGGACTATCAGCTCGGAGACCATGGCTGCGGTTACCCTTGATGCTGTATCACAGACAGGAGCGCCTGCGACTGTATACTCAACGACGAACCTGGGTGCACGAATGGCAAAACGTCAGTTTTTCGGATGATTCCAGGTTCTGTTTACAGCATCATGATGGTCACATCCGTGTTTGGCGACATCGCGGTGAACGCACATTGGAGGCGTGTATTCGTCATCGCCATACTGGCGCATTACCCGGCGTGATGGTATGGGGTGCCATTGGTTACACGTCTCGGTCACCTCTTGTTCGCATTGACGGCACTTTGAACAGTGGACGTTACAATTCAGATGTGTTACGACCCGTGGCTCTACCCGTCATTCGATGCCTGCGAAACACTACATTTCAGCAGGATAATGCAGGACCGCATGTTGCAGGTCGTGTACGGGCCTTTGTGGATACAGAAAATGTGCGACTGCTGCCCTGGGCAGCACATTCTCCAGATCTCTCACAAATTGAAAACGTCTGGTCAATGGTGGCCGAGCAACTGGCTCGTCACAATACGCCAGTCACTACTCTTGAAGAACTGTGGTACCTTGTTGAAACTGCATGGGCAGTTGTATCTGTACATGCCATCCAAGCTCTGTTTGACTCAATGCCCAGGCTTATCAAGGCCGTTATTGCGGCCAGAGGTGGTTGTTCTGGGTACTGATTTCTCAGGATCTATGCACCCAAATTGCGTGAAAATGTAATCACATGTCAGTTCTAGTATAATATATTTGTCCAATGAATACCCGTTTATCATCTGCATTTCTTCTTGGTGTAGCAATTTTAATGGCTAGTAGTGTAACTGTGTACATAATACATCATTTAATTTCACCATATAAACCATGCGTTTTTGTCCTCTCGTTCCAGTATTCCAATGACATATACCCCTCCCCATCCCCCCCCCCCCCCCAGCACATTCATACCTCCAACCCACAGTGCATTTGGTTTCATAACTTGCCCTTTCTTTTCTAGATAATGACGACATTTCCAAACTGATATATTTGCCTTTCTCTACCATCTCTCAAAGTTTTGTCACAGAATGCATGTAGGTTTATTTATTACTCGTAAAGTAGTCAGTTACAGTAGCTTTTTCATGTGTCATAATGTCATTTGGAGTTGACATTTATGTTTTAAAAGCCTAGACGTATTGAAAATTTCTTCGGGCAATAAATTCATAGTTGAGCTCACAGATGATTGCGTAAATGATTTCTAATTTTTTTATTTTAATATTCCGTTTTCTGTCACAAACATCAAAGAGACAGGCTGATAATTTTGAACATCTGTCTATGCGTCGTTGGACGCACTGTCTGCAATGCTAGCTTCCACATTGTCACAGTCAGCCATCTGACGTCCAGTGCTCTATAAAGGCCTCCTTTAAGCTTTCACATGTATAATGTATTTTACCTATGCTCATAAATGTCGTTCCTGCTCGCTTTTTCAAATCGTCCACCCACCTTCCATGTACTACTGAGTGTCCAAAAATTCAAGCAAGATAAATTTTGCACCATTTTTGTGTTAAAGTATTCTCAGCTAAAGAAAAAAGACCGTGTGATAGCTGACAGTTATTTGTTATTAAAAATGGAGCGCTACACGAAAGGACAACGCTTTTAGTTATGCAACGTTTTACAAATAATGAAGTTGTGGCAGCTGCAGTCCACAATTGTGATGCAAAACATGGTTGGAATGGTAGTTTAACTTCATCAGCTGTGAAGAGATTAATTAAAAATTTAGCAAGATTGGAAAAGCTAATGATTTTGAACACTCTGGCCGTCCTTCAACAAGTCGTTCAACGGAAAACGTCGAAGCAGTTCGTGAGAGTGTTACTGAGAGTCCAGGGGCATAAATTTGGCACCTTGGTCACGTGGTGGACGTTTCAAGAAGCTCTCTTTAGCGTGTTCCCAGAATCATGCCTATAAAGCTTCATGCTGACTAAGTTCAACTGACTCAAGACCTGAAGCCTATTGACCACGCAGCGCGAACAGAGTCCGTTGAACTAGTTATGGATCAACACGTTGATGCTGATATTTCGAACAAAATCATCATCACCATCGATGAGGCTCATTTTCATCTTTATGACCTGGATGATCGAAAAAATTGTCGCGTTTGGGGTTCAGAAGATCTACGAGTGATTCCTGAGAAATAAATACATCCACAATGTGTCATTGCTTGGTGCTGATTTAGGACTGACGGCATCATCGAACCATTCTTCAACAATGCGGCTGGTGAGGAAATAACAGTTAATGGTGCCCACTATATGTATATGATAATGCCGTTCTTTGTGCCTAAATTGCAAGATATGTATGTTGTTGACATGTGATTTCAACAAATCCGGTGTCACTTGCCTTATATACCGAGAAACAGGCCAATAGCTGCATGACTCATTTCCTGGTCGTGTAATTTCCCGGTTTGATGATGAGAATTGCTGGTCTATATTATGCAATTTAACGCCGTTGGACTTTTTTCTCTAGCGTTTTTGGGAGTCTAAGTTTTATGTCAACAAGCTCACGACAACTCACGCACTGAAGGAGTAAATTATGCGCTGTATCAACAAAATTCAGAAATAAATGTGCACGGAAAATTTCAACAAGAGAGTGAGTATGTACCAGCAAAGTCGTAGAGGCCGTTTCCCGGACATGATATTCAGTACCCAATCCCACACTAAATAAGACCTGGCATGTAAGACATCCATAGCTGAGAAGCATGATTAATTAATTTAAAGAGATCTGCTTCAGTTGTACTAATGATTTATTCAAACCACGACCGGTTTCGGGATGTTAAAATCCCATCTTCAGTTTACAGAGTTGTTATATTTCCTAGTGCGTAACAGGCGGGCCAGTCAGTGCAAGGGCTCCAAATTACTGCATCCTAGGCGGAAACTGGCCGCCATCGGTCAGCCGCGCGTACAGCACGAGCGCCAACCACGACTAAGAGGTGCGGCACGAGGGAGCTGGCAGTCTTTCGAACAAATCAGTCGCACAACAGAAGCGGATCTCTTTAAATTAGTTAACTATACTGTATACTTCAAGAATTAACAAGAAACTTACAATATCTAACAATAAACCTGCGTTTCTATTAAAACTACTCCTTGCATAGATTATGGAACACCCTTTAGAACAATTAAGTTTACAGCCTGTGACCCGCTACTTTCTACCAAATCAAACAATACACCAAACTTCACGCTGCTTTTTGGTGCAGTGTATCACAGAAACTGGGACGTTTATATGATGGAAAATCACTGAAAGTCGATATCGGTGCTTCGTATGACACGAGTCAACTCCCGAACTATAATTCTGAATGAATTTTTAATTAGTTACTACTGGAGTGTGGACTCTGGGAAAGGCAGAGAAAAAGAGACTGGAAGCAATGGGAATGTGGATATGGAGAAGAATGACGAAAACAAGCTGGGTAAATGGAAAAAAGTAATGAACAGGTCTTAAGAGAAGTGAATGGGAACAGAACGCTGCTAAATTATATAGGAAGAAGAAAATCAAAAATGATAGGGCACATAATGAGAAACAACCAATTCCTAAAGAATGTATTTTAAGGAAAAGTTTTAGGGAAAAAACCAAGAGGCAGACCAAGAGCAACGTATTTTAATAACATCAAAGAAGATATGGGGATAAAATCGTATGAAGAATTGAAGAGGATGACAATGGAGAGAGGGACGTGGGTAAATCGACAACGCATAGCCTTTATTATATGATGATGACCACTAACTGATTCACGAAGAGTCTTCCTCGAAGTTAAGAATATAGTAGGCCTAGTTTACTTTCACAGTAAAATCGCAGAGTAACCATGTAGCTGTAGATATAGAAAACACAATAAACAGAACATACAACAGAACTCATTGGGCATGTGGAATGTAGTCAAGGTTGTTTTGAAATTCTGCGACAGGGTCACACTTCGATATTAAAAAAAAGTACTATCTTGACGAAAGATGACATTGTGAGGCCGTGGCTCTGTTATACAACTGGTGATTTCATACAGAAGGGATACATATGAGAAAAACGGTTCTGATATTTGTTGTTGCTACAGGGCAGCCAAAACTTGAAGAAACGTAGAACACTGGAGGAAAATGCTCTCTGATCCTCAGCACAATACACACGACATAAAATAAGTCGTGTTGAGCCAGTTGTTATTGAATCTAACAGTTTAGAATCAATAACGGTTCATTTTGAATGAGCTGGATTATTAATTGTGGCTTGTACTGTAATTTTTTTATTTTGATTAGGCAATCACTTACATAAAAATTAGCTTTCGGGGTATCGAATAGCACATTCTTCGATCTTTGCCGTAAAGTAAATTGTATTTAAAAATTCCAAATTATAATTTTATTGTGAAACGGGATGGCAGACCTGAGGCAATGTGAGTAGTGCTGGCACAATTTTACGTGGATGCTTCTGTAACTTTGATAATGAATGTCTATAATTGACCTCTAGTGGACAAATATTTCAAGACGATAATCAATCTGACATTTGATCGATCTCGAACTACGCAGAAACAAAGAAAAGTCTCTCTCTACACCTTCAAGACGACGAAATGGTGTTTCAACAAAGAGTAACCACGACGTGCCCGTACTACAAACCATTGACCCTCTACAGACGTCCTTCGAATATCAGCCAGACCGAACATTTAGGTCTTTACCATGACAGGTCTCGAGTACAATGATAAAAGAGGTTTACTGAACTGTAATAGGCTTAGAATAACTGATGCATCCTCCCTGTATCCTGATCGTCACCCATGTCTCTTTTCCCGGTTTTCATAAATCAAGTTTCTCTGAAAGGACTAAGAGTGCATAGAAGTGACGATAATGAATGTGATTATCTAACAGAATAAACCAGGAACAAGTGGTTTGGTGTTTTATGTGACTGAAGAGGTGCTCAGAGTGATATAGAGATAATTTTGAGCAAGTGCAATACTTGAACCTGTATTGTACGACGTTAATAATACCTGTGATGAGTCAGTAAAGGCAGAAACGTGGCCAGGCTCTTGGAGGTATCTATGCCTCGCATTTATTCGCATTAGATGCATTAAAATTTTTATATCGTTTTACGATGAGGAAAATAGCATTTTATCTGATTAAGAATATGCGACGGGCGGGGCCTCGAACCCGGAACTTTCGCGTTCAATACTCTTAGCGGCTGAGCTATCCATACGGTGTTCACGACCTGCTCTCATAGCCTTAGTTCTACTACGAAGTTTCAAAACAGCGCACACTCGTCAACAGAGTGAATGATGTGTTCTGGAAATGGTACCTGGGCTGTGACTATTATTTGTCTGCAATAACCTTTCTTCCGACAGTGCTACTCCAGTAATCCATGCATGAGAGCTCCTTTGAAGATTGGAAAACACGGGAGAGCTATCAGAATCAGTACAGCTGTGAGAGCAGGTCAGTTGGTAAGGGGATCGTCCTCGAAAGGCAAGGTTTCGAGTTCGACTGCCAGTACAGTAGACAGGTTTAAGCGGTCAGAGAGTTTCAAAACTACGCAAACTCCACTGCATGGTGAAAAATTCACTCTTCAAGAGAAAAATAGCACATCAAAGAGCAATAGGAATAACAAGATGAAATCACTGAACTAGACATACTATCTACCTTATACGTAATCTTCAGTAGAAAAAGGAGTTATTACTTAGGGAATAAGTGCCATTGATGAAAATCCAGTTAACCAGCACAGTACTACGTGAGCTTTTGTGCACTAGGCGCCACCAATCTGTGACGAATGTAGATGAAAGGCTGACTGTTTCCAACTTTTGTTACCTAAAATTTTCTGGTTAATGATGTGCTGGGGACAGTACCTCAACACCTTGGCTGCCACAACAGAACCACTTTATCCTATTCCAGAAGAAACAGTACGAAAGCGGTAAACATGTGCTCTCTGAGGCACAAAAAACACGGTAATGTCGTAAGTACACAAACAAAACACACGGAAATGTCGTAAGTACACAAACAAAACAAAAGCCAATGTCGTAGGTATACAGAACAAATACTATAAAAGTCGACGTTCACCTGGGATCTTTGTTGGCATTGTGGGTAAAATTACCTCACTCCAGTTCTGTTCATTTGTTTCCTTTTATTGCTTCAACGCTTTCCATAGATCCTATCAAGCGGAAGAAACGGTAAGGATTTGGAATAAGTCAGGGCATGCGTTAATAAAAGATAAGCACCTCGTAGAAACCTGCACACGGTATTAGCAATATGCTGTCAGTATACTGTGTCATACCATATGTGCCTGCGCCAGCCAACTGTGATAATGTAAATTAGAAATAAAATGTTGTGTGACTAGGGCCTCCCGTCGGATAGACCGTACGTCGGGTGCAGGTCTTTAGATTTGACGCCACTTCGGCGACTTGCGCGTCGATGGGGATGAAATGATGATGATTAGGACAACGCAACACCCAGTCCCTGAGCGGAGAAAATCTCCGACCCAGCCGGGAATCGAACCCGGGCCCTTAGGATTGACATTCTGTCGCGCTGACCACTTTTTTTTAATTGATCTCGTTTTGTTCTATATTGTTAGTTGAATTTGTTCGGGGCGGACGTCCGATGACACTCTTTCAGGTTCTTCGTTGATCCGTTCACTCAGTTTTTTTTATTTATTACAGAGGGTACGTAACACTGTGACCGAACATGCTGAGCTTCCGTTGCCGGCTTCACTCAGCTACCGGGGGCGGACATGTAAACTAGAAGAAAAACCTTTACCGCGAGAGTACTACTTCCTTAGTTGAACACAGGCTGTGCCAGGGCGCATGAGAGGCTCGGTCGCCGTCTCGAAAGTTGTCTATGTTCTATTGGATGCTTAATACCTACTTAATTACATTGATATTTTTGAAAGATGTTTGGTACCTTCGTCTGTACAGTGGCTGCCTGTTTTCAATACACGGTATGTGATTTATCTTTACAAAGACAACTGCTACTTGTCAAGCAGCTGACAGGAAAGGCAGATGCTGCTTATAGGAATTTTAAAGCGTCCTTTGGAGCAAAGCAAAGCATACGTATGAGTACTAATAGCTCAGATGACAGGCATGTGCTAGACAAAGAAGTTGAATGATGAAAGGTGGGAGAAATATATAGAGGATCTATATAAGGTTAACATAATTAAAAATATTGTTATAGAAAGAGAAGGCGTAGTAAATGAAGACGAATTAACAGATATGACACTGCGATAATAATTTGACTAGGCAGTGAAAGGCTTGTGGAGTAGAAAACATTTCCTCAGAACTACTGACATTAGGTGAGCCAGCCATGACAAAACTATTTCATGCGATGTATAAGATATATGAGACACACAAAGTATACGTATACTTCAAGAAGAATCTATTCAATTCCTATTCTAAAGAACGCAGGTGTTAACAGGTGTGAATATCAACTAACCATCACTCGGCAAGTCATCATTCCAAAATACTGACACGATTTATTTACAGAAAAAGGAAGAAGTTGTTGAAGGTGACCTCGAGGAAGATCAGCTTGAGTTCCAGAGAAATGTAAGAACAACACCGACCCGAGGAGTTATCCCAGTAGATAGATTAAGGAAAGGTAAAACTATGTCTATAGCATTTGTATATTCAGAGAATGATTTTGACATTTGAATCGTCCCCTTAGAAATATTATACATGACTGTGTTTAAACTGACACACAATATTTTTAGCGCAACGCAATCTGACTTTCAATAATCCCTACAAAAGAATGGCCCTGACTAACATTAACCTATACGTTTCACAAATCACTTACATCACAAAAATCTTCGTTACTCGAACTACTGCAATACAGCGAGCGCCACTACTGCCAGCTAAATAAAAGATTCAAACTACGGAAGGCACTAACTACTGATAGGCATAGTTAGCAAATGAAAGATTTTAATAGAGAACAAACAATGTATTTACCTTAATAGTGTTGAAAAATCATAATATACATAGCAGTTCATGACATCCAGTCTTACAAATTTCAAAACTCCGCCATTTCTCTCCCCACATCCACCACTGCTGGCGGCTCACCTCTAACTGCGCAACGCTACGCGCTGTTAACATCCAGCTGCCCAACGCTACAATCGCAGATATTCCAACAACAATGCAAACCAGCCACAGACTGCACACAGCACAGCCAGTGATTTTTCATACAGAGCGCTACGTGGTGTTACCAATAAGAAAACCTAAACAACCTACTTACATAGCCCCCATGCTCCCCACAAAAAATTTTACAAATTGTTTTGGGCACTGGCCAATACAGATTTGAAAAAATTTTTCATAATTACAGTAAGAAAGATATCAAATGCACACACTTATTAATACAATGTTGGTCAAAAGCTAAAATTTCCTCACAGTCCATAAAGACAGTCCTGATCATTCATCACAGTAAAATTGCAGTTTTTTTTTCAAAGTCTGAGCAGTAAAGGAAAATGCACACAGAAGTAGTGGATTTCAATGCAGTCTTGAAGAAGTAGTGTTGTCCTTCCAACAGAAAAACTGTGCTGACTCTTGACATGCAGACAGGTAATGGGCCACAACAGAGCAAACCCACTGCAGAGTCAGTTGAAGTTTTGAAGAATATTGGTAGGTAGGTCATCACAGAGTAGACCCACTGTAGTCCTGGTAGAGATTACGGTATTGGTGGGCCACCAGAGGTGCAGACCCACTGCAGTCCTTGTAGAAATAATGGTACTGGTGAGTCAGCAAAGGTGTAGACCCACTGTAGTCCTTGTAGAAGTAATGGTATTGGTGGATCATCAAAGGTGTAGACCCACTGTAGTCCTTGTAGAAATAATGGTATTGGTGGGTCATCAAAGATGCAGACCCACTGTAGTCCTTGTAGAGATGGCCAGCAGCCGTCTGTTGTGACTGTGCAGGTACACAATCACCATTGAAGAGTCTTGCAGATAATATATCAAGTCCATAACGACCACTCATGTACTCACAAAGTGTTTGGAATTGTCCTTAGAACCAGCAATGCTGTTATCCAGTCCCTTGCTGAATTATTAACACACGTGCAAACACTAACAGTCCCTACTTCTCACGTATTGTCCATATACTATGACCAACAGAAACGCGTGCAGTGAAACGGAACTTACAAGTTAATAATATGATGAACTGGTCTCAATTACAATTTTATAACATAAGAATACAATTACAAAGGTACAAAATACATCATTAAAGAACATAACAATACAGATAACATTTGTAGTACAAGCTTTACAAAAGAATCGAAATAACACATACATCAGTGTTACAGGAATTATGACATGAGTACATAGATAAAAGATCAGAATAACTTTCGAAACATCAACTTCACACATGAGCATTAAAACAGAACAGAATAAATAATGTCTAAACATCTTTACAAAGAAAATAACATAGTATTTGAAAAATTCTACAACATAAATCTTATTAGCTAAACACATAAAGACAGGAAAAACACAAATATACAAGAGTACACAAACACATAGGGGGATAACACAATGGAAAAGACAGGGTTCGTTTTCAGTGTAACATTTGGTAGTGCAGTCCAACCCAAAACTTCATTCCATATATTGTCCCTCTTATTTCAACATTTGCTCCAGCCAAAAAAAAAATCCTAGCCAAGCATGCTTACTGTATTCTGTTCACATCCTCTTTCAAAAATAGATTTTCCCACTGTGCACTACTTTTTTGGCCAAACCATTTTCTTATAGCTTCTCAGTGCATTTCTTCCAATTCATCATAGTTAGTTTCTTATATGATCTACCCCTCTTAAGCTAACTTAAATCTACTGAGCTCAGATATATATACCAAGGGATGAGGCAATGCAGCAGCACATAACAAATTAACACAAACACCAAGGACAAAAAAATACAAATTGGCAAAGTAAGCAACAATATTACAACTAATATAAGGCAATGAGCAGCAAACAAGAAAAATAAATCAGTAGTAAACTGGCTTAGCAGAGTAACACAAAGTCAAATTCAGTAACACTATGCCTGGCAAACAGTAGCAGCAAATGAAATAACTTATATCTAAACATGACATAGCTCAAGCAGAAAAAGATATTACACTAAAGACAACAATGCGGACAAGGGAAATGTATATTCACATCTTAATGTCTATGTAATTAAAGTGGTGCACCACAAGAAGTTATTCTACCAAAAAAATTACCAAGTAGTTGAAAAGAAAATTCCGTATGCAATTCCTTCGTTTTTTTGAATAGATCATAAAATTATTTACTGGATCTGTAGGCATAAAATATTATATTAGTACATCTATTAAATTTTATTTTAACCAATGCTGCAGTGCAGCTAGAAACTAGATATTAAACAAAATGAGTAAATAAATACATAAAGCAAGCCATATGGCATTTCTCTCAACTAGGAAGACAATAGCGGTGAAATGTTTCTCATCGTTTCATTAGGAATTTTAGTAAATATCATAAATTAAGAGCTCCACAGTAAAATCATATGTTTTCAAGTTTGAGCGTGTCGTATTTGCGATGCTTTCTACAAAGGAATGTCAATAGCGAGGATAATGGCCTCCCATTTTTTTTTCACCTGTGCCTCTGAAAGGCACACACAAATGGCTTTTTTCCAGGCGGTTGTCATGCAGCTGGGTGCAGGTAGTCACTTCACTAACTTACCGAAATATTTACTGTTTCCGCTACAGTGGCAGTCTCATATAAAAAATTTCACAGGTCGAGAATTTGCGTTACAAATGTGTAGAAACAAAATCCTATAAATATAAAAGCGTCCAAAAACTTTTTGCCGGTATTGTGATACATTCACGCATTTACATGCATTTCATAACTCTTAAAGTACGATTCTTGATTTCCAACAACCTTTTTCACAAACCAGAGTCCCTAACCACTACTCATTATTCCTTACCTTATTAGTCGACACTTCTTCAATGTTTCATCATAACAGATATGTAGCATACTCAAATAACTCATATAGCATCAGGTTATTGATCATAAACATACTGCAACAGCATAATACACATAGTCATCGTAATAATAACATCATAACACCTCAGTGAACTCTCAAAATCGTCATAGCTTCCTCCAATAATTTCAAAACCTAAAAAAAATTCTCTGCTCATGTCAAAAGTGTCATTTACCTCAAACTTACTTTAAAAATCATGATCCCATACCAAATATATCATTCAAAGCTTTCATAATATCACAATGGTTCCGAAAAAATATGAACAGTTCACAAAGTACAGACAAAATACCATTGCGTAAGTGTGAAGATACCAAACTGTGTAATTGCGTAAATATGTGTCACTGATGTAGTAAAAAAAATGTTTATCTCTCAGTTAAATGATCAGATAGCTGTGTAATTTGTGTGTTAGAGAAATATGGTACCGATGTGTAAAGTTGTATAAGCAAATACCATATTAGCTAGGGCTCCTTGTGCTTGCCCAACACATGGTACACAAAGTAAGCGTGTACCCCCCTGAGGATTAATGTAATTATACCCTCAGGTGTTACAGATTACAGCAATGGAATGAAATGTATCACGGAAAACTTTCTTTGTAATTCAAAAATCTTTAAAAATAAATGTTCTAAGTATAAAATTAATCACTCTAATGCGTGTCCTGTAGCGCTAAACTGTGCTCTTGTTGTAAGATAATCTCTGTGAAAGTGTTGTAGTTATCGTCCTCCGAAAGCTAAGTTCTGCAGAAGTCAATGTACTTACCTCATGATAAACAAAAGCGAAATGCTTTGCATATAGATATCGTAGTTATTACGTGCCTTACCGTGATCAAGAAAGTACTATAATGTAACGTATTGTTGTGCTACGGAAAAGGCTGTCTCATTGTAGCTATACCACAAAAGTTACTACTAAAACATGTTTTACTTTCCAGAATAATACATAAAACTGTGCAGACATAAAACAGAAACACCGCAAAAGCAACATTGTAAATTGTCACTCATTAGTAGCGTCGTGATAAAATCGTGTAGCTGTCACATAAACTAACCACTGTGTCATCTGGTATGTCTCAGAAAGTGCTTTAAATCCAGAATGTATTTTCAAGTAACCCAAATGTTGCATTAAAATCTCATTAGCAGTACCAGTATATGTTCTAAGTATGTAAGTCTTATAGTCGTTACGTAATCGTGCAACTAACAAGCAAGAATGTACACACACAATAACACTGTGTCGTCAGTTCACCATAACAATGCATTCGTAATTTCTGTTTAAATATGTTGTCTTGGTTCTTGACTGGATATTTAACTTCAAACATTGTTGCATGTTAACAGTTTCTTAAGTCTGACAAAGCATACTAGTAATGTAAAGTGAAAAGTTATATGGCAAAGACAAAGTTAAAAAGCAGATTATCTTTCAATAAACGGTTTTACATGTGAAATGTGGTGCAATCCTTTACTCTTCATAGTACTCAGATTTTCAACTTGAACGCAATTATCATGCGGTAAAGAATACTGGAATTTTTCTCAAGGTTAGCATCTATGTTATTTTTCCCTGAGCCAGCCGTCGCACGCGGCTGCCTGCAGTGCGAGTCATTGTCTGTCTCTTTGTTGGCGCACGTCGTTATTGGGACTAGGAGACCTAACTTCTACAAATTCACCTTGAAGAGAAGGCCCTGCTCTGTTTGAAGCTCGCCAGTGCTGATGGAATTCAGGTCTGTCGTTTTGTCGGTAGTTTACATAGTTTCTTGTTCATCGGTCATGTGGTGGAGAATGTCTCCTGGAATCGTAACTGCGCTCTGAACTGTTGCATCTGAAGTTATTCTGTCTCCCTTGGTAATAATTGTTTTTGTTCTCATATTGTCTGTTTCTATGGTAATCTCTGTCATATTCATTACTACGGAAATGCGATCTTTCTCTGTAACTATTATTACTCTGCCAGTGGTTGTCATATGGGTGGTGTCTGTTTTGGTCACGATTTGCCTTGTAAGAATAGACTTGTTGTGTCCAGTTATTGTTTCTGTCGTCACGGAATTGTGACGGATGTGACCTGCAGTGATTGTTTTCCCGTTTTCGCATCCCACGACTGTCTGTGTCAATTTCTAATTCTTGTAAGAGTCCCTGAAAAGCTTCAATGTCGTCTTTGCAACGTCATGCCAAAATAATACACTCCTGGAAATGGAAAAAAGAACACATTGACACCGGTGTGTCAGACCCACCATACTTGCTCCGGACACTGCGAGAGGGCTGTACAAGCAATGATCACACGCACGGCACAGAGGACACACCAGGAACCGCGGTGTTGGCCGTCGAATGGCGCTAGCTGCGCAGCATTTGTGCACCGCCGCCGTCAGTGTCAGCCAGTTTGCCGTGGCATACGGAGCTCCATCGCAGTCTTTAACACTGGTAGCATGCCGCGACAGCGTGGACATGAACCGTATGTGCAGTTGACGGACTTTGAGCGAGGGCGTATAGTGGGCATGCGGGAGGCCGGGTGGACGTACCGCCGAATTGCTCAACACGTGGGGCGCGAGGTCTCCACAGTACATCGATGTTGTCGCTAGTGGTCGGCGAAAGGTGCACGTGCCCGTCGATCTGGGACCGGACCGCAGCAACGCACGGATGCATGCCAAGACCGTAGGATCCTACGCAGTGCCGTAGGGGACCGCACCGCCACTTCCCAGCAAATTAGGGACACTGTTGCTCCTGGGGTATCGGCGAGGACCATTCGCAACCGTCTCCATGAAGCTGGGCTATGGTCCCACACACCGTTAGGCCGTCTTCCGCTCACGCCCCAACATCGTGCAGCCCACCTCCAGTGGTGTCGCGACAGGCGTGAATGGAGGGACGAATGGAGACGTGTCGTCTTCAGCGATGAGAGTCGCTTCTGCCTTGGTGCCAATGATGGTCGTATGCGTTTTGGCGCCGTGCAGGTGAGCACCACAATCAGGACTGCATACGACCGAAGCACACAGGGCCAACACCCGGCATCATGGTGTGGGGAGCGATCTCCTACACTGGCCGTACACCACTGGTGATCGTCGAGGGGACACTGAATAGTGCACGGTACATCCAAACCGTCATCGAACCCATCGTTCTACCATTCCTAGACTGGCAAGGGAACTTGCTGTTCCAACAGGACAATGCACGTCCGCATGTATCCCGTGCCACCCAACGTGCTCTAGAAGGTGTAAGTCAACTACCCTGGCCAGCAAGATCTCCGGATCTGTCCCCCATTGAGCATGTTTGGGACTGGATGAAGCGTCGTCTCACGCGGTCTGCACGTCCAGCACGAACGCTGGTCCAACTGAGGCACCAGGTGGAAATGGCATGGCAAGCCGTTCCACAGGACTACATCCAGCATCTCTACGATCGTCTCCATGGGAGAATAGCAGCCTGCATTGCTGCGAAAGGTGGATATACATTGTACTAGTGCCGACATTGTGCATGCTCTGTTGCCTGTGTCTATGTGCCTGTGGTTCTGTCAGTGTGATCATGTGATGTATCTGACCCCAGGAATGTGTCAATAAAGTTTCCCCTTCCTGGGACAATGAATTCACGGTGTTCTTATTTCAATTTCCAGGAGTGTATTTCTTAAATGTTCAGGCAATTTCATTAAGCAAATGCGGATGAGTTCTGAAGGGCTGTATGGGTTTGAAAGATATTGATTCTTATGCAACATGTCTTCAAAATATTTCACAAGACTGGAAAATTCAGATTGTTCGAAATGTTTCATCATTATGATGCTATGTTTTACTCGGTCTTGTGTAGCTTGAGACCAATATGCTGAGAGGAAGGCATGGTAAAATTCTCCTTCTCTGTGACAATCGTGAATGACCGATCGCATTCTTACAGCTGGTTCATTCTCTAAGTAGCCACATATAAATTCTAATCTGTGCTCTAATGACCAGTTGGGAGGAAAACAATGAGAGAATTGATGGAGCCATGCTTATGGATGAATGTCGTTGCCAGAATTCTTAAATGTTTTGAATTTATGTGTAGTAAAGAACAGCTTATAGTTAAAATCATCATATCGGCGAGTCACATGTCGGTCATTGTTACGTAGTTTCGGCGGTTCCATCTCAAAATTCGGTGTACCTTGCCAATTTCTTTCAAAATTTCCGAAGTGCCCTGAGTTATTATTTTGTGGCTGTTCCGTATTTCTATGTCCCTCTTCCCGTATTGGAGCACGAGTGGCCTCTGAAATACGTAATTCTTGTATTACCTGAGTCAGCTGATCTTGTACTTCCCGGATTTCTCTTTGGTGTTGCGTATTAATTTGATTCTGATTTGAATTTCCTAATTTGTTCGCACTCTTCTGTGTCATTAAAGACTACCGGTTTTGTGTCATTCAGATTATCATCTACCTTCGTAGATAAGTTAGTGAACTGATCCGAAAGTTCGGCTACTTTCTGCGATAGTGAACACATTTCCTCAGTGTGTTTTTCTGAACCAAGTTTCAGAGTGTCCATTTGTGTTGAAATCGAATCTACTGTGTCCTTTAAGTTTTCCTGAGTTTTTGCAAGCTGCATAACTGAATCGGTAGATGCAACTGAGTCAATTTTAGCCCACAAGGTCTCATGATTTTCATGAACAATGGTTTGCAGTTCTTTTATGGCTGCTTCGTGATTCTGTAATGCATTTTCATGCTGCGAAAAAATAGGTTGAAAATGCTCACAAATTTGTGTTTTTACGTCATTACAGACTTTTTGACATTTCGATTCAATGTTATGTAACTCAGTAGTTAAATCTTCACGTGTTTGTTCAAGTGTAGTGTCTAACTTCCGAAGATTTTGTTCCATTGTGTCTAACTTTTGAAGCTTTTGCTGTGTTTGTCTCTGATTTTTTTCCATTGTGTCAACTTTTGAAGCTTTTGCTGTGTTTGTCTCTGATTTTGTTCCATTGTGTCTAACTTTTGAAGCTTTTGTCCCATTTGTTGCATTAATTGTAATAACAATGCACTGGTGTCTGAAACATGTTCCTCAGTGCTATTCGGCAATGCATTTGAACCGGCAATATTCGCATTTTGAAAAGCAGAAAATGTGTTTTGATATATTTGAGAAAACGGTGAGGACGCAAAACCTGAATCTACAGTATTTGCAAGATTGTGTCCTGTCATTTCGGAATCCTGAGGCGAGCTGTTGCCGACCGATCGATCGATATTGCTTCCCTGTTCACTAATTGTTTCACTGCCTACACCATTATTTGCAGCCCGCTCCATTTCCCCATGCACAATTACCAAATTACTACTTTGAACATTAGTTAATTCATTACTCTGCGGCGCTAACACACTGCTTTCGTCTTCACTGTCATTTCTCAGTTTACTTTGAAGCCTAGTATTACGTTTTTCACACGCCATTATTGTCACAATATTTCACACGACAACACAGAAAAACACAATTTGAAGAGCGAAAATAAGAGAACATTAACATAGCACTGAAAATAATATCTAGTTAATTGCAAGCGCAGCTGCGAAATACTTGGTGCAAATCCACATGCATGCCACAACAACAATGAAAGACTGCAACTACAAAGGAGATTCTCTCTACAATTACGCGCTAGCAATAAACAATATCTACACTAACTACACAAACTACAAGAAAAAAAATCAGAAGATTCCAGTGAGGTATCCTCGGCTAAGGGTCGCGACATGAAACGTCCCCTTAGAATAATTATACATGACTGTGTTTAAACTGACACACAATATTTTTAGCGCAACGCAATCTGACTTTCAATAATCCCTACAAAAGAATGGCCCTGACTAACATTAACCTATACGTTTCACAAATCACTTACCTCACAAAAATCTTCGTTACTCGAACTACTGCAATACAGCGAGCGCCACTACTGCCAGCTAAATAAAAGATTCAAACTACGGAAGGCACTAACTACTGATAGGTATAGTTAGCAAATGAAAGATTTTAATAGAGAACAAACAATGTATTTACCTTAATAGTGTTGAAAAATCATAATATACATAGCAGTTCATGACATCCAGTCTCACAAATTTCAAAACTCCGCCATTTCTCTCCCCACATCCACCACTGCTGGCGGCTCACCTCTAACTGCGCAACGCTACGCGCTGTTGACATCCAGCTGCCCAACGCTACAATGGCAGATATTCCAACAACAATGCAAACCAGCCACAGATTGCACACAGCACAGCCAGTGATTTTTCATACAGAGCGCTACGTGGCGTTACCAATAAGAAAACCTAAACAGCCTACTTACACATTGTCCGGAATACACTTTCTGAAATCCTGAAGGTGGTACGGATAAAATACAGGGAGCAAAATGATATCCACAATCTTTACAGAAACCAGACTGCATTTGCAAGAGTTGAAAGATATGACGGGGAAGCAGTGATTGAGGTAGGGTTGTAACCACTGCATAATATTATTCAGTCTATACATTGAGCAAATAGTAAGGAAAGCCGAGGGGAAATCTGGGAAGGGAACTAAATTTCATGGAGAAGAAATATTAAATTAAGGTTTCTCGATGGCCCTGTAATTTTGTCAGATACGGGAAATGACTTAGAACAGCAGTTGAATGGAATGGATAGTGTCTTGAACAGGGATTATTAGAAGAATATCAAGAAAGAAAAAAAGGTGATGCAATGTAATCGAATTAAATAAGATGATTTTGAGGGAAGTGGATCAGAAAATGAGGTACTAGAAGTAGTAGATAATTTTTGCTACTTGGCCAGCAAACTAACTGATGGTGAGTGAAGTAGAGAGGATATAAAATGTACTTTGGCAATATCAAGAATAGCATATGTAAAAAAAAATGTTAGTATGAAATTCAAATTAAATGTTAGCACGTCTTTCCTGAAGGTATTTGTCTGGAATGTAGTCTTATACGGCAGTGAAACGTAGATGAAAAGCAGTTTAGACAGGAAGAGAGTAGGGTCTTTTGAAATGTGGTACTACACAAGATTGCTCAAGATTATATTGGTGGATCGAAGAACTAATGAGATAAACAACCAAACCGGGCAGAAAATAAATTCATAGTACTGCTTGACCACGGGAAGGGATCAGTTAATAAAACACACATGAGGCATCAAAAAACCGTCAGTTTCATAATAGAAAGAACTGATGACTGTAGTAAGCGGGTTGAAATGGATGTAGGTTACAGTAGTTAAGTGGGGATCAATACTCTTATTTGGGATAGTTTTCCTACTGAAGAGTACAACTACAACCATACAGTTAAGCGGATATTTTGCTCTAGAAGTTGCTAATATGGTATTTAAATCGGTGGGGATCCGCAATTTCTTGCTTCATATTATACGGGAAATTGTTGGATGTGTTTGTACCAGACTATATATATAACTCCGAACTAAACTCTAGACAAGAACGTAAAATCTAAATAAAAATTGTTCTTGTATCTCATACTGTGAATCGGAGTTCTGCTGCAACTGACTGTTATCATCAGCAACGAAAACTAATACCGAGTAAACGTGCTGTGAAATGAGTAAGAATTGTAGAGTTGTTAAAGAGGCATCCTCAAAATACTTTTTTTCTTCGTGTTGGTGCGTCCCGATGGAAGAAGGATTTGCCTTGGCTACTCCCTATTACTGATTAATTTATAAGCAAACTGCGGGGAGACTACTACAGTATACCTTGTACTTTTTTGTGGGAGAGTATGGAGCACGAATCTGGGGAGCGTCGGTCCATAACAGGCATGTGGACGTGGCGCCAAATTAGCCAGTCCGCTCAGTTGTCTCAGAACAGTCCCCAGTTCCAAAGATCTGCCCTTTGCCCAACATTGCACCCTCACTAATAAAGCTCGGCGTAAACACAGGGTGTCCCAGGAAGAATGGTCAAATTTCAGGGAAATGACAGAAACGGTCATTCGAAGCACAAAAGGCTAGTAAACCTGTGCTCTAAAACGGATGATCTATCATCTATGAGTACTTCTTCGTCTTCGATACTGTGAAACAATTCTCTTCTACTGCAAGCGCTTTTCTTTCCATATTTTGTGGGGAGGTAGCAGGGACCTAAACATGGGCTCTAAAATGCATATCTTAACAGCTATGAGCACTTGTTCATTACAAGAGATGTGTTTAGCAGGAGCGAAGATGCTAAGTGCTCATAGATCGTAAGATAGGCACATTAGAGCGCATATTTACTGGATTCTTTTTTTGTTTTGTTCCACCTTTCACATCCCAATACACGGAAATTAAAGAGCTTGCAGTGGAAGAGATTTGTTTCACAGTATGGAAGATGAAAAAGGGCCTATAGGTCTTAAGGTACGTATTTTAGAGCCCATCTTTATTACACATTTTTTGCTACGAATTATTATTCCTATCATATCCCTGAAAACTGCTCATTCTTCCTGCGGCACTGAAGAATGGAAGAAGCAGACTGAAAAACCAATTCACATGAATACATTTATACATCTACAACACTTCACCTCAAGTCCAAGAAAAATTTCGTCTACATCTATATATATATATTCCGCTAGCCACAAAGCGGTGTGTGGCGGAGGGCACAATTCGCGCCAAAGTCATATTTCTCCCCGTCTGTTCCACTCGCGGATCGCGCGAGGGAAAAACGACTGTCTGAACGTCTCAGTACGAGTTATAATTTCCCTTATCTTTGAATGGCGAGCACTGCGCGATTTGAAAGTAGGTGGTAATAATATACGCTCTACATCCTCGGCGAAGATGGGATTTCGAAATTTAGTGATCAGCCCCTTCTGCTTAGCGCGCCGTCTATCTGCAAGTGTGTCCCACTTCAAATTTTCTATGGGATTTGTAACGCTCTCGCTATGACTAAATGTACCAGTCACGAATCTTGCCGCTCTTCTTTGGACCTTCTCAATCTCTTGAATCAGATCCAACAGGTAAGGGTCCCATGCAGACGAACAATACTCTAAGACTGGACGGACTAACGTATTGTAAGATATTTCCTGTGTTGAAGGACTGAATCACTTCAGGATTCTACCAATAAACTGCAATCTGGTGTTCGCCTTGCCCGTTACTTGTGTAATCTGATCATTCCTTTTCAGATAATTTCGAATAGTCACACCCAGATACTTGACGGATGTTACCGCTTCCAAAGACTGGGCATTTATTTTCTACTCGTACATTAATGGGGATTTTCGTCTTGTTATACACAGTAGGTTACACTTACTAATATTGAGAGATAACTGCCAGGCATTACACCACGCATTTATTTTTTGCAAATCCTCCTTGATTTGCTCACAACTTTCGTGTGATACTACTTTCCTGTAGACTACAGCATCATCGGCAAAACAGTCTAATGCCGCTGTCAATTCCATCAACCAGATCGTTTATGTAAATCGTAAAAAAAAGAGGACCTCTTACACTGCCCTCGGGCACACCTGAAGTTACACTTGTTTCTGTTGAAGTCACCCCGTTCAGAACGACGTACTGCTCCCTGTCTGTTAGAAAACTATCTATCCAACCGCATATGTCATCCGATAGGCTGTAAGCACGCACTTTTTGGAGCAAGCGACAGTGAGGAACTGAGTCGAACGCCTTTAGAAAGTCGAGAATTCTTGCAGCAGATGTTACCATTAGAAGGCAAGCGAAATATTAGACGACTAGGAAGTACTTCTAAACAAGAAGGCTTCACTCCAAGGGAAGAAATAAGCTGAGGTTACCATCTACGATACAGTTCTTAATACGATACGGACAGGAATGTAAAGATGCAGAACAAATTTGGTCCCATAGGGACATGAGGTGGGCGTTACGTGCAGCTGCGGAGCTGTCCAAACAACTAAGCACCTACTGCGAGTAGTATCCCAAAACATTGACGAATCCTGCACTCAGCCCGATGTGTTAAATGCCACCGTAAAGCGTATAAAATCTGTAAAATTCTGGAGAAAAAAGTGTGATTTCTTTCTTCAGTACACGGAAAATAAGTATCAGCAAAGAGCATATAGTTTTCTATGTTACACAACATTCTCATTGGGCATTTCTATTAAATAATTATTATTTTAAGATTGTGTACTCGCCTCGAGAGATAATTCCGTAAGACCAGCGCCGACACAAAAGGAGCTTGCATTCCTTTCTTTAGGACCACACAGTGCGAGACATTTCCAAAAGTAAAACATGTCGAACAGGGCTCCAAACTTAGCTGCTCAACCTACTCCATCTTCTTAATATTTCACTGAAGAAAGAGTTCATTCTGTTATGTATAGTTAAATTTATCCTATCTGATACGAAACATAATAAACTCTCACATAGTTGTATACAATAGTGTGACTCAGTTGAAAGTAAAAATTAATAAGAAACAGAGATAATCACAAAAACTAATAATTAATGGTTATGAGGTACTATACTGACTCAACAGGTTGTCAGTCAGCGGTAATGTGTCGTCTGCTTTTGACCAGTGTTCGTCGCGGCAGCCAACGTGCTTAAAAACGTAGCGCACGCTTCATTATCTCATCTTTCACCAGCTGAGTTACTACTCCAAGTCTAACTCCCTTAACCTAGGGGACACATGTATCATTGATCATATTCAACGAGATTGGGGAGCTAGTCTTACCGCTAATGCATACTGGGAAAATGCCAAAGAAGACGACTGTAACAACGTAAGTTAACTCGCTCAAACTGATTAAAACTTGAAACGACGCCATACTAGAAGTGAAACGAGAAGTTTGTAAATACCATTAAAGGAGAAAGAATGCATTCGGAAAATGTTGATGTAGAAACAGATTAGTATCAGTAAAGTGGTCTGGACTTATTTCGATAAATGGAGAAACATAAAACCTGTTAGTGAATAAATCTAGCGCTTATCGTTAAAAACAGTGGTACAATCATCTTGAATAGTAGCTACTAAAAGCTGCTCATAGTTTTTGCAGTATTTGCATAGATGTATTTTTGGAGTTTACTTCCGCCTTACGCTAAAACACTTTCATTCCCTTCTCACCTACACATATTGCGTCACTGCTGTACCATCATCAGCGGGTATATCTTTTTATCCCCTTATTGACCAACTAGGATCGCGTAATAAATTCAATTCCTCTTCATCCTGGGTTGTTTCCAGTTTTATTCCCGCACTTCGTGTTCTCTCCATGTTCTCTTTTTCTTTCTTCTATCAGTGTTGTTCCATATTTCTTATTTCCTCCGGCTTGGAAACCTTCTAAATTTAGTATTTTACTCTTAAAGAGATTTCTTTCTGCTTTCCCGATTCTTTGACGTTGTTTCTCTGTAGATCTTTTCATGTTTCTGTAATCTCTACTTTTGTCGATTGAAACTTCCTGGCACATTAAAACTGTATGCTGGACCGATACTCGAACTCGGGACCTCTGCCTTTCTTGAGCAAGTGCTCTACCATCTGAGCTACTCAAACTCCTCTATTCTAGGACTGCTACTTCTGCAAGGTTCGCAGGAGAGCTTCTGTGAAGTTTGGAAGGTAGGAGACGAGGTACTGGCAGAACTGAAGCTGTGAGGGCGGGTCGTGAGTCGTGCTTGGGTAGCTCATAATAAAAAACTGAGTAAAGGAATCAGCAATCAACTTGAACAGATGTCTTACGACGTCCTCCAAGAACAAACGCAGCGAAAAAAATATGGTAAAGCACTTTCCCGCAAAAGGTAGAGTTCTCGAGTTCGAGTCTCGGTCTGGCACACAGTTTTAATATGGCAGGAAGTTTCATATCAGAGCACACTCCGGAGCATAGTGAAAAAATCTCATTCTTTTGTCGATTTTTTTACCAAGAATACAGGAATATTTGTTACGTTAGCCTGTTCTCAATAGGTTTTCGAAAAAGATTATTCTTCACTTTCTCATTACTTATGATGTTTTCTAAATATTTTCGTGATTTCATTGCTTCTTATTTTTCAGTCATCTGTAGTTTGTATTGTACTCATCATTTTTTAAAAAGTCTTCTTTCAAATATCTTCACTCTGTCCAGCTTATAGTTAATCGTTAAGAAACCACATGCTTGTGAACAACAGGTCTCAACACTGTGATATAGTGTTTTCATTTTATCTTTCTAATTATGCATTTGTGGTTGTAGAATTTTTTATCTCTTTCCAATTTATTAACTGTTTCAACTGCTGGAAATTTGTCTACTGCATTGTTTCCCCAAGACTTTTAAATTTACTATGCATGGGGGCTTAATTAAATACGATTGAAAATATTGTTTTGGTTTTTAGTAGCTGTAAGTCCGATTACGCTGTTTTGTAAACGGTTGGCCCTGACTAGAATTATTACGCAATCTGACTGCAAAGAACAACAACAAAGAATGAAATGAAAATTTTCGTTAACACAATTAATTAATTAAGTCCCCAGCAACTATGAAACCTACGAAACCAAAGCATAAGTATAACTGTTCTGTATGTGGAAGTATGACTCAACGCACATCTGGCACGGTTCTTCTTCAACAAGACAAGAATTTTTAAATACCAATTTTACTGACGTGATAAAAGAAAATTACAAATACTATAATTGCGTAAGGAAAGCAGAATTAAACTCTAATACAAGAACACACGCCAGATGCTTTGTTGACTGAACCTGTAATGACGCATTATTTAGGACACTGAAATAAAAAGAAACGGAGTTAGTTACCTCATTTATATTGATGAAAATCACTCTAATCCTTACATTATATCTCACACCGACTCTCTACTATCACATCTCAACCAGAACTCTCCAATATCACATCTCGGCAAGCACTGCCTACTAGCACATCTCAACAAACACTCTCTGCTACAACATCTCAGCACAGACTACTCCGAGTCCTCGACAGGCACTGACTACCACGAGCTCTCGACAAGCACTGACCTCTACGAGTTCTCTCCAAGCACTGTGGAGGCGGCAGAATAATACTCTTTGGCGCAATCTCTGGCGCAGTGGCTCAGTGTAGCCACCATTCAACTACTTGTCTCCATTTTAATCATTTGTGTTTCTATGTATGGTCATGCTTTTTTTATATGCATCGACATTTTCTTCCAGTTGAAATATTGGATAACAACACGATTGAAGAACAATAACTGGAAACAGTTACTTCCATAATGTATCTAGGAGTATGCGTATGGAGCGATTTAAAGAGTATCGACAACATAGAACTAATCGCAGGATAGACAGAGGCCAGACTGATATTCAGCGGAAGAACTCTCGTTTGACCTGCACTTTAATATTGGTCGTCAAGTATAGGGTAAGTGCCAGATAGGATTGATAACGGAAATAGGGTAGATCCAAACAAGAACGGCATCTTACGTTACAGATTCATTAAGTAATCACGTAAGCGTCAAAGAGATATCAATCAACTTCAGTGGCAGATGCCGCAAGAGAGGTGCTCCGCATCACGGTGTGGTTTACTGTTAAAGTTACGAGAGCTTACGTTTCTAGAAAAGTCAACAAATGTATTGCTTCCTCGTACGTATAAGGAGCAGTCAAATGAAAACGAGATGGACGGAAGGAAGTAAAATGTTTATTATTCTAGAAGTAATTCCATATCTGTTAATACACATACAGCTCTGTGAGGCAAGCCTTTCAACGCCTTCATGCAAAAATGATTCTACCCAGGCGTACACTTCTTCGTCCGAAGACAATTGACGGTTACGAATGTCTTTCTTCAGTGCTCTGAAAATATGGAAATCGCTTAGGAAGAGATCGGGATTTAACGGAGGAAGTGTAAGGCTTTTCCAGCGAAGCTTCAGCAGCGTACTCTAAATCCCTTGGTAACATGATATTACTCAGGAACATACCCAATGGCACATAAAAATGCGTTGTACTCGTGCTAACCAAATTTAAAACTTTTCTCCAGCACAGCACGTTAACATACGTGAGTTACTAAACTTCGTCTCTTTATCGTGCTTATATTTAAATTTCGGTATAGTGTAGAATAAATTACGAAACGTGCATGCCTTAAATGGCAGAGATAGACTAAGAAACGGGCGCGCGGGTTAGCCGAGCGGTTTGAGGCACCTTATAACGGTCCGCACAGCTCCCCTCGTCGGAGGTTCGAGTCCTCCGTCGGGCATGGATGTGTGTGTCGTCCTTAGCGTAAGTTAGTTTAAGTTAGATTAGGTAGTGTGTAAGCTTAGGGACCGATGACCTCAGCAGTTTGGTCCCGTAAGACCTCAAATTTCCATTTACTAGGAAACGTAAGCTATTGTTAGGTTCCGACGCAGCGCTACGACCGCTAAAAATCTGTCGCAAAATAATTTGAATTTTCGAGTAACTTTGCCAAAACATGTGTATCGTTTTGGAAAAGGAAGGTACTACATCCTCGCCCTTTCTAGTCGGCCTACTGGATTGCGATATAATTGACTGTGATCGCTTATGCCTAATAAAATTTTGCAGTGAATAAGACTATCGTTACCAAATGAAAATAATACCGGTTAGTAGGAGGAAAGTGTACAACAGACCCCTCTGGAAGAAGAATCTATTCTAAACCTAATCTAAATATTGATAATAATTTTGAAATAGGCACAATTTAACGCAGTTGCTGACGAACCACACTGGGGACAAAAGAATACCACTTAATATTTAATACAAAGAAACTGATTAGCAAAGAAAAAAGGGATAATTAACGGACGTCAGCACACTAGGGCAATTAATATTCAGAATCCTAAGAAAGGTAATAGCGAAGAAAATTAGGCAGATAATCACTGGCTTGGCAACAGAATGTAGTCCACAGTTCAACAGTCCACGAGAAAATAAAGGCATCAGAAAGCAATGAGATTGCAGTTCCTGAAACTGAAATACTAACTTTTAAAAGGAAAGTTAAACGATGTTGCTGGTTAAAAAAGTGACTGTGTATGACAGAAACTTAGTTACGTAAAAAAATTATTTCAGTAACCTCACCGTAACGTAATGCAAAACTGGAAAAGGCAAGCAATTTTATTTTTAATTGAAAGACTGAATTGAATCTACTTTAAGCAAATGAGGAACTGATTTTACTTTTAATATAAGAACAATAAGATGCATACCAAGCCAGCAGATGTCACTCGCTAAGCCAAATACAAAATAAATGAATTGCACACTCTTAATTTGTGCTGTATCTTTAGTTATTAGTTTAGCCAATGAAATTATAAGTTACTTTAAATGAATGAAGTTAATACCCAAAACTGCAAATTCGCTAAGCGTCTGTTATGCAGTACAAGAATGAACAGTTACTGAGGCAGAAAATTTAGACTGAAACTGGTCATTGGCTAACAAACAATACTGGCAATAAACAGTTAATCAATTTTCATACTTTTATGACACTCGGTGATTGAATGGAAAGGAAAGGAACCCTGCTTGGTAATAATGTCTGAGGACAATGACAACTCAGTAGCCCTTTAAGTTTAACTACTGCAGGTTATTAATCACGAAAGTTAGTCAAACTATGTGAATGACATGCCACTGGGTAATGCCTGTACAATATTAGTTATACTCTGTCATTAACGGTCTTATGATATTGCAGCTGTCGGGATGACGAAGAATGTAGCCAAAGACAATGCTGAACTGCTGCTGGTTGAGAACCTTAAGTCGTATCCAGAGCTACGGATAATTATGTGACAGGCAAGTGCAGCTTTCTCCGCCTGTCCACTCCTACCGTGCTCCGTAGGTGGCTCGCGGAGTATAGATGTAGATGCTCCCAAAACTCGCGGGTTAACACTGGCGCAATCATAGCTGCACACCCCGTCTGCGGTGAGCGTAAGAAGCACTTCCGCACTCTTTCATGATTCAAGCAGAGATAGGCAATGGCACAGCTACTGCCATTTCGTCGTTGCTATCGATACATTTAAATAGAGTTCCCTTCGGTATTATGCAGCAATTTACGATATTTACATTATAATTACGAACAAATAAATACACAATTACATCCATTACATATTAAATATAGTTTCTGTAATAAAGCTTACAGATTCAGAATTAGAAGTATAGTACAAGATATCAATAGATGTTAAACGGCGAAAAATTTTGCATGGTGCAGAAGATATTTTGTCTATATTTTCGTTGTTACATGTGCCCACATTCTATGAGGTTTTTCCTGAAAGGAAACAGAATCAGGGAATGTCCGAAGAAATACAAACGGTAATGCAGACGCATAAATGCATTCAGTTTTGTATATGTAAATTTTGTTAATGACTCATTAAGCTTCTGATTAATTATCAAAGTTACGTGTGGGCACTTAAATAGAATGAGAACACTGTCATTATAGCTCAAAACATTATAGTGTAGCACGACATATTTTAAACAACAAAATTACATCCTTAAAAAAATCATTACACTTGAAATGGTTCATGTCTTACGAAAGTGTTATGTCAGCTCTATATAAGAAAACGGATGTAATGGTACACAAGAGAAGCAAAACAAGAAATCTCTAATTAGAAGGTTTACTTTACAAAATTTTTAATGAATATTGTAATCATTAACAGATTTTATTTCTCATTATGATAGTTCACGTGTTTCAAACAAGCGTCGAGATAAAACTTAAACGTTTACAACAAATAATTGCACTGGTTGTGTTGAAAAGGAAAACGTCGCCTTTCACAGGCGTATTTACAAAAAACGCCGCAGCGTTCTAAGAGCCCATAGCGGCTGAATCCAGACGTGGCATTGTTGCGTGGCCACAACGGCACGCTTGATCTATCTATTTGTTAGCGCAGTGGCTTTACAAAATGTCCACCTGCCTTGCATTCTTTGAAAACTCACCCCCGAGTAATCACAAGGAGTCCTTATATTTCTGTCATAGTGGATAACTCAACACTGTCCACATTCACACGCATACACAGACGTGAAACTTATACATTGTCTGAGTGCATCGGTCTTACTTAAGTAACACATACCATAACAGAATTTTTTCAACAGATTATTTACAAAATTAAAAATGATACATACACCATTGTGACGTTTTTGCACATTGGTTATGGCTTGGGTTTTTCTTTAATTTCAGTTGGATTTAGAACATTTATTCTTTAAGTTAACTTTCTTGTTGTACTTTCCGAAGATTCGTTGATGACTGTCTGGTCCAAGAAATAAATTTGGAATAAATTTTGGAAATTACACTAATAATTAAGCTTTTACTCGGAATTCTTTCTCAGATTAATCAGTTCTTGACTGATACAATTCCGAGTTACCAGTGTTACATACACCTAACAGCTTGCCAGAATTAGGGAAAGCTAACCAGTAAGTGTTTTCGATTTCTCGTTCAAATGGTTCAAATGGCTCTGAGCACTATGGGACTTAACATCTGAGGTCGTCATTCCCATAGAACTTAGAACTACATAAACCTAACTAACCTAAGGACATCACACACATCCATGCCCGAGGCAGGATTCGAACCTGCGACCGTAGCGGTCGCGCGGTTCCACACTGAAGCGCCTAGAACCGTTCGGCCACACCGGCCGGCGATTTCTCGTTCACTTGAACGAGAACGAAGTCGCCAATCGCAAATTTAGCAAACCTGGCTTTCGCGTCATGACGCCGTATTCGCGCCTCAGCTTTCTTTTTCATGACCTTTCGTAAACGTTCTTCATTCACCTGAATGTCAATACTAACTCGTGGGGGGAAATCAGTTACCTCTTCCACAAAACTCTTAGATTTATAGTCTAATAGGATTTCCTCTGGAATAAATCCTGTATATTCGTGCGTGAAAGCATTCATAATCTTTTCAAAATCGTTTGTATATTTGCAACACGTCTTGTGACTGTGGTGACAATACGTTCGGCAATGTCGCCCCAGCTCACGCATCTACCGTTCCGGCCTGCAATTGGCCGAGATGTGTGTCACTTTAACCCCATTGCTTCCCATACCTTCATTACATAACTTGGAAGTAGTGTGCCCCATTATCGGACAAAATCACTTTTCGTTTGCCGATACGCACAAAGTAATGGTTTGCAAGTTTGTTATAAACCGCATTAGCTATTGCCTTTTTTATCGGATATAACTTAATGAACTTTGAAAAGGTTTCCAGCGCTACTAATAAGTGGGCGAAATTATCTGATGTCTTTGGCAAGGGGCCATATAGGTCCCTACACACTAACTCTAGCACATCGTCAGGTCTTATGCTCTGCATAGGACCAAGATTTGTGGAGTTGGTCACTTTCACCCTCTGACACTTATTGCAGCTCTTTATCCTATCTGTTATTCTCGTTAACATGTTGTTAAAATTGACAACTTCAGCCATTTTCTCTGTACATTTCTTTGGTCAGCATTGACCATAGGCTAAGTAATAACAGTCTACTATTTCGGTGATGTACTTGGTAGACCAACATATCCCGCAAGTGTCGTGTGTATATAGGATATTGTTGTAGGTCCTGTAACACTTTCTCAACTTTTCTCCGTCTATATTCTTTTCGTCGTACTTGATCTTCACTATATTCAGGCATTAGTTCAAATAGCTCTGAGCACTATGCGACTTAACTTCTGAGGTCATCAGTCGCCTAGAACTTAGAACTAATCAAACCTAACTAACCTAAGGACAGCACACACATCCATGCCCGAGGCAGGATTCGAACCTGCAACCGCAGCGGTCGCTCGGTTCCAGACTCAGGTATTAGTACTCGCTTTGATGACAACCCATATTTTTATAAACACTCTCTGTCTTCTTTCGTCTTTCTACGTCTTGAAAGTAATATAATTTCAGTACACCATCGGATTCGTCTTTCACTGTTCGCTGATTGTTTTCAGATAAACGCGACAGCGCATCCTCTTTGCTGTTATCTGTACCTTTTACATAGCATACATCGTAATTAGACTGCTGTAAATAAAGAGGCGATCTTGTCAATCTTTCGTGCAGTAACCGACAATATTTGACACAAGTGAGCGCCTTATGATCCATGTGAATTGTCACTCATCGGTCCCACAAGTAATTTTGAAATTTCTTAAAACACAATACGATTGCGAGATATTCCTTCTCAGAAATCGTGTAGTGTCACCTACTATTCGTCAGCGTCCGATTTGCAAACGCAACCGTCCGGTGTTCCTTGTTCTCTCCTGCGCCCACTTCCTGAAACAGTTCTACACATAAACCCTAATTTGAAGAAGCCGTTCCCTAGTGAAATGGTAACTAAAGGTCAGGATGGTACAATATGTTATTCTCTTACAATTCGCTTTTCAGTCTCTCAGATATTGCCTGGCATTCGTTAGTCCATGCAAACGGTATATTCTTGCGTAACAAGTTGTTTAGGTTTGGATCATTGAACGTTTGCTTCTGCAGTAAAATCCTGTTAATCCTAGAAAACTTTTTAATTGTCTTTTAGCCTTCGAAGGTGGAAAATTCTTTATTGCCTCTACCTTCTTAGTATCTTTGGCGATACCTGCTGTAGTAATTACGTGACCAAGAAAATTCAATTCTAGCTGCACAAACTCACCCTTTTTCTGTTTCAGTGTTGTTCCACCTTTGAGCAACGCACTGAAAACCTCATCTAAAAGATCGCAATGTTCTTGTCAGGTCGCATTCGCCAGCAGAAAGTCGTCCACGTACACTGTCAATCTGCAACTTAGGATCGCGCCTTGTGCTTTATCGAGCGCCCTGAGAAAGACAAACACTGATATCTTCAGTCCGAATGGCACTATCTTAAACTGGAAACACCTGCCTGTATACAATAACGTAGTATATTTCCTAGATTCTTCCTTAAGAGCGATCTGCCAGTAGCCAGTCTCGGGTACGTCGGTCGTCGTAATTTAATTTATTATTTACTACAGAAATTGATTGGTAGTGGTGATTGTTGCTGACTTACGCGGTGGGCCTTAATCAAAATGATATTTCATTCAGTTTTGATTTATAATTACATGCTTTTGTGAAGTTCTCTTTTTTAACAATATTAAGCTTCAGTGGAAATTATTTGCTACGTTAATGACGTAAGACTCACTACATCTTAAAACATGAGAATATAAGTTTAACAATGGAATAAACTTTTCATATTAACTTCCTCGGCTAGTCAGTTCACTTTAAAGCGAAAAAATCTTTAGTTATTAATTACAATTGCGGCCCACACACGCGCAAGAGTATTTTTTCTTACCCCCGTTAACCATTGCATTGTAGTCGGAGTCTGGCTCTCCGCAGTTGTACTGAAAATAAGAATCTTAAAGCTACGTATTTTGTGCAACGTCGGGCGGCTGTGGAGAAAAATTTATATTATGTTAATAGCGGGCGAGTTCTTCGCTTCCGGTAATTTTTATAAATTAATATCGCCACGTAATGGCGTCATTGGCTACATCGGCCGCTGCGATTGCTTCGCTGTAAATTACTCGAATGCAGGTTAATTCAAAGAAGGCGGATATGAAATCGGGATCACCTCTTACAAATTAAAAGTGAACAATAATGTTAAATCAATATATTATCTGCCTGATTAGTACAAATATGCTTACACTTGCCAGCACTGGCAAGATGTCAATCTACACGCAACCAAGTCAACAGAAGAAGTGAAGAGGACTACAAAATTAACAAAAGAACGTGTATTTCATGTCCACAGTGTTCACCCACACGCAGTTTTTTCTTTCACAGTCAGCATATGTAACATCGTATGTGTTAGTGATGTTTGTTACACCCAACGTAATACAGATAAAGTTATTTATATAACAATATAATATACTTATGGTTACGAATATAGTCATGTACTAAAGAAGAGGACATTTAATACGATTAGTTTGACAATTATGTTATGACATTTTACATTTGTGCAGTCATTTTGGCTGCTTCTTTTTGTGGGTGCAGCTCATGTAGTGTTCGAAGGTGTACAACTACGAGATAGTCTGTAATTCTTGCAGTCCCAGGGGTGTTAACTGTTCGCTCCCCATTTGGCGCGCCCGTAGGGAAGCCCTGGGAGAAAACCTCGGCGGAGCGACAGACTAACTTCTTTGGTTACTTTCACTTAATTCTGTCTGGGATGGCATTGGAGTACAGGATGTGCATAAGTTACGAGCAATTTTTCGTTTCATTATGCAAAGAAATGAGTTATTGACTGTGGTGTAGTTGATGATCTACGCAGGGACGTTTAGCTCGCGACGGCGCCGGTTGGTGTGTTCGGTGTTCGGCGTTCGCGGCGCTGCGGAGATGTCAACGCCCGCCAGACGCCAGAGTCTCTCTCGCCGTCGAGGAACGTCAGAATCAGCTGATCGGCTGCACAGTTGGCGATGCGCTTCTGTCTCTGCCGGTCGTGGCGGAGTGGAATGATTTCCGCCCCCCGCGCTTGTTGGCAGGAGTCAGCTCTGCTACGTATCTCCGACGTAGTACATGAAACATACATGCAAACAACGTAATATTTCCCTCCCGCTGCAGATGGTTACGCTAGTGGGGAAAGAAGCATTTATTAGTGCGGCAGTTGTTAAGTTTTCGCCAGTTTCCGAGTGTCTTGCAGAATGCATGACATGGATCTTTTCCCGTGAATGCAGTTTTGGTGCGACACTATTTTCATTACACGTCAGTTTCTGTTTTGATAACATTATTTATGTTTTCGCCGCTCTCGCAGGCACTGGTAAGTGTCCCAATACGAGCTTAGCACAAACATTCGCCGTTTCTGCGGTCGCTGTTTTGCAACAGTCCACGCATCGCTTTCCAATCTCGCATTATTGTACTCACTGAAATTATAGTCTGTCCCGAAAATATTGACTGTAGGTTCATTTCGAGTTAACAGTTTACATTTATAAGCAAATTCACAATTTTTCGTGCGGAATATTGGCGTTTGGCGTCTTCACTGCTGTTGAACGTTCAATACCAGTACTTCACTGTCCGTATTCACAGTTTCACCTTCACAGTTTTTCACACTGCTTAAAGTAACTGTTTCAATTAGTTCACAAACACTAATTTATTTAATTCAGTCTGAACCGGATTTTCGCACGCGCTAGATTTTACCAGACGCTCGCGCTAATTACCTCTTTCCATTTTCCACCAGAGTCGTACTTGCCTTCAGGCTTTTGGCTACCGTATACAATTGTATTTCTGTCTGATCCGAGGCAAGTCCCCATGTCATGTCTGCCTACTCATTGCGTACTTGCCCTCCAGAGCCAGGCTCGACTTTACAAAACTTTGCCTCTCGCATTGTTTTACACATTTTGTAATCTAGGCCTAGCGTGCAAGTTCCTAGATTAGTGTTAGATTTGTGACTTTTGTTTACACGATAAATTCGTGCGAATCTCTGTCTTAGCAGATGGCATTCTATTTTAACAGTGCTTCGCGTTAATCGCCTTTACTGATTTGCTTTGTACCTTGTCCACAACACATGAGGTACCTTGGCTGATGCACACCTTGCACTCATGTTTTGTAGTAAATTATGACTGATCATATTTCAGGATGGTTATAGACATGGAATAACATATATACTGTAGTATTGACTTTCATGAGTTTCATTACTACTACAATTCAAAAATATTCATGACACACTAATGAAAAATTCTTTCATCATTACATTCTGCTGCATGTGATTTTTTAATAATACTTTTAAAGCATTTTTTAGAAATAAAATTTGTAAAATATTCTTAAACCTACGTTCATTTTTCTTTCAAAATGTAATTGCTTTCAAATTACTGTTATTCCTTAACATTTACAAAATTGAATCGCACTAATGCCGTGTGCCTCATTGTCTTAACATGTTACACTAAAATTTGGGCATTTACACACAGAAAAAAATACACTATAAACTTAACCTACTACTCACACATGTAAAAGTTGCTCTACTGAGCGAACTTCTTTACGTCTTTGTAAACATTTTTCTTATTTCCTTCGTAACTGCCTCCTTCTTTGACCACGGGATGGCGTAGTTTGCGTGACAGAAAGTATCGTAAGGTACCACTTCGATGTTATAGGTGTAGCCCTCGATAATACCGGTTTTTTTTCCGAAAGCACATTCTCATAATCGGTAAGTAGCTGAGTCAATTCGTTTTGTTGTGCTTCAGTCAAATATTCTGACACCATGACTTTCATGGCCATCAGTTTCCTTTCTTCCTCTCTGTCTCCACTAATAAACTCTCTATAATACGCTTGTCTTGTACTTAAGTCAGAATATAAATTCATTACCTGTATGCCTTCGAATGTAGACTGAAAGCTCCGGCAATATTTACCGCGCACTTCCCGTGTCGTCAACAACAGCAACCGTCTACCCTCATTCATAAGGCTTACTTTCTCGCACAAGAGGTCGATTTTTCCGTCCCTCTGGCGTAAAAACTCCATCCCCAGGATGCAAGCAACACCTAATCCCTTAACTACTAGGAAGGAGCTTTTCATTGCTTCATTTCCTACCGTAAACTCGACTTGCACCTAGTGCTTTATGATATGAGATTGTGCACCTATCGCACATGTTACACGACAGTTCTTCACTGGCAATACTGGTATTCTATTATTTTTGCTCAAGTACATGCAAAGATTTGCACTCATGACATTGGTTGACACACCGGTATCGACTATTATCTGTACTGGTTCTCCGTACAGATCTACTTGCAATATAGCCTGCACAACACTTTTGTCGGTTCAGTTACATTTCTGCGTTATGTCTAGAAGTTCCTTTTCTATTTTTATTCCCTCATTGTATCTCAGCATACAAAGTTTATGGCTGTCATCAGTGAATGTGCCCTCACTACACCACCCTGCAGCCAACAACGGAGAGCGTATTGTGGCTGTTATTACTTTAACGGATGAGCATTAGTGGGTTGACAGTTTTCGGTCACTTCCACTAATCTCACATTGTGGTTCTGGTTGTTATTGTTGTTGCTACTGTTGGGTTGGCCGCCCTGCCTCCGCGATGGTGTATTTTCATACTGTGCATGGCTCTGGTTTTGCGGTGGGCGGTTGTAACTTCCTGAAATGTTCTGTGATGGACCTGGGTTGGCGTTCCATTGTGGCGCTGTGTTTTGTTGCCACTGTGGTGCCGGTTCGTTATAACCACGCCACTGGTTTCCGTTGTTCCGCCGTTGCCGTTATAACCATTGCCATTGTTTGTGCCTCGATTCTGTTGCCGGTGCTCTTGCCTATTCCCGTTACCATTTAGTACTGAGTTACTACTGTTACTGTTGCTGGCATTGTCATCGGCTTTTTTTATTACAGCCTGCATGGTTCCACATGTTTTAGGTTTTCATGTCTCCTATCAATGACTCAACAGAATCTACTATTTCCAGGAATTGTTCTATATCATATTCCGGCACATTGATGAAATATTTTTTAATTTCAGTGGGCAAATTCATTATTATTAATCTGATTATGTCGCGATCGGACATGGGCTCGTCCCAGTACCTGGTTTTGTTTGTATAGTTTTCAAAATATTTGCGCAACGTTCACACCTTAAGATTGTATATTTGTGGACTGTACAACTCCTTGCATAGTTTTTCTTGGACGCTATCGGACCAAAATTTTTGCAAGAATGTTCCTTCAAACTGTTGCATCGTTAGACTTTTTCGGGCACGTCGATGGCCCATAGTGCCGCGTCACCTTGAAACACATTCCTGATGCTCCTAATGATTACCTCAGGGTGGACATTTCGTTTTTCGCTATTGTGGGGTTGAAATGTCCTATGTTTTATCACATTATCCTCCTTTCTGCACATCTGATTGCTACTTTCTGTGGCATTCATTACTTCGTGATGTGTGCTGCACGGTATCGCATATTGTTCGTGCCCGTAATTCACATTAGGTTGCGGTTCCGCAATCGCGCCCTGCATACCATCTGCGTTATTACAGTACTCAGCCCGCGGAATCGGATTCATTATCTGACGGCCACTGTTTACCTTGCTTTCCAACACAGTCTCCGCGCGACCTCCTGTTGCCAATTTGGCAACTCCGCTGTCACACGGTATTTGATCTGTGTTAATTCGGCGTATAGTGTGGCAGCGCTAGCATCAGTATTTACACTCGCGGCCGCAGTCGCTTGTTCTACAGCTGTTTTTACATCGCTTTCAGTCTTTGCAGATATCTCGCGATCCTTTACTTCTAGCCATTCAATAAATAGTTTTTCGACTTTTTGAGCTTGCACTTCCAAATATGTATCAATACTTTTCGTGCTTCTAACTCTACATTATCTACGCGGTTCGTTAAAGTCTGGACATTGTCTTCTAGCCTGGTAGTAGTTTTTGCACCTCGCTGGCTAGACTTTGCACAAGATCAGGTATTTATTTGCAAGCGTCTCTCGTCTCGGTAAGTTCGCTTTGGATACGGTTTAGTTTCGTTTCTAGTCTTTGGTCTCGCTCTCTGTCTTTCTGCTCATGCTCATGTAGCATCTGAGCCAGTTTTTCGTCCCTTTCTCCGTCTCTTTCTTCGAGCCTACACAGAAATTCAGCAAAAGTGTCTGCAATCGGTGAGCATACTGGTACCCCACCTAATGTAGCACTCGTTTGGCCCCCCTGCCCAGGCAGTGGAGTTATTCTATTTCCATTCTGCTGTGGAGCGTCTTTCACCGCTACAGATACTCGCCCCCCGCTTCGAAAATTATGTTATCCGAGGCAGTGGCAGTGGCTTGGGATTCGTTTACGTTTTGCAAATGATCCTCACTTTCCATTTTAACAAGATTTTGTTCGGCTAGTACAGACCCCTTCGGTTGTTCTATTTTTCCCATAGGCTAGTAAATTCACTTTAAGCCACTGACAAATCCTTAACACTGACACACACACGAATAATTATCCCCTCCAAAAATAAACACACAACTACACACAATTTAATTTGCACTCTAGTTACTATTTTGTCACCGGAGGTTTCTCATGTGCATATGGGTTCGATATTCCGCACAGAGGTACAAAGGATGCTTGCACAATAGGCCTTACCTTTGTTATTTCTCTTTCATGTAATTCTTTTTCTTTTCTACAATTTTCCTTCCCCAGATCTCCTCAGGGTGTAGTTTTGTTGTTGTACATGTAAAAGAATTCATATAGGCATTAATATTTTACAGCACTTAGGCGCATACATAATTACATCCATTACAATAGTAAGTATCATATTAATAAATCTCGCATTTTCTTTTATCGGGCCCAAAGTTGCGGCGCCAATCTCGCTTCCGTCGGCCGTCGTAATTTAATTTATTATTTACTACAGAAATTGATTGGTAATGGTGATTGTTACCGACTTACGCGGTGGGCCTTAATCAAAATGATATTTCATTCAATTTTGATTTGCAATTAAATGATTTTGTGAAGTTCTCTTTTGTAACAATAATTATCATCAGTGGAAATTATTTGTTACGTTAATGACGTAAGACTCACTGCATCTTAAAACATGAGCATATAAGTTTAGCAATGGAATAAATTCATATTAATTTCCTCGGCTAGTAAGCTCACTTTAAAGCAAAAAATTTTTAGTTATTAATTACAATTGCGGCCCACACACGCGCGAGAGTATTTTTTCTTCCCTCCGTTAACCATTGCATTGTAGTCGGAGTCCTTGGCTCTGGCTCTTGGCAGTTGTACTAAAAATAAGAATCTTAAAGCTACGTATTTTGTGCAACGTCGGGCGGCTGTGGAGAAAAATTTATATTATGTTAATAGCGGGCGAGTTTTTCGCTTCCGCTAATTTTTATAAGTTAATATCGCCACGTAATGGCGTTGTTGGCTGCATTTGCCGCTGCGATTCCTGGACTGTAAATTACTCGAATGCAGGTTAATTCAAGGAAGGCGGACATGAAATCGGGATCACCTCTTACAAATTAAAAGTGAACAATAATATTAAATCAATGTATTATCTGCTTGATTAGTACAAATATGCTTACAATTACCAGCACTCGCAGGATGTCCGTCAACACGCAAAAAAGACAAGAGAAGAAGTGAAGACGTCTACAAAATTAAAAAAGAGCGTATCTTGTCGTCTCTTCAGATCATTTTGTTTCGAGTGTTCTGTATATTTCTTTGCTCTCGAAACTTACACAGAGAAATAATTACAATTTTTAAGTGTCTCTTCTTTATAAATACTGTTTTTTAAGTCTTTTCTTAGTATTTCACTGGGGACAGTATACCAGCCATGAGGTTAGAGGCTGGTAATAAATTGTACATTATGAAATCTTTGCAGTATCTCTTCCATAATTTCTGGTCTATCCGTTCCACGTTGAACACCTTTGTTCAGCGTACGTGCATCTATCACGATTCTGAGTCTACGATCTCTTTTTCTACTATGATCAAGATATTGTTATAGGGACTGGTAGTCGTCTCTATAACGTTCCATTCCAGCATTTGATCTATTTCTTGCTGTACAGCCTCTTCTTCGGACAGCGTTACCGCGTACAAAGAACGGTTTGTGAGCCGTTACTTTTAATTTGCACTGATATCCAGTAACAAGCCCCGGTTTATTCGTAAACATGTTTTTATTTCTCATAATTACGTTATACAAGTATGATTTCTGTTCAGATGTAGCGTTTGGTACTCCGTCCACAATACTCTCTAACTCGTCTTCCGAACTTTTGTCTACATTTAGATTTCACATACTGTAGTATTGCATATTTCTGCTTAAACCAATGTCATCAGGCAAGGAACAATGTGAATAGTTTGGTATAGACTACTCACATTTTCAGCGGCTTTTTAAAACTCACACTATTTTAGATATTATCTTTTGAAATGCACATCATTGTTTTATTGTTGCAGTCACTTATTGTGTATTATCTCGGTGCTCAAATCTAGCACGACGATAAATTGATATTCAAATTGTTCCCCTTGGATTTCCAAACAGACAAATATTTGATGGGATATACGTTAGCTACTTTTTCCCATGGAACTGATTATTTTAACTCCCAGTATGGGCATTACTACTACTACTCCTGGTCTTTCTTTTAACAAAACGAAAATTTTTCCGGACATAGGACTTTGCTGTGCTCTGGTATCTATTACAACTTGCATTTGTAGGCCGTGCAAATCGACGGGCAATATTATTCGTCTACGGTGATCTGTGTCTACTTCTTGGCTTTCCCATAACAAGTCCTCATCCACATCAAGGTCATTCCAGAAAAATTCGTCCGTTTCTGACACCGATAGCGGTCTATCTGGTAGTTTTTCAATTTTCTTTTCTTGGACATTCATAATTTCTATATGGCTGTTGTGCGGTTGTTGAAGCCGTTTTGACTCCAACACTGCAACCTTTTTATTAGTTTCTTCGATTAACGAACTTTGTGTTACCAACAATTCGCTAACTGTCAAGTCAGGTAAATTCTCTTCGAAAAGACGGCTATCATCTTTCAAACTGCTTGGAAAAATGTGCTCTGTTTCTGCTTAACTCTTCTCCCGGCCTCACGAAACCCATACCACTCTCGTCTGACTGTATGACGTCAGCTTTAACTTCGTAGCTGAAGTAATCTACGTGGTTTTCAATTAATCGTACCTGGTCATGATCGGCAAACTCATCGTGCACCTCTTCAGAAATTTCGCCTCGGTTATCTTTAGGAAAAGCGTTGTGGTTGGCTGCTTCAGTTACTACAACATTTGGACAAGCCTGCCTTTTCGGTACAGAGCTTTCCGTTTCTTCAAAAACGTTCATTTCATGAGGGTTGAGCAGCGTCAGATATGTCCGCTCTCCCTTTAGCACACCTCCTATAAAATCCTCTGTAACTCATCAGTTCGTCACATATCCGACCGAACTGACCTAGCTACACCTCCTCACGTTTCGCATTTTCCTGAGCGATAACGAAAGTTTTATCTCACATCAGCTTGTTTAATTCCGCCTGCGAGACAGGCTGTATTGGAGACTGCGTTACCATTGTTGCTTTAACAGCGACCGCCACTTCCTTAATGATTCGCACTCTATTTTCATCGTTATTACGGACAGTAATCGCTTTATCGACTGTCATTTCAAATTCAGTTCTGTTACCGCGGACGCGTTACTTGTTCTATCTTCTTGCACATTCTACCGTCGCCGATACAAATTTGCAATACTTCTGCACATAAGATAAACATTATTTCATCATTCCCATATTTTAGTAATACCCGAAGGTCAGTCTTACTTGATCACTGTTCCTACCCAGTAGCAGAATCTTTGCAACATGTGAATTACGAAGCGTAAAAGAAAAAGGAGCAAAATATCTTTATACAAGTAGTGCAAGCTGTCCTGTAGATTAAGCCAATCGAACAAAGTCACCCCTCAAAAAATGGTGACTTATATTTACATAACATCAAATATTATACTATATACTTATATTAAACTAAAAGATAAAAACGCAAATTTGGAAGTGTCGAGATGCGAACCACCGCCCTAACATGCAACTTAATAAGGAACAGTGACACTACTCGCTACTCTACACCAACTACACACTTCTTATGTCCACTTGCTGGACACCTTAAAAGTAGACATGTTACTAATAGAAATTTAATTATAACAAATTGTACCAAGAACAATGCGTTTTGGGTGGATCTTCAGTGTGTCGCTGCCTTCAAGTAGCATACTCTTATAATAAGCAAGTTACAATAATTCTCTTGCCACGAATATGATGTTTCTCATTATTTTATTGGAATGAATCACACAGTTAACAACGGGTTATTCAGTGATTCTCAGTTTGCTGGTGCTCGGAAACGGCATATATATGTAAAGGCTTGAAATGAATGCCAATATGGCGCCTCACAACTCCGTACTGAAGGAAGACGGCGTGCGTGTGACGTAAGTGGCGTTGTGCCATCTCATTGATCAACGCTAAGACGCACGCTCAGAATATCTGACATGTTAGATATTGCTCTGCACGTTCAGAAAGACTCCTAACGTGCTATTCCACGCTATGACGTCTGAAACTCGGCACGCTCAACGCTCAACGTTCGGGTGCACGGTCCGTGTGCCGACGGCTTTAGCCTCGTCCGCTAGCACGCCGATCGCCGCGTTAATTTTTCTCTTAACCGTCCACGGTTCAGGCAACGCCCTTTCGCAATTTTAGTTGAAGTCGGTAGCGTGCAATCCACACTGCTTCCCTGCTTTTTGGGGGAATCGAAACGCTCATCCTTCGCTAAGATTTTAGTATCATGTGCGTTGCATGACACATAGTGCAGCTTTCCGTTTAATATATTTTCTACTTCGGTTATTTTTGTAACTGCTTGGCATATGGCAGTCGCTAGCGTTTCCACTTCCCTGTTTCTTGGCTCTAGCATCTACTTCTGATACTAAAGTTTGTAAATTCAGGACCATTTCCCTATCGTCCTTTCGCACTACTTCCACCTTTTTAATTACTTTATATTAAGAAAATGTCATCAATAGACTTCCCAGTTTCTGTTCGATCGTCTCTACTTCCGTCTCAACGCGACTATTTATGCTTCCTATATTTGACTATACTTCTGTCATGTCCTGCTTACAATGACCGATTTCGGTATTCATTACAATTATTTCTCTCTTGATTTAATTTATTTTCGTGTTAACAACTCCAATATCATTGTTAACCGTCTTGGCTGCTTTGTCCTGATCATCCATTTTACTTAATTGTCCATCAATTTTACTGTTAATTGATTTGAACTGAGCATTGTTTTGGATTGGGCTTGTATTGATGCGGAGTGAGCATTAATAGATAAAGACTGAACATTAATTGCACTGATCAACATGCTCAACAAATCGTTTATATTTCCGGATATTACTGGTTTTGACTCTAGCTCTGGTTCTTTCTCAATGGTTTTCTTTTATCCACCGTCAATGGATTCGATTTTTATTTTGATTCCGAATTCTGTAGCATCTGCAAATTTCAGGAATTCAATTTTTGTTGGTTGCTATGTTTCAGCGGTAGCGTCCGTGATGCTAACCGCCGGATCCTCAACAATGGGTTCCGCTGCCAACGTTCCCCTAAGTCCTACCGATTATTCTCCGTTAAGTACGATCAAATTATCAGTTTCATTCAAGTTCATCAAGTTGCCTATTTTAATGATTAATGCAAACTAAGAAATTTTGTGGCTTATTCTACCATTTACTATTGCCATTTGTGAGTGCCTTTATTCGTGGCGAAAGGGTTAATTCGCTACGAATCTGTACAATGTAAAATTCGTGCCAAGGACAATACCAAATCGATACTGTCGTGTCAGTAGCGTTGCCACGTGTAACTTCCCCTTCCTAATCAGCCTACTCGATTGCGATATAACTGACCGTGATCGCGTATGCCTAATGAAATTTTACAGTGAGTACAGCTAACGTTATCGAAGGAAAATAATACCGGTTAATAGAAGGAAAGTGTACAACAGACCCTTCTGAAGAAAGAATCTATTCTAAACTTAATCTAAATACTGATAATAGTTTTGTAATGGGCAAAACTTAGTGCAGTTGCTCACGAACCACCGCGGGGGAAAACGGATACCAAATAATATTTAATACAAAAAAATACCCCCCCATGAACCATGGACCTTGCTGTTGGTGGGGAGGCTTGCGTGCCTCAGCGATACAGATCACCGTACCGTAGGTGCAACTACAACGGAGGGGTATCTGTTGAGAGGCCAGACAAACATGTGGTTCCTGAAGAGGGGCAGCAGCCTTTTCAGTAGTTGCAGGGGCAACAGTCTGGATGATTGACTGATCTGGCCTTGTAACATTAACCAAAGCGGCCTTGCTGTGCTGGTACTGCGAACGGCTGAAAGCAAGGGGAAACTACAGCCGTAATTTTTCCCGAGGACATACAGCTTTACTGTATGATTAAATGATGATGGCGTCCTCTTGGGTAAAATATTCCGGAGGTAAAATAATCCCCCATTCGGATCTCCGGGCGGGGACTACTCAGGAGGACGTCGTTATCAGGAGAAGAAAACTGCCGTTCTACGGATCGGAACGTGGAATGTCTGATCCCTTAATCGGGCAGGTAGGTTAGAAAATTTAAAAAGGGAAAAGGATAGGTTAAAGTTAGATATAGTGGGAATTAGTGAAGTTCGGCGGCAGGAGGAACAAGACTTTTGGTCAGGTGATTACAGGGTTATAAATACAAAATCAAATAGGGGTAATGCAGGAGTAGGTTTAATAATGAATAAAAAAATAGCAGTGCGGGTAAGCTACTACAAACAGCATAGTGAAGGAATTATTGTGGCCAAGATAGACTACAGTAGTACAAATTTATATGCCAACTAGCTCTGCAGATGATGAAGAAATTGATGAAATGTATGTCGAGATAAAAGAAATTATTCAGGTAGTGAAGGGAGACGAAAATTTAATAGTCATGGGTGACTGGAATTCGTCAGTAGGAAAAGGGAGAGAAGGAAACATAGTAGGTGAATATGGATTGGGGGGAAGAAATGAAAGAGGAAGCCGCCTTGTAGAATTTTGCACAGAGCATAACTTAATCATAGCTAACACTTGGTTCAAGAATCATGAAAGAAGGTTGTATACATGGAAGAATCCTGGAGATACTAAAAGGTATCAGATAGATTACATAATGGTAAGACAGAGATTTAGGAACCAGGTTTTAAATTGTAAGACATTTCCTGGGACAGATGTGGATTCTGACCACAATCTATTGGTTATGAACTGCAGATTGAAACTGAAGAAACTGCAAAAAGGTGGGAATTGAAGGAGATGGGACCTGGATAAACTGAAAGAACCAGAGGTTGTACAGAGTTTCAGGGAGAGCATAAGGGAACAATTGACAGGAATGGGGGAAAGAAATCAGTAGTAGAAGAATGGGTAGCTCTGAGGGATGAAGTAGTGAAGGCAGCAGAGGATCAAGTAGGTAAAAAGACGAGGGCTTATAGAAATCCTTGGGTAACAGAAGAAATATTGAATTTAATTGATGAAAGGAGAAAATATAAAAATGCAGTAAATGAAGTAGGCAAAAAGGAATACAAACGTCTTAAAAATGAGATCGACAGGGAGTGCAAAATGGCTAAGCAGGGATGGCTAGAGGACAAATGTATGGATGTAGAGGCTTGTCTCACTAGGGGTAGGATAGATACTGCCTACAGGAAAATTAAAGAGACCTTTGGAGAGAAGAGAACCACTTGTATGAATATCAAGAGCTCAGATGGCAACCCAGTTCTAAGCAAAGAAGGGAAGGCAGAAAGGTGGAAGGAGTATATAGAGGGTTTATACAAGGGCGATGTACTTGAGGACAATATTATGGAAATGGAAGAGGATGCAGATGAAGACGAAATGGGAGATAAGATACTACGTGAAGAGTTTGACAGAGCACTGAAAGACCTGAGTCGAAACAAGGCCCCGGGAGTAGACAACATTCCATTAGAACTACTGATGGCCTTGGGAGAGCCAGTCCTGACGAAACTCTACCATCTGGTGAGCAAGATGTATGAGACAGGCGAAATACGCTGAGACTTCAAGAAGAATATAATAATTCCAATCCCAAAGAAAGCAGGTGTTGACAGATGTGAAAATTACCGAACTGTCAGTTTAATAAGTCACAGCTGCAAAATACTAACGCGAATGCTTTACAGACGAATGGAAAAATTGGTAGAAGCGGACCTCGGGGAAGATCAGTTTGGATTCCGTAGAAATGTTGGAACACGTGAGGCAATACTAACCTTACGACTTATCTTAGAAGAAAGATTAAGAAAAGGCAAACCTACGTTTCTAGCATTTGTAGACTTAGAGAAAGCTTTTGACAATGTTGACTGGAATACTCTCTCTGAAATTCTAAAGGTGGCAGGGGTAAAATACAGGGAGCGAAAGGCTATTTACAATTTGTACAGAAACCAGATGGCAGTTATAAGAGTCGAGGGGCATGAAAGGGAAGCAGTGGTTGGGAAAGGAGTGAGACAGGGTTGTAGCCTCTCCCCGATGTTATTCAATCTGTATATTGAGCAAGCTGTAAAGGAAACAAAAGAAAAATTCGGAGTAGGTATTAAAATTCATGGAGAAGAAGTAAAAACTTTGAGGTTCGCTGATGACATTGTAATTCTGTCAGAGACAGCAAAGGACTTGGAAGAGCAATTGAACGAAATGGACAGTGTCTTGAAAGAAGGATATAAGATGAACATCAACAAAAGCATAACGAGGATAATGGAATGTAGTCAAATTAAACCGGGTGATGCTGAGGGGATTAGATTAGGAAATGAGGCACTTAAAGTAGTAAAGGAGCTTTGCTATTTAGGGAGCAAAGTAATTGATGATGGTCGAAGTAGAGAGGATATAAAATGTAGACTGGCAATGGCAGGGAAATCGTTTCTGAAGAAGAGAAATTTGTTAACATCGAGTATAGATTTAAGTGTCAGGAAGTCGTTTCTGAAAGTATTTGTAAGGAGTGTAGCCATGTATGGAAGTGAAACATGGACGATAACCAGTTTGGACAAGAAGAGAATAGAAGCTTTCGAAATGTGGTGCTACAGAAGAATGCTGAAGTTTAGATGGGTAGATCACATAACTAATGAGGAGGTGTTGAATAGGATTGGGGAGAAGAGGAACTTGTGGCACAACTTGACAAGAAGAAGGGATCGGTTGGTAGGACATGTTTTGAGGCATCAAGGGATCACAAATTTAGCATTGGAGGGCAGCGTGGAGGGTAAAAATCGTAGAGGGAGACCAAGAGATCAATACACTAAGCAGTTTCAGAAGAATGTAGGTTGCAGTGGGTACTGGGAGATGAAGAAGCTTGCACAGGATAGAGTAGCATGGAGAGCTGCATCAAACCAGTCTCTGGACTGAAGACCACAACAACAACAACAACAACAAAAATACTGACTAAGAAAAAAAGGATAATTACGCGGATGCCAGTCCACTGGGGCAATTAATATCCAGAATCCTAAGAAAGGTAATGCCAAAGAAAATTAAACAGAAAATCATTGGCGTGGCAACAGAAGGAATCAGAAAGCGCTGAGTTTGCAGTTACTTAATCTGAAAGAGTAACTTTTAAAAGCAAAATTAAACGAAGTTGACGGTTAAATAAATAAGTATAACTGAAACTTTGTTACATAAAGAAAATGACTTTCAGTACCTTCACCGTAACGTAATGCAAAACTGGAAAAAGGCAAGCAATTTACTTTTAATTGAAAGATTGAATTGAATCTGCTTTAAGCAAATGAGCATCTGATTTTACTTTTAACATAAGAACAATAAGGTGCATACCAAGACAGAAAAAGTCACTCGCCAAGCTAAATACAGAATAAATGAACTGCACACTCTTAATTTGTGCTGTATCTTTAGTTATTAGTTTAGCCAATGAAATCTTACGTTACTTTAAGTTTGTGAAGTTAATATTCATACTTGCAAACTCGTTAAGCCTCTATTACACAATACAAGAATGAACAGTTACTGAGTTGTCTGGGGACAATGACAACTCAGTAGCCCTACAAGTTTTAACCACCGCAGGTTATTAATCGTGAAAGTTAGTCAAACCTTGTGAAAGACATGCCGCTAGGTAATGCCTGTACAATATTAACGGTCTTTTGATGTTGTAACTGTGCAGATGACGAAGAACGTAGCAGACAACAATGCTGAGCTGCTGCTGGTTGAGAACCACGGAGTCGCCTCCAGAGCCACGGATAACTATGGGACAGGCAACTGCAGCTTTCTCCGCTTGTCCACTCCTACCGTGCTCCCAATGCTCGCGGGTTAACAAAGTAGGCGCGCCTACACTGGCGCAATCATAGCTGCATACCGTGTATGGGGGCTCCCAACAAACTCTTCCGCACTCTTTTGTGACTCAGGCTGCACTGCTTCCTCTCTGCTCGCAGCGCGACAGAGACTCTCCATACGTAAAGATAAACAACGGCACAGCTACTGCCATTTCGTCGTTGCTATCGATACATGTAAATAAAGTGTCCTTGGCTATTACCCAGTAATTTAAAATATTTATATTTCAATTACAATCGGTTATATAGTTTCAAGAATAAATACACTATTACATCCACTACATATTAAATATAGTTTCTGTAATAGAGCTTACAGATTCTGAATTAGAAGTAGAGCACAAATTTTCATTAGATGTTGAAACGGCGAAAAATTTTGGATGGTGCGGAAGGTATTTTATCTGCATTTTCGGTGTTACTCTACAATATTGTCCTGATAAATTACCACATTGGCGAAACATGTTCGAGTAAGAGGAAATAAAACTATTTTTGCACGTGCCGTACCTGATCTAAAAAAATAAAAAAAGATAAGAGAAGCGGAATCTCACTAAAAATTTGTAGAAAGACTGAATACCTAAAGAAGCTACAAAGTCGTATTCCATGCTATTAATAAGTCGTTTTCTAAGTTGCAGAGATGGGGGAAGGACCAGCATATTAAACAGAACAATCAATTAATGCAGGGCCTGTGTAATACCGCCGCAGAAGCCGGCATGACAGGCGTTTAAAATTATCTTTGTAACAAAAGCACAATGTACGGGGAATATTCAATTTTTTTTCAACAACTTTTGTTTGAGTCTCGCTTGAGAGCACTTACGTTTTAAATCTCACACAAAAAGGACGTGTAACTTTTACTCGTGTGTCAAAAATGTAGTAGTAAATGACATGTGAGACAAAAAATATAAAAAAAAGTACATGGATTAAGAGTTATCATTAACGCAAGAATATTTTCATTTATTACGCCAACGTTCACTCACAGGCATGACTTTTACCTGCAATCATAAGAAGAGGCAGTAATTTCTTCCATTCTGCAAGATATATACTAATCATCAAGATTTGGTGGCTGAACTGGCAACCACAGAAATTTATAGGTAATTTAATAATGTCAGCTTAAATTAATAGTGACTTCTATTAAATACATGTGTGCGTAATAATCGAACAACTGACTTTTTGTTAAGCACCAAGTTTGCTGCGAAATACGGTTTGTGTGACTTCAGTATTGGCACGTTGGTTGTATTTTTCTTACATTGCGAGGAAGGTTGTTCATGGTACCAATTTACTTTCGTCAAGAATTCATGCTTTAATTCCAGTATTGCAAGTAGTAATTATCTCTCATTACGTAAATTTCATGCTGATTTATACACTTTGTGTTAGCTGTTGGTCTGGCTCCCAGCACGGTTATTCCAAAATCGACCAACAGACATAGCACAAGCTCTGCAGTTTAAAGCCGGGTCGCAGGGGCGAAAACCGAAAAATTTCGAAGAATGCCATGTTAGTCATCTTCGGGTAAAGCAGCAAGACATTGAGAAACAATGGGTTACCACCGGGTAACTGAGGTAGACCGCGTCCGCAAAATAGCTAAGGTAGTGGACTTGTATTAGAGATGTACAGAGTCAAAAACTGCCGCTGGTTATCCTGACTGAGCTTTCGCGTTGGTTCCCTTAATCATTTGAGCCCTGGGACAGGATGGTTCCATACCAGATTCCGGTCGATTTCCTCCACCATTATTGTCTGATCTCAGCTAGTAGTATGTCTCGAGTGCCTACGACATTGACGATAAATTAAACTTTAACTTTCATTCCTCCTACTTCCATGCGTAACAGAATGAATCCGTGAGACCCAGTTTAAAATTTCCACGACCCGAAAACTGTTAAGGCAAGGTAGCAAGGATTCGTTGTCATACTTTCAGACTGGCGACAGGGACGTAAACTGATGCTGCGATTACTTAAATTAATTATGCACGTTCTCATGCTTCAGTAGACTCCTCGAGTGTTCGCTAATCAGAATGTCGTAGTATTGGCAATAATATCGGCTGCGTAATCTGAAAAACCCAGTCTTATCGATAATAGACAGAAATGAAACTCTTCGTGAAGCCGATCTTTGTTCCCGCTTCAGGTTTATCTCCAAGAGACTGTTCAGATGATTGCTAGTAAAGGGGAAATATTAACACAAAATGGTGAGACACGAAAGGAATTCACATGGAGTCCGTACTTTCGAAACATGAAGTAATGACAATAAGAAGGGTTCAAACGCCAAATCCGTCGACTGAAAATCTTTCCGGAATGTCATGTGAGTGATCGGCTTTGTATTCATAGGTATCGACAACGTATTTCAGTTTGTGGCGGAGGTACGCTATGGACCATTGTCACTTCACTCCTTTCCTGTTGCAGTTGCGAGTGGTTCGCTGGTAGAACTACTGCCGGTGAGCCTCCGTGTTGGTTCGAATCTCTCCAATTTTATGTTCATGGTCTACATGTGCTGAGGATTCTTCCAATGAAACTTAGTCTGGCTTCTGCCTGCCTTGCGATTGTTTTTTTGTGGTCATTCTACTCTAAATGGCTTCGTACCTGTACTTCTAGATATTTTGTGGAAGTAGCTGCTTCCAGTGACTGTTCTGCAATCGTGGTATTGTACATTAATGTGTCTTTCTGTCTATGTATACGCAATACGTTATATATGTGTATGTTAAGTATCATTTGCCACTTCTTGCACCAAATGCCGATCTTCTGCAGGTCTTCCCGCATTTTGCTACTATGTTCTGGCGTTGCGACTTCTCTGTGTACACAAGCATCTTCAGCGAAAGGACAAATGGAACTTCCAAAGTTATCCACTATGTCAGTTATATAGAGGGTTGTCAGAAACAGTCTGAAAAGCTTGTAAGGATGAACAATTTTTGATGTTGCTGAGCAACAGTCAAGCAATAATTTTTAAACGAACACACCGCCATTTGACTGTGTTGTTTCGATCTTTTATGTCATTTTCAAGTGTTTGAGTTTATGTCATTAAGATATGTTGCAACACATCAAGCTCCAAATTGGCCATAAATGAAGAAAAATATTAGCTCCCCACGAAATGCCAGATGTAGAATCGTTATTTTGTAAAAAAATTAGTAATAATCGCTGAGTAACGTACTATATTTTAAAAATAGGTTAACTTTGGTACTAGAAAACAGTCAAATGGCGGTGTGTTCATTTACAAAAAAAATGCTTGTAAGGGTGTTCCAGGATAAGTTTTGCTGAGAAATATCTGTTAAGAAAAAATTCGATACATTGCATCATTTCCAAATCAATTAGCACTGAAGTTAGCCAATCAGGCCATTGTGCAGGCAACTTCGAGCGGCCCGCCAGAGACGTGTTCTTCGTTTGGCTTCCTAAAACCGAACAAGAGAGCGATACAATAATTGGACATAACAGTAGCAAGAATCGAACCAGAACCAAAGGCTGAGCAGTCTCGTGGGCTGTCACCTACGCTATGAGAACAACTGTCATTAAGTGTATCAGGCGGGCCGTTTTAATTTGCGTGCGCAACGATCTGATTGGTTAACTTAAAAGCTAATTGACTCGGGAAAGGCGCAACGTATCGAGGTTCTTTCTTAACAATTATTTCTCAGCACAACCTACCCTTCAACACCCCTACAAACTTCTCACACTGTTTCTGACCAAGCTGTGTATTCTGAAGAGTAATGCATCTGTAACACTCTCTTGGGGTAATCTCAAAGTTTCTAAAGACTTCTCTCCGTTGAGAATGAACGCCGTGTTTTGTTTACTGGAAACTCTTCTACATCTATATCTACATTTATACTCCACAAGCCACCCAACGGTGTGTGGCAGAGGGCACTTTACGTGCCACTGTCATTACCTCCCTTTTCTGTTCCAGTCGCGTAGGGTTCGCGGGAAGAACGACTGTCTGAAAGCCTCCGTGCGCGCTCGAATCTCTCTAATTTTAAATTCGTGATCTCCTCGGGAGGTATAAGTAGGGGGAAGCAATATATTCGATACCTCATCCAGAAACGCACCCTCTCGAAACCTGGCGAGCAAGCTACACCGCGATGCAGAGCGCCTCTCTTGCAGAGTCTGCCACTTGAGTTTGCTAAACATCTCCGTAACGCTATCACGGTTACCAAATAACCCTGTGACGAAACGCGCCGCTCTTCTTTGGATCTTCTCTATTTCCTGCGTCAACCCGATCTGGTACGGATCCCACACTGATGAGCAATACTCAAGTATAGGTCGAACGAGTGTTTTGTAAGCCACCTCCTTTGTTGATGGACTACATTTTCTAAGGACTCTCCCAATGAATCTCAACCTGGTACCCGCCTCACCAACAATTAATTTTATATGATCATTCCACTTCAAATCGTTCCGCACGCATACTCCCAGATATTTTACAGAAGTAACTGCTACCAGTGTTTGTTCCGCTATCATATAATCATACAATAAAGGATCCTTCTTTCTATGTATTCGCAATACATTACATTTGTCTATGTTAAGGGTCAGTTGCCACTCCCTGCACCAAGTGCCTATCCGCTGCAGATCTTCCTGCATTTCGCTACAATTTTCTAATGCTGCAACTTCTCTGTATACTACAGCATCATCTGCGAAAAGCCGCATGGAACTTCCGACACTATCTACTAGGTCATTTATATATATTGTGAAAAGCCATGGTCCCATAACTGGCCCCTGTGGCACGCCAGAGGTTACTTTAACGTCTGTAGATGTCTCTCCATTGATAACAACATGCTGTGTTCTGTTTGCCAAAAACTCTTCAATCCAGCCACACAGCTGGTCTGTTATTCTGTAGGCTCTTACTTTGTTTATCAGGCGACAGTGCGGAACTTTATCGAACGCCTTCCGGAAGTCAAGGAAAATAGCATCTACCTGGGAGCCTGTATCTAATATTTTCTGGGTCTCATGAACAAATAAAGCGAGTTGGGTCTCACACGATCGCTGTTTCCGGAACCCATGTTGATTCCTACAGAGTAGATTCTGGGTTTCCAAAAACGACATGATACTCGAGCTAAAAACATGTTCTAAAATTCTACAACAGATCGACGTCAGAGATATAGGTGTATAGTTTTGCGCATCTGCTCGACAACCCTTCTTGAAGACTGGGACTACCTGTGCTCTTGTCCAATCATTTGGAAACTTCCGTTCCTCTAGAGACTTGCGGTACACGGCTGTTAGAAGGGGGACAAGTTCTTTCGCGTACGCTGTGTAGAATCGAATTGGTATCCCGTCAGGTCCAGTGGACTTTCCTCTATTGAGTGATTCCAGTTGCTTTTCTATTCCTTGGACACTTATTTCGATGTCAGCCATTTTTTCGTTTGTGCGAGGATTTAGAGAAAGAACTGCAGTGCGGTCTTCCTCTGCGAAACAGCTTTGGAAAAAGGTGTTTAGTATTTCAGCTTTACGTGTGTCATCCTCTGTTTCATTGCCATCATCATCCCGGAGTGTCTGGATATGCTGTTTCGAGCCACTTACTGATTTAACGTAAGACCAGAACTTCCTAGGATTTTCTGTCAAGTCGATACATAGAATTTTACTTTCGAAATCACTGAACGCTTCACGCAAAGGCCTCCTTACGCTAACTTTGACATCGTTTAGCTTCTGTTTGTCTGAGAGGTTTTGGCTGTGTTTAAACTTGGAGTGAACCTCTCTTTGCTTTCGCAGTAGTTTCCTAACTTTGTTGTTGAACCACGGTGGATTTTTCCCGTCCCTCACAGTTTTACTCGGCACGTACCTGTCTAAAACTCATTTGACGATTGCCTTGAACTTTTTCCATAAACACTCAACATTGTCAGTGTCGGAACAGAAATTTTCGCTTTGATCTGTTAGGTAGTCTGAAATCTGCCTTCTATTACTCTTGCTAAACAGATAAACCTTCCTCCCTTTTTTATATTCCTATTAACTTCCACATTCAGGGATGCTGCAACGGCCTTATGATCACTGATTGCCTGTTCTGCACTTACACAGTCGAAAAGTTCGGGTCTGTTTGTTATCAGTAGGTTCAAGATGTTATCTCCACGAGTTGGTTCTCTTTTTAATTGCTCGAGGTAATTTTCGGATAGTGCACTCAGTATAATGTCACTCGATGCTCTGTCCCTACCACCCGTCCTAAACATCTGAGTGTCCCAGTCTGTATCTGGTAAATTGAAATCTCCACCTAAGGCTATAACATGCTGAGAAAATTTATGTGAAATGTGTTCCAAATTTTCTCTCAGTTGTTCTGCCACTAATGCTGCTGAGTCGGGAGGTCGGTAAAAGGAGCCAATTATTAACCTAGCTCGGTTGTTGAGTGTAACCTCCACCCATAATAATTCACAAGAACTATCCACTTCTACTTCACTACAGGATAAACTACTACTAACAGCGTCAAACACGCCACCACCGGTTGCATGCAATCTATCCTTTCTAAACACCGTCTGTGCCTTTGTAAAAGTTTCGGCAGAATTTATCTCTGGCTTCAGCCTGCTTTCTGTACCTATAACGATTTCAGCTTCGGTGCTTTCTATCAGCGCTTGAAGTTCCGGTACTTTACCAATGCAGCTTCGACAGTTGCTTGGTCCCCGCATGTCCTGACTTTGCCCCGCACCCTTTGAGGCTGTTGCCCTTTCTGTACTTGCCCGAGGCCATCTTACCTAAAAAACCGCCCAGTCCACGCCACACAGCCCCTGCTACCCGTGTAGCCGCTTGCTGCGTGTAGTGGACTCCTGACCTATCCAGCGGAACCCGAAACCCCACCACCCTATGGCGCAAGTCGAGGAATCTGCAGCCCACACGGTCGCAGAACCGTCTCAGCCTCTGATTCAGACCCTCCACTCGTCTCTGTACCAAAGGTCCGCAGTCAGTCCTGTCGACGATGCTGCAGATGGTGAGCTCTGCTTTCATCCCGCTAACGAAACTGGCAGTCTTCACCAAATCAGATAGCCACTGGAAGCCAGAGAGGATTTCCTCCGATCCATAGCGACACACATCATTGGTGCCGACATGAGCCACCCCCTGCAGATGGGTGCACCCTGTACCCTTCATGGCATCTGGAAGGACCCTTTCCACATCTGGCATGACTCCCCCTTGACTCTTGCTGCCATATCCCTAAGGGGCCCCATTACGCGCCTGACGTTGGAGCTCCCAACTACCAGTAAGCCCACCCTCTGCGACCGCCCGGATCTTGCAGACTGAGGGGCAACCTCTGGAACAGGACAAGCAGCCATGTCAGGCCGAAGATCAGTATCAGCCTGAGACAGAGCCTGAAACCGGTTCGTCAGACAAACTGGAGAGGCTTTCCGTTCAGCCCTCTGGAATGTCTTTCGCCCCCTGCCGCACCTGGAGACGACCTCCCACTCTACCACAGGTGAGGGATCAGCCTCAATGTGGGCAGTATCCCGGGAAGCCACAGTCGTAGTCCGATCGGGGGATGCGTGGGACGAGCTGGCCGTTCCCGACAAACCCCCATCCGGACCCCCACAGTGATGCCCATTGGCAACAGCCTCAAGCTGTGTGACCGAAGCCAACACTGCCTGAAGCTGGGAGCGAAGGGATGCCAACTCAGCCTGCATCCGAACACAGCAGTTGCAGTCCCTATCCATGCTAAAAACTGTTGCGCAAAGAACGTCTGAACTAATCTACAGAGAGCACAAACAAATCGACACAAAATTTATACGGTTATTAAAATACAAGACTGCCTCGTAAATGCAGTAATGCTGCTACTTGCGCACTGCTGACACACTGCTCGGCGGCGGAAGGAGACTACGCGATTTTACACTATTCAGGTACTAAAAAGCGATGCTACAACTCTCAAATACTATAATACGCCAGAAATTTATGAATTAAACAATGCAAGTACCAAAAACACGCAAAGAAATTAAGAATTAAACTATGTAACAAATAAGTGAGCTAGGAGTATACGACTTTCTGCTGGCAGCTGCTTATTCAACGGCGGCAGTGAGCACACTGCAACGGAGTGAACGCTGGTATGAAACTTCCTGGCAGATTAAAACTGTGTGCCGGATATGGATTCGAACTTTAGTTTCATTGTCAAGTACTCTACCGACTGAGCTACCCGCACAAGAAGCTTCACATCAGCGCGCACTCCATTGCAGAGTGAAAAATTCTTTCTGGAAACATTCCCCAGGATGTGGCTAAGCCATGTCTCCGCAATATCCTTTCTTCCAGGAGGGTTAGACGTGCAAGTTTTGCAGAAGAATTTGTATAAAGTTTGGAGAGTAGAAGGCGAAATATTGGCGGAAGTAAAACTGTGAGGACGGCTCGTGAGTCATGGTTGGGTAGGTCAGTCGGTAGATGGTTCAAATGGCTCTGAGCACTATAGGACTTAACTTCTGAAGTCATCAGTGCCCTAGAACTTAGAACTACTTAAACCTAACTAACCTAAGGCCACCACACACATGCCCGAGGTAGGATTCGAACCTGCGACCGTAGCGGTCGCGCGGTTCCAGACTGTAGCGCCTAGAACCGCTCGGCCACTCCGACCGGTTGTCGGTAGAACACTAACCCGCGAAAGGCAAAGGTCCCGGTTTCGAGTCTCGGTCCGGAATACAGTTATTATTTGGCAGGAAGTTTCATCTCTTCAATCCGATCACACGGTTGTTCTAATATTCCGTACTTTCGTAGTTTGTTCATTAGGCGGCAGTGCAGAACTGCATCGAACTCCTTACGAAAATCAAGGAGCACGGTATCCAGGTCGCCTATGATCTAACGTCTTCTGTGTATTGTGGACGAGCAGAGCGAGCTGGGTTTTACACGATCGTTGTTTTCGGAAGTCAGTTTGGTTCCTACAACTCAGATTTTCGGTCTACAGAAATATCTTAATACGCCAGCATGAAACATGTTCCAAAATTCTACAACAGACCGACATCAGAGATATGAACGTATAGTTTCGTGCGTCTGCGTCGCAGACCTTTCTTGAAACCGGGAATGACCTTTGTTTTTTGCCAATCGTCAGAAACTACTCACTCCTCGAGAGACCCACGGTACACTGCTGCTACAAAAGTGGCAAATAGTTTTTGCTTACTCTGTGTGTAATTCAACTGGTATCCCGTCAGGTGGAGTGGCATTTCCTCCGTTGACCGATTTCAGTTGATTTTCTATCCCACCGTCACTGATTTCGATATCTGTCATTTTTATATTCACGCGGGGATTTTTCTTTGTGATACAGTTTTGGAAAGAGACGTTTGGTATGTTTAGCATTTCGGCCTTTTCTGTGTCACCCTCCGTTACTATACAATTATGGTCACAGAGTGTCACGTATGTGTTCGATCCATTTATTAATTTGGGCTAAGACCAAACCTTGTTAGAATTTTTTGTCAAGTCGGTAGATAGAGTTTTACTTTCGAATTCGTTGAACGTGTCGCGGATGGCTGTCCTTAGGCTGCTTTGATTCGTTTAGTTTTTGTTTGTATGTGAAGCTATCGCTACCTCTTAATTTTTGCAATGAAGTTCCCTTTGCTTTTTTAGCAACTTTATAACATGGCTGTCGAACCAAGGCGTGGCTTTTCCCTGCCCTACAACTTTGCTCGGCACGTATCTGTCTAAAGCGTATTATACAATGCTCTTGAACTTTATCGACTGATATGGCCGACAACTCAGTGCTCTTGTTAATTATTTCTGAGGTACAGAAGGATGGTTGGAATTTAACGCCCCGTCCACGACGAGGTCATTAGAGGTGGAGGACAAGCTCAGAATGCAGAAGGATGACAAACGAAATCGAGCCGACATTCGCCTTACGCGATGTAAGGAAGTCGTGGAAATCCAAAATTTGGATGGCTAGACGAGGACTTGAACCAACATCCTCCCGAATTCGAATCCAATGTCTGAAGACGCTGTTATATTTATAATAAATAAGAAATCAAATAGTTTCCCGAAAACTAGTTACCCTTAAGAGCATCGCACATACACTCCCGGAAAGAAGTGCAGTACCCTCAAGGCTGGTGTTCAGCTACGCCAGCGTATAAAATGTGTGCATTCTAAGAGGTTGCAGCGTTAATGATTCATTTGTCACGGTCATTGGTGATCAGAGTTCTCAGGAGACCTGTATGGGCATCCTATGTGTTTTGTTTGACTTTGCAGGCAGTAACTGTGCTGAGTTTTTCAAATCATGTTTCAAAAATAATTTTTTATTGGTGAAAAGTCCCGAGCACATGGTCCCAGGTTCGATTCTCGGCGGGGTCAGGGATTTTCACCAGCCCTGACATGACTTGGTGTTGTTGTGTCGTTTTCATCATCATCATTCATCCCCATTACGGTCGGAGAAAGGCAACGGCCAACCAACTCCATTAGGACCTTGCCTAGTACGGCGGTGCGGGTCTCCCACATTGTTCTCCTACGCTCTGTCAAGCAGCATGGGGCTTCATTTCCATTTCCATTGATGAAAAACACCCTATCCTGAATGATATTACACGCAGACGTATTAAAATAGCTTTAAAGCTCAAAATAATGAGTTACGAAATTTTGAAAATCACCAATGATAAAATGCCGAGCATACTTGTGCACTGGACTATGACTAAAATATCCTGAAACTTGAAGTAACTTTTTATTTTCTGTGTAGCTATGAAGAGTAACTATGTATTTGTCAACGGTTACCTATGAACATAAGTCTTGGAGGAGCTGGCTGGAGCACAGTGGATGTATTTATCTTGCACCACTGGCGAACACTCGTCGCGCAACTGACGAACTGTCGACACTTTTAGTCTATAATGAAGTAACATAACATACGTTTTCACTTTCTGAACCGCTAAATTCAGTGTCAAACACAGATCACTATAGCCATGCCTTTTTGAAAGCATTTCCTAAATATCAATAGAAGACAGGGACTGAAAGCGCACTTTTTGATGTCGAGGATCCAAAGCTGCATACAGTAAAGACGATATGTAGTGGCAACTACCTCAGCAAGAACACAACCAGGCTACAAATGTAGGGCCAAATGCTCTCTAGCCGCCGAGCATTTAACTGTCTGTCCCGGAACGGATATAATCGGGGTTTTATTTTGTGGAAGGTCTGTTCTTAAGTTTCCGAGTATAGTTAGAATTTTAAGTTTCTGCCAAAATAATAAAACCAAGTAAACTCGACGTATATATATATATGTACATCGTACAAGACGTCTCACGCAAAGGAAAATACTGAAGTCGGGTATATAAGACTCTAGAACCATAATCAGCAGGCGCGGAGTGGCCACGCGGTTTGAGGCGTCCTGTCACGGACTTCGCGGCCCCCACCCGCCGGAGGTTAGATTCCTCCTCTGGGCATGGGTGTGTATGTTGTTCTTAGCATAGGTTAGTTTAAGTTAGTTTAAGTAGTGTGTAAGTCTAGGGAACGATGACCTAAGCGGTTTGGTCCCTCAGGAATTCACACACATTTGAACATTCCATAATCAGCACATAAATCTCATACGGGAGGTTTCACACAAAGGAAAATTCCGAAGTCCGGTATCTCGTGTACGAGATTCATGTGGTGATTTGTAGTTCTAGAGTCGAGTATTTTACTGTTCGTGTAGTTTCTGCATGATCTGTCATTGACTGTATCAATACCCGTTCGCACTGTGATATATTCGTACTGTTATTGTCAATTGTAGGCTTGAACTCAATTGTATTCTCTTAAAATTTTTTAGAATAGTAGACCTATCCTCGTTAAAAAAATCTTTCTATAATTTCATTGTATAATGACTTGAGAAACAGGTTATTTTTGAGAATTTTCAGAACTTTATCTTCTTACAGAACTTTATCTTCGTAAGTTACTGGTACGAGCGTTTGGATGCGTCACTTATTTCGTATCAAATCAGCGTTTGTGGTTCACAGTTGCTGACGAATAATAGCAAACCCCTGAATTTCATTGTATATCAGTGCAAATAAACGTGCTGTTTTGAGAATTTTCGGAGACTAGCAGGAGCTGAGCTAGTGAATCACTGTCACACGTGTACGTACCACTGCAATGGCAATTTTTGGCCGGGATATCCCTTTCACGGTTCGGCCGCCGTATTGCAAGTCTTAGTTGACGCCACTTCGGCGACTTGCGTGTCTATGATGATGGACACACAACACCCAGTCCCCTGCCGGGAATTGAACCCGGGCCCTGTAGCGTATTACGCGGTAACGCTACCGCTGAGCTACGGAGGCGCACGGGCTAACATTCATACCACAACACTAATTGCTGTGTTTGGAGTGGTGCCATTACCGTGAAGCATGTTCTGAGGTTGAATGTCCTCTGACTGTATTTAGCGATGAACCGCAGTTTTGGACTGCACCGTATGACCATCGTCGACAAGTATTGCAGCGACTTAGAAACAGATCCAAATCTTCCAATGTTTTGGAGAGGAACAGTGATATTACTCTTGGCGTCACGGTTGTTGGGAGCCATCGGGTATTACTTCAGGCCAAAGCTGATAGTGACTGAGGAAACTTTAATGGTACAACACAACGTCACAGACGTTCTGGGTTACCATGTGTTGCCTGTCATGCGACACTGCCGTGGTGCCATTTATCAGAAGGGCACTGCTCGTCCACAGATGGCTTGAGTCTCTATGAACTGTGTGCATGATGTTGAGGTACTCCTATTGTTACTAAGATCCCAAAATCTGTTCCAACAGAACATATGTGGCACCAGCAGGGACACCCCGACCTGGTTTCAGTACCCAAGAAGTCAAAGACCAGTTTCAACGGATGTGGTCCAGTTTGCCTCAGGAGAGCATACGACGGCCTTATGACAGTCGTCCCAACCGAACCAGTGTTTGCATCCAGGCCAGATGGGATGCGACGGGATACTGATAAGTGTGCTCATACTGCCAAGTTCTTCAGAAAACTTGTTCATCGTTGGCACAAATGTATCCAATTGGCTGGTGATTATGTGCTGCCGGCCGCTGTGGCCGAGCGGTTCTAGGCACTTCAGTCGGGGACCGCGCTGCTGCTACGGTCGTAGGTTCGAATCCTGCCTCGGGCATGGATGTGCGTGATGTCCTTTGGTTAGTTACGTTTAAGTAGTTCTAAGTCTAGGGGAATGATGACCTCAGATGTTGAGTACCATAGTGCTTAGAGCCATATGATTTGATTGTGTGGAAAAGTGAATATTGGTAATTAAAGATCACATTCTAAGGATTAATTCTGCGTTTGATTTATTAAGATATTTTATTAAAATGTTCCCATCCAGACCCAATTAACGAAGGTGGAGTCATTACTTTTCATTCAACCCTCGTAAATTTGACTACATTTTGTAATCACTGAAATAACATCACATACCCTCTCAACCCGCGAAGTTTTTTTTCATTCCGTCCTCCCCTTCAAGATACTTCACTTTTTTGTCAAGCTGAGAGAACATGACAACAGTATTATACAGGAAACACTTTGCTGATGTTCTGAAGAATGTTAGTGATTTGATCACGAACAGCCTTCGGGCTCTTTGGCCAACGTCGGGTGAGAAGTGAATCTTGAAACCGCTAATAAAACAAAATGCGACTTAAATAAATTTTACCAATAGGAAAACACAATATACATAAAATAATGGGATTCAGAGTGTTTGCAAAAGAAAGTCTTTCCTTTTTTGTGGTACACAGAAATCGTTACATTCAACATAAAATGTACGATAAAGTTTTATTTAAAAATCGTTACAATTTAACAACAAAGGAGTAATGTAATAGAGATGATAAATCAAACTGTGTTTGGTGCTATTTCAGTCCATCCACGTTCGCTTTTTAGAGAATTGATGATTCTCAAAATACTCTCTTGATCGATTACACTGGGCAACAACCAAAAAAACGTCATGGGTTTCTCAGCTGATTTAAACTAATTTTGGTGTTCTGAGTCCGAATATCACATTGATTTTGCTCTATCAGGTCAACTTTTTGAGATACAGCCATAGGCCTACATGACCATTTTTCCCTGAAATGTAAGCCTTTTTATAGGCTTCAATATGCTAATATTAGGGGTTTTAAGGGGATTATTCAGGACATATGAAAACAAAAGAAGCCTTTAAGATTGTAACAGTTAATCATTCCAATAGATGCCTTTTTTTCTTACTATAGTATAAAATTTATTCTAATTTTTATTGTCTGACAGTCAACTGCATATTTCTATTACTATTTCAGATTGATATGGCTTCTGCGCGACGTTCATGCATGAATAATCCAGACGTTTTCTGCTACATCTGCGGAGAATACACGCTTTCAGTGGACAGGAAGAACATCACGGGATTTGTGAAGAACGCCTACCAGGCTTACTTTCAAGTCAAGCTGGGTGACCAAGATAAGCCCTGGGCACCGCACACGGTCTGCAAGAAGTGCGTGGAATACCTCCGGCGGTGGACGAAGGGCACGAAAACTTCACTGAAGTTTGGGATTCCGATGGTTTGGAGGGAGCCCTTGGACCATGCATCGGATTGTTACTTCTGCGCCATCAAAACTACTGGCATCAACCGGAAGAATCGGCACAGCCTCCAGTACCCCGACCTTCCATCTTCCCGCCGTCCAGTTTCTCACTGCGAAGAAATTCCTGTACCAGCGTTCACAGAGCTTCCTAACATCGACGACGAAGCCACCACTGCAGACGAGGGAGGATATATAGCAGACGAGGAGTATGAAGCACAAGATGGTCGGCAGCTCTTTTCACAATGTGAGCTTAATGATCTTGTTCGGGATCTCAGCTTGTCGAAGACTTCATCCGAGCTGTTGGCCTCCAGACTCAAAGAGAAAAATCTACTTGGCGAGGACGCGCGTATCACTTTCTTTCGTAGAAGGCATGAGGACTACATGGGCTACTTCTGCCAGGAGGAAGACCTAGTGTACTGCCGAGATGTCGCCGGTCTTCTTGTTAAACTCGGGGCTCCTACATACGATCCGAGAGATTGGCGACTCTTTATTGACAGCTGCAAGCGCTCTTTGAAGTGTGTGCTCCTCCACAACGGGAACGAGTTCGCCTCAATCCCTCTTGCTCACTCCACAACTCTCGTAGAGATATATGAAGCAGTGAAGTACGTGCTCAACAAAATCCAATATGAGCAGCACCAATGGATCATCTGCGTCGACTTCAAGATGGTGAACTTTCTACTTGGACAGCAGTCCGGGTTCACGAAATACCCATGCTTTATATGTATGTGGGACAGTCGAGACAGAGCCCAGCACTATGTAAAGAAAGTGTGGCCGCCACGAGAGCAGTTAGTACCTGGTGCGAGAGACATCATAAACGAACCTCTTGTTGACCGGGAGAAGATATTGATCCCACCGCTACACATGAAGCTTGGGTTAATGAAACAGTTCACGCGTGCTCTGGACAAGGATGGGAGGTGCTTCCACTACCTGTGCCGAGCCTTTCCGCGACTGACCATTGAGAAGCTGAAGGCCGGCATTTTCGATGGGCCACAGATACGGCAGCTCATAAAGGACACAGAGTTCGAAAACTCCATGAACACGTTAGAGTGCGCCGCGTGGAAATCGTTTGTGCAGGTGGTGAACAACTTCCTGGGGAACACGAAGGCAGCAAACCACGCCAGACTCATCAGCAGCATGATAGAGGCCTTTCAAAAGCTCGGGTGTTTGATGAGTATAAAGATGCACTTCCTGTACTCACACATGGAGAAGTTTCCTGAAAACCTTGGGGCGATGAGCGACGAGCAGGGAGAAAGGTTCCATCAGGACATGCGCCAAATGGAGGATAGGTACCAGGGGAGGTGGGACGCAGTCATGATGGCGGACTACTGCTGGATGCTGAAGAGAGACAACCCAGCAGCTGCTCACAAACGGGAATCGAAGAAACACCGATTCATGCCGTGAACTCTGAACTTTTGTGTCACGTAACGCTCATTGTTATACTAATATTATGATAAATATGCTTATTTAATTTGATGGAGTAAATAAAAACTTAATGAATTTGCATACGTTGACTTTTATTTCTTGAGGAAAACGGAAAAAATCTTCCGGGGTTTCTCAGTAGATGATACAAAGAAATTTGTTTTTTTACGAAAAATCGATTTTTAAAAATTTCTGTAGCAAAAAATCCTGACCTGATAGAACAAAACCAAGGTCATTTTCGGACTCAGGGCATCAAAATTAGTCTAATTCAGCGGGAAAACCCTAGACTTTTTTTAAAAAATCTTTTTTTGTTGCCCAGTGTTATTGCTTCAACTGCGCTGTTAACGTCAATAATGATTGCACTGTAAGCACTGGTAATTCCTAACTGTTGTACTTCTCACGTGTTTATCTTCGGCCAGTGTGATATCAGTATTGGCCTTTCGCGCATGCGCAGTTGGGATAGGTCCTGGGCTAAGCAACTGTTGACAATATTCTGCGAGCTTCGATGTTTATAAGAGTTGCTTCACGTGCTTCCAAGAATACGGACCACAGTCCTTTCCGTTCTATGTAAGGGTTGGGAAATATCTTGTTTTCCTGTTTTATAAGCAGCACTATAAAGAGTAAATGTGCGCGGCGCACAGTGAGTGTGGAAGATGGGTAGAACGTAGCAGCGAGGTCATACTGAGGAAGAACTGACTGGCGAACGCAGTGCGCTCTGCGAGGCCTGGCTGGCACCGGTATTTGGATGTTAGGAATTTCGTAACCACGATCCAGTGACTGACTAATTGCGGAGCATGAATGTCTTTCTTGGAAATCTGTACACGAGTGATTCCTTCTGGACTGTCTTGAGCAGCAGTTTTAATAGCGAAGTGTTATAATTTAGTTCTCTAACATAAGGCTACTAATGTTTTTCTAGGGCATAGGCATTTGAAAAAAAGCGTTCTGAGTGAATTCTTTTTTTTTTTGTTTAGGAAACGCAGTCACTGTAAATGTAACGAATATAAAATTATTGGATTTCCGGCCGGGTGATTTACCCACTTGCGTAACATTTCTACGAACTCACACGACCAGAACCCGAGAACATTACATTACATTCAGCTCAGTGGGAAAGACAACGACATCATATCAGTGGAAATATGTTTCTCAGTGTTTCCAAGTCTAGCTGGTGGAAATGTTAATTTCGCAATACTACTTACTAGCATCCATCTTTCAAGAAGGCACGTTGCTTTGGATTGCTATTTAACTTAACGATATTTTCGGTTGCTAGTGCACTTGAGATAGTGCTCTGACAAATATGAAAGCTATCAGCATAGCCTACTAGGAAAGCAGTTGGCAAAATTCCCCATTAAGAAACCTGTCGACTGAAGTTTATAAAAGTATTAAATTACGAACTTGTGCAATTAAGTTAGAAATGAAAAAGTATCTGATAACAGAGTAACATATTTAGAGATTCAAAAAGCTTGATACAATGTTTTTTTCTTTTTTCAGTTATTAATGAATACGCAGAAATTAATGTCGGTAAGTTAAGTGAAAAATGACGTTTCACAATATTGGGTTATTCCATATTATGAACGGAGGAATGAGACATACCGTCGTCTCGGCGAGTACCCAAAAGGATTAAATAGAATTATTAAGTGACTTTATTTTTCCTTTATTTCGCTGTAATTATTAGACAAATGTTAGTGTGTCTTCACACAATCAGTCTCTATTTCCATGTACCAGTGATCATTATATGTCTAACACAATCAGCCCCTATTGCCATTTACCAAGACCAGATACAGATAACTGAGAAAACGAGGATAAAGTCTACTTTACAAGTACATTGATGTACAAATATACCAAGTGCTGACACATTTCCTGAAACTGATTTATATGCAAACAATTCATTTCCATACTTATTATTCACACATAGATACTGGTGAGCAAGCGGTAGAATACGTGGATATTTATATAGGGGAAGTAAGACTATTTGTTGATTTCATCATCTGAAAGGTTAACATCCAAATTACGTTTCAGTTTTTAACACGAAATGCAGAAAGTATACCATATTCGAAGTACCACTCGTAATGACTTTTAGGGAATGCTGAGTAAAGAAATCTTGCATTATTTCTTAATTCTCATCGACAAAGTACTCGAAAGTTATTTTACGTGATTGGGAAGGAACTCGGTATGTTATTACTCTCTTAAACTGGTGTGAAATCCGGGACTTGCGGCAGACGTTGTAAGAGGATTGCGTGTACATGTTTCACAGTCATCTCATCGAGAACTGCTATTGACATTTCAAGTACACTGTTAAGTTCGCAGGACAAATGAAATCTAGATTTTCAAACGTTATCGATTAGAGATAATCTCACAGAACGCCAAAGATAACATAGTGACAAACATTCTGCAATTCCCGTTGCAGCTCGTTGGGAAAAATCAAGTCACACAATTGTACCGGTTAATCGATACCGATCAATAGTAATTTTTGTACTGAAAAACCTACGTTAGATAACATTTTATCTTTGTCATTCGTTAAGTTGTAGGTGGCGAACGTAAGTATCACAAGCGGCGGGTAAGAGAGATGGAAGATGAGGATAAACTATAAATACGATTTTGTAGTTCCTGTGTTGTTCAGAAATACGATGCAATGTTCATTCGGACATGCATACACCCACGTCCAAAGTAACATTGAACCATATTTCTGCAGAAGACAGGCACTGCAGTATCGCATTTGTCCGTCGACACCTGGTAAGCGAGTCTGAATTAAAATGTCTTCTCTGTACGGGAATACACATTATGGATGTACGAATGCAGGTTGTAGACACGTGGTTGACGTCATATGGAAGTTTAGGGGTGCTCGTGAGTCGTGATCGGAGAGCGTAATAGTAAGGCGACGTCTCACGATAAGCGGGAAATCCGGGTTCGACGTCCGGTTTGGCACAGATTTCCATTGTAGTCATTCCATTGTACAGCTGATGGTTGTCCACATTCACAACTGCGAATACATTTCGTATGAACTATAAACTTTGCATGTCAGAGTACGGTAGGAGTGAATATATCCTCGAGACTCCTGCTAGAAGAGTAGGAGCCTATGGTGGAGCCTTAGGCTACTGGTAATGACTGAAACGTCGAAACCAGGATAGCCAAAAAATAAAAGTTGTTTGATCATTGACTGACATAAACATAGACTCAGTACTGACGAGATCACGGGCGCTCTGCGCCAGTAACATGGCAAATACAATGGCAAATACAACTGGATGACGGTAGAACAAACAGGTCGCCCAGTTTAAGCAAGCGGCTGTTTAGCAAAAGAAACAGTGTTAAGTTCTAGCTGCTCTGCCTCCCACTGATGGGATGAAATATAAACTAGACAAGTGTTATCGATGGAGTGAATCTTCGGTTGTAAACTGTATCATTAATCAAAAATAGGGCAGTAGACAGTATTGACGAAGATGATACAACACACGTATGACTTTAAAAACAAACTCTTTAGTTTCCCGGTCCGCCCCGATAGCTGAGTGGTCAGCGTGACGGATCGCCGCCCTGCGGGCCCGGGTTCGGTTCCCGGCTGGGTCGGGGATTTTTCTCCGCCCAGGGACTGGATGGTGTGCTGTCTTCATCATCATTTCATCCTCACCCGGCGCGCAGGTCGCCAAATGTGGCGTCGAATGTAATAAGACATGCACCAAGGCGGCCGGACCTGCCCCGGAAGGGGCCTCCCGGCAAACGAGGTCAAACGCTCACTTCCATTTAGTTTCATGCAATAAATTTATTTTGGAGCAGAGCGTCGGAGTCGGGCCTGTTGTATAGTGATAAGGCACCTGGCAAACGAAGGATTGCGGAATCGTATCCTGGCTGGACAACAGATTTTTTTTCAGTGTTTTTTTAACCTAGCCTTTGTCATTCAAAGATATGGAGATTTCCAGGATGGTCAGGTAGTTTTGATTCCACGTCAAGCTTTGGATCCCTTTCCCAGCTGTCGTTAGTGGGGTGGTTGGCGAATACCCATGTCGTCGAAATGGCGTCCAATTAAAGACTTACATCACTCATTTGAGCCACTCGAAATTGTTGTTTTAGTGAGTTAGAAGAATTTGTTACTGCTATTGAGTAAAATGTGTTACACACAGGTAATGGAAAACTTAACAATACTTTCGTAAATCGGAAGAACTTTTAAATCTTGAAGGTGAGAAGGTGAGAAAGGGTGGTTGGCGAATACCCATGTCGTCGAAATGGCGTCCAATTAAAGACTTACATCACTCATTTGAGCCACTCGAAATTGTTGTTTTAGTGAGTTAGAAGAATTTGTTACTGCTATTGAGTAAAATATGTTATACACAGGTAATGGAAAACTTAACAATACTTTCGTAAATCGGAAGAACTTTTAAATCTTGAAGGTGAGAAACTAAAATTTCTGAGTAATACCGGTAATACGCCATTGTTGCAGTCATCATGTCTTTTGGGTCTTAACTTCCTGTGCATTTTAGGCTGATATACGAAATTTTTCGTTTAGGTTCACATACATTTTAAGTCAGATTCTCGTACAGCTTGAAGTTATGGTCAACTACATACTGGGCATCATGTGATAAACCTTTTGCATTTATTTCTTCTATGTTTTCGTCTTCTTTAAAGGCAAAGAGAAAAGATGAAGCGGTAGCCCAGCGTAGAGCTTGTGCCTACTGTCATGTATTTTTGATGTTCAGTTGTTAAAAAACTGAGGAGTTTTTTCTTGTACCAGTAGTAGGAGGAAGGATTCGCGCTCAGCTAGTGAACGAGTGAGAAGCACGCCATTTCTTAGCGAGTTATTGTAGACCGCCATTTTGGGTCGCTATGAATAACTGAGGAGTATATATTTAATATGTGCACCGTTTAGAAAAATACAGTACTGTTTTATTAACAGAAAGGTGGTGTGAGTTATTATTTCAAATAGTAAGATAATTACAAGAACTGAAGCCCACCTGTGTACTTTGGAAAATTACGAAGATCCGATAATCTCAATAGGAACACGGTCAAGACAGGAAAAGGTAACTGGTGACAAAGTTAAAATAAAACAAAATATGCCAAATCATCAGAGACAGACTACAGACGACAGGATAAAGGCTAGGAAAGAAAGAGAGAATGGATGTTACTATATGACAATTGCTCATCTTTGAGTGTAGTTCAGTCAACGAAACGGAAGGCTTTCCTCAATCGTTTTTTGCATGTTACGTTCGAAAGCTGCCACTGAAGTCAAATTTCTTCTGTAGCTGGTGTTCAGATACGACAGAGTAATGCGTGTAAATGTTCGAAAAATGGTTGGTTTACCGCTGAAGAAAAAATTGCAAGTGGTAGGAGCATAATACACTGCGTCGCTATCGACACTCTGCGGAAAATCGTGGTCAGAACGAACGTCTGATTAACTTTTCGCGTTAGAGTGTGCTCTTTCATAGTCACTCCATGTGTCATTGCAGGAAGATAGAGATTCAGTTCATGTCTTTATTTACCGCTGTTCTTCTGCATACCAGAAGGAGTTACGTGTTTTATACGAAGGTAGAGGAAGAGACGAAAAAGTCTTACCTCTTTTCAGTCATACCAAATTTTCATATCGCATAAAATGAACCTTATGCAGAGTGACAATCACGTACAAAGTCTGACTATTACAAGTATTTTTCCTTGATCGTTTCGTGCTCTGCATCCGCACTCAGCAAATGTACCGTGAATCCATTTTCTCGTTAATTTATTCACTGCTCTTTACTTTTTCTGTATGTGATTTTAGCTTTTTAGCTTCATTCGTCATAGGAGGATAGACACAGAGAGTTTTTTTCACACAATGTACATGATTAAATTTTGTTTTAATATTAGTATCGTTACATTTTTGTAATTTAAGCAGATGCGTGGTCAAATGTTGAATGATCGTAAACACTGAGACAAATGGAATCTGATAAAGGGATCATAGCCTGAAGAGACTAGAAAGAAATCGACTTAATCACGGAATACTCTATGTATATTTTCAATAACTGAAATACGTATTCAGATCATTTACAGACCGCGTAAGCGATGTGGAGATTTTCCAAAATCTTCAGTTTTTACGTTTCTAGATTTACAAAAGCATTCCGCATTGACAGAAATATGAAATTAACTGAAAGAAATGAAATACAGGCCGCAATATCCCGGTCAAAGATATGTAGAAACAAGACATAGAGTAGCTGGAATCACTGACTTGCAGGATACAAAAATGACTTTCGCTTCCGTTTTGTATTCATACTTTTCATAGTATGCCTTATTAATGGTCACAATACAACACACCGTAGCTTAAAAGGATGCGAACAATGTTCGTGCGCAAAGATTAGCACTCTAAATAGATGCACACAATCATGGAAACTAATAAAACAACGAAAGACAGCAGGGCATAGATAAACTGCAGCGCCCTTGCCTTTCGCGAAAGGTTACCGAGAAGCACAGTGCGCAATTGCACAAGGTGCACTGTGCGTGTGGAAAAGTCTACTTCAGCGAAACCGACAGGCCAGTAGCAACACGCATCCGATAGTACGAGCACTAAATTCTTGTGCAACACAAGAAATCGGCAGCAGCCGGACATCAGAAAGACTGGGTCCAAGACGATAGCATTTAGTAAGGATTGTGTGGTTGCAAAACAGGCTGGGCCACTAAAACTCAAGACTGGGGAGGACAGTCACATATTACAACACCCTAACAATACGAATAGAGACGATGGCTATAGTCTTGCATCACACCGGTTTCCAACCACCAGATCCCTACGAGCAGTACTGACAGCTTGTGAGCAGAACGTTACCTGCAAGAAACTGCCGCTGCGCGTTCCATTGCTCGCAGTCGTAACACAGCGCTCAAACTAACCAGTACCTCACCCGCCTGAGGCCAAGGACTCACAGCCATCTCTCATACTGAATAGTCGAACAGGCAACAGCTAATCCCCACTTCTTCCATCGCAGGAAACTAATCGTACAAACTTTTCCTCTTTTTTCACCATAGTGTAAAAATCAAATCAACAGTTTTCAAAATTGTGACATGATGCTATGCCCTATAAATAGGTCATAAAGTGGCCCCTCGGAAACACAGTACACCAGTTCGTGCATTAATACTGTAGAACCAGAGGATGGCTAATGCAATGCTGTTCTTATCCATTAATGATAGTTACACTACTCGCCATTAAAATTGCTACACCACGAATATGACGTGCTACAGACGCGAAATTTAACCGACAGGATGAAGATGCTGTGATATGAAAGATTAGCTATTCAGAGGATTCACACAAGGATGTGCGCCGGTGGCGACACCTACAACGTGCTGACATCAGGAAAGCATCGAACCGATTTCTCATATGCAAACAGCAGTTGACCGGCGTTGCCTGGTGAAACGTTGTTGTGATGCCTCGTGTAAGGAGAAGAAATGCGTACCATCACCTTTCCGACTTTGATAAAGTTCGGATTGTAGCGTATCGCGATTTCGGTTTACCGTATCGCGACATTGCTGCTCACGTTGGTCGAGATCCAATGACTGTTAGGAAAATATGGAATCGGTGGGTTCAGGAGGGTAATACGGAACGCCGTGCTGGATCCCAACGGCCTCGTATCACTAGCAGTCGAGATGACAGGCATCTTATCCACATGGCTGTAACGGATCGTGCAGCCACGTCTCGATCCCTCAGTCATCAGATGCGGTCGTTTACAAGACAACAACCATCTGCACGAACAGTTCGACGACGTTTGCAGCAGCATGGACTATCAGCTCGGAGACCATGGCTGCGGTTACCCTTGACGCTGCATCACAGACAGAAGCGCCTACTATGGAGTACTCGACGGCGAACCTGGGTGCACAAATGGCAAAACGTCAGTTTTTCGGATGAATCCAGGTTCTGTTTACAGCATCATAATGGTCGCATCCGTCTTTGGCGACATCGCGGTGAACACACATTGGAAGCGTGTATTCGTCATCGCCATACTGGCGTATCACCTGGCGTGATGGTATGGGTTGCCATTGGTTACACGTCTCGGTCATCTCTTGTTGGCATTGACGGCACTTTGAACAGTGGACGTTACATTTCAGCTGTATTACTTACCCGTGGCTCTACCCTTCATTCGATCCCTGCGAAACCCTACATTTCCGCAGGATAATGCACGACCGCATGTTGCAGGTCCTGTACGGGCCTTTCTGGATACACAAAATGTTCGACTGCTGCCCTGGCCAGAAGATTCTCCAGATCTCTCACCAATTGAAAACGTCTGGTGAATGGTGGCCGAGCAACTGGCTCGTCACAATACGCCAGTCACTACTCTTGATGAACTGTGGTACCGTGTTGAAGCTGCATGGGCAGCTGTACCTGTACACACCATCCAAGCTCTGTTTGACTCATTGCCAAGGCTTATCAAGGCCGTTATTGCGGCCAGAGGTGGTTGTTCTGGGTAGTGATTTCTCAGATCTATGCACCAAATTGCTTGGAAATGTAATCACTTGTCAGTTCTAGTATAATATATTTGTCCAATGAATAGCCGTTTATCATCTGCATTTCTTCTTGGTGTAGCAATTTTAATAGCCAGTAGTGTAGTTACGTATAGTACGTACTGCCACCTATCGGAATTTCATGAAACTGTAGGGACTGTAGCGGATTCAAAATGGCTCTGAGCACTATGGGACTCAGTGCCCTATAACTTAGAACTACTTAAACCTAACTAACCTAAGGACATCACACAACACCCAGTCATCACGAGGCAGAGAAAATCCCTGACCCCGCCGAGAATCGAACCCGGGAACCTGGGCGCGGGAAGCGAGAACGCTACCGCACGACCACGAGCTGCGGACGACTGTAGCGGGAATATTCCACGATGTCACACGACAAATTCTGCATTTTTTCAACAGAAACTGGCCGAGAAAGAAAAATGTGCTGCATTGAACGCCGCAAGTATTTCTGGACCATAGTGTTAAGAGTGTGTGGTCGATCCCTGCAACGAATGTGACGAACCGACACAAATATGGGGTGGCGCGCCAACCGAGTCTCCACTCTGTCTAACATTAAACGCGGCTTACAAGGTAATGACCTCATCCAGTCTCAGTCTTTCAGCAAAAAGATTCTTGAGATTCTTACTTCCTGTTTAAATAAAAAATTGATGTTTCGCTAACTAAACGTTTGATTAACACTGAAATAGATTCGTTGACATTCCTTATTTAATGAAGTTCATCTCGTATTCTAACCTTCTCATCTCATCACACAAAAGTGCATTTCTGGGTTTGAAAGTAACATTTTACAAGCTTTAACCATACTTTGTGGGTTGCTCCAATAATTTTACCCGTATACGTAGGAAATTTTGAGTTGTATTGTAGTAGGAAAAATGACGGACAACATACAGGATTACATAAGAAGGGAACGTCAAAGTTATCAAATAAAAACTTGTAAATTCAATGAGAAAGGCCGAGAGTTTGTAAGAGGAGGCGGGCCAGCGCCGTGGCGTCGCCGCCCCCATCGCACGAGCTGCGTCGCCCAGTCGAGTTCCACTACTCGTGCCTCACTGTACGTGCTGATTTATCCAGTCGATGTAGGAGGCGACGCGAGTGAAGACGGCGGGGAAGTTGGGCCGGGCGCAGCCCAGAGAGAAGGACGTCAGGCCCACCAGCACGCCGTCCACGAACAGCGGGCCGCCGGAGTCCCCCTGCGCACAACCGCTCGTTACTTTATGTAACCTACCTAAAGCATCTGACTGTGTGACGCACAGTATCCTCACAGATCAACTCAGGTTCTATGGTACTGATGTTATAGGTAACCAAAGTGTAATGTCATGTCTAATCTAAAGAATACAGAAAATCTATACAGGGTGTTACAAAAAGGTACGGCCAAACTTTCAGGAAACATTCCTCACTCACAAATAAAGAAAATATGTTATCTGGACATGTGTCCGGAAACGCTTAATTTCCATGTTAGAGCTCATTTTAGTTTCGTCAGTATGTACTGTACTTCCTCGATCCACCGCCAGGTGGCCCAATTGAACGAAGGTAATGTTGACTTCGGTGCTTGTGTTGACGTGCGTCTCATTGCTCTACAGTACTAGCATCAAGCACATCAGTACGTAGCATCAACAGGTTAGTGTTCATCATGAACGTGGTTTTGCAGTCACTGCAATGTTTACAAATGCGGAGTTGGCAGATGCCCATTTGATGTATGGATTAGCACGGGGCAATAGCCGTGGCGCGGTACGTTTGTATCGAGACAGATTTCCAGAACAAAGGTGTCCCGACAGGAAGACGTTCGATGCAATTGATCGACGTCTTAGGGAGCACGGAACATTCCAGCCTATGACTCGCGACTGGGGAAGACCAAGAACGACGATGACACCTGCAGTGGACGAGGCAATTCTTCGTGCAGTTGACGATAACCCTAATGTCAGCGTCAGAGAAGTTGCTGCTGTACAAGGTAACGTTGACCACGTCACTGTATGGAGAGTGCTACGGGAGAACCAGTTGTTTCAGTACCATGTACAGCGTGTGCAGGCACTATCAGCAGCTGATTGGCCTCCACGGGTACACTTCTGCGAATGGTTCATTCTACAATGTGTCAATCCTCATTTCAGTGCAAATGTTCTCTTTACGGATGAGGCTTCATTCCAACGTGATCAAATTGTAAATTTTCACAATCAACATGTGTGGGTTGACGAGAATCCGCACGCAACTGTGCAATCACGTCATCAACACAGATTTTCTGTGAACGTTTGGGCAGGCATTGTTGGTGATGTCTTGATTGGGCCCCATGTTCTTCCACCTACGCTCAATGGAGCACGTTATCATGATTTCATATGGGATACTCTACCTGTGCTGCTAGAACATGTGCCATTACAAGTACGACACAACATGTGGTTCATGCACGATGGAGCTCCTGCACATTTCAGTCGAACTGTTCGTACGCTTCTCAACAACAGATTCGGTGACCGATGGATTGGTAGAGGCGGACCAGTTTCATGGCCTTCACGCTCTCCTGACCTCAACCCTCTTGACTTTCACTTATGGCGGCATTTGAAAGCTCTTGTCTACGCAACCCCGGTACCAAATGTAGAGACTCTTCGTGCTCGTATTGTGAACGGCTGTGATACAATACGCCATTCTTCAGGGCTGCATCAGCGCATCAGGGATTCCTTGCGACGGAGGGTGGATGCATGTATCCTCGCTAACAGAGGACATTTTGATCATTTCCTGTAACAAAGTGTTTGAAGTCACGCTGATACGTTCTGTTGCTGTGTCTTTCCATTCGATGATTAATGTGATTTGAAGAGAAGTAATAAAATAAGCTGTAACATGGAAAGTAAGCGTTTCCGGACACATGTCCACATACCAAATTTTCTTTCTTTGTGTGTGAGGAATGTTTCCTGAAAGTTTGGCCATACCTTTTTGGAACACCCTGTATATATAAAAGAAAGCCGTGTTAGTTACGCTATTTATAACTCAAGAACGGCTGGACCGATTTGGCTGAAAAGTGGTGGAGATGTAGCTTAGAACCAGGAGACGGACATAGGATACTTTTTATCCCGTTCGACCGCTATAAAACGTGGTATAACAAAAATGCATCTGGCATGGAATAACAAAACGCAAATGTCAGCTAAACGTCACTATAAAACATGGTATAACAAGAAAGCCTCTGACATTGAATAACAGCAGTTGATTCTTCTGGAATAGTGGCCACATTGTTAGAAGGATGCCGTACGGCTCATTCAGCATTAACATTACCGTTATATCTTCAAGCTATTGAAGAACCAACATGTAATATTACAAAAAATTCACCAATGGCCAAAGTTTTATCAGCATGCAAGATCATCATCTGGGGCGAATGCACAATGGCGCATAGACGTGCATTAGAGGCACTCAACCGAACATTGAAAGATCTACGCAATGATTCGAGATGTTTTGGAGTAGCAATTATTTTACTGTCTGGCGATTTCCGCCAAACACTGCCAGTACTCCCAAGATCAACGGCTGCAGACGAAATAAATGCTTACCTCAAATCATCGAATCTATGGCGCTATGTGAAGAAACTTCAGCTGACAACAAACATGAGAGTTGAATTGCTTAATGATGCATCTGCTGAAGATTTCTCTGAGCAATTGCTGACTATCGGTAGTTGTCGAGTACCTGTCGAAGAATCGAGCAGATTGACTTCATTTCCTCATAATTTCTGTAACTTTGTCTCATCGAAAGACGAACTTTTCAAAAAAGTATTCCCAAACATCATTACTAACTACAAAATTAATGAATGGTTGACTGACCGAGCAATTTTAGCGGCTAAGAATAAAGATATTGATGACCTAAACTACATAATTCAGAATGATATCATTGGTAAAATGCATTCATTCAAATCCATTGACTGTGTAACAAATGAAGATGAAGCCACCAACTATCCAATTGAATTTTTCAACTCCTTGGATGTGCCTGGCTTACCACCGCACAATTTACGCCTAAAGGTTGTCTCCGTAGTAATCATACTTCGAAACATAAACCAACCAAAAGTGTACAACGGTAAGCGTTTGGTGGTACGTAAATTGACGAACAATGTTATTTACGCGACGATAATAAAAGGAAAATTCGAAGGTGAGGAAGTTCTCATTCTGAGGATCCCGCTGATCCCAAACGATATGCCGTTTGAGTTTCAAAGACTTCAGTTTCCGATCTGTCTTGCATTCGTCATGACCATTAACAAATCACAAGGCCAGTCCTTGAAAGTTTGTGGTTTAAATCTGGAATATGCATGTTTTTCACAAGGTCAATTATATGTGGCATGTTCACGGGTCGGAAGACCATCTGCGTTGTTTGTTCTTGCGCCTGATAATAAAACAAAAAATGTCGTATATCACGAGGTACTTAATTGAAGAGTGGAAGCTATGCACCAAAAAACATAAAGAATAAAGAATCATCAAAATACTTAATTTTTTATCTGTATTTCCTCATAAAAAATTGAACTTAACATCAAAAATCTGATTATTTATTGGTTTTAAGGCGGAACAGAGTTCACCGGGTCAGCTAGTTACATATAATAGTTCGGCCAATGGAAGCATGGGACGTTCCTCTATCTGGGGCCAGATCACTGGTGGAGTTCCAGGAAACTCAAAATTAGGTCAAATATTGTTTCACATATACACTCTAAGACAGTAAACGACACACAAAGAAGGAATTATCCGAATGGGACGGAAAGCGATAGAGACAAACAAATGTAAAAATGTAAAAAAAATTGAATGAGTTACTGAAGAGAAGGAGCTTCACAGAGTGAGGAAGTCAATAACGCACTGGTCCACCTCTTGTACATATGCAAATAGTTATTCGGCTTGGCACTCAATGAGAGAGTTGTTGGGTGTCCTCCTGATGAGTATCGTGTCAAATTCTGTCCAATTGGAGCGTTACATCGTCGGAACCACAAGGTGGTTGGAAGGCCCTGCCCATAATGCCCCAGACGTTCTCAATCGGGAGAGATCCGGCAATCCTGCTGGCCAAGGTAGGGTTTGGCAAGCACGAAGACAAGCGCTAACAGCTCTCGTCGAGTGCAGGCGGGCATTTGCCTTGAATGCCAGCAAATTGGGAGGTATAATGTCGTCGATATTCCACTGTGCTGCAGGGTACCGCAGAGCACTATCAAAGAGGTCCTACTATGAAAAGAAAAGCCACCCCAGACCATAATTCCCGGATGTTAGGCCGTATAGCGCGCGACAGTCAGGTTGGCATGCCACCGTTATCCTGGGCGTCTGAGACACGTCTTCGCTGGTCGTCGGTGCTCAGTTCGAAACGAGACTCACCACTGAGGACAATTTTAATTCGTTGAATGAGATCGATAGGATGTGCAAAATGGCTAAGCAGGGATGGCTAGAGGACAAATGTAAGGATGTAGAGGCTTATCTCACTAGGGGTAAGATAGATACTGCCTGCAGGAAAATTAAAGAGACCTTTGCAGAAAAGAGAACCACTTATATGAACATCAAGAGCTCAGATGGAAACCCAGTTCTAAGCAAAGAAGGGAAAGTAGAAAGGTGGAAGGAGTATATAGAGGGCCTGCGCCCCCCCCATGAACCATGGACCTTGCCGTTGGTGGGGAGGCTTGCGTGCCTCAGCGATACAGATAGCCGTACCGTAGGTGCAACCACAACGGAGGGGTATCTGTTGAGAGGCCACACAAACGTGTGCTTCCTGAAGAGGGGCAGCAGCCTTTTCAGTAGTTGCAAGGGCAACAGTCTGGATGATTGACTGATCTGGCCTTGTAACATTAACCAAAACAGCCTTGCTGTGCTGGTACTGTGAACGGCTGAAAGCAAGGGGAAACTACAGCCGTAATTTTTTCCGAGGGCATGCAGCTTTACTGTATGATTACATGATGATGGCGTCCTCTTGGGTAAAATATTCCGGAGGTAAAATAGTCCCCCATTCGGATCTCCGGGCGGGGACTACTCAAGAGGATGTCGTTATCAGGAGAAAGAAAACTGGCGTTCTACGGATCGGAGCGTGGAATGTCAGATCCCTTAATCGGGCAGGTAGGTTAGAAAATTTAAAAAGGGAAATGGATAGGTTGAAGTTAGATATAGTGGGAATTAGTGAAGTTCGGTGGCAGGAGGAACAAGACTTCTGGTCAGGTGACTACAGGGTTATAAACACAAAATCAAATAGGGGTAACGCAGGAGTAGGTTTAATAATGAATAGGAAAATAGGAATGCAGGTAAGCTACTACAAACAGCATAGTGAACGCATTATTGTGGCCAACATAGATACGAAGCCCACACCTACTACAGTAGTACAAGTTTATATGCCAACTAGCTCTGCAGATGACGAAGAAATTGAGGAAATGTATGATGAAATAAAAGAAATTATTCAGATTGTGAAGGGAGACGAAAATTTAATAGTCATGGGTGACTGGAATTCGAGTGTAGGAAAAGGGAGAGAAGGAAACATAGTAGGTGAATATGGATTGGGGGACAGAAATGAAAGAGGAAGCCGCCTGGTAGAATTTTGCACAGAGCATAACTTAATCATAGCTAACACTTGGTTCAAGAATCATGAAAGAAGGTTGTATACATGGAAGAACCCTGGAGATACTAAAAGGTATCAGATAGATTATATAATGGTAAGACAGAGATTTAGGAACCAGGTTTTAAATTGTAAGACATTTCCAGGGGCAGATGTGGATTCTGACCACAATCTATTGGTTATGACCTGTAGATTAAAACTGAAGAAACTGCAAAAAGGTGGGAATTTAAGGAGATAGGACCTGGATAAACTAAAAGAACCAGAGGTTGTACAGAGATTCAGGGAGAGCATAAGGGAGCAATTGACAGGAATGGGGGAAATAAATACAGTAGAAGAAGAATGGGTAGCTTTGAAGGATGAAGTAGTGAAGGCAGCAGAGGATAAAGTAGGTAAAAAGATGAGGGCTAGTAGAAATCCTTGGGTAACAGAAGAAATATTGAATTTAATTGATGAAAGGAGAAAATATAAAAATGCAGTAAGTGAAACAGGCAAAAAGGAATACAAACGTCTCAAAAATGAGATCGACAGGAAGTGCAAAATGGCTAAGCAGGGATGGCTAGAGGACAAATATAAGGATGTAGAGGCCTATCTCACTAGGGGTAAGATAGATACCGCCTACATGAAAATTAAAGAGACCTTTGGAGATAAGAGAACGACTTGTATGAATATCAAGAGCTCAGATGGAAACCCAGTTCTAAGCAAAGAAGGGAAAGCAGAAAGGTGGAAAGACTATATAGAGGGTCTATACAAGGGCGATGTACTTGAGGACAATATTATGGAAATGGAAGAGGATGTAGATGAAGACGAAATGGGAGATAAGATACTGCGTGAAGAGTTTGACAGAGCACTGAAAGACCTGAGTCGAAACAAGGTCCCCGGAGTAGACAATATTCCATTGGAACTACTGACGGCCGTGGGAGAGCCAGTCCTGACAAAACTCTACCATCTGGTGAGCAAGATGTATGAAACAGGCAAAATACCCTCAGACTTCAAGAAGAACATAATAATTCCAATCCCAAAGAAAGCAGGTGTTGACAGATGTGAAAATTACCGAACTATCAGCTTAATAAGTCACAGCTGCAAAATACTAACACGAATTCTTTACAGACGAATGGGAAAACTAGTAGAAGCCAACCTCGGGGAAGATCAGTTTGGATTCCGTAGAAACACTGGAATACGTGAGGCAATACTGACCTTACGACTTATCTTAGAAGAAAGATTAAGGAAAGGCAAACCTACGTTTCTAGCATTTGTAGACTTAGAGAAAGCTTTTGACAATGTTGACTGGAATACTCTCTTTCAAATTCTAAACGTGGCAGGGTTAAAATACAGGGAGCGAAAGGCTATTTACAATTTGTACAGAAACCAGATGGCAGTTATAAGAGTCGAAGGACATGAAAGGGAAGCAGTGGTTGGGAAGGGAGTAAGACAAGTTTGTAGCCTCTCCCCGATGTTGTTCAATCTGTATATTGAGCAAGCAGTAAAGGAAACAAAAGAAAAATTCGGAGTAGGTATTAAAATTCATGGAGAAGAAATAAAAACTTTGAGGTTCGCCGATGACATTGTAAATCTGTCAGAGACAGCAAAGGACTTGGAAGAGCAGTTGAATGGAATGGACAGTGTCTTGAAAGGAGGATATAAGATGAACATCAACAAAAGCAAAACAAGGATAATGGAATGTAGTCTAATTAAGTCGGGTGATGCTGAGGGACTTAGATTAGGAAATGAGGCACTTAAAGTAGTAAAGGAGTTTTGCTATTTGGGGAGCAAAATAACTGATGATGGTCGAAGTAGAGAGGATATAAAATGTAGGCTGGCAATGGCAAGGAAAGCGTTTCTGAAGAAGAGAAATTTGTTAACGTCCAGTATTGATTTAAGTGTCAGGAAGTCATTTCTGAAAGTATTCGTATGGAGTGTGGCCATGTATGGAAGTGAAACATGGACGATAAATAGTTTGGACAAGAAGAGAATAGAAGCTTTCGAAATGTGGTGCTACAGAAGAATGCTGAAGATTAGATGGGTAGATCACATAACTAATGAGGAAGTATTGAATAGGATTGGGGAGAAGAGAAGTTTGTGGCACAATCTGACCAGAAGAAGGGATCGGTTGGTAGGACATGTTCTGAGGCATCAAGGGATCACCAATTTAGTATTGGAGGGCAGCGTGGAGGGTAAAAATCGTAGGGGGAGACCAAGAGATGAATACACTAAGCAGATTCAGAAGGATGTAGGTTGCAGTAGGTACTGGGAGATGAAAAAGCTTGCACAGGATAGAGTAGCATGGAGAGCTGCATCAAACCAGTCTCAGGACTGAAGACCACAACAACAACAACAATAGAAGGGCGATGTACTTGAGAACAACATTATGGAAATGGAAGGGGATGTAGATGAAGATGAAATGGGAGATACGATACTGCGTGAAGAATTGACAGAGCACTGAAAGACCTGAGTCGAAACAAGGCCCCGGGAATAGACAACATAACATTGGAACTACTGACAGCCTTGGGAGAGCCAGTCCTGACAAAACTCTACCATCTGGTGAGCAAGATGTATGAGACAGGCGAAATACCCTCAGACTTCAAGAAGAATATAATAATTCCAATCCCAAAGAAAGCAGGTGTTGACAGATGTGAAAGTTACCGAACTATCAGTTTAATAAGTCACAGCTGCAAATACTAACACGAATTCTTTACAGACGAATGGAGAAATTGGTAGAAGCCGACCTCGGGGAAGATCAGTTTGGATTCCGTAGAAATGTTGGAACACGTGAGGCAATACTGACTCTACGACTTATCTTAGAAAATAGGTAAAGGAAAGGGAAACCTACATTTCTAGCATTTGTAGACTTAGAGAAAGCTTTTGACAATGTTGACTGGAATACTCTCTTTCAAATTCTGAAGGTGGCAGGGGTAAAATACGGGGAGCGAAAGGCTATTTACAATTTGTACAGAAACCAGATGGCAGTTATAAGAGTTGAGGGACATGAAAGGGAAGCATCGGTTGGGAAGGGAGTGAGACATGGTTGTAGCCTCTCCCCGATGTTATTCAATCTGCATATTGAGCAAGCAGTAAAGGAAACAAAAGAAAAATTCGGAGTAGGTATTAAAATCCATGGAGAAGAAATAAAAACTTCGAGGTTCGCAGATGACATTGTAATTCTGTCAGAGACAGCAAAGGACTTGGAAGAGCAGTTGAACGGAATGGACAGTGTCTTGAAAGAAGGATATAAGATGAACATCAACTAAAGCAAAGCGATGATAATGGAATGTAGTCGAATTAAGTCGGGTGGTGCTGAGGGAATTAGATTAGGAAATGAGACACTTAAAGTACGAGTAGTAAAGGAGGTTTGCTATTTGGGGAGCAAAATAACTGATAATGGTCGAAGTAGAGAGGATATAAAATGTAGTCTGGCAATGGCAAGGAAAGCGTTTCTGAAGAAGAGAAATTTGTTAGCATCGAGTATAGATTTAAGTGTCAGGAAGTCGTTTCTGAAAGTATTTGTATGGAGTGTAGCAATGTATGGAAGTGAAACATGGACGATAAGTAGTTTGGGCAAGAAGAGAATAGAAGCTTTCGAAATGTGGTGCTACAGAAGAATGCTGAAGATTAGATGGGTAGATCACATAACTAATGAGGAGGTATTGAATAGGATTGGGGAGAAGAGAAGTTTGTGGCACAACTTGACAAGAAGAAGGGACCGGTTGGTAGGAGATGTTCTGAGGCATCAAGGGGTCTCAAATTTAGCATTGGAGGGCAGCGTGGAGGGTAAAAATCGTAGAGGAAGACCAAGAGAAGAATACACTAAGCAGATTCAGAAGGATGTAGGCTGCAGTACGTACTAGGAGATGAAGAAGCTTGCACAGGATAGAGTAGCATGGAAAGCTGCATCAAACCAGTCTCAGGACTGAAGACCACAACAACAACATAAATGAGATGACAAGCCAAAGACGTGATTGTAAAGGCTCCAAACAGGGTTGGATACCAAACTGACTGTCGCCCGCCATAGGGCCCGACAATTAAAGAGTGATGTTCTGGGGTGCCATTCTTTCCACATCAGGACCCTTTTGGTTGTCATCCGCAGCACTCTTACAGCACGGCGGTACTTCGATGATATTCTACGCCCCGTTTTGATGCTCTTCAGGGCAAGTCATCCTGAGCTTACATTTCATCAAAGTAATGCCTGCCCGCACATGGCGAGAGCTGTTAGTGCTTGTCTTCGGCTTTCCAAACCCTACCTTGGCCAGCAATGGCGTCAAATCGCTTCACAATTCAGGGCGTTTGGAGCATTATGGGAAGGTCCTTCCAAAATCTCGTGGTTTTGACAACCTAATCTGCCAGTTGGATAGAATTTGACATGTTATCCATCAGGAGGACGTTCAGAGGTGGACCAATGCGTTATTGACTTGCTCAATTTGTGAGGCTCTTTCTCTTGAATCAGTCATCCAATTTTTCTGTATCTGTAATCACTTGCTTGTCTTTTACACATGTACACTCATGCTCATAAATTAAGGATAATGCTGATACATGATGAAATAACGCTCTGATGCGCGGTTTGCGGGTTTAAATCACCTCGGGATATGACCATGCGGTGCATTTGACCTGCGGTCGTCGCACGGTGACGCTGGCAGCAGTCCACATACGCAGAGGTGTGTTGGTGGTACATGTCATTGTACAGTGCAGCGAGTAAGCGTGCAGATGTTTTCAGACGTGCTAATAGTGACTGTGTGTTGAAAATGGTTCAAAGAACACATATTGATGACATTATGAGGGGTAGAATACTAGGGCGACTAGAGGCTGGTCAAACACAGCAGGTTGTAGCACGAGCCCTCTGTGAGCCACAAAGTGTGATCTCAAGATTATGGCAACAATTCCAGTAGACATGAAACGTGTCCAGGCGCTACAGTACGGGACGTCTACAGTGTACAACACCACAAGAAGACCAATATCTCACCCTCAGTACCCGCAGACGTCCACAGAGCACTGCGGGTAGCCTTGCTCGGGACCCTACCGCAGCCACTAGAACAGTTGTATTCAGAGACACAGTCTACAGACGACTCAACAGACATGGTTTATTCGCCTGGAGACCTGCAAGGTGCATTCCACTTACCAATGGTCACAGGAGAGCCGGTAAAGCCAGGTGTCATAACACAGTACGTGGTCATTGGAACACTGGTCCCAGGTTATGATCACGGACGAGTCCAGGTATAGTTAAACAGTGATTTTCGCCGGGTTTTCAATTGGCGTGGACCAGTAACCAAATACCAACCCCTTAATGTCCTTGGAAGGGATCTGTTTGGAGGTCGTGGTTTGATGGTGTGGGGTGGGATTATGATTGGTGCACGTACACCCCTGCATGTCTTTGACAGAGGAACTGTAACAGGCCAGGTGTATCGGGAAGTCATTTTTCACCAGTATGTCCGCCTTTTCAGGGGTGCAGTGGGTCCCACCTTCATCCTGATGGATGATAACGCACGGCCCCACCAAGCTGCCATCGTGGAGGAGTTCCTTGCAACAGAAGGTATCAGGCGACTGGAGTGGCCTGCCTGTTCTCCAGACCTAAACGCCATCGAGCATGTCTGGGATGCTCTCGGTCAACGTATCGCTGCATGTCTTCAAACCCCTAGGACACTTAAGGAGCTCCGACAGGCACTGGTGCAAGAATGGGAGGCTATACCCCAGCAGCTGCTCGACCACCTGATCCAGAGTATGTCAAACCATTGTGCGGCCTGTGTACATGTGCATGGTGATCATATCCCATATTGATGTAGGGGTATATGCGCAGAAACCAGTGGCGTTTTGTAGCACATATATTTCGGGACGGTTTTTTCAACTTATCACCAATACCGTGGACTTACAGATCTGTGTTGTGTGTGTTCCCTATGTGCGTATGCTATTAGCGCCAGTTCTGTGTAGTGCCACGTTGTGTGGCACCACATTCTGCAATTATCCTTAATTTATGGGCATGAGTGTGCATCACATCTACCAATATCCGTTCCTGTCGAATAATACCTTACTGATGGGTCGTTTTTTATTTTTGTCTTAGAATGTATGAAAACAATCTTCAGTGTAATTTCCAACAAGCAGATTTAGTTCTTTCTGAGTGTGACACTATTGTTGTAACCAATGCAAACATAGATAGAGCCACAGAAGGAATGGTAAGCGATGTTCTCAACAGCATTATTTAGCGCTTTGTTGCAAATGATGTCACTCTCAATTTAAAAAAGACGTTACATATTCAGTTCTTTTGATCTTGGGATGCTACACCAAATATAAGTGTAACGCATGCTGAGGTAATAATGACTAGGGGTGAAACTTCAAAATTTTTATTTGTGCTTACTACTGAGAATTTAAACTGAAAAAGCCACACATTGAAGCTCCTAAAATAACTTAGTTCACTAACATCTACAATTCGGATCACTGCCAGTCTTGAACAGAAACAAATCACTAAATTGACCCATTTTGCGTATTTGCAGTCAGTAACGACACACGGAATAATGTTCTGGGATAACTCGTCTTTTGGGAGCAAAGTCTTCATTGCTCAAAATCATGCTATAAGAATAGCTCACCCACGATCATCTTGTAGATCTGTGTTTAAGGAGTTAGGTACTTTGAATACTGCTTCACGGTATATTTATTTTCTCATGAAATTTGTTATAAAGAATCCACAACAGTTCAAAAGGAAGAATGACGTACACAATTACAATAGCAGAAGAAAATATGACATACATTACTACACATTAACATTGTCTTTAGTACAAAATGGGTTGCACAATGCTACAACCAAAAGTATTGATCATTTACTCATTGATATTAAATGTCTGGCGAACAGCATAGTTAAATTTGAAACAAACTGAAAAAATTTTTTCCTTTACAATTCCTTCTGCTCTCTAGAACTTTTTGTAACCTGTAAAGAATGCCGAGTACGGATTACTAACTCACGTCTGTATTAAAGGATTTTGTACATGGTTAGCTTGTACCCATGTTTTCAAACGAATGTGTAATGGAATGTAAAATCACTCGTTCCATATCATTACTATTAATCGCACAAATGATCCATGCAACAACAAACTAACAAACTTTAGTTTTATCCATACTGGATGAGAGGTCGTGGTTGTGAATGTCAATGTTAAAAAATATGTCAGCTCAACCACTTGTTTAGAGTGTAAAACACTAAGATTGACGCGTTTCGGAAGTCAAGCTTCCATCATCAGAATAATAAAAAGTAAAAGAACCTGTTAAAACTCGCTAAAATGGAACATGCAGCAGGCACAATAAAATTGATATTAAAATTAAAACATCGCGGCTACTTCCCTTGTTGCAGCCGTGTCTTCCAAGATGCATCTCCACATAACATGCACGAGTTACACTGAATTTTATAGACCCCAGCTCCCTCATAATACGCTGCGATTTAAACTAAGAAATAAATTACAGCAGGAAATCGATAAATATGAGATGGCTGGGGTCTATAAAATTCAGTGTAACACGTGCAAGGCAAGCTATGTAGGCCAAACTGGTAGGTCCTTTAAAGTACGTTACAAAGGGCATAGCGGTGCTTTCGGCTTAATAATTTCGAAAAGAAGGCTGTAACCACGCATATTTGGGAAACGGGACACCCTATGTTGGGAATAAATAAGGATCTCGTTATTTTACATAGACAGGACAAAGGCAAAAAGCTGGATCTACTAGAACAGCTGGAAGCGTGGATAATCATAACATACTGAATGAACAGTTAACTGGTGATACAAATAACTTTTTCAAGCATTTCACTGGTTTCTTTTAGTAACTACATTTTTAGCAATTGGCAGGATACCATCATTTCATGAGGTCCTTGGAACATGTGTACGTTATCTGTTTGTATAAACATCTCTGTGACTTCCTTGTATACTTGCGCGTGAGCTCACTCGCGTTTCAGTGTTGTGTTTGGCTACGTGGTGTGTGGTATTAATGAAGACGCACAGGCGGTTTACGACGATAGAGGAGAGAGCCATGTGGTTAGATGTTGAACACCATATTTTGACGACTACGTGGAGATGCACCTTGGAAGACACGGCTGCAACAAGGGAAGTAGCCTCGATGTTTTAATTTTATTATCAATTTTATTGTGCCTGCTGCATGTTCCATTTTAGCGAGTTTTAACAGGTTCTTTTACTTTTTGTTATTCTGATTATGGAAGCTTGACTTCCGAAACGCGTCAGTCTTAGTGTTTTACACTATAAACGAGTGGTTGAGTCGATATATTTTTTTACCGTAAACTAACAAACAACACTCTCTTACCTAGTGGCTGGAGTTGCAACCTGCTGCGGGCAAAATCAGTGGGTGTCTTCACTCCTGAATGCTAAATGACTTACTTCTCCTCTTTGACTGCCGAATCAACTGTTTCCCATCCAGGGCACTCACTATGCATTAGTTAACAGAACACGGTGCGTATCAGGTGTGTATGTACAGATTCAACAGGAAAGACGATGACGTTTGTCAGTGTGACCATATGGGAACATCTCAACTCATCAGTCTAAACCGTAAAGCCTTTCTAAACAAAGCAACCCCTACACCAACATTTGAGAAATCACAGGTGGTGGACAACAATGGACAATGTCGCTAACGTCATTTCCTCGACATGAAAATGTGCCAAGATGCATACGGAACTTATACCTTCCCTCCCTCCCTCCCCCTCCCATCGCTCTTCAGCCTCCCTCCCCCCACCCCCTCCCTCAATCTTTGCACACCATACCCAGAGCAGCATGACTCTGAGTGACGGTGTTCCAGCGAGTGCAACTATTGTTGTATAAAATGTGAATGCAAATACCGTGTCAATAAATATGCGTGTGTGGCCAACATTACAGCTTCACATCAAGCAGAACTCGCCCTATCACAACAGCCCTGCACCAACGCGATGTCCAGAAAATCGCAAGCCGTAACAGTGAGAAGCAAATGCGCGTCGGATGGAAGTGAATTACACATCTAGTGCGACAGAGCGCTGAAAAAAATCTCGATGCCTTTCCGAGTTAATTTTCAAACACCCAAAAGTAAGGTGGTCACAGAAAAGGTAGGAAGATAATGTACTCTCACGACACTGAAAGCGTTAATTTTCCTATAGTTGTGGTATTCATTCTGTCCCTTCTGCCTTTAGGCGCCTTAATCAGAACTATGTTTAACATGAACTCCACTCGTAAATTTTATGTTTGTGTAAAACCCCTTCTACCTTTTAAATTTTCATTTTTTTTAAAATTTTGGTCTCCCTGTCAACTGATATTACTATAAATGCGTATTATTTTAAGCATAACTTAATTGTTATTGTTAACTTATTAGCTAAAACACAAATTTATTGTCAGTCACATCATGTAAAGTGTTCCAGTAATCCTGTAAACACGAACTGTTACATAAACATGCACAGCAGGTCTAAAGACAGCAATAAATAAATGCTATTATATAAATATGCACAGAAGGTGTAGAGACAGCTATAAGTAAATAAATACAACTACTTCACAAATGTTTAGATGCTTGTCCACAGCAAGATTTGCCAGATAATAATGAAATTATTTGTCACGAGAGCCTTGTGATAAAAACACTGTTGAGTACTTTACGACCTGTGCTGGACGTAGCCAGAAAAGTAGCAAAATACGAACAATGGCCGTAGGAGCTCCTGTTTTGCTATAGGAAAAGCAACAGATGCAGGAGACCGTAGTTCACTTGGTTAACAACTAAAGAATCCGAATAATACACATCTAACTGTACGAGTTGTATACATAGGAGTGCAGTGACTCTCATCTCAATCCTTAACATAACGGAAAAACGTTAATATGCCTATTGTTCTTTCCTTTAAACGTTTCCTCAAACTTCTTGCCCACTGAAAGCTCACCATTATCCGAAGAAAGGTGACTGAAGCTTGCTTATGCGAAAAAAATAGTCTTTTGCCAACATCTCTATTAGAACCTTGGCAATGGCTCTGCGAATGGGCTACAGGTGCCACTGATTGTGTTTTATTGATGTTTTATCTCCCACTGGTGTCGCTGATTCGTAGAGTACGCTGGAAGACTATTATTCCGAATTAGTGCTTTCTGTGAAGACTCATTGAGTTATGGTGTGACGCACATATTTCTTTGACTATGCTTGTGATACGTATCCGCCAGAATGCTCGTGTATTACTGATATAATAGCGTGAGTACACTTGCGAGCAACATGCTCGCGCGTATCCCACGAGCTGCTCGGCCAAAAACACGTGGGGCACCTCACGTGACAAGTCTGTGTGGCACACCGTTCACTAGAGTGTAGCATGAGCGCTCAACAGCGACTTTCGTACTCACCCTGTGGGCCCGTTTGTACTTGCCGGAAAAACCGACATTAGGTGGGTCGTGAACAACGGGCAGAACATCCAGGCGCTCGCGAGTGGCTCACGAGACGCTCAGCTCACAAGTACACTCATGCTCATAAATTAATCGTAACTGGAGAATGTGGTGCCACACAACGTGGCACTACAGAAAACTGGTGCTAATGGCGTAGGCGGATAGGGAACACACACGACACGGATCTGTAAGTCCACGGTATTGGTGATAAGTTGAGAAAACCGTCCCGAAAACATGTGCTACAAAACGCCAGTGTTTCCTGCGCATGTACCCCGACATCAATATGGGATATGATCACCATGCACACGTACACAAGCCGCAAAAAGGGTTGGCATATCTGGATCAGGTGGTCGAACAGCTGCTGGGGTATAGCCTCCCATTCTTGCACCAGTGCCCGTCGGAGCTCCTAAAGTGTCGTAGGGGTTTGGAGGCGTGCAGCGATATGTCGACCGAGAGCATCCCAGACATGCTCGATGGCGTTTAGGTCTGGAGAACAGGCAGACCACTCCATTCGCCGGATATCTTCAGTTTCGAGGTACTCGTCCACTATGGCAGCTTGGTGGGGCCGTGCGTTATCATCCATCAGGAGGAAGGTGGGACCCACTGCACCCCTGAAAAGGCGGAAATAATGGTGCAAAATGACGTCCTCATGCAACTGACCATTTACAGTTCCTCTGTCGAAGACATGCAAGGGTGCACGTGCACCAATCATAATCCCACCCCACACCATCAAACCACGACCTCCATACAGGTCCCTTTCGAGCACATTAAGGGATTGGTATCTGGTTCCTGGTTCACGCCAGATGAAAACCCGTCGAGAATCACTGTTCATATTATTCCTGGACTCGTCCGTGAACATAACATGGGACCACTGTTCCAGTGACCATGTACTGCGTTCTTGACACCAGGCTTTACGGGCTCTCCTGCGGCCAGGGTTCAGTGGAATGCACCTTGCAGGTCTCCAAGCGAATACACCATCTCTGTTCAGTCGTCTGTAGACTGTGTGTCTGGAGACAACTGTTCCAGTTACTGCGGTAAGGTCCCGAGCAAGGCTACCTGCAGTACTCCGTGGCCGTCTGCGGGCACTGATGGTGAGCTATCGGTCTTCTTGTGGTGTTTTACACTGCGGACGTCCGGTACTGTAGCGCCTGGATACATTTCCTGTCTGCTGGAGTCGTTGCCATAATCTTGAGATAACATTTTATGGCACACGGAGGTCCCGTGGTGAGACCTGCTGTGTTTGACGAGCCTCCAGTCGCCCTAGTATTGTATCCCTCATAACGTCATCAATTTTTTTGAGCCATTTTCAACACATAGTCACCATTAGCAAGTGTGAAAACGTCTGCACACTTACTCGCTTCACCGTACTCTGACACGCACCAACACACCTCTGCGTATGTGGACTGCTGCCAGCACCACCGTGCGACGACCGCGAGTCAAATGCACCGCGTGGTCATACCCCGAGGTGATTTAAACTCACAAACCGCCCACCAGAGCGTTGTTTCACCATGTATCAGCATTATCCTTAATTTATGAGCATGAATGTACTTTCAGATTTTTCCACACAGAGGATCCGGGTACGATTACTTGTCCGCCGGTGATTTAATACGCTCTGGGACTAGGTGTAGTGTTGACCTAATATTTCAACATCATCGACGTGCAAGACACCAAAGTGGCGTGAAATAAAGACTTGCACTAGGCGGTCAAACAACGCGGCCAAAAACGGCATATGGCCGTTTGATGCAGAGATGTGACGGAGTAGCTGACCTGGCAGGCGCCGATGCCGCCTTGCAGCACGCCGGCGCACAGGTTGGTGTCGTGCACTTGCTCGCCCACGCTCTTGTAGGCGCACTGGCACTCCAACTGGTTAACGATGCGGAGCTCCGCCTTCTGCAGGCGCTCCGACGGCTGCGTGTCCGTCTCCTGCGAACAAATATGTAAGAGCAGCGTTTAACATTCATCTTTACCATCATCTAGCTCTCTACTTCGTTATCTACACTACTGGCCAGTAAAATTGCTACACCACGAAGATGATGTGCTACAGACGCTAAATTTATCCGACAGGAAGAAGATGCTGTGATATGCAAATGATGAGCTTTTCAGAGCATTCACAGAAGGTTGGCGCCGGTGGCGACACCTACAACGTGCTGACATGAGGAACGTTTCCAATCAATTTCTCATACACAGACAGCAGTTGACCGGCGTTGCCTGGTGAAACGTTATTGTGATGCCTCGTGTAAGGAGGAGAAATGCCCACCACCACGTTTCCGACTTTGATAAAGGTCGGATTGTAGCCAATCGCGATTTCGGTATATCGTATCGCGACATTGCTGATCGCGTTGGTCGAGATGCAACGACTGTTAGCAGAATATGGAATCGTTGGCCTCAGGAGAGTAATACGGAACGCCGTGCTGGATCCCAACGGCCTCGTATCACTAGCAGTCGATATGACAGGCATCTTATCCGCATGGCTGTAACGGATCGTGCAGCCACGTCTCGATCCCTGAGTCAACAGATGGGGACAACCATCTGCGCGAACAGTTCGACGACGTTTGCAGCAGCATGGACTATCAGCTCGGAGACCATGGCGGCGGTTGCACTTGATGCTGCATAACAGACAGGAAGGCCTGCGATGGTGTACTCAACGACGAACCTGGGTGCACGAATGGAAAAACGTCATTTTTTCGGATGAATCCAGGTTCTGTTTACAGCATCATGATGGTCGCATCCGTGTTTGGCGACATCGCGGTGAACGCACATTGAAAGCGCGTATTCGTCATCGCCATACTGGCGTATCACCCGGCGTGATGGTATGAGGTGCCATTGGTTACACGTCTCGGTCACCTCTTGTTCGCATTGAAGGCACTTTGAACAGTGGACGTTACATTTCAGATGTGTTACGACCCGTGGCTCTACCCTTCATTCGATCCCTGCGAAACCCTACATTTCAACAGGATAATGCACGACCGTATGTTGCAGGTCCTGTACGGGCCTTTCTGGATACAGAAAAAGTACGACTGCTGCCCTGGCTAGCACAATCTCCAGATCTCTCACCAATTGAAAACGCCTGGTGAATGGTGGCCGAGCAACTGGCTCGTCACAGTGCGCCAGTCACTACTCTTGATGAACTGTGGTTTCGTGTTGAAGCTGCATGGGCAGCTGTACCTGTACGCGCCATCCAAGCACTGTTTGACTCATTGCCCAGGCGTATCAAGGCCGTTATTACGGCCAGATGAGGTTGTTCTGGGTACTTATTTCTCGGGATCTATGCACCCAAATTGCGTGAAAATGTAATCACATGTCAGTTCTAGTATAATATATTTGTCCATTGAGTACCCGTTTATAATCTGCATCTCTTCTTGGTGTAGCAATTTTAATGGCCAGTAGTGTACATAAACCTAAAATCTACATCTACATCTACTTTAAAGCTACATCCAAATCAAATCTATGTCAACATAGAATCTACATGTATGTCTACCCGTAAGGCTACATCAAATGTAGATTTAAATTCCACAAGCCAGTTCAAATTGCCTGGCCCATGGTAGTTACAGGGCCACTACCATTTTCCATACATCCGTGAATGGTACGTAGTAAGAACAACTGTCGATAAACCTCAGTATCAACTCCAATTTCACGTATTTCCTCACCGTGGTCTTTTACGAGGCGTATGTTGGAGGACTTAAGACACTGTCTAATCAAAAGTTTTCGGAAGCCCCTATGTAATTGACTACTAGGTGTCACGAGAGGCGGACCCGCCTGTGTAAAAGGATGGAAAGGTGAGGGGGGGGGGGGGGGGGGGAGGATTGCGATGTCAGCAGCAGCGAAGCAGGACCAGCAGAATGGGTCGATCAGGAGAGCTCAGTGACTTCGCAGTTGGGCTACTCGTTGGATATCACCTTAATGACAAGTATTTCAGGGACATTTTAACCCTTCTAAAGCCACCCAAACCGTTCTGTTGGTGATATACTAGTGATGTGGAAACGCGAAGGAAACATCACAGTTAAAACAAGACCAGGTAGACATCATCTACTGACACACAGGGAGGCTGATTGTTGAAAAGTCGCATCAAATCAGCGAAATGAATCACTCGTGAGTTGCACAGTGTCACCAGCAGTCCAATCTAGCACAATAACTGTGCTTAGGGTGCTGAGTAGAATGAATACAATGGTCGAGTATTTCTGTTGTCAATGTTAAGCGATGCTTGAGATGGAGTAAAGAGCTACGCTGCTGGACACAGGATCACTGGAAGCGAATGATTTGGAATGTCACTGTGTAACCTGCGACAGTCCGATCGAAGGGTTCGCGTCTGGCGAGTACCTGTAGAACGTCACCTACTGTCATGTGTAATATCAACAGTGAAGCGAGAAGGAGATTCTGTTACGGTATGGGGATGTTTTCCGTGATTAGGTTGCAGTTCGCTTATTGCGCTTTGGAAAATCCTAAATGCGGAAGGATATTAATACATTTTATAGTATCATGTTCTGTGTACAGTAGAAGAAAAGTTCGCAGGCAATGGAATCTTGTAATAGCATGAAAACACACCCTGTCATAAAGCAGCATCTGCGAAGGAATCGTTTTTGGAGAATGTTGTTCGTTGTCTTCAGTCCGAAGACCAGTTTGATGCAGCTGTCTGTGCCACTCTATCCTGTGCTAGCCCCTTCATTTCCAAGTAATTACTCCACCTACATCCTTTGAATCTGCTTACTGCATCATCTCTTGGTCTCCCCCCCCCCCCTCCACTAAATTGGTGATCCCTTGATGTCTCAAAATTTATATTATCAGCCGATCCCTTCTTTTAGTCAGGCTGTGCTACAAATTTCTTTTCTCCGCAATCCTATTCAGTACCTCCTCTATAGGTATCTCGTCTACCCATCTAATCTTCAGCATTCTTCTGTAGCACCACATTTCAAAAGCTTCTATTCTCTTCTTGTCTAAACTGTTTACCGTCCATGTTTCACTGCCATACAGGGCTACACTCCATACAGATACTTTCAGAGAAGACGTCCTGACACTCAAATCTGTTCTCGATTTTACACTTTTCTTGCCATCTTCAGCCTATATTTTATATCCTCTCTACTTCGACCGTCATCAGTTATTTTACTGCAAAAATAGCAAAACTCATGACCTACTTTAAGTCTCTCATTTCCTAATCTAATTCCCTTAGCACCATCTGATTTAATTCGGCTACATTCCATTACCCTCGTTTTGCATTTGTTGATGTTCATCTCCTATCTTGCTTTCAAGACGCCATCTATTCAGTTCAACTGCTCTTCCAAACCTTTGCTGTCTCTGACAGAATTAAAATCTCATCGACAAACATCAAAGTTTTTATTTTTTCTCCCTGGACTTTAATTCCTTTTCCATAATTTTCTTTTGATTCCTTTACTGCTTGCTCCGTATACAGGTTGAATAACACTGAGGATAGACTACAACCCTGTCTCACTCCCTTCTCAACAACTGCTTCCCTTTCATGCCCCTCGATTCTTCGATTCTTATAACTGCCATCTGGTTTTTGTACAAATTGTAAAAGCTTTTCGCTCCCTGTATTTTACCCTTGCCTCCTTTAGAATTTGAGAGACAATGTTTCAGTCACCATTGTCATCAAGCTTTCTCTAAGTCTACAAATTCAGTAAACGTAGATTTGCCTTTCCTTAATCATTCTTGTATGAGAAGTCGTAGAGTCAGTATTCCTCGCGTGTTCCTACACTTCTCCGGAATCCAAACTGATCTTCTGTAATATCGGTTTCTACCAGTTTTTCCATTCTTATGTACAGAATTCGTGTCAGCATTTTGCAACCGTCGGATATTAAACTGATAGTTCGATAATTTTCACATCTGTCGCTTTCTTCGAAATTGGAATCATTCTGTTCTTCTTGAAATCTGCAGAATAACAGACTAGTCTGCCAGAGTCCCGACATGAACCCAATGGAACATCTTTGTGATGAATTAGAACGTCGATTTTACTGCACAGCACAGCCAACCTTTCTACCTTGTCTAGTTTTGGTTCTGGAGTTAGAATGAGCTGCCAGTTCTCCACAGACATCAGACCTGAACTGAAAGTGTCAAATGGTTCAAATGGCTCTGAGCACTATGCAACTTAACTTCTGAGGTCTTCAGTCGCCTAGAACTTAGATCTACGGTCGCAGGTTCTAATACTGCCTCGGGCATGGATGTGTGTGATGTACTTAGGTTAGTTAGGTTTAAGTAGTTCTAAGTCCTAGGGGACTGATGACCTCAGAAGTTAAGTCCCATAGTGCTCAGAGCCATTTTTTTTAAAGTGTCCCCTGCAGTGGCCAATCCGTCATAAAGGGGAAGAGCCTACACAAAAGTTGGTCAGATAGTGCGTGTTGTCCGACTGCTTTTGGAACGCACGTCACGATGCAAAACACTTCTTTTGTAGCCCTCAGGAGCTCAGCAATCATTTGCTGGGTATGGGCTTGGCGACTACGGGATTCATGAGCTGAGGACCGGTAAGCCCTGCCAGTCTTCTGTCACCATAAGCTGTCGGCATGCTTCAATGATCACCTTGCGGTGCAGCGGAGGAACGCTTTATCTCACAGGGAACGGGGATCTTGGCATGGCAGCCCGGATCGCGAGGATGTTATAAACGTCTGTAAAGAACCCTCTAGTTCCAAGGTGTGCAGCGCGCCGATGAGATGCATGGATGTTGTGCTGCAACAGTCATTAGCGGGCAACCTCTGGAAATCCCGCCGCACCTCAGTTGTACGGGGTGTTTAAAAAGTCTCTACGCAGTGCCGTAAGATTGTTAGCCGCGCGTGCCGTGTGCCGCAGTGAATGTACCGAAATGAAACTCAGTGAAATACAAGTTATTAATTTACTGAATATTCATTTTTAATTACAAATTTTCACATTAAATGTTGAAAGTGTCCCTCCTGTTGTCGAATATACAATTCAATTCGTCTAATCATGTTTCCAAACACAAGCTGTAACATTTCGTCCATTTCTTCTAAAACAGAAGCAGTGCAAGTGGATATTGCAGTTTTCAGTTCATCGATGGATTTTGGACGGTTGTTATAGACAGTTGCTTTCGCTGCACCCCACAAGAAAAAAACAGGTGGTGTTAGGTCAGGCGATCGTGGAGGTCAAAGTTCCTGTGAAATTATGCGATCACCAAAAACATCAGCAAGCAGTGACATTGAAACCCGAGCTGTATGCGTGGTTGCACCACCTTGTTGATAATAACCGTTCAGTACTTCACATAACACAAGTTCTCCTATGAATGGGTATACAATATCACTGCAGTATCGTTGTGCGTTTAGTGTTTCGTTGAAAAATATGGGACCCACAATCCGACGTCTAGAAATTGCAATCCAAACTCCTATTTTCACAGAATGAAGTGGTTCTTCATGAATACACAATGGATTTGCAGTACTCCACATACGAGAACTTTGCGAGTTCATGTACCCGGATAAATGAAACCACGCCTCATCCATGAAAAACGTTTCATTAAGAATATCCCTTCTATTTTGTTGAACGAAATTTTTGAACCGTTGATAATAATGCAGTCTCTTGCCATGATCAGTATTTTTCAGTTCTTGCACGACTGCCACTTTGTATGGGAAAAGTTTCAATTTTTTCTTACAGCTGTGTGGGCCGTTCTGACACTAGCATCGATTTCCTGAGCGAGTTTTCTTACGGCCTTGTTCGGACTCATAGATATTTTATCGGAAATATCGAGTAGTTTATCCTCAGAGAAAACGCCAGGACGATCAGTTCTCGGTGCATCTGTCACTGAACCCGTACTCCGAAATCTGTTAATCAAATCTCGCATAGTATCGCGATGTGGGACTGTTGTCTCTGGGGAACTGAATCAAATGTTTGACGAACTGAAACTGTGTATTTACTGCCAGCTTTGAACACTTGTTCGACTAAAAACACACGTTCTTCAATGATTAGCATTTTAACAGTGACAAAAACGAAACAGACGAACAAAGGACCTAAACTTAAACGTTCACGTCAACACGTAAAGAGACACACCAACGATACTACTGATGCTGGCTGAGGTAAACGAAACAGTGGAATGTTGGGAGAGTCCACTTGAAGGGAAGTAACCCAGGCAGGCGAACAGTCACACGGCACGCGCGGCTGACAATCATACGGCACTGCGGAGCGACTTTTTGAACACCCCTCTAAGGCTTACCTAGGCATGCAGGGTTCTGCTCGTGAGCCCGAGATGGAACCCTCGAAATTATCTCCTCCTCCTCCCAGAGAAAGGGTGGGCCACTAGTAGGTACTAACATCCAATTAAGTAAGAGGGCTCGTGAAGCCAGTTCGTCTGTCTCAGAAGTTAATTCTAAAAGTTTTGGATCTAGTAACAACACACATAGTGGTAGTCAGAACGTGTTTTTAATAATAAAAAGGAAAGAGGGCACCTTCGGGAAAGTTTCACCTTTCTGTATTCAAAAAGGTTAGAAGTCATTGCTGGCAGTTTAAAATCAGTTAATCGATCGTGCAATGGGACATTGTTGGTAGAAGCATCTAGTTCCCAACACATTAAGAACCTCCAAAAAGCTACCGTACGACCGCTACGGTCGCAGGTTCGAATCCTGCCTCGGGCATGGATGTTTGTGATGTCCTTAGGTTAGTTAGGTTTAACTAGTTCTAAGTTCTAGGGTACTAATGACCTCAGCAGTTGAGTCCCATAGTGCTCAGAGCCATTTCCAAAAAGCTCAGTGCCTTGGGCAATATGCCATCGAAACTGAGGTGCGCACCACATTGAATTACAGCAAGGGTTTTGTGACGTGCAGGGATCTGGTAGATATTCCCAAGGAGGAAATGAAAGATGAATGGACTCCAGGAAGTATAAAATGGTTCAAACGGCTCTGAGCACTGTGGGACTTAACTTCTGAGGTCATCAGTCCCCTACTACAACTACTTAAACCTAACTAACCTAAGGACATCACACATATCCATGCCCGAGGCAGGATTCGAACCTGCGACCGTAGCGGTCCCGCGGTTCCAGACTGTAGCGCCTAGAACCGCTCGGTCACTCCGGCCGGCCCAGAAAGTATAGTCGACGTGCAAAATATCATGATGGATGGGGGTCTTGTAATGTCTAAATCCTTTATGCTGACGGTTAATAGCACGAAATTTCGTGAGCATGTTAAGGCAGGTTTCGTTCACCTAAACGTGCGGCAGTATGTCCCCAACCCAAGGCACTGTTTCAAATGCCAGAGCGTTGGGAAAATTACTCTTCAGAGTCACGGAGAAGCCATTTGTCGCAAATGTGCCAAGGCCGTCCAAACAGCAGTCTCTTGTTCATCTCCATTGAAATGTGTGAATTGTTCCGGAGCTCACCCTGTGTAGAGTATGCGTGTATCTGCAATGACGGGAGATACAAGAGTTTAAGATGACGAAGCGAATCCCGTATAGTGAGGCCAAAAAGATGTATAAAGCTATGCTGTACTGAACGTTCGCTACCTCCTTTGCATTGCTTCTTAAAGAGACAATGCAGAAAGCCAACGCTACTACACAAACGGATGTTGCCAGAGTCAGCACTAGTACCTTCGATTGTCAATAGACGTGTGCTGCTGCATTTATTTCGACGCATGTATCTCCCCCCAGAACTTCATAAAAGGTCAAGGTCGCCGCCGTTGCGGAGCTCCTTGCCCCGAAACGCCGTCCAGTGTGCTACCACGACCACAGTCGCAGTTACAGCTCTGAAGACTACCCAGATAAAAAAAATCACAGGCAAAGCATCCACCGCTGCTGGAATCTGGAAACAAACAGTCAAACGATGTCGACATAACACTTATGACGTCTCCCTCGATTCTTCTTTGGAGGTGACAGACCCTGACGTCGAACTGAGGCAATCATTGCGCCCCAAAACAGAGCCTCCACCTATTATGGACTACCTTCCCATGAAGAAAGTCAGGCTGAAACTGCTATCCCCACTATAGATGGCTCCCATCCTGCAGTGGAACATTAATTGGTTCAGGACACATGTGGAGGTACTGGAACTGCTAGCTCCGGGACACCCCCCGTGCTTGTGTTTGCAGGAAATGCACTTTAAAGCGTTTGATGCTGTATGTTCTGTCCCAAGGAAAACCCGACTGGGGAAAGGATCAAGGGCGGAATTTCGTTCTTTGTCACCATTCCTCAGCTAAACCCTCCTAGCTACTGTCCTGCAAGCGGTTGCACATGCAGTTCACGTATGCCAGAGCTCACAGCTAGTTCGCTATATTTACCTCTACACGGTGCGATTAACTGATTTACTCCGAGTCTCTAACAGGTCTTATACCATTTCTCCTACTGGGAGACTTCAGTGCCCATCATATATTGTGGGGTTCGACTTCTCCTTGCACTCGGGGTCACAGTTTGGAGAGCCTCATAACGTCACACGAGCTGTGCATTCTCAACAAAGACACTCCCACTCATTTCTGTGCTGCTACTGAGTCATTCTCTGCCACTGACCTCTGTTTCTGCTCTCCAGCCCTCACGGACTCTGTTCAGTGGGAAGTCATTGACGACCTTCAATCCAGTGACCACTTCCCATTCGCATTCATCTCCTGGATGGAGCATTGGCCGCACAGAAGCCACCACAGTGGATGGTCAGCTGGGCTAACCGGACACTGTTCAGCCAGCTACATGTGTATGAACACCACGACAGTGTCCAGGAATAGTTAGACCACACCACACGAGTGATCCATCATGCCTTTGACTTATCTATCTCAAAGTCCTCAGGTCACCTTAGAAGGCAGCCTATTCCTCGGTGGACTGGTGAGTGGCGCGTAGCAATCCGGGACAGGCGTGCGGTTCTTCGACAGTTTAAGTGTCGCCCAACAACAGAAAACCTCAAAGTCTTTCAGGTCGCGAGAGCCAGGGTTCAGTGCATAATTAAACATGGCAAGAAAAGTTCATGGCAAGCGTTCCTGTAATCTATCAACCATTCCTCTTGTTTCGAAAAAGTATGGGAAGCCGTCAGGAGGATTTCTGGTAAACACAGAAGTTTACCAATAGCAGCAGTTCTGCAACAGAAGTGTCTCCAAACAACGCCTGGAGACATTGTTCAGACGGTGGCAGAGCATTTTCCAGTGACTACTGCCGATGCAAGCCAGGATCCGGCGTTTCGCCGCTACTGTGCAACTGCAGAAAACGGCAAGTTCAACTTCTGGTCGCACAATTCTGACTCTTACAATTGCCCGTTCTCTATGTGGGAGCTGGAATCGTCACTGTCTGAGACTCGTGATACTGCACCTGGTCACGACCAACTCTGGTACTGCATGCTTCGACAAATGGTTCAAATGGCTCTGAGCACTATGGGACTTAACATCTGTGGTCATCAGTCCCCTAGAACTTAAAACTACTTAAACCTAACTAACCTAAGGACATCACACACATCCATGCCCGAGACAGGATTCGAACCTGCGACCGAAGCGGTCACGCGCTTCCAGACTGTAGCGCCTAGAACCACATGGCCACACCGGCCGGCCATGCTTCGACATTTGTCAGCAGCATCAAAGGAAATCCTCTTCGAATATTTTAATTTTGTATGGTAGACAGGCAACTTTCCCAACTCGTGGAGAGAGGCAATTCTGATTCTACTCCTCAGACCAGGGAAGTAACACGCAAGTCCCAATAGTTACTGGAGCGTTGCCTTAACGAGATGTGTAGGGAAGTAATTTTAATTTGTGATAAGGTCTTATGGAACCAAACTGCTGAGGTTATCGGTCCCTAAGCTTACAAACTACTTAATCTAACTTAAACTAACTTACGATAAGGAAAAGACACCCACCCACTCGAAGAACATCCGACGGGAGGGGGGGAAGGGAGCCGTGACAAGACGCCCAAGACCGCGCAGCTATCCCGCGCGGCGTGTAGGAAAGTCCCGGTTAACAATCGTCTGGTCTGGATGTCAAAGACTAAGCAACTCCGTAGCCGCTCTCAGTGTGGATTACAGGGATTTCTGTGCAGTATCGACAGCCTGATCCTCCTAGAGGCTGCGATTCAGCAGGCTTTACTACATAGACATCACTGTCTTGGCATATTCTTCGGTATCAATAAGGCGTATGACACTAGTTGTTGATCCAATATTCTCGTGCGACTCCCATCAGTTTCGTGGGTACCTTCCCATTTTTTTGGCGTCCTTCCTGTCTAAGCACTTTTTTAGGTCTCCAGTTAGTGACATGCTCTCGGATCATTTTGAGCAGAAGAATGGTGTTCCTCAGGACAGTGTTGTAAGTGTTACCCTCTTTGCCATAGCCATAAGCAACGTCTACAGTAAGCAGTCCTGTATTGTGCTCCTCGTTTGTGGATGGATTTACTGTTTTCTGTTCCTCCTCCAGTGTTGCAACAGTGAGCCGCCAGATGCAACTTACAGTGCAGACGTTAGATAAGTGGGCGGCAAAGATAGATTTTCAGTTTTCTTCAGATAAATGTGAGTGTTGATTTTAAACCTTCTCGTCGTATTTTAAATTTTCCTGATTTGCACATGAGGGACACCATAGGACATTTTAAAGACTCCAAAGTAGTATCGCTACCGTACCTGAGAGACCTGAAAACTAGAACCCGAAAGCACTCAATGTCGTCAAATGCCTTAGCCACGGGTCTTGAGGAGGAGACAGGGTGCGTCTGCTCCAGTTTTACAGGACTTTCGGGGATTCACGGCTAGATTATGAATGCACAGTGTATGGGTCAGGGAAGCCTTCTTACTGAAGATTATTGACACTCTCCACCATGAGGTGATTAGGTCAGCCACATGTGCTTACAGGACCAGCGCCATATCCAGTCTCTGTGCTGAGGATGGGGAACCGCCACTCACATCAGGCGGCAAGCATCTCAAGGTGCACCAGGCATGTAAGCGCCTCGCAGCTCCGACTTCACTCACATACCATACTGTTGTCCGTCTACCTCTTGAATATCTTTTCTCCAATCGTCCACAAGCAACAATGCTGTTTGGAATCCGGGTACAGTTTGTGCTGGAGTGAGTTGGTGTGGAGCACATACAACATGAAATCCAGTGTTTTATCCTCCTGCCAGCATGGAGTATTTTTAGACTTATTGCAGTACAGGATAGATTGCAACAATGGTTCAAATGGCTCTAAGCACTATGGGACTTAACATCTGAGGTCATCAGTCCCCTAGACTTAGAACTAATTAAACCTAACTAACCTAAGGCCATCACACACATTCATGCCCGAGGCAGGATTCGAACCTGCGACCGTAGCAGCAGTGTGGCTCCGGACTGAAGCGCCTAGAACCTCTTGGCCACAGAGGCCGGCAGAGATTGCACTACTGCGTCTGTTCTTAATGCATTATTTATGAGATTTTAAGAGAGCTCCACAACTCTACAGCTGTCTTAACGAATTTGTCGAAACAGGGGCTCTCCGTTGATTGCTCTGTTGCTTTATAAATAGCTGATCGTATCCTCGAGATCCGACACTTTACTACCTTCGACGCGGAATTACGAGTAGATGCGATCTTGCGGGCTCTGGAGCATATAAGATGTGCTTTAGGTGCTAAATTCTCTGAGTGCCCTTTACTCTCAACAACGCTTGTACCCAGCAGATAAAGTAGTCCAGAATATCCAGAACACCCTACTCCAACTACAATGGCTGTCGAAGAAGATGTCTTTTTCCCGGGTACCTGGGCCCTGGGAATTGCGGGGAACGAAAGGGCAGATGTAGCAGCCAAGGAAGCGTGTCGTGATGCTCAGGTTACTTCAGTGTGCCATCCGCGTCGATGGGAGGTTGAGTGGCTGGAAGTGGCAGGTAATAAACTGCGTCTAGTAAAGCCCACTATGCGGCCGTGGCGAACCTCCCTTCAACCACGAAGACTGGATGAGGACCTCCTAACTCATCTCCGCACTGGCCACAGTCCTGTGATGCATGGCTTCTTGCTCCATCTAACGCCGGAAATGCATATCCTCCTATTTCCATCTATTTTACTATAAAGTTTTTTCCTTATTTTGTTACCTGAAGATATGACATTTCTGTGTCTTTATATACTGTAATTGTTTTACTATATATATATATATATATATATATATATATATATATATATATATATGCATTTATGTCGATGTATAATTGGTTTGTTTTGTAAATATTATTTGTATTTTTACGCTGGGTCTGGCCTAGGGAAAACTATGCTATCGAACGATTACATCGATAGGTCGTGTGGAGAACCAAAGTGTTTAGGATCTTTGGTAGTGTTAACTCTGCCGCATGGAGCGCGGGCAGAGAGAGTCTGGCTGGAGTAGGGCGGTGGAGCAGGTGTGTTGTGTGACGCTCCCGCGAGTTGCCGCGCTTTCGGGGTTTGGCAACATGTAATTGCGCTCGACTTGCTCCGATAGTTTCTGACACGGTGTCGCGGACGGGAAGCATTAGCTGGCGCACACCAAGAGCCCGTTTCGCCTGGTGACCGTGTCGAGAAGGCGCGCCAACACCCAGCTTCTGCGACAGCTACGTCCGACGATGACCTTCAATCAACCAACAAGGAAGACTGGAAGCACATAAAGTTTTAGAACTGTATGGCAACCTCAGCTTTTTAAAATTGTCCCATTTTCCTCACAAAATTGCAGCAACTTAGCATGAACCTTTGTTGCTCATTGTCCTAATTGCATTACCAAGCAGGGTCCCTTCCTTTTCCGGAACGAACCCGAGTGTCGTTGAAATTCATACGCCAGCATTAAAGTAATATCATTCCATTTCACTGCTTTAATTTCAAAGTTCAGTTAAAGTATTCATAGCTGGCTACAATATTTAGATTACACGAGCAGAAATTATGAGTGCAAGTTTTGTTACCATATTTTAGCTTACCTGTGACTGCAGCTCAGCTTGGTACGTACAAAATTTTACTATTGTTAATTGTTCAGAAACATTTAATTCAAGTTCAAAATTAAATCTCTTATTTCTAAATTGCATAGATTCAAGTAACTTTTGAAATGATTGTTGAGGTAGCCCAAGACTAACCTTATTTTATTGAATTTCGTAGTGCTTCAGAAACAAAGTTCACTATTAATTTCAGTCACTAAATTAACTTTCAATTTTCCTGTTTTATTAATTCTTTTACTAAATTAAGTCAGAGTGTAGGGAAATTTATTACTTCTGACGAACATTCAGTTTTCACACAACACGTGTCAACCTTCAGTTGCCACGCTTTTAGTGCTAATTATATGTGCAATAACCTTTCTTTTTCAGTTACTATAGTAGTTTTCCATAGGACTGGCGACCGTAATTTTCCCCAAATCTCAAATATCTAATTAACGCCAGTTAATTGTTAACGTAACGACCGCACATTTACTTTCTTCATTAACTTTACTCCTTTTCAAAATTAATTTCCATCAGTTACATTAGCCATTTTTTTTTATTTAGATGTAACCCTTTCCTCCCACTTTACCGACAGGTTAACTTCGGTGACGATTGCTTTTCCCAAATTTCCATTAGGTACACGCGGTTTAATTTTTCACTGTCATTAAGGTCGATAAGTGAGCGGGAGGTTACATCCGGTAGGACGGCCCTCCGCTGTGTGGAGCTTGCGGCATACCGATCACTGCGCGCCACATTTTACTAGACTGTGTTTTGTTTTCGGACCAGAGGGCAGCGGCAGATTTTCCGGAAGATCTGCCCTCTATTTTAACTGACTTTGAAACGAATGTGTGGAGGCCTTCAAGGTTTTGTGATTTCTCCAAATTGTTTCCGAAATATTAGGGAGATGTTCTGAACGTGTTAACATGGCGACTGTAAGTACTCAGCTAGTCACGTTTCCCTACGCCTTTCTTTTAGATTTTCACTGGTTGTACTTCTGTTTTAATCCCTGGCGTAGCATCTTTCACGCTTTCTCCGCTGTCTTAAGGCGTGTGAGGTGAATGACTATGTGAGTGAATGCGGGTGAGGTGGGAGTGAGTGCATGGGTGTCGTTTTGTAGGTTCCATCCTTAGTGGTGCAACAATTTTAGCGATTTTATCCACATTCTTTCCTTTTACAATGAGTCAGGTCACTGATAATCCTGCCGTGAAGACAAAGCGCCCGCGCGCAAGCACACACACTCTTTCGTAGCGTCTACCATTGCAGCGTGATTTTTGTCCATGCAACACAACGCTCTTGCGATTATTAAACGATCATGCATTCAAACGTGCCGTTATTCATTCGATCATCACTATTTCTTCAATTAATCCAGCCTGGTAAGCGTACCAGACTGACGCACACTCCGCTGTAGAGTGAAAATCTCATTGTGGAAACATCCCCCAGGCTTGGCTAAGCCATGTCTCCGCAATATACTTTCTTCCAGGAGTGCTAGTTCTGCAAGATTCGCAGAAGAGCTTCTGTGAAGTTTGGAAGTAGGAGACGAGGTACTGGCAGAATTGAAGCTGTGAGGAAGGATCGGAAGTCGTGCTTGAGTAGCTCAGATGGTAGAGCACTTGCTCGCGAAAAGCAAAGGTCCCGACTTCGAGTCTCGGTCCGGCACACAGTTTTAATCTGCCAGGAAGTTACATATCAACGCACACTCCGCTGCAGAGTGAAAATCTCACTCTGGAAACATTCGCCAGGCTGTGGCGAAGCCATGTCTCCGCAATATCCTTTCGTCCCAGGAGTGCTAGTTCTTCAAGGTTCGCAGAAGAGCTTCTGTGAAGTTTGGAAGGTAGGAGGCAAGGTACTGGCAAAATCGAAGGTGTGAGGATGGGTCGTGAGTCGTGCTTGGGTAGCTTAGATGGTAGAGCACTTGTCCGCGAAAGGCAAAAGTCCCGACTTCGGGTCTCGGTCCGGCACACATTTTTAATCTGCAGGAAGTTTCATATCAGCGCACGCTCCGCTGCAGAGTGAAAATCTCATTCTGATAAGCAATAGTTAAAAATCGGTCGAACAAGTGTTTCAAGAATCTTTTTTTATGGATGAATTACATTCCTTTAAGATTCTGTCAGTGAATCGGAACTTGACACCTGCGTATCCTACATCTACTTTTAAGTGGGCATTCCTCTCCCTGTCGCTCCGGACTGTTACTCTCAGTTATTTTATGGCTGTCACTGTTTGCAATGATTTATCGTCGGCAGCATAAACGAATAGTCACACATCCCTTTGTCTATTTATGCACATTACGTTAATTTTATCAACTTTCAAGCCCAAATGCCTGTCCTTGAAAGAATGGTTGATACTCTGCAGGTTATCATGCATTTAGCTGGTATTCTGGCACGGAGACCTTCCAGCAGAAGCCTGACGGAGCCTTTATAAATATTTTAAACAGTAATGCCACTTTAGTGATCAACTGAGGTAACACTGAAATTACCTTTACTTCTTAAGGTTTTATCGCGTTAAGAACGAGGTGTTGAACTACATCTGCAAGAGACTCCTCAAACCAGTCAACAGTGGTACTTAATTCTGGTGCGACTACTATAAACCAACATCAAAGCAAGAACCTTGTCTACCGTTCCCCTAGTCCACAAGGAAGTGAAGCACACTGATCAGCGTAAATCACTAATACACTGTAAGGCCTCATAGCCTAGTAATGGATTTCTGAGTCTACTCTAAATCACAATTTACCTCGAATTCCTCCAGGAGATCCTTTTCCCCGTGATTAAAAAGGAGCGGAAAGTACATCCATATATAAAAATGGAGGTAGTATCGTGTCACAAAAGTGACATCCTACATCTTCCTCCTCTGTAGCTGAGTGTTCGGCACAGGTGCCTTCCGGTTCCCGGTAGTGGCAGGAATTTTTCCTTCTTGGGAGGCCTGGTACGGATGCACTCAGTCTCGTGAGACCGACTGGGGGGGGGGGGGGGGGGGGGAGTGGGCGCTAGACCTATTAGTGGAGGTTCCGAGGTCGAGAAACTCGACAACGACCAAGAGAGCGGTTTGCTGATAACGTACCCCTCCCTACCGCATCCGACGATGCCGCTCACGGAGGATGACGCGGCGGCCGGTGGGTCCCGATTGGCCCGTCTAGGGCTCGAAGGCAGAACTTGACGTCCTGTACTACCCACATAACTTTGTAGCAGGCTCTTAGAACATATTCAGAGTTCATATTACGAACTAACTGCAACGAAATCAGTACGAGAACCAGAAACATCGAACACGCGTGCATCTACTAGCGTTACGACGATACAAAAAACTGGGAAGATTCGATGTTTGTAGAATAACGTAAAGCTTTTTGATTTAGTACCACACCGACATCCCCTATAGAAAAATAAGTTCTAATGGAAAATGACACTACATATGCACTTGGGTCGAATATTTGCTCACAGACAAGAGGCAGCACAGAGTAACTGGATTATCATCTACAGTCATTGAAGCAATATCTGGTGTGGCCAGTGATGTTTAATAGGACCGTTACTGATCGGTTTACACATCAACGTCTTGGCGGATATTGTAGGTGCAATCCCAGACGATTTGTAGATGACGCATTTATCTGTGATAAAACTCCATCTTGTAAAATTTCCAGTAATATGCACTTAGATCTAGACAATACGAGTATATCAGCCTGGTGCAAAGACTGATAGCTAATTCTTAATACAGAAACATGAAAAATTGTGTACTGTTAAAAATTTAAAAGTGTGATATCCTTAGACTACAGGATAAATGTCACCTAAAATAAGTCAAGTCATAGAAATACTTGTGAGAAACTGTGAAGAGGTATGACGTGTTGTACTTCAAATCTCCCATATTCTCCTTTGCGGGTTAAGACAACAACAGCACGCGATTCATTGATAGGAGCCTGGGAAATTGGATTTTGCGTACAACAGAGATTTAAACACACCCTGTTACGGCCCATATTCGAATACTGGTCAAGAGTGATACGAGATCCAATTAAGAGCGGTTGTCGAGTGCATACAAAGAAGACCAGTGTGAATGCTCACAGGCGTATCTGTCCTTTACAGACCGAACAGATCAAACTAGACAAATAACAGCTTGAGCAAAGACGTATAAGCAGTCATTCTTCATTTGGTGAAATATGAAGTATAGGTTCACTCACAAGTAGCTCTGGCGTTTCAGAATACGACTGAGCAGCTGCAATAGTGGACAGATGTGTTACAACATGTAAGCATTTCATCCGCTACCTATCGTCGCATATACAGGGTGTTTCAAAAATGACCGGTATATTTGAAACGGCAATAAAAACTAAACGAGCAGCGATAGAAATACACCGTTTGTTGCAATATGCTTGGGACAACAGTACATTTTCAGGCGGACAAACTTTCGAAATTACAGTAGTTACAATTTTCAACAACAGATGGCGCTGCAAGTGATGTGAAAGATATAGAAGACAACGCAGTCTGTGGGTGCGCCATTCTGTACGTCGTCTTTCTGCTGTAAGCGTGTGCTGTTCACAACGTGCAAGTGTGCTGTAGACAACATGGTTTATTCCTTAGAACAGAGGATTTTTCTGGTGTTGGAATTCCACCGCCTAGAACACAGTGTTGTTGCAACAAGACGAAGTTCTCAACGGAGGTTTAATGTAACCAAAGGACCGAAAAGCGATACAATAAAGGATCTGTTTGAAAAATTTCAACGGACTGGGGACGTGACGGATGAACGTGCTGGAAAGGTAGGGCGACCGCGTACGGCAACCACAGAGGGCAATGCGCAGCTAGTGCAGCAGGTGATCCAACAGCGGCCTCGGGTTTCCGTTCGCCGTGTTGCAGCTGCGGTCCAAATGACGCCAACGTCCACGTATCGTCTCATGCGCCAGAGTTTACACCTCTATCCATACAAAATTCAAACGTGGCAACCCCTCAGCGCCGCTACCATTGCTGCACGAGAGACATTCGCTAACGATATAGTGCACAGGATTGATGACGGCGATATGCATGTGGGCAGCATTTGGTTTACTGACGAAGCTTATTTTTACCTGGACAGCTTCGTTAATAAACAGAACTGGCGCATATGGGAAACCGAAAAGCCCCATGTTGCAGTCCCATCGTCCCTGCATCCTCAAAAAGTACTGGTCTGGGCCGCCATTTCTTCCAAAGGAATCATTGGCCCATTTTTCAGATCCGAAACGATTACTGCATCACGCTATCTGGACATTCTTCGTGAATTTGTGGCGGTACAAACTGCTTTAGACGACACTGCGAACACCTCGTGGTTTATGCAAGATGGTGTCCGGCCACATCTCACGGCCGACGTCTTTAATTTCCTGAATGAATATTTCGATGATCGTGTGGTTGCTTTGGGCTATCCGTAACATACAGGAGGCGGCGTGGATTGGCCTCCCTATTCGCAAGACATGAACTCCTGTGACTTCTTTCTGTGGGGACACTTGAAAGACCAGGTGTACCGCCAGAATCCAGAAACAATTGAACAGCTGAAGCAGTACATCTCATCTGCATGTGAAACCATTCCGCCAGACACGTTGTCAAAGGTTTCGGGTAATTTCATTCAGAGACTACGCCATATTATTGCTACGCATGGTGGATATGTGGAAAATATCGTACTATAGAGTTTCCCAGACCGCAGCGCCATCTGTTGTTGAAAATTGTAACTACTGTAATTTCGAAAGTTTGTCTGCCTGAAAATGTACTGTTGTCCCAAGCATATTGCAACAAACGGTGTATTTCTATCGCTGCTCGTTTAGTTTTTATTGCCGTTTCAAATATACCGGTCATTTTTGAAACACCCTGTAATTACATCGAGGTGACAGAAGTCATGGGATAGCGTCATTCTCGTATACAGATGGCAGAAATATCGCGTACACAAATGTAAAAAAAAGGGCAGTGCATTGGCAGAGGTGTCATCTGCACTCACGTGATTCACGTGAAAAGGTTTCTGACGTGATTATGGTCACACAACGGGAATTAACAGGCTTTGAACGCTGAATGGTAGTTCGAGCTAGACGCATGGGACACTCCATTTCGGAAATTGTTAGGAAATTCAAGATCACGGGATCTACAATGTCAATATTGTGCGAGAATACAGAATTTCAGGTGTTACCCCTCACCACGAGCAACGCAGTGGCCGACGGCCTTCACTTAACGACCGAGAGCAGCGGGGCTTGAGTAGAGTTGTCAATCCTAACAGGTAAGTAACACTATGTGAAATAACCGCGTAAATCAATGGGGGACTTGCGATGAACGTAGTCGGTAGGATAGAGCGGCGCTGGCCAGAGTGGCCGAGCAGTTCTAGGCGCTACAGTCTGGAACCGTGCGACCGCTACGGTCGCAGGTTCAAATCCTGCTTCGGGCATGGATGTGTGTGATGTCCTTAGGTTAGTTAGGTTTAAGTAGTTCTAAGTTCTAGGGGATTGATGACGACAGCAGTTAAGTCCCATAGTGCTCAGAGCCATTTGAACCATTTTTGATAGAGCGGCAAAATTGGACATTAATGGGCTGTGGCACCATATGACCGAGGCGAATGCCTTAGATAACTGCACATCATCTGCAGCGTCTCTCTAGGGCTCGTGATCATATCGGCTGGACGCTAGATTACTGGAAAACCGTCGCCTTGTCAGATGAGTCCTGATTTCAGTTGATAGGGTTCGAGTGTGGCGCACAGCCTGCGTACCCATGGACCCAAGTTGATAACAAGGCACTGTGCAAGCTGGTGGTGGCTCGATAATGGTGTGGGCAGTGTTTACATGGAATGGAATGACTCCTGGTGCGAGAATACCAATTTTCAGGCATTACCTCTCACCACGCAGAACGCCGCGGCCGACGGTCTGTACTTAACGAACGAGTGCAGCGGCACTTGAGTAGTGCTGTCAGTGCTAACAGACTCATGGACTTCATGTTCCCAAACAATGATGGGATTTTTAAGGATGAGAACGCGCAATGTCACTGCCACACTTGTTCGAAATTGCTTTGTAGAACATGCTGGACAATTCGAGAGAATGATTTGACCACAGAAATCGCTCGACGTAAATCCCACCAAACATTTGTGGGACATAATTGAGAGGTCAGTTCATGCACAAAATCCTGCACCTTCGCAATTATGCATGGCTCGATATTCCTTCAAGGACCTTCCAATGACTTGTGGAATCAAATCGATGTTGAGTTGCTGCACTAAGCCTGCTAATGGAGGTCCGACACGATATTGGGAGGTACGAGATGACTCCTGTCACTTCAATGCAGTTCGTGCCAGCAGGCAACATAGTGAAAATATTTACAAAGCGAGCTGCATTTCCGCCTTTCAGTGCAACTCGTGACAGCGACTATAATGGATTTCACTTGTGTACTACCTTACCACGATATTATTGCACGTGGGCTCCCGTGGCCGTTATCGGGAACATGTTAATAGTAAACCGTTACAGTAAACAACTACATTGTTGACTGAGGAAAACGCTTCTCATTGTAAATTATTTCAAGACAGTTGCGAATATAGTATCAAGTGGTTCAGCGTATCCCGTTGAATTATCGCGATAAAAACTCATAGTAAGCCGACCGAAGCTCCTTCATTCCCAGGTGCAATAACGCTGAGGTCGACCAATGTTTACGCTTGCCATGTAACAAACAGTGCCCCATATTGAGAAATTGTAGTGTGACTTAAAAATTTGGAGAGAATTTCCATCCCCTGACTTTTGTCTATTTGATATGTGTCTTGTATTTTTTGCACATTTGTCCTCAACAATCCTGAAGGTGTGTTCGATAACACTGTAATTAGCGTATTCGAGAATGCTGTGACAGAAAAAAGTATCTGTCGTCTGTTAAATTCTTATCTATATAAAAATGAATGTTTGTTCGGAATTTATAATCCCAAGAAGTAAAGGCCCGATTTAAGCGCGGTTTTCTGCAAACATATCCTTTTTTATCTTTCATACCCCCTCTGAAAGAGATGGCGGGCTGTAGGAGAGCTTAGCCCTTTTCAGCCAACCGTTGTAGTTGGTGCTGTTGTGACACTATTTATTTGGGACACAGCGTGCTTAATTTTATTTTGTAGGAATTTTGATTGCATATAGATGGATAGTTGAGAGGAAGATGTTGTTCATTAAGCTTCCTTCAGTCCAGATCCTAGCATTTGCCTTATGGCTGAAGAAAATCCTCTCGGTCGAAAAAAACCACGACTGAGATTGATTGTCTGTTGTTCGGCTTATATATCTTCATATTGTCCCGGTGGTCTTGAAAATGTTGTATTGTGATCTTGGAATACTGCTGATGCAGAAAATTTCCGTCTAATTCTGTAGAAGATGAAAAATATGAGAATCTAGTCAGAGAATATTGTCTTTTTCTATAGGAGTTGATTTAAGTAATTTGGCTCAAAAAGTTATTCTTTCTGTATCAGGCTGCTACATCATCCCAAATACTTGTAGGTTTTCTTGGTCTGTTGACAGTTTCATTGATTTCTCCATTAACCAGGGGATTATGTTGGAATGAATTCGATAATGCTTCGTGTATCAAGTAGGGGATCTCCTGGAGATGGTTTTTAGCTTGTATAGCTTTCCCAGCAACGATGTACAGGTTTTCTGTTAAAATCGACTGCGAGGAAGACAATGCTCCAATTCTCAACATTTCGTCTTCTATATAGTGTGATTTCGCTAAACGCTATCATGTTGGTATCGGCTGTTATTCTGACCAAACGTTAGCCATATAAACCACACGACCTATGGGGAAAATTCAGAGAGGACTAGAGGGTTTGAGCGAAGATATTTGCACCATATTCGTACCGTTATGAACGATGACACCATTCTATTTTCGCACAGCTTGTTCAATTAAGCTCTCAAAAAATTGAAGACATCTATATAACCATCAACAACAAAGCACTCATCCAACTTGGCGTGGTTGCACCACAACGTTCTGCGTATGACTATTATGATCGAGATTTATTAACAGAATTACGATTCAGTGCTGATGACTTACATTTGTCGTAAGAAACGAACAACTCTTATTTGCAGATCAAAACCTGATGTACGAAACAATTACAAGTGCTGTGGCCAATTGAAGTGGCGGTCTATTTTTCCTCGACACGCCCAACATCACAGGAAAAACGTTCAGCGTCAGTTTCGATACAATTCGTTCTCAAAATGGAAATGCTTTGGCTCTTGCCTCATCGGGTTTTTCAACTACATTATTGGATGGTGGCCGCACAGCTCAAAAAATGTTCAAATGTGTGTGAAATCTTATGGGACCTAACTGCTAAGGTCATCAGTCCCTAAGCTTATACACAACTTAACCTAAATTATCCTAAGGACAAACACACACACTCATGCCCGAGGGAGGACTCGAACCTCCACCGGGACCAGCCGCACAGTCCATGACTGCAGCGCCTAAGAACGCTCGGCTAATCCCGGCCGTACAGCTGATTCGGCGCTCAAATTGTCTTTGAGCATCCATCTTACGGAGGCTCAAACATGTAATACAATATTTCAAAAAGTTCTGGCCTGGCGAAAGTATAGCAAATTTGTAAATTGATTGTCTTGGATGGCCGGGGGGTGGCCGAGCGGTTCTAGGTGCTACAGTCTGGAACCGCGCGGCCGCTACGGTCGCAGGTTCGAATCCTGCCTCGGGCATGGATGTGTGTGATGTCCTTAGGTTAGTTAGGATTAAGTAGTTATAAGTTCTAGGGGACTGATTACCTCAGAAGTTAAGTCCCATTGTGCTCAGAGCCATTTGAACAATTTTTTTGTCTTGGATGAGTCACATAAGAAGTCGGTTGAAGCGCTTGACCGAACACTTTCCAGACTTACGAGGAAATGCACAACCGTTTCATAGAGAAGGAAATGGAAAACTAAAATGTGTTGATAAGACTCGCTGTTTCGATAGCAAATTAACATATTATGGCCAAAAGAGAGAATTCCCAGTATTACATGATTTAATTCGACTACACTCCATCATCCTTATTTTACTTTTGGTGACATTCAGCGCACAAACTCTTGCCAAAAAACTATCAATTCCGTTCTACTACTGTTCCAAGTGTTTTGTTGTATCTCACAGGATAAGAAACTTTAATTCCATCTCGAAAAGGCGGACGACGTGGCCGAGCGGTTCTAGGCGCTTCAGTCCGGAACCGCGCTGCTGCTACGGTCGCAGGTTCGAATCCTATCTCGGGCATGGATGTGTGTGATGTCCTTAGGTTAGTTAGGTTTACGTAGTTCTACTTTTAGGGGACTGATGACCTCAGATGTTAAGTCCCATAGTGCTTAGAGCCATTTCGAAAATTCTCCTTGTTTACCTTTACTGATTGCATAACATGGAAGACAGGCTGGAGCCCTGTCCCTCTACCTACTCAACCACCGTTTCCCGTTCACGTCCTTCCACTCTTGTAACTGCAGGCGGGTTTCTATACAAGTGGTAGATAACCTTTCGTTCCCTGTATTTTATTCCAGCTACATTCATAATTTCGGAGAGTGTAATAAATCGATTTTACTGAAAGCTTTCTCCATTACAACAGAGAGAGAGAGAGAGAGAGAGAGAGAGAGAGAGAGAGAGAGAGAGATGATAGAAGGTGATGTCGCCTTACCTGCACGAGTCCCCAGCCGACAATTATGGCGACGTCATCGTCTTGCACGGGCTGCCCCTGCTGCGGCAGCGTCGCTGCGGCGACCTTCACGCCGTCCAGGTGGAACGGCTCCACAACCTGCAGAACACGCGGTGTTCACCTCCAATCCAACCGTTCATATATTCCCATATCTAGTTCTGCAAATCACACAGCGAAGAGTATTCAAGTTACACAGGGTGAAGCTAAATTCTGCCTACAAAATTTCGGAGATCGTTCGTGGGCATTTTTTGAGTATTTCGGCCTCCTCATCGTACACCAAGCATACAGGGCTCGGTCCATTCCAAAAGCGCCAGCGTTCATCTCCGATACCTGGCTACCACCGGAACATCTGTCCATGGGTACAAGAACGTTTGGGATCTGTGGGAGGGTGAGCCTTGAGATATTACAATTTGAGATATTACAATTTGACGGAAGTAAGCCCCTAACACAGGTGCCGAGCAGGGAATCCTCCTGGCTACCAAAGGGATCCAAGTTAATTTTAGAACTGAGGAAGTGAAGGAATATTTTTACCCGAGATTACATAATAAAAACTAAACTTTTCGAGGTTTTAAATCACCATCCGCATTATATTAGTGTTTATGCTGATGGATCTAAGCTGGGCACTTCTCCGAACATGTCCTCAGTACCAGGCTCCCAGAGCAATTTTCAGTTTACTATACAGAACTGATTGTTAGCATGAGGCCACTGCAGCAGATGAGACAGCACTGAGGCAAGGAAGTCCTTATTTGCTCTGATTCTTAAAGCGCCTTCTTACTATTGGACAGATGTACCAACCAGACAGGATGGTCCAAGATATGTAAGACGCTCTCCTTTTCTTGGAAAGGCAGAAGAAGGAAATAATTTTCTCGTGGGTACTGGGGCATATAGGGTCGCAGGGAAATGAAGTGATGCGGCTGCCAAGGAGACTTGTTGCCTTCAAACTGCTGATCACTGCTCAGTCTCCCTGTGGGCAGTCACCACATACTTAACAGAGAAGACCATGTGTTGGTGGAAGGCTCACTGCCTGAAACTGAGGAGTAATAATAAGTCGTGCTCTTTGAAACTTTCAGTTTGATGATCTGAGGTCAGATCTGTGTGTTAGATAGGGCCTTCCTGTATGATGACATGAAGAAGTAGCCCTTGCTGGGTTATGAGTAGGTCATTGTTTCTTGATTCATGGTTTCTCTTATGGCTAGAGAGCCCACTACCTCGCCAAAGATACGGAACGTGGGTGTCAATACAGGATATCTTTATTGAATGTATTCTGTTTGATGATCTGAGGGCAGATCCGTGTGTTAGATAGGACCTAGCTGCATATTTTAAATGACAGTTATATGAGTGTTGTATGCGTTTTAATCTGTTCTGTGTTGTCAGGACTCCTTTCTAAAATGTTGGCTGTAAGATTTTAGTGTACTCCAGACTGCTTTGGTCACTCACAGTTTTTAGGCAGTCATCCAACCAGAGCTATCTGACCCCTGATTCTATATGTCCTACCACTTTATAACTAATTTTGTCTACAAATATACTGCTGTGTTTCATTTGTATTTCGTAGATTGTGTTTTATGAGTCCCCACACATCATTGAACTTTAAATTGTTCTTTATTGTGCTGTAATTGTTGATACAGTTTGGTTTTAGAATTTTTTGTTTTATTCTTTTCTTCACACTCTCCGTCTTGCACCTCATACACTCTCTCTCTCTCTTGCACCTGAATTCTCACACCCTCTTCCCTTTACGCCTGCTGACTACCCCTCTCCATCATCCACATGCCTCCTGCACTTCTCCCTCCTCCCCCTACTAACTGTCCATCTTCTCTTCCCTTTCGCTCTTTTCACCTCCTCTCACACCACTTCCTGTCCATCTCGTCCTCCCCCTTATCTCTATCGATTTGTTCCTTCCCCCTATCTCTGTCCTTTTTCTCCTCCCCAGTAGATGTGCTCACCTTTTACTCCCCTCTGTGTCCACTTGCTCACTCCCTCTCTCCATTCTTCTCCTCCTCACCCCTCTATGTGCCCATCAACTCCTCCACTTCCTTTCTGACCATCTCGTCCTCCCCCTCTATGCTCATCCCCACCTCACCCCCTCTCTGCACATTTCCTCCTTGCCTCTCGACTGCCCAACTCCTTCACAGCCCTTTCTACACATCTCTTCCTCCCCAAATCTCTGCCTGTCTCATTCCCCCCCCCCTCTCTGACCATCTCATCCTCCTCCCTCTCTGTCTATCTCCTCATTCCCCTCTTTGTGTCCAAATACTACTTGTACCCCTCTCTCCTGGTCCATCTCTTTCTGCTCCCCCCTCTCTGCCAATATACCCTTCCTTCCTCCCCTCTCTGCCCATATCCACCTCGTCACCCCTCTGCGCATCCCCTCCTCACCCTTCTTTTTATGTCCATATACTCCTCCTCCCCCTCTCTTTCTGTCCTCCTCCTCACCTTTCCCCTTTGTCTGTCCACCTCCTCTTCTCTTCTCCCTGCCCATCTCCTCCTGCCTCCTTCTCTCTGTCCATCTTCTTCTCACTGTGTCTCTACATCCGCATCGATATTCCACAAGCTATCTGACAGTATGCGGAGGAAGGTGCTCCCCCCTTCCTTGCTCCACTCGTGAATGGTTCACGGGAAGAATCATTGGCGGTAGGCGTCTTGGATTATCTCTATTTTCTCGAACTTTCTCATACTGGGCATTTCGTGAAATGTATGTGGGAATATGTAATATGTTGTCTGCCTCTTCCTGGAAAGTACTCTCTTGAAATTTCAATAGAAAACCTCTCCATGAAGCACGATGCCTCTCTTACAGCGTCTGCCTCTGGAGATTGTTGACCATTTCTGTAATGCTCTTATGCTGACTGGACAAGTCCATGACGAAACGTGCTGCTCTTTATTGGATCTTCATCCTATCTGGTAACGTTCTCAGAATGAAGAAAAATACTCGAGAATCGATCGAACAAGCGCCTTGTAATACACTTCTCTTGGGGATGTGTTCTTTTTCATCAAGATTCTTCCTATGAACTGCAGACTGACATCAACTTTTCTTACTATTTGTCTTATGAGCTAATTCCACTTAAGATCTTTCTGGACAGTTATGCCTGGATTTTTTACTGCAGATGCTGTTTTCAGCAATTTGTCATTAACACTGTATTGTACATTAATGGATTTCTTTTCCTATAGACACAATAAGTTACATTTATACACATTCAGGATCAACTGCCAGAGTGTGGACCACTCATTAACCCTCTGTCGGTCATTCTGCAAATTGATGCCGTCTTCTGCCATTGCTGCTTTCTTGTAGACAACCACATCGTCTTCAAATACTATCCCTTCTCATTTCTTGCTGCCCCCTCACCCTATAAATCTCCTCCTGCTCCCTCTCTCTATTCATTTCCTCCTCCCCATCTCTTTACCCATCTCATGCTGACCCATCTCTCTCACTGTCCCCTTCTTCCCCCTCTCTCCCCATCTGTCTCATTCTGCCTCTCTCTTAATATCGATCCTCTTGCCTATTCATCAAAACCTTCTCCTAGCCAGGTCCACAGCCAACTGTAGCTCTGCAAAACAGGATGATGAAGCAGGCCAACACCAGAACATATTTGTCATGCAGGACAGCTTACATGTCAGAGGCAAGAAATGATTTTCCAGTCCCCTGTGTATAGGTTACTACTACTTCACACAGGGCAATCTACGTGTCAGGGACGTTTAAACGGTTTTTGGCCTATGACACGTAAGCCAGCTTGATTCCCACACAACACAGCTATTCTGCAGGGCAGCCTATATGACATGGTTTCAAAGAATACGTTTCTGCTCTGTCTCTGCTCCCGTTGGGGCTAAGGGCTTATATATCCATCACACTGATATTTGTGAAGTTTGCTATTTTTGTGCCAAATTTGGTTGAAATCTATCAAGGCGTTTGGGTGTAGACCCTGAACATACATACATATAAACACACACATTATATATATATATATATATATATATATATATATATATATATATATATATTGTGTGTGTGTGTGTTTCTACTGTCTATTTATTTATTTGAAGGGTGCTAATGAATTGACAGTTCAGCACCTTAAAATACTAATTGCTAAGTGAGGGTTTTGGTGTAAGGGACCTGGAGTCTACGATGGCTCTTTCGATTGTCATTTATTATGAAGGGTACATCCTGTGGGAGATAAAGGTCTGTCCATAGGTTGCCACAGGTTGTCAAATAGAACACACTTAATTGAAATATGCTCCATCGATGCCTGTGTTCTGCATGTTCCACCCTGCAGAAGAAGAATTTATATGCCAAGGGACAATGTCCAACTCTTAGATTTGTATTGGCTGCTTCCTCAGTTGATTTTGGTCAGAAAGAGGTAAGCCATCAGAAATTTTGTCGTTGCTGTTCAGGTTCTCCCTGTGAAATATCAGGCAGAAGTCAGCCACATCAAGCAATTTCTGTAAATAAAACAAAAAATACGATTAGCGCTGATGTCATCACGCTGACAATTATGGGAATTGCTATCAGATTACTTTATACATATATATTAGCAGCAAACAGCTCCTTTGAAAACAGGCCACTGCTCCTCTTCTTAAACTTCTCAACGACAATGAATACCGAAGTGCAAATGGCAATTAAAACAAGAAGGAACATTTATATTTCCAGTAAACTATATAAAAACTGGGTAATAACATATCTGAAAGAGGAATTGAAAACATTTAACTCTGGGCAGGAACAAGTAGAGGAACTCTGAATCAAGTGTACTAGAATAGTTGAAAGAGTACTGGATAGATACACTGAAGAGCCAAAGTAACTGATTCACCTGCCTAATATCTTGTAGGGCCCCCGCGACCACACAGAAGTGCCGCAACACGACGTGGCATCGACTCGACTAATATATGAAGTAGGCTGGAGGGAACTGACTCATGAATCCTGCAGGTCTGTCCATAAAACCGTAAGAGTACAAGGGTGTAGAGATCTCTACTGAACAACACGTTGCAAGGCATCCCAGATATGCTCAATAATGTTCATGTTTAGGGAGTTTGGTGCCTAGCGGAAACGTTTAAACTCAGAAGATTGTTCCTGGAGCCACTTCGTAGCAGTTCTGGACCTGTGGGGTGTCGCACTGTCTTGCTGGAATTGCCGAAGTCCGTCGTAATACGTAATAGACATGAATGGATGCAGGCGATTAGACAGGATGCTTACGTACGTGTCACCTGTCAGAGTCGTATTTAGACGTACTAGGGGTCCCGTATCACTCCAACTGCACACGCTCCACACCATTACACAGCCTTCACCAGCTTGAACAGTTGCCTGCTGACTTGCAGGGTCCATGGATTCATGAGGCTGTCTCTATACCTGTACACATCCATCCTCTCGACACAATATGGAACGAGACTCGTCCGACCAGGCAACATGTTTCCAGTCATCAACAGTCCAATGTCGGTGTTGAAGGGCCCAGGCAAGGTTCAAATGGCTCTGAGCACTACGGGACTTAACTTCTGATGTCATCAGTCCCCTAGAACGTAGAACCACTTAAACTAACTAACCTAAGGACATCACACACATCCATGCCCGAGGCAGGATTTGAACCTGCGACCGTAGCGGTCGCGCGAATCCAGACTGAAGCCCCTAGAACGCTCGGCCACACCGGCCGGCGTTTGTAAACGCCTCGTCGCCACTGCCGTGGAGACCGAGTTGCTACTGTTGTTACAGTAGGCCGAGTTTGTGAGTTCGTGAAACGGCTTCTGTTTTTGTAACCGGTAAGACAATTCTCCCTGCAACTATTACACAGATGTGCCCCAGGGTCACGTAACAGGATAGGAGAACGAAGGTTCTACAACACTCCAACAAATTAGTAACAAAGTCTCACAAATGAGTTAAAAAGGTTTACTTATCTTTGTGACTTGTTGAATAATGAAGTCTGTAACACTGCTTGTAATATAACACAAAAAAGGCCCTCATTGTCAAAGGCAATGTGCAAATAATCGTAGGTCAATTTTACAGAAAATAGCAAGTGCAATTTACAACAACTGTCTGTTCACTTCAATAAACGACGTTCCCTACCTAAGTCGACCCTGGCCGATAATCTATAACCAAATGGGCGAGAGCTGCTCTTCTGTCTTCCGAGTAGGCTTCTGTCTGCTGTCGTCCGGTCATTGACGGATTATACTCGGCCGGCAATTGGCCGAGGCGAAGTCGATATCTCCATCCTCAGCGCCGTCCTTGGCGCTGGTGGCACTCGCGCAAGTGGCGAGTCTCTATGGCACTGGCACCGGCTCGCATCTTTGCGTCTGTGGTGCTTCTGACATAGCTGTGGCTTGTTCGGACGGCACAGCAATTCGTCAACATAGTCACCAGCTCTCTGCAAACTACGCTCGGAAAGATCTAAGAATCGTTCAAATTCTCGATGACTGAAATCCACTCCTTGGTCAAGGAGCCGTTTGAGAACCTCTATGTGAACGTCCTCATTGTTGGAAATTTGTTTATGCCCCCGCCCCCCTCCCAAATGTTCCTCCAGGTATCTGAAAAGATGCAAATCCCATGCTGCAAGATATGATAATGATGATATTTGGTGTGTGGGGCGCTCAACTGCGTGGTTAGCGGTTATCAGGGCCCATACAAATTCCCAACCATTCCTCAGTTCAATCTCGCCACTGTGATGAATGACGATGAAATGATTAGGACAACACAAACACCCAGTCATCTCGAGGCAGGTGAAAATCCCTGAACCCGACAGGAATCGAACCGGGATCTCGTGGTCGGGACGCGAGAACGCGACCGCGAGACCACGAGCTGCGGACTGCAAGATATGGACTGTATGGTGGATGCTCCCTAACCTAACAATAAAATACTGAAGCAAGGCTTGTTTAAGGGCACTCCCGAGTGTCGTTCCATTGCCGGGCAGGAGAACAGTGCCTTTGCTTAATGTTCTGTATCTCTCTTTCTTTATGGCATTGTTCAGCAATAGTAGTGTTGTAGAGTACGAACCGGTCTAACGGCTGTGATTTTTGTCATTAACACTATGTACACATCTCCTTCATAGTAGAAGGAAGCGGTGATCATGATCTTGCCTGCTGATGGCGCCACTTTCCATTTCTTCCGCATAGAAGCTCTCTTTTGTCGCAGTCGTGAGATAATGCAACCATATCTCATCGCCCATAGTGATGCCCCTTAGGAAATTATTGGTTTCCACGGAGTAACGCTGAAGGAATTAGCCATAAACCTTGCGCCTTTATGTGCAGGTGACAGTCCTCTCGGTTGTTAAGTGAAGGCTTTCGGCCATTGCGTTGCCCGTGGTGAGAGTTAATACCTGAAATTTAATATTCTCGGCATACTCTTGACACTGTGCATCTCGGAATCTTAAATTACCTAACTATTTCCGAAATGAACTCTCCCGTGCATCTACTCCAACTACTATTCCGTGTTCAGAGTTTGTTAATTTTCGTCGTGCGGCCATAATCACGTCGGGAACCTTTTCACATGAAATGACAGCTCCACCAATGCATTGCCTTTTTATGTATTGTGTACGCGATACTACCACCGTCTGTATATATGCGTATCGCTATCCCATGACTTTCGTCATGTCAGTGAATAAACAGTTCAGCTCGGAGACCTTGTTCGAGTCTGTAAATGCTTTGTTAGCCGTTGAAACTTGTGATGAATTCTCCGGCATTGGGAGACCAAACGTTAGTGAGGAAATTATGTTTTCGACCACAACCGTATGCCCATAAAACGAATAACAGAAATTACTTGTAACATACATTCTAATGTCTCTATAGATAGTAGGGTAAGGCATGAACAAAGACACTATTGATATCAAGTCATTTGTACCCATTAATTTCCCCTCCCCCACTAATGACATCACGGGTTTTCCCCACCTGTAATGTGTCCCCTTCCGTCACCTCTCTGGCTAATCCCCTCCCCTCTCCCTCTGGGGGACTCTGATTGGTGAGAGGGAGAGAATGAGACTGGGTGTAAATGTTTCAGTATAGTTAGTATTAACCTTTTATCATAGAGTAAGAAATTGTGTATGTGTGTGTGTGTGTGTGTGTGTGTGTGTGTGTTTGTGTCATGTGTCATGTAAATATTTATCTATTTATGCACACCATGTGTACGAAGGTTGTGTACTATATACAGATATAAAGGAGTACACTGTAAAAAAATATCAGCAGACCGTGCGTGTCAACGAAAATTGTACTTGAAAAATACGTGTGCGCTATGCACGTGGACAAAAATTTGATATCATCTAAATGGCGAGAGAAATCGCTCAGTATGCGTTGAGCTGCTGGACTGGGAGGATCTCACGACAGTAATATATTGTCAATCACATTGCATTAAACAATTTAAGGCAATGGGATATTGTTTAAACAATTTGTAGGGTGATTTCACATTGTACCTTCAATTTATTTTATTTAACAACTGCGAGTTTTGATGGACACCCAAAGAAGAATAGAAGAGATTACGTGGAAAAATTAAGGGTATGGCAGCTGATTCTGATATGGGGTATGTCGTGGAGGCAGAACTCACATACCCTATTAGTTTGCACGATGTGCATTCCGATTTGCCACTGTGTCCTGAGCAATTAGTTCTGCACGGAGTCTACACCACAAAACTGATGACGACGCAGGGGAACAAGAGAGATACATTATTCACTATGGTAATCTCCAGCAGAGTCTCAGATTAGGGATGAGGCTTGTTAGATTCGTCTTTGCAACCTCCTTCAAGAAATCCTCCTGGTTGGAGGAGTATATTGATTTGAGTACGACACTGAGGGCTTCCGCGACATGTGACTTATAAAGAGATTTTTTAAAATTAATGAATAATTCAGTTTTCGTCTAAACAGTGGAGGACATGAGAAAAAATCGTTAAAATTTGATTATAACCGAATGTGAATTGGGACGCAAAAATGCAGACCAAATTTTAAACGGGTCACAATATTGAATGAGAACTTTGTTGCTGTGGAGATGGTGAATGTTGCGATAGAGTTCACGAAACCTGTCTACGTGGGGATGTGCATACTAGACCTATCCAAATTCCACATGTACCACTTTCATTATGAGTTTGCAAACCCAACATTTAGCTAATCCTAAGTTACTTTATACGGATACAGGGAGCTTCATCTATTGGGTGAATAACTGCGGTCCATTTGAAGTAATGAGGTGTCACAGTGAAGAATATGACACATCTTCGTATACGGTCGATTCTGCTTATAGTATTGTTTCATAGAAAAAGGTTATCGGACTAATGACAGACGAGGTGAATGGGTCACCGATAGTGGAATTTGTAGCTCTGTTGGCCAAAATTTGTGTGTCTTGCCCATTGGAAGATGCCACTCAGAGACGAGCTAAGGGCATCGAGAGCCCTCAGAGTCGAAGAGTATTTGCTGTGCCAGTATGGTAGAGTCCATGGTGCTCCACCACAGCCACAGCATATGATGCGGCAAACTAATATTCGTATGAGAGGATGTGGGGTGTATACTGTGCAGCGATCTAAAGTTGGCCTGTCGCCTCATGACAAAAAAAAGGGTCATTTGTGATGACAGGAGTGAAACTCTCCCATACTCACACAGTTCACTTGTTGAGAAAGGCGGGGTAGGGACTCCGATTGGTGAGAGGGAGAGAATGAGACTGGGTGTAAATGTTCCAGTATGGTATGACCCTTTTATCATAGAAAAAGAAATTTTGTGTGTGTGTGTGTGTGTGTGTGTGTGTGTGTACGTGCGTGCTTGTGTCTGCATGTGTATGTCATGTAAATATTTATCTATTTATGCACACCATGTGTCTGAAGGTTGTGTACTTTATACAGATATAAATGAGTACATTGTAAAAACATATCAGCAGACCGTGTGTGTCAACGAAAATTGTACTTGTAAAATATCTGTGCGCTATGCACGTGGACAAAAATTGCACATGATGTAAATAGATTAGTCTTTTTTATGTTTCACCTGCCACTAGCTGTCCAGGTCCGGCTGGTTTTTAAGTGGAGATGTATATCTAGTTCTCCGTCCTCAAAATTAATATTTTTCAACCAGTGCTACTATTTGAGCGATCAAGCCAGATGTTCAGACGAACCAATTGTCAACCAGTGGTACAGTGTGTGTTACAGTGATCAAACCGATCGTACAGATAAAACGATTATCATCCAATGCAACTGTTTGGTGGACTGCAGATTTATGTAGTTTTTCGTGTACGGAAGCAAAAGTATCTCTGCATTGAAAAAAGATTATGTTAAATTTCTTATTAAGAAGCAAATTGTGTAACTATATCTGAAAAAAGTGCATCTGCATTGAAGAAATTATTATGTGACATGTGAATAAAAAGAATGTTTTGTGGGAATTGTATAAAAATGAAATCGTTACCGCACATCTTTGTTGTTGTTATTTACAAATACTTATCCCGGTGGTCCATTGATCGTGATTGGACCAAATATCTAACGAAATAAGCGTCAAACGAAAAAACTACAAAGAACGAAACTTGTCTAGCTTGAAGGGGGAAACCAGATGGCGTTATGGTTGGCCCGCTAGATGGCGCTGGCATAGGTCAAACGGACATCAACTGCGTTTCTTTAAATAGGAACCCCAATTTTTTATTACATATTCGTGTAGTACATAAAGAGATATGAATGTTTTAGTTGGACCACTTTTTTTGCTTTCTGATAGATGGCGCTGTAATAGTTACAAACATATGGCTCACAATTTTAGACGAACAGTTGGTAACAAGTAGATTTTTTAAATTAAAATACAGAACGGAGGCACGTTTGAAAATTTTATTTCGGTTGTTCCAATGTGATACATGTACCTTTGTGAACTTATCATTTCTGAGAATGCATGCTGTTACAGCGTGATTGCCTGTAAATACCACATTAATGCGACAAATGCTCAAAATGATGTCCGTCAACCTCAATGCATTTGGCAATACGTGTAACGACATTCCTCAAAACAGCGAGTAGTTCGACTTCCGTAATGTTCGTACATGCATTGGCAATGCGCTGACGCATGTTGTCAGGCGTTGTCGGTAGATCACGATAGCAAATATCCTTCAGCTTTCCCCACAGAAAGAAATCCGGGGACGTCAGATCCGGTGAACGTGCGAGCCATGGTATGGTGCTTCGACGACCAATCCACCTGTCGTGAAATATGCTATTCAATACCACTTCAACCACACGCGAGCTATGTGCCGGACATCCATCATGTTGGAAGTACATCGTCATTCTGTCATGCAGTGAAATATCTTGTGGTAACATCGGTAGAACATTACGTAGGAAATCAGCATACATTGCACCATTTAGATTGCCATCGATAAAATGGGGGCCAATTATCCTTCCTCCCATAATGCCGCACCATACATGAACCCGCCAAGGTCGCTGATGTTCCACTTGTCGCAGCCATCGTGGATTTTCTGTTGCCCAATAGCGGATATTATGCCGGTTTACGTTACCGCTGTTGGTGAAACCAACTGTTCGTCTAAAATTGTGAGCTATATGTTTGTGACTATTACAGCACCATCTATCACAAAACGAAAAAAGTGGTCCAACTTAAACATTCATATTTCTTTACGTACTAAACGAATATGTAATAAAAATGGGGGTTCCTATTTTAAAAAAACGCAGCTGATATCCGTTTGACCTATGGCAGCGCCATCTAGCGGACAAACCACAGCGCCATCTGGTTTCCCCTTCAAGCTAGACAAGTTTCGTTTGACGCTTATTTCGTGAGATATTTGGCCTGGTCACTATCAATGGACCTCCCTGTGTATATATATATATATATATATATATATATATATATATATATATATATATATATATATATATATATATATAGTGTAATTACAGTATTCCACCCTGTGTGATTGGAATGTCAATTTAATTACTTTGTAATTACCTATCAATATGCTCTCAGAGTAAGCACAGAAAGGTATGCCCACCAAAATTGGTAGTGTGACATCGTTCCACAAATTGTTTGAATAAAGAATGTACCACACTGCCTTGGCTCTGACAAACAAACATTGATATCCTGAGCACGCAATGCCAAACTGACAACGCTTTGTAGGGAGAACAAAGCTTTAAATATACTGAATGTGCAATGTGAAGTCCATGCAACAATTTTTTTATATAATATTTCAGTACCTTAAATTGTTAATGCAGTGTGACTGACGATGTATCGCAGTCCAGTAGATCAGCGCTGACTGAGCGATTTCTCCCACCATTTTTTTCCTGGGCAGGGGAGGCGGGAGGGGATGGGAGAGGAGGGGTAGTGATTTCCCAGAGGGGTGGTGGAAGGGGCACATGCCGGCTGGAGAAAACCCATGACGTCATCACGGGGAAGCGGTAATTAATCAATCAATTTAAATAATTAGCATAATTAATTTGACATCAATTTGAAGTAATAAATATTCTCATTCCCGCTTTATCCTACTACTTCTAGGTATTTAGATAATAAATCAGGTTATAACACTTAGGGGAATGCAAATTTCGGCTCAGTCGTTTCTGGATTTGCGTCCCTCATGTCAAACTGAACTATTCATCGTCATCACTGAAGTTTGTATCAAAATCGTGGAAAGATGCCCCATAATAAAGTCGCGAATGTTAAGCCTGAGTCTGCCAGCAAATTTCAGATTGTTCTGGAAGCCGTGCGCAGCTTGTAGCGGACGCGTCGCGCTGCAGAGTACCTTGATGAGGGCGATGTCGTGAAGCCACGAGTCGTCCACGTCGTAGCCCGGGTGGACGATGGCCGCCTGCAGCTTGTGGCGCGTTCCGCCCTCGTTGAGGCGAGTCGTGCCGGACACCACCGACATTGCGTGCATCTCCCTGTGGTCAAACTCACGCCGAACAGTCGCCACTCTTGCTACTAACGAACAAATCGTAAGTATGTCCTGAAATATAGGGTGTTCCAGAAATACACGGCAATATTTCAGGGCGAGGTTCACCACATGCAGCAGGCAAAAAAGCCTCATATGAACATGGGTCCAGAAGTGGATATTTATTGGGATATCGGGCATGGATGCAGGTTATCGCGTACTTCACTAATGATCCTACGGATTCGCCCTAGCAGTCCTACAGTCCTGTGTGACGATAGTGTCATGTGATAACGGTCTCTGTGGACCTGCCTGGGCTGGAACTACTGTACTTCACGGTGGACACTACAAACTGCCTCGGCAGACAACGAAGTATAACAGAGTTAGCATGTACATCGTTACTTTGTAAAAATAAAGTCTTCACAAAATGTCAGTTTGGTTTCCAGAAGGACTTTTCAACGGCAAATGCTATATATACTTTCACTAATGAAATATTAAATGCTGTGAGTAACCGGAAGTAACCCGTTCTGATTTTTTGTGATCTATCAAAGGCTTTTGATTGTGTAAATCATGGAATACCTCTAGATGAGCTCAAGTACTGTGTTATGAATGGGACAGTGCTCAAATGAAACTTCCTGGCAGATTAAAACGGTGTGCCGGACAGAGACACGAACTCGGGATCTTTGCCTTTCGCGGGCAAAGGTCCCGGGTTCGAGTCTCGGTCCGGCACACCGTTTTAATCTGCCAGGAAGTTTCATGTCAGCGCACACTCCGCTGTAGAGTGAAAATTTCATCCTAGTGCTCAAATGGTTTAAATCATACCTAACTGAAAGAGTGCAGAAAGTTGAAATAAGCAGTTCACATAACATGCAAAAAATTGATGCTTTCTCAAACTGGGGAACAATCAAGAATGGGGTGCTGCAAGGTTCGGTCTTGGGTCCTCTGCTGTTCTTAATATATATTAATGACTTGCTATTCTATATTCACGAAGATGCAAAGCTAGTACTTTTTGCCGATGATAAAAGTATAGCTATCACACCCGACAGACAAGAAATAACTGGTTAAATTGTAAACGATGTTTCTCAGAAAATCATTAAGTGGTTGTCTGCGAATGGGCTCTCATTAAAATTTGACAAAACACAGTACATACAGTTCCACACAGTAAATGGAATGATACCATTAATAAATATAGACTTCGATCAGAAATCGGTAGCTAAGGTAGAATATTCAAAATTTCTAGGTGTATACATTGATGAGGGATTGAACTGGAAAAAAACACACTGAGAATCTGCTGAAACGTTTGAGTTCAGCTACTTATGCTATTAGGGTCATTGTAAATTGTGGCGATATACATCTGAATGAATTGGCTTACTGCGCCTATTTTCATTCTCTGCTTTCGTATGGCATCATATTATGGGGTAACTCATCACTGAGTAAAAGAGTGTTCATTGCACAAAAGCGTGTAATCAGAATAATTGCTGGAGCTCATCCAAGATCATCCTGCAGACGCTTATTTAAAGAGCTAGAGATCTTCACTGTAGCCTCACAATATATATATATATATATATATATATATATATATATATATATATATATATATATATATATATATATACTTAGGAGGTTAAATTTAACTTTGGCTCAGAAGGGGGTAAATTATGCTGCCACAAAAGTCTTTGGTCACTTACCTAATACCACCAAAAGTCTGACAGATAGCCATATAGCATTTAAAAGGAAATTAAAAGAATTTATTAATGGCAACTCCTTCTGCTCATTAGATGAATTTTTGGATGTAGTGAGTGAGTAATTTCCCCAACCCCCACAAAAAAATATTAAGTGTCATGTAATATTTTGTGTAATGTAATATCTTGTATAGACACCTTTTATTAACCTGACACGTTCCACATCAATACGAAGTGTCGTATTCATGATCTATGGAACAAGTACTAATCTAATCTAATCTTTACTGATGTTGTAAGGTGGGTTCCTGCAGGTACACATTAAACACTGCTGCAGTGTTGTAATGTGGCCACTCATTCACCTGTATGTACTGTTTCGGACAATGGTGTAATCAGGTGCTGAGCATGCATCCATGAATTTCATGTATGGGTTACCAAATGGCAATGCTGTAGAATTTCGTCGGCTGTACCACGAACAATATCCAGAAGGCCCGTGCTCTGCCAGGAAGACATTCCAAGAAGTCCACTACCATGTATATGAGCATGACAGTTTCACAGCTTTACCTGGAACAAGAAGACTGCCACGGCGCACCACACTTGCAACTGAGGACACTATTCGTTGACGTTGCGGAACAGAATCCACACATCAGCACTTGGCGCTCAGGACGTTAGGTGGATGTCCCTCACAACATTGTCTGGAGATACCTGGCTGAGCAAGAGCTGTACCATACCACCTATAGTGCATTCAAGCATTGGTTCCTGCAAGTTTTCCTGCAAGGCTTATATTTGTCGGTGCTTTATCCAACAACGTGGTATGAGGCCCAATTTTCCAGAAATGGGTTATGGACGTATGAGCCAACATTCACACGTGATAGCACCCAAAATTACATACTCATCATGATCGGGCATATGTCAATCCACATGTAACTGTTGAAATGCCCCATACACAAAGTTTCGCCATCAATGTCTGGTCAGAAATTGTGGAGGACCACTTTGTAGGACACTATGTACTTCCCTGCTGTTCGAATGGGTGGAGGTACAGATGGTTCTCGTGCAAAAGGTTGCCTCCTGTGTAGGAAGGTTTTTCACTACAACTCCGGCAACAACTGTGCTTCATGTACGGTGGAGCCCCTGATAATTTTTGTGCTGTTGTCCGCAAACACCTGATTCGCCGTTGTGCTAATCGCTGGATAGGTAGAGATGGACAAATTGTTTCGCCTCCATGCACACATGACCTAAGCTCATTGAACTTTTTCCTGTGGGCCCATTTAAAGGCGTTGGCGTATGCTACACCTTCGGAGGATGAAGCATCACTTTTTTCAAGAATGCAGGTTGGTAACCAAAGAGTACATACAACACTGGGAGTTTTTGAAAGGGTTCGTACCTTACTGCGACGATGAGCAGAATCCTGCTTACTGGGAGAGGGCGGGCATTTCCAAAACATCTTATGAGGCAGTGAAATGAGAGTTCTGAAAGTAAACTGGAGTTTTTTGTGTATTAGGTAACCGAGTTCAGTGTCTGATAACTCTATAAATATCCATTTCCGGGCTCATGTTCATACCCATTATCTCATGACCTGAAGTATTGCCCTGTATTTTCGGAACACTATGTACTTTTTCAGTTTTTCTCCATGTATTAAAAAGTAAGTCGTGTACAGTTTAACTGGTGGCTTGCAGAGTATGTAAGTGCTTGTACATTGACCAGCTTGCTTGGCATTTCTAGTGGTTTTCTACCCCCATGGATACGTTAATACCTATCTTGACTTGTTTTGTCCAGGGTTGAAGGGTCCACTGCTTCATGTTGTGCCAGTTGGCGACACATCCTAGCTGTGATGAGGATCTTTGGCTCTGTACGGTCGCGCTATCTGCTGTGAAGGTTGACCGTAGCGGCCGGGGAGGGCAGTCTGATGTGATCCTACGACCAGGAGAATACCGCACTTTTAAGCTACCAGCTGCAGTTAGCTGGCGGGGCTGTGGGAAGTGTGCTGTGGTAATGGTCTGTCTCTTCGCCACATTTTCTGCAGCACGTTGTTGGTTTGCTTTTGTACTGGAATCCGAACTAGAAGCCAGTAAAAATGGCTTGTTTAATCTAGAATGTGTTCGAGCGTATTCTCTCGGCGAGATTGTGGATATCATATCGACTGTTTTCAGGTATCGTTTCCGAAGTCATGCAGTTCGATTTTAAATAAGGAAATCTGATTAGAGTTTGCAGGCGTCGCTTCCGTCTGGGTAGTGACGGTTACTGGCATAGCTAGCTAGGCTCTGGGGTTTGCCTTAATGGAGTTATTCCCTCTTTGCGTTTTGGGCGTTAATGTTGTACGACCGAATTGTAAGACGTGGTATCTTGACGTACGTTTTATCCTTTCTGTGGTGTCACCGCCAGACACCACACTTGCTAGGTGGTAGCCTTTAAATCGGCCGCGGTCTGGTAGTATACGTCGGACCCGCGTGTCGCCACTATCAGTGATTGCAGACCGAGCGCCGCCACACGGCAGGTCTAGAGAGACGTCCTAGGACTCGCCCCAGTTGTACAGCCGACTTTGCTAGCGATGGTTCACTGACAAATTACGCTCTCATTTGCCGAGACGATAGTTAGCATAGCCTTCAGCTACGTCATTTGCTACGACCTAGCAACGCGCCATTATCAATTGCTATTTATCTTGTGATGCATGTACCGTCAGACCGATGTTCACCAATTATGGATTAAAGTTAAGTATTCCAGAAGCTACGTACTATTTTTGCTACTATAAAGACCTTGCCTGTTTCAGACCTCACGCCATCCTGCGTGAGCTTAAACGCGTGCCCTTCGGCCTCCCGTCCCAGTGGATTGGTTGTCTTGCCAGTCCACAAAACTTTCTGTATTTAACTGATTCAGTATTATAGATTACAGTGGTGGCCAGGGAGTGTCATCTAAAAGTTTTGTGTATTGTATTTTAAGAAATATCTTGCAGTGGTTAGTAATTCGATCTTAAAAGTTATTTTATACCTACAAGGTTGTCATTGGAATTTTAGAATGGAAGTTGAACTCATGGAACTGACCTAATGCGGTGTAATTTTAAGTTAGTTTACTGTTATGGTTGCTAAATGAGTTTTGTTTTAAGGCATATTCTCCTGTGCATAATAATTATTATACGGAGTGTGGTTTGTGTATTTGTTAATGTATTCTGAAGAGTTATCTCCGAGTCTGGACTGGGTTGTAACGCCCACATCTGTGTCGGGGCTGGAACGAAGTTAATATAGCCACAGGTGCAAGTTAATTTTATGGGAATTGTAACCTTCTGTCTCGGCCATTGTTAATATTGTTTTTTTTTTTTCAGACGGCCAGACACCTTCTTATGCAGCCAATAATTGAGAGGTAAGTGTTGAACCTTATTTTTGACGTCTCGTATCCCGTGGACGTACCCTCGGTCTACACAGCTACCAGTGCTACTCACTGTGTTGAAAATCACCACAAAAATGTCAAAATCAAAATGAAACAGAATATGGTGCACTTATTTTATCGATGTTTCCATTAATTCGCATCAGTTAAAACACCGCCTTTTGGACGAAATAAATTACCTCTGTCGATGTATTTTGCCTTTGCATATCGAACGTGTTACTTCAATTACTTCAGAATGCTAATGCTGTTAGGAGGAAGTCTCTAAAAGTACATTACGTCGCGCTCTCATTACGTCCCGCCTTGCGAGATTAATCCATAGAAGTTATCCCTTACAAAACTCGTTATGTCGCTGCAACTAAGAAGTGGTTATGTCTACCTTTGAAGCAATCGGCCGGAGTGTGCGTCGGCCAGTTTTATGTGTCAGCCTGAGATGATATTCGGAACCGAGTGCAGGGAATTGAATGATGCACAAGCGTACATACACTGCTTGAGAAAAAGAAGTGAAGTACACAGAACGGGAGGAGGAAACGAAACGAAACTTCACTGATTGATAGAATATGTGATCCAGAATGAGATTTTCACTCTGCAGCGGAGTGTGCGCTGATATGAAACTTCCTGGCAGATTAAAACTGTGTGCCGGACCGCGACTCGAACTCGGGGCCTTTGCCTTTCGCGGGCAAGTGCTCTACCAACTGAGCTACGCAAGCACGCCTCACGCCACGTCCTCACAGCTTTACTTCTGCCAGTACCTCGTCTCCTTCCTTCCAAACTTTACATAAGCTCTCCTGCGAACGGGGCGTGAGTCGTGCGTGGGTAGCTCAGTTGGTAGAGCACTCGCCCGCGAAAGGCAAAAGTCCCGAGTACGAGTCTCGGTCCAGCACACAGTTTTAATCTGCCAAAGAACTTAGTAGTATGAGTCCACTTATCGTTATGACGCTGTTCTCCCTTTCGCTTGGATGCGTGCACTGACTGGATTGGTATGGATGTCTTAAACTCATTGTATCCTTTCCTGTGGCAGACTGCCCCACAATTGTTGCAACTGGTCCTTGATATCCTGGATACTGTTCTGGGATGGAGTTGACGTCAGAACTAGTTATACATATGTTTTGTCATTGATAGCTCTTTGGATCCTGTTAGCACTCGCATATCCCAAAATCACACAGGCAGTTCATAGAGAGACTTGCCATATGAGGACAAGAATTTTCCTGTTAAAAAGTGGCTCCATGATACTTTCGCTAGAGAGGTGACACTTGAGGACGCAGCATGTCTGAAACGTCACCTGTGCCGTCACGGTTTCCATACTCACTACCAGCCCTGACCTGCTCACCACACTATGATGACAGTAGTAACACCGCTGTGCCTCCCCACAACATTGGAAGAATGGGACCTCCGTCAGGTCGCCGCTATATTTCCTGACGATCCTTGGTAGCACAAAAAAATGGCTCTGAGCACTATGGGACTTAACTTCTGAGGTCATCAGTCCCCTAGAACTTAGAACTACTTAAACCTAACTAACCTAAGGACATCACACACATCCATGCCCGAGGCAGGATTCGAACCTGCGACCGGAGCGGTCTAGGGGACTGATGACCTCACATGTTAAGTCCCATAGTGCTCAGAGCCATTTGAACCATCTTCGACAGTCATCCGTTTCTTTGCTTCCCAAATAGCAAAACTCATTTACTACTTTAAGTGTCCCATTTACTAATCTAATTTCCTCAGCATCAACTGATTTAATTCGACTATATTCCATTATCCTCGTTTTGCTTTTGTTGATATTCATCTTATATCCTCCTTTCAAGACACTCTCCATTCCGTTCAGCAGCTCTTCCAGGTCCTTTGCTGCCTCTGACAGAATTACAATGTCATCGGCGAACCTCAGTTTTTATTTCTTCTCCATGGATTTTAATACCTATTCCGAATTTTTCTTTTGTTTCCTTTACTGGTTGCTCAATATACAGACTGAATAACATCGGTGATAGGCTACAACCCTGTATAACTCCTTTCTCAAGTACTACTTCCATTTCATGTCCCTCAACTCTTGTAACTGCCATCTGGTTTCTCTAGAAATTGCAAATAGCCTTTCGCTCCCTGTATTTTTGTGGTGTCACCGCCAGACACCACACTTGCTAGGTGGTAGCCTTTAAATCGAACGCGGTCCGCTAGTATACGACGGACCCGCGTGTCGCCACTGTCAGTGATTGCAGACCGAGCGGCGCCACACGGCAGGTCTAGAGAGACGTCCTGGCACTCGCCCCAGTTGTACAGCCGACGTTGCTAGCCATGGTTCACTGAGAATTACGCTCTCATTTGCAGAGAATATAGTTAGAATAGCCTTCAGCTAAGTCAATGGCTACGACCTAGCAAGGCGCCATTAGCATTATATTGCATGTATCTAAAGAGTCTAACTTGTATCGTCAAGAGCGATATACAAATGATGGATTAAAGTTAAGTATTCGAGAAGCTACGTACTTTTCTTTATAGCATTCATTACGTATCCTGTTTCAGACCTCACGCCATCCTGCGTGAGCTTATAGCGTGCATTTCGGCTTCCTCAAACAACACGGTGTTGGCACTTCTGCCGACACTTCAATTTTAACCCTGCCACCTTCAGAATTTGAAACAGAGTATTCCAGTCAACATTGTCAAAAGCTGTCTCTAAGACTACAAATGCTAGAAACGTGGGTTTGCCTTTCCTTAACCTATCTTCTAAGATAAGTCGTAGGGTCAGTATTGTCTCGCGTGTTCCATCGTTTCTATGGAATCCAAACGGATGTTCCCCGAGGTCTGCTTCTACCAGTTTTTCTTCTGTAAAGAATTCGTGTTAGTATTTGGCAACCGTGACTTATTAAACTGATAGTTGGCTAATTTTCACATCTGTCAGCACGTGCTTTCTTTGGGATTGGAATTATTATATTCTTCTTGAAGTCTGAGGGTATTTCGCCTCCCTCATACATCTTGCTCACCAGATGGAAGAGATTTGTCATGGCTGGCTCTCCCAAAGCTAATGGAATGTTTTCTACCTCTGGGGCCTTGTTTCGACTTAGGTCTTTCAGTGCTCTGTCAAATTCTTCAGTCAGTATCATATCTCCCAGTGCTCTGTCAGATTCTTCACTCAGTATCATATCTCCCATTTCATCTTCATCTATGTCCTGTTTGATTTCCATAATATTGCCCTCAAGTACATCGCCCTTGTATAGACCCTCTATATACTCCTTCCACCTTTCTGCTTTCCCTTCTTTGTTTAGAACTGGTTTTCCATCTGAGCTCTTGATATTCATACAGGTGGTTCTCTTTTCTCCAAAGATCTCTTTAATTTCCTGTATTAACAATAGCCTACGCATATTACGGTAATTTTCTAGTTCGGCTGCTCCTGTTCTCCAGCCAATGGTGGGGGATCACAGAGAGTGTTGCTTTGAGTCCATTATTTGTTCTTGAATGGTAGGTGCAGATGTGGACGGGTCACAATATGATCTGTGCGTAGTACGGCGATCCTCCCATGAGGTGGTCAGATGTGGTCGACCAGAATCGTGACGATGAGAATGTCTAACCTCACATTGTCATGAAGTCCAACATCGGGCCACTGTTACACGCGAATGCTCCACAAATCTGCGTATTGCACACTTCTACCAGCCGGCGAAACCAAAACCCACAATGAGTCCCCTTTTCAACTTTGTTTATCATGCTACGTCACCAGAGTACGCAGCGTCTTCGTGTCCTTCACGGTGATCACTCAACACCTAACTTCCTTTACATACCTCAGCTGGCCTGATAAAGCCAGCCGGTGTGACCGTGCGGTTCGAGGCGTTTCAGTCTGGAACCACGTGACCGCTACGGTCGCAGGTTCGAATCCTGCCTTGGGCATGGATGTGTGTGATGTCCTTAGGTTCAATAGGTTTAAGTAGTTCTGAGTTCTAGGGGACTGATGACCACAGATGTCAAGTCCCATGGTGGTCAGAGCCATTTTTTTTTTTTTTTTTGGCCTGATAAGAAGGCTAAACACGAACAGTGCTAGCGCACTCTGGTTGCCGCTCTATTGTGTGATTATAATTAAAGTGTACCTACTGATAGAAGTCCAGTGTAGCCTGTAATTATTGTATGGCAGGGAAACTTGACCGTTAATGACGAACCGATTTACGCTGGAAAAAAGTTTAGTTCCAATTTTGGCCACCAGGTGTAAACCTAGCGCTACGAATTCAAGGAAGACGTATAGAAATGTTTCCATATGTAATGGATTAGGGACTGGATGTGGGCAGAAAAGGTTAAGCAACTGAGAAAGTTATAATGTTGGTTTTGTTATTAACCACCGCTTACACAATTTGTTCAATATGAGCACCAGAGACGTTAATGAGATGCTGTACAGCGCCAGATTTTCACCTGGTGGCCAAAACTGGAACTAATTTTCTCCAACGTAAATCTATTCAACATTACCTCATTAGCATATCTACCAAAATCCGCTGCCTTACGATAATAATAGCACAAACTGGGCCTTCTCGAGTAGCTACACTTTGATTATAACATCCAGGTACCTTTCACAGAGAACTGTAGCTCTAATCATTTACATATCCACCGACGCTGTGTACTTCCGACCTCGTCTTGTGGCTGCTTCGTTTTTCTTCTCTGGCAGTGTATGAACCGCGGCAGGCAGCGAGGTGAGCGGTACTCACTGAAGGCGAGAAGCGACGCAGTGCGCCGCGGTGAGCGCCCAGTACTGGTTGAGCACGGACGCGCCGCACGCGTGGCGGTACGAGGTCGGCTCTCCGGGGCGCAGCAGCTGCAGCGACAGCTGCAGGCGTAAACACACCTCACTACGGCACCCGTCCCGACGGCAGACGTATCACACCAGTAGACGTCAAGCCGAGGCTGCGGGGTCACTTGCTCATTTCATTTCCAACGAACATTCGCAATTTCACTGCTAGCCCCGGCTGTACTGCATTCATCGTGTCCTTGCGTAATAAAATGTTCACAATCCAAATAACTACAACGACAGTGGGACACCCTACAACATTATTTAACTACAGTAACTACCGAACGACCGCTTAACCGAACTGTGTACTCGCTGCACCTGTTACTCTCCCACCCTACCGTCCATCATCCCCCTCACTCCCAAACCAAGTTTCCCACAGTAGTCGCCGCACTGGGCCACCGCTGGCGGAACATTGCTTCTAATGGGGCCTTCACAAGGCGCTGCTGACCGGCCAAGCCGCCAGCCGCTGTGTTTCAACAGTGAGCACACTTCTGTAGGCTTGGCACTGGCAGTAGAAGTAGCGGCAGTGTCAAAGCTGTTCACAGCAACAGCTGCGCCAGCTTAAGAGTTGAGGCGTGCCGCTCCGCGCAGTTTGAAAGATTGCGCGCCCCCAAGAAGAGCTTCTCACGGTGCAAACAGTCACCTTCTGTTCTCTGTTACGACCGCTTGTGTGCTGACGATACAAAATGCTGAAACCTAAACGTGTTGTCCTTTCTATGAGGGACAAGTACGAGATTATTAAAAGGTTAGAAGAACGTGAATCTGCAACCACTTTATCCAATTTTAATTTTGTATACTGTGTGTATTGTTCACGCAAAATGCGTATTTAATATGTATATATTTTTGTTTAATAAACTGTGCCACATACTATATATTCCTACTGAAGTTACTTTCGTATGTTACTTTGTAATACTAAAAGAGATGCCTGTTTTTATGAATAAATTTACTGTACAGTACTTCTTTTTGGCAAATAAACATGTACAGTCCGATTATCCGAACAAACCAGTTTTCCGAACAACCATGTCTCCCAATTACTTCGGATAATCAACGTTCTACTGTATTAATTTATTTTCTGTAAACAGAGTATGGTACAACGGCAGTACATTGCATTAAGGACACAAGAAATACTTATACACCGTCCAGTCGTGTTAATGTGACCACAGCCTACGTTCGACGTCAACGTGCAATGACCACTCACAGACATCAGTTGGCAGCACTGTCAGTGGAGGGTGTATAAAGCGTGTCAGGGGGACGCAGAAAACAGTGCAGTCGTTATCGTGATGCGGAAACTTGGCGATTTACCAGACGCCCAAAACAACATTATCCTTGGCTGGCGAGCCACGGGTGGAAGCATTTCTGAAACGGCTAAGTTTGTAAACTGTTTGCGCGCCGCCGTGGATAAAGAATATCGTGGATGGCGAAATGGTACTATCCAAAACCGGCGCCGTGGTGAACTACGGCCGTGGCGATGTGTGCTGGCGAATAGACGTGCAATTGTTGACCGATTTGTAGCCCGGATGAACCAAGGGACTGCTACCAACATTGTCTCCTTAACGACAGTTCAGGGAAAGTTACTGTGTGTGGGCCTCCGCAGAAGCCGCCTGGTTCATGTACCCATGCTAATTGCTCTTCATCTGCAGCTGGACGTCCACTGAATGTCGACAGGTGGCCTTTCCAGGTGAATCACGTTTTATGCTCCGTCATACAGATGACTGTTGGCGTGCAAGGCGAAACGTCTCAAAGCAAACACCCTGAAACAGTCGTAGGACGGGTCCATGCCAGAAGGGGGAATGTTATGGTCTGGGGAATGTTTCGTGGCACTCTCTGAGAATCTCGTCATTCTAGAAGGCCCAGTGGATCAACATAAGTATGCATCTATCCTTGCGGATCATATTCAGACGTTTGACAGGTGATCACGTTAATGTGACAGGACAGTGTTGGTGCAATAACAAAATTATATACAACTGAAGACCTGGGCTGTAAACAGTGGTAAGTTTCAACAGATGAATAACAGGGATATTACCTGTAAAACATGTTACATGATTAGATTTATTTCTTTTAGTTGATAGTATCGCGGAAAAAAAACGACAAATGGCGGCTCTATGCCCACTTTCAGATTCTCAGATTCTCACTAACGGTAACTTTGTCAGGATGTGCGCATATAAACAGTGGTAAGTGCCGAAAACATGGCTGCCAGTGTGTAGTATTCACGCCAGGAAAATGCTTTTCAGGGAGTATTTATACAAACAGAAGTACGATGCGGATAACTACGACTCAGACGAAGATACTGAAGATGTTCCTGAACGCGAATGCGATTCAAAATTTTCTGCTAATCGGGTAAAAGTGACTAAGTATTTAAGCAAGTAAACAATGCTAACATAAGTTGTGTACTTCACCGTTATATAGGTGAATTTAAGTGACGGTGCAGAACTGTTGAAGTCCATCCTGAACACTGTTTACATACTGTAGTAAGGCGACGATAGAATTAATTTTAAATTGTGCAGAATCATGAATAATTTTTGAGGTTGCTATGCTTTATTATTGCAAAAAATAGCAGTGCAAATTTTAGAGTGACAAAATGCAATGTGTACCTTTTAAATTTGTATTTTTATGAAGTTTCACAGTAGTGTTTCGTTAACTCGCCCAGCAGTCTTACATGGTAAGTCAACAGTAACCCATGTTAAGTACACTGCGTTTGCAAAGTAAACAATGTTAAGGAGCCATGACGTACTTTTAAGAATAAAATTGTGGACAAAATTTACTATTGTACAAGATAAGACTTTCCTTTAGAAAAGGGTGTAGCAACCCGCTTATTTTGGGGGTGAGCACTCGCGCCTTGTGGTGTGGTGGGGAATAAGGCAGAAGTGCGCGCATCATGTGGTCGCGATTACGCAGAAACAGTGCCAAATGTGAAATAGGTGCGTCAGTTTTGACAGCGGCGCCATGTAATAGCAGCATTGGCAACTCGGCATTGTTTAACGGCGACAATGTCTTAGCACTTCGATCTACAGTGCGAGGAATCTTATTGTTTTACACAACATGCTGGTTCGCAAAACGTTTAGTGTATCACAGGACGCCTAATACTTTCAGAAAGTGGAGTTTACAAAGGCACTCCAGGTCTTACCACGCCAGGGAATAGGGGAACGGAAAATGTGAATGATCTGAACGTGTACAAGAGGTTTTAATATTTAGAAGGGAGCTCGCTGAAGTGGATACCCTGCTCATACTCTCCCAAAAGAGTTGAACCGCCTCCCCCTCCCAGACCACGAACTCCGTCCCAGCATTTATCCCTCCTACCAACTTTAAACCCATCACATCCGTTCCACCCCATCAGAACTCCTTCTCCGTCCATTCTCCACATTTCACCTGCCCATTTCCTTTCCCTTCCACCCTCTTTTCCCTAACCCCTTTCCTTCATCAAATTTTAGCCTCACTAATAATCCTCTACTCGGTCATGTATCCCAACAGCTACTCCCACCTTATCGATACACAGGCAACTGTTCCCCATCCAGATAACACGTCCATTCTACCCTCCTCAACGACCAAACTTACCCCTTCAGCAATGGAATACTACCCCAGAGCAGATCCTTCGAGCTTTAGTGCCGTGTACTTGTTTATAACATCAGTGTTCTGCGTAAAGGTTTTATTAAAAATGTTTTTAAATAGTTTTAAATGTAGTACTATTGTCTGTGGTTTTACCTTTTATCATACTGGTCTTTAAATAAAAGCGAAGGAAGTCATGTCTTTATTCATAAGATCTTCCATTACAGTTTTCATCTTTTTAAAGTTTTAAAGACTTTAAATATCTCACTTTTCTGTTTACTATTGTTTCATTTCATTTACATTTTCTTGTTAATTGGCAGAGGAGCGGGTTGTCTATACCACAGACACCCCCTTCGCGGACCGCCTTTATTGGGCTAGGGGGGATGAAATGACAATGAAGGGGAAAAAATCTGAAATGGAGGAAGAATAGCGAGAAAAATCAAGTGAGTCTGCCGTTTCGGATAAGCTACAAAATAGGACTATGTTTAGCTTGCTAGATGCAACTGAGCATTTGTGTCCACTTCAGGTAGAGGTTTCATGGGGTGCCAATATCAGTCATGGCAATCATGCGTCCCACACATATTATGACAGACGACGTTCACAGACCTCTCACAAAATCTTTGTAAAGATTTTGTTGCATATTCTTTAGCACTCTACGAACATGTGGATATCACAGGCACACAGCTGTATGCGACGTTCTTATCAGTGTTAAAAAAGTAAAATATGTAGGCCTGTCAAGGAATTTATTAGTTATGGGTTTACTGAAGGAGGGCCAGTCATGTTATAAAACAAACCAAGATTCGTAGAAAAACTGAAAGGGAAAACATAAAATCTTCAAGTACCCAATTCGTGCTGGTATGAAGCTTGAAGTAGATGCAGAGTAACAGGGAACATAAAGCCATTCTGAATTTCTTCAAGCATTTGCTTCAGGATCGATTTTCCTGTTTTGCACAAGTCTCCACCCTATTCCCTGTGACGATGGACAGGTTACAGCGGTCGCTGCTCGCAGACTTTCGCTCATCTTCTTCTCGCGGAGCCCTTTCACTGTGAAGCTCTGCCCTAGAAGTATTTGTAAAAAATGACTTATCTGAATACAAAATCACCATTTACTCGTATTGCGTTATTTCTCCAAACAACCAACTTGTACCTTACCATTGTTTACAGCTGAGACCTTAAACTGTGACATTCAATGTCAATATGTATATACATGCTTTCGAAAGTACAACAAGGATACAAACAATAACGGTTCTACTAATGGTTTATATAGCCTATTATTATTTAATCTAAACTATGCGGAAAACTGAAGAAATCTAACTAGAAGGCACTAAGAGACAAAAGAAAAGAGAATAGGAAGATACATACCACTCCCGCCCCCCACCCACCCCTCCAAGTCGGTTGCTTGAATTCTATTACTACCGGGAGACCCCAACCCTTTAAAGACTCGAAGTTCCACTTATAAAACAGCTTCAAACTTCTGATTAATTTCCAAATGAGTTGGTGTGCTAAATATTTGACGTTAAGTATGCAAGCAATAAAAAGTTTTGATAAGGTTCGAAATTATGGTTTATGTTTGTTGGAAGTCACTGTGTGCTGTCGTTATGAAACGCCGCTGTATGAATATATCTGGGTAATTTGCGCTTCATTTTAAGCACATGCAAGTTTTTCAAGCATCTCAATGTTTATACTGTCATATCTCCTATACTATACGTCGTACAATGATATAATTTTGTAAGTACATTGACTGGTATATGTGGATATTGTCTGCGAACTGTATTGCGAATAGAGTTGGTAGTAAAGAAGCAACAAATTAAAATGTCACGTCTGATTCTGAATTTTACTGCATGCACAGTGAAAAAGTATCCTTTCCTTTCATCATTTTGTGGTGGGTGTCAGAGAGAAGTTTCGTAATGGTTTGAAATTATGTTTCAAGTTTTCTGGAAGTTGCAATGGGTTTTCATTCGCAAATACTGGATGAATAAATTCCGGGTATTTTAGGGGCATCAGTTAAGCTGCATCAAGACAAACGCACACAATTTCTCTAACTGTAATACTTCTCTTATTGTGTTAAACTTAAGATTGTACTGTGAGGGGTTCACAAACCTATTGGAGCAAATGTAATTTCAATGTATTGCTCACACGCTGCCTGCGACAGAAAATATCTTTGCTGCAATAGAGTCGCAGGTCAGAGCAGTCTCGGCAGTTGTAGCAGCGAGCGATCGCAACAACACCTAACTATGGAGGTATCGGCTCCATATTAATAATCTCCTTACCAACACCTCATTTTAAATACCAGACTCTGCCTCTTTGCGCACAGTCGCATTTAAATTACAGTTCATTTAATTTATTGAATATTTAAAGACCTTTTATCCAATATTTTAAGACAAAATTGTCCACTTTACACATTTCATAATGTAATAACAAATTTTTCTACATTACAAGCAAATAATGTTTGTAGCAAAGAAAATTCAATGTAATTATAATGAGTTACAAAGAAAATTAAACAGAATAGAACTGCAAATTAGTTAAGAAAAAATGTTAGTAATTTAGAACAGGACAGAAGAAAGATAGGAAAAGACAGATAAGATGCTTGCCTGCCACCGTCAATGGTTGGGAAGGGAAGTGTCGAAATTGCATCGACCCATTTCCTTGCTATTTGACTTTACAAGTATTATATATAATTTGACTGTACATAAAGTTACTTTCCTACATTATTTACATTTTTAAGTGACCCTTAGGCATTAACAGCCGGTCACTGTTTACAGACTATCACGACGTTCACTTCAGAAATAATTGCTGTAGTACTACCTCAGCGTCTGTCGCCGCCTCGCTAAGACTGTGTGGTCTGCATACAGTGTTTTTGTTCTTCTTTAATGGAGTTTTGATGTTTTTCACAAATTGCGACACCCTCTAAACTGTTCGTGTTAATTAAGGCCATAGAGGCATGGTCTTCTCAGAATGTACTTCTGACCAAGAAGCGACTCTGGTAGCTGGAGTTGGAGTTTTTTGTTAATTCTTCCTTTTGAGCTTTTGTAGTGATATTTCCATAGAGACTTTCACTCTCTAACACATTACTTTATTCATACCCAAGCAATGAAGCACCGATTTTCATAGATTTATCTTTAAAAATATTGCAATATAACGAAATATTTTCTTAAAAATTTTCGTCCTCTGTTTCACTCCCTTAGTGTGTAACACGCCCGGGGGTACAAGTGGTGGGGGTCCCTTAATTGGTATAAGTGCTTGCTGCTTCTTGACCGTGCGCCCTGTTCACACCACATACCTGATAATCCCGCGGCGGTCGTATTGTTCTGCTCCACACTGCTGCTGGCTTGCCTGCAATTATGTATCTAAATATGCAAGCGGATTTAGGGAAGCCACTCAACATTAAACACAACACTGTCCTACGTCTGATATGAACAACTATATTCTGAGACGATGAGAAAATCGCATATTGCACTGTTTACATTCTAAGTCATAACAGATTATCCCAATTAACATTCTTGATGATTATCTGTCCACAATATCACTTGGACGATCGTACGCGTAACCGACGTGACGCAGGTGATCGTTAATGATGCGGAAGCCGAAATGATCGAACGAAAGTTCTTACGCTCGCCACGCATACACAAATTTCTTTTGGTACCAGTCCTCCTTGACGCTATTAATGATATAACACTGCTCATAAAGTTAAATTACAGTTCACAGTTCACAACTGTACTAGCATGCGCGTAACGGTCGCGGCGCGACTGATTGTTGAAGATGCGGAACGCGATGACCGAACGCACGTCCTCACGCTCGCTTCAAGACACTGGCTCTTGACTGCACTCCTTTATGGTAACTAATTTTTTACTAATTCACATTAGTTCATTCTGAGAGCCCGAACACGGCGCGGATGATTGATGCTGTGCGACACGCAGCGAGATGAAACATAAATACGTTATCGGCGGCACTGCTCATTTTCAATTACATCTTGACGCTCTTTCCTCTGAATCACTTCCATATTTCATCACCTTACTGTAATAGCACTTGTAGTAACACTTGAACTTCCATAATAACAATGCCTCTCACATGCAGAGTAGACTTGGCCACTGTTTCTATGTTTCGGTACAGTGTATCGATACGTGGAACTGTTTCAGTGTTTCGGAACGGCTGTGGTTCACTGTTTCGAAACAGTGATGTTTCATTCCGCCCCTGTCTCGGATATCCGGACCAGATTCGATCTCGAGCCAGACACAGAAACTGTATCGTTGTTTCAAAATAAGGCTGTTTCAGTCCACCTGTGCTTGGAACGGACTGATTGTATCGAAACAGTGATGTTTCATTCCGCTCTGTGTCGGACGAGATTCGGGCTCGGCACAGGTACTGAAACACAACATACCACTTCGTGAAACACTTTCAAGAGTGTCGAAAACGTTTTGACAAACAATAGCATGAAGCTTAAGATATCCGAAAATAAAGCTTCGTTTCTAGGTAACTGTCCTATTCCGAAATGGCGTAACATTTGCTTTATAAACATTAACCAAACAATAAAACAACGCATACTATTCACATTCAAAATAATAAATATGTGAACATCATTCAGTTAAATTTCACTTTTTTTTATAACAAGCGTTTCTCTGTTCAAGTACAGTAATCATATTAAGAAACGCAAGTAAGCCTAGAACATTTTGAATAAAAAAAAAAAGGCGTAGAGTGACAGTTATTATACATATACATAAATTTAACGTAGGTATAATTGCAAGCAATCTGTTTGACATATCACTGATAGTGTAATGGTGAACGGGAAGGCCTGGGAAGCATGGTGAATTTATAGTAACGGTTCGAAACACCTTGAAAGACAAAATTTTTCTGTTATATTTTGTTATTTATTCGAATTATTTGGCATTTTTTGTGAGTCTATAGTCACTGTGCCTATTACCCACAATGATTCCCTTTGTGTGCATGGGAATTAGCAGGATGGGTATATTTCCTCCCATACTAGCGGAATGTGGGAATCCCAGTACCATATCCGTTGTTTCTGCAGTTCGCTCCCACCTCCAGTTTCGTTCGTGGTGGTTCTTCTGTCTTCAGCTATGGCTGTCCTCAACCAATTGAAAAGTATGAAAGTCACACGACACGAAAGCAGCGCATTTGCTGCATGACATACGAAACTGCCAAGACGCCTAAGTGATAGTTTCATACTTTCTGCGATATGATTAGCGCTCTCGCACCTCATTTGTGTTTATATGGGCATACCTATACACTAGACATTCAAGATGATAAAATGTCTAGGTTTATTAGATTACAAAACACAAACTGTTTCACTGTTTCGAAACAGCGTATCGAAACATTACATTGTACTGTTTCATTTGTTTCGAAACAGTTACGTGTTTCAGTTTGCCCATCTCTAATGCAGAGCTACCCACTCGACTCTGCAAACGCCCGACTCTGCCCGCAAAGATGCTGCGCAACTAAGCCAGCGATATGAGAATACGCTTACAAGTGGTTTAATTTCCAAGCCAAATATAAGTTTTTATAGACAGCTTTAAAAATGCTGTAGTACTTCTTTGATAATGATTAATTAAAAAAAATTTCACCTACTGTCATTCCTCTTAGTGATCGAAATTCCAAGAATCCTGAAAGTCATATTTTATTTATTTCTGACTGAGAAACCAAATACTAATTTTGTAGTTCTATCTTCAAAACTGCCTTAGTAGCAACATACTTCCAAATAGCCTTTCATCGCTCATTTCACCCTCTTAGGGGTGGAATATCGAAAAAGCTGTTCTTAAACGATGCCTACAGTGTAAGATCAACATCCTATCCAAATTTCAAGTTTCTATCCCTAGCGCTTTGGGTTTCGGGATTATGAGTGAATGAGTGAGTCAGTCAGTCAGACGGGCAGCACATCCATTTATATACTCGTGTAGAGATTTATTAGTGTCAGTACTTTAGTGGGCTTGTTAGAATGGCAGATCTCGTAATAGGGGAATAGGAACGTTGAGTTACGCATTTACGACCAGCATTTTCTTTACTTGTAAGCCTCTATGTAAGCGTGCTTGTATGTATTTCTGTCTATAATATTTATGCTACGTGTTTATACAGTTTTGTAGCTGGGTTTGTATTACGTGTTACTTTGTATGAGTGTGCCTGCTTCATCTTCTGTATCACCGAATGATGTTTCACTTTCTCTATCATCGCTGCTGTCGTTTAGTGTTATGGTTATGGTGGGTCTAGGTGCTGGTCTATGTGCCTTCTCCCTGGTACGTACTCATCTCATAATATTCAAATAACTTATGGGACTGCAGCCAGTTGACATCTTCAACAGCCGCCATTGGCTGCATTCCTTGAAGTTATTTTAATATTCTGTGTGTCGGGAGAAACTCACATTTCATCTTGTAATATTCTTAAAATAGTGTTCACTGTTCCATATAGGTCTGCCCTTTTGTCTGGATTCCTGTCATCATTTGTCGTCTGGCGTCTGTAGTATTACACATCTACATCTGTAAGAGTCGCACAGTACTGTTGGCTGGTACACCCTGAGGAACAGGTTCTGGGGTTTCACTTCCTCCGGCTACACTGGCTCCATTCCGTGCGCTGTACAGTTGCGTCTTAAGTGTATCTGCACTTGATGTACATACAGTGTGGTGCCAAGCTAGTATTGCAGGGTGAGAGAAAGGAGACGGTGAGACATTTGGTGAAATGTCTTCTCCTCCGTAACAGCACCGAGGAAACAATGCAACTGGCGCATCACTATCAACAGTATCACATGATCTCGCTTCAGCACGAAGCTGAAAGGTCTGCCATTTAATCCAGTAGAGTGATGCAAAGTCTGGTGATCAGGAACATAACGCAACCAGCACTCCTTATCAATTTATTCCACCACCAGCTTCCGAATCGGCCACCTAGGAGCCGAGCAGACAGGTGTGTGTTAGCGGTTTCAGCTACAAAGAGGGGCGGGGGAGAGGGGGAGGGCAGTGTGAGCATTAACAGTGTAATACAAAGACGCATAAGTCAGTGTTTAGGACGGTGTAAGGCGATGTTGCAAAATCAAAGTGCAGCTGAGGATGTGAAAGAAATTATTGGATTATGTGACTTTTATGCCACTTAGCAGGTCATGGTTTGTTATATATAACTGCGAACGGTACTGTAGGTGAGCCAGCCAGTAATAGAAGTTACCCAGTCTACAAGTGATAGGTGGTCATGTCATACGGACAGGTAATGTGTGGAACTTGTGAGGGTAGGTCGAACTACCCTGGAGTGTCGACAGATAGCAGGGAATAAAGTGTGATTTGACACTAAGAAGAATTACTCCTAGGGTTGATACACTGGCGGAGAAAGATCACACCATCATAAAAAAGTTAATGTAGCGTAATGAAATTTCGGGAATACATTTCTGTAGGTAACATACACTACTGGTCATTAAAATTGCTACACCACGAAGATGACTTGCTACAGACGCGAAATTTAAACGACAGGAAGAAGATGCTGCGATATGCAAATGATTAGCTTTTCAGAGGATTCACACAAGGTTGGCGCCGGTGGCAACATCTACAACGTTCTGACATGAGGAAAGTTTCCAACCGATTTCTCATACGCAAACAGTAGTTGACCGGCGTTGCCTGGTGAAATGTTGTTGTGATGCCTCGTGTAAGGAGGAGAAATGCGTACCATCACGTTTCCGACTTTGATAAAGGTCTGATGGTAGCCTATCGCGATTGCGGTTTATCGTATCGCGACTTTGCTGCTCCCGTTGGTCGAGATCCAATGACTGTTAGCAGAATATGGAATCGGGGGGTTCAGGAGGGTAATACGGAACGCCGTGCTGGATCCCAACGGCCTCGTATCACTAGCAGTCGAGATGACAGGCATCTTATCCGCAGTCCACAGCTCGTGGTCGTGCGGTAGCGTTCTCGCTTCCCGCGCTCGGGTTCCCGGGTTCGATTCCCGGCGGGGTCAGGGATTTTCTCTGCCTCGTGATGACTGGGTGCTGTGTGATGTCCTTAGGTTAGTTAGGTTTAAGTAGTTCTAAGTTCTAGGGAACTGATGACCATAGATGTTAAGTCCCATAGTGCTCAGAGCCATTTGAACCATTTTTTCTTATCCGCATGGCTGTAACGGATCGTGCAGCCACGTCTCGATCCCAGAGGCAAGATGGAGACGTTTTCAAGACAACAACCACCTGCACGAACAGTTCGACGACGTTTGCAGCAGCATGGACTATCAGCTGGGAGACCATGGCTGCGGTTATCCTTGACGCTGCATCTCAGACAGGAGCGCCTGCGATGGTATACTCAACGACGAACCTGAGTGCACGAATGGCAAAACGTCATTTTTTCAGATGAATCCAGGTTCTGTTTACAGCATCATGATGGTCGCATCCGTGTTTGGCGACATCGCGGTGAACGCACATTGGAAGCGTGTATTCGTCATAGCCGTACTGGTGTATCACCCGGCGTGATGGTATGGGGTGCCATTGGTCACACGTCTCGATCTCCTCTTGTTCGCATTGACGACACTTTGAACAGTGGACATTACATTTCAGATGTGTTACGACCCGTTGCTCTACCCTTCATTCGATCCCTGCGAAACCCTACATTTCGGCAGGATGATGTGCGACCGCATGTTGCAGGTCCTGTACGGGCCTTTCTGGATACAGAAAATGTTCGACTGCTGCCGTGGCCAGCACATTCTCCAGATCTCTCACCAATTGAAAACGTCTGGTCAATGGTGGCCGAGCAACTGGTTCGTCACAATACGCCAGTCACTACTCTTGATGAACTGTGGTATCGTGTTGAAGCTGCATGGGCAGCTGTACCTGTACACGTCATCCAAGGTCTGTTTGACTCAATGCCCAGGCGTACGTATCAAGACCGTTATTACGGCCAGAGGTGGTTGTTCTGGGTACTGATTTCTCAGGATCTATGCTCCCAAATTGTGTGAAAATGTAATCACATGTCATTTCTAGTATAATATATTTTTTCCAATGAATACCCGTTTATCATCTGCATTTCTTCTTAGTGTAGCAATTTTAATGGCCAGTAGTGTATTTAAGTGATTAACATTGCAAAATCACAGGTTAATGTAAGCGCGAGACAACCCATTGCAAATGTGAAATGCTGGCACGTTAACAACCAATGTGACCGCCAGAATGTTAAATGCACGAATGCGAACGTGCATGCATTGTGTTGTACAGGTGCCGAATATCAGAATGTGGGATGCAGTCCCATGTCTGTTGCGGTTGGTCGGTCAATACAGGAACGATAAATGCTGATTTGTCGTCCAGTGATGTCCCATATGTGCTCACACTGAGACATATTTGGTGACTGAGCAGGCCAAGGCAACATATCGACGCTCTGTAGGGCATGATGAGTTATAACAGCGGTATATGGGCGAGCGCTAACCTGTTGGGAAACACGCCCTGGAAAGCTATTCATGAACGGCAGCACAACAGGCCGAATCACCAGACTGAAGTACAAATTTGAAGTCAGGGTGCGTGGGATAATTATGAGAGTGCTTCTGCTATCATACGAAATTGCGACCAGACCATAACTCCAGGTGCAGACCCAGTGTGTCTAGCAGACAGGTTAGTTGCAGCCCCTCAACTGCAATGCTTCTAAGCAACACACGGCCATCAGCGGTATCGAAGCAGAACCGGCTTTCACCATAAAACACAACAGACCTTCATCCTGCTCTCTGATGAACTGTCGCATGACACAGATGATGTCTCAAATGGCGGTGCTTTCTGGTGAATTGAACGCACCTGCGAGAGTCTGTCTCGGAGCTGTCCTTCCAATAATCGATTTTTACCAGTTTGTTGTGTCACTGCGGTGCCAAGTGCTGCCCAGATTGCTGTTGCAGACGCAGTACGATGCGCTAGTGCCGCACGCGAAACACGACGGTCTTCCCTCTCGATACTGCCACGTGGCCGCCCAGAACCCGGTCTCCTTGCGATCGTATATTATCGTCAACATCCCTATCAGAAATCATGTACAGTGCCTACATTCCTGGCAAGTCTTACTGCAAAACCGCAGAAGGAACATCCAGCTTCTCGTACCCCTACTACGTGACCTAGTTCAAACTTAGTGAGGTGTTTAAAACGGCGTCTTTGTTGCTATAAGGGTGCTCTTGACTAACATCAACTCACCACGTCCGGCCTCAAAGGTAACTAATGCTCACGACCGTTACAGCGTGTATTTAAAGCAAACCTGTTTTTGCATCCTTATAGTGTGCTGCTAGTGTCACTCTTCTGCGACTGGCACGAAATTTGAATAGACATCTTTCCATTGTAGAAACACGCCTACCAACTTTCACTTAAGTCGCACCGTGAGACTTTTTTCCGTGAGTGTATTTAATGTTTAAATGATTCAAAAACTACTATGACTATGCTGGAGACTTTACCCACACCGATTTCTATATACACTATGTGATCAAAGGTATCCGGACACCCCCCAAAACACATGTTTTTCACATCGTGAGAGAGCAGAATGGCGCGCTCCGCGGAACTCACGGACTTCGAATGTGGTCAGGTGATTGGGTGTCACTTGTGTCCTACATCTGTACGCGACTTCCACACTCCTAAACACCCGTAGGTCCACTGTTTCTGATATGACAGTGAAGTGGAAACGTGAAGGGACACGTACAGCACAAAATCGTACAGGCCGACCTCGTCTTTTGACTGACAGAGACCGCCGACAGTTGAAGAGGGTCGTAACGCGTAATAGGCAGATATCTATCCAGACCATCACACAGAAATTCCAAACTGCATCAGGGTCCACTGCAAGTACTATGACAGTTAAGGAGGTGAGAAAAGTTGGATTTCATGGTCGAGCGGATGCTCATAAGCGACACATCACGCTGGTAAATGCCAAAAGACGCCTCGCCTGGTGTAACGAGCTTAAACAATGTACAATTGAACAGTGGAAAAACGTTGCGTGGAGTGTCGAATCACGGCACACAATGTGGGGATCCGTGGCAGGGTGTGGGTATGGCGAATGCCCGGTGAGCGTCATTTGCCAGCGTGTGTAGTGCCAACAGTAAAATTCGGAGGCGGTGGTGTTATGGTGAGGTCTTGTTGTTTTGCGTGGCACTATCGCAGCATAGGCCTACATTGATGTTTTAAGCACCTTCTTGTTTCCTGCTGTTGAAGAGCAATTCGGGGATGGCGATTACATCTTTCTACACGATCGAGTACCTGTTCATAATGCATGGCCTGTGGCGGAGTGGTTGCAAGACAATAACATCCCTGTAATGGACTGGCGTACACAGAGTCCTGACCTGAATCCTGCAGAACACCTTCGGGATGTTTTGGGACGCCGACTTAGTGCCAGGCCCCACCGACCGATATCGATACCTGCCCTCAGTGCAGCACTCCGAGAAGAATGGGCTGCCATTCCCTAATAAACCGGAATGAATGTATGCTTGCCGAAGTGGAAGCTGTCATCAAGACTAAGGGTGGGCCAATACCATACTGAATTCCGGGATTACTGATGGAGGGCACCACGAACTTGTAAGTCGTTTTCAGCCAGGTGTCCTGATACTTTTTATCACATAGTGTAACTACAGTTCTGTTATTCAAAACTGAGCTGCAGAGATTAACTAAAGAATTAAGTTAATGCCACAAGTAGCTGGCGGGCTTAACTGACCAATCATGAGAGTGTCGTGCCCTGGCAGGTGAGGAAGAGCTGGGATAACCCAATGCCGAGTCGAAGACTTGACGTCATGCAGGCAACACGTGTGCATTACGAGTATTTGTTTCATTTAACTAAGTTTGAGTACCCAGTCAAGTACTGCCATGAAAACCTAGAACACACACAAATAGCGAGTGCTAATGTATGTTAGAAGCCAACTCAGTGGGAACATCGAGACAGTGATATCAGAGGCGAGGTAAGCGAGCCTCCTCCTATGATCTAGGGAAGAATCAAGCGAAACTTGGTAGAATTTACCCTCACGGTTCATTCAACATAACACTCCACATGCAGCCTTTCTGAACCACGTGCCCACGACACGCTTGGCTTTCAGTTATAGATAGTATCTGCTCTGTGGATGTCGCCGCCCCGTTGCTGGGAAACTGGAGGACGTCGGGTGGGCGGGTGACCATTGGTAGACAGGGACAAAGGTGCGTTTGTGGCAATCAGATACGTGACTTTCTGGCAGCATTGTGGAGAGCTGGAGGTCCGGTTTTACCTAGGACGTGTAAGCGCTCTATTAGGCCGAACATAGCTAGCCGGTAGGCGGCGGCCTAGACTGTGGAGTGTCACTGGCGCCGTTGGGGGCAGCAAGCCTTCTCGGGAAATCGTTGCTTGACTATCTTTTAGACTTCATGGTAAGCCGTTTTCTTTTTAATGGGCGGTAACTTTATTTTTAACTGCCCTGTGGTGCACTGCACCTGGTTGCTTTCAGATCTAAGTGGTATTTGTGGTCGTTCCTTTGATAGTCTGTTGGAAGTGAAGGCGCTCATTTGTATTTTTCTATCAGGCTGTGTTCAGCTGATTTTCTGGACACACATTTGCCATTTGCGGAGAACGGCGATTGCATGCTGGCTCCTTTCCGACCTAGCTGGTATTTGTGGCCGTTCCTACCGTTAGGAGCGAAAGCTCTCCTGTAAATTTTTCTATCAGGCTGTGTTTAGCCGATTTTCTTGACATACATTTACGTTTTGTGGCGAACTTGGACTGTATTTGAATTTTGATTCCTACTTACCATGTCACTGGGTGGCGTGGCTTGCGTGATTGTGTACATACATCTGTGCTTATTGTTAAACATTTTCTATGAGCTTCTTGTCTGGCGTATCAGTTATTCAGTGCTTGCCAACCTTGTTTTATTTATTAATGCCTTGTGTTTTACTAGAATAGTGTTTAATTCTGCTTATAAGTACACTCCTGGAAATGGAAAAAAGAACACATTGACACCGGTGTGTCAGACCCACCATACTTGCTCCGGACACTGCGAGAGGGCTGTACAAGCAATGATCACACGCACGGCACAGCGGACACACCAGGAACCGCGGTGTTGGCCGTCGAATGGCGCTAGCTGCGCAGCATTTGTGCACCGCCGCCGTCAGTGTCAGCCAGTTTGCCGTGGCATACGGAGCTCCATCGCAGTCTTTAACACTGGTAGCATGCCGCGACAGCGTGGACGTGAACCGTATGTGCAGTTGACGGACTTTGAGCGAGGGCGTATAGTGGGCATGCGGGAGGCCGGGTGGACGTACCGCCGAATTGCTCAACACGTGGGGCGTGAGGTCTTCACAGTACATCGATGTTGTCGCCAGTGGTCGGCGGAAGGTGCACGTGCCCGTCGACCTGGGACCGGACCGCAGCGACGCACGGATGCACGCCAAGACCGTAGGATCCTACGCAGTGCCGTAGGGGACCGCACCGCCACTTCCCAGCAAATTAGGGACACTGTTGCTCCTGGGGTATCGGCGAGGACCAGTCGCAACCGTCTCCATGAAGCTGGGCTACGGTCCCGCACACCGTTAGGCCGTCTTCCGCTCACGCCCCAACATCGTGCAGCCCGCCTCCAGTGCTGTCGCGACAGTCGTGAATGGAGGGACGAATGGAGACGTGTCGTCTTCAGCGATGAGAGTCGCTTCTGCCTTGGTGCCAATGATGGTCGTACGCGTGTCTGGCGCCGTGCAGGTGAGCGCCACAATCAGGACTGCATACGACCGAGGCACACAGGGCCAACACCCGGCATCATGGTGTGGGGAGCGATCTCCTACACTGGCCGTACACCACTGGTGATCGTCGAGGGGACACTGAATAGTGCACGGTACATCCAAACCGTCATCGAACCCATCGTTCTACCATTCCTAGACCGGCAAGGGAACTTGCTGTTCCAACAGGACAATGCACGTCCGCATGTATCCCGTGCCACCCAACGTGCTCTAGAAGGTGTAAGTCAACTACCCTGGCCAGCAAGATCTCCGGATCTGTCCCCCACTGAGCATGTTTGGGACTGGATGAAGCGTCGTCTCACGCGGTCTGCACGTCCAGCACGAACGCTGGTCCAACTGAGGCGCCAGGTGGAAATGGCATGGCAAGCCGTTCCACAGGACTACATCCAGCATCTCTACGATCGTCTCCATGGGAGAATAGCAGCCTGCATTGCTGCGAAAGGTGGATATACACTGTACTAGTGCCGACATTTTGCATGCTCTGTTGCCTGTGTCTATGTGCCTGTGGTTCTGTCAGTGTGATCATGTGATGTATCCGACCCCAGGAATGTGTCAATAAAGTTTCCCCTTCCTGGGACAATGAATTCACTGTGTTCTTATTTCAATTTCCAGGAGTGTATGTTTTACAGGACTGACAATTAACCAGCAGATTTTAGTAAGTCCACATTACTTGTATCAGCTTTTGTCGGACTATCCACGTCTGTAATAATTATATTGTGATTTGTTTGCTCGTCGTTTCTACCTGCTGGGCTTAGTCAATTATTCCTCTATATTTGATGGGATACTGCTATTGTTCACTTGCCTGTAATCCCCTGAGCTTAAGTGTCTGCCTTACTGTGGCGTTGCGTATTTCAGTTGTATACTATACCGGCCAGAGCACCTTTATAATTATTTTCCCTTATGATTGATACAGGTGTTTCAGAAGGGATGGCCAATATTCAGGTGTATGACAAGAATGACCATTCGAAACAAAACAGTCAAGTAAACATGGACTCGAAAATGTATACCTTAAAGGTTATGAGCACTTATTCATTAGAAGAGTTGTGTTTCAAAGTAGCGAAGATGAAAAAGTACTCACATCTCTTAAAGTATGCATTATAGAGCACATGTTTACTGGACATTTTTTCCTGTTTTGGTCCACACTGCTACATACAGAACTATGGAAAGCAAAGAGCTTGCAGTAGAAGAGATTTGTTTCGCAGTATCGAAGATCAAGAATTACTCATAGCTCGTAACGTATGCGTTCTAGAGCCCATGTTTACTTGACCTTTTTTATTTCGAATGATCACCCCTGTCACATCCCTGAATGTTGACCATCACTTCTGAAACACACTGTATGTTCAGGCAAGTTTCGTTAAGGTTTCACGAACTTCACGCCTTGTACCTAGTGTTTGATTGGCCATTGCGCCATAAAGCTCACTGTGTATATAAGGCTGATGGTCTGCCTGTATCTGCCTTAAATGTTTTTAAAGTTGTATCACTAGTGAAGTTTTGTTTTTCGCTTACGTTGGGCAGTGTTGCCGTAAGCTGCTCTTTACAGGCGAGGCATGAAATTAGCATGTAAAATTTAATTGCTTGAAGGGAATTCATCGTTGTGGGCGTTTAACATTGGACCTAAAGCTGTTTGTGCATTTGCTAAGTGTAGGTATTCGATTAATTAAAGTTCTTGATCTGTGACTCTCTGTTAACGGAGAATGCCATCCGGCAATTAATAACTGCTTTGTACCTCAAATTATTTTGATAAGAGAATGAAGGTGATTTTATTTTGGGTCTGCCAACGTGCAGTGATATTATTATTATTATTATCACGTTGCACCCGTGCATTTTAAGGACAGTATTTATTGATGTGGTGAACTTTGGGCTTCACTGTTTTATTCAGTGCTCCCACTATTAAATCGCGTATTTTATTACTTGTAAAGTGTTCAACAGTTTCTTGGTAATATACTACCAGTACTTTTTAATCCCTAGTAATTTTGTTAATCAGCACCTTACCACTCCTCAATCATCTACCAATCATCTTACTTTCGCAAACCACAGCTTGCATTGTTAGCGTGTCTGACACAGTAATTCATCACGGCAGGAACGTTTCTTCTCATTCATTTATTCGATAGCAGATTAAATGCTACCATATGAAGAATGAAGGTGCAAGGGAAACACAAACGAATACCTAGCCCTTCTGAGCGAGTGAAACGAATACCTCAATCTAATGAAAAGAATGGAAAGCATGCATAACACTGGATTAAGCTAGAGATTAAACACAATAAAGACAAATGCGATGAAGAGGAGGTGAAAGTAGAATAATGATGGCCTTAACTTCAAAACTGTGAACGACATAGTATTGGAAGAAGTGAAGAAATTCTCCTGTCAATGAAAGAAGATTATATAGGATGTCCAACTCAGGAATGAACGTTGGCACAGGCAAACAAAGCTTTCTTCATTAAAACATCTCTAATGTTATCAATTATTGATGTGGAAATGAGGCAGAAGTTCCTGCAAGCGTACGTCTGAAACACATTATTCTACGGAAGCGAAAAATGGATCTTCGGAAACCCAGCGAAAAAAACAAATGGTAGAGTTTGTATGTGATGCTACTGACGAATGTTGATAATCAAGTAGACAGACTGAGTGAGAAATGAAGAAATACTAAAAATAATAAACGAGGAAAGACATCTATGAAAAATCCATACCAAGAGAATCGACTCGGTAATGGGACATCTGTTACAGTATCCACGAATACTTAACTTGGCAGCCGGCCGCTGTGGCAGAGCGGTTCTAGGCGCTTCAGTCCGGAACCGCGCTGCTGCTACGGTCGCATGTTCGAATCCTGCCTCGGGGATTGATGTGTGTGATGTCCTTAGGTTAGTTAGGTTTAAGTAGTTCTAAGTCTAGGGGAATGATGACCTCACATGTTAAGTCCCATAGTGCTTAGAGCCATTTGAACCATTCTGAAGTCAACTTGGCATTAGAAGGAACAGCAGAGAAGAAAAATAGGAGGGACAGAATAAGCCTAGAATACGGAAAGTAGATTACTAAAGATGGTGGGTATAGTAGTTAGTTGTGGACCAAAGAGTGTACAGGACCACTTTTCACCCCATCTATGCCTGCGTCGTCAGGGTCCAGGGCAACGTACCCATTATCCTCCCTGTATATACAGACCAGCCTCTTGGCCTTGCTTCCTTAGGTAAAAAATCCAGCCTTTTATTCTCTTACTCGGTATCTCTTATTTTATTATGGTGACCATTTCTCACTTGATAGGTGGGCACCAATAAAATATTTTCACAGTCTGAGGAGAAAGATAGTGACTGAAATTTCACGAGAAGAGCCGCGCGCGGTAGTTGCGCGCCCTGAGGCGCCTTTCACGGTCCGTGCGGCTCCCCCCGTCGGAAGTTCGAATCCTCCCTCGGGCATGGGTGTGTGTGTTGTCCACAGCGTAAGTTAAAGTTAGATTAAGTAGTGTGTAGGCTTAGGGGCCGATGACCTTACCACAAATTTCCAGATTTCACGAGGAGATCCTGCCGCATGGAAAAACGCCTATGTTTTAATGATTGACACCACAATTCGTTCGTGGCACACTCTCCTCAATTTCACCATAATACAAAACGAGCTACCCTTCTTTAGACTTTTTCGATGTCCTCCGTCAATCTTAACTGACGCGGACCCACACCACATAGCAGTGCAGCAAAGAGGGCGGACAAGCCTAGTGTAAGCAGTATGTTTAGTACAAGTGTTGCATTTTCTACCAAGGGAACCTCCCCATCGCACCCCCCTCAGATTTAGTTATAAGTTGGCACAGTGGATAGGCCTTGAAAAACTGCACACTGATCAATTGAAAAAACAGGAAGAAGTTGTGTGGAACTGTGAAAAAATAAGCAAAATATACAAACTGAGTAGTCCATGCGGAAGATAGGCAACATAAAGGACTAAGTGAGCTCAGGAGCGCCGTGGTCTCGTGGTAACGTGAGCAGCTGCGGAAAGAAAGGTCCTTGGTTCAAATCTTCCATCAAGTGAAAAGTTTAATTCTTTATTTTCAGTTTATGTGACAAACTCTTATGTTTTCATCACTTTTTTGGGAGTGATTATGACATCCACAAGAAAACCTAAATCGGGCAAGGTAGAAGAATCTTTTTACCCATTCGCCAAGTGTACAAGTTAGGTGGGTCGACAACATATTCCTGTCATGTGACGCACATGCCGTCACCAGTGTCGTATAGAATATATCAGATGTGTTTTCCTGTGGATGAATCGGTTGCCCTATGACCTTGCGATCAAATGTTTTCGGTTCCCATTGGAGAGGCACGTCCTTTCGTCTACTAATCGCACGGTTTTGCGATGCGGTCGTAAAACACAGACACTAAACTTATTACAGTGAACAGAGACGTCAATGAACGAACGGACAGATAATAACTATGCTAAAATAAAGAAAGTAAAATTTTAACTCGAGGCAAGACTTGAACCAAGACCTCTAGTTCTGCAGCTGCTCACGCTACCACGGGACCACGGCGCTCCTGAGCTGACATTCTCCATGATGTGGCCTATGTCGCCCATGGACTACTCAGTTTGTATATTTTGCTTATTTTTTCACAGTTCCACACAACTTCTTCCTGTTTTCTCAATTGATCTGTGTTCAGTTTATCAAGGCCTATCCACTGTGCCAACTTATAACTAAATCTGAGGGGGGTGCGATGGGGAGGTTCCCTTGTAAGTGTTCTAATAATTAATCGCAACCTTTGGTTTACTTCCCCCAAAACATTATCTATGTGATCGTTCCAGTTTAAATTGTTTGTAACTGTAATCCATAAGTATTTAGTTGATTGACAGCCATTAGATACGAGTGATTTATCGTGTAACCGAAATTTAGCAAGTTCCTTTCAGTATTCATGTGGATGACTTCACACTTTTCATTGTTTAGAGCTAATTACCACTCTTCGCACCATACAGATATCTAGATACAAAATTATTAATGGCCTTAGCTGTCAATGGGCACTGATTTAAATTTACTAGGGAGATGCGCTGACCACTGCGCCATACTGACACAGTGTTCGTCTCAACTGCAGGATCTACCCTAGCACAACTCACGTCAGAACCAAATTCGCAACCTATCCGCGCACTACTGATGCAGTGCACCTTGCTCATTATCCTGGGTACTCATGGCATATCGCCGATTCCTGTAAGAATTCGAGTGCGGTCTACATCCGCCCTGAATTGATCAATTGATCGTCGTCACTTGAACTACGTATGTGGTATCTGTTCTTTCGTACATGTATGAGCCACGTCTCATCTGCACGTTCATTGTTGGGAAGGAGTGAAAGCTGTCTCTTAACAAAGCGTCAAGCGATTTTTTATCGGCTTTTTTAAATAGATATATTTTGCGTTTATTTTTGGTGGATTTAGTTGTTGCAGAATTCAGTTTTGTTGTAACGAGCTTGTGTCACTAATCCCAGTATCCATCAAATGCTTATTTGCTCAGGATTGTTTGTTGCTAAGAGATCACGTATGTTTTCCTAACTATTTACACTTCGAGTAGGCTCCTAAACTAATTGCTTGAAATAATTTTCGGAGAAAGCATTTAGTACAATTTCTGACGATGTTTTATATCTACAACCGGCTTTGAATAGGTATTTTCGTCGACAAAAAGAGGCTACATCGAAATCATCACGAAATATAATAGTACGAGTGAGGTACCTATTTGTGATGAGATGTTTTGATTGAGCTGTTCAGGAACTGTATCGTCTGAGCCGGGGAGTCGGTAGTAGGAACCAATTAGAAATTTATTCCGGTTGTCAAGTATAACCACTACCCACAATAACTCACAGGGACTATCTACTTCAATATCGCTACAAGACAAACAACTTCTAACATCAACAAAGACGCCTCCAGAAACCGTATTTAATCTATCCTTACTAAACGCTGTTAGGTCCTTTGTAAAAATACCGGCTGAACTTATCTCCGGTTGTAGCCCCCTTTCGATACCTACAACGATTTGAACCTCAGTGCTTAATATTAGCGCTTGTCTCTCTGGTTCTTTCCGAACACAGCTACGACAATTTACAACTACACAATGATTGTTGCTATGTCTATCCCTTTCTTGTGTTGGTCCTGCACCCTCTGAAACTGAAGCCCTTTCTGCACTTTCCCGAGGTCCTCTATCCTAAAAATCCGTCCAGTCCATTCCACAACATCCACCGCTACCCATGTAGCCACCTCCTGCATCTAATGAACACCTGACCTATTAAGCGGAACCTGAAACCCTATCACCGTATGGCGCAAGCCGAGAAATCGTCAGCCTATACGGTCGCAGAACCGTCTGTGTCTCTGATTCAGACCCTCCACTCGGCTCTGTACCAGAGGTCCACAGTCGCTCTTGTTGACGATGCTACAAATGGTGAACCACCAGGTGGTGTCGGAGGAGCGCCGCCGCCCTGTACTCACCTGGCTGGGGAACTCGTTCTCTGCGGCGTCCTGGCCTCCCACCACGAACCCCCGCACCGGCTCCAACGCGTCGCCCACCATCTCGCCCGCCCCACCGTGTCTGGGAGGGAGGCGCCACCTGCAGGCACAACCGATGTCCGTTACACACTCAGTCACGTGGGCGATTCTCCCTCTGGCACACATCGAGCAAGGTGGCTCAGTGGTTAGCACGCCTGACTCGCTTTCGGGAGGACGACGGTTCAAACCCGCGTCCGGCCATCCTGATTCAGGATTTCTGTGATTTTCCTTAACCGCATCAGTTAAATGTCGGGATGGTTCCTTTGAAAGGGCATGACCTACCTCCTTCCCTACTCCGATGGGACCGATGACATCGCTGTCTGTCCTCCCTCCCCCCCCCCCCCACCCCCCCCCCCCTTGAATCAACCAACCAGCCAACCTCTGGCACAGTGCCAACGACGCCATTATTCACCACAAATCTGCAGCTACCGCCACTCGTACAGTGCCCCAGGGAAGTGTGGTAGGTCCGCTGTTGTTTTCTATCTACATAAATGATCTTTTGGATAGGGTGGATAGCAATGTGCGGCTGTTTGCTGATGATGCTGTCGTGTACGGGAAGGTGTCGTCGTTGAGTGACTGTAGGAGGATACAAGATGACTTGGACAGCATTTGTGACTGGTGTAAGGAATGGCAGCTAATTCTAAATATACACTCCTGGAAATGGAAAAAAGAACACATTGACACCGGTGTGTCAGACCCACCATACTTGCTCCGGACACTGCGAGAGGGCTGTACAAGCAATGATCACACGCACGGCACAGCGGACACACCAAGAACCGCGGTGTTGGCCGTCGAATGGCGCTAGCTGCGCAGCATTTGTGCACCGCCGCCGTCAGTGTCAGCTAGTTTGCCGTGGCATACGGAGCTCCATCGCAGTCTTTAACACTGGTAGCATGCCGCGACAGCGTGGACGTGAACCGTATGTGCAGTTGACGGACTTTGAGCGAGGGCGTATAGTGGGCATGCGGGAGGCCGGGTGGACGTACCGCCGAATTGCTCAACACGTGGGGCGTGAGGTCTCCACAGTACATCGATGTTGTCGCCAGTGGTCGGCGGAAGGTGCACGTGCCCGTCGACCTGGGACCGGACCGCAGCGACGCACGGGTGCACGCCAAGAACGTAGGATCCTACGCAGTGCCGTAGGGGACCGCACCGCCACTTCCCAGCAAATTAGGGACACTGTTGCTCCTGGGGTATCGGCGAGGACCATTCGCAACCGTCTCCATGAAGCTGGGCTACGGTTCCGCACACCGTTAGGCCGTCTTCCGCTCACGCCCCAACATCGTGCAGCCCGCCTCCAGTGGTGTCGCGACAGGCGTGAATGGAGGGACGAATGGAGACGTGTCGTCTTCAGCGATGAGAGTCGCTTCTGCCTTGGTGCCAATGATGGTCGTATGCGTGTTTGGCGCCGTGCAGGTGAGCGCCACAATCAGGACTGCATACGACCGAGGCACACAGGGCCAACACCCGGCATCATGGTGTGGGGAGCGATCTCCTACACTGGCCGTACACCACTGGTTATCGTCGAGGGGACACTGAATAGTGCACGGTACATCCAAACCGTCATCGAACCCATCGTTCTACCATTCCTAGACCGGCAAGGGAACTTGCTGTTCCAACAGGACAATGCACGTCCGCATGTATCCCGTGCCACCCAACGTGCTCTAGAAGGTGTAAGTCAACTACCCTGGCCAGCAAGATCTCCGGATCTGTCCCCCATTGAGCATGTTTGGGACTGGATGAAGCGTCGTCTCACGCGGTCTGCACGTCCAGCACGAACGCTGGTCCAACTGAGGCGCCAGGTGGAAATGGCATGGCAAGCCGTTCCACAGGACTACATCCAGCATCTCTACGATCGTCTCCATGGGAGAATAGCAGCCTGCGTTGCTGCGAAAGGTGGATATACACTGTACTAGTGCCGACATTGTGCACGCTCTGTTGCCTGTGTCTATGTGCCTGTGGTTCTGTCAGTGTGATCACGTGATGTATCTGACCCCAGGAATGTGTCAATAAAGTTTCCCCTTCCTGGGACAATGAATTCACGGTGTTCTTATTTCAATTTCCAGGAGTGTAGATAAATGTAAATTAATGCAGATGAATAGGTAAAAGAATCCCATAATGTTTGAATACTCCATTAGTAGTGTAGCGCTTGACACAGTCACGTCCATTAAATATTTGGGCGTAACATTGCAGAGCGATATGAAGTGGGACAAGCATGTAATGGCAGTTTTAGGGAAGACGGATAATTGTCTTCGGTTCATTGGTAGAATTTTGGGAAGATGTGATTCATCTGTAAAGGAGACCTCTTATGAAACACTAATACGACCTATTCTTGAGTACCGCTCGAGCGTTTGGGATCCCTATCAGGTCGGATTGAGGGAGGACATAGAAGCAATTCAGAGGCGGGCTGCTAGATTTGTTACTGGTAGGTTTGATCATCACGCGAGTGTTACGGAAATGCTTCAGGAACTCGGGTGGGAGTCTCTGGAGAAAAGGAGGCGTTCTTTTCGTGAATAACTACTGAGGAAATTTAGAGAACCAGCATTTCAGGCTGACTGCAGTACAATTTTACTGCCGGCAACTTATATTTCGCGGAAAGACCACAAAGATATGATAAGAGAGATTAGGGCTCGTACAGAGGCATATAGGCAGTCATTTTTCCCTCATTCTGTTTGGGAGTGGAACAGGGAGAGAAGATGCTAGTTGTGGTACGAGGTGCTCTCCGCCACGCACCGAATAGTGGATTGCGGAGTATGTATGTAGATGTAGAAAGTGGACATGCAACATGTATCTTACCCAAACACATCGTATAAGATTTGTTCTTATCGCCCGAGTGTCCCAGGTACTGCAGCTGAGCTTAAAATTGCCCACTCTATGCTTCGATTAAAACTACTTGATAGTTGACGTCTGTCACTTACCGCTACAGTGTTGCCATATCGGCCACCGGCTACCGCTCATTTATAGGTGGCACACAAACAGGGTGGGTCACTTCACAAATGCTGGTAATATATAACGCGGAACAATGTTGGAAGTGGCCACCGTGAGGTATGTAGGAAATGTGAGATGCCCTGTCGACTGGTGATTTTGAGTGACCAATGACAGAGCTGCGGCAGACTGAATTTACACTCACATCCTAAGCTAAATACAATCTCACGATGTACAATATAGCCGAGAAAACGACTGTGCACAATCTACGGCAGAACTAAGATCACGATCGCGTTGTTCACGGCGATTACAACTAACATTTACGAGAAAACAGTAAAAATTCAGTTTCTGCGGGAAAAGCAAACTTCAATATTTCGCTGTCATTGGTTACCTGAAACTATCCGCACACCAGCTACACGGGCTGTCGCATTATCAACCGATGACCAGTCCCCTTTGGCACTTCAATGCAGATAATAATCGACACAGGCAGATTCCAATCGAAAAAAGAATGATAGGAAAAAAAAGAGCAAATAAAATAAGTTAGTACGATGCAAGACGACACGCCAAAACATCAGGAATAAAAAAGTTGCATTGAAACCAATTAATTGAATAAAAATAATAAACTCTTTTGGTTGGATATGGAAATAAACGAATAATTTTGCTACATTTGACGAGATTCGAACGTACGTCCTTCTACACGTCAGGTTGACACGCTAAGTATTGCTCAGTGCCACAGCGCTGGGTAAAGTAGTTACGTTTATGACAAACGTCGCCCAATCGCGACGATGAATTGCAGCCTTAAAAAATTATGGCTTCACGCAAAGCCGTGCATCGCTTATCAAATGCAATCCGATCAAAGTGTTTTGATAACTGTGTATGTGACGCTGAATCGGTCTTGTGCCGAAGCGAAAGTGTCCAGTATTGTTTGGTTAGTGCTGTGTATGAGCCCTGTGTGTTCCATTAGCATCGTTGTGTATGTGCTTCTGTGTGTGTGTGTGTGTGTGTGTGTGTGTGTGTGTGTGTGTGTGTGTGTGCGTGTTATTTCTGGTGTGATTATCAAAATAAAAGTGCCGGACCCATGAATCGGAATTAAAACACCCCATTAAGGAATGGCCAACAAGGAACTGGAAAAGCCGGCCGGTGTGGCCGAGCGTTTCTAGGCACTTCAGTCAGGAACCGCTCGACTGCTACGGTCGCAAATTCGAATCCTGTCTCGGGCATGGATGTGTGTGATGTCCTTAGGTTAGTTTGGTTTAAGTAGTTCTAAGTCTAGGGGACTGATGACAGATGTTAAGTCCCATAGTGCTCAGAGCCATCTGAACCCATCTGAACTGGAAGTAAATGCCCAGTTGTTGTGGCAGTTTGGCATCGGCGACCGGTCCGAGAGTGACGTGGAGCGCTCTTATTGGAAGAAACCTGCTCCAATGCGTAAGTGCCAACCATTTAGTAATTTTAATCGGATTATTGATCTGAAGGCAAAATGCACGCAAAATTTTGTTTCATGCCGTCAGAATCGATCTTCGGGTTCCCACTACATATGACCGTAGCGTCGAGCTCCTACCGGTAAGAGACAAGACAGATATGTAATTTGAAGTATTCTAATCTTTTCTGTCATTTTTTTCGTGCATCATCCATTTTGAAAAACAGAATTCTTGGGCATTGACATCTTTTTATTAATAATGTGCGTTCTAATCAACAAACGTTGGGTATATATATATATATTTAGGCTGTAACTTTCACGATTATCATTCCTTCTTGGCAGTTTCACTACCTTAAAGTGTCACACAGCTCTTTTATTCCTGTGACGTTGTAAAACACGTTGGGTATATATATATATATATATTTAGGCTGTAACTTTCACGATTATCATTCCTTCTTGGCAGTTTCACTACCTTAAAGTGTCACACAGCTCTTTTATTCCTGTGACGTTGTAAAACTACTTGCAGACTATTAGGTATTTGTATTCTAAACTACATTTTATTCAGGGCAGCGATTGATTTTCTACTGTGTATTAGCCTACATAAGTTACTAGCAGTATGATACCAAAAATTGTATCCTAATAATGTGGCCCTACAAATCTGGATACTAACCTTTCCGAACAACTGGCCAAATGGATACCCACAACGAGGCCTTTTTCAAATTCAGATGCTGATAACGCCGTCTAACATGAGTACGCGTTATTTCCATGTCCTTCACAGTGACCACTCAACCTCCGACTCTCTTCACGCTCCTTATATAAGCCTCACCCGACCCGATGACAGCTCTAAACACGAAGAGCACTGCACTGGACTCGCATTCGGGAGGACGAAGGATCAGACCCGCATCCGGCCATCCTAATTTGGAAATGATAATTAAATCGACACCCTAGTTGCAAACAGGCGTTGATATACATCATTGGGGACATGTTGAAAACGTGTACCCCGACCGGCACTCGAACCCGGAATCTCCCGTTTACAAGGCAGTCGCTTTATCCATCTGAGCCACTGAGGGCACAGAGGATAGTGCGCCTGCAGGGACTTATCCCTTGCACGCTCCCCATGAGACCCACATTCCCAACATGTCCACACCACTACATTCGTAGTGCGCCTAATAGATGTTTGCCGATCACAAATGGCTCGGGGCACTACGGGACTTAACTTCTGAGGTCATCAGTCCCCTAGAACGTAAAATTCTTAAACCTAACTAACTTAAGGACATCACACACATCCACGTCCGAGGCAGGATTCGAAATTGCGACCGTAGCGGTCGCGCGGTTCCAGACTATAGCGCCTAGAACCGCTTGCCCATCACACTCATTACTCGTGGCAGATTAATCTACCAAGTCCCGTACGAGTTGCAGGGTAGGGTGTGTGTTCGCACAAGAATGTCAATAGCCGGGTAGCCATACTTTAACTATATATGAAGGTAGTGTCTGTTCTCGAAGGAACAGATACCATTGATGACCGTGCAGCTTCTCTAGAATGAAATGATAATTAAATCGACACCGTAGCTGCAAACAGGCTTTGATATACACTACTGGCCATTAAAATTGCTATACCAAGAAGAAATGCAGATGATAAACGAGTATTCATTGGACAAATATATTATACTAGAACTGACATGTGATTACATTTTCACGCAATTTCGGTGCATAGATCCTGAGAAATCAGTACCCAGAGCAACCACCTCTGGCCGTAATAACGGCCTTAATACGCCTGGGCATTGACTCAAACAGACCTTGGATGGCGTGCACAGGTACAGTTGCCCATGCAGCTTCAACACGATACCACAGTTCATCAAGAGTAGTGACTGGCGTATTGTGACGAGCCAGTTGCCCTGCCACCATTGACCAGACGTTTTCAGTTCGTGAGAGACTGGAGAATGTGCTGGCCAGGGCAGCAGTCGTACATTTTCTGTATCCAAAAAGGCCCGTAAAGGATCTGCAACATGCAGTCGTGCATTATCCTGCTGAAATGTAGGGTTTCGCAGGGACCGTATGAAGGGTAGAGCCACGGGTCGTGACACATCTGAAATGTAATGTCCACTGTTCGAAGTGCCGTCAATGCGAACAAGAGGTGACCGAGACGTTTAACCAATGGCACCCCATATCATCACGCCGGGTGATACGCCAGTATGGCGATGACGAATACACGGTTCGAATGTGCGTTCACCGCGATGTCGCCAAACACGGATGCGACCATCATGATGCTGTAAACAGAACCTGGATTCATCCGAAAAAATGACGTTTTGCCATTCGTGCACCCAGGTTCGTCGTTGAGTACACCATCGCAGACGCTCCTGTCCGTGATAAAGCGTCGAGTAACCGCAGCCATGGTCTCCGAGATAATAGTCCATGAGGCTGCGCTGAATGATGCATGATGCATCTGTCGACTCAGGGACCGAGACGTGGCTGCACGATCCGTTACAGCCATGCGGATAAGATGCCTGTCATCTCGACTGCTAGTGATACGAGGCCGTTGGGATCCAGCACGGCGTTCTGTATTACCCTCCTGAACCCACCGATTCTATATTCTGCAAACGTAATCGGATGTCGACCAACGCGAGCAGCAATGTCCCGATACGATAAACCGCAATAGCGATAGGCTACAATCCGATCTTTATCAAAGTCGGAAACGTGATGGTACGCATTTCTCCTCCTTACACGAGGCATCACAACAACGTTTCACCAGGCAACGACGGTCAGCTACTGTTTGTGTATGAGAAATCGGTTGGAAACTTTCCTCATGTCAGAACGTTGTGGTGTCGCCACCGGCGCCAACCTAGTGTGAATGCTCTGAAAAGCTGATCATTTGCATATCACAGCATCTTTTTCCTGTCGGTTAAATTTCGCGACTGTAGCACGTCATATTCGTGGTGTAGCAATTTTAATGTCCAGTAGTGTACATCACTGGGGACTTGTTGATAATGTGTGCCCCGACCAGGACTCGAACTCGGGATGGCAGACGCTCTATCCATCTGAGCCACCGAGGGGAACGTGCCAGAGATAAGTCCCTGCAGGCGCACTATCCTCTGTGTCCTCGGTGGCTAGAGTGTCTGTCATGTAAGCAGGAGATCCCGGGTTCGAGTCCTGGTCTGGGCACACATTTTCAGCATGTCCCCAATGATGTATATCAACGCCTGTTTGCAGCTAGGGTATCGGTTTAGTTATCATTTCATTCTAGAGAAGCTGCACGGTCATTAATGGTATCTGTTCGTTCGGGAACAGATACTACCTTCATATATCCTGATTTAGGTTTCCCGTAATTTCCCTAAATCGCTCCAGACAAATGCCGTGATGGTTCCTTTGCAAGGGCACGGCCGACTTCCTTCCCCGTCCTTCCCTTATCTGAAGAGACCCATGACCTCGCTGTCTGGTCTCCTCCCTCAAACGACCCAACCCAACGAACAGCACTAATGCACTGTGCCGACCGCGCTACCTGTCACTGACAATTTCCCTCTTTATCGTTTACATAACCGCCATGGCGTGTACGTATACGAAGTGTCTCCTGGGAGCTTCATTTTTGTTCGTCAGTGTGTATTCCTGACTGTGAATCGTTGACTTCACTTCAGCTATATACCTAAAGCTTACTTTGCGACACTATGATAATTTGCGTCAGTTTCTTTTACTTCTTACTTGATGTCTTTGTTTGTAATTCCAGGCATCGATTCTTTTACCATACTCGAATAATTCTCTTTCCGACAAATATTGTCAGCTTCTTTTTGCGATGACCGCTTATACCCATCCTTAATAAAAACATATTTTAGTTAATTTGTATCGTACTCTCCGTTTCGGGCTACATAGATAGAGTTTATGTTATGATGCCAGCTTCGATTATTTTACGACAAATAACGTAGTCTTCGCACCAGTTGCAGAGACCTCTTTACGCTACTTGGTTACTTTTTTGTGCGATAGACGTTTCTTGTATTGACTTGCGACTGAACATCGTAGCGGTAACACCTTAATTTTTGTGAATTAGGACATCTGCTTAATCAACATTTCCTATTTCATTTAGAACTCAAAATATGGAAATATGTGGTTATAGACGCAAGACTGAGTATCTAGCCTGAAGCATAGTCACCCATTCATTACTTTACGGTCAGACTTGACTCGTAGTACAGCAGTCTTCACTTTATGTCACAGATGTAATCCATCTAAGAGACTCTTATTTGTCACACATTAATTTGATCAGTATTTGCTGAGTGTACCCATCTTAATTTAGAAACACACTCACCTTATTGGCTAATATATTAGAATTCTGTTCGTTTAAATTTAGAGTTGGTTATCAGTACAAGATACTTGGTACACTCTTACAACTACATTTGAACTGAAAACGAAAAATTAGGGAACCTGTTTTCCTAGTAACTCAAAATTACGTCCAAATGATGGAATCATTTAACCATTGTAGGCTGTCAGTGTTATTCCTTTAATGCATCATGTATATAAATTGCATTCCTGGTTAGTTTCGGCCTTAAGCCAATTATCAAATGTATGATACTGGAGATTTTTTTTGAGAAATGACATTTTGTGAAAGCTGTTGTCGTAAGCTAATTGGTATATGCAAGACCATATCTGTAACATTCGACGAGTGTACGTATCGGAATGTGTCTGTGTCCACATAACACGTAACAAATTTTGGTAATTTCCAAGAATGTTTGCCTATTGAAGCTGCGGGCTCCAAACGATAGATATCGAACGTGCGATTCTAAATCGATCACGCGACTTTGCTGGCGGGCGTTATGAGCATGTTTATAGTGGTCACTACAGCAACGACAAAAGAAGAGCGCTACTAAAATATTTGTAATTACAAAGGAAACGACTTACCTCACTCGTCATGGACGATGTCGTCATGAGAAAGTCCATTTGATGTTTATGCTACGGGGAGCATTCCCTTTTTGCCGTAGCCTGGGTGGACTCTAAGTCACGTAAAAATATAGTTAGAGTTCCACATTTCCGACAAAAATTCAAACAATTATCTACATTGCATAACCATGAAATTAGATTCTTCCACGTGAGGCAATTGGCCGAAGAAACGTCTACAATACCAGACCTCCCACTCACTTCCGTCATAAATCGTTTGGGTTTCTCTAGCATCTCACAAATAATTTATCATAACGCCCGCCACCACAGTCGCGTGATCGCACGTTCGATATCTATCGTTTCGAGCCCGCGACTTCGATAGGTAAGCATTCTTGGAAATTACCCAAAATTTTTAAATGTGACACACACATCACCAATATCACAGATTTAATAATGGCCTCAGACATAAACTGGGCAGTAATGTAATTTATATGCATGTAGCATCAGATGAATAAAACTGACGGCCTACATTGGTTAAAGAACTCTCTAAAAGAGAAGGCTTACCTGATGTGCCGTGGAGACTGCGATCGATCGGAGGCCAGGCGCGCGAGGGGGACACAAGCGCCGTTTCTCGGCAACAGACGGCAGCTGTTGCTCAGCAACGCAGACACAGGGAGCTCAGATCTGCGTAGAGCAGCATCCGATGCATAAAGCATTAACCATCTCTTTCTTCAGTTTACAAATACATGAAGTGGGTGCTGACAGGACACAGGGAGCTCAGATCTGCGTAGAGCAGCATCCGATGCATAAGGCATTAACCATCTCTTTCTTCAGTTTACCAATACATGAAGTGGGTGCTGACAGGATCATCGTCTGACATTATATTCCCCGTAATATGAAGAACAGAATGTGAAAAAAAATGTACTCGTTACACTTACTAATTCCGCAACTTCTCCAGTCGTATCCGAGGAGAGAAAGAAGACTTCAGATACTTCTGAGAGAGTGAGAATAATCATTCGACGGCTTAAATAATTACTATCCATACTGGTGTTTTAATGATGGAAAATTCCGCAAAATGAAAATAAATGGAGGTAATGGAGCTAAGGTTACTGTTCAGTAATTCGTATTCGTAACACCTTTTCTACTTTGCTCTACATTATTTTACCCTCTTGCTTGCAGCAAAGGGTATGTCTCATCGAAAGGCCGAGCGCTGACTTTTCCCCGTTCCGTAAAATGTTCAAGGATATGAACGAGGTAATTAAACTTTACTCCGCGTAGTACACTAATAAAATTCTATGAAACATTCGTCTAACTTTTGTCAGAAAGATTCCTTTGACACGGAAGTATTATTTTCTCAGGTCTCACAATTTTCATTATAGAGCAGACGATTTTAAATATAGGACATTTCCGTTATGTCCATCTAAACTACTAGGACAAACTGTCAGGGCAAACGTGTCACTGCAACCTAGAGAAATGAAGTCTGGAAACGACCGCGTCGAAAATCAAAGACGAAAAAGAAGCTATTATTGTTGGCTTCTTTACGTCAATAAGAATTCCACGTGAACATATGTAGTAATACTTTAATTACTTACGCTCTGCTTGCACAAGTTGCTACATTAATAACAACTTCTATACCCTGGCGCAGAGTTCTATCATACTCATCTTGACAAAACCACAATCACTAATGGCAGACAGCGAAATTTCTTACCAGAAGGTCCTCTTCAGACTCCTCCACCAGGAAATTTGCCATTTTCTATCAGGTCGTTCATGCTCAAGATGTGACTTAGTGCCGTAACCAGGTACAACGCCTGTTCACTACGCTGAATAGTCTGCAGGGCGACCAGAACTTCACCAACAAAAGTTCGAAGGTAGTTCAGGGACATCGTTGAATATTTTAGTTTAAGAATCCGTGGTCTCCCGTGGCTTCTTAAAGAGTAAATAGCTTTTCGTTCTATTTCTTACGTCCATTTATCTTTGTGACTCTGCTGCGTCGAATATACACTTGACCAGTCAGAACATTATGACCACCTACCTAGCAGTCGGTATGTCCAACTTGGAGACGTAAAACAGCGGTGCCGCATCGTGGCATAGAAGCAATGAGGCCTTGGTAGGTCGCTGGAAGGAGTTGGTACCACATCTGCACTCCAAGTCAATTCCCGTAAATTCAGGGGAGGGAGGCGATGAGCTCTGAGGTCTCGTTCAGTCACATCCCAAATGTGTTCGATCGGCTTCAGATCTGGCGAGTTGGGAGAGGAGGGGCAGGGGGGCAGCACATCAATTGGAACTCACCACTGTGTTCCTCGAACCACTCCATCACACTCTTGGCATTATGACATGGTGCGTTACCTCGCTGAAAAATTCCTCTGATTTCTGGAAACGCGATAGTCATGAAGGTGTACGTGGTCTGTAACCAGTGTGCGATGGTGTTTGCGCGAGCTCCGCTGGACCCATGTATGCCTGCGTGTATGTTCCCCAGAGCATAATGGAGCGGCCGCCAGCGTGACTTCCTCCCGCAGTACTGGTGTCAAGGAGCTATTTCCCTGGAAGCTGACGGAGTCGCGCCGTCCCGTCGGCATGATGAAGAAGGTATCGGGATTCACCAGACCACGCAATGCTCTGCCACTGCGCCAACATCCAGCGCCGATGGTCACGTGCCCATTTCCGTCGTAGTTGCCAATGTCATGGTGTTAACATTGGCACGTGCATGGATCGTCGGCTGCAGAGGCCCATCATTAGGAGTGTTCGGTGCGCTGTGTGTTCAGGCACATTTGTACTCTGCCCAGCATTAAAGTCTGTCCTGTTTTACCAGTCTGTCCAGCCTACGACATCCGACATCTATAACGAGGAGTGACCGCCCAACAACACGACATCTGGACGTGGTTTCACCTTCGTTTCGCCACGTATTGAAGAAACTCTCCACAGTACTCCTCGAACACCCTACAAGTCGTGCAGTTTACGAAATGCTCGTGCCGAGCCTCCGGGCCATCACAATCTGCCCTCGGTTAAACTCAGACAAATCGCGCGCGCCTTCCCCATTCCACGCACGGACAGAACGCTCTCTGATACTAAATGCACCGCGCGTGTGTCTGACTAGCAGTCATTCCTCGCCAGCTGACGGTGCTATCGCCTGGACGGTTTATATCTACAGTAGGTCAGTGGTCATAATGTTGTGGCTGATCAGTGTATCTGCGTAACTGTGCAAATGTCTACAGTTTACGCTGTATGTCGTTTTTTTGAAACAAGCCAGCTCCAGACACTCATATACCCTGTTGTCGACAACACTAACGAACATTTTACACTTCACTGGGGAGCTTGGATCTTTCAGTACTTAGTTTCATACTGCTATATGTATCGATAATCCGCCGATAGCGTTGCGCTTATTATTTTTGACTCGCGATCGATGGCAGTTTCCGCGAGAAAGCAGAGGATTGTGATTTCCCAGTACATACGCAATCGAATGAAGAGTATCCAGGCATTCATGGAAAAATTACTGTAGTGGTTGGTGTTTAAAGCTTCACCTTTATTACACTGAAGTCTTCTGATAGATATACCTGCTTAAAGGAAGTTCCTCTAACTAAGGAATCACCTTCAGAGGAGATCATGTTGCCAAGTACAGAAGGAATTAGCATATTTCATCAAAATATAAGCGGTATTAGAGATAAAGTTAGTGAACTGCTTGACTTTGACATTACTGGTATGTCGGAGCACAACTTAAATAATTTGACAATTTAGAGGCTTCCTTTACCAGGATACAGATTAGCCGGCTGTTTTTTAATGAGTTCCTTGCGGAGTGGGAGAGTGGTCATGTACGTAAAAAACAGTCCGTAGACGTATCACGGCACTGCACTGAACAGATATTTGAATTTTGTGCAGGGGCAATTGATTTTAGTGAAACTGAACTTCAAATTGTTATTGTTTATTGGTCCCCTAACTCTGATTTCATATCGTTTTTGCTCAAGCTAGAGAGGGTACTTGGTTCACTTTATAGGAAGTACCAAAAATTAGTTATATGTGGTCACTTCAATATTAATTTCGTATTGATCGTGCAAGAAAAAGGACGTTGGTAGATCTCCTAAACGCATATGATCTGATTCAGACTGTGTTTTTTCCAACCAGGTTGCAGGAGGCAGTAGTACAGCCATAGACAATATTTTTATTTATTCTTCATTATTAGATGGTCATTCTGTTAGAAAAATGGTGAATGGCCTTTCAGAGCATGATGCACAAACTTTAACACTAAAAGGCTTTTACTCAAACAAACGTCACATATAATTACAAACTATTAAGCTAATCCAATGGCAATAGAGTTTTTTAAACCTCGTTAAAGAACAAGAGCGGCCCGATGTTTATAGTACCGATAACATAGATGACAAATATAATGCTTTACTTAACACTTTTCTCATGCTCTTTGAGAGTTGCTTTCCATTAGAACGTTCTAAACGGAGTACTAGCAGTAAAAGGTAGCCTGGGTGGCTGAATAGTGAAATATTGGATGTAGTCACAATCAGGCTACAGTAGCCTATTACAAAAAGTATTGTAGGGTGGTTAAAACTGTTATTGGGAACGCAAAGACTATGTGGTACGCAAATAGAATAGGTAATTCACAGGATAAAATTAAAACCATATGTTCAGTGGGGGAAGGAAGTGTCTGGTCAGCAGCATAATGTTGATGATATAGTCAGTTCGTAGTAAAAATATTTCTGTTTCTGATAAGTCAGGTATATGTGCAGTATTTAACAATCATTTTCTGAGTATTGATGGTGAATTAAATAAAAACTTAGTTTCTATAGGGAATAATATAACTCTCATGTTAAATGCCTTTCCGAGATTGATGTCTGAAATACTCCTCTGTGATACTGACAAGGAGGAGATTGAGTCAATAATTAAATCGCTGAAGACTAAGTACTGTCGTGGATATGATGGAGTGCATAGCAGGATATTAAAGTACTGTGCTCCACATGTTAGCCCTGAACTTGGCCATATTTGTAATTTTTCCTTTAAGAATAGTCAGTTTCCTGAAGGATAAAGGTACTCAGTAGTAGAGCTGCTTTATAAAAAAGGAGAAAGGAATAATTTAGGCAATTTTAGACGTATTTCTATGCCATCAGTGTTTCTATGCCATCAGTGTTTGCTAAAGTTATTGAAAAGGCTGCCTATGTCAGGATAATTGATCATTTTATATCAAGTAGTTTGCTATCAAATGTACAGTTCGCCTTTAGAAGTCGTTTAGCAGCTAAAATGCTATACTCTCTTTTCTCTGTGAGGCACTGGATGGATTAAACAAAATGTTTCGAACGCTAGGCATAATTTTTGATTTAACTAAGGTGTATGAGTGTGTTGGTCACAAAATATTACTCCAGAAGTTGGACCATTAGAAATATGAGGAGTAGCTCACATTTGGTTCACCTCTTACTTTAACAACAGACAGCGAAAGGTCATTATTCACAGTGCTGAGCATGGCTGTGACATGGCGCCTGAGTGGGATACGGTGAAATGGAGGGTGTCTCAGGGATCAGTGTTGGGGCCACTCCTGTTCCTTATTTATATAAATGATATGTCCCCTAGAAATATAGGTAATTCTAAAATATTTCTGTTTACTGATGACTCTAACTTATTAGTAAAGGATTTTGTGTGCAACATTGGCTCTGTTTTAAATAGTGCAGTTCATGACATAAGTTCATGGCTTGTAGAAAATAAACTAATGCTAAATCACAGTAAGACTCAGTTTTTACAGTTTCTAACACAGAGTTCAACAAAACCCGAAACCCGACGTTTTAACTTCACAGAAGCAGCATATGATTAGTGAAACTGAACAGTTCAAATTTCCATGACAGTAAACTGTCATGGAAAGCCCATGTTCAGGATCTTGTTTGAAGACATAATGCTGCCATTTTTCCTGCATTTGGATCGCACTTCCTTAAGTTCTAGTGCAGTATATTGTTGCGTCCATTTTCAATAAACTGCCACAAGAATTCAAAGATCTTAGCAGTATCTAACATTCTGCGTGGTGTCTGTTTGTTCTATATCGTGTCTCCCTACCACTTTCGCGCAACGACGCTCTGAGCGTGTTTTTTAGGGAATTGACTAGTTTGAACCTGGGACCTGTTGTTGGGAAGGAGACGTCAGACGACACATGACATGTAGAGTTCAGTGAGACTAGCGATGATATAACCAAATACTTAATGATCTCAGCGTCAGCTCCACTGCACTCCCTGTAAAAGAATCTTAATACTAACTAAATTTAGTGGAAGGGGTTCAAGGCTTTCCTATTTTTAGTTAGCTGGTAAAATAACGTCGAAAAAGCAGTTAAGTTTACCATTGGAAATTTATTCTACTCACAAAACATTGTTTATAAATTGCACTATTGATAAAAGAAAATGTTTTAATACAGGATGGTAAAAACCGACTGCGTTCAACAAAAATGTGAACGAATATTCCCTGAATGGGTTTCCAAGTTCTACAATGGATCGAAGGATGACCTATGCCGTATCACATCTATAATCTAGGTTTAAATTAAGTTTCACAAAAGAGAAAACTATCAAAATGGTCTACAGTGACCCTCAATTATCTTTAATTACTTATCTAACTTTTCGTAAATTACAGTGGCTGATGTGGCTTCTCAATAACTATATAACAGAAAAATCATCGCGTTTCAGATTTTTAGTTCAAGTGGCAAATGTGAACACCATGAGCTTTAATTGACGATCGACACTAGTATTACGCAAAAAGGGGGTGTAACAGATGAGACTTCTGCAGTTCTGAGTGAAGCTTTATGCGCTGTTATGCGGCATCGCGTGCGTTCATTACTTTGTCGGTGTTCGTCAGGGGGCGGCTGGCAGCACAGCTCTGCTCACCTCGCCGTCTCGGAAGCAACTCTCTCCTAACTTCTCCTTACTACAGTTTACCGAAGTTGGTTTAAAAAAACTATCTGGCTGTGTTTTCATCTGACCAATCAGGGTCTCAATGTTAACCTTAAGCTCCGCCTACAAAAATTCTGTCTATCCAATGAGAAACGTTATACTTTTCGTGGTGGGGCAATGTTTTTAAAGTTTGCAACGTAACGCGAAAAAGCCTCACGCTAAAACTTGCATCTGGTGTGGTCCTTTTAGTGTTATCGTAAGATCTATACTGTTCTTCTGGAGGGCTCTATCTTTTAACATGGGCTGGGGGGTGGTCCTGACGTAACAGAGACGCGAAAAAGTCTCACGCTAAAACTTGCGGCTGGGGGGTGGGGGTGGGGGGGGTGGGGGTCTGTCCCTTATCGTAGGGCCTTCTAGCTTAACACGGTTCTGCTCTTGGCTTCTGTTCTCGTTTCTCCCCTCGGAACTGCGTCTGTCTCACGGTGGGAAGGTATGACATGCATTTAGGCATTCTTGTGTTAGTCTGTGGTATTCCATTTGCTCACTCGTTACTCGTATTACTTCGGTTAATTTAATGTCACGATTTATTCGGAGCTATGTGACATACTACTGGATTTGCTTATCATGTCAGGGTTTTCATGGAAGGTGTTGGATTTGCCTGACACCTTACAAGTAATCCACGCGCTTTCAAATCGAAACTGAAGAGTTCCCTCATGGGTCATTCCTTCTGTTCTGTTGAGGAGTTCCTTGAAAAATTAAGTTGATTCCTATGTTATATTGTTGTTTGCGTTTACTTAAACTTATGGCTTAACTTTTTTGGATTCATAAAAATTTTATTTTATCTGTTATTACTTTTGAGTTGCAATTTCATATACTGACACTTTCCATAACCTTGAAGATTTCCTCCTCAATTTGGCCCTGCGGAAGTTGACGTGTAAATAAATAAATGAAACATCCGTAACCAACGCAGAATTGACCATATAACCGGTCTTGTAATTGAGAACAATATTATCAAGCTTATTCTCATATAAGGGAGAGGTGATCGATGATATCGGGAATAATTAATAACACTGAAAAGTTTTAATTAAAATTACCGATAAATAATGTCTCATCATAAAATACCCTCAGCAAAGTAGCGTCTGAGGGAAATCAAAGAGGTTTCAACGAGGCTACTTTTGTTTCTAAATTCTACTATATAAACCACGCGCGGGTATTGTTAGTTCTCTTGTCTTGTTTTTTGGGCTCTAGATAAATCTACGTAGCTGCCACGTGCGCTATATCTGGCATTTCCATATGGTATGCTACGGAAGGAATCAGGGCACTTTTATTAAACTGCTGAAAAGTGACTATAGTTAATTTATACGGGACAGACTTTGCTGTATGTCACGGACGAATAATATTTGAGGAATTGTGTGCGTGAGTGAAAGTAGTGCTCAATATTACATTCTATTACACGCCGAATAACCGGTAATAGGATCTGTTGACTATACGAAAGGACGTTAAATTAAATATAAAAACGGAATTGGACACTTAACTTTATGAATGTAAAAGCGTAAGGAGTTTGAATGACTGTATCGAAGTATAGTAATGGACCATAGTCCTTGTTATAATATCTTTGAGTGACGAACCATAAAAATCACGGGCACTTTAGTTACCGTAATTGCTGATAGTAAGTGTAGGATCAACACTCCTTTCTCTATAAACAAAGCGCAATCGTTCATGATCATTTAATTATTATTAAATGTTGTTAATAAAAGAACTAAAGTGATTTCCATAATAGCGTGTGTATTATTCAACGATAATCATAGGCAAGCTGCAAATTGTATCTATGGATGACGGAAGGTTCGATTATGAAATATTACGAAGCTTATATTGTGATTTAAAAGCTATTTAACATTTCATTTCCAATCGGACAGAAATAATACAAAATCAGAAACAGTGCGGATAAGTAGTAACTTCGGAACCAGAAAGTTGATCTAATAACTAACATCAAAGACGTTAGTAACTATCTTGTCGCGGTAACTAACGCAGCAACAAATGAAGGGTGATCGACTGTGTGAAATTTAGTCGCCGTTACAGTGAAGATGTTTGTGGCTGCTCCATCTGATGTGTAGGTATAACGAAAAGTCAGGCATATACAGTAGATAACAACATCAATATCTTACGTCAGAGAAGTCGACGACAGCAGATCGACGGAGGACGCTACAACCACTAGATGTCATGAGAGGCGGACCCGTCGGTATAAAAGGATGCCTGGAGAATTGTGTTGTCTTGCTTGCGGAGAGTGGTTATAAAAAAAACTCATGAATCAGCTTAAGGAAACACTCATGAATTAAAAAGTGTTACCAGCAGTGCAGTTAGCACAGTGACAGTGCATAGTGTTCAAAACAACAGTGGAGCATTCCTCATAAGTCAAACATTTCTGTTGTCAGTGTTAGGGGATGCCTGAGGTGGTGCAGAGAAGGACGTCACTGGACATTGAGTGACTGCAAACGAGTGATGTTGAGCGATGAGTCACTCATACTCAGTGGTAATCCGATGGCAGGTTTGGATCTGGCGAATGCCTGGAGAACTTTACCTGGCATCTTGTCTAATGCAGCAGTGAAGTATGGAGCAGGTACTACTACGGTACGGGTGTGTTTGCCGTGATTAGTGCGTAGTCCTCCCTTTTGCGCTTACGGAAGTCCTAAATGCTGAGTTATATGAACACATTTTACAGCACTGTGTACAGCTTACAGTGGAGAAACAGCTCCGGGGACGATGTTTGATTGTCGCAGCACGACAGTGTACCCCGTCATCAAGCAGCATCTGTGAGGCAATGGCTTGTGGACAATAAAGTTTTTGAATTGGACTGGCCTGCCCAGAGACCCGACATGAATCCAATGGAACGTGTTTAGCACTAGTCAGAATGACGACTTCGCTCCAGAACCCAGGGTCCAACAGCACTACCGTCTCTGATTTCGGCTCTTGAAGAAGAATAGGCTACCATTCCTCTACAGACATTCAAATACTTCAATGACAGTGTCTCCAGCAGGGTTCAAGGCGTCATAAAGGCAAAGGTTTACACACCTCATTTCAATTTACACTCTTAGGTGTTCGGATACTTTTGATCAGATGGCGTAGAGTGATTAGAGCCTGGCTCGCTTATAGCAATCTGGACCACCGCCTCTGAAGGTGTCGCTGTTATGGTGGTAGAACATGCAATGTGTGGTTTTCATGAGCATTAAAAAGGGCAGAAATGATGTTTATGTTGATCTCTATTGCAATTTTCTGTACTGGTTCCGGAACTCTCGGAACCGACTTGATGCAAAACTTTTTTTGATGTGTGTATAATATACTTTCAGTCCACAATTTGGGACAGTTCGTACGTGTTATAAACTTACATTTGTACACATCTGACAAACCACGTTGATTGAACAAGAAATATCATGATGCTTACGCGAAAGAGACCGATAGACTTGTTTGGTTTGGCTGCGAAAGTGATTCATATTTGTGTACAAGAATAGCGTGTGGACAGTGCCGCATAAGAAAGAGCAATTTTCAGAATAAATTTCATATTACCAGCTGAGTGTTACTTTAATTGGTATTAAATCACTCATTCCCTCCGTGGGTTGCAACATTTCTGCAAACATGCGCTTCGGTGGAATTACCAGCCTCTGCTACAGCTCCAAGTAGATGGTATAGGCCAAGGATGTAAAACTAACTTCGTGTAACCTAACGAAATGCAGCGTAAAGACATTAACTTGTATTGGACCGACCGAGTTGCTTACGTACCGCTCGGTCCTGCCTCAAGTTCGTTTTTCCAGCAGTATTAGTTATGTTCACTATGATACACGTCGGTATGGATTATCCCAGTGATGAAGAATTAGTCATTTGCATGTTAACTATCGGTCGGCTGAATACAATGGAAGAACAGTGCAACAACATTATTCTGAGCCGTTCTCTCAACGACGGCAACGACATCACAATACTTTTGGACCTATACATGATCATCTACGAGAAAGAGAGCCTTCTGTGCTCGAAAGGAAGATAATAACCGAGCGAGGTATGACAGAATCCAATCTGGAAAAGAATGTGTTTCAAGCGATTTGTGACAATCGTGTATCTTTGGATACAAGCCAATCAAATGTTTTGAGAATCTTACATGAAAAATAACAGCATCCCTATCTTCGACTGTAAGTGCAATGATTGCAGCTCGTGGGCTTCCAATGTCGAGTGGAGTTTTCAGATTGGTTCCTACAGCACTATGCAGAAAAACCACAATTTTCCTTCTTTAGTTTTGTTTACAGACGTGGCCATTTTTACAAGAGGGCATCGTTCAACAGTCGAAATAGCCATGTTTAGGATTACAGCAATCCACATGTACTGGCGTGTGGCTCACATTAAACAAGTTCGTTGTGAATGTATGGGGTGTATTGTTAAGGATATGCGATAGCACCTCATGTACTTCCCGATTACCGGAGTTGTGTACAAAACGTTCGTTGCCGTGGAAGTAGTAAGCAGAACTTCTGGGATTACTGAGTGACTGAATGTGTAGATATTCGATGGTACGTCACTGTATACCCTATAGTGATCATAGTGCTCGAAATTTTGAAGGGAACAATTGTGCATTTTTTAAGTACTGCTCTGTACTGTGCCATAACAGATTGAACATAAAGTTACAGAAGTAAACGTGTTTCATCTGAAAATTGTTTCATGACTTTCTTTTTAATGCTGTACATTTTACTGCTTGCATTCTTCAATGTTGGAATCGACTTTCTATGTAAGTAAAGGTAATTTGAATAACAATCCAAATTAATCATAATTGTATCATCCAGACAGACCATATCTTTATACACATCATGCCATCTTCAGTCCGTTAGCAGAGTTTCCTTTCTCTACCACTGTGATGTCTTCTTATTCTAAAGACACAGTTACGGTCCCCCCCACCCCCCAACAGCCCCAAGCACAAGATTGGTTTCATTACCTGAAATATTTTCTAGATAATGGCGACATATCTAAAAGTCGTACACGCTTTCCTCCACGATTCCTGAAAGTTTTGTCACGGATTACCAAGAAAAACAAAAGGTTGGAATCGATTGATTGAGTTAACAGTATAATAGTAATCATTTATTGATAGCACAAAAGGTTGAATATGGTTTACCACGAACTACACTCCCTAAGATCATGAAAATATTAGGTCTAGATATAAGTTATTAGAAAAACAACGAGAAAAGGACAGTCAGTTACAAAGTTAATTGTGTTCAGTTTTGCAGCATTAACCGTCCGGTTGCTGCAGCAAAGTCACTTACCTGCATTCATAGCATTACTTTATTCAAAATCTAGCAAGACACTTGTTGTTGATGTTGTTGTTGCTGTGGTCTTCAATCCTGTGACTGGTTTCATGCAGCTCTCCATGTTACTCTATCCTGTGCAAGCTTCTTCATCTCCCAGTACCTACTGCAGCCTACAGCCTTCTGAATCTGCTTAGTATATTCATCTCTTGGTCTCCCTCTACGCTTTTTACCCTCCACGCTGCCCTCCAATACCAAATTGGTGATCCCTTGATACCTCAGAACTTGTCCTACCAACCGATCCCTTCTTCTAGTCAAGTTGTGCCACAAACTCCTCTTCTCACCAATTCTATTCAATACCTCCTCATTAGTTATGTGATCTACCCATCTAATCTTCAGCATTCATCTGTAGCACCACATTTCAAAAGCTTCTATTCTCTTCTTGTCTAAACTATTTATCCTCCATGTTTCACTTCCATACATGGCTACACCCCATACAAATACACTCCTGGAAATTGAAATAAGAACACCGTGAATTCATTGTCCCAGGAAGGGGAAACTTTATTGACACATTCCTGGGGTCAGATACATCACATGATCACACTGACTGAACCACAGGCACATAGACACAGGCAACAGAGCATGCACAATGTCGGCACTAGTACAGTGTATATCCACCTTTCGCAGCAATGCAGGCTGCTATTCTCCCATGGAGACGATCGTAGAGATGCTGGATGTAGTCCTGTGGAACGGCTTGCCATGCCATTTCCACCTGGCGACTCAATTGGACCAGCGTTCGTGCTGGACGTGCAGACCACGTGAGACCACGCTTCATCCAGTCCCAAACATGCTCAATGGGGGACAGATCCGGAGATCTTGCTGGCCAGGGTAGTTGACTTACACCTTCTAGAGCACGTTGGGTGGCACGGGATACATGCGGACGTGCACTGTCCTGTTGGAACAGCAAGTTCCCTTGCCGGTCTAGGAATGGTAGAACGATGGGTTCAATGACGGTTTGGATGTACCGTGCACTATTCAGTGTCCCCTCGACGATCACCAGTGGTGTACGGCCAGTGTAAGAGATCGCTCCCCACACCATGATGCCGGGTGTTGGCCCTGTGTGCCTCGGTCGTATGCAGTCCTGATTGTGGCGCTCACCTGCACGGCGCCAAACACGCATACGACCATCATTGGCACCAAGGCAGAAGCGACTCTCATCGCTGAAGACGACACGTCTCCATTCGTCCCTCCATTCACGCCTGTCGCGACACCACTGGAGGCGGGCTGCACGATGTTGGGGCGTGAGCGGAAGACGGCCTAACGGTGTGCGGGACCGTAGCCCAGCTTCATGGAGACGGTTGCGAATGGTCCTCGCCGATACCCCAGGAGCAACAGTGTCCCTAATTTGCTGGGAAGTGGCGGTGCGGTCCCCTACGGTACTGCGTAGGATCCTACGGTCTTGGCGTGCATCCGTGCGTCGCTGCGGTCCGGTCCCAGGTCGACGGGCACGTGCACCTTCCGCCGACCACTGGCGACAACATCGATGTACTGTGGAGACCTCACGCCCCACGTGTTGAGCAATTCGGCGGTACGTCCACCCGGCCTCCCGCATGCCCACTATACGCCCTCGCTCAAAGTCCGTCAACTGCACATACGGTTCACGTCCACGCTGTCGCGGCATGCTACCAGTGTTAAAGACTGCGATGGAGCTCCGTATGCCACGGCAAACTGGCTGACACTGACGGCGGCGGTGCACAAATGCTGCGCAGCTAGCGCCATTCGACGGCCAACACCGCGGTTCCTGGTGTGTCCGCTGTGTCGTGCGTGTGATCATTGCTTGTACAGCCCTCTCGCAGTGTCCGGAGCAAGTATGGCGGGTCTGACACACCGGTGTCAATGTGTTCTTTTTTCCATTTCCAGGAGTGTATATAAACCAATTGCATTTGAATAGTATTACTAGGCTATGTACTGTTCTGATCCAGCGTAATCTGAGCCATTAACTCTTCGTTCCGTCTCTGCTTGACCCACACTCAGTTTCTCGCCCCGACTCGAGAGCCACATTAGGGACTTGGACCTCCCGCTGTAACCTCTTCACAACGGGTGACTTCCGCCATAAGAGCGACGCTCATTTGGCTACGACTTACCGATGCTTAGAATGTGTTTCCTTATTTGTATTTCATCACATGCATTGTTATTCTCCGGCCGGAGTGGCCGAGCGGTTCTAGGCGCTACAGTCTGGAACAGTGCGACCGCTACGGTCTGATGACCTCAGAAGTTAAGTCCCGTAGTGCTCAGAGCCAAGCCAGCCATTGTTATTCTCTCTCTGTTTGCACTCGCTGCACACAGTGCAACGATTCATTACTCTTTTACACGCCTGTTCATGTGGAATGTAAAGTTCCACATATTATTAGGAAATTATATCGTAGAGGAAGCGCTCCCCAGAAAAAAATGAGCGAAACGCAGGCTGAGCAGTACACATCGGAACTTAACAGCAAAGTTATACAGAGGTACACGAAGACATTATATAGTAGAGGTAAGTACATAACAAATGATCCAACATTATGTGAGGGGTAATTTATTTGCAGAGAGGAACGTGGCGAATACTCTTAAGAAATATGTAAAAATAAACATTCAGCAAATACTCACATATTCAAAATCACCCACTGCTCAGACAGCGTTTCGCTCATTTTTTTCTGGGGATACCTTCCTCTCCTATCTAATTTCCTACTAATAGGCGAAACCTTAGATTGTTATCAGTCCAAAAAATTCTCTTTAAATTAATGTGGTCCAACATTGGTTACCTATATTTTTAATCTCTCACAAATTTTTCCATTATGTTCTTTCTTCTCTCACTTTTCCTACCTTAATAACTTGAGCTGTCTGATTCAGCCGGTTTTCCATAAAAACCTACCTTTGTTAATTATGCACTTCTCGAGTTTTTTCTTTCATCATCATTTACTACCTGCTGGCTCATGCTTTATTCTTATGCCTGTCACGCGTTGTTTGTATGCTTATGCAGCTTGTTGTGCGTTCCTACCGTCGTAATAATTTGTTCATCGTTGTTCATCTATAATGTTTTATATTTTTGTCGTCAAAATATGTTTTCGTTACCGTTTCCACTCATAGTTATTTTTGTTTCATATGTATTCTTATTTATATTTTTGTTTTCTACACCTTTAGGTGTTTTATTATTTAGTTTCAACTACTTGAAGGAGGCCTTATTGCGCCCTACAGTGTCAATGCTGCGTTTTTTCTTATAGCTACACGAGTGTCACGATTCACTTCCTATTCCGTAGAGTATAGTTGATAGATTTATAGACAGTAGAACAGTAGACAACAGTGCAAAAATCTAAATGAGAAAACACCACTACTGTAGCTCGCGGCCCTGTAATCGCTAATTGTACACTCACGTAAGGTCTTTGAGACCTGAGAGGTTTTTTACTGTCAGCTACGGGACTCATGGCTTTCGCTGTGGTTTACGTCTTATTGCCGTTCACCATTACTTGAATTCTGTTTTTGTTGTGACACGTTTGACGGGATATAAGTAGTGTTAATCGTGTTTTTCTGATGTCACAATGGTTCAAATGGCTCTGAGCACTATGGGACTTAACATCTGAGGTCATCAGTCCGCTAGAACTTAGAAATAATTAAAACTACCAAACCTAAGGACATCACACACATTCATGCCCGAAGCAGGATTCGAACCTGCGACCGTAGCGGACTGAAGCGCCTAGAACCGCTCGGCCAGTCCGGCCGGCGATGTGACTATCTCCTTATGTTACTGCTCATCACTAATCTCAGCCGCGCGCGATTAGCCGAGCGGTCTAAGGCGCTCAAGTCATGGACTGTGCGGCTGGTCCCTGTGGAGGTTCGAGTCCTCCCTCGGGCATGGGTGTGTGTGTTTGTCCTTAGGATGATTTAGGTTAAGTAGTGTGTAAGCTTAGGGACTGATGACCTTAGCAGTTAAGTCCCATATGATTTCACACACATTTGAACTTTTTTTTTTTTGGACACTAATCTCACTTTCTTCCATTTCTTTACCGTTCTATTATTTCACGAATTAATTTTTAAATTCGTCCATTATTGGTCTATAGGTGTTATCATAACTTGAACTTACCTACTCTTCCTTATTTATACTTTCTTTCTTCTCGTCCTTCTCTCTTTATTATTACTCATTTACTTCTAAGGTACTTAAAGATTCATCATTCGAGGGATCTGCTCTTTGATTGTCAAACCGATCAAATTCTGTGCACTGCTCTTCTTGCACCTCTCTGATGTTATTCCTATCAGAATGTACATTGTTTCTACTCGCTTTCTGATCAACCGACGGTGTCATTTCTTCCTTCTTACTTGTCCTTACCTTTGTAGGTCTTCCTCAGATACACTAATTACCTCCTTTTCGTGATCATAACTACATGTCTCGTCTTTTAAGTATGTTACCTCTTCATGTCCCTTAGCAAAGTTTGTTTTCTCGAGTCGCTTTTGTCTTATTCTTTGTGGTCAACTCAAGAAATTTATCTGTAGTGACCACTTATTTATTTCTGATTGTGACTGGACCTCTCCCGAATGTGTTGTGGGTTTCCCTTAGGTGAAGCCTCCTGTCCTGGTTTCCGTGAGAAGAGGCCTCTTGTTCATAGTATCCATTATGATTGTTAGAGAAATGTCTCTGTTCCCCACGGTAGCTTCCACTCCCTCTATTAAATCCGCCCTTTTCTCTTCTACGAGGATTATTGTAGTAATTACTCAGACCTGGATAGTGATTCGGACTCTGGGCCTCTCTTCTCGCTTTCAAAGTGCGTCTGTTTGTGCTTGCGTCATGCTAAATCTTGGTGATTATGCCTCACTTCTTGTTACATCGTCCTGTCTGTTGCCTCTCCATCTATTCCCATACCGGTACCAACCCTCTAAATTTTGATTATTATCTGCTAATGAGTCAAATTAGTCCAACGCCTGCACAACTGCACTGGCATCAGATTTTAATACTCCAATTAGCCTCTCCTGAATTTTTACTGTAAATTAATGACTATAATTGATATTAGATCCGACTCCATAGGGGATCGTACATACACAAATTCTTCTCTAAATATACTTGGAAGTATTCTTTATAACCTTTACAGTCACTGCTATTAAAATTGTGACTTTAAAATAGGTCTCTTCTCACTCAATTCTCAGCTCTGCTGGACCAATGTTGGTTCATAAACGTTTTTACGAATTTGGCGTAGATTTTGCATTGTGATCTAGCTCACATTCCCCAAGATAATACCTCGCCTTCTAGTCTACTAATTACACATCCAATCTTTTTCTTGTCATTGCAGGGTTCTGCAAGAATCCCTTCAAATTGTTGTTTGAACGCTACTGGATGGATACTATGCTTAGTAGGTAAACTGCGCAACTTATACGCCCACAAGTACTGATCGTCAGACATTACATAATTCCTAGTTTTATCTTTTGATCATTCCTGCTCATACTACGATTTGGTTCTCTGCTTGATTTCAGATTGCTTTTGAGTAGCGTACTGCTATACTGTCTCTAATTCTGCCTCTGGCCTTTTGCGATTCTTTCACGGACTTATTGCAGTCCAGATTGAAGTGTGCTGTCACAATAAATCTTAAACGTATTTACTTCACAGTGTAGATCAAGCCAGAACTTCTTAATGTCTTTCAGCTGTCTCTGAATTTGCTTATGAACTAGTTAAAGACACTACTTATTTTCTTGTAGATCACTTTATAATTGTATACAATTTTCTAAACGTGTTATTTTACGTTCCTGAGCTTCTAGTGTTTCCTTATTTTTAACTAGTTTGTTGATGTTGGTTTTAATACTGCCTTTTGTATCTCTTACAATTCATTAACTAAAGCTGAGGTTTCTAAGCGAATGTTGACTTTTATTTGGTTAATTTTAGTATTGGTTTTATTTACTTTTTGATTTTTCTCACTTTTAATCCTTTTAACTCAATTATTAATAGCTTTAAGGGTTGTTTCTGAAACTCCCTGAGAAATCCCATCAGATCATCACCATCAGCTATGTTTAAATAGACTGTGATTTCATTTGATAAATCGTCTTCATCGTCAACTGGCGTAGTATCTGCCGATGCAGTATAATCAGTTTGGGTGGATTCAACTAGTTCAGATACCTGGTGTGAATGTATTTGAACAATATGTACCTGATGAGTGATATCCGGTATCTGATATTGTTTGTGCTTCTAATGTATTTGTGTTGACGAAGTATTGCCACTTTTTTCGATCACTTTTGCATTTGAAATTTTTGAAACATTCTGTACTACAGGACTATCGACATGAATTTCTGGTTCATTTGTTTCTGACAATTCTTCCAGTGGCTCTAATAAAATTACGTTTTCATAGTTTTTCGAAACTTCGTACTCGGGATTTATTCTACTCGCAGAGTAAAAACTTCTCTATATCCCAAGACAACAACTTTTTCCTTGTCACTCATTTTACTCGCAAGTTAACTTTGAATCTTTTACCTGGAAATTTAAAATTAACTTCAATTTCTACCTGCGGTCGGCGCGCACTGCTTCACTATTGCAGTGAGCGATGTTTGTCTCTGCGCTGCTGTGTATGGCTGCGCTACTCGGTTGTGCGTTTTATGCGAGAGCAGACGGCCTTACCGCTTTTTGTTGCGTGTGGTATCGGTGGTCTCCTCGGATGTGGGCTGCGACGCGTTGCAAAGGATCTCTTTGGTTTTTGTCGTAGCCTGCTGCGAAGACAGGTCGCTGCTGCGTGTGGGTCACTACGACCGCGCCACAGTTTGTGCCAGGCATATCGCTGCTCGCAGCTTCTGCGACTATGCCACGAAGCCGACTGCGGCTTCGTAGTTCTGCGACGCGAAGCGCCGTCTCAGATTTTCCTCTCTTCTGCTCTTGACGTCAACTTTTAGTCCCATGTCACAGTTCTATGCATTGCACGCCATTTCACGATGTTAAAACCACGTAAAGTGTCCCTTGTTCGTCACAAAACGTGTCAAAAAAGTATTTTCGATTTACTTATTCACTGTTAAGCCCTATATCCACCCAATTTATCCATCCACATTTATCCATCTCAAGCAGGGATGCTATATACAACACTCCCTTTGTGTTTGCAAAATTGGTATCAGCCCCTGTTTGTACTAGGGTAGCTGTAAACGACGAGGTCGTTGTTGGAGATATGCAGGGCCGTCACATCTCGTGACTGTTGATCTGACATCCACTAACCTGTTTCTTTCAAATGATGTCTCTTTCGCTGCAGTGAAAGCGCTGGGAGTGTACTCGCTGGATCTGGATCCAGAGGTACAGCTGCAATGACGAATTGTGAAGAGAATTCTCTGCTACCTGTTTAGTCAGTACAGAGCGTACGATTTACCGATGCCATATAATTCCATTTATCCAGTGGTGTCGTCACATACACTGCACTTTACGCTTCATTTCACTATTACATCCAGCCTGCAAGTGTAGCCAGATTATCCAGAATGTACATAGGCGATTTTACACTCATAGACAGTGAATGTGCAATATGAGCAATAAACTAGATGGTAGTTAATGAAAACCATTTTCATTGCGTTAACTAAGGAGGCCGATGATGATTCTGTCTTTTATTAAAACTTGTATGATTAATGTAATGGCCTCCTCCCTGTGACTGACTCTCCAGCTCTCTACAGTAGGCCCCAATGGGTAGGGACCTGCCACCTTGTGTATCGGCCAGTCAATGCCACAGAAATTTTTATGCGTAGCTCCGCCAATGACGTTCTCTTACGTGGCTGATGCCAAGCACTGTCCCCAAGGTGCCATGTGTAAATAGGCTGTTTAGGTTTTTATGTTGGTAACGCCACGTAGCGCTCTGTATGAAAATCACTGACTGTGCTGTGTGCAGTCTGTGGCTGGTTGGCATTGTTGGAATATTCACTATTGTAGTGTTGGGCAGTTGGATGTGAGCAGCACGTAGCGTTGCGCAGTTGGAGGTGAGCCGCCAGCAGTGGTGGATGTGGGGAGAGAGATGGCAGTGTTTTGAGAGCGGACGATCGGCACATGTGTCCGTCAGAAAAAGGAAATTTGTAAGACTGGATGTCATGAACTTATATATATATATATATATATATATATATATATATATAATGACTTATGAACACTATTAAGGTAAATACATTGTTTGTTCTCTATCAAAATCTTTCATTTGCTAACTATGCCTATCAGTAGTTAGTGACTTCAGTAGCTAGAATCTTTCATTTAGCTGGCAGTATTGGCACTCTCTGTATTGCAGTAGTTCGAGTAGCGAAGATTTTTGTGATGTAAGTGGTTCATGAAAGGTATAGGTTATTGTTAGTCAGGGCCATTCTTCTGTGGGGATTATTGAAAGTCAGACTGCGCTGCGATAAAAATATTGTGTGTCAGTTCAGTGATGATCAGAATAAGTAAAGAGAGAAATGTCTGAGTACCTTCCATTTTGCTCAGCTGTTTGAAAATCAAATAATGTGAGAGATTTATCAGCACAGTAATTAATAATTTTTCTAAGGGGACGTTACATATGCTGCAAGTTCCACATTATCCTCAGCTTTCTTCCCTTCTCTCTCTCTCTCTCTCTCTCTCACTCTCTCTCACACACACACACACACACACACACACACAAATAGGCTGGGACAACATTACGAAATTGTAAGTTCCCATTATTTGACATTAATATTACACAAGATTCATCTCTACTTTTTGACAAAGTTTATCACAGTGATTGCAACACTTCTATAATTGAAAATAACTCAGCATTGAACTACGTGGTTATGAATAACGTTGCAATTTTGAATTGTCAGCAAAGTGTGTACTCACGTTAATTAACGATGACCCTTCCCGTCGAAGTTAAAGACTTTGGTAGTTCAGTTACCCAGTAATGCCGTAGGAATATAATATTCAGCAGGAAGACATACAGAGAAAGATAATGAAAAGTAGCATTTATCAACTAGGAACACACAGCGTTGTATAGGATGGCTAAAATAAAACTAGCTCAAAAGTGTTTGCGGCACTTCTAATAATGTAATCTGAACAACAAAAAGATTATTAGAAAACGACACAAAATATGTCCAGGCCCCAGAAAACATTGATCAAATGCGAAATATCCGACAAAAAACACATAAAAAACAGTTAGCTGTTCAAGCTGGAGTTAAATTATTGTCGTTCCAATCAATCTGTATGCTACAAACTTTGTCGTGCACTAGTTAAGGGCCGGCCGCTGTGGCCTAGCGGTTCTAGGCGCTTCAGTCACGAACCGCGCTGCTGCTACGGTCGCAGTTTCGAATCCTGCCGTGGGCATGGATGTGTGTGATGTCCTTAGGTTAGTTAGGTTTAAGTAGTTCTAAGTTCTAGGGGCCTGATGACCTCAGATGTTGAGTCCAATAGTGCTTAGAGCCATTTGAACTAGTTAAGGCTTCCCGAACTAACTGCATGTGATTATTTCCGCTGGGGGCTTTTGAATGAATGTGGAGCAAACATAATTAGTTATCTCGAACAGAATGACCTCCTCCATACCAACATGGATTATAAAAAGATCGATGATGCAATACACAACTTGCGATTTTTCACCTGACATCCTGAAAAAAATGGATGAAGGCAATCATGTGGAAACAGTGTATCTTGACTTCCGAAATACGTTTGACTCGGTACCACATCAACCTTGATTAAAGAAGTGTGGCTATATGGGGTATTAAAAGATATTTGTGGCTAGGTTGAGGATTACTTTCATGAAGGACAGAGCGTGCTAACTGGGAAGGAGATTCATCGACAGAAGTGGAAGTAACTTCAGGCGTGCCGCAGTGATGTGTGTTGGGACCCTAGTTGTTCGTGTAGTATATTAATGACCTGGTAGACGGCATTGACTATATTAATAGGAAGCACAGACTATAAATTATGCAATTATGCACACTGCTACGAAAAAGTGCAACACCTTCAAGGACTCTCTTCAGTGTAATATGTGCACACTGAGGGGTTGTAGTGTTAATGATTCAGTTGCCACGGTCATCGGCGATCAGATGGCGCTCAGGAGTTTTGTCTGAGCGCCCTCTGTTTTTTTCTCTGCAGACATTAAGAATGCTGAGTTTCGAGGTGAACAGTGATTGCAACATTCACTCTAGGGTGCAACCATGCCCCACCGACGACTACGTCCTCCCGTTGAACAACTGCAGCCATCTGAACGGGATCGCACTTTGGGGCTGCAGGAAGCTGGATTGACGCATCGACGGACTGCTGCACATTTTGGGAAGAACGTATCAAGGATGTGTCGCTGCTTTCAGCAGTGGTCTGTGGAAAATTCCCACACCCGTAAACCAGGTTCTGGACGTCCGCGTAGCACAGACGCACGTCAGGGTCGACAACCTTGTTCGAGCAGCGGTGGCCGACCGAACATCGCTGAGGGAAGAAATTCGGACACACGTTGGACGTGTTCCATCACCGACGACCATTGGGAAGCGTCTGCTTGCAGCAGGACTGAGATCACGTGTTCCTCTGGTCTGGCTACCACTGACACCACGACATTGCTAAGCGCGGCTACTCTGGTGTCGTGAAAGTGTCAACTGTAGGGTGGAATGGCCCTCTATCGTCTTCGCTGATGAGAGTAGTTTCTCTCTGTATGCGAGTGATGGACGTCACGTGTACGACACAGCCTGGTGAGAGACCTATTGTGGAGGGCATGCGCACGTTGGGCGAACTAATGCTGACAAACTCAACTAAGTAGTAATCAAGATTGCTTGAAAACATCATATTATCAAACAGAATGTTTTGTAACAACCCACAAACATGAAAACCTATTTAATATTAATGTATAAATTTCGAAAAAAAAATTTTGACGAAGGAAACACATCACATAAAATGTTTTCCACTCATTTGAGTGAAAACTTGTATTGCACTAATGTACAAACATTGATGTAAGCACTCTTTGAATATTTAAAAGTACAGCTTCCACTATCCAAGACTCTTTTGGAGGAAATGTAACCTGATTGCAACCAAAAAATCGTATGCGCTAAATTAACTGAAAGTATTCAGTAAACTAACAGCCATCCATTGGCAACACTGAAAAAGCAACCTAGTTCATGAGTACCCCAAAAACAGTGAGAATACTGAAATATCTATTACGTTACATGCAGTCAAAAACTAATCAGAAACCATTGTTAATGAACAAGAAATGGATGTCACACTTTCACAAAAAAAAGCACTGTTTAAAGCAGTTTCTCCTAAAATCAGAGCTTGGTCGTTCACAATGTAATTAATGGAAAAATAATACGAAAAATTTGTCATTGTTAATATAACATCAAATACAAAGAAAAATTATTTACCTATTCCAACTAATATTACAAACTGTCTGCAACTAACCAAAACCAAAACTCGATCGTCGTGAAAGAATATTTTAACTTATAAAAGCGCGTGGATCTTAACGGCCCCATCCTTTTTTATAGTTTAATCCAAGTTTGTCGCCATTGGGGCCGATATAATGTATCATTTACGAATGCGTACTTTGCACACGTGCTGCATCCATGCTTTGAAAACTAGATATCCAAAGTTGCTACATTCAGTTATATTTAAGGCTCTTTCCCGCTACTCGTATCCACTCACTGACTTCGTGAATTAATGAAATGCAGTTATAGGTATGAAAATGCCCATTTGCCCTCTTTCCCATTTTCCATTTTGTCCTCAGCTTATTTTGTCGTTTTGTAGTCTGATGTTGACTGCTTGACTGGATACGTTGGGAAATTATAAAATATCTGTGACGTAAACTATATCGTGTCCGCATACATAAATTAACTAACCTGATCATGATATTATTCACATTAATAATCAAGTAATTATTTCTGTATTTCTAAAGATCGAAAGAGAAAACATAGTTAACGTTTAGTGTGTCGTGCATTATAATTCCATCTAGTGAAATTTAGTTTTGACGCTCATGAATAATCATTTTCCTTTATTGATGCATATCCTTAACTTTGGATACGAGTTTTGGCCAGAGAGTAAGTTCCACTGAAAGGACGACAGTTTTCAACGATGAAGAGTACCTGCGGTCTAACTAATGTGACTTGCCACCAAATGACACTTCGAATAAGTGGTTTGCCAAGTTGTTTATACGACTGAAGAGGTGCTCCGAGTGTGACAGCGATAATTCCGAGCAAGTGTAATACATGAGGCGCCATTGCAGCACTTTGATAATGCCTTTGATGATAAACGTAGAAACGTGGACAGGCTTGTGGAGGTAATTGTACCTTGTGTTTATTTAGAAAAGACCAGGTTAAGATTTAAGAGGAAGCACTTATTTCGTTTGACGGTGAAGAGACTGTGCGACGGACAGAGACTCGAACCCGGAACTTTTTCGTTCAGTGCTCTTACCGACTGAGCTATCCAGACAAGACTGACGTCTGCTCTCATAGCTTCAGTTCTGTTAAGACGTTTCGAAGCAATGCACACGCGGCGGCGGAGTGAATGATGGACTCTGCACGCATGATTGCTTCTGTGGAGCTTGTAAAGTAGGGAATAGCTACTGGAAGAACTACAGCTGTAAGGGCAGGTCAGTCGGAAGGGCCATCGCCCGCGAAAAGCAAGGTTCCAAGCTTGAGTCCCTTTCCGGTACACAGTTCCGCTCTGCTGGGGAGTTTCAAAATAACACGCACCCCACTGTAGAGTGAAAGACTCGTTCTTCAAACGATAAGCAATACATCACAAAATAATAGAAACAGACGAATTACGTACGTTATTCGCGATGTTCGGTAAAAAAGGCTGTCAGTAACTAGAGAATAAAAAATAATGATAAAAATCAAGTTAACTACGATAGTAGTATGTAGCGTTTTATGCACTGAGCGCTCTCCAGTTTATGAAAATGGAAGATGAAAGACTGACTGTTTCTAGCATTTGTTACCTGCGATGTTGTGATTAGTGAAGTATCGGGAAGGTTCTTGTGGCGTCCACTAAATCAGGTAATTGTAATGTACTGATCATATTCAAAAGTATTTAATAAACTTATATTCTCATTTCTTCGTCTTTTACTGGTGCCTTGTCCCGCGGTTTCGCAGGGTCGGCATGGTGAAGACGGATTTGGCAAGGTTAATTGTAAGCGGTGGCCGGGTGCCCTTCCTGCCGCCGCCCTATACCCCTGGGATGGAATCAGTGTACCCCAGTTGTCTGCATCTAGTGTAATCCATGAACTAGTGTGATCATGTCTTCAAGTCGTGAAACTGAAGCGGAACGCGGGGACCAGTCAGGAATTCACCTAGCAGGATGCAGAAAACCGCCTAAAAACCACATCCAGGCTTGCCGGCACACTGGCCGATATCGCTAATCCAGGGCCAGTGCGCCTACCCGAGTCCAGGAAGCAGCGCAGTAGCACTCTTGGCTAACATGGTGGGTCGCTTATGTTCTCACTCATGATCAATAAATAAAGTTAAGTACGTATCCTGAAAATTCTTCTGCTTAATAAATCTTAGTTACGATATGGTGTGTTTGAACAGGTTCTCTTTTACGTTACAGCAAACCTTGAAGTCTGCGAGGTTATAAATTCTTACTAGTTTGTGCTCTCGTCGTTTCACAGCACCCATCATCACAACAAATTAATTGTATTAAAACGGAAATCATATACGCTATTAATCATGATACTTAATGATGTTTCCTTCATGTGAAGCCACAGTCGTATAAGATTTACAGAAAGATACAATCACCATTACTCTGTATGATATCCATTACTACCCGACCTAGATGTAAGCCTTAGGCCATTGTCAAGTGTTACAAAAGTCAAAAATCATCTGATTTATATGGAACGTAAGTCAGCGTTTAAACATATATCTTTGGTTATATAAGTCTGCTGTTTCGTAAGTAAAAGCAAGAACATTTTTGTGACATTTTAATTAGTTGACAATTTGCATGATTTATTAAAAGGATAAGGCAGTGAAATAAAATGGATGACCAAATCCCAGGAAGTATCATAAATCTAAATACGTGTACCTTGAAGGTATGGGGAAAACGAAAGTCCCTTACATACAAAAGTTCCAATTGGAGTACAAAACTATATAAAAAAGACTAGATTTTAGAAGTGCCGGGTGAGAATTCAATGGTTCGCTGTTGTTGCTGTGCTACTAATCTGAAAGCACGGTATGCTGATCTTTTACGCCATAAAAAACTAAAAAAACACACGCCTGCCACTGAATCGTATCACTCTCAGATACAAAGAATGCTTGGGTTTCCGAGTACAAGTTTTCATTTCAAACAAGAAAAGAGCTAAAACTGGGTGTACTTTATTTACAATGCGTCACTGTGCAATCCAGAGTGTGGATAAACTTGTTTATTTGTATGACCAAGCTCATCTAAGTTGAAGCTACATCGTACAAAATGCAATACGTTGATAACCAGCTTCTGGTATCTGTACTTTAGGGAGGAACTTAAAAAAGGTATTGCAGAGAGTCGTTACAGTTTCACAGCTGATGAATCAATGGATATAGGAGTCAATAAGCAGATAGGGTTGAATATCGTTTGTCTTTCTGAGACTCAGGAGAGGGTAGCAGCGACATTCTTTTGTTTGAATTGGGGTTAGTTGATGCAGAATCAATTGTGAAGCTAATAAAATTAGCTATTGCTGATTATGGACTGCATCTACAGAAATTTAGTGGTCTGGAAACAGGTAATGCTTCCGTTAACGTAGGGCGAAACAATGAAATTTACCAGAAACTTAAAGCAGGTGTAGATCATCTTGTTCTGGTTAAATGTATGTCTTTCTTTACAACTGTCTCCGTCCGCCACATCTGCTGAAATCGCACCAAGGACCTTAGAATTTATGATTAGTGAAGCATAGAATTGGTTTTCCAAGTCAAGTACACATCATAAACTATATAAGACACTGTTCAGATCATTTAACCAAGATGTTGGCCCTTCAGATTTGTTCACGTCTCTAAGACAAGGTGGCATCCAACTAAACTGGCAGTGAAACATCTTTTTTCACAATATTTAGAACTAAAAATTCACTTCAAGACTGTCAGAAATAATGAAAATTACTACACAGCAGAAATGCTGAACCACATGTATAAAGACGCGTCTAATGACTTTTTTGTTATTCTTAAGGCCAGTGTTACCTGATATACTACATGTTAATGCACATTTTCAAGCTCAGGCTGCCGAGAACAGTAAGGTGCATAATGATGTCATGTTTTTCATTCAGGATTTTGTTAAGAGAGTAGTTCTCTCTGGCCCCTGGCTGTAGAGAAGATTTATTAAAGGGAAACGTAACTAAATTTCTTGATCCTAAAACATATTTGGGTTACGAGACATAAACAATGGAGAACTAAAAAAGTAGGATTGGTATCACTAGAAATGGAAGTTGGTCTAATAGAAAGATGTGTGACATTTTTAGTAACTCTCATATCTCAGCTGCAACTGCGCTTGCCATTAAATGTTGATTTTTGAGCAAGATTTCTCTCCTATACCAGAAAACTCTCTAAATGTGCATAAAGAGACCTTTTATTTTGAACACTCCTCGTAACATCTTAACAAGATTTTTCTAACATCTTAGTACTTTTTTTTCACGCAGTCACATCGTTAACTTAATTTCGTTCATTTTTTGTTAAATTAGATATCCCTGGGAGGAGACTTATGTCGAAGCCCGTCTGGCATTTGCATTCTAAGAACTGCCGTTAGGTCAGACGATAGAAATGCCACTTGCACACTTAGAGTAACACATAGACGGTGACCAACTTTAAACAGAACTTGATTAATTTTAACACACATTTATTAAAATAACAAAAATCATTGATATTACGTAACTTGATTCTGGATGCTGTTTACAATTGACAATCTGAAGTTCCTTTGGTCTTGGTACGTTAATCTTATTCTCACGTATCTCTGATACTTGACAAAGTGTCTATACATTTCTCTTCATGGCTATGTACAGGAATATGATAATCTTATTAGGCGCAAACTGAAACTTGACTACAGACTAATGCAGGCTAATGCAGACTGACTAATCGGAGGTCTGTACACTCGTTATAATACCTCGCATGTTCAGGTATCACTGCGCAAGTGTGATCCGCGAGGAGAAAAGGTTCATTAGCAGCAATCTCATTGGCTGCGTTACATATTAATACGCGGATCGGCGGAAGCAGAATTTGGTCCGTCTCTAAGACAGCGCCATCTCGTAGTGCGGAGACGGACGAGCGCTGTGCCTGTGCTGTTGTGCTTAGTGGGGCGCGATCTAGTGGGAAAGTTGTGTACACGCTGACTATGCGGAACTATGTACACAACAACAGTGATCAATGTGTTACAAATATTTACTATCAAGAACAGTCTTGATCGCAATTTATTTACTATGGTGACCGGTTTCGATCACTATTGTGGTCGTTTTCAGACCAATGAGTAAGAACCTCCTTCTGGCGGTAAATCACTACTACCAGAAGGAGGTTCGTACTCATTGGTCTGAAGATGACCACATTAGCGGTCGAAACCAGTCACAGTAATAAATAAATTGTTATCAAGACTGTTTTTCATGGTAAAAACTAGTAGAAAGTTGATCTGTACACACTATTAACAAACACTGCATCATACTAATAGTACCTGCGCCAACAAAATGTAACCTCGTAGATCAGAAGAAAAACTGTTACTGTGAAAGTAACTACTGCATCCTGAGTTGTGTTAAACACTTATTGTTTATATACTACTGTAAGCTTAATATTTACTTTATTACGTTGGTATTTTTCAAAGAAATTATTGATCTTCGCCTGTAACAACAGATGCTTGTTCACAATACAATGAAGACTGCTACCGCTTAGTCAGCCAACTGGAAAGATAGAACCTGCCTATAGGAATATTAGAGAGACCTTTTATGAAAAAACAATTACCTGTATGAGTATAAAGAGCTGAGATGGGAAGCCTAAGAAAAAAGGCAAGGCTGAAAGGTGGAAGGAATGTATAGTGGGTTAGGGTAACATAACTGCAGACAACGTAATAGAGGGCGATTTCATCTCAACTCATACAGGTCAAGAGTGAACGTGTCAAGTTCCACATGATACCTTTCCAAAACTATAATATTAGAATTTCTGATGATTTGTTAAAACTCTACAGACCTCTATAAATGAGAGTATTTGTGAAAATGACATAACGAAAGGGAAAATTGAAAAATTGTAATAAAGAAACCAAATGTGACAGAGATCTGAATTTATTTTCAATAAATACTTCGTTCCAAATACTATGAGACATGATTAATACATACACACTTCTGAGCCTTTTTTCATGTTTTTTTTTTAAAATAAACTGTCATAATTTGTAACTTTTTGCGAATTCGAAAATCATGTTTTAAAAATATGAATAGTCACAGCATGTTAACTGTCTTGAGAAATGATAAAATGGAAGGACTGCTAACTGTCAGCTATGACATTAAAGCATGATTTTCTTGAACTGTGAAAATATTTGCACATATAGATGAAAGAATCTGAAATTTTTTAGTTATTTAGAAATTATTTTCTCCAAAACATGAATCCTAAATGTTCTAAAAATGTCATGGTACCGGTACATCAGTTGGTCCTTGTACTTAGGGAATGTACAATTAGAGTTGGCAACACTTGTCTGTACAAAACGTGATAAATTTCTCAAGGTCAGAAAATCATGGACACTTAAATATTTACATTGTTCGATGATTTTAAGTAAATGCAATGCAAAACTGGTGTATCTGAAACTAAATAATTACTTTACAACATTATAAGTGAGTGGGAAAACCATTCATAATTTTGTTCGAAAGCATTTTATAACAAAGGGCAACGGCTTGGCCACAGTGGCCGGCACTTGGATAGGTGACCATCCGGGTCGCCATGCGCTCTTGCCATTTTTCGAAGTGCACTCAGCTTTTTGCCCTCTACAAGTCCCTCTAGTGGTTCAAATGGCTCTGAGCACTATGGGACTTAACATCGGGTGGTCATCAGTCCCCTAGAACTTAGAACTACTTAAACCCAACTAACCTAAGGACATCACACACATACATGCCCGAGGCAGGATTCGAACCTGCGACCGTAGCGGTCACGCGGTTCCAAACTGAAGCGCCCAGAACCGCACGGTCACACCGGCCGGCAGTCCCTCTAGTACCATGGAAGTCATTCCCTGATGTCTTAACAGATGTCCTCTCATCCTATCCCTTCTCCTTGTCAGTGATTTCCACATATTCCTTTCCTCTATGATTCTGAATAGAACCTCTTCATTCCTTACCTTATCAGTCCACCCAATTTTCAACATTCGTCTATAGCACCACATCTCAAATGCTTCGATTTTCTTCTGTTGCTGTGATCCTACAATCCATGTTTCACTACCATACAGTGCTATGCTCCAAACGTACATTCTCTGAAATTTCTTCATTAAATTAAGGCCTATATTTGATATTAGTACACTTCTCTTGGCCAGGAATGCCCTTTTAGATCTCCTCTTTGCTCCTTCCGTCATTGGTTATTTATCTGCCTGTTGTTGTTGTGGTCTTCAGTCCAGAGACTCGTTTGATGCAGCTCTCCATGCTACCCTATCCTGTGCAAGCTTCTTCATCTCTACTGCAAACTACATACTTTTGAATCTGCTTAGTGTATTCATCTCTTGGTCTCCCTCTACGATTTTTACCCTCCACGCTGCCCTCCAGTACCAAATTGGGCATCCCTTGATGCCTCAAACGAGTTCTACCAACCGATCCCTTTCTTCTAGTCAAATTGTGCCACAAACTCCTCTTCTCCCCAATTCTGTTCAATACCTCCTCATTAGTTACGTGATCTACCCATCTAATCTCCAGCATTCTTCTGTAGCACCACATTTTGAACGCTTCTTTTCTCTTCTTGTCTAAACCACTTATCGTCACTGTTTCACTTCCACACAAGGCTACGCTCCATACAAATACTTTCAGAAAAAACTTCCTGACACTTAAATCTACACTTGATGTTAACAAATTTCTCTCCTTCAAAAACGCTTTCCTTGCCATTGCCAGTCTACATTTTATATCCTCCCTACTTCGACCATCATCAGTTATTTTGCTTGCCAAATAACAAAACACATCTACTACTTTAAGTGTCTCATTTCCTAATCTAATTCTCTCAGCCTCACCTGATTTAACTAGACTACGTTCTATTCTCCTCGTTTTGCTATTGTTGGTGTTCATCTTCTACCCTTCTTTCAACACACTGTCCATTCCGTCCAACTGCTCTTCCAGATCTATTGCTATCTCTGACAGAATTACAGTGTCATAGGCGAACTTCAAAGTTTTTACTTCTTCTCCATGGATTTTAATTATTACTCTAAATTTTTCTTTTGGTACCAATATGGCTTGCTCAATATATAGATTGAATAACATCGGGTATAGGTCACAACTCTGTCTCACTCCCTTCGCAACCACTGCTTCCCATTCATGCCCCTCGACTCTTATAACTGCCATCTGATTTCTGTACAAATTGTACATAGCCTTTTGCTCCCTGTATTTGACCCCTGCCGCTTTCAGAATCTGAAAGAAAGTATTCCAGTCAACATTGTCAAAAGTTTTCTCTAAGTCTACAAATGCTAGAAACGTGGGTTTGCCTTTCCTTAATCTGTCTTCTGTGATAAGTCGTAGGGTCATATTGCCAAACGTGTTCCAACATTTCTACGGAATCCAAACTGATCTTCCCCGAGGTCGGCTTCTACCAGTTTTTCCATTCGCCTGTAAAGAATTCGTGTTAGCATTTTGCAACTGTGACTTATTAAACAGATAGTTCGATAATTTTCACACCTGTCAACACCTGCTTTCTTTGAGATTTGAATTATCATATTCTTCTTGAAGTCTGAGCTTATTTCGCTTGTCTCATACAACTTGCTCACCAGATGGTAGAGTTTGACCAGGGCTGGCTCTCCCAACGCTATGAGTAGTTCTAATGCGGTGTTGCCTAATCCCGGGCCCTTGTTCTGACTTAGATCTTTCAGTGCTCTGTCGAACTCTTCACGCAGTATCATATCTCCCATTTCATCTTCATCTATGTCCTCTTCCTCTTTCATAATACTGCCCTCAAGTATATCGCCCTTGTATAGACCCTCCATATACTGCTATATACTTCTCTATATAGTCCTTCCACCTTTCTGCTTTCCCTTCTTTGTTTGGAACTGGTTTTTCATCTGAGCTCTTGATCTTCATACAAGTTGTTCTCTTTTCTCCAAAGTTCCCTTTAATTTTCGTGTACGCAGTATATATCTTACCACTAGAGATATATGCCTCTACATCCTTACATTTGTCCCGTAGCCATCCTGATTAGCCATTTTGCACTTCCTGTCGATTTTATTTTTGAGACGTTTTTCTTCCTTTGCTCCTGCTTCATTTACTGCATTTTTACATTTTCTCCTTTCCTCAATTAAATTCTACTATCTCTTCCGTTACCCAAAGATTTTTACTAGCCCTTGTCTTTTTACCTACTTGATCCTCTGCTGCCTTCACTATGTCATCTCTCAAAGCTACACATTCTTCTTCTGCCTATGTAGTAGGTAGTAGAATTCCTGAACTTCATCTACTTCGTGACCATCAGATCTGATGTTAAGTTTATCGCTGTTATCATTTCAGCTACTTCTCATTACTTTCGTCTTTCTTCGATTTACTCTCAATGCCTATTCTGTACTCATTAGACTGTTCATTCCATTCAGCAGATCCTGTAATTCTTCTTCACTTTCCCTTAGGATAGCAAAGTCATCAGCGAATCGTATCACTGATATCGTCTCACCCTGAATTTTAATTCCACTCTAAAACCTTTCTTTTATTGCGATCACTGCTTCTTCGATATACAGATTGAAACAGTAGGGGTGAAAGACTACATCCATATCTTACACTCTTTTTAATCGGAGCACTTCGTTCTTGGTCGTCCACTCTTATTATTCGCTCTTGGCTCTTGTACACATTGTGTATTTCCCGTCTCTTCCTGTAGTTTACCCCTATTTTTCTCAGACTTTCGAACATCTAGCACCATTTTACATTGTCGAACGCTTTTTCCAGGTCGACAAATCCTATTAATTCGTCTTGATTTTTCTATAGTCTCGCTCCTATTATCAACCGCAACGTCAGAATTGCCTCCCTTGTATCTTTACCTTTCCTAAAGCCAAACTGATCGCCATCTAACACATACTCAATTTTCTTTTCCATTCTTCTGACTATTACTCTTGTCAGCAACTTGGATACATGAACAGTTAAGCTGATTGTGTCATAATTCACGCACATATCAGCTCTTACAGTCTTCGGTATTGCGTGGATGATTTTTTTCCGAAAGTCAGATGGTATGTCCCCAGACACATAATTACTATACACCAACGTTAATAGTCGTTTTGTTGCCACTTCCCCTAACGAATTTAGAAATTCTGATGGAGTGCTATCTATCCCTTCATCTTTATATAGTATTAAGTCCTCCAAAGCTCTCTGCTATTCTGATTATAATACCGGATCACCTGTCTCTCGTATATAGTCTCTTGCATGTCATCAGACAAGTCTTTCCCCTCATAGAGGTATCATTGTACTCTTTCTATTTGCTCTCTCCTCTGAATTTAACAGTGGAATTCCCATTGCACTCTCAATGTTACCACCCTCGCTTGTAATTTCACCGAAGGTTATTTTGACTTTCCTATATGCTGAGTCAGTACTTCCGACAATCGTTGCATTTTCGATTTCTTCACCTTTTTTATACAGCCATTTCGTCTTAGCTTCCTTGCGCTTCCTGTTTATTTCATTCCTCAGCTATTTATGATTGTGTATTCCTGAGCCTCTCCGAATCTTTTTGTGCTTACTTCTTTCATCGCTCAGCTGAAGTATTTCTTCAGTTACACCTGATTTCTTCGCAGTTACCTTCGTTGTATATATGTTTTTCTTTCCGACTTCAGTTACTGCGGTTTTTAGAGATGTCCATTCCTCTTCAACTGTACTGCCTACTGAGCTATTCCTTGTTGTTGTATCTGTAGCCTTAGAGAACTTTAAGCGTATCTCGTCCTTGCTTAGTACTTCCATGTCCTACTTCTTTGCGTATTAATTCTTCCCGACTAATCTCTTAGGCTTCAGCCTACTCTTTATCACTACTACATTGAAATATGAGTCTCTATCTGCTCCTGGGTACGCTTTACAATCCAGTATCTGATTTCGGAATCTCTGTCTCTCATGATGTAATGTAACTGAAATATTTCCGTATCACCCGGCCTTTTCCAGGTATGCCTTCTTCTCTCGCAGTGGTTAGCACACTGGACTCGCATTCGGGAGGACGACGGTTCAATCCCGTCTCCGGCCATCCTGATTTAGGTTTTCCGTGATTTCCCTAAATCGTTTCAGGCAAATGCCGGGATGGTTCCTTTGAAAGGGCACGGCCGATTTCCGTCCCAATCCTTCCCTAACCCGAGCTTGCGCTCCGTCTCTAATGACCTCGTTGTCGACGGGACGTTAAACACTAACCACCACCACCACCTTCTTCTCTTGTCATTCTTGAACAGAGTATTCGCTATTACTAGATGAAATTTATTACAGAACTCAACAGGTCTTTGTCCTCTCTCGTTCCTTGTCCCAGTCCATGATATGGGCGTCAATAATAGCATCGCCTGAGGACACTATGCACCAACGTCAGTTCGATTTTGATAAGATTTCTAAGTGGTGCAGAAGTTAGCAACTTGCTTTAAATGTCAATAAACGTAAAACTGTGAACCTATCGGACGGAAGAAACGTAATACTCTATAATTACATCAGTGAGTCACATATAGAATCAGTCAACTATTACAAATACCAGGACGCAACCATTTGTAGGGATACAAAATGTACTGATTAGATCGTCTCAGTTGTAGGTGAAACAGATGGCGGAGTTAGTTTGATCCTCGGGAGAGCGTTACAAAAATGCTGAAAAACCTGACCTGTCAGGCTCCTGAAGATAGTCTCAACTGTTTCGCAAAAGTTAATGCGGGGTCCTGCCCACTCGACTCTTACAGGTAGCCTAAAGGATGTTGCTTTCTCGGATAGCTATACAACAATTCAAGCAAATCACATTAATGGTTTTTATTACAATAAAGTAGATTGACAATACTTAACTTTGGTTTACGATGTCGTGTCGCAAACTATTGGCGACATGCAAATAATCAATGTAATTTGCTATATAGAATGTCCATGCAAGTAATGGATATGTATGACAAGTAACAGTGCTCTCCCAGTGCTCTCCTGTAGTCCGAGTCTACTTGTGTCCATCTTCTACGGTCCGGTCGAGTCTGTCAGGAGCGCCGCTTATATTCTCTCCGGCCAGGGGCCGCTCCTGTCGTGGTGCGGTTCTAGTCAGCGAACTATTAGCTGACGTCGTCTCACAGCCTTCTCTGCACTTGCGTTCTTTATCTTCGTGCCGACATTTGTCGTTACGCCGGAACAGCTAACTTGCAAAGTTTCACGAACTGGTGCTACGTGAGGAACTTAGGAATATACCAGAATCCCCCACGTAGGGACCGCAAAGGTAAGGTTGGACTGATCACTGCACGCGCAGAGGTATTAGAGCAATGATTATTGCCGGAATCTGTACCCGAATGGAACGAGAAGCAATCCTGAGCCTGGTCAATGGGAAATATCATCTGACATATACAGCATACTAGGTCGTACAGTATATATGGAGATGTAGCTAACTCGCCTGGGTTACAAGGAATACAAACACTTTGTGACCCTACGGTCGCAGGTTCGAATCCTGCCTCGGACATGAATGTGTGTGATGTCCTTAGGTTAGTTAGGTTTAAGTAGTTCTAAGTTCTAGGGGACTGATGACCTCAGAAGTAAAGTCCCATAGTGCTCAGAGTCATTTGAACCATTCTGAACTTTGTGACCACCCAGTTATTTTAGCATTTTAAGCTCAAGTAAATATATTCTTCTTTAGTCGCATCTGCACTACCAAGAAACCTTGCTGCTCTATTGGCAGTCGCGCGTAACTTTCAACTTTCGACACATAGTAACTCTAACTATCTTCTTTTGGAACACTTCTATAAGATTGGACTATGTTTATACTTCTATGTCATTTATTTAGCCTGTTTTACTTCGTCCGAAGGTTTTTGCGAGCAAGCCAGAGGGCTGTTAGGGAACAAGTTATACACACACTCCTTACGTTCATCTATCGTTTTGATAAGTGGGATCAATACTCAGTCAGTTTTTAATCAGTCCACCTGAAATTCAATTCGGCGCGGTATATGATCGCCACGTTCTGAAGGGACCAGTTCGGAAGAGATGAATTAGCTATTACGGACTTTAATAATATCTGAAGTTAATTGCTGTTCAACAAATCACAATGAAAATAATAGGCTTTACTTTAATTCGGCTTCCTGCATTCAATTATTACCTTAAAACTGGAAAAATCGACTGGATTTATTACTGGTCTTGAAAAGAGCATTCGAGGCTTTTGCTTTAATGATATTCATCAGCGTAATTAAAGCTGGTACATCAGAAAAGGTCTTTATATCAATACACAACCTCTCCATTGTTTTCAGTTGAGGCACTTTTCAAACCAATATTCCTACCCCTACTAATTTATAGGGTTCCGTATCTCACTCTGTTAAAAAGGAACCCTTGTAGTATCGCTTTGTCTGGCTGTCTGCCTGTCCGACTGTTAAGACCTATTTTTTGACTGGAACTAATAGGTGTATTAAGTTGAAATTTATGTCACGTGATAAGGTCTACGGTCTCTTGACGGTGTAAAATCTCTTAGGTTCTAAGTCAATGCAGTCAAAAGATATGGCCATTTATGTCACATATTTTGATAGTCGTAAACTCACTCATCAAAATTTTCAGGGCGGCATCCCATTGACTTACAATCATGAAATTTGAAATAAGTAACGTTTAACAGTATAGTAAGGAGAAAAATCCTAAAATTATTAAATTATAATAATATTACATAAAAATATCTTTTTGTCATTAGAATTTACATTGCATTCTTCATCTGTCAAAAGCATAACAGAAACATATTAATGAGAAATATTATTAAATATTTGGTCTCTACATATATAAACTGAAGTCACCTGCTCTTCTTCTTCTTTTTTTGCATGTCTGGGCTACTCTCAGGAACTACTGAAAAGATTCTGATGTGGTCTTGGAATTCCCAGGACCGATATCTTGCGAGTATCGATACTAACAACAGGCAAAAACTGTCGAGGTTCTCGACTCCCGGGACTAACGAACTATCTAAATACGAGGGTTGGAACTGAAATAGCGGCAACTATTTATTCACAACCGATACAAAAGAGTTACATGTTTGCACTTGTTACTGTCCTTCAAAGTAGTCACCAGCGTTGTGTAGAACCCGTTGCCAGCAATGTGGAAGGAGTAGTATACCGTTAGCAGAGCCTGTTCTGTTGATGGTGCGAATGGAGCGGTCTACTGCCCGTCGAATCTCTGGAACAGTTCTGAAGCGATTGCCACGATGTGGTTCCTTCATCTTCGGAATCAAATCAAAGTCACAAGGACTTGAGTCTGGGGAGTATGGAGGATGGTACAGTACTTTTAACCAGTCCCATCGACCGAACAGAGCAGCCACAGCTTGCGCTGCATGCGCCCGCGCATTGTCGTGCAATATGATGGGTGGGTTGCGCGGAAAGTGTCGCCACTTCTTTCGCAAAGCTGGTCGCAGGTGATGCTCCTAAAACGAATAGTAATACTGCGCACCTTCGGTCCGCCGTGGAAGAACGTAATGCGTTAGGATAACCCATCACAGTCGTACACGAGAATCATCATAACTTTAGCCCGCTCCATGCGCACTAACAACAGAACAGATTCTGCTAACGGTATACTATGCCTTCCACATCGCCGGAAACTGGTTCTTCACAACGCTGGTGACTACTTTGAAACACAGGAACAGGTACAAATATGTAACACTTCTGTAGCGGTGTGAATAAATAGCTGTCGCTATTTAAGTTCCAAATCTCGTACGTACATAATTAAATTTGCATGGAGCCTTCAGTGCACAAGTCCTACTCGCATTTGGCTAGTTTTATAGACAATACCAATAAGGTGTTTGAAATGATATTTTAATATACATTTAAAAATTACCATGTTTTATTGGAAAACTTTCTTTCACATCACACCAATTTAATAAATATAACTCGTCACTACAGAACTACCATTATAAACTGCCTTCAGTTCATCTTACTAATTGCAGCAGTGATAACAAGGTACTGAAATTTTGCCCCAGCATTTCATCACGTCTCTATAAAATTGCATTATGTTTTCCCTTGAGCTGCACACTTTAAGACATAAGGTGTAATTCTTACAACACCCAAAAAGCGCGTGAAAAAATATAGCATCCACTACGCCGATACAACAGAAACGACTTGTAGTTGCAAAAGTTGCGCATTTACAACGAATTTAGCACAAAACTCAACATTTCGAAAAGTGCACCAAAAACTCGTCCTCACATTGTCACTTCCAACAAGCATCTCCCTCTCCAACCTTTCGGCCCGCCGCTCTTTCTCGTTATAGAAAGGTCCGGATCAAAACGAAATCCGCCAAGACACACCTGCCTGCCTATCTCCACCCTGTCCTCCTGTAACGCCTATTGCGCACCTCACTCGGTAAAAGGTGCTGAAAGAACGCAACTACCAGGCACGGCTTGGCCATCCTGCGGGCAAAATGGGTTCCACTGTTCTCTAACTGGTTCTTGCCTACTGCACAATTAATATTGATGACTTAAGACTACAAAACATTTATTCTAAATATTTTCATAATTCTACTACAACTTGTATCTGTACAGATAGATCACTTGCAATTTAAACTTAATTTTGGTTGCTTGGCTTACCCTATGAGCCTACTTTAACATTCAGAAATTAGACAACAAAGCTTTTTAGTACAACACACTACGAGTAATGGACAATAAACTTCTATTATAATTTCACCAAACAACAACAATATATATATATATATATATATATATATATATATATATATATATATATATAATAGTTGTCTCAAAACGCATAAGGAATGTAAGTTATAATCATCTTTCACAATAAGTCACTCAAGTAATATACGCAAAAGTATCTGAAAGACCAGAATTACATTTCGCCTGATTTGTACGTAGCTCACATAACGTAGCTGTCTTGCAGGTCCTCTTAATATCTTTGCTGTACAGTCAATTGACTATACAAAGTGGATACCACAAGAGATCAGTAGAAAACATTGTTCTTCAAGGTAACCAGCCCAGATGTAAATCAACACCACAACATTGCAAATACTAATAAACACAAGATTAGAAATGACACAGTCCTTAACGTTTGTAAATTCAATTTTTTTATAGTAAATAACACTTCGAAAGCTCTACGACCATCATTACAATTTGAGTTAAATAACTCCGTCATATAAATCATATATTACCCTTGCTCTTTTTTTCCCACACCTTCGAAACGTCGTTCCTGATACCAGTGGTTAGTCATAAACTGGATGTTGAACTAACCAGTTAAAAGCAGTGTGATTGACGGCGGCAAGCGTTCTGTGCAAACCTGAAAATTAATGTCGGATTACCAGTAACTTCTCTGTACTCATGACGGACCAATTATTTGAGCACATGTTTGCACTTTAAACGACATGGATCTGCTTTGAAAACAAGCACCTATAGCTATTGTAGCTAACCAAAGCTTTCGTGACTGACTGAGACTCGATCGCAGCAACGTTCGTCATTGGTGACTAGGCATAAAGAGTCGAGAGATATCTTAGTTTTCACCAGAATCAGTTAGAAAATCAAAACTTGAAGATTCCTGTCTACATCCTTATCTCCCTGTTAAGTGTCCACGAAAAAAGTTTAATTTCAAGTACTAAATTTCCACCTGTTCATAACGAAGTGCGATGAAATAAAGTTTTGTGACATGAACTCTAACGCAGCACGTAATCACATTGTTAACTATGAAAATTCAAAAGCTTCTATTCTCTTCCTGTCTAGACTATTTATCGTCAATGTTTCACTTCCATACAAGGCTACGCTCCATACACTTTCAGAAGGGTCTTCCTGACACTTAAATCTATACTTGATATTAACAAATTTCTCTTTTTCAGAAACGCTTTTCTTGCCATTGCCTATCTGTATTTTATATCCTCCCTACTTCGACTATCATCAATTATTTTGCCTTCCAAATAGTAAAAATCATCTACTACCTTAAGTGTCTCATTTCATAATCTAATACCCTTAACATTACCTGATTTAGTTAGAATACATTCCATTATCCTCGGTTTGCTTTTGTTGATGTTCATCTTATATCCTCTTTCAAGACACTTTCCATTTCGCTCAACTGCTATTGCAAGTCCTTTGCTGTCTCTGACAGAAGTACAATGTCATCGGCGAACCTCACACTTTTTAGTTCTTCTCCCTAGAATTTAATTCCTACTTCAAAACTTTTTAAATTTCTTTTACTGCTTCCTCAATATACAGATTGAATAACATCGGGGACAGGCTACAACCCTATTTCACTCTATTCTCAATCACTGCTTCTCTTTCGTGCCCCTTGACTCATAATGCCATCTGGTTTCTTTACAATTATAAATAGTCTTTCGCTCCCTTACACTGGAATTCTCAATGAGCCAACCGACGACGATCAAGCAAAAATTCATTAATAGTCACCTCTTTGATTTTTGTTGTTTTTAAATTAGAGCCTGCAGTACTACTGCTCTTACAAGTCACCTAAGTTACCTCTTTAATTTTCATTGTTTTCAATTAGAGCGTGCAGTACTACTACACAAGACTTCTGAATAACCTAACCTACTGAACGCACTTCATCTCATATGTCTGTTATCGCAGTATCCTGAATGTGCATAATTATTCATGCCAGAACGATCTTCGTTGCAGCAAAAAAAAACTTTTTTTGTTGTGTTTTGCCCAAAAGCACTCATCCCACATACAATACAAAGCTTCCGAAGAGCCTCTACTGCCTCCATCCCTCTATGAAAACTGAAGCAAACAATACGTCGCAAATGTTAGACTCTCTTCCACTTGCGATTATATTTTATCACAATTGGACAAGTTCATAAGCTGAAAAATCCAGATCGTAGCTATGAGGTAGATGCGAGAACTTAAAATTAGAAAATTAACTTAGATAAATACACTCGTAGCTCCGCGCCACGTTCACCTGGTCGGAGGCGACTGACGTCTACGGCGGGCGGTGTATGACCGGTAGTGGGCGAGGAAATTCTAGAGCGTTAACTTTTCTCATCTTGAAGTAGCCAGAAGCCGCTTGACAGAAATATTTCTCTAACTTTTTGCTGTTACAGGTCGATTAGGAAATGAAAAGAATTATGCCTGAGGCTTCATCAGACTATAACTTTAGCAGATATCCGATATGCGACACGGACAAGGTACTGAAAATGGTCAAAATGCTGAGACAAATATGAAATTTGCTTTTCTGTCATATGGCGCATGACGTCAATGCCGACGAAGACATCAAAGTGACAGTATTTAATATTTCTAAGCCAGGAAATGGAATGAACGAGAATGCGCGACTTCATGTTTAGAGAGGACGAAGCTTACCACTTCTTTTTTAACTGTCGAGTGTCCTACCCTACCTTCCCTTCGTCCCATCCTTAGGCACACCGGTATTCTGCCTTCTCGGCCTGGCTTAACTGCCTTTAATTTTCTTCTCTGGAAACGTAAAATAATAGGTAAAATTCTTCACCCTTGAAATTTCAAATGAATTCACAAATAAATAAATCCTCTTTTCTTACGAAAGGATCCAATATACTTAACACAAAATAAATCAGACACTTCTTGGAAAAGTGTTTTTCAGTGTTTTTAATATTCTGTGTTGAGGCTTATGCCGAAATTAGCTACCATAACCTGTCAACAGCAAAAAAATTTTGTGCCAATTTAATTAAAATGATGCATACTTCATAGCATCTCTCTTAACTGAACTGCACCAACCAGAAATTACCTCTTCTTTACATTAAAGTGTTACGTAAAACTTTTGAGTCAAAGATTTGTATTTCTGACTCTTTTTTAGGTGAAACGAAATGTCGTGCGGCTAGGGCCTCCCGTCGGGTAGACCGGTCGCCTAGTGCAAGTGTGCAAGTCTTTTGAGCTGACGCCACTTCGGCGACTAGCGTGTCGATGAGATGATGATGATGATGATGACACAACAACCAGATTATGATGCTCTTCGGTTATTTTGTGCCAATTTAATTAAAATGACGCATACTTCACAGCAGCTCTCTTAACTGAACTGCGCCAACCAAAAATTACCTCGTCTTTACATTAAAGTGTGAAGTAAAAATGTTGAGTCTAAGCTGTGTATTTCGTACTCTTCTATACTCTTCTCTACTCGCTTTATTGATCGTAGTTGCAAAATATGCAAACTTTTTTTACGCACTAACAGTTGCCACATGAGTAACTTTGCCATTGCTATGTAGAAATTTTATGACAAATGTGTTAGCAACTACTGAGTTCTCACACTCTCCCACACACGGCATCTGCAAAACAAGCAGATCTGATAAAACCTAGCGAAATACCTACTGTGTCACTTTCAATTAGCTTATGTTCTTCATAACTGTTCGTGGTATTCAAAGTCAAATGGACTGTCTGAATTCGTCAAGGACGCAGTGATCCGCTTTCAGTCGGTATATCATTCCTGTTTAAAGGAAATGGTGTGACTTTCAAGACCATATCGTTTCATTTCGTAGTTAAAGTGTAGGCGATTGTAGAATGGTGTAGTCTTTAAAGCTTCCAGTTTCTAATGTACCGGAAGGGAGTTCGAATCAGTTCTACGAATTTTTATTCATGGCAAGAGTTATTAGTTTAGGAGGACAACGAGGATTACTAAGTATTCATAGTTTTGAAGTATTCAGGAGTATATTACTGGGAATGTAATGGACTCAAACGCTCGACTTTACGTCTACGCCGGCGTTCTTGCTCTACTTTTTCTCATTATGCATTGTGATTTCTCCTTGACACTAAAAGAAAGTGATACCTCTTTTGTGGTTTCTATGGTACTAGCCTCCTGTTTGTGTGTAAATAAAGAGAACACAAAATAATATGATGCTTTTTCTCGGCTTATAAAAACTAAATACTGTCAATTTGACGTTTTCGTCAGCATTGACGTCATGCGCCATGTGACAGAAAAGCGAATTTCATATTTATCTCATCATTTTCACCATTTTCAGTACCGTGTCCAGTTTCAGACCTACCCTTCAACTGCATTTAGCCTCCGGGGAATAAAGACAACAAGTTTGCGGATGAATCTGTTATTCTGTGACTAATCTTCCCACGCGTCATGAACTGCATCAGACAGTGTTCACTTGGTTGCCTGTACCGGTCTTCTATACGCAGTAATTTTCTCCATCTCAGCCAACACTTGTTCTATGAGGTTGAGGGCAGCACCTTTGGGAGGCCAATCCAACAGCTCGACGTTTCCGTTGATTTGCAACGAGTCTTTTACACAGATCTGTGTATGGACAGGAGAATGGTCATATTCGAAGACAAATCTGCCTCCCAAAAATCTCTGACGAACAGAAGGAAGCATTATATTCTCCAGTATGTCTTATTAGTAATGACTAGATATCTGACTAGATAACCGTCGAAACAACTCGATAATATCCATCACCAAACTGTGACAGCAGTTTGGCCATACCGTTGCCTCTGATGGACATATTTGCTGTCGAATCTGGCTCCACTTGATCGATATGCATGAGCTGAAGTCTTTGGTGCAGTAGAAAACACCTTCTCGTCCGTAACTATAACTTGATGCCAGCACGAAAACGGCTTCCTTCTGTATGCCACTGAGAAGTTTGATATTGCAGCCTTATGTTGTTCCCCCAACATTTCCTTAAGCACCTAGTTTCGTCTGTGGCTTTCTTTCCCATTGAGACGACAATGAATGGTCGACCTGCATATTGTTCGTAATTTCTGTGATAGTCCTGAAAGGGTCTTCATCTCTGCAGTGGAGTATACTACAGTATTGATCCTCGGCGGTAGTCCGTGGACTTCCGGGGTTACGACGACGGTTAACACGGCCTAGCTCCGTAATCCTCTCTACACAGAGATATATCATAGATTTAGTATATCTTACGGCTTGGGAAAGGGTGCTGATACCGTATCCATCTTAATAAAGCGCAAGAATGAGATCTTTATCGAATTCCTTGACCCGTGACATATCGGAAGTAAGAACTTACAGACATGTTGTTGTTGTTGTTGTGGTCTTTAGTCCTGAGACTGGTTTGATGCAGCTCTCCATGCTAACCTATCCTGTGCAAGCTTCTTCATCTCCCAGTATCTACTGCAGCTTACATTCTTCTCAATATGCTTAGTGTATTCATCTCTTGGTCTCCCTCTTCGATTTTTATCCTCCACGCTGCCCTCCAATATTAAATTGGTGATCCCTCGATGTCTCAGAACATGTCCTACAAACCGATCCCTTCTTCTAGTCAAGTTGTGCCACAAGCTCCTCTTTTCCCCAATTCTGTTCAATACCTCTTCATTAGTTATGTGATCTACCCATCTAATCTTCAGCATTCTTCTGTAGCACCACATTTCGAAAGCTTCTATTCTCTTCTTGTCTAAACTATTTATCGTCCACGCTTCACTTCCATACATGGCTACACTCCATACAAAGACTTTCAGAAACGACTTGCTAACATTTAAATCTACAATCGATGTTAACAGTGTTTTTCATCTTCAGAAACGCTTTCTTTGCCATTGCCAGTCTACATTTTATATCCTCTCTACGTCGACAATCATCAGTTATTTTGCTCCCCAAATAGTAAAACTCCTTTAGTACTTTAAGTGTCTCATTTCCTAATCTAATTCCCTCAGCATCACCCGACTTCATTCGACTACATTCCATTATCCTCGTTTTGCTTTTGTTGATGTTCATCTTATATCTTCCTTTCAAGACACTGTCCATTCCGTTCAACTGCTCTTCCAAGTCCTTTGCTGTTTCTGACAGAATTACAATGTCATCGGCGAACCGCAAAGTTTTTATTTCTTCTCCATGGATTTTAATTCCTACTCCGAAGTTTTCTTTTGTTTCCTTTACTGCATGCTCAATATACACATTGAATAACATCGGGGATTAGCTAGAACCCTGTCTCATTCCCTTCCTAACCAATTATTCCCTTTCATACCTCTCGACTCTTATAACTGCCATTTGGTTTCTGTACAAATTGTAAATAGCCTTTCGCTCCCTGTGTCTTACCCCTGCCACCTTCAGAATTTGAAAGAGAGTATTGTCAAAAGCTTTCTCTAAGTCTACAAATGCTAGAAACGTAGGTTTGCCTTTCCTTAATCTTTCTTCTAAGATAAGTCGTAGGGTCAGTATTGCCTCACGTGTTCCAACTTTTCTACGGAATCCAAACAGATCTTCCCCGAGGTCGGCTTCTATCAGTTTTTCCATTCGTCTATAAAGAATTCGCGTTAGTATTTTGCAGCTGTGACTTATTAAACTGACAGTTCGGTAATTTTCACATCTGTCAACACCTGCTTTCTTTCGGATTGGAATTAATATATCTTTCTTGAAGTCTGAGGGTATTTCGCCTGTCTCATACATCTTGCTCACCAGATGGTAGAGTTTTGTCAGGACTGGCTCTCCAAAGACTGTCAGTAGTTCTAATGGAGTGTTGTCTACTCCGGGGGCCTAGTTTCGACTCAGGTCTTTAGCTCTGTCAAACTCTTCACGCAGTATCGTATCTCCCATTTCATCTTCATCTACATCCTCTTCCATTTCCATAATATTGTCCTCAAGTACATCGCCCTTTGAATAGACCATCTATATACTCCTTCCACCTTTCTGCTTCCCCTTCTTTGCTTAGAATCGGGTTTCCATCAAAGCTCTTGATATTCATACAAGTTGGTCTCTTTTCTCCAAAGGTCTCTTTAATTTTCCTGTAGGCAGTATCTATTTTGCCCCTTGTGAGATAAGCCTCTTCATCCTTACATTTGTCCTCTAGCCATCCCTGCTTAGCCATTTTGCACTTCCTGTCGATCTCATTTTTGAGACGTTTGTATTCCTTTTTGCCTGCTTCATTTACTGCAGTTTTATATTTTCTCCTTTCATCAATGAAATTCAATATTTCTTCTGTTACCCAAGGACTTCTAGTAGCCCTCGTCTTTTTACCTATTTGATCATCTGCTGCCTTCACTATTTCATCCCTCAAAGCTACCCATTGTTCTTCTACTGTATTTCTATCCCCCATTCCTGTCAATTGTTCCCTTATGCTCTCCCTGAAACCCGGTACAACCTCTGGTTCTTTCAGTTTATCCAGTTCCCATCTCCTTAAATTCCCACCTTTTTGCAGTTTCTTCAGTTTCAATCTACAGTACATGACCAATAGATTGTGGTCAGAGTCCACATCTGCCCCTGGAAATGTCTTATAATTTAAAACCTGGTTCCTCAATCACTATCTTACCATTATATAATCTATCTGAAACCTATCAGTATCTCCAGGCTTCTTCCATGTATACAACCTTCTTTTATGATTCTTGAATCAAGTGTTAGCTATGATTAAGTTATGTTCTGTGCAAAATTCTACCAGGCGGCTTCCTCTTTCATTTCTTAGCCCCAATCCATACTCACCTACTACGTTTCCTTCTCTTCCTTTTCCTACGCTCGAATTCCAGTCACCCATGACTATTAAATTTTTGTCTGAATAATTTCTTTTGTCTCATCATACATACCTACTGACAAGGTAAGAGGAAACCCGAAGTGCGGTAGAAGATGGAGAGCACTTCCTTCACTCAGAAGTCGATTTCATTCTTTGAAAACAAATTTAATAAATCAGATCTTTGTGAGTATTGTTTAGAGTATAGTGTAAATGTATTTTGTCTCTAAACATCATATGTAATAATAATAACGACTCCGTTTTCAGAGATTAAAAGTAAAATTTAGCTTTACGTTGCGACGCAGGTCATTTTACTCCGGCTATATTAATTTAGTCGCCTATGTAATCCCACATGTCTCAACAGAGAAGTCTGTAACAGCTCTTCATGCAATTGGTAGGATCGTGGAACAGGTAAAGTGGTGAGTTTGTACTCGCTTATTGTCGGGTTCGAATCCTGCCGCTTCTACAAATTCTGATTCGTTGTAAACGAATAATTGTTAGTTTAGGAGGACAACCTCAACTGTTACGTTCAAAGTGCTCGTACTACTGTTAACATCTGTGTATGTGGCTTCGTATGCTCATTGGAGAAAGACGAGGACAAACAGTCTTCCCTGGTTTCCCTGTTATAAATATGCCTCTGTCCGAGGATGAACTCGGCCATCGGTTTTGTATTTTAAGCAGTACCATACGCTTTGACGATAAGCTCGTTTTTAACTAACGGTTTCCACCGCTACAGGAAGAGAACATGTGATACCTCTTAGGCAAACTCTAATGCTGTGCTATCAGACGAAAAGATGGATCTGGACCAGACTGTTCAGGCTTTGTTTTTAAACCTTTCCCTGCCTGGACAAAAAGCTTTCCTTATACGGTGGTAAACATTCTTCGCAACATCAGTTGATTGAAATCGTTGTTCAACAGAGTTAGAATTTCTGGTTGGCTATTAAGTGTAACTTATCCGAGTCGGATGAGAGTTTTGCAAAGTTGAAATATTTTTCTACGTTGTTGAAGTGCATACTGCAATCAGAGTAATTCCGTGAAAATGTAAACTATGATCACGTAGATTGAGTTTACTGCAACAGAAAACAGAAGATCAGCAGCAGTGTTTTCTTCCTTGTTCTACTTGAAATAGTTGATGTCGACCAAGTCATCTGGAGAGAATGATCGTGAAATTGAACAGACGACATTAACTTCCTCTGGCTTTGAAAGTGGCCTTTACCGTCAGTTTTAGCATTTCGCAAGCGTCACCGTTGCTATGTGCAAGTAAATTAATTAAGGCTAAGCAGTTTCTTTTAGTAAGTATTGCCTTTATCAGTTTATTTAGTTTCAATATAAGCCACGAATAATAGGAGAAGTGTGCTATTAACTTGAAAAGCATTCTCCAGACATGGAAAGAACTAAATAACTACTTGTTACGGTCCAGTTGCCACAGAAGCCGCAGCCGTTTTCTCCGTTACCTGTTTTTGAGCAACTGCTTCTAAAAATGACCAAAAGGCATTAAATGCTTCCTTCCAGCACGCGTATAGGAGCAGCAGAATGAAGAAGTTAGTACGATAATGGCAGTAATAATCGAAGTACTTGTTAACTTCATATCCTGCAATGGTATTTCTCGACCTAAGTAATTTATTGAAATAATGAAAACTACAAAATCGTTGTGATGGCTCAAAGCGCCTTTACGTCCCGCTCTCATGACACTAGCGTAATTTCCGTGTCAGAAGCCTGCTCTTCATTAATGGAGAACAATTATTTTCACTGCGTCTAATTTGTAAGCTAAACGGATCACAATGATGAAGGTCGCATGTGTGGGCTTTCGTTATCCGGTAAACTGAACCTAGGTTCTTAGTTGCGAGGTATGAACTCGATTTGCACTTCTGGCGGGTGTTTTGAACACATACGAACAGATCTCCTTCACCTCTAGTAAGGCCAAGTGAAGAACTTCAGGTTGCACTATACTTCAGAATCTGCATAATAAATATCATGTCCCTTCGCTAACAACAGGGCCAGAGCCCTTTTAAGTTAGCCCACAACAGAGGCGAAAATCGCGGGAAACAGAAACTTTGTCGCTAGTGATCTGGCTTGCGGTAGAAACTTTATTTTATTTAATAAGCCAAAAGTCATTTAAGTTCACAGGGCTTCAGGGCTTTTATTTTATTTGAACTTGAAACGTTGAAAAATTTGGTGCTGTTATCCGACCTACACAGAAAGATATCGTTCAATCATTTCGTTGTTTTTCCTCAAGATTGCTGACTACTCTAGGTCTCAACGGAAGTCAAATAATTTTCATTTTTTATGTCTCTGCATGTGTTGTTTACAATGACGATAGGTATTATTTCTATTCAAACCTGTATATATCTCAGAATTGGTGAGCAAACAATTCGTGGACAAAAACCGACGGCTGTAGGTGTCCGGTTCGATTCCCGTGTTAGGTAAAAAATTTTATTCTTGTTTCAGATTCGAATATCTCGCTGCTGGTGAAAATATTCGATATCTAACGTCTGATTTTACTTAGTTAACAATGTTATTATGCGATGTGTTCAAGTCTGCCATAAAATTTTACATCTTGGCACTTCACTTTCGAACTTTGTTACTTTAAATTGTATTATATGTTTTTCGTGGATGGTTAACAGGGAGATGAGGGACTTGACAGGCTCTCAGGCAGAGCAAAAAAGTTTTCAGGTGTGTATTTGCTAACTGGCACTGGTGGAAACTTCGATATTTCTCCACTCTTTATGCCTATTCACCAATGATGAACGTTACTCCGATCGAGTCTCGGTCAGGTGCGAAAACTTTGGGTAGTTACAATGGCTATACGTGCTTGGTTTCAGTCCAGATACAGAACATAAAAGTTCATAGCGTCGCTTAATGTTCAAAAATGTGCACAAATAATTGATACGATGTTTTTTTGTCTCCGTAAAGCACCAACATAAAAAATAGCAACTAGTTGTAAATCTAACAGTTACCTTTTCGGTTATGCTGTGACGAAACGAAACAATAAATTACATTTATTAGCTTATCTTTGCCATTTAAAGGATGCACGTATCGCTGTTAAACGCGTTGCTGTTAACTGTTTATTTACATCCAGTTTACGACCAACCACTTGTATCAGGTACGACGTTTCACAGGTGTGGGAAAATTCTGTAAAGAGCAAAAATACTTCGAATTGTGTCAAAATCTCTTCTACATAATAATATTTAATTTTGCCTGAGGTTTGCTTGAATGACTTACTTGACGGAGTTAGGTAAGTTCTAATGAGTGTGTTAGTGGTTTTGAAATGTCACTTACTGTAATAAAATTGAGTTTACAACCGTTAAGGGCTGTCCCATTTCTAATGAAGAGGTTCCTAGTATTTGCAAGATTGTCACGTTGATTTACATCTGCACTGATCATCTTAAAGAACAGTGTTCACTTGTGTGATCTATTGTGGTGTCCATTTTTTATACTCAAACGACTTTACTGCAAATTAGAGAACCTGCAAGACAGGTACGTTATGTGAACTTCATGCAAATCAGGAGAAACGCAGTTTAGGTCGTTCGGATACTTTTGGGTATGGTAGTACATATACAACAGGATATAAAAATATTTTATTCCATTAAATTTTAAAGTTACTCTTCCCCATAACACTTTCAAATAAATGAATTAATAGGCTACGTTTCTTTATCATGCTTTCAGTTGAATTTTCGGTATATAGGAGGTACTACAATATATACAGAGTGGGACAAATAAAAGCGGCCCTGACGAGCGGATGCGATTGGACGTGAATGTGTGAATATAACTACATCCTGTAACGTGCACACCACGTGTACGGCCGCCACGTGATCAACACCGGTTCTGAGCGTAGTGTGGGCTGTGTCAGTGTGTGTTGAGCAGTGCAAAGGGGACGATGGTACTCACAGTAGAGCAGCTGGTGTTCCTTCTGGAAAGTTACGTGACAACGAAGTCGTGGGAATGGTGTGGTCAGCTATTTGCTGAGAAGTTAGAGTGTCATGCAAAGCTTAGTCCGAAACTGGCGTTAGACAGGACCTGTTTTGAACACCTCAAAAAACATTCCGAAACGTGTCCACACACCAGAAAGTGTGGCTGCAATAAACCAGAAAATGTTTCAGAGTCCAACCATTCAATCTGACGCCTGTTACAAGAGACCGGCATATCACGTCGATCATTTGGACGAATACTGCACCTGGACCTGCAGCTTGGTCGCGGTGCTGGCTTTCCGCCCAGATAACCCACTCTTGTATTTCCTTTCCTTAGCTGTGTTTCTTTGTACCCTGGAACTCTGTTCTCTGTGCCACTTTTATTTGCCCCACCCTGTATAAAGAATGGCAAAGATAAACTAGTAAACGTAATTTATTGTTTGGTTTCGTCAGAGCACAGCTGAAAAGGCAACTGTTAGATTCACAACTAGTCTATGGTAAAAGAATTTGAATTTCTTAGTATCTTCGGTAAAACAAGTGTTTCGTACTGCAAGTAGTATGGTGTAATTTTACCCTTGTATGTTACGTTCTCTTATGTACACTCCTGGAAATGGAAAAAAGAACACATTGACTCCGGTGTGTCAGACCCATCATACTTGCTCCGGACACTGCGAGAGGGCTGTACAAGCAATGATCACACGCACGGCACAGCGGACACACCAGGAACCGCGGTGTTGGCCGTCGAATGGCGCTAGCTGCGCAGCATTTGTGCACCGCCGCCGTCAGTGTCAGCCAGTTTGCCGTGGCATACGGAGCTCCATCGCAGTCTTTAACACTGGTAGCATGCCGCGACAGCGTGGACGTGAACCGTATGTGCAGTTGACGGACTTTGAGCGAGGGCGTATAGTGGGCATGCGGGAGGCCGGGTGGACGTACCGCCGAATTGCTCAACACGTGGGGCGTGAGGCCTCCACAGTACATCGATGTTGTCGCCAGTGGTCGGCGGAAGGTGCACGTGCCCGTCGACCTGGGTCCGGACCGCAGCGGCGCACGGATGCACGCCAAGACCTTAGGATCCTATGCAGTGCCGTAGGGGACCGCACCGCCACTTCCCAGCAAATTAGGGACACTGTTGCTCCTGGGGTATCGGCGAGGACCATTCGCAACCGTCTCCATGAAGCTGGGCTACGGTCCCGCACACCGTTAGGCCGTCTTCCGCTCACGCCCCAACATCGGGAAGCCCGCCTCCAGCAGTGTCGCGACAGGCGTGAATGGAGGGACGAATGGAGACGTGTCGTCTTCAGCGATGAGAGTCGCTTTTGCCTTGGTGCCAATGATGGTCGTATGCGTGTTTGGCGCCGTGCAGGTGAGCGCCACAATCAGGACTGCATACGACCGAGGCACACAGGACCAACACCCGGCATCATGGTGTGGGGAGCGATCTCCTACACTGGCCGTACACCACTGGTGATCGTCGAGGGGACACTGAATAGTGCACGGTACATCCAAACCGTCATCGAACCCATCGTTCTACCATTCCTAGACCGGCAAGGGAACTTGCTGTTCCAACAGGACAATGCAAGTCCGCATGTATCCCGTGCCACCCAACGTGCTCTAGAAGGTGTACGTCAACTACCCTGGCCAGCAAGATTTCCGGATCTGTCCCCCATTGAGCATGTTAGGGACTGGATGAAGCGTCGTCTCACGCGGTCTGCACGTCCAGCACGAACGCTGGTCCAACTGAGGCGCCAGGTGGAAATGGCATGGCAAGCCGTTCCACAGGACTACATCCAGCATCTCTACGATCGTCTTCATGGGAGAATAGCAGCCTGCATTGCTGCGAAAGGTGGATATACACTGTACTAGTGCCGACATTGTGCATGCTCTGTTGCCTGTGTCTATGTGCCTGTGGTTCTGTCAGTGTGATCATGTGATGTATCTGACCCCAGGAATGTGTCAATAAAGCTTCCCCTTCCTGGGACAATGAATTCACGGTGTTCTTATTTCAATTTCCAGGAGTGTATTTGCCGTGCCGTAACACCATGGATAGGTAAGAAATTTTGGATAGCGAACAAACGGAAAAAGAGCTTTAACTAACAGCAGTAATGATTTCAGAATAAATAGCGTACCCACTGATGCTGCCACAGCGCTGGCAAAACATGTCTGAGTAGGAAGAAATAAAACTGCTTTTGCATTTGGAGGAGCTGATCTTAAAAAAATATTCAGGAACGGTGGGAGAAGTAGAATCTCACTATAAATTAATCTACTGACTGAATACTGAAAGCAGCTACGGAGTAGTTACGTTAGTTTAAGATAATTTGCAGAGATGTGCGAAAGACCAGAATATAAAGTAGAACAATGAATTGATGTAAAGCTTTACAGTTTAAAGCCGGGTCAGACTGCTGAAAAAGCGAAACGTTTCGATTAGTGCCACAGTCGTCATCTTCAAGAAAAGTGACAAGACACTGAGGAACAATCATCGGGTACCTGAAGAACAACGAGGCCACACAGTAATTACGGTACTGTAGACCTATCCGAGATTTTTAGTCCTGATTAGCTTTTCCATAGGCCGCCTTAATCATCTGAGCCCACAAAAGGCTATAGTCTACGTCCTTCACCATAATTGTCTGATCTCAGCTAACGGTAAACGTCAAATGGCTTCTAAATCGACGATAATTTCAACTTTAATCATCATTCCGATGCGCGACAGAATGAATCTGTGAGATCCGGTTTAAGATATCTACGACGAGAAAACTATTAAGGTAAGGTAGCAAGGATTCGTTGTGATAATTCCATCGTGAGGACAGAACTCTAAACTGAGTCTCCGATCACTTAAATTAGCTAAGCATGTTCTAATACATCAGTGAAAATATCACAAAGTTTGTTAGAGTGTCTCTTAATCGTAATGTCGTACTATTGGTAATACGATAGGATGCGTAATCTGAAGAACGTTAGTCTGATCGATAATCTGTAAACGGAAGATTTTAAAACCAAACTGTGAGAAAGTAAATGAATTGACCTGGAGTTCGTACTTTAGAAAAAGGAAGTTCTGACAAAAAGGAGGCACATTCCAGTTTCGTATATGCAGAACTATTCAGGAATGTTATGTAAGTGATCAGCTATGCTCTCTCTCTCTTTTGGTTACTAGTCTTGTATCTTGTCTGAAGTCCTAGGTTCCTTCTTCTCCCAAGAAAACTGTCTCAGCTGCTACAGCCGGAAAACTGCTACTACCTGTTAGACTGAGTGTTTAGCACTTATGAGCGCGGTAGTAATACTACGAAAATATTCCCCTTCTAGGACTAAATTTTCACCCACAAACTAACAACAGTGCGATCTGAAATATTATGTAGTAAGCACACTCATAGAGTGGAATATATGAAGAGGTCTTCACGTGTTAAAGTAATACAAAGCTACAACCAGATTATCCAACAATTAAACAGCGGCGTTTTTTCTTGTAGTGAAGATGTATGCAGTCCAGCGGACCTACAGTACCTGACAGTGAAACACCCAAAGAACACGGTCAGATGTGAATGTAAGTGTACATGTACACACCATCGGCGAGGATGTAAATGATTAGACATGGAGCTCTCTGTGACTTGTAGAACGGTCACTGAAGTGTATATTGTTTTTGGGGATTAGTGTTGTGTGGAGCATGTGTAGGCCGCGAACAACGTCAGATGTTGAGTGACCTTTTTGAAGAACTCGGAGGTGCCCCGTAACCCTATGAGCCAGCGTTATCAGCAACTGACAGAACGTGAAAGAGGCTTCGTTGTGGGTCTATATTTGGCTGGTTCGTCGAACGTGCACTATCGAAATTCGTCGGGCATCTGGAGATGACAGCGGCCCGATGTTGAACCGCATCGGTACGTGAGGACAGACATAATCGTCGAGTTTCCGGTGAACCACATCCGACCAACACAATGGAGGATCGCAATCTCGAGCACGAGGCACATACCTGCGCCTGCTATCCGAGAGCAAGTAGTGGACTTCCTGCACCATCGCATCTCGTCCTGCGCTATTGATCGGGGCCAACAGCAGTTGGCGAGGGAATTACCGTCGTATGCGTCTGCTGCCGTTGACATCACAACACAAGCAACTGCACTGGGAGTGGTTGCATGACCAGGAACCATGGCTTGCTGATGAATGGCATCGCATTGTGTTTAGCGATGAATCGCAGTTGTGCACTATTGTGGATGACCAAAGTCGGCGATTATGACGGCGAACTGTAGACAGGTTCCATTTCTTAATGTCTTCGAGAGATAGCGGTGTAATTCCTGGCGTCATGGTGTGGAGAGCCGTCGGGTATGACCTCAGGTCATGGCTGGTAGTAACTGAGGCACTCAGATAGCACACCGGTACGCCACAGGCATCTTGCTTCCACATGGGTTACCTCTCGTGTGACAATATCGTGACACCATTTTTCAACAAGAAAATACTTGTCGGCACGTGGTCTGTGTGCCTCTGAGATATATCCTTCATGTTGAGGATCTGTAGTGGCCAGCAATATCTCCACATCTGTCCCCAATGGAAAACGTAGAATACGTGTGGGAAATGCTCGGGCGTCAACTTCAACGCAGTGCCAGAATCCAGGATCCCCCGGGCCAGTTACAACAGTTGTAAATCAGTTTGCTTCAGGAGGTCATACAATGGCTTTATGACACCCGCCCCAACCGAATCAGCGCTTGCATCCAGGCCAGAGTCGTCATAGTGATCACTGGGCTCATACGGCAAAGCTACTAGTAAATTAGAGCAGATGTTGTATTCACTGAAATAGAATCACATAACTTGACAAGCCGTGAAATTTCATTTCGTTCCCTCCTCACATTCTTGGTACTTCCGTTCTTCTGTTGAGCTGTATATTTTTATATTTGTGGTAAGGACCAAACTGCGTAGGTCATCGGTTCCTAGGCTTACGCACTACTTAATCTAACTTAAACTAACTTATCTTAAGGACAACACACACACCCATGCCCGAGGGAGGACTCGAACCTCCGACGGGAGGAGCCGCGCGACCCGTGACAAGACGCCTGACACCGCACGGTTACCCCGCGAGACAGTATATTTGATTAACTGAGTTTTCCATCGGGATTGAGAGAACATGATAACAATATTAAATAGGAAATACATTGTTGATATTCTCAGGAGTATTATTCATTCGATCACGAACCGGCCCTGAGGTTCTTGGGTCATCGTCTTGATGTAATTCTCTCCCTTAGCTAATCTACTATACAGATTTATTGAACGTGATCACGTTATCATAATCTAGGCAAAAAGTCTTAAGCCAATCGCTTCCGAAGTGAATAAATGATTATTGGGGAAGGTATACAACAAATTATTTTCAGAAATAATTTCCTGTACTCTCTTCTTACACGAATTTTGAAAAAAATTATCTAAAACGTTGCGATCATACACTGTGATGACGAAAACAAAAAGATGTACGACAAAATCGTGAATAACCCACAGCAAAATCAAATGAATTAATTTGCAGAATGAAATTGTCGCCAGTCCAATTGGACACTACCTGTTCGTTTCGTAATCGATAGTTGGAACAGTTACAATTAAATTTTTTTAAGTATGCATGTTCCAACAGGAGGTTTGCAGACAGGTAACTAACACAGCAACACGCTACAAAATAACCATGCGACAATATTAACAACTGTTTTAAATATTTATGAAAATGAAAAATAATAATTTGGAATAGTAAATAAACGATAGTTACTGATGAGATTGACAGATGAAAACTCTCCATTTTTATAGCAAGAATTACGTACCTCACAGAAACATTTACTTACATCTACAGTACTCATGGAATTTCAAAATGTAGGTCATTAATATTTCTTATCTTAAATAACAGATAAATTATTTGAGTGAATAACCGATAATTAACCTTCAGCACTAAGGCAACGTCAGAATACGAACCAATCAATTCAACATACGATAACATCGACAAGTAGCATAAAATGAAATATGAAATGCACAAAATTTAAATCCTTGAACCTGAGTATTACTTAGTCAGTATTACTTCAGTTAATTTTACTTTACTTTCATTCTCATTTAAACTCTCATACTGATCATTGCCTCTTACTACTAGTACACACACACTTTCTAACACATATTTTGCACCACTCTGTATTATTATGTATAGCAGGCCTCTGCGGCCGAGCGGTTCTAGGCGCCTCAGTCCGGAACCGCGCTGCTACGGTCGCAGGTTCGAATCCTGCCTCGGGCATGGATGTGTGTGATGTCCTTAGGTTAGTTAGGTTTAAAAAGTTCTAAGTCTAGGAGACTGATGACCTCAGATGTTAAGTCCCATAGTGCTTAGAGCCATTTGAACCATTTTTTATTATGTATAAGTTCACTCAAAGTCACTAGGTACACCTCACATTACTTCTATTTGGAACTAAGATGAATAATCTTATAGTGAGTCGGAGATGTGAGACGATGGCTTCGACGTCTGCGCCAATGCTGCTTTTATTCCATTTATGATGGACACACTTAAATTCGCAATGACCAGGTATGGGATATGATCATGACGTGGCTAGAGCGTTACAGTAAAGCCCAGACTTATCACGTCCGTAGTGCGTCCTATTTAGTAATTTGGTCTGACATGGACCTAACGTTTCCTTCTACATGCAACATGCGCGTCCATACAATCACGTGTCGAACACTGCATTGTCGCACATTCTCTCGGACGTCACAGAGTAGCGTCCAGAGACAGTGCTAGTGTTGCACATGATCGTTTGACCATCGCTAAAAAAGTACCTAACATTCCTTATCAGTTCCCTATTGGCTTTTCATAATGTATCCTGAATTAGCAAGGAAATTTACATTGGTTTAAAAAATTTGCGTTAATAACAAAAATGTGTTCCCATTTCAGAGACAGGTACATTTTTAATTTTATAGAAAAAAGCAGTTAGATAATTTTTACAAGATACAATGAAAAAAAAATGAATAGCACATTTGTGTTCCAGTATTACAAGGTGACAACTGAATGTTGCAACTGCAGGTTAAATGGCGTGCTATTTGCTCAGATATTACTAATACAGAAACAGGCTACCTGAACTGAGGTACAGAGTGTTTACAAAACAGAGTCCTACCTTATATGTCACTGAAAAGCATTAAATTCAAGAACAGATGTGAAAATTAATTTTATTTAGAAATCATTACATTTGACAACAAAGATAAATGAACTTGATTTTCCTATTTTAACTTAACGCTTGTGTAATTAACGTTCAGTTTAAAAGGGGTGAAGAAGGAAACATTCTGTTACTTTTTCAAGCAATGGTCTATCCATGTTAGGTTTTGGAGATATGTTAATCCCCACGATACGCTCTTAATTGTTGATTGCTGCAGGTGCGCCGTAAACTAAAAAATGATTGAACTGTAACCACAGGTAATTCATTAGTGTTCAACTTTTCACTTATCTTCGCAGCTGCCTATCTACTGGCCAGTGTGACGTCAGTATTGGTTTTTCGCGCCTGCGCAGATTCTTGGCTAAGCAATTGTTGGCAATATTGTGCGAGCTGCGAGGTTTACTGCAGTTAGTGCACGTGCTTCCAGGAATACGGAGCACCTTACGCTCCGTTCCGTGTGAAGGGTGGGAATATCTTGTTTTCTCGTTTCCTAAGCACCACTTTAAAGAGTAAATATGTGCGGGGCAGAGTGACGGTGGAAGACGGGCATAACGTAGCAGCGAGGTGCGACTGATGAAGAACTGATCGGCAAACGCTGCGCGCTCGGCGATGCCTGGCTAACATTCGTGTTTCGGTATTTTTCGTAACCACGATCCCGTGGCTGACTAATTAAGGAGTATGTGTTTGTTGCTTGGAAATCTACTGCATTCATGAGCGCTTCCTTTCGGATTGTCTTGACCATTTTTGATAACGAAGTGTTGTAATTTAGTTTCCTAGCATAATAACGCAGCCACTACAGAGCTAACAAATATATAGTTCTTGGAGTTCCAACTGACTGAGTTATCCGAAATTCTATGAAGTTTCGAGGAACTCAGTCGGCTGAAAACCAGCTAGATTAATTCAAGTCGCTCGGAAAGACGACAAAAAAAAAAAATGGTTCAAATGGCTCTGAGCACTATGGGACTTAACTTCTGAGGTAAGCAGTCCCCTAGAACTTAGAACTACTTAAATCTAACTGATCTAAGGACATCACACATATCCATGCCCGAGGCAGGATTCGAACCTGCGACCGTAGCGGTCACGTGGTTCCAGCCTGTAGCACCTAGAACCGCTCGGCCACTCTGGCAGGCAAAGACGACAACATCACATCAATGAAAATGTGTTTATTGCTGTTTCCAACTTTAGCTGGAGGAAATGCTAATCTCACAGCGAAGCAGCATTCACTAACAGAATCCATGTGGCTCTGATTACTATGTAACGTACCGTGAACTCAGTTGCTGGTGTGCTTGAGACACTTCTCCAACAAGTATGAATGCTGTCAGCACTGTCAACTAAGGGAGTAGTTGGCAAAAGTACCCCTTAAAGAAACCTGTCAACTGAAGTGTGTAAATTCATCACATTCCGATACTATGGAATTTAATTAGAATTGATATAATACATAACATGTACAGAATTTTAAGAAGTGTGATTCGGTACTTTTGCAGAAATTATAAGACAAGAAGTAAGTTGGCCGAAAAACGGCGTCTCAGAGTAATGGCTATTTCGTGTTATGAACGGAGGAATGTGCATACCCCTGTCTGGGCAAGTACCTGAAAGGAGTATATGCCATTATTAAGTGACATATTTCCTTTATTTGGCTACAATTATTAGAGAAAAGTTTATAATTCTCACACAACCAGAGTCTGTGGCCGTTTTACAGTTATCAGTGATAGATAACTACGAAACACGCAGTCCAGATGGCATCTACATCTGTATACAAATGCGTCAACTGCTTACACATATTCCTAAACTAATTGACCCTTAAAAAGAGCATTTCCTTACTCATCATTTACTACAGGTGCTGGCAAGACAGCGGTATATGAATTGGGGAAGCTAGATTGTTCCACCATACAAAAAACTAACGTGCAAATACGATCTGAAATGTTGACTCTAAAGGCATAAAGTTAACTAGTTTCAGAGTACCACTTTTAATAGCTCTTAGAGAAAGATGAATAATAAATCTTGAATCATTTTTTAATTCCAATCGACGGAGTACTCGAAAGTTATTTTACGTGACTGCAAACCAACTCGGGAAATCATCACACTCTTAGAGGCGTCTGAAATCCGGGATTTACGGCACATGTTGTAAGGAGATTGCGTACACATGTTGAAGAGTCTTCTCATCAAGAACTGATATTGACATTTCAATTACACTGTTAAGTTTGAAAGATAAATCTAATCGAGATTTCGAAAGACTGTCGGGTTGAGATAACTGCGCAGAACTTCAAAGATAACGTGATGACTGGCCTTCTACAGTTCCCGTACCAGGGAAAAATCAGTGATGTTAGTAACACACATGGTGGATAAGACCTTTGGACGTACGATGACAACAGACTATAAAGTTCGCAAGTCATAGTAAGGTAGTATGGAACAAATCCTCGAGGCTCTTGATAGCAGACTCCAGTAGGAGACGATGACGAGCCTTGTCTTGTATCAAGAAATATTATCAGCTAGCTGTTACGATTGCGATACTAATATCCCAAAAATATTCCCCTTCTAGTACAAAATTTTGACCCATAAATGAACAACAACGCTATCTGACTACTGTTGATGAAACATTAGATAGTAAGCACACCCATAGACCAAAGGCATATACGAAGGGATCCCCCATGTGTTCCCATCTACATCTACAGCTACATCTCCATGGATACTCCGCAAATCACACCTAAGTGCATGGCAGAGTCTTTATCGAACCACCTTCACAATATCTATTATTCCAGTATCGAACAGCGCTCGGAAAAAATGAACACCTATATATTTCGGAGCGAGCTCTCATTTCCCTTATTTTATATGACGATCGTTTCTACCTATGTAGGCCGGCGTCAACAACATATTTTCGCATTCGGAGGAGAAAGATGGTGACTGAAATTTCGTGAGAAGTTTCCGCAGCAACGAGAAACGTCTTTGTTTTGATGATTCCCGCCCCAAATCCTGTATCATGTCAGTGAACTCTCTCCCATATTTCGCGATAATACAAAACGTGCTGCTATTCTTTGATCTTTCTTGATGTACTCCGTTAATGCTATATGGTAAGGATCCCAGATCGCACAGCAGTACTCGAAAAGAGGACGGACAAGCGTAATAATACAAAGTTACAACCAAAGTATTCAGCCTTTCTAACACAGCCTATGAGAGTATCTGACTTTTTCCTTGTAGATAAGACGTGTGCAATGTATATATAATAGCACCTTGTACTGCGTATCACCTAACATCTAGAAGTATGAATCAGAAAAGATGCGACTCTCGATGTACTCAGGACTATAGCAGCTGTCTCGGAAGTTCTCTGCGACTCAAACCTACCTCATATAGGCTCAAAAGTGCATGTAAAGAAGAAAATATTCTATGTGCTGAAAGGAGTTCATAATACTATTACTTCTCGTGAAAGCAGATCGTTTGCTATAAACTGTGCTAGCATCATCTACTAATGTGAAAAAGGTTAAACGAGGGCATGTGGAATGAAGAAATTATTTTAGGGGGAAATAATTTAATTATTGTTATGCAGTAGATAGGCATTTACGAGCGTTATACATATATTCGCTCCAAGGAACTATGGGGAAAATACAAACTATTTCTTATTTATGGATTGTTCCGTTACCTCTTGGTAGAACAGTTCCATATTTAAGGTTGAATAAAAAGTACACTGTCTTCATTCTGCTGATTTTTGATAATTTCAAACTAGTTTTCGGCTTATTGGGCCACCTTCAGGAAATACCTGACTAGCGTCTGAAAAGGTCACTGGTTCAAGGCTACCAACATTATAAGTGAAGATACAATCGACTTGTATTGAGAGTTGTGCATAAAACTTGTTTCTTAACGTTGAAATTACACGTTACACAATGGACAATGTTGAACACAGTAAATAATTAACCTAAACAATATAACAGGTTAAATGGTTATAACGCTAAGTTTTTTAATGTCTAGACATTGTCTGAGATACTGTTAAACTGTGCATTCTTAATTCTTGGTGTGCAACAAACAAGTTTCTTAACATTGTAACTTAAACTTTAGACAGTGGACAGTATTATACACAATAATTACATTTTTATGCAATGTGCAATCTTCTGAACACTACAGTAACACATAAGACAACGTCTAAACTTAACAAGTGGTACGACATTACCTGCTGCAGGCGGCGTTCGCGCTAAGAAGCAGAGCGAGTGAAAGTGCTTGGCACGTGGCCTGTTCCAACTGAAATAAACCGCCTAACCAACTGACTAGTCAGCATCGCTCTGTGCTCAAAGTACAGCTTACATTCTTTTAATCTAATACGCGCTTCTTGCTTCCACCCATCCTCAGTTAACGTAATACAAATTTGCGTCTTCAGTCAGTACATAGTTGCAGTATCGACAGCAAATTGGATGCTGCAGCTACACTACGGAAAATTACAATTTTGTTTAGCTACTACACTTCCCGAGTTTTATCTCTACGATATATTGCTGTTTAGCTGTACTTACTTTCTACTATGCTTGTTGTTTTTCCGATTTTTGCGCTTATGAATGTGGCACAAACTATTTTTATTTCCATTCTGCACAAAACATCCCGTTATCCGCCATATTGCTGACTGACATCTTCGTTTACATCTGAAAAATACATAGAGTCAAAGATTATATTTTTCTTACACGTTGTGCTATAGTCAAAGATACATTTTGTTCACATGTTCTATATGACTAAAAAGAACTGTAATTGTTTAGCATGAATGTGCTGAGTAGTCTACATGGTTATTAAATAAGTACACTGGTGACAGTTTAATTAGATTGAATGGAATATCATTAAAATAAAAATAATATAATACATTTTATAGAGAAGAATAAATATTACATTTTTTGCTCACAGTTGGAATGGCTTCCGGAATATGTACTTTCAGTTAAGCGATTGTCCTTGTTGACGGAGTGTCTAATTCGATATTCTCAAAGTTATCGACCTATTGATTTGCTATAAATGAAGCATACGGTCTCCCAATCGCAACCACATCTTCAAGGGTATAAGGACGCCGCTCTTGACCAAACGAACTCATCAGCAAGCATTACAGATCACAGCAAGTTTTGCCTACCCGACAAGTATTTAATTCATAATTTACATATCTACAATAAATTACATCACAAATAAATTTCTTAGATAAACACTTCAGTAATCATGATACCTGGTATGCATTGCAATACTCAGCGAAACAAACGACTGTATTGGTAGACGAGACCTTTTGAGCAACATCATGTTATTCTAATACATACAAGAAACAGCTTACGATGTAATGTTCCATAAATCATGCAAGTGCTACTAGTAGAACCTAAGAACAAGGTAGTAGCTGGCGGCATTAACGAAATTTCGTGTTCAAGTAGATAAGAATATTCAAAAGTAGACATACTCGAAAGGAATTTAAAACAATCTAATTACAGGCGCTATAAACGCCATAGTCATGTCAGATATAGTACTAAATAGGTTTAAACAACACATATGAAACTGGATTTGTAGGTCAATAACAAGCTACAACTGGAACAGCCTAAATTCGCAAATAATTGTTTCATATGGGAAGGTACACAAAAACCGCATTTTTTCACTGTTCCCCGAGTTATACAAGACAAACTGAGAGGTAATGCTACAGAAGATACGAATACTTATGGCATCAAAAAGCACTCAGAAGTTATAAACTTTACACTGGTCATACATTCATTGCCAAAAAAAGAGAGTTATGATATTGCATCAACTAAAAAATGGATAAAATTGCAATCCGTATGAACAATCATTTATTTCGTTTCACAGCCAGGAAAGAATAAGAACTAAAGGAAAAGAGAATAGCGAATTAATCTCAAACTTTTAGATAATTCTCGAACAACAGAAGACAAAATTAATTTCTTTTATTCCGAAATTAGAATCGACTTGAATGCAAATAACTGGATTTACAAATGTAATCATTGGATCTACAAATTATGCCGTCTGATGTACATGCATATACTTTTGGTTCGTGACATTAGTAAATTAAAAAATTGAGATTCCTGGACTAAATTGGTTATGAGTATGATTTTCACTATCTAGAAATCATACTAGGAAAAAGTAAGCAAATCTGACAAACTCTAGACGGAATATTTTTCTAATCTATACCTGGGACACACTTCTTTTGAGTACAGTTACTGGGAACTGATCAAATGTTCAAATGTATGCGAATTCCTAAGGGACCAAACTGTTGAGGTCATCGGTCCCTAGACTTATACATTTCTTAAACTAATTTAAAGTAGCTTATGCTAAGGACAACACACACACCCATGCCCAAGGGAGGACTCGAACCTCCGGCGGGAGGGCACGCGCAATTCGTGACATGGCGCCTCAAAACGCACGGCCACTCCGCGTTTCTACTGGGAACTCCAAAGCAAAGCAGTTCGTATTCAAAAATATCTGATTGAAACGTATATGTTGTATCATGATTCTGTGTCCAAAGAAAACGACAGAGGTCTTCAAAAGATTTAATAGAAGCAAACAGTTGTAAAAGTAGATGGCTGAATTTTTTGCATTAGAGAACTAAACGAGATAATAGCTTGCACGTACAGTTCCAGCAATAGGGCTCTGAAAAAGAGCGTAGCTACTCAACGTTTACGTTTTAGTTGAACGGCAATAGTTGTTTCTTTTTCAATGTCCTTCTCATCACTGAAGGATTGGGCTGTACTGTCTACAGTGTTATATGAATCGAAGCTAGTCATACAAAAAATGTGTAAGTGCAAAAGGAGTACGTATGGAAAATGTTCGCTCCCAGTCTCCCTAAAACAACTTTTCAGGACTTCGTTGTTACTGACTGCTAAGACCTTATGCAGAATTTTCAAGTACGAAAATTACTGTATCCAGCGACTTTAGAGGTAAATAATGATTTTTACATTTTGCTTTTGTTGTGGTCTCCAGTGCGAAGAATTATATGTTTTAGGGAACTCTCCACGCTATCTTGTGCACTCCGTTTCATCTCTGAACAAGTGCTGAAATGTACACCACTTGAACCTGTTTACTGAAGTATAACCTTGGCGTCACTCTACAATTTTTGTCCCTCAAAATTCTCTCCATAACCACACTCACCATTGTTTGATTCCTTAAAATATGTCATATTGGCTAAGTTCTTCTCTTGACAAGCTGTGCCATAAATTTCCTTTCTTTCCAGCATCTCTTCATTATTTATCCCATCCACCTTTAACATCTGTACCACCATATTTCAAAAATTTCTGTTCTCTTCTTATCTGAACTGCTTGTCCTGCACATTTCATTTCTATACGAGGCTGAACTCCTGAGACATGTAATCTTCTTACTAGAGAATCTTTATTCGCCCGCATTGCGATAAATACACTCCTGGAAATGGAAAAAAGAACGCATTGACACCGATGTGTCAGACCCACCATACTTGCTCCGGACACTGCGAGAGGGCTGTACAAGCAATCATCACACGCACGGCACAGCGGACACACCAGGAACCGCGGTGTTGGCCGTCGAATGGCGCTAGCTGCGCAGCATTTGGGCACCGCCGCCGTCAGTGTCAGCCAGTTTGCCGTGGCATACGGAGCTCCATCGCAGTCTTTAACACTGGTAGCATGCCGCGACAGCGTGGACGTGAACCGTATGTGCAGTTGACGGACTTTGAGCGAGGGCGTATAGTGGGCATGCGGGAGGCCGGGTGGACGTACCGCCGAATTGCTCAACACGTGGGGCGTGAGGTCTCCACAGTACATCGATGTTGTCGCCAGTGGTCGGCGGAAGGTGCACGTGCCCGTCGACCTGGGACCGGACTGCAGCGACGCACGGATGCACGCCAAGACAGTAGGATCCTACGCAGTGCCGTAGGGGACCCCACCGCCACTTCCTAGCAAATTAGGGACACTGTTGCTCCTGGGGTATCGGCGAGGACCATTCGCAACCGTCTCCATGAAGCTGGGCTACGGTCCCGCACACCGTTAGGCCGTCTTCCGCTCACGCCCCAACATCGTGCAGCCCGCCTCCAGTGGTGTCGCGACAGGCGTGAATGGAGGGACGAATGGAGACGTGTCATCTTCAGCAATGAGAGTCGCTTTTGCCTTGGTGCCAATGATGGTCGTATGCGTGTTTGGCGCCGTGCAGGTGAGCGCCACAATCAGGACTGCATACGACCGAGGCACACAGGGCCAACACCCGGCATCGTGGTGTGGGGAGCGATCTCCTACACTGGCCGTACACCACTGGTGATCGTCGAGGGGACACTGAATAGTGCACGGTACATCCAAACCGTCATCGAACCCATCGTTCTACCATTCCTAGACCGGCAAGGGAACTTGCTGTTCCAACAGGACAATGCACGTCCGCATGTATCCCGTGCCACCCAACGTGCTCTAGAAGGTGTAAGTCAACTACCCTGGCCAGCAAGATCTCCGGATCTGTCCCCTATTGAGCATGTTTGGGACTGGATGAAGCGTCGTCTCACGCGGTCTGCACGTCCAGCACGAACGCTGGTCCAACTGAGGCGCCAGGTGGAAATGGCATGGCAAGCCGTTCCACAGGACTACATCCAGCATCTCTACGATCGTCTCCATGGGAGAATAGCAGCCTGCATTGCTGCGAAAGGTGGATATACACTGTACTAGTGCCGACATTGTGCATGCTCTGTTGCCTGTGTCTATGTGCCTGTGGTTCTGTCAGTGTGATCATGTGATGTATCTGACCCCAGGAATGTGTCAATAAAGCTTCCCCTTCCTGGGACAATGAATTCACGGTGTTCTTATTTCAATTTCCAGGAGTGTACATACACAGGGTACCCCAGAATTTTGCGACAAACTTCGAGGGGTAGTAGAGGGTGTCTTGAGAAACAAATCGAGGATAGCAGCCCGTGTCCAGTAACAACACCCAACAAAGCTACAGAGGTTCGAAGTTATAGGCGCCGATGTCTGCCGCTAGGACGCGCCTTCGGCAGCAAACGTGAGTTTGTACGTCGACGGACCGTAATCGGAACGTCTCGCTATGTTGATTGTTATTCAGAGATCGCGACTGATTGCCACGATCGCCAGTGGAGACGATGGAGCTAGCTGTTGCGTAGACAGACGTCGTCTCCTAAGAATGCGAAGCTCTGTTGCCATGGTGAATGACGGTTGCAGATGCGTGTTTCCATCTGCAATTTATTTTTCTCCTGGAACGCTTTAAAATCTCCGATATTTGTCGACATAAAGGAGAAATATAAACTGCAGACGGACACGCGAGTCTTAAACCGTCATCCACCATGGCAACAGAGCATTGCATTTATAGGAGACAAAGTCTGTCTACGCAGCAGCTAGCTCTATCTTCCCCATTGGCGATCGTGGCAATCCGTCACGACCACTGAATAAGAAACAACATTGCGAAAAATTCCGCCTACGGTCCTTTGATGTACAAAGTCACGTTTGCTGCCGAGGGGGTGGACTAGTTCAAATGGCTCTGAGCACTATGGGACTTAGCATCTATGGTCATCAGTCCCCTAGAACTTAGAACTACTTAAACCTAACTAACCTAAGGACATCACACAACACCCAGCCATCACGAGGCAGAGAAAATCTCTGACCCCGCCGGGAATCGAACCCGGGAACCCGGGCGTGGGAAGCGAGAACGCTACCGCACGACCACGAGATGCGGGCGGGGTGGTCTAGTGGCAGGCGACGGCGCCAATAACTTCGAAGCCCTGTAGCGTCGTTGGACGACGTTTCCAGAGAAGGTTTGTCTATCCTTGATTTATTCCTCAAGACACCCTCTGCAACCCCTCAAAGTTTGTCGCAATATTTCCGGAACATCCTTTATAGACAATCAGTTTTCTCAATTTAAATTACCACCTTCAGATCATCTAAAAATCTCTGCCGGCCGCTGTGACCGAGCGGTTCTAGGCACTTCAGTCTGGAACCGCGCTGCTGCTACGGTCGCAGGTTCGAATACTGCCTCGGGCATGGATGTGTGTGATGTCCTTAGATTAGTTAGGTTTAAGTAGTTCTAAGTCTAGGGGACTGATGACCTCAGATGTTAAGTCCCATACGCTTAGAGCCATTTGAACTTGATTTAATTCAGCTACGCCCCATTACCCTTATTTTATTTTTTCATCTTATAGCCCCTTATCGTCGCACTATGTATTCTATTCAACAGCTGTTTCACGCTCTTTGCCGTCTCTTACATAATTACAATGTCATCGGCAAAACTTTAGCGCTTGTTCAAATGTTCAAAATGTGTGTGAAATCTTATGGGACTTAACTGCTAAGGTCATCAGTCCCTAAGCTTACACACTACTTAACCTAAATTATCCTACGGACAAACACACACACCCATGCCCGAGGGAGGGCTCGAACCTCCGCCGGGGCTTTAGTGCTTGCTCGATGTGTAGACTGAATAACATGTGGGATATACTAACATCCTGTATCACTCCCTTCTCAGATACTTCCTTTTCACGTCCTTTCACCGTAACAACTGCTTGCTCAACGTGTAGACTGAATAACATGTGGGATATACTAACACCCTGTCTCACTGCCTTCTCAGATACTTTCTTTTCACGTCCTTTCACCGTAACAACTGCAGCTATGGTTTCAGTACAAGCTTTAGATAATCTTCCGCTCCTAAAGTTTATCCTTGCTATTTTAAGAATTTCAACGAGTGTGTTCCTGTCAGCATTGTCAAAAACTTTTTCTAAACCTGAATATTCAATAAACGCAGGTGTTCCTTTCTTCGGTATATCTTCTAGAATAAGTCTCCAGATCAGTAATCAAAGCATGTTCCTACATTTCTCGGGAACTCAAACCGCGGTTCATATAAATTTTTAGCAAACAATGCTTAGTAAGAAAAGTTGTGCAAACGTGGATAAAAGATAGTGAAACTAGTCTCGTTTTCCTCCTGCCTTCGCATAACGCATCACGGTGTGATTCTGCACTGTGGATGGCAGCTGTGAGGGCGTTGCAGATGCGATGTATTTCGTTGCTCTGCGTTAGCATGGAATTAAAGAAATCGTGATTCTGAAACCTAGATCCCCGGATGAATAACAGTATTATTGCTGTTACTACTACTGTTATTACTGCTATTTACAAACTCTCGACTCCCACTAAGAAGTGTAGGGGACAAACAGCTCAAGTTGTGCATCTGACGGACGGTTCTTCATGAAAAGTGTCACTAATTCTTCCTCCACGAGTCACCGAATAACGGCCTGGAATTTATCTCAGGGTAACGACACACAATATGGCGATCCCAATGCCACCCAGACGATGAAAATATTATTCCCGTCTCCAACATGTGAAACTGCTACTTTAGTAACAGGTTTAACAATTTATTGTGGTGTAATGATATCAGCTACTGAGATTGTTGATGGAAAACGTACGATGTTTCTTTAAAGAAGGGAGAACTCCTGTCCCAGGCTTACGAATGTTGAATGGCCGATAGCTACTCATTCTAAGCAGCAGTTGTATCACTCTAAATGAGAGCACCTGTGAACTGTCAATAGGCCGCTGGAAGAGAAATCACACATAAAGCTTAAGAAGTATTTGCAAGGCGGTGTTCTTACTGTGTGCAATGAGACATTACTTCTCTTCGACAGAGAATGACTCTCAGCTACAAAGCGACCAGTAGCTTGAGCCGTCTGATACATCTACCTTTGCGATATTCGTCTTCTTCCTCGTCTTCTCTTTCGCTGGTGCCTGGCACGGCGTCATATACGTCTGATAGACGTCCTTCGACGTTATTTGGCACGTTGCACTCGCATACAAAAAGTTGTTGTGAAAATTTGTTCGTGGGGACCTTGTGACCATCTCCAGAATTTCCATTGTGGACCGTGCAAACGCGTGTTTGACCTTGTCACTTAGGCACTCTCGCAAGAGTAAATGGTGTTATTTCAACTCCTTTGACGTTACACGATCGCTCGTTTACTTTACAACGCTTGTCGTGATTACAAACAGCTCGTTTATATTAAACGATATTTCATTAAATACACGTACATCTTGCTATGAAAAACCCATACGTGCAATTTTTTCCGGGTCGATGCTGAAAAAGGCAAGGGTTTGCTTTTTGGAATAAGAGTGAAACATTAAGGCTGAGAATGGAATAATGTGTTCTGAAAGTATTTGTAGTTGTGTATCCCTGGGTACTTGTTTCTAAACTATTTCCGGCATGTTACCGTATGCTCACACGTAGCGACAATTTAGAGAACACGTCTGTATGATGGTCTGTTTCACTGCATAATTCAGTATAGCATTGTGTACATTAAGATTTCTCAAGATGTGATTGCTCAGAATTGATGCACTTTCCCACTGCAAATGATAATTGCACAACACTATGACCCTCACTATTTGTACGCCCAAAATTCCCGCATTTGACTGGTTATCAGTACGTAACAGAGACTGAAATAACGGATATTTACCAAGCAGATAAGGTCACTAACATAATGGCGTTTTAGTATTGACAACGAGAATGACATTTCCTAACTGAGATGAAAGTGTAAGGCCGTAATACATTGAAACCTCAGAACTGTTATACCCGAATAAATACCAAAGCGGCTAGTTCTATTGTTTTTCTCAGTTAAAATGGTTCCTAATCTTAAGGGGTGACATGATGTTGCGCAGGAGGTCCTTGACCATGACGTAAAGTTGAGCAGACATACGCCACTACCGAACAGGTCGCTAAAATAAATTATCACTTGCTGTTCAAAAGTTCTTATTTGGTGACGCGTTTCCTCCATGTCTCTACTAGTGCGAAAAATTCAGGTGAAAGTTATTGCTTTAGAAAGAAAACTGTCTTGATGGAAATTTTATACTTAGACTGTTACTGTCATCAGTTATTTATCGGTAGTTTTTTTTGTAATTAGGTAATGAGAATCTTCTATGTCGCTACAGAAAGCACTACCACTTCCTGATAATTTTGCGTCTACTTGCCTATCGCTAGAGAAGTTCTTTTCAACAGCCACATCTGTGCCGAGAGCAAGATTGCACCACTGGTAAGCTGCATTGCCTACCGAGCTACAGAGCACTCCTGAAGTACGTCACTTCGCCCCCCCCCCCCCCCCACTCCACTTCGAGCAGTGACCGTGATACGCCCTTATCAAGATCAAGACCGACAAACAGGAGGAACTGAGTGAACGTCCGTCCTTGGGGGTTTCCCTTCGCTCTGACCAAGAAATATTCAAGCACTTAACGACATTTTTCGACGTTAATTAACAGCTGTTTGGGTTTTTTGCAGTAATTTTCATAGCAGCGAACAAATTAAAGATTATTATGGTTTCAGGAAGTACAGTTTTCATTTACTGTGTAATCGTCCTGTATACGAATATATGCTTTGTCAACTTCTCGTAGAAACTGTCGTTTTCACAGCATGGAAATACAGTACAGTCTACATCTACATTCCGTAAACCACCTTTAGGAATATCGTGGAGAGTACATAACACTCCAGTATCGCTTCCCCATTCTTTGCCTATTACAATGGTGAATGGTACATGGGAATAAAGACCGTCAGTATGCTACTCTATGTTTGTCCCCCACACATTGACTCCTCAACACAAACAACGACGTGTGGGCCCTGTTGCGACCTGACTGAAATCGATAACAAGGCCAAAGTCCTCACGGGTAACGACATTTGGTGTCATCAGTTAGAACCTAATAGAAATTGACAAAGTGCAGAAATTCACATGAAGGGTCAATACTTTGACAATTCAAGTCTATCAGACGCGCAAATTGAATAACATACAAAGAAGGCCTTTTCTGAGCGTTTCACGTCTATGAACGTTCTGCGCGTTGTACTCAAATGGAAGGAGAATGTGGGGCACATGAAGTATTAAAACCATCATCTTAACATTCTCTGTTGTTTTATTAATCCGGCCTCGAAACTTCTTGGACACTGGGATATGCTATGTACTCTCGCTGAATAAACAAACTCGTGATGTTTCGTATAGCTTCCCCCTTTCGTTAATCCAACAAGGTAAGGGTCCCAGATCGACGATCTTTTATCAAGCCGAATGAAATAATTGTGCGTTAAATGCACACGTTTCCTTAGTGTTTTCGCAATAAAACTGTCTCTGAGGGGTTCGTGTGCTCGTCCACCTGATTCGGCTCCAGACAGATATTCCTAGGTACTAGAAATATATGACTGATTCCAGTAATTGATCGCCGATCTAGAGTTAAACGATACCGGACCTGTTCGTCTGTTTAGAGCATTACATAACATGTGTTTATCTTTAGAGCCAGCTGCCAATGTTTGTACAGGCTTTGATGGTCTACAACTCTTTTTGCATTCGTTATCGTTTTTAACGATATCACCACTATCTACACAACAGCACCTTCTGCAAACATTTACTTTTTAAATTTATTTATCTTTATTTGTGGTCCATCATATACCTAAGTAAATGAACCATTCTTTTGTACATTACATTTTCAAACAAGTTGTAATAAAAACACACACATTTTTGTTGTTAGCTTTTAGAATACCTATTTTACATTAGTGACCACGTTAACTGCCAGTGGACTACTGTTCCTTCTTTCTACTAAGAACGAGCTGTACTCTGTTTATTCAATAGACCTTTCCATTAAAACTACCTACCACATAATATTACCTAAAAACTAATACTAATAATGAAAGACAATTGATAACAACAAAAAGTGAGAGAGGGATAACAGAAATATGAATATAAAGGAGGAAGAGAGACAAAAATTTCTTACTGTTACAAAAATATGTGAAAGAGGTGACAAGTACTACGAGAGTTTTTGAAGGACTTCAGTAACTTTTCCAGATCGAGTAATCTACGTCTAGTTTTCTTTTCTAACTATGTTTAGGAGCCTCGTGGATCTAAAAGTTAGTCTGTAATGTAAAATCTGTATGACAGGCGAAGAACTAAATATCCAGCTTGTAAACAGTCTCACAAGGCTGACGGATCATGTATGTATATCGTGAACAGTAGCGGCCTTGGAGTACGCCGTTCACAACCTTTACTTCTGACGATTTTATCATTATTTTGATCTTTAGCCTGACGACTGGTTGATGTACCTCTTCAATGCTATCGATTCTTCCCCATTAAAACGACGTACTGAATTCTGTATGCTAGAAGGTCTTCGATGGAATCACGTATTTTTCCGAGTATTCTGTATATACACATTTTATTTACATAGTTGCATCGATGGCTTCCTGGTAGTAAAGAAATACGGTGTCAACCTCAGCTCCGCTATTCACACCCTACTGGATCTCATTAACGAAGAGGGATAGCTCGATTTCGAAGGATCAGTGTTTTAGGAACCTGTGTTGATTCCTGTATAAGAATTTTACGGTGTCAAGAAAAGTCATCACAAGAGAAGGTACGACACAGCTGCCACAATTCTACAAGAAATGGACATCAGTTCCACTGGCCTATGTTTCTGTGCTTGAGTACTGTGATTTTCCGTGTACTCTACGTGATCAAAAGTATCCGGACACCCCCAAAAACGTACGTTTTTCATATTAAGTGCGTTGTGCTGCAACCTACTGCCGGGTACTCCATATCAGCGACATCAGTAGTCATTAGACATCGTGAGAGAACAGAATAGGGCTCTCCGCGGAACTCACGGACTTCGAACGTGGTCAGGTGATTGGGTGTCACTTGTGTCATAGTCCGTACGCGAGATTTCCAAACTCCTGAAGATCCTTATGTCCACTGTTCCGATGTGATAGTGTAGTGGAAACGTGACGGGACACGTACAGCACAAAAGCGTACAGGCCGATCTCGTCTGTTGACTGACAGAGACCGCGGACAGTTGAAGAGGTTCGTAATGCGTAATAGACGGACATCTATCCAGACCATCACACAGGAATTCCAAATTGCATCAGGATCCACTGCAAGTACTATGACAGTTAGGCGAGAGGTGAGAAAACTCGGATTTCATGGTCGAGCGGCTGCTCATAAGCCACACATCAGGCCGGTAAATGCCAAACGACGCCTCGCTTGCTGTAAGCAGCGTAAACATTGGACAATTGAACAGTGGAAAAACGTTGTGTGGAGTGACGAATCACGGTATACAATGTGGCGATCTGATGGCAAGGTGTTGGTATGGCGAGTGCCCGGTGAACGCCATCTGCCCGCGTGTGTAGCGCCAACAGTAAAATTCGGAGACGGTCTTGTTACGTTGTGGTAGTGTTTTTCATGGAGGGGGCTTGCACCCCTCGTTGTTTTGCCTGGTTCTATCACAGCACAAGGCCTACATTGATGTTTCAAGCACTTTCTTGCTCCCTAATGTCGAAAAGCATTTCAGGGATGGTCATTACATCTTTCAACACGATCGAGCACCTGTTCATAAAGCACAGCCTGTGGCGGAGTGGTTAGACAACAATAACATTTCTGTAATGAACTGGCCTGGACAGGGTCCTGATCTGGAATGCCGGCCGCGGTGGCCGTGCGGTTCTGGCGCTGCAGTCCGGAACCGCGGGACTGCTACGGTCGCAGGTTCGAATCCTGCCTCGGGCATGGGTGTGTGTGATGTCCTTAGGTTAGTTAGGTTTAAGTAGTTCTAAGTTCTAGGGGACTTATGACCTAAGATGTTGAGTCTCATAGTGCTCAGAGCCATTTGAACCATTTGATCTGGAATCTACAGAACTTCCTTTGGGATGTTTTGAAACGCCGACATCGTGCCAGGCCTCACCGACCGACGTTGATACCTCTGATCAATGCAGCACTCCGTGAAGAATGGGCTGCCATTGCCCAAGAAACTTTCCTGTACCTGACTGAACGTATGCCTGCGAGAGTGGAAGCTGTCATCAAGGCTAAGGGGGGCCAACAGCATACCGAAATCCAGCATCACCGATGGAGGGCGCCACGAACTTGTAACTCATTTTCAGCCATGTGTCCGGATACTTTTGATCACATAGTGTACATTTTAACCCTCCTGAACCACAGTAAACTGATGTTAGAAGGAGGATCAGTCCTTACATTCAATATAGAGTCTGACGGGTACCCGATCATACCCTGTTTGTTGTCTTCCTCTTACCGAGTGTTTGGAATTTTTCTCTATATCAAATTTTGTATCCTTGCTCCAGTGGAACGTTCGCACTGCGTTGCGATCTTCTTCTGTGAAGCACTTATCAAAGAAGGACTGTGGACATGAAGATCATACCGCTATCTGACACATATATCAAAACACTATTCGTAATCCGCATTTTACGGAACTGAAGTTTCGTGTCCTCTGACATGTATTGTTAAGCGCCCTGGGCGGTGACACTCCAGGTGTGGAATCTATTTACGAGGCCTAGTTGGAGTGTAGTTTCTTTGTAGATTTGTCTATTTTTTCAAATGTGTGATCACTGTAATTCGATGATACACTGTATTCGTCTTTAGACCTTGTGTGGCAATAGTTGGAATGTAGCGAAGCTGTTAATCAGTATCTCAAGGGCATCTTCAGAATGGATAATGTCTTGAACGTCTCACCCTCTCGTATGACCATGTGGCTACCGTAAAGAGTATATGACAAATTCTTACTAGTGTGACCTTAATGGCAATAGTTACTTTACAATAAATTATCAAACTCATTTACAATCCGTCTGCGCAACTTCTAGACAACGCGTATTTATATCACCATTCGGTTTTTGTGTTATTGATACAAAGTATCGACAGTAATCTGCAGTGAAACATATTTACTATTTTGGTTTGTTTCCAGGAATTCAAAACAATTCGTTATACAAGATATTGAAGTATGGTTTTTATTTAATACTTTTTTGCCCGATTTTAACAAACATCAGGAAGTAACGTCTGCTTGCACTATTTTGAGGTATTCCTTTGTTTTGCATCGATGTGTTTTGCCTATCTCACGTTGGTTTGCAGCACTACAAATGTTCTGGCTAAAGCTACGACATAAAATAGCGCTGCTTGTGTTTGTTTGCATACTCCCGGCTAAACGTGCCTCTGTGTTTTTTTATGTGTATAGTGTTGCTAACTTAACCGCTAATTTCGGTTTTCACTTCATCTAATAATAAACACACACTAACATAGTCAAATTAAAGCAGGAGATGCTGAAAGAATTACATTTGGAAATGAGACGCTAAAAGTAAAAGATGAGTTTGGAAGCAAAATAACTGATGATGTCCGAAGTAGGGACGATGTAAAACGCAGACCGAGAATAGCAAGAAAATCATCACCGAAAAAGAGAGATTTCTTAACATTTCATATAAATTTGAGAGTTAGGAATTTTCTGAAGGTATTTTCTGAAATGTAGCCTTGTATGGAAGTGAAACGTTGGCGATAGGAAAAATCGGACAAGAAGTGAGTAGAAGCTTTAGAAATTTGGAGATATAGAAGAATGCTGAAGATTATATGGGTAGATCGAACAACAAACGAGGAGAGACTGAATCGACTTTGAGAATTAAGAAATTTACTCCGCAACTCGACTAAAGGTTGGTAGGACACATCCTGAGACATCAAGAAATTTTCAGTTTCGTAATGGAAGGAAATGTGTGTGTTTATGGGGGGGGGGGGGGGGGGGAGGGGGGGGGGGGGTAAAAGTGTAACGGGTTACCGAACTCTGTATACAGCAAGCACGTTCGAATGGATGTAGGTTGCAGTAGGAACGCAGACAAGAAGCGGTTAGCACAGGACAGACTAGCATACAGAGTTGCATCATGCAGCCTTCGGGCTGAAGGCCGCAACAACAATAACAACATAATTAAAAAGACCTAGTACACATATGACGAGCCATGGCCTAAATCTTTGAAATATCGTTAACCTACAAAATATATTTTACTGTGTACCACACCATAGACGAATAAATAAATGTTTCCTAGTTCTTACGTTAACATTAAGTATAGGGTGTATCAAAAAGAATCCTCCGTTGTGGCACGACTATATTTCTGAAACGGACAAACATATTCAACGAATTTTGTTTTTTTTATGCACGGGAAAGCCAAAAAGCTTTTTTTCATACCTTTTCATAGGAGTTCAATACGCCCCTCCTGGGACGCACGACATATGTCAATGCGGTTTTCAGATAGTTGCCACACTGCACCGAGCATGTCTTGAGTTACAGCTTCCACAGCTGCTGTTATGCGATGTCTCAGTTAATTCATTTTTGTGGGTAACGGAGGCACATAAACAGAGTCTTTTATAAACCCCCAAAAGAAATAATCACATACAGTCAGATCCGGTGACCTTGGGGCTAGTAATGTAATTCTGAATCATTTGGTCCAGTGCGACCGATCCATCGTTCAGTAATTCTTTGATTTAAAAATTCCCGCATTTCCAGATGCCAGAGTGGCGATGCCCCATCCAGTTGGTAAACGAAGTCGATCGAATCAGTCTCCAACTGGGGGAAAAGGAAGTTCTCAATCACATAGAGATATGTGGTTCCTGTAACAGTGTTCTCGGCAAAGAAAAATGGACCATACACCTTTTCCCGTGAAACTGCCGAAACACATTAAATTTTGGGAGTACCTTTCATGTTGTACAACTTCATGTGATTTTTCCTCACCCATGTTCACACATTATGACCGCCGACCTTCCGATTTAAATGGAATATTGCCTCGTCACTAAACAATAAGGTTGGAGGAAAACTGTCATCCTCTATCTTGCCAAGAACGAAATTACAGAACTCCACACGTTGTTGTTTGTCACCTTCACGAAGAGCTTGCAGTAGCTGAATTTTGTATGTCGTCAAGTGTAAACGATGACACAATACACGCCAGACGGACATCCGGGGGATGTTGAGCTGTCGAGCTTCACGGCGAACAGATTTCTGCGGACTCCTTGTGAAACTATGGCCGATGCGTTCGACGTCTGTGTCAGACACTCGGGGACGTCCCGGCGATTTTCCTTTACACAAACAAGCGGTTTCTCGGAACTGTTCATGCCATCGGCAAATTCTCTGTGCTGTAGCAGGATCCACACCGTACGAAAGTCACGCTGAACAGGTAATACTGACCCGCACTACGCAAAACGTAGAACACAAAACGCTTTCTGTTGTCACAGCACCATTTTTTCTAGAACTGAAGTAGGCGCACTCTGCTGCTACCTAGCGGGAACCATTTAAAACTCGAGAGTTTGTTCTCTCCAACAGTACTTCGTTCACGCACATATCTCATATAACAAAATAATTATGATTTTTTAAAGTCGGATGATTCTTTCTGATACATCCTGTATTTCGCAAACATGCACTTGAAGGTCAGAGCTTTCTTACCCTCGAGTGTAAACAGACCTCCCTAACATCATTTGAAAAATAATCGAAGGAAAAATGAGTCTACTATAATGTACAGATGGTCAGATGTTAATCGCCATGGTTTTTAACTACATCTGCTCGCAGCTTTGAGCTTTGACAGGTCGAACAATTTAAAGATTTCAGAAACAGCAATCCAAAATCGTACAACTTTGAAGCCTTTTGTAGATGCCTAAAGAAATGTTCAGTTTTGGTGAATTATCTGTTCATAAACATATCCGGTATTCGAGATCATATGGAACTGTTCTTTTATATATTGAAGGAAAAAACATCGCGAAACCAAACCATAATGAATGTACAATAATGAAATTTCGGGAATACATTTGTCTAGGTAACATATTTAAGTGATTAACATTGCAAGATCACAGATTACACTGTGCGTGAGAAAAGCCGTTGCAAATGTGAAATGCTGGTACACTAAGAACCTGTTTCACCGCCAGAATATTGAATTCAAGCATTCAAACGTGCATGCAATGTGTTGTACAGATGCCGGATCTCAGTTTGTGGGATAGAGTTCCATGCCTGTTGCACTTGGTTGGTCAATACGGCGACTCTTTATGCTGGCTGTGGATGACTCTGGAGTTGTCGTCCTATGAGGTTCCATATATGCTTGACTGGAGACAGATCTGGTGATGGCGCAGGCCAAGGCAGCATGTCCACATTCTGTAGATCATGTTGGATTTCAGCAGCGGTATGTGGACGAGCGCCAACCCGTTGGAAAACACTCCCTGGGATGCTGTTCAAGAATGGCAGCTCAAAAGGTCTAATCACCAGACTAACGTACAAATTTGCAGTCGGGGTGCTTGGGATAACCACAAGAGTGCTCCTGTTGTCATACGAAATCGCACCTCGGATCATAACTTCAGGAGTAGTCCAGGGCGTCCAGCACGCAGACAGGTTGGTTGCAGGCTCTCAGCTGGTCTCGTTCTAACCAACACAAGGCTGTCACGGGCTCCAAGGCAGAACCAGCTTTCATAAAACCCAACAAACCTTCACCCTGCCCTCCAATGAGCTTTCGCTTGACTCCAATGAGGTCGCAAATGGCGGTGGTTCGGGGTCAGTGGAGTCGACGCTGGCATCTGGCTCGGAGCTGTCCTTGAAGTAACCGATTTCTAACGATTCTTTGTGTCACCGTGGTGCCAACTGCTGCTCAGATTGCTGCTGCAGATGGAGTACAATGTGACAGGACCATACACCGAACACGATGGTCTTCCCTCAAGGTAGTGCCACGTGGCCGTCCGGAACCCGGTCTTCTTGCGACCGTACATTCAAGTGACCATCACTGTCAGCAGTCATGCACAGTGGCCACATTCCTGACAAGTTATCCTACAATATCGCAGAAGCTTCCCGAACCCCTACTATACGACCTCTTCAAACTGAGTGAGGTGTTTATAATGGTGTCTTTGTTGGTTTAAGGCCATGCTTGACTAATATCAACTCACCACGTCCAATGTCATAGGTAACTAACACTCACGATCGTTCAGCAGGTATTTAAAGCAAACCTGATTTGAACCCTCATAGTAGCGTTTCTAGGGCCATTCTTATGGGACTGGAGCGAAATCTTAACAGTCACACATGTTTCAGATGTAGAAACACGCTCACCAACTTTCATTTATGTCGCACGAGCCCTACATGGTGCTGCGATTTCTTTCCGTCAGTGTATATGCAATAAATGTAAGCGATATTTGTCAGTGTGTGCAGTTATAGCTCCGCACCTCACCCCTGCAGCCACATGGACGTTATGTGGTATGCTAACCCTCCAACCCCCATTCATGAAGAAGGGGGTTTGCAATTTCTGGGTTGAGTTCGAAGATATATGTGTCAAAAGAGGGCATTGCACCAAAGGACTTGTTATGTGAAGTAGGTAAAGAAACTGAGAATTGAATACTGAAATGTTCCCGAATGCTATAGAATCTTCCAAAAGGTTCGAGGATATTCTAGAGTATTCTTCAATCTTTTAGAATTCCCCAGAATGCTCTACAATGTTCCACGATATTCGAAAAGGAAGGAAGGAGGATTAGGATTTAACGTCCCGTCGACGTCGAAGTCGTTAGGGATGGAGCACAGCCGGCCGGTGTGGCCGTGTGGTTCTAGGCGCGTCAGTCTGGAACCGCGTGTCCGCTACGGTCGCAGGTTCGAATCCTGCCTCGGGCATGGATGTGTGTGATGTCCTTAGGTTTAAGTAGTTCTAAGTTCTAGGGGACTGATGACCACAGACGTTGAGTCCCATAGTGCTCAGAGCCATTTGAACCATTTGATGGAGCACAAACTTGGACTGATTCAAGGTTGGGGATGGAAATCACCCATGCCCTTTCAAGGGAAGTATTAGTACCCGTTTTTTTACTACAGGAGAACATGTAAAATTTGCATAAGAAATGTATGCTACCCTCTTGAGATGTGATAAGTCTCAGAACTAGTTATCAGTCAACATGCGTTATGAGCTGCTGTAGTGTTTTTCTTATCGATGTATTCCTAAACACCCATGGACTTATCACGCTACCATGATAAAAGAGACCTTTTGTAGTTTTTTGCACAAAATCTTTTCATTATTTAAATGAGATGAGACTTGAAAATTGTCCAGAAACTCTCTTACCATTTCACTGAAGCATACGTTGCATTATTTCTTCATATTTGTGTATTTTTTTCTATAATAAGGTATTGCACGCCACAAAATATTTAGGTAATATTAAGAAGCCTTTCATTACTTCTTTATTTATTTATTAGTAGGTAATGTCCACAAACCCCAGTGTTATAAAATTGAGTCTTTATTGATAAGAAACGTGGCGTTGAAATGTGTGGAGCGTGACTCTGAAGAGATCTCTAATGGCAAGACTATGTGGAACAATGCCTGGCTCAAGACGCAGAATGTCACAGTTCAAAATGGCCAGCTGTTTCTTCCATCACGGTAAAGCTGTAGCACATCGACCACCAGCTTACACCGATCACTTAGATGTAGTGCGTTTGAGAGTTTCTGAGCGCTTTCGCTTTGGTCTTGGTCTTACCCCTGTGGTATTTTCTTGTTTCCTCATGAGATGGATCTGCTGAACGAAGAGCAAATGTTGCAGATACAGAGATCCTGCTGTCATGGGTCGATGAATACGCCAAGCTGCCAGAAGACACTTGGTAGAAATGTTTTAATTGGGGTTTCAAGAGACCTAAATATTTCCCGTGTTCCGCTCATGTCACATCCTATCTATGCTGACCCATGACGCTAGAATACTGTTTATGAAATACACGATTTTCTTCCGAAACGAACTAATGCTGTCGTACCAACAGACTTCGTAACAGATTGTCTGCTCGCTCTTTGTTCAATAACATACGGCTAAATGCTTATACAGTTATCAGATACACGTCTTCTGATAACAGCTCTGTTGCCGACTACTGTCTTGATTTTAAGTTACGCGAGCTTTCCCACCGAGTAACACGAATGACTCAGTACTTTAAGAGCAAGCAATCAGATTACTCATTGGGAAATTCACAAATGTGATACTGGTGTAAACCAGCAAACTTTCTACAAGGAAAAGCAGAAAATTCCCCATGAGTGTTAAGTAAAATGTAATCCTGCGACGGTAAATTTCCCACCAACATAAAGATAATTTTTCTGTCTGACCTCGGTCTGTACTTTCAATAAAGAGGGTTTTCATTGAATCTCACAAGAAAGACAGCAACAAGATCTTCTAAACTATAAGGCGAGTTCAGATACGCTGCAGTTTATAACGTCACTGGCCATGGGATGTTCAGATTATCCAGAGTGCACGCCAATTAGACATACACTACTAGAGAGAAATCTGTGTTGGATACTATCTCTTCAAAGTTGCAGTACAATGGCATACATCGCTCTTTGCTGGGGAAACAGCGGGAAGGAAACAGACGTAAATAGTTATTTGAATTAAAATGTGAAGGTTTAAAATAAAGTAATAAAATCGGACCTGTGTTTGAGAGCCGGGTTCCTCAAGTTAGTTAAGATTAACGCTGAGGTGGTACTTTTGAAAAGACCGTTCTTAGCTGCGTGTCCCTTTCTTGTCAAAAGAGTTTCTTACTTGGAAATACATCTTTATTGAATCAGAAAATGATCGACTTGTGCCAACAATCAATGTAGCTGTTGTCTTCTGCTAAATTTTTTGCGTGTCGAAGAGAGAAAGAGAAAGGTACATTGTTTACGTAGGCTGTAGCTCAAAGTCGTTCAAACTTAATTCAAGCGCAGAAGTTATACGATTAGGATTCTTACGTAAATGTGTATATCAACAGTGCACCCTATGTTCCGCAAACAACTGACTTTGCTCTTCTTCATACCAGTAGCTGTATAAGAATAGCACTCCGTCTTAAGGCCACAAGTGGCCCATCGGGACCATCCGACCGCCGTATCATCCGCAGAGGAGGATGCGGATAGGAGGGGTGTGTGGTCAGCACACCGCTCTCCCGGTCGTTATGATGGTTTTCTGTGACCGGAGCCGCTACTATTCGGTCGAGTAGCTCCTCAATTGGCATCACGAGGCTGAGTGAACCCCGAAAAATGGCAACATTCAAGTGCCGGCCACGCCCGACAGCGCTTAACTTCGGTGATCTCACGGGAACCGGTGTATCCACTGTAACAAGGCCGTTGCCTTGTATAAGAATAACAAAATATTTAAACCACTCTACTTTATCTTTTATTTGCTAATGCCTATTAGTTTATAAATAAGCAACAAGTCACCGACAAGACACTTATGGTCACCACTTCACTTGTCTTTAGCATGTAACGTGTGTGCTGGTACCACGTCCCTCCATACCGGATGCAGTGACGCCATTGGCACAAGATTACATGGTTGTCAGCCATTGATGGGTCCCGACTGACTCCTCAGGGCGGGAAGGCGGCGGAGATTAGTATGTAATACTAATTGACCAGACCAGATAATGAAAATTCCAATGAGAACCTTTGTCTCTGCATATCAGGACCTTTGACTTTTAGTATTACATGCTGTGAAATGTTTATGGTTCTGTGCATTCTTTACTCCTGTTCTGTACGTTATGACTTTCGCTCTGTTCGTTAAGCAATGGAGAGCAAGTTTTTACTACGGAAAATATCCTGCGAGCTGCCATTCTGTTTCATTTCCTGTTGCTGTCAGCGATAGCGTCTTTATCAATATTTGATGCATCATGTCTATATTGATGATGATGGAAGCTGTGTGTGTGTGTGTGTGTGTGTGTGTGTGTGTGTGTGCGTGTGTGTTTTATTTCAGTATAGTTTCGTTATTTGAATTTGTAGATCAGTACCTTTTAATTACAAATTATTGTTCTAGAAGAAAGGACGTTCAACACCATCCCCACCCCTCCCCCACAGCCACACACCTACTACCTCTGGTACGTCGTCACTTGTCCATACTTTGTTTGCACCATCTCTCTCTTCCTGGGAGACCGTACTATCCTGGATAGTAGACTGTCTGGATGTTTTCAGTTGTGAAGTAAGGTAACTGTCACTCAGCCTCAGAAGGTGCGAAGATACTACACTAATACAATACACGTATCTTTTTCTTCTTGTTTCTTTTCCTTTGACATCTAAGATACAATTGCAATAGGGCGTGTCAGCTTTTCTGTTTCTTTCTGTATATGTTTTCTGACTACCAACCATGAAGTATTATTCTCCATTTCCAGCTTTCATGTCCCGTAACTACCAACCATGGAAGTATTATACAGGGTGTTACAAAAAGGTACGGCCAAACTTTCAGGAAACGTTCCTCACACACAAATAAAGAAAAGATGTTATGTGGACATGTGTCCGGAAACGCTTAATTTCGATGTTAGAGCTCATTTTAGTTTCGTCAGTATGTACTGCACTTCCTCGATTCACCACCAGTTGGCCCAATTGAAGGAAGGTAATGTTGACTTCAGTGCTTGTGTTGACATGCGACTCATTGCTTTACAGTAATAGCATCAAGCACATCAGTACGTAGCATCAACAGGTTAGTGTTCATCACGAACGTGGTTTTGCAGTCAGTGCAATGTTTACAAATGCGGAGTTGGCAGATGCCCATTTGATGTGTGGATTAGCATGGGGCAATAGCCGTGGCGCAGTACGTTTGTATCGAGAAAGATTTCCAGAACGAAGGTGTTCCGACAAGAAGACGTTCGAAGCAACTGATCGGCGTCTTAGGGAGCACGGAACAATCCAGCCTATGACTCGCGATTGGGGAAGACCTAGAACGACGAGGACACCTGCAATGGACGAGGCAGTTCTTCGTGCAGTTGACGATAACCCTAATGTCAGCGTCGGAGAAGTTGCTGCTGTACAAGGTAACGTTGACCACCTCACTGTATGGAGAGTGCTACGGAAGAACCAGTTGTTTCCGTACCATGTACAGCGTGTGCAGGCACTATCAGCAGCTGATTGGCCTCCACAGGTACACTTCTGCGAATGGTTCATCCAACAAGGTGTCAATCCTCATTTCAGTGCAAATGTTCTCTTTACGGATGAGGCTTCATTCCAACGTGATCAAATTGTAGATTTTCACAATCAACATGTGTGGGCTGACGAGAATCCGTACGCAATTGTGCAATCACGTCATCAACACAGATTTTCTGTGATCGTTTGGGCAGGCATTGTTGGTGATATCTTGATTGGGCCCCATGTTCTTCCGCCTACGCTCAATGGAGCACGTTATCATGATTTCATGCGGGATAGTCTACTTGTGCCGCTAGAACATGTGCCTTTACAAGTACGACACAACATGTGGTTCATGCACGACGGAGCTCCTGCACATTTCAGTCGAAGTGTTCGTACGCTTGTCAACAACAGATTCGGTGACCGATGGATTGGTAGAGGAGGATCAATTCCATGGCCTCCATGCTCTCCTGACCTCAACCTTCTTGACTTTCATTTATAGGGGCATTTGAAAGCTCTTGTCTACGCAACCCCAGTACCAAATGTAGAGACTCTTCGTGCTCCTATTGTGGACGGCTGTGATATAATACGCCATTCTCCAGGGCTGTATCAGCGCATCAGTGATTCCATGCGACGGAGGGTGGATGCATGTATCCTCGCTAACGGAGGACATTTTGAACATTTCCTGTAACAAAGTGTTTGAAGTCACGCTGGTACGTTCTGTTGCTGTGTGTTTCCATTCCATGATTAATGTGATCTGAAGAGAAGTAATAAAATGAGCTCTAACATGGAAAGTAAGCGTTTCCGGACACATGTCCACATACCAAATTTTCTTTCTTTGTGTGTGATGAATGTTTCCTGAAAGTTTGGCCGCATCTTTTTGTAACACCCTGTATATCGCTTTGTGCTTTTGCCTGCTTAAGCGCATAACTTCTAGTCACTTGCGAGCCAGACATTTGTAAGTGCAGAAAATTGTGTATTTAGGCGATATATTTAAAAGACTGTAATTTATGTAATGTTCTGCGAGAGACACAAGGTTTGTAATATACCGATAAATCATCATGTGAAGCAGTGACAAAGCAGTCTGGATGGATGAGTAAAGACTGAGGCACGCTGCGTGAATCGTAACCACACAAGAGGGTATGCTGGTATTTACACATGACAAAAAAGAAAAAAAGGGTTATCTATGATTGTCCTGTGAGCATGTGTTTCATACACTGGTTGTTACGAGAGCGTGCTGAAAAGTAGTGCCTCCTAATTTTTTCCTACCCCTTTATTCTTCAGGTTCACGTATTTATCTCTCAACATTCGCCCTGGCGAGGAACACATTTCTTACAATGGGAAACCTGTTTGTTGATACCGTCACTACAGAATGTTTGACTTTGTTGACGGCAGCCACAGCCTCACCTCTGCTTGCCTTGCACCTCTTCATCACTATCAAAGCGAAGGCCTCAAAAGTGTTCTTTAAATTTAGGAAACAGATGAAAATCGGATGGGGTCAAGTCGGGACTGTACGTAGGATGTTCGATGACACTGAGCCCAAAGCGTTGGTGTGTTTTAGACCTCGCAACGCTCGTATGTAGTCTGGCAGAGCTGCACGTGTGAACGAAGTCTTCGAATTCGAAACTGGATTACGGAATGCTGTTTCTCTCGCACCGACATAGTTCCGTTACACACGTCCATGTTACATACTACAATTCGGAAGCCTCAAGGGGCAGAGTGCTACAAGAGTGCTAAAAGGCTTTAAGAGATTTCGCATTGAAAATTACGTTCCATCGCTCCCCCGCATTACTCGTGTTTCGCACACTGGTTGCTATTACTGCTCGCAGTTGAATTAATATTCCGAATTCCAGAGACTGACTGTAAATTAAACAAACGTTTTTGGTTCCTGCACAGTAACGAACTGTGCATCGGACATGTTTTGCGCGTTGTTTGCTATTAAAGTCGCAGTTTAATTAATATGCACAACTCTACGTACAGACTGTGAGCTAAAAGTTGTCAAGTGAAATATTTTGCGTGGTGTAACAAACTGTGAAATGCACACAAATTTTATGTGTGCTGTTTACTAGCTTTACTCAAAGCTGAATTGGTTTTTAGTACACTACATGCTGACTGACAAATAACCACGTGTTGTGTGAGTGGTTTTCCTGTTTGATGTGATATACGGACCACGAACTAAGTATGAAATGGAATGGTACAAATTAACCTTTGCCGATAAGGGTAAAGAGTTTCCCGTTCACGCCGATCATATCAGTTCCTCGCCCTAAAGAGCTACAACTGTAACCTTCAAGAAACCTGGAAACATTTTTACCGCGTCCTGCCATGTCAAGTTTCAAGAATACAGCTTCGTTTTGAAACTGAAGATAAACGTTCAGTTAAAGTTCTGAAAGAAGTTTTACTGCAATTTTCGTCCAATTATCAGCCAGCGAGCGAATGGGAATTTCATATAAAAGTTTCTCAAGGAAACAGATTAATAAACCTTAACCAGGCATTCTGTTGCGTTAACGGACAGACGTATAATGAACGTCATCTCGTGAAACGCTAATGTACCTGCCATATATGCGATCCGCAACTAAGCACGCAGGTCACAAACTTTTTAACACTGGTAAGCCATGACAAAGTGTATGTTGTGAAACTGATGTGATGACGTCGATGCTCCGAACAGCGTACATTAACAAATTAATAACGTCACCTTACGTGATAGCAGTAAATATTACGAAAGTCTAGAGAAAAGTGCGGGGCGTGGTAAGTGTATTTATTATTGAAGCATAACCGTTAAAAGGGAACATGTACTCAGTACTGCAAATACATATAGCCACGTGGTTCTATGTTCAATCAAAGGAAACTTCCTAATATAACGGAAAAACGGACACTAATTGTAGTAGAAAGATATTCCAATGTTCAAAATGATTAATTGCAGATTAGACAACGACAAGTGGCCGATTACAATTCGTATCAAATGCCGAACAAAATCACAAGTTGCGTAGTTATTTAACCAGAAGAAAAAAATACAATGAAATCGTGCTTCCTACTTTAACCCGCAGGAGAGAGGCCGAACGCCGCCAGCACTCGTGGATGTGTTAGTCACAATCCGATATATGAACTGATCGCAAAGGAATGCTAGGTTTCATTGCCATTTGGTCGTGATGAGGGAGTTTGTATAAATATGACTCGAAAGCAATATGACCTGCAAGAAACGAAAGTGATACAAGCGTGAAACGCTCAGATTAAACCAAGAGTAAGCAGAATCCTGTCCGTATACACGAGGTAGCATGCTGAAATCGCAGATATGACTGCTCCTTCGTCCGCACCATACGAAAACAAGCACCATAGTGGCTTCCTGTTGCGATAACGTTGTCCCAAACTGAAATTATGGCGACGAGCACTCTGATTTTCTACCACAATCCAAAGTCGTTGATCTGCACGAGACATACCAGAGATATTTTTAGCAGTCAACCAGACACAGCAGCTTACAATACATTGAAAAAACAGCCGACTGGGGAGCGGTGGACCTGAAAATCTGTGAAACAGGTCGGTGAAGGAAGACCTAAATTGTAGCGAGGTATGTCTTCGGTATCAAGTACAAATGTTGCCATTCGATTAAGATATGCAGTTCGTCAACACTAGTCAACGCTACACCGACTACGGCAGTTTTACATTGAATATAATTGAATATAATGCTTGCTGAAAGATGTTCTCGCCCCAAAGAGTCATAATTTGTTGAAACGGTCACGCTCTCTCTCTCTCTCTCTCTCTCTCTCTATGTAATTCGTTTGGATACAAATTTATAGCCGGCCGAAGTGGCCGTGCGGTTAAAGGCGCTGCAGTCTGGAACCGCAAGACCGCTACGGTCGCAGGTTCAAATCCTGCCTCGGGCATGGATGTTTGTGATGTCCTTAGGTTAGTTAGGTTTAACTAGTTCTAAGTTCTAGGGGACTAATGACCTCAGCAGTTGAGTCCCATAGTGCTCAGAGCCATTTGAACCATTTTGAACAAATTTATATAACAGATATTTTTTGCTGCAGTTATGTGACTTCTTATTGTTGCATACAAATTCGACTACTGTTAGTTCCACAGTCATTTAAATCACTTTCATTAATGTCAAACAACTTTCCACCCATGGGAACTAGTTCTGCAATTAAATTCTTGATCATAGTAATGGTTACATTCGAGAACTGCCTCGATTTACCGATACACTATCTTCCCCACTTCATTTACTTTCTGTTAATTTCTTGCAGTATTTCCACAATTTTTAGATTCTTTGTCTTTCCTTACATTTAAGTGTATGCTTTCCAGTACTTGTAAGTGTTACTCTTCTATTTGTGTGTATATTCCCTGCCTCGAGATGACTGGGTGTTGTTGTGTCGTCTTCATCATCATCATTCATCTTCATTACGGTCGGAGGAAAGCAATGGCAAACCACTTCCGCTAGGACCTTGTCTAGTACGGCGGTGCGGGTCTCCCGCATCGTCCCCTACGCTCTTCGGAGTATGGACCTCATCTTCATTACAAGAATACGCGCAATATTCTGAATCCGCCAATAACGTGCTAGATTGAACCAATAACGAGCGTGTTGTGTTAGTTCTAGTGAGTCAGGATTCTTCGTCATGACGACAGTTTTGTTCGATTTTGCCTAATGTGATTATCTGAAAGATGATTTCAATAAAATTTTAATATGTTAAGGTCCGGTAGAAGTTTCCGTAGTTACACGTTTCATCACAAAGGCCCAGCAATGCCAGTTCAAGTAACCTTCTCCAGGTCCCCCATTCTGGAGCAAGTATCCAAGTAGTCAAGCAGCGGGCAAATGTTTAATATCGTTATTCTACTTTTGCCCACAGATGGCTCTCTCGCTCAAGTGGTCCGAGTCCTTCAGCAGTATCGTGATAGAGTGGTTGGTTTGTGGGATTAAAGGGACCAGACTGCTACGGTCATCGGTCTATCGTGATAGAACACGACTTCAGAATCATACTGATTCGCATTTAGTCAACATATCTGAGTCCTGGACCGAACGTCGCGCTTCCTATCAGATTAACCGCACTTATAGTGCCGTGATAAGTGGTGTAACGGTCGGCAGCGGCAGTTAAACCGACAATCTGAGTTTTGATGATAATGCCAGCCGTGAAGCCCGTAGTACTGGGTGGTGTGTCATATTGAGTGTGGAGCTGGAAGAAGGAGGGGCTACGTGCACCTGGGTTGGAGTTTCGACGTTTACATGTCAAGGTGGGACTTTAGTAGAGGATAAAAAGATTGAGGGAAGGAAGATTAGAGTTTAACCTCCTGTCAACAGCTAGGTCATAAGAGATGGAACACAAGCTCGGATTAGGAGACGACGGAAAAGCAGATCGGCCGTGCGCTTTTCAGAGGAACCATGAAACGTCCCCTTAGAGAAATGTATGAATGACTGTGCTGATAAATCTCTTACATTATTTGCTTTTCAAACAGCTGAGCAAAACTGAACGTACTCAGACATTTCGCTCTTTACCTATTCTGATCAACACTAAACTGACACACAATATTTTTTTTGCGCAACGCAAGCTGACTTTCAAAAATCCCTAAAAAAACAATGGCCCTGACTAACATTAACCTATGCGTTTCACAAATCACTTACCTCACAAAAATCTTCGTTGCTCGAACTACTGCAATACAGCGAGCGCCACTACTGCCAGCTCAATAAAAGATTCAAACTACTGATAGGCATAGTTAGCAAAAGAAAGATTTTGATAGAGAACAAACAATGTATTTACCTTAATAGTTTTCAAAAGTCATAATATATATATATATATATATATATATATATATATATATATATATATATATATATATATATCAGTCCGTGATATCCAATATTACAAATTTACTGTCTCTGATGGACACACGTCCAGATCGTCCGCTTTGAAAATTCCACCATCTCACTTCCCCACATCCACCATTGCTGGCGGCTCACCTCCAACTGCGCAACGCTACGCGCTGTTAACGGCCAACAGCCCAACACTACAACAGCCAACAACAATGCAACCCAGCCACAGACTGCACATAGCACAGCCAGTGATTTTCATACAGAGCGCTACAGCACAGCCAGTGATTTTCAGACAGAGTGCTACGTGGCGTTACCAATTATAAAAACCTAAACAGCCTACTTACATAGCCCCCATGCTCCCCACAAAAAGTTTACAAATTGTTTTGGGCAGTGGCCAATACAGATTTGAAAAAATTTTTCATAATCATAATTACAATAACAAAGAAATCAAATGCACACACTTATTGATACAATGTTGGCCAAAAGCTAAAATTTTCTCACAGTCCAGAAAGACAGTCCTGATCATTCACCATAATAGTAATTCCAGTTTTTTTCACAAAGTCTCATTAGTAAAAGAAATTGCACACAGAAGTAGTGGATTTCCATGGAGTCTTGAAGAAGTAGTGATGTCCTTCCAACGGAAAGACAGTGCTGACTCTTGACATGGAGACAGGTAATGGGCTAGAACAGAGCAAACCCACAGCAGAGTCAGTCGACGTTTTGAAGAATATTGATAGGTAGGTCATCACAGAGTAGACCCACTGTAGTCCTGGTAGAGATTACGGTATTGGTGGGCCACCAGAGGTGCAGACCCACTGCAGTCCTTGTAGAAATAATGGTATTGGTGGGCCATCAAAGATGCAGACCCACTGTAGTCCTTGTAGAGATAGCCAGCAGCCATCTGTTGCAACTGTGCAGGTGCACAATCACCATCGAAGAGTCTTGCAGATAATATAGCAAGTCCATAAACCAACACCTGTGCACTCACAAAGTTTTTTTTTAATTGTCCTTAGAACCAGCAATGCTGTTAACCAGTCCCTTGCTGAATTATTAACACACATCCAAACACTAACAGTCCTCTTTTTTTCACATATTGTGCATATACTATGACCAACAGAAATGTGTGCAGTGAAATAAATGCTTACGAGTTACTTAATTTGATAAACTGGTGTCAATTACAATATTATAAAATGAGAATACAACAACAAATGTACAAAATACATCATTAAAGAACAGAACAATACAGATAATGTTTGTAGTAATACGGGCTTTACAAAAGAATCGAAATAACATACACATCAGTGTTACAGGAATTATGACATAAGTAAATATATAAAATAATGAGAATAGTTTTCGAAACATTAATTTCACATATGACCATTAAAACAGAACAGAATTAATAATGTCTAACATCTTTACAAAGTAAATAACATATTATTAATGCAAATTATATTTGAGGATAACAGTATTCCTCATCATAGTTAATGTAGCTGAGTATTAGAAAAATTCTACAACATAAGTCTTATCAGAAAAACATATAAAGACAGGAAGAACATAAATACACAAGGTACACAGACACATAGCATAATAATACAAAAGGAAAGGACAGGGTTTGTTTTACTGCAGTATTTTGCAAACAAAAGTTTCTTTATTTCTTGGAGATCTCCCTTCATTCATCATTATTCCCAAAAAGTCCTATCTAAGCCTGCTTTCTGTATTCTATTCACCCTCTTTCAAAATCCTTTTTTGGCCAAACCATTTTCTTATAGCTTCTCAATGCATTTCTTCCAATTCATCGCAACTCGTTGTCTTATATAGCCTACCCCATCCTAAGCTAACTTAAATCTACTGAGCTCAGATGCATAAACTAAGAGACGAGGCAATGCAGCTGCACAAAACAATTAATACAAACAGCAATGACAAAAAAATGCAAATTGGCAATGCAAGCAGCAAATAATATAAATTAGCAAAGCAAATGCAACATTACTACTAATATAAGGCAATGTGCAGCAAACAAGAAAAATAAATCCGTAGTAAAACTGGCTTAACAGAGTAATACAAAGTCAAATTCAGTAACACTATGCCTGCAAACAGCAGCAGTAAATACTATAACTTATACCTAAACATGACAAAGCTCAAGCAGAAAAAATATTACAGTAAAGATGGCCATGTCTAATACCTATGTCACATCTTAACACTAGAGTGATGCATCACCTTCACTTACTCTAGCAGACAAGTTACCAAACCGTTAAAAAATTATTTTTGCAATTCCTGTGAAGGGAAATGTCTATTTGTGCTCTCTTTTCTACAAAAGTACATCATAAAATTATTCTTTACTGGGTCTGTAGACAGAAAATAGTGATATTAGTACATCTATTAAATTTTATTTTAACCAATGCTGCAGTGCAGCTAGAAACTAGATATTAAACAAAATAAGCAAATATGTACAAAGGAAGGCATGAAAAATCATTCACTAGGCAAATGAGGTCTCCAAATGCAGTAAAAAATCTCTCAACTAGAAAGACAATAGATGTAAAAATGTTTCTCATCATTTTATTAGGCAATTTGTTAAATATCATAAGTTAAGAGCTCCACAGTATAATCATATCTTTTTAAGTTTGGACGCGTCATATTTGCGATGCTTTCTACAAAGAAATGTCAATAACGAGGATAATGGACTCTTTTTTTCTCCACCTGTGCCTCTGAAAGGCACACACTCTTGGCTTTTTTCCAGGCGACTGTCGCGCAGCTGGGTGCTTACAGTGACCTACCTTCCTTACCGAAATATTTACGACATCAGTTTCCACTACAGTGACAGTTTGATACAAATAAAATTTCACAGGTCGAAATATTTGCGTTACGAATCTGTAGAAACAAAATCCTATAAATATAACAGTGTCCAGTTGCACTTGGTGAAGCTGCAGTATAAGGAAGCCATCAAAACTGATTTCTGAGCGAATCATTGCGTAGTCACAAATTTTCGCTAGTATCACAGTTGGACACAGCTGAGTGCTGCACTCTGAAATTTTGACGAGGATGGACCTGCATTGGCAGAAGGTTCCAATGTTGTGAGGGATGTCGTAAACTGAAAGGGTGATCTGGACTTAGTCACATTCGCAGCTGGGGAACAAACTTGAACTTTAGTTTCTTTCGATACTTAAAGATTTAGCAAATCAGGTCATTGTTAACTTAGGTGCTAGTATAGAGCACTGTATGGGCAATGGTGCGGCTAAAATAGAAATGAGCGTTTAGTGTCATTGGCCGGCAGGCACCCTGCGGGGGCAGGTCCGGCCGCCTTGGTGTAGGTATTACTACATTCGACGTCACATTGGGCGATATTCTTACCTATTCTTCGCGGCTGTGCTGAAACGCTAAGCTTTTGCGTATTTAACGTAAGACACTTCACACAAATTTGACGAGTGTTGCATAACACCTTCATGGTGTTGCAATTTTAATGTTTTAGAAATAAAATAATATTCACAAGCAAAATACGAGTAAAACATATTCTCTTCTGTAAGGAAAACGGAATTTGGTGTGACTATTGTCTTGTATATTTTCTACAGCGCCAAGCAAGAGTGGCCATATGATAATTTGAAACGGAGGAGGTTAGGCCTAGAGGAATAGAGCATTTTTAATATTTTGGAAGACGAATAACGACTTCTAAGTAGCGATAAAAAGGTTCCAATTACGACCCAGTTAAAAACCTACGTAGTACCGACTTTTCAGTCATTTTCTTAAAAAAAAAAAGACACCTGACTATACTATATTTTTTCCCTTTGCCTGAGGACTGGGGAACCATGCTCCCTACTCCCCGCTGCCACATGGTGGCAAGGAAGCTTCTGGACGAAATATATCTGAGACACAAAAAACAACACGATGTTAGACGGCGTGGATGCTATTCCAATTTCAAGTACGGAGAAGCTTGACAAAGCAGATTGTTACAGCAGTAACTTTGGCAATCAGGCAACAACATTGTCAGAAGATGTCATGAATAGAAAAATCTTGGTTGATTGTGAACAGATTTAGTAAGAAACATTTCGATCAGTTGACATAAAAGTTTTCTAAGTGCGGTAGCGCATCATAATGTAAAACACTGTACTGGAGAAAGCAAAGTTTCGGCCACGGTTACAGTGGCCTTCATCTGTAGACTCAAAAGAAGGCCGCTGTAACCGTAGCCTAAAAGTTAGTTTCTCCAGAACAGTTTTTTACAGTATAACAAGGTACCACTATCAGAAGATTTTCATGTTAAATGACTATGGCCACAGAAGGCTCCGCTATTATATTTCCGTCATTTCTTCGCTCTCGCTCTCTCTCTCTCTCTCTCTCCCTTTGCTTAGAGATTTGTATTCCTGTCTGTTGCAAAAAGTGCAGTTTACAATGCGACTGAAGCTTCCTGGCAGATTAAAACTGTGTACCGGACCGAGACTCGAACTCGGTACCTTTGCCTTTCTCGGGCAAAGGTCCCGAGTTCGAGTCTCGGTCCGGCACATAGTTTTAATCTGCCAGGAAGTTTCATATCAGCGCACACTCCGCTGCAGAGGTAAAATCTCATTCTGGTAACATCCCCCCAGGCTGTGGCTAAGCCATGTCTCCGCAATATCCTTTCTTTCAGGAGTGCTAGTTTTGCAAGGTTCGCAGGAGAGCTTCTGTTAAGTTTGGAAGGTAGGAGACAAGGTACTGGCAGAAGTAAGGCTGTGAGGAGGGGGCGTGAGTTGTGCTTGGATAGCTCAGATGGTACAGCACTTACCCGCGAAAGTCAGAGGTCCCGATTTCGAGTCTCGGTCCGGCACACAGTGTTAATTTGCCAGGAAGTTTCATATGAGCGCACACTCCGCTGCAGATTGAAAATCTCATTCTACAATGCGACTGTAAAATCCCTGCACTTTTGCATACCTATAAGTAAAACGTTTGAAATTATCCTTTATTATTTTCTACTGTAAAGTCTCTCTCATTCTATTTGATTCATTTATCCACTACCGAAAGTGTGTTCATTGCGTCCCTTTACTAATATGGTCGTATTACTGATGGACTTTACAATGTTCTTTAACATAAAACGAAAATTGTCATAAAATCAAGAGCGCCACGAAAAACATGAAGATGCATGCGTCTCTCTTTTTTCCCATTTCAAGGACATTTCATGATATCGTTCTCATTTTCAAGAGTTTTAACGTATTTAAAAAATTGCAGGTGTGATGTTGTTGCATTCAGTTGCTTAACGTGTTACTGCATTATGATGCAGTCACCTTTATTTGCGGAAAAACTCTAATCTTTTTGCTCTTATCAATACGTAACTCGCTAACGGCTTAATAAATAACATGTTTTGCTTTTATTCGTATTCCGCAACATGTCTCTTGACATTTCAAGTCTTGAGCGAACTATGACAGAAGCTCGAACTACAGGGGACTGGCCGTGTAGTTTAGTCCAACTGCGCTCTTTAAGGGCAAAACACTTCAACAAAAGATCTTTAGCCGTCAGAGGGACATCAATCAACATGATTACCTTCGTTCTCGTTTTGTTATTTACAAAGATACGAACACCTGTAAGAATTTTTTTTTTAAATGGCACCCTCTATTTTTTATTCGGTAATTCATTTCCTCTCCTAAAGACCTATTCAAAAATGTATCACGGTGTACCATTCACTGAAACACAACGTTATCAATTACACTTTGAGCTCGGGATCTCAAATTCGTCCACTTCCTGGAGTTGTCAGAAAACAAATGAAAACCAAGTAAAAACATAACACAAAATTGACTTTGACTCTCCTGTACCATTGCCCAGGAGTAGAACACTCAAAGGTGTTCAAAATGGTGACCATGGACACCGATACACTGGTGCACTCGTCGAATGAAAGAATTATTTACTGCTTCCAGTGCAGCCCGAAGAAGAGAATAACAAGCAAGCACGATTCGTTCCTGCATGTCCTCGGGAGTTGTTGGAATATCGCGATAGACAAAGTCTTTAACGCATCCCCAAACAAAAAACCCCAGAGGATTTAAATCAGGAGACCTAGCAGGCCAAGTAACTGTTCCTCCTCGACCAATCCATCTGGCAGAATACCTTCGGTTCAGAACACGGCGTGCACGCAAGGCATTATGTGTTGCAACCACATAAGCATTCTGGTCCTTAGCGGCACTTCATCCAGAAGAGGAGGAACAATTCGTCTGAGGAAGTTGGCATACGCTGTGCCGTTTAGACTACCACGGCCAATAATTGTAGTACCAAGGATCCCACACCAGAAGTTATCTCTCCATTAACGCTGATGTTCCACTTGTCTAAGCCATCGTGGGTTGTCGCTGAATCAACAATGCATGTTCCTTGTATTTACCTGTCCTTTGTTTGAGCAGGAACATTCATCGGTGAACAGAACATTGGAGAAGAAGTTCGGGTTGGCGAGGATTTGCTGCTGTGCCCACTAACAGAACTGTAAACGATTCTGGAAATCATTCTCATGCAATTCTTGATGTAGGTGTACGTGGTAAGGATGGGACCGGTGGCGTGTAAGAATACGATGTACACTTGTTTTAGGAATGCCAATTTCGTGTTCAAGCTGTCGTGTGCTCACATGTGGATTCATAGCAACGGAAGCCAGAACAGTAACTTCGGCAGCTTCGTCTGTGGGAGTGCTGCGACGATTGCGTTGTCGTGTGTTGAAACATCCCGTTTCCTGAAGCGTCGCAGCAAGACGAGAAAACGTTCGTCGGGAAAGTTGGTTCTTTTGAGGATATCGCTCTCTGTACAGTTCCGCTGCCTGCGTAGCATTTCTCCTACCTTCACCAACAACAATAAAAGAAACGTTACGTCGATGCAGTTTGTAGGAAGGGCGCATTTACTGTATGCCTACTCTACACAACAGTATTTAAAAGGATTAAACTACTGTACTAGATGTACCCGTACATAAGAAAACAGTATTGCAATTACGGTTCTGCTAACTTACGTTCCCCATAGATGAGTAGCATTTCTACCTTCTCTTCGTTGGCTCTTCGTTGGTGTTCATTCTACTCACACAACTCTTCAACTGACGATGATTGACGGAATGATGGGTGTGCATCCTACTTAAGTTTACATTTGTCCTCTGTCAACGTCAGCACGTGGATGTGTTCCGTTACCCCGAGTACCTGCACTTAGCACTGGGAGTGTCAAAGTCAATGTTGTGTTATGTAATTACTAACGTTGTGTTTCAGTGAATGGTATACTGTGATACATTTTTGAATAGGTCTTTAGGAGAGGAAATGAATTACCAAATAAAAAATACAGGGTGCCATTTAAAAAAGTCATACCGCTGTTCATATCTTTGTAAAAAACAAAGCTACAACGAAGTCAATCATACTGATTGATGTTCCCCTGACGGCTAAAGAACATTTGCTTGAAGCATTTCGTAATTTGCATCTCGACAAACAGTTATTAAGGGTGGTCCAGATAAATTGGACACCCTATATATATATATATATATAATGGTCAATAAACTAGACAGAAAAGCAGTAATGTCCTATCTCAACAAGGAAACTGAAAATGTAAAATGTCAGCACAGGGCTGGAACATGTAGAGGAATTACACCTCAAGTTTAAAACAGTAGTTGACCATGCACTGGATATGTACCCAGTAGAACAGTTCTTAGTGGGAGGTATCCTCCATGGTATACAGTCACTGCAAAGAAATGTCTAATGAAACAGAGACTACTATATAATGAGTGTACAACAAAGCATAGGGCTATAGATAGAGAGGTATTGAATGAAACGCGTTTGGCTGTCAAGAGGGCAGTGCGTGAAGCCTTCAGTTAGCACCGCAGCAGAATACTGTCAAGTGATGTTTCATAAAACCCAAAAGAGTTCCGTTTGTATGTAAAGGCTGACAGTGGTACCAAAGCAAGTGTCTAGTGACTTGGAAATGAGGCAGAAAAGGAAACTGAGGGTGCGAAATGCTAACCTACGTTCTCAAATGTTCCTTTACAAAGGAAAACCAAGGAGTACTGCCGAAATTTAATCCTCGTACCACATGACTAAAATTGATGTTAATGACATTAGTGTTGCTTTCCCTTAGAACGTTCAAAACAGGGTACTAGCACAAACAGGCAGCCTGGGTGGCTGACTAGAGGGATAAGAATATCTTGTAGAACAAAGTGGCAATTATATCAAAACGTTAGAAACAGTCAAAATCTAAATGCAGCAGCCCATTACAAACAGTATTGTAAGGTGCTTAAAAATGTTATTAGGAAGGCAAAAAGTATGTGGTATGCAGATAGAATAGCTAAGTCTCAGGATAAAATTAAAACCATATGGTCAGTCGTAAAGGAAGTGGCTGGTCTGTAGAGACAGGTCGAGGATATAGAATCAGTGCGTAGTGGAAATGTTCGTGTTACTGATAAGTCCCATATATGTACAGTATTTAATAATCACTTTCTGAATATAGCAGGTGAACTAAATAGAAACCTAGTCCCAACAGGGAATCATATAGCGCTCTTAGAAAAAAGTGTTCCGAGACTGTTACCTGAAATGCTCCTCCATGATACTGACAAGAGGGAGATTGAGTTAATAATTAAGTCACTAAAGACCAAGAACTCTCATGGATATGACGGTGTATATAGCAGAATACTGAAGTATTGTTCTATCTATGTTAGCCCAGTACTTAGCCATATCTGTAGCTATTCCTTTAGGAGTGGTCGGTTTCCTGACCGATTAAAGTTCTCGGTACTGAAGCCACTTTATAAAAAGGGAGACAGGGATAATGTTGACAATATTAGACCTATTTCTATGTCATCGGTGTTTGCTAAAGTTATCGAGAAAGTTGTATATACAAGGTTACTGGAGCATTTAAATTCACGTAATTTACAGTCAAATGTACAGTTTGGTTTTAGAAATGGTTTAACAACTTAAAATGCTATATTCTCTGAGAGGCTTTGGACGGATTAAATAAAAGGTTGCGAACACTACGTGTTTTCTTTGATTTAACGAAGGCTTTTGACTGTGTTGACCACAAAATATTACTGCAGAAGTTGGACCATTATGGAGTAAGGGGAGAAGCTTACAATTGGTTCGCCTCTTACTTTACGAACAGAAGGCAGAAGGTAATTCTCCGCAGTATTGACAGTGGTAGTAATGTTCAGTCCCAATGGGGCACTGTTAAGTGGGGCGTTCCCCAAGGGTCGGTGCTGGGTCCACTGCTGTTTCTTATTTATATAAATGATATGCCTTCTAGTATTACATGTGATTCAAAAATATTTCCGTTTGCTGATGACACCAGCTTGGTAGTGAAGGATCTTGTGTGTAATATTGAAACAGTATCAAATAATGTAGTTCATGAAATAAGTTCGTGGCTTGTTGAAAATAATTTGATACTAAATCACAGTAAGACTCAGTTTTTACAGTTTCTAACTCACAATTCAACAAGAACCGATATTTTGATCAGACAGAATGGGCATATTATAAGCGAGACAGAACAGTTCAAGTTCCTAGGCGTTCGGATAGATAGTAAGCTGTTGTGGGAAGCCCATGTCCAGGATCTTGTTCAGGAACTAAATGCTGCTTTATTTACCATTAGAACAGTATCTGAAATAAGTGACAGTTCAACATGAAAAGTAATCTACTTCGCATATTTTCATACGCTTATGTCGTATGGTATAATTTTTTTTGGGGTAATTCTTCTGATTCAAAAAGGGTATTTTTGGCTCAAAAACGGACTGTTCGAGCTATATGTGGTGTAAGTTCGAGAACCTCTTGTCGACCCCTATTCAATAGTCTGGGAATTCTGACATTGCCATCACAGTATATATTTTCTTTAATGTCGTTTGTTATTAGCAATATTAGCCTATTCCCAAGAGTTAGCAGCTTTCACTCAGTTAATACTAGGCAGAAATCAAATCTGCATGTGGAATGCACTTCCTTGACTCTTGTGCAGAAAGGAGTGCAGTATTCTGCTGCATCCATTTTCAATAAGCTACCACAAGAACTCAAAAATCTTAGCAGTAGCCCAAACTCTTTTAAGTCTAAACTGAAGAGTTTCCTCATGGCTCACTCCTTCTATTCTGTCGAGGGCCCCTGGAAGAGCTAAAAAATTAAGCAAATTCCAGTGTTACATTGTTGACTTTCTTTATTTAAACTTACGACTTGTCGCCTGAATATGTCTTTTATATTTCATTTTATCTGTTTCTACTATCGTGTTATAATTTCATGTATTGACTCGTTCCATGACCATGGAAACTTCTCCTTAATTTGGTCCCACGGAACAATAAATAAATAAATAAAAATAAAAATTGTTGAGACACAGCAGACATGGTTAAAAATAAACAGACCTCCAGGGCCCGATGGAATTCCAATCAGGTGCTATACTGAATTTGAGGCTGAGTTAGCCGTTGTGTTAACTATAATGTATCGCAGATCCCTCGACCAAAAATCCGTGTCCAATAGCTGGAAGAAAGCGCAGGTCACACTCGTTTGCAAGAACTGCAGTAGGAGTGATCTACAAAACTACCGTCCAACATTCTTAACATCAATTTGTTGTAGAATCTTAGAAGATATTCCGAACTCAAATACGATGAGTCTCCCCGCACAGAATGACCTCGTCCATACCAATCAGAATGGATTTTGGAAACATCGCTCACGCAAAACCCAACTCACACATTTTTCACATGACATACTGAGAGGACCCAGGAGAGAAAAACCACAGTAGATACGACAGTGAAAAATGCACCACATTGTAGAATATCTGAAAGAATTTATATTCTCGTGTCAGAAGTGCCAAGTCTTGTCGCCAGAGTGCATCATGGTGGCATGAAGTGAAAATGGCGACTCCACAGCAGCGCATGCAAGCAGTAGTGTGGTTTGCAGAAACAGGATCGCCGATTACTGCGCAAAGAAATTATCGTCGTGTTTATGAATGTGATCCAACTGATGTGAAAACAATTAAGGAGTGCTACTGGAAGTTTCTGGCAACAGTAAGTGTTCTGAAACATTCTGGCGGTGCACGTTACAGAGTTTAAGAAGAGACAGTGGAGGACATCAGAGAAACGTTTCTCAGAAGCCCACGTTAGTCAATTCGTCAAGCAGCTACGCAATCTGATGTACCTCGATCAACATTGCATCCTGTAGTTCACCAGCGTCTTCGTATGTGTGCTTACAAAGTGCAAAATCTGCAGCATCTGACGCCGAACGACAGGCCACACCGACAACAATTTGATGCGGATATGCTGCAGCGTATTGATATAGATGTCAGCTTCCTGGAAAGATGTTTATTCTCAGATGAGGCAACCTTTCATCTATCAGGAAGCGTTAATAGGCATAATGTTCGGATTTGGGGTTCGCAAAATCCGCACGTTGTCAGTGAACATGTTTGTGATAGCCCTAAACTAAAGTCTGCTGTGGGCTAATGCACGAGAGGATTGTTGGGCTGTTCTTCTTTGCGGAACAAACAGTGAATGGGTCAGTGTATCTGTACATATTGCAGCAGTTTGTATACCCTCAGATACAAGACTTGCAACCCAACATCATTTTTCAACAAGATGGAGCTCTGCCGCATTGGTCAACGGCTGTTTGCAAGTTCCTGGTTAGGAAATTTCCCAATCGTTGGGTCGAATGTGGAGGACCCATTGCCTGGCCACCACGTTCACCCGACATTACGCCGCTTTATTTTTTCATGTGTGGATTCGTGAAGGACCGCGTCTAGGAGACCAAAGTGGACGGTACTCCTATGTTGTGACATCTTACCACTAATTCGATTGCAACAATAACAGAGGAAATGTTACAAACAACTTGACAAGAAATTGAATATTGACTCGATATTCTTCGTGCTAGAAATGGTTCACATGTAGAGGTGCATCTCTGATAAATAAATAAATTCTTTGAGATGTTCTACAATGTGGTTCATTTTTCATTGTCGTTTCCACTGTGTTTTTTTTCCCTGAGTCTTTGAAATCAGGGAGGTTTGAGTGGGACACCCTGTATGTTCCAGTGTTAAGCCGTTCTGGTAGGTGACGATTTAAATGTCTGAGAGCTAAAGATTTATCCAGAAAATCCAAGACTGAAGCAATACTAGGCTTATCAAATGATGGCAGAGATTAGATTCATTGTCAAGTAGCAGATTGCTAACTGGGTCTACCCGCTACTCACTATCTCTCACATGTCGGTATCAAAACCCACGTGCCAGGGCGTGCTGCGACTCTCGCTCCAGTTCGTGTGAAGAACCGCCACAGATAACAGACGTTTCATCTTATAACAAGGGCAACGTAGGCACTAGACGAGAATCCTTACATCTGAATTTCGGTGCAGAAGATAGATAACGAGCCATTATTCGTGCCATTATTTTTTGTACTGAAGGAGATACAAAGGTCAAAGCGAAACTTCCATGAAAATCAGATCCAAATTGCTAAATCGCATTCCTATTTGATCAGACACGCGCTGAAATTTCACAAGCGCTTTTAGGTCATGTTATATAGAAGGTTCCATATTGATATTTCACGAGTACGTATTTGTTACGTCACTGTGCTGTAATGTACGTGAAATCTAGAATACAGTGAAATTTTGTTAATTGGGTACAAATTGCAAGGAACGATTACTGAGAAGAAAATAAAAAACAAAAGTAGGTCATATGTAAATGTGGCCGGAAATGCGTTCCAAGGGAGGAACACCCACTTGAAGGTGAAGAAAATCCTTAGCAGTGTAGGTGTCAATGAATGAAAGGACACATAAGAATACACCAGGCAAGTGGGAATGTTCTGTATGTACCAGTGTTTTAGCTCCACATTCAAGAGGGTAGTGAGTTGGAGAACCACCATGGAGTAGCCATATTATCCTTTCTCACCACGAAAGGCACGTTTCCAGCAGGGGAGGCAGAGTCACCCTCAGGAACTGCAGATACACTATGTGATCAAAAGTATCCGGACACCCACAGAAACATACATTTTACACATTAGGTGCATTGTGCTGCCACCTACTGCCAGGTACCTCATATCAGCGACTTCAGTAGTCATTAGACATTGCGAGAGAGCAGAATGTCCGCAGCTCGTGGTCGTGCGGTAGCGTTCTCGCTTCCCGCGCCCGAGTTCCCGGGTTCGATTCCCGGCGGGGTCAGGGATTTTCTCTGCCTCGTGATGACTGGGTGTTGTGTGATGTCCTTAGGTTAGTTAGGTTTAAGTAGTTCTAAGTTCTAGGGGACTGATGACCATAGATGTTAAGTCCCATAGTGCTCAGAGCCATTTTAACCATTTTTTAGAGCAGAATGGGGCGCTCAGAGGAACTCATGGACTATGAACGTGTGTCACTTGAGTCATACGTCTGTACGCGATATTTCCACACTCCTAAACCTCCCTAGGTCCGGATGGGGCGCTCAGAGGAACTCATGGACTATGAACGTGTGTCACTTGAGTCATACGTCTGTACGCGATATTTCCACACTCCTAAACCTCCCTAGGTCCACTGTTTCCGATGTGATAGTGAAATGGAAACGTGAAGGGACACGTACAGCACAAAAGCATACAAGCCGTTGACTGACAGAGGCTGCTGACAGTTGAAGAGAGTCGTAATGAGTTATAGGCAGACATCTATCCAGACCATCACACAGGAATTCCAAACTGCATCAGGATCCACTGCAAGTACGGCAGGGCGTCGATTATCCAAAGTAATTGGGGGACATGGGTGTTCAGAAAACTGGTTTCTTCCGATAATCGAACTGCACATGTTTATTTGCCAATAAGAAGTACTGTACAGTAAATTTATTCATAAAAACAGGCATCTCTTTTAGTATTACAAAGTAACATACAAAGGCAACTTCAGTAGGAATATACAGGGTGTTACAAAAAGGTACGGCCAAACTTTCAGGAAACATTCCTCACACACAAAGAAGGAAAATATGTTACGTGGACATGTGTCCGCAAACGCTTACTTTCCATGTTAGAGCTCATTTTATTACTTCTCTTCAGATCACATTAATCATGGAATGGAAACACACAGCAACAGAACGTACCAGCGTGACTGCAAACATTTTGTTACAGGAAATGTTCAAAATGTCCTCCGTTAGCTAGGATACATGCATCCACCCTCCGCCGCATGGAATCACTGATGCGCTGATGCAGCCTTGGAGAATGGCGTATTGTATCACAGCCGTCCACAATACGAGCACGAAGCGTCTATACATTTGGTACCGGGGTTGAGTAGACAAGAGCTTTCAAATGCCCCCGTAAATGAAAGTCAAGAGGGTTGAGGTCAGGAGAGCGTGGAGGCCATGGAATTGGTCCGTCTCTACCAATCCATCGGTCACCGAATCTGTCGTTGAGAAGCGTACGAACACTTCGACTACAATGTGCAGGAGCTCCACCGTGCATGAACCACATGTTGTGTCGTACTTGTAAAGGCACATGTTCTAGCAGCACAGGTAGATTATCCCGTGTGAAATCATGGCGGTGAATCGAGGAAGTACAGTACATACTGACGAAACTAAAATGAGCTCTAACATGGAAGTTAAGCGTTTCTGGACACATGTCCACATAACATCTTTTCTTTATTTGTGTGTGAGGAATGTTTCCTGAAAGTTTGGCCGTACCTTTTTGTAACACCTTGTCTAGTATGTGGCACAGTTTATTAAACAAAAATATATACATGTTACATACGCATTTTGCATGAACAATACACACAGTATACAAAATTAACGTTTAAAAAAATCCTTTATTTTGGTCTGTCTAAGCAAGCCTACACGCTTACAAGCAGCTAAGTCACGCACTTTTTTCATTACAGATATCTGAAACTGGTCACTTTCATCTTGGGCTTCAAACCATCGCAAGGCAGAATCTAAACAAGTGAATGCCTCAGAAGCTATTGATATACTTTCATCTTCACTTTCTGGAGCACTGATTGATGAGATGCTGTCGGCGTCATCTTTATCAGTGACGACGTTTACAATCTCGCTGTCCTGCATGATTTGGTGTCCTGGATCTGCATCATCGATATTAATCCATTCATGAACGTCTTCTTCATCACATTCGTGGCAATCTATTGCTTGGTTTGGGAGTGAGGGGGATGATGGACGGTAGGATGGGAGAGTAGGAGGTGCGAGTGAGTACACAGTTCGGTTAAGCGGTCGTTCGGTTGACCGACGCTCGGATAATCGACGCTCTACTGTACTATGACAGTTTGGCGGGAGGTGAAAAAAAATGGTTCAAATGGCTCTGAGCACTATGGGACTTAACATCTGAGGTCATCAGTCCCCTAGAACTTAGAACTACTTAAACCTAACTAACCTAAGGACATCACACACATCCATGCCCGAGGCAGGATTCGAACCTGCGACCGTAGCAGTCCCAGGTTCCGGACTGAGCGCCTAGAACCGCTAGACCACCGCGGCCGGCGGCGGGAGGTGAGAGAACTTGGATTTCATGATCGAGCGGCTGCTCATACGCCACAAATCACATTGGTAAATGCCAAACGACGCCTCGCTTGGTGTAAGGAACTAAAACATTTGACGATTGAACAGTGCAAAACGTTGTGTGGAGTGATGAGCCGGCCGCGGTGGCCGTGCGGTTCTGGCGCTGCAGTCCGGAACCGCGGGACTGCTACGGTCGCAGGTTCGAATCCTGCCTCGGGCATGGGTGTGTGTGATGTCCTTAGGTTAGTTAGGTTTAAGTAGTTCTATGTTCTAGGGGACTTATGACCTAAGATGTTGATTCCCATAGTGCTCAGAGCCATTTGAACCATTTGGAGTGATGAATCACGGTACACAACGTGGCGATCCGATGGCAAGGTGAGGGTATGGCGAATGCCCGGTGAACGCCATCTGTCAGCGTGTGTGGTGCCAACAGTAAAATTCGGAGGCGGTGGTGTTATGAGGTGGTAATGTTTTTCCTGGAGGTGGCTTGCACCCCTTGTTGTTTTGCGTGGCACTATCACAGCACAAGGCCTACATTGATGTTTTAAGCACCTTGTTGCTTCCCACTGTTGAAGAGAAATTCGGGGATAGCGATTGCATCTTTCAACACGATCGAGCACCTGTTCATCATGCAAAGCCTGTGGCAGAGTGGTTGCACGATAACACCATCTCTGTAATGGACTGACCTACACAAGGTCCTGATGTGAATCCTATAGAACACCTTTGGGATGTTCTGAATCGCCGACTTCGTGCCAGGCCTCTCCAACCGACATCGATACCTCTCCTCAGTGCAGCACACCGTGAAGAATGGTCTGCCATTCCCCAGTAAACCTTCCAGCACCTGACTGAACGTATGCCTCGGAGAATGGAAGCTGCCATAAAGGCTAGGGGTGAGCCAACACCATATTGAATTCCAGCATTGGTCATTAATGGCGCCACGAATGCGTAATTCATTTTCAGTCAGGTGTCCAGATACTTTTGATTACGTAGCACACGCACGACATCTGACGCATCGTAGATGGACGACTGGTCCCACGAGGCGGTCGCCAAAATATGCGTCCACACACTGAGGCCGAGCCTATTCTGATGGCTCGCTACCACCATACCAGCCATCTGTAGCTCACAGATGGGAATTGTGTATGTTAGCTGTAGCGCCCCTCTTAAAGGTAACCTCATCTGTGAATGGAACGGATGAGAGACTTGTAACGCCGGAAATGCATATACTCTTATTTCCATCTATTGCACTATACGAGGTGTGGCTAGAAAAAAACCGGACTAGTACTGGTGAAACAATAAAACGAATGCAATAAGGCTGAAATTCGGGTGGCCTGTCACGTGACTCTCGCTCCGCCTGCTGCTCGAGTTTCATCTGCCTCCTGCACTCAGTCTGCCCGTGGCGTCCGTTTTAAGTAGTTGACGTTTTGTCTGTGCGTCGGAAAATGTTGAGTGTACAGAAAGAACAGCGTGTTAACATCAAATTTTGTTTCAAACTAGGAAAATCTGCAAGTGAAACGTTTGTAATGTTACAACAAGTGTACGGCGATGATTGTTTATCGCGAACACAAGTGTTTGAGTGGTTTAAACGATTTAAAGATGGCCGCGAAGACACCAGTGATGACACTCGCACTGGCAGACCATTGTCAGCAAAAACTGATGCCTTTAAAGTTTCCACCTTCTGTTGATCCATTTTTTCACTAATTGAATTTGTTCCGTCACCTAATTCTCGATGATCGGAGCAACTGCTTCTCCTACACTTTTCTTGATTCTGCTAATTTCGGAGCATTTATGCTCGCAATTTCCGCCTGAACGCCTATCATTTCCTGTTTAAGATTACCGATTTCGGTATTAATTGCAACAATATCTTCTTTGATTTTATCAACTTTTGTGTTAACAACTCCAACATTGTTGTTAACAACATTAATAGCTTTGTTCTGATTGTCTAGCTTCCTATCGATTTTTTCAGACTAAGCTTCTTGCTTGGCAGACTGAGCTTCTAGCTTGGCAGACTGAGCTTTAATTTTTGCTGATTGAGTTTCTATCTTGCTAGACTGAGCCTTGATTTCGTTAATCAAAACATTCAATAAATCAGTTAAATTCCCGGAAACCAGCGGTATATATATATATATATATATATATATATATATATATATATATATATATATATCGATGTAAAATGTGTTTGTTTGGTAAATATTATTTGTATTTTTACGCTGGGTCTGGCCTAGGGAAAACTATGCTATTGAACGACTACATCGATAGGTCGTGTGGAGAACCAAAGTGTTTAGGATCTTTGGTAGTGTTAACTCTGCCGCGTGGAGCGCGGGCAGAGCAGAGTCTGGCTGGAGTAGGATGGTGGAGCAGGTGTGTTGTGTGATGCTCCCGCGAGCTGCCACGCTTTCGGGGTTTGGCAGCATGTAATTGCACTCGACTTGCTGTGATAGTTTCTGACACGGTGTCGCGCACGGGAAGTATTAGCTGGCGCACATCAAGAGCCCGTTTCGCCAGGTGACCGTGTCGAGAAGAAGGCACGCCAGCATCCAGCCTCTGCAACAGCGATGGCCGACAATGAGTGACTGTCGCCACCTCCTCGATCGACGACTGCTAACCTTCAATCAACCAACAAGGAAGACTGAAAGCACGTGAAGTTTTAGAACTGTATGGCAGACCTCAGCTTTTCAAACTGTTGCATCACAAAAATACAGCAACTTAGCGCCGGCAGCTGGTGGCCGAGCGGTTCTGGCGCTACAGTCTGGAACCGCGAGACCGCTATGGTCGCAGGTTCGAATCCTGCCTCGGGCATGGATGTGTGTGGTGTCCTTAGGTTAGTTAGGTTTAAGTAGTTCTAAGTTCTAGGGGACTAATGACCTCAGCAATTGAGTCCCATAGTGCTCAGAGCCATTTGAACCATTTGAACAGCAACTTAGCATGAACCTTTGTTGCTCATTGTCCCAAATGCATAACCCAGCAGGGTCCCTTCCTTTCCTGGAATGAACCTTAGTGTCGTTGAAATTCATACGCCAGCATTAAAGTAATATCATTCCATTTCACTGCTTTAATTTCAAAGTTCAGTTAAAGTATCCATAGCTGGCTACAATATTTAGATTACACAAGCAAAAATTAAGAGTGCTAGTTTTGTTACCATATTTTAGCTTACCTGTGACTGCAGCTCAGCTTGGTACGTACTAAATTTTACTGTTGTTAATTATTCAGAATCATTTAATTCAAGTTCAAAGTTAAATCTCTTATTTCGAAATTGCGTAGATTCAAGTAGCTTTTGAAATGATTGTTGAGGTAGCCCAAGTCTAACCTTATTTTATTGAATTTCGTAGTGCTTCAGAAACAAAGTTCACTAGTAATTTCAGTCACTAAATTAACTTTCACTAAATTAACTTTCTCGCGGAGGTCTCTGCCGTATTTCACCTGTGAGGCCGATTGCCTCGTGCTGATATCAGAGGCACTGTCAATGATTGTTTAGCCCCTTGTTCAAGATGACCGAGTTTCTGACCGTATGAGCATTTTTATTTCTTATTCTCTCAAGGTTCGTTTCTGTCAGTCTCTCCCCATTTACCAAAATCATCGTGTGCATTAAAATGAATTTATATACAACGTATACAGGGTGATTCCGTGATGTTGCTACAAACTTTCAGGGATGACGGAGAAGGGCAAATGTATCAATTTGAGGTAAGGGACCCTGAACCGGAAATGATTGGGGTGAAATTTGTAATATAAAATCGTTCTGATATCTCTGATAGCGATGACTGTAGAGTAGGCAGCTATCGGATGTGGCAGTATGGACCAAAACAAGGAAAACTGTCCAGTAAACATGGTCTCCAAAATGCGAACCTTAAGAGCTATGAATACTTGTTCAGTAAAAGAGATGTGTTACCCAGCAGCGAAGATGAACAAGTGCCCATAGCTCTTACGGCATTCATTTCAGAACTCATGTTAAGAGTTTTTCTTCTTCTGGTACATACAGCCGCCTCTGGAAGTTGCCCACCCTATAGTCTTAGCAACATCAGGACCAGTACACGTATTCAATTGCCAGAGGCATCAGAGCGATTTTTGCCTATCGGTTTCGATCCAGTCGTTTCTGGACCAGGGACCTTTACCTTAAACTTGAAGATTTTCCCATCTTCATCATCGCTGAGAGTTTTTAGCGTCATCACCAAATCATCACCTAAAACTTGCACCACAAATGTTACGGAAATGGGAAGTGCTGTTGATGTGCGGTTTTCACAGAATGGATTGGTAGTGCTCGTACTGTTAGTCAATCAACAGATTGTAATAATACTTAGAAAGTGTACATTTTGTGATAACACACATTTTTTAAAATGGAACAACACTTATTGACATTAACAAACTAAAAGTACTGTAAATTAGAATGTCAGTGGTGCTTCTTCCATCATTCTAGTTCAAGTCGTTTACAATGTATCGTATTGTGCAAAGTTTCTACACCGACACTTGTTTGTGCCATTCAACCTGCGCAGTTGCTAGGTACGATGTCGCTATGTTGGATTACAATGTGCTTGTCTGTTCCTTGCGTGCTTGCGACTTGCTAGTCAGTTAGTACATGGCAGCAGTCCAAGCAGTGGACGATGGGATTCCAGTGCAGAAAAGGCCAACATGCTCATGATGTATGGAGAGTGTAGGAAGAATGCAGTTCGTTCTTGTAAGGTGCATACGACAAGATATCCCAATAGATCTCAACCATCTCGGCAGTTATTTATCAACCTCTTCAACCAGTTATGTGAATGTGGTAGTGTAACACCTAGACGACGTTACAGAAGAAAACAAGTGACGACAGAAGACGGGAGAATTAATGCTTGTGAGGTAAGGACCATTGCGCTCTCATTTAAATATATGGCCGGAAGAGTCAGCCTACAAGAATTGTGAAACAAACCCTGTATTCCAGGACCACGTGCCACAAGGGGCACAGATTCACCAGGAGATGGGAAAACTCACAGGCGTCTGTTGTCTATTGAGGCCTAAGCGCAGTATTGTGCGAGAGAGACAGACGAGAACGTACTTCATAGGGAAACACAGTAGAAGCAGTTTGTGGCCAAGGAAACATAGCAGTGTTAAATATGGCGGACCTAAGATCGGCTATAAAAGGAAAGATTTATGATAACTGGTTCAAATGGCTCTGAGCACTATGCGACTTAACTTCTAAGGCCGTCAGTCGCCTAGAACTTAGAACTAATTAATCGTAACTAACCTAGGGACATCACACACATCCATGCCCGAGGCAGGATTCGAACCTGCGACCGTAGCGGTCGCTCGGTTCCAGACTGCAGCGCCTAGGACCGCATGGCCACTCCGGCCGGTTTGTGATAACTATTTAATTCTGTTGTAATGCAAGGAATCAAGCCACATTATTTTTAATCTGCCATCCTCCATACGTTCTCATGGTGATCCCAACAAAACTTGAATATTGACCATATCTATAATAGTTTAGGATTTAGTGTTAAAGTGAAATTAACAAGTTTTGTAACAAAGACCTGAATGCTAAAATCTGAACGCTTTGGTCGATCTTAACGATCGACGTTTCATATAGAAACGCATCATTAAAATGATAAACGTTGTAAATATCAAGTCTGTAACTTTATTTGTTTAAAAGATAGTAAATTTAAATTGTCAGTATAACAGTTAAACATCAGATCATGATTTCCTCCACACAAAACACATTGAAAGATGACACCTTATTGAATCATTAGGTAACAGAATATTTGTTGCAAAGTTTAGTGCATAATACTTACTTTGTTCTTTGCTTAATTATCAGAAAGCACATTGGCACAAGGCTACTGGCCGTGACATTGAGAGTTAAGAAGGAAATTGAATTGGTTTTATGTAAAAGAATTTAACGTTTATTATGTAATGAATATTATTGTTACTTTATTTAGAACGTGGAAGTGGTCAAGCTTTGATTATTTAAATATGTTAAAATGTAAAAGAATGTAGAATAAGCTGTAGCCAATCAGATGGACGGCTTCACCAAAGGGAACTGCCCCAGTCAGTTGAGCGAGGATATTCAGCGCGCCCGGCCAGGGTGGCCGAGCGGTTCTAGGCGCTACAGTCTGGAACCGCGCGACCGCTACGGTCGCAAGTTCAAATCCTGCCTCGGGCATGGGTGTGTGTGATGTCCTTAGGTTACTTAGGTTTAAGTAGTTCTAAGTTCTAGGGGACTGATGACCTTAGAAGTTAAGTCCATAGCGCTCAGAGCCATTTTATTCGGTGCGCGGGAAATGCGGCCGGGACGGGTGGAGGGACAGTGCTGGTGGAAACTTGAAAGCGGACGGTCAGTCTTTAGGCATCTAGGAAGTGAAACGACTTAGAAAATTTCGCGTTGTGTGGTATCGCGGGCGCGTTGTATGGTATCGCTGGACTTAGTCTCTGAGCGGTGAGCAGCCGCGCGCCTGGTGTGAACTCCACTTTTTGCATAGTTAACGAGGTGGATCATCGAACTTGTAAATCGCGATGAGATTGAGAATGATCGAACTGTGTCAAATGGATATGCGCTCGAGCGTAACAGTAACTCGAAATGCTACCACTTTCGCTATTAGTTTGCTTTCTGAATAAACGTTATTCTAACCAAATTGCAACTGTGTGGCCTACATCATTTATGGGTCGTTAGTTTAGTTCCCGATATTATTACTACTACTATAATATGTTGTGTTAACTTTGTATTTCGCAAACTTGCCATCAGCCAGACAATTTAACCAATGGGTCACAAGTGTCTAATTTACGGCGTTTAATGCGACACGTGCTGTTCAACCCCTAGACGAGTTTGAGCCAAGACATTTCGACGAAGAGGAACCGCTTGTGAGCCCGCATGCTGCAGTTGCAGTTCATCCAGACGTTGGCTATCGTGCAATCGCGCGAGGAAGTGGTTTGAGTCAGGTAAGTGTTCTACGCATTCGATATAGGCTCCATCTCTATCACATTTCTCTCCATAAACAGTTGCATGGAAAGAATTATGAGAATAGTGTTAACTTCTGCATGTGGGCATCAAGACTGAATACTCCAGAATACACCTCGTTTTGCACATTTACCGACCATGGCCAGGTAAACCGCCAAAACATGCGCTATTGGTATGTTGACAATCCCCATGGGCTTCGTCAGGTGGAACGTCAGCGTCCATGGAGTGTAAAGGTGTGGTGTCGGATAGTGTATCATCAGATCATAGTCCTATTTTTCATAGACGGACCACTGAACGCGCACAAGTATCGCTAAAAGACCATCTTCTACGGATGCTAGAGGTCGTTCCTCTGCAGACTAGGAAAAACCTGTGGTACCAATAAGACAGCAGTCCCGTCAGTAGTGCACGAAGTATTACAGCATGTCTTCACGAGTGTTTCCAGATCGTTGGATTGGATGCAGGTGACCCGGATGTTTGCCGGTCCGTTCGCCAAATTTGACACCTATACACTTTTATTTGATGGGAGGCTGTAAGGCTGTCTTCAAGGCCATACCAACTACACCCAATGATATGGAACGACGAAATGCTGCAGCCTGCTCGGACGTCTCCGCTGAAATGCTAGCATGTGTGCAGCAGTCTTTCCGTACCAGACTGGACGCGTGTAATTGCCGCTACCGACGGTCATTTTGAATCAACCTGTGGTGGTCAGTTGTCTCGTTACTGGTCACAATTCACATAGCTAGTGTATGGACTTGTGGCGTTATTTAGCGCGTGCTACCACATGTATTTTACAAGTGCCGGCGTAGGAACTTTTCAAAATTTATACAACTCGCATTAGGAACTGACATTCTAATTTACCCTACTTTTACTTTAGTAATATCAATAGGCACTGTTTAATTTAAAAAAGGTTATGTTTGCAGAAAAAATACACTTTTTAAGTAATATTAGAATGTGTTGATTGGCTAAAAATACGAGCCCCTGACTACCAATCTATTATGTGAAAATCGCACAGAAATAGCACTTTCCATTTACACAATATCTACGGTGCAAGTTTTAGGTGATTCACGTATTTGTGATTTAGTCCAGGATACCTCTGGGACGTCTATAGTATTTTTAACAGAACTTGATACACATATGTAACAGTATATGTGAGAATATCTTGTCGTGGTAAGACACCGCCAGCATCTTCAGGAGTGAGTTGGAGGTGTACAGGGAATGACCCTGAAAAATTACCGAGATCGATGTCTCGAATCTATAATTTTTGGGAGTACTGGGCTGGTTGATGACAGCACCGATGCATATTTTGTTCATAGTTATTGTTCAACTGTAGTTATATCTAGTGGCTGATTTTTGTTTAGGAGAAAAGTACCTATGAAATCTATACAGAACTCAATGGGGGAAAGATGACATTTAAAGCATTATTCAGGAATAATTTCGACCAAACTTGGTAGAGGTACGACTTCTTATCCGGACACAATAACTGTCGGTCTACATCACGCCTAGTACTGTTAATAATGGGGCGGTGGAGGGGGGAGTGGAAATAGGAGAGAAAATTTAAGTGAATGTGACACATATATGGCACTCTACCTCAGAAAAAAACGTTTTTTGGGAGTGAGAGACTGCTACCGTCCCTTGGAGAGGATGTGAGAGGGGAAAGAAAGAGAGATGTAAACAGAACTGGAAAAGAGTGATGTTGGTGACAAATGCATGCATAGCCCTACTAGTCAGGTGTATTGACGACCTGCGAGTTGCTTAACATCAAACCAGGATATGACCCAGTAGTCGGAGAAGTGAAAGAAACCTCCTACATAGGACGTAAGAATGGCGAAGCCAGAGAAATAATAGAATGTATAGATACAATTGAAGAAGGCTTCTTTTCATGAAAGAACTCTACTGGTATCATATATAAACTCTCTGATCAAAAGTCTCCCAATACCTGTTAGCGGTTATTAATGTGTGGTGAGTCCACCCTTCCTCTTTATGACAGCTTAGATTGTGTTGGGCTGCTGAGGACACATTCAGTGAGATGTGTGGATGTCTGTGGGTGGATGGCAGCCGATTCATCCTCAAGAGCCGAGACCAGAGAAAGTAGTGGCTGGACGCTGGGATCTGGAGCGAATTCAGCATTCTAAAACATCCCAGGGCAGTTCCACTGGGATCATGTCGGTGCTATCGGCAGGCTGGTTCATTTCAGGGATGTTACTGTCCACAAACCAAGACTTTGCTTTATGATGGGATGCACTGTCATGCTGATACAATCGTCGTCACTGGACGATTCCTCTGCTGTAAGCTGCAGATAAAGCTGTACGATACGTTCACATGCATCAAATTTTCGCATTTTGTTAAGAGAAACGCACCTTCACTAGAGAAACACCCCCACACTGTAACACCATCTCCTACGTGATACACTGTTGGAACCAACCTGAGGGCAGGTAGCGTTTTTCAGGCATACGCCAGACCCAGAACTTTCCATCGGTTTGCCTCAAAGTGTAGCGTTCCACTCAACTACTGTGCAGAATCGCGCGACTTCCACGAGGAGCTGCTCGACCGTTTTCAACTCCATAGGCATAGAGGCATAGTCGTTGTGTTAGTTGGATTGCTGGTAACGCTTTTGAACTCACGACTGATTCCTTCCGCCAATTTCATGCTATTTCTGACAGTCATCCTCCGGAATGACGACAGTCCCTGTCCTTCAGTACATGAGGTCTGCCTGGTCTCGATTTAGCTGCAGTTGTTCCTTCGTGTCTCCACATCAGAATCGCTGTCTCGAGAGTCTACTTGGGCAGCTCTGAGAGGACTGAAATGTCCCTAATGGATCTGCTACACAGATGACATCCAATGAATAGTCCACATTCGAAGTTGCTGACCTCTTCTGAGTGACACACTCTGCTCTTACTGCATCTATACTCTACTGACAACGCAGCAGCCTGTCCTTTTCTATTGGAGGGATCCGCCTGTCGTGACATCTAGCGCTGAGTTTCTCATTACATACTGGTATCCGGATACTGTTCATCAGATAGTGTATATCTCAATCAAAATAACGAAGTTGTTGACTGTTGCAGATGGCAGGCAGTGTGTCTCCGTACACACTACGGCTGCGACAGGAACGACCCAGCGTTTCTTTTGCGAATACATACACACACTAACCTATAATGTGCATTCTTGCGAGTGCTTAGCAAGCAGGAGTTAGTCTTATCGCGTTTATGTACACTTTTGGAACCCATCCTCTGTTATGCCAGCGTTGCTCGGATTGCCGCCCCTCCTGGGTTCTATAAAACCCTCCAAATCCTCGAACGCCATGCACTCCACCTCGCCTTCCACATCTGGCTCCTGTCCCCCTTGCGCATCCTCTATGACTTCATCCCCCTCCCCCACCTTCTCCTTTTCCTTGAACACATCTGCACACTATATATTGTCTGCAGCCTTGATCCCCCTCACCGCCTGGTGTTTCCCTTCCTCTCCGCCCCCAGCCCGTTGCCACACCTTTACTATTGTGTCCCACCCTTTCTCCATCTCCACACCCTCTGTCTCCTTTCCCAACGCAACTTCCACCGTCTACCCCTCCCAATGGTGAGCTTCGTCCTGACATCTACCCCTCCTACCAACTCTAACCCCATCTTCCTCCTGCCTCCTCCTCAGGGCTCCCTCTCCTCCCCCTCTCTCCTCCTGAGCGGCTTCCCCCTCCTACTCCCCCTCCCTCTCTTGTGCTCCCCTTCAGCGTCTCTGCACTCCCTCCTGCCCTGTCTTCCCTCTTCATCTCCTGCCCCATCTGTCTCCTGCCTCTTGGAGCACCCACTGACGCCGCTACTCTTTTCATCCCGCCCCCACCCCTGCTGCACCTTGCTCTCCCTTCCATTTTCATCCTCTCAGGCCTCTCCCTCGACAGGTCCCACCTGGCGGTTTTTTTTCATCGTGTGTGCTCCAAGTGGGTTTAAAGTGTGTTGTTCTGGAGTGTTTTTAATACTGTGGCCAACTTTTAAGCTGTGCATGTGACTTCAGTGTCTTTTTTGTGTTCTATGAATCATCAACTGTGTTTTTTAACTTTATGTCGACTTTTTTAACTGTCCCCATGAACGTCTCCTTGTCAGTGTATTTTTACCTTCATTATCTCCCATTACTCTGTTTTATGTCCCCCTTCTTTATTGCCTTGTATGTAACATTTTATTGTTGTATTAGTTGTCGTGTCACTCGGCTGAAGAGTGGCGGACTGTGCCGCTGACAGCCCTCCCCTGACCATATGGGGCAGGGGAATGAAATCACAATAAAGAAAAAAAACATTCAGAACTAGTTTAGCACTATCTATGACATGAAATAAACACAACACACAAAGAAATTATCTAAACAACGAAAGCGTATCACAGCTGTCACGTTACTGGCCACATGAGTCGACTGAGGTTGGCAGTGCCAACTCTGTAGTAGAGCGATATGACAACGGCTGACAGAGTAGCAGGCATGACCGAGCTCGTTATCTGATTGGTTTTTGCTGTTGTAGCTGTCTTCTAAACAACTATCTGTAAATAAAATAGTTCTTCTAATTCAGGTATAGATACGGGAATAAGAGAGAAATCCTTGAAAGTGTACATCTGGGGCCTTTCATTGTGTACATGAGAAATACAATCGGAAGTGCGAAGAAGGGGACACTCGAAGCTCTTGGTATGTGGGGTTATCAGGGAATGTTAAAACTTAAATGGATAGGTGCAGTACGAAATGAAGAAGTACTTAGCAGAACAGGCGAAGAAACAAGTGCATGGAGCATGTGCACCAGAAGGAGAGAATGATTAGAAGAACACACTATAGTATTTAGGACTCGTTACCATAGCGCTGGAAAGAGCACTAGAAAAGAAACGGTATGGGCAGATAAAGACTAGAATTTGCAAAATACAATATGGGCTGCATATGTTATAAAGTAGACATGTTATTTTGATTTTTTTAAGTTATCGATGTGCACGTGTGTGTGTGTGTGTGAGAGAGAGAGAGAGAGAGAGAGACAGAGCAAGTTACGTTACTGTTAAACAATATTCGATCTTGTCGTGGCACTGACAGTCTTTGCCTCTGCACAGTCTGATACATTCTTAGTTGAAGAGTGGCAGTTGGTAGACGTAATTAGTAGTGGTGTGTTGACTTGTGATTGCATCTGTTAGATGAAGAAAGATTTATTGTGAAGGACAGCAAGGACGTATATGAAGGGCTTATTTCAATAGTGGTACAAGTCCATTTTTGTTCATATTGAGATACAGAGTCCTAAAGTTAAATGAGCGCTGAAAATCTGTAGTTGAGATACCAGAAACATTCAAGCATATGGCTTCTTGCTAGAGATGAACCTTTCTTTCTGTTTGTTTGACTCATTAATTTCAGAAGCATTATAGGCAGAAAAGTGGAGGTAATGGACGTGTACCACTATTGAAATAAGCCCTTCGTATGATGTATATATTGCAAGGCGAAAAGTATACAAATAATGAATAATGTTGAATAATGTTATTATTTTTGAAGAGAAGAAGTTTGAGTTAAGACTACAGCACTGCGCTGCTGATTTGGTGGAATAACTGTCAGGTAGTTAACTTGCTCAGAGCTGAAAGAGAGACCGCCCCACCTCTGTGGGTCATGCACTAAGATATCAACTGATTAAGCTGTTTGGTTTTTATAGAAATCCTCTGTTAACATTGTACCCTTCTCAAATCATTGTTCTCTTTGTTAAGCATAGTATTGTGCAGACCAATGCTATGTGTGAAGATTACCCGAAATTCTACTCTGTCCCTTTAAATACACACTTCTTTCTAAAATCGTTGTCTTGGAATATCATTTCATAGGAATAGTTGCTCTCCTCATCTCACTGTTTAAAGAAGGTTTGTCAATACGCATTACCACAATGCGCCATGTGCCATCCAACAGTTTGAATATTTATTTAGAAACAGAAGTCTGACATAGCCGCTTCCTGCTTGCTGTTTGATGTTGTGCTTTTGAGAAATCAGCGACAAAGTTGCGAAGGTGCAAGGTAAGTGGAAATTTTGATCAGGGTCAGACAATTGTTTTACTTGAGTTATGCATTTAATATAAAGACATGTTGTATTCAGAACAGTTACAGTTCAATTCAAATTCGGCTCTGTTTACTCAAAGGTTAGCATACGAGTTTAAGTTGAATAATGGTTTGTGGGTACATAGTTTTCGTAATACGTAGATTTTTTTTTTGAGTGGGAGGTAAGTCTGAGCTAAATTTCATACAGATACACATTTAGTGGCAAGGTTACAACGTTTCACGCTTCTCTTCCGTCACGCAGATTTATACAGACCTGCCATCATCGTCCGATTGACAGTTACTGCGATGATCGAGCCGTTAATGCCGTCCTTATTTCTTCAACTATCTAGTTGCACGATCTTAATTTAATGAGTTTCATCTGTCTGTAGAAGTAGTGGATCGTTCTGATACGTGGTATGAGAAACCATTTTTGCGGGTACCGAACTAAAGGCAAACCGCCCAGGCAGGGAAAGTGCTGTGAGCGCTTATCGGCAGGTAGGTTTTCTGCCGCCACCTTGCCTAGTGCACAACGACGCCAGCCTGTCGCGTGCGATTCCAAGTCTTTCAAATTGCGATTTTCATCCTGTACGACAGACGCCCCTTTCTAAAGGAACCAGCTCTGGGAATAACGTAGAGCGACTGGCCAACAAAAAATAAATTGAAACTTCCTGGCAGATTAAAACTGTGTGCCCGACCGAGACCCGACCTCGAGACCTCTGCCTTTCGCGGGCAAGTGCTCTACTATCTGAGCTACCGAAGCACGACTCACGCCCGGTCCTCACAGCTCTACTTCTGCCAGTATCTCGTCTCCTACCTTCCAAACTTTCGAAGGTAGGAGACGAGATACTGGCAGAAGCAGAGCTGTGAGGACCGGGCGTGAGTCGTGCTTCGGTAGCTCAGATGGAACGGCCAACAGTAAGGGAAATGCCTCGGGTTGTAAAACCTCCATATTGTAGCGGTTCTTGTACAGATTGCCCTCAAGATGTACGAGGCGAGATCGTGTGCTATAGCCAATGGCACTCCAAACCATCACACTTGGCTTTGTCCTCTACGTCGCTCAACAATACAGTCTGCCTGACTGTATTCACCGCGGCGGCGTCGAACGCGTATGCAGCCATCACTATAGGACAAGCTGAAGTAAGACTCGTCCGAAAGCACTGAATTTTACCACTCAGCAGTCGGCGTTCAAGTGCAGTCCTCAGTGTTGGTGGGTTCTGGTCAATGGAACTGGACGCAGTGGCACATGTGCCATAGGTACGGTTCCCAGAAGACAGCGTCGAACCGTCAACGCCGACGTGTCCACACCCGTTGCAGTGCCCAAAAGTTGCTTCGACACTGTGGACGAAGCTGTTCTGCTCGTTACGGCCAAGTGGATAAGATGGCGGTTATCTCGCATTGCGATCAAATTGCGTCGCCCGGTACCGTGTCGGCACTGTTTACGGACCTCTCCTCTCCAATAGTATCACATACCCTCATTATTGAAGCAGCGTGCCCCGTACGAGCTGTAGTCGGTTGTTAACGACAGTCGGTGCAAAGCCTAATTTAACGTGTTGAAAGTGCCTAGTAACCAGGTTGTAACGATTATGCGAAAATTCATTTTTATAAAATATAAAGAAATAATGCATATAAAAAGAATAGGTGAGAAAAGAAAACTGTGAATTAAATTACCACAAAAAGGGACAGGTGTGTGGGACTCGCTATTATATCCAGAAATAGTTAACTTGGTGCCGAAAAGAGCAGCAGTGGGAAGAAATTGTAGGGTCAGGCAAGGATTTAAAATATAGTTTATAGAGGATGTTGGGAATAATAGCTTTAGAATGATGTAATGTGATCTACAATGGTGACAGCTGAATCGTCCCACAGTTCTCCTGTTCTCTAAATTTTCATAACAGGATTTCGGGTGAACTACGTCACCTTTCTTCCTGTTGAAATTCCATGATAATTTGTACTACGGTTTCGGAGAGGCCAAACCTGACCTTCATATTCGCAGTTTAGTAGCACGTCTCTGTACTCGGATTTCCGCCGTCATGCGTACTTGATGAGGACTGCAAAAGCTGGAGCAATAATTTAGAACTGGTCGCAGTTGTATACAGGTTTCTTTATGATTGCATTGTACTTCACTTTTTCTAGAAACCGTCCAACAAACCTATGTCTTCTGTGCACTTCACCTCAGATTTACTAAATATAAACTAGACCGCTCACTGGCGCTAATGTAACGTTCCCATATTCAAATCGCCTTTTGCAGGGCGACGCTGTGTTTGCACTTAGCAAATGATGTCAAACATCAAATAAAACGTTGCATATACAACGAGTTAACAGATGAAAATGATGTTCATATGGACAAGCTCGTTGTACCACAAATGCGATAAAATTGTGGAAAGGAAGGTAGATAAAATTATTCCATCAAAAAATAAAGACTGAAAAATGAACACAGAGTACGTGCCAGCAAACATTATGAAACGTCCCCTTTGAACAATTTATACAGGACTGTGCTTAAACTGACACACAATATTTTGTTAGTGCAACGCAATCTGACTTTCAATAATCCCTACAAAAGAATGGCCCTGACTAACATTAACCTATACGTTTCACAAATCACTTACCTCAATAAAATCTTGGTTACTCGAACTACTGCAATACAGCGAGCACCACTACTGCCAGCTAAATAAAAGATTCAAACTACGGAGGCACTAACTACTGATAGAGATAGTTAGCAAATGAAAGATATTAATAGAGAACAAACAATGTATTTACCTTAATAGTCATAATATATATAGCGGTTCATGACAAATTACAAAACTCCGCCATCTCTCTCCCCACATCCACCACTCTTGGCGGCTCATCTCCAACTGCGCAACGCTATGCGCTGTTCACATCCAGCTGCCGCTGCCCAACACTACAATGGCAGACAACAATGCAAATTGGCCACAGACTGTACACAGCACAGCCAGTGATTTTCATAAAGGGCGCTACGTAACGTTGCCAATAAAAAAACCTAAACAGCCTACTTACATAGCCCCCATGCTCCCCACAAAAAATTTTACAAATTGTTTTGGGCAGTGGCCAATACAGATTTGAAAAAATTTTTCATAATCATAATTACAATAACAAAGAAATCAAATGCACACACTTATTGATACAATGTTGGTCAAAAGCTAAAATTTTCTCACAGTCTATAAAGACAGTCCTGATTCATCACAGTAAAATTACAGTTTTTTTCTTTTTTTTCAAAGTCTGAACAGTAAAAGAGAATGCACACAGAAGTAGTGGATTTCCATGCAGTCTTGAAGAAGTAGTGTCCTTCCATCGGAAAGACAGTGCTGACTCTTGACATACTGACAGGTAATGGGCCACAACATAGCAAACCCACAGCAGAGTCATTCGACGTTTTGAAGAATATTGGTAGGTAGGTCATCACAGAGCAGACCCACTGTAGTCCTGGTAGAGATTACAGTATTGGTGGGCCACCAGAGGTGCAGACCCACTGCAGTCCTTGTAGAAATAATGGTACTGGTGCGTCAGCAAAGCTGTAGACTCACTGTAGTCCTTGTAGAAATGGCCAGCAGCCATCTGTTGCGACTGTGCAGGTGCACAATCACCATTGAAGAGTCTTGCAGAGAATATAGCAAGTCCATAAACCACCACTTGTGCACTCACAAAGTGTTTGGAATTGTCCTTAGAACCAGCAATGCTGTTATCCAGTCCCTTGCTGAATTACTAACACACGTGCAAACACTATCAGTCCCTACTTCTCACATATTGTCCATATACTATGACCAACAGAAACGTGTGCAGTGAAATGTAACTTAATTTGAAGAACTGGTGTCAATACAATTATAAATTTACAACATGAAAATACAATTACAAAGATACAGAATGCATCATTAAAGAACACAACAATACAGATAACATTTGTAGTAATAGGGGCTTTATAAAAGAATAGAAATAAACAGATACATCAGTGTTACAGGAATTATGGCATAAGTGAATATATAAAATAATGAGAATAGTTTTCGAAACATTAATTTCACACATGAGCATTAAAACAGAACAGAATAAATAATGTCTAAACATCTTTACGAAGAAAATAACATAGTATTTGAAAAATTCTACAACATAAATCTTATTAGCTAAACACATAAAGACAGGAAAAACACAAATAGACAAGAGTACACAAACATATAGCAGAATAACACAAGGTGAAAGGACAGGGTTTGTTTTCAGTGTAACATTTGGTACTGCAGTATCTTGCAAACAAAACTTTCTTTACTTCTTGGAGATCTCCCTTCGTTCTTCATTATTTCAAAAAGTGCTATCTATACCTGCTTTCTGTACTTTTTTCGTAAAACTTCTCAATGCATTTCTTCCAATTCATCGCAACTCATTCTCTTATATAGTCTACCCCCTCTTAAGCTAACTTAAATCTACTGAGCTCAGATGCTAAACTAAGGAACGAGGCAATGCAGCAGCACAAAACAATTAACACAAACAGCAATGACAAAAAATACAAAAGGCAAACCAAGCAGCATAAATTACAACTAATATAAGGCAATGAGCAGCAAACAAGAAAAATAAATCAGTAGTAAACTGGCTTAGCAGAGTAACACAAATTAAAATTCAGTAGCACTATGCCTGGCAAACAGCAGCAGTAAATGTTATAACGTATACCTAAGCATGACAAAGCTCAAGCAGAAAAAATAGTACACTAAAGACAACAATGCAGATAAGGGAAATGTATATTCACATCTTAATGTCTATGTAATTAAAGTGGTGCACCACAAGAACTTATTCTACAAAAAAAAATTACCAAGTAGTTGAAAAGAAAATTATGAATGCAGTTCCTGTGAAGGTAAATGTCATTTTGTGCTCCCTCATTTTTTTGAAAAAATTATTATTTACTCGATCTGTAGACAGAAAATATTTATATTAGTACATCTATAAAATTTTATTTTAACCATTGCTGCAGTGTCGCTAGAAACTAGATATTAAACAAAATGAGCAATCTCTCAACTAGAAAGACAATAGTCATAATCAGGTGTATAGACATAAAAATATTTCTCGTCATTTCATTTCAGTAAATATCATAAATTAAGAACTCTACATGTTTTCAAGTTCGAGCGTGTCGTTTTTCCAATGCTTTCTACAAAGGAACGTCAATAATGAGGATAATGGCCTCCCCTTTTTTTTCCACCTGTGCCTCTGGAAGGCACACGCTAATGGCTTTTTTCAAGGGGGCTGTCGCCCAGCTGGGTGCCCACGACGCATTAGGTGCAGGTGGTCACTTAACTTTCTTACCGAAATATTTACGACACCAGTTTCCGCTACAGTGACAGTCTCATATAAAAATATTTCACAGGTCGAGAATTTGCGTTCAAATGTGTAGAAACAAAATCCTATGAATATAACAGTGTTCAAAAAGTTTTCGTCGGCATTGTGATACATTCATGCATTTACACACATTTCATAACTCTTAAAGTACGATTCTCGGTTTCCAACAACCTTCTCCACAAATCAGAGTCCCTAACCACTACTCATTATTCCTTACCTTATTACACATATACATATTCGTCAACACGTCAATCTTGCGACAACACTTCAATATTTCATCGTAATAAATACATAACATAATCAAATTCCTCATATACGGTAGCATCATCTTATTGATCATAAACATACCTCAACAGCATAATACACATCGTCGTCGTAATAATATCATAACATCTCAGTCAATTCTCAAAATCGTCGTAGCTTCCTCCAATAATTTCAAAACCTAAAACAAAATTCTGTCCTCATTTCAATAGTGTCATCTACCTCAAACGTACTTTAAAAATTATGATCCCATACCAAATACATCATTCAAAGCTCTCATAGTATCACAATGATTCTGAAAAAATATGAACAGTTCATCAAGTACAAACAACATACAAATTCGTAAGTGCGAAGTTATCCAACAGTGTAATTACGTAAACGTCTGTCACTGATGTAGTAAAATAAAGTTTCTTTCTCTGTTAAATGATCAGATAGCTGTGTAATTCTGTGTTAGAGAAATATGGTACCGATGTGTAAAATTGTGTAAGCAAATACCATATTAGCTAGGGCTCCTCGTGCTTGCCATACACATGGTACACAAAGTAGGCGTGTACCCCCCTGAGGATTAATGTAATTATACCCTCAGGTGTTACAGATTACAGCAATGGAATGAAATGTATCACGGAAAACCTTTGTATCATTGTACTTCAAATATCTTTAAAAAATAAATGTTTTAAGTACAAAATTAATCACTCAAATACGTGTACTGTAGCGCTAAACTGTGCGTCTTGTTGTAAGATAATCTCTGTGGAAGTGTCGTAATTATCGTCCTCCGAAAGCTAAGTTCTGCAGAAGTCAATGTACTTACCTCATCATAAACGAAAGTGAAAATCTTTGCGTATAGATATCATAGTTATAACGTACCTGACCGTAATCAAGAAAGTACTATAATGTAACGTATTGTTGCGCTACGGAAAAGGCTGTCTCACTGTAGCTATACCACAAAAGTTACTACTAAAACATGTTTTACTTTCCAGAATAATACAAAAACTGTGCAGACATAAAACAGAAACACCGCAAAAGTAACATTGTAAATTGTCACTCATTAGTAGCGTCGTGATATAATTGTGTAGCTGTCAAAGAAAGCAAGTGCTAAGTCATCTTTAATCCCACAGAAAGTACTTCAAATAAAGAATGTCTTTTCAAGTAAACCAAAATGTTACATGAAAATCTCATTAGCAGTGCCGGTATATGTTCTAAGTATGTGAGCCTGATAGTTGTTACGTAATCATGCAACTAACAAGCAAGAATGTACAAATACAACACTGTGTCGTCTGTTCACTATAACAATGCAATCGTAATTTCTGTTTAAAAATGTTCCCTAGGTTCTAGACTGGATATTTAACTTCAAACATTGTTGCATGTTAACAGTTTCTTAAGTGTGACAAAGCATACTAGCAATGTAAAGTGAAAAATTATATGGCAAAGACAAAGTTAAAAAGCAGATTATCTTTCAATAAACGGTTTTACATGTGAAATGTGGTGTAAACCTTTGCTCTTCCTAGTACGCAGAGTTTCAACTTGAATGCAATTATCATGCGGTATTTGTCCGTAAAGAATACTGGAATTTTGCTCAAGGTTAGCGTCAATGTTATTTTTCCCTGAGCCAGCGGGTGCAGGTGGCTGCCTGCAGTGCGAGTCATTGTCTGTTTCTTTGTTGGCGCGCATCGTTACTGGGATATGGAGACCTAACTTCTACAATTCGCCTTGCCCTGTTTAAATCCCGCCAGTTCTGATGCAATTCAGGTCTGTCGTTACGATCACATCGTCTGTCGTCATGTCGGTAGTTCCTGTAGTTTCTTTCTTGTCGGTTAAGTGGTGGAGAATTTCTCCCTGAATCGTAACTGCGCGCTGGACCGTTGCGTCTGAAGTTATTCTGTCTCCCTTGATAATAATTATTTTGGCTCCCAAATTGTCTGTTTCTATGGTAATCTCTGTCATATTCATTACTACGGAAATGCGATCTTTCTCTGTAACTATTACCCTGCCAGTGGTTGTCATATGGGTGGTGTCTGTTTTGTTCACGATTTGCGTTGTGAGAATAGCCTTGTCGTGTCCAGTTATTATTTCTTTCATCGCGGAATTGTGACGTATGTGACCTGTAGTGATTGTTTTCCTGTTTCCGCATCCGGCGACTGCCTGTGTCAATTTCTAATTCTTGTAACAGTCCCTGAAAAGCTTCAATGTCGTCTTTGCAGCGCCCTGCCAAAATAATATGCCGTAAATGTTCAGGTAATTTGATTAAGCAAATGCGGATGAGTTCTGAGGGGCTGTATGGGTTTGACAGGTACTGATTCTTGTGCAACATGTCTTCAAAATATTTCACGAGACTGGAAAATTCAGATTGTTCGAAATGTTTCATCATTATGATGCTATGTTTTACTCGGTCTTGTGTAGTTGAGACTAATATGCTGAGAGGAAGGCATGATAAAATTCTCCTTCACTGTGACAATCGTGAATGACCGATCGCATTCTTACAGCTGGTTCATTCTCCAAGTAGCCACACATAAATTCTAATCTGTGTTCTAACGACCAGTTGGGAGGAAAACAATGAGAGAATTGATGGAGCCATGCTTGTGGATGAATGTCATTGCCAGAATTCTTAAATGTTTTGAATTTACGTGTAGTAATGAACAGCTTATAGTCAAAATCATCATGTCGGCGAGTCGCATATCGGTCATTGTTAGGTCGTGTCGGCCGTTCCATCTCAAAATTCGGTGCACATTGCCAATTTCCTTCATAACTTCCGAAATGCCCTGTGTTATTATTTTGTGGCTGATCCGTATTTCTATGCCCCTCTTCCCGTATTGGGGCGCGAGTGTCCTCTGAAATACGTAATTCTTGTATTACCTGTGTCAGCTGATCTTGTACTTCCCGGATTTCTCTTTTGTACTGTGTATTGATTTGATTTTGATTCTGTTTGAATTTTCTAATTTGTTCATACTCTTCTGTGTCAGTGAAGGCTACAGGTCTTGTGTCATTCAGATCATCATCTACCTTTGTAGATAAGTTAGTGACCTGATCCGAAAGTTTGGCTACTTTCTCCGATAGTGAACACATTTCCTCAGTGTGTTTTTCTGAACCCAGTTTCAGAGTGTCCATTTGTGTTGAAATCGAATCTACTGTGTCCTTTAAGTTTTCCTGAGTTTTTGCAAGTTGCGTAACCGAATCGGTAGATGCAACTGAGTCAATTTTAGCTTGCAAGGTGTTGTGATTTTCATGAACAATAGTTTGCAGTTCTTTTATGGCTGCTTCGTGATTCTGTAATGCATTTTCATGACGCGAAAAAATAGGTTGGAAATGCTCACAAATTTATGTTTTTACGTCATTACAGACTTTTTGACATTTCGATTCGATGTTATGTAACTCAGTAGTTAAATCTTCACGTGTTTGTTCAAGTGTGGTGTCTAACTTTTGAAGATTTTGTTCCATTGTGTCTAACTGTTGCTGTGTTTTTCTCTGGTGTTGTTCCATTGTGGCTAACTTTTGAAGATTTTGTTCCATTGTGTCTAACTTTTTAAGATTTTGTTCCACTGTGTCTAACTTTTTAAGATTTTGTCCCATTTGTCTCTGATTTTGTTCCATTTGTTGCATTAATTGCAATAATAATGTATTAGTGTCTGGAATCTGTTTCTCTACGCTTTTCGGCAGTGCATTTGCACCGGCAACATTCACATTTTGACAAGCAGAAAATGTGTCTTGACTTATTTGAGAAAACGGTGATGACCCAAAACCTGAATCTACAGTATTTGCGAAATTGTGTAATGTCATTTCGGATTCCTGAGGCGAGCTGTTGCCGAGCGATCGATCGATAATGCTTCCCTGTTCACTACCTGTTTCACTGTCTACACCATTGTTTGCAGCCCGCTCCATTTCCCTATGCACAATTACCAAATTACTACTTTGAACATCAGTTAATTCATTACTCGGTGGCGCTAACACACTGCTTTCGTCTTCACTGTCATTTCTCAGTTTACTTTGGAGCCTAGTATTACGTTTTTCACACGCCATAAGTGTCACAATATTTCACACGATAACACAGAAAAGCACAATTTGAAGAGCAAAATAGAATAACATAGCAATGGATATAATGTCTACTTAATTGCAAGCCAAACTGCGAAATACTTGGTGCAAATCTACATGCATGCCACACCTGTTTTACTGTACAACAATGAAAGACTGCAACTACAAAGGAGATTCTCTCTACAATTACGCGCCAGCAATAAACAATGGCTACACTCCAGAATGAGATTTTCACTCTGCAGCGGAGTGTGCGCTGATATGAAACTTCCTGGCAGATTAAAACTATGTGCCCGACCGAGACTCGAACTCGGGACCTTTGCCTTTCGCGGGCAAGTGCTCTACCAACTGAGCTACCGAAGCACAACTCAGGCCCAGTACTCACAGCTTCACTTCTGCCAGTACCTCGTCTCCTACCTTCCAAACTTTACGGAAGCTCTCCTGCGAACCTCGCAGAACTAGCACTCCTGAAAGAAAGGATATTGCGGAGACATGGCTTGCAATATCCTTTCTTTCAGGAGTGCTAGTTCTGCAAGGTTCCTATCGAAGAAGCCTGGGATAGATTGAAAAGGGCTGTTTATGGAAGACGAGACCCAACAAAACATTCTGAGGGATCTATGCCGAGTCACCGTTGAGGAGTGGGACAATCTGGACCAACAGAGTCTTGATAAACTTGTGGATAATATGGCACGACGAATACAGGTATGCATCAATGGAAGAGAACGCGCTACTGGGTACTAGAGGTACCGGTTTGTACAGCAGTCTGGACCACCACCTCTGAAGGTCTCGCTGTATGGCGGTACAACACGCAGTGTGTGGTTTTCATGAGCAATAAAAAGGGCGGAAATGATGTTTATGTTGATCTCTATCCCAGTTTTCTGTACCGGTTTCGGAACTCTTGAAACCGAAGTGATGCAATACTTTTTTTAATGCGTGTATTTAAAATTTGGCAATTTCATTGTTTTTATTTGACTTTGCTGCTGGATGCCCTTCCAGTCGCGGCAGGTGTCAGTGGCTTAAGGGAGGGAAGTCGTGTGAGCCACCTGTCTGTAAACTGTGTACATTTTGTTCTCTATCGTACTCGAACTGTTTATGTGTCGTATTCTCTGAGGCATAGAGTGGGTACTAGGCAGCCATTTGTCTAAAATAAAGCGAGCGTGGAAAACCGCCTAAAAACCACACTCATACTGCTAAGTGCACCAGCGACAGTCGGTGATACCCAGCACGGAATCGATCAAGGTCTGGCCCACAAGCAGTGAGCTGCGGTTTACGCTACACACTGAGGTGACATAAGTCTTGGGATAGCACTTATACAGATAGCGGCAGTATTGCGCACTTAAGGTATAAAAGGGGAATGCATAGGCAGAGGTCTCATTTGTACTCAGGTGATTCACGTGAAATTGCTTCCGATGTGATTGTGCCTACACGACGAGTATTAAAACACACTGAACGCGGAACAGTAGTTGGAGCTAGACGCAGGGGACATTCCATTTCGGAAATCGTTAGGGAATTCAATATTCCTAGATACACAGTGTCAAGAGTGTGGTGAGAATACCAAATTTGAGTTATTACCTTTCACCGCGGATAACGCAGTGGTGGTAGCTTCATAATAGTTGTGGGCTGACTTTGTATGGAATGGACTCGCTCCTGTAGTCCAACTGAACCGTTCATTGACTGGAAATGTTTATGTTCGGCTACTAGGCGCTCAGTCCGGAACCGCGCGACTGCTACGGTCGCAGGTTCGAATCCTGCCTCGGGCATGGATGTGTGTGATGTTCTTAGGTTAGTTAGGTTTAATTAGTTCTAAGTTCTAGGCGACTGATGACCTCAGAAGTTAAGTCGCATAGTGCTCAGAGCCATTTGAACCATGTTCGGCTACTTGGAGAGTATTTTCAGCCATTCGTGGTCTACACATTCACCGAATTTTTATGGATGACAGTGCACGATGTCAGAACTTTCTGAACAATTCGAGCGAATGGTTTGTCTACCCATATCGCGCTACATGAATCCCATCGAACATTTATGGGACATAATCGAGAGGTCAGTTTGTGCACAGTATCCTGTACCGGCTACACTTTCGCTATTCTGGACCGCTGAAGAGGCACCGCGGCTCGATGTGCCTGCAGGAGACTTCCAACGGCTTCTTGAGTGCATACCACGTCGAGTTTCTGCATTACGCCGGGCACGATATTAGAAGGTATCCAATGACTTTTGTCACTGCGATATAAAATTCTTTCTTTATTTCGTAAACAAACGTGAGTGTCTTTGCGCCGTACTTTAAGTACGCCATCAAATGCAGCTGCCGTGGTCACATCGACAGTATCATTGGGATCATCTGAAGGTAACTCCATGTTTTAATACCAAATTTATTGTGTGGAAAACCCATTCAACTAGGGACGTAGCAGATGCTCTAAACAAGACTTAAGTAATGTGTAGCACTGAATGCGATTCTCTCCTCGAGTGACGTGTTGGGGTGGAGGACAGCAGAAGCTACGCTGTGGGAAATGTCCGCTTGTGCTATCTGACGCCACCGTGTCCACCTGACAATCATCCAGATAAGGGCGCCGTCATTATAAAAAGCTCTGTCCATCCCACACGGCGGTCCACAGTCAGCCAGATAACACTCGCAACCGACCGCGCACACGGATCCGCGATGCTTCCTTAGTCGCCGCTGCCGACGTCGGACTCAGTTGCAGCCCTGCTTCCCGCCTAGTCTCTTCTGGTTTCACCGTGCCGGGGATCCTCAGCAGCATTTCGTTGTTATTCTCTGTTCACGCAGCCACGAATCGACAACACAAAACCTCCTTACAAGAGGAGGGCCGTGCCGTCCACCTTATCCCTACAAGATCTGGTGTAGAATTTAGAGTTAGATTAAACCCTGTGTCGTAAAACATGACATCAAATTCATCGAATATGAATAGTGCTGGAACTCGTGATCTGTCTCCTCGCACGGACGTCGACGTCGAGGATACCACAGGTGAGCAAAAAAACAGCGGCTGACTTGTACTGATTGATACTTTCATGTAAATTGAAGGTGGAGGGGGGGAGAAAGGACTGCATCGGGACTTTATACGGAATCAGCGGCTACGAGTGAAAATGCGTGTCAGCCTGGGCTCGCACTTGGGATATCCCGCTCATTAGATAGTTGTGTGAACCAATGGGCCACCGAGGCACGGTGTTCATCGCACTTGCGCGGACTGTCTCGGCACGCTTTTTGCCGACCCACATTCCCACCTAGCGCCGCCTATGCGCAGTCGGTGGTCATGTCCTCCAGGCTCGCTACTTTAAGATTCCCGCAGGAGGTCGGACCTAACTGTGTATCCGCACTGAATATGTTGCATTCGTTGCCCATTGAGGCGAATCAATTACATGACTGTGTAGTGTCCGTTCTTTTGGACAGGTATCTTGCACTCATACAAATGACTGCCAGCGCCAGTGGTGACTGAATCGCTTATTAGCTGACCGCTGCTTTGTACTTCTTGTTGTTCTTTGGTGTCCATACAAGACTTGACAATAGAAAGACTGCAGACTCCCTCTTTCTCTCTCTCAGCATTTAATATCATATTTCTTATTATTTTATGGTAATTTTCTCACACCTGCATGTACACTACATTACTCCCCACGTCCTCTAAAGTCTATATTTTACAGTGGTTTCTAATCTTTCGAACATTTTCGTAATGTGAGATACCACTGGTGTACATGGATTCCACTTCGGATGTTGTTGATCAGTGTTCACTTTGTTACATCTTGGACGATTGGCAAATTTCGGCTTTACAGGCTCTTTTCAAGTTCAATAGGTCTCAATGTATCGTAAAATTATCCGACAATAAAACGGCGCACAAAGCCTATCCGAGAGCAGGCGCACAACGTGCAAGCATCAAAATTAAAACTCGAACGAGATTTTCACTCTGCAGCGCAGTGTGCGCAGAAATGAAACTTCCTCGCAGATTAAAACTGTGTGCCAGACCAAGACTCGAACTCGGCACCTTTGCCTTTCGCGGGCAAGTCTCTACCATCTGAGCTACCCAAGCACGACTCACGCCCCCTCCTCACAGCTTCACTTCTGCCAGTACCTCGTCTCCTACCTTCCATATTTCACAGAAGCTCTCCTGCGAGCCTTGCAGAACTAGCACTCCTGAATGGAAGGATACTGCGGAGACATGGCTTAGCCACAGCCTGGGGGATGCTTCCAGAATGAGATTTTCACTCTACAGCGGCGTGTGCACTGATATGAAACTTCCTGGCAGATTAAAACTGTGTTCCGGACCGAGACTCGAACTCGGGACCTTTGCCTTTCGCGGAGCAGATGAGTAGAGGAATTAATATTCGCAGTTTCTGCAATGAAACGGGGTTCATAAGGTTCGACAGATTCTCGCTAGATGTCTTGCGAATTTCTTAGAGAGTCTGCCAGTTGAGACTTTCAGCATTTACGTCAAGCTCTCTCGCTAGTCAAAGAAGCCTGTGACCATTCACTCCGTCATCCTTTACACACCGGGGTCCCCGCGCAGCGAACTTGTGACGTCACACTAATAGGCTTGTCCGCCACATTTCATGAACGCTCGGGTCCGTTCAGGGCCCGTGGGAAATGTATGTAATTGAAAAGGTACTATAACAGATCTACACTTTCGGATAGTTGAAATAATCGATGGCACGTGATCCTAATGTCCTTGTTTGAGAAAGCATCGGTTTCGAAGAACAAATTAAATAAAAATATGTAGAATCAGTTATAACCGAATCGTTTTTGCGCGACTGTCCACCCCGATAGCTGAGTGGTCTGTGTGACTGATTGCCATCCTACGGCCCCGGGTTCGATTCCCTGCTGGGTCGGGGATTTTCTCCGCTCAGGAACTGGGTGTTGTGTTGGCTTCATCATCATTTCATCCCCATCCGGCGCGCAGGTCGCCCAGTGTGGCGTCGAATGTAATAAGACCTGCACCAAGGCGGCCGGACCTGCCCCGCAAGGGGCCTCCCGGCCAATGATGCCAAACGCTCACTTCCATTTCCATTCTGACAAATGATAAAAACTGCAAAGTAGTTAGTGAAATTTCAGATAATGAAGCTAAATATTTTTTTGTTTGGATTGCAATGGTTATCGAAAATGATCGCTAGCTCACGGTGTGAGCGAACAATATTGTGTAGCTGTTAATCAATTTGGAAAAGTATTTATGTAATCATTAATTCAAGACAATCAAGCGAGAATGGACATAATAACACTGGCTCGAGCTCAGATCCAAAATCATGGTTATCAACATGAAATAAATCTAACCGTGAAATCAGTAAAGCAAATTGCGCTAAGCGTATGCACTTCACTGCTAATTGTTTGTCACTCAGTTTACGTAATAAACACCTTCGCGCAGCCTACCATAATTCCTATTGTTAATATTTCTACAATTGTAATTGTTCTTAAACGTTTTCCGTTAAGCATATACGCGCTTAATTTTCATTAAATAAATGTTTATTAGATTTTGCATAACACTGTTAAGCATTTCGGAAATTAGAGCAGAAATTATTGATCACACAAAGATATTAAACATTCTGATCTACAATAATCTCTAAAAACTCACTGAAATTACTTTTTCACAATCACTAAATATTAATAATGTTCTTTAAGCGAAGATTTCACTGGGTAACAAAGTCCATTACTTTTAACTGTCAGTCTCGATTATTTTTTATGTTTTTATAACTTTCACTTCTTTAAACAAATCATTAAAATTCAATTATCTCAGCAATTTTAGTCTTTTTGTCGTCCACAGTGACGCTCAGTTTTAATTAAAAATGATAGGTTAGCACTTGTAACACAGTGTCATCGTTAAGTTGGTAATTATTTAAAAAATGAACCTATAACGCTGGCTGGCCTTGATATGCTTATAAGTATACAATTGAATCTGGTCTTACTTCAGTGAGCGGCTGTTGGTGCTGCGTAAGGCAATAACCCCCGGCAATGAACGGCAACGGGCTCTTCTTAGTGTCGCTTTGGAATGAACAAGTTTGAGCCCAAGTGCTCTTCTTTCGTATTCATTCCTCTTGATGCTTTTTGCACTAAGCCCAATTAATACCGCAGTTATGCGTGGCAATAACAAAAAATTCTTCCAATTTGGTACGTTACAATGTGCCGGTAGCAAGCACAGGGCCTGAGCGCTTCTGTCAGACTCCTCTGCGCGAGAGCTCGCGCCAGACTCACCTGTTCTGTGCGCGTTCGCACCCAGCGACAATGTTCCCTACTTCAGATATACCCTTTGACTGTTCACAGTAGCAAATTGCCCTGACTAGACCAGCGTGTTTACTACACGCTATTACGCAATTCTTTTTCATATATTGCATTTAAATTACATAATCGTGTTCATTCGTAAGAAGATATTTACAAAATAATGACAAAATATATTCTACAGAAAATTACTCCATTACTCAAAATTACAAATTAAAAATACTGCTTAATTTTCCATGTCAGACACTGTGTTGTTGTGTTACAGTACTCACTGAAAGTCTTAACTTTGTTGTGTGCTATCAAGAGCATGCATTCATTTAGACGCGCGGTCAAGAATTATAAAATTCGTCTGAGATAGTTACTCGTTCCCCGCCGGACACGGCTGCTGGCACTTGTAACATTTGCAGCATCACCCGCTGTGACGTACGTAACACGGACCGTCTTTCTCGTACACCTCGTTGCGTACGCTCCATGTCCCTTGTTAGTCCGACCTAATGTCTGTTCCAGACACACTGCAGCAGCGTTTACGCACGGGCCGTACAAATGTTTTGTATGCGATCTCCTTCGTAGACAAACGGCAACTACCTAGTCTCCTACCACCGAATTGTAACCTGGCACATGCTTTGCCTACAACTGAGCCTACCTGGTCGTTCCATGTAACATCCCTATTTGTCTTTACTCCCAAATATTTACATGACAAGACTAACTAACTGTGTCATGTTAATCCTGTGGTCAGAATATACCACTGTTTTTCCTTTCATGAAATACACAGTTCCGAATTTCGAGTCTTTGCGCAAGACTGATTTTATGTCGAGATCGAACTGGATATACTGCAGTTTTAACCAAACACAATTCTCTCACAGGTGACTACATCACTTGTGAAAAGCCTGTGGTTGCTATTAACACCATAGATTAAATCACTGAAGCATGAATGGCAACGTGCTATTAAACTCCCCTGAGGAACACCAGATCCTCTTTCAGTGTCTCTACGTAACTCTTTATCCGGGAGAAGGTGCTGTGTTCTGACTGACAGGAAGTTTTCGATCCAGTCGTAAACAACGTTACATGCTGTGGGAACTTGTTTCCTACAGAAAGCTTTTCTAAATTCTGGAAATACAGAATCGAGCTAGTTTCCTCTATCCACGCCGTTAACAACAGCAGAGCGCAATTTGAGTTTCTTATGATTGACGATTTTGAAATCCCTTCTGATTTACATGGAGAAGGTTAAATCATCATCACCGTCAACAACATATACACGACATTACACTACATGTACATAACTACGTATATTTCTTGAGTCACCCGCGCGAGAAAGTTTGTCTTGACACATTAGCCGCCTCAATAACAAAATGCTTTAATCAGATCTTGTGCGACGCGTGGCCTTCATAAAATTCAAGGTACTTGTAGCTAAATGGTACTCCAACGCCTACTATACAGCTTGATAAGAGTTCAGAGAAATATTGTTGCCACAGTTTTATCAGTTACTGATACGTCTGTGGGAAATTATACATGCGAACACTTCAGTGTGATGAACATAACGAAGTATTAGTATCTACGACGAAGAATGAGTGCAGAGAATTTATTTATTTACAGAGCTGCATTTACGATAATATGGCAATACGAATATGGAAGTCTAAAATTAAAATTTAGATATGTCTGAGGATAAAAAAATGACACAGAGGTGTACTAGAGCCGGCCGCTGTGGCCGAGCGGTTCTAGGCGCTTCAGTCTGGAACCGCGCGACCGCTACAAAAAAAAAAAAAAAAATGGCTCTGAGCATTATGGGACTTAAGTGCTGAGGTCATCAGTCCCCTAGAACTTAGAACTACTTAAACCTAACTGACCTAAGGACATCACACACATCCATGCCCGAGGCAGGATTCGAACCTGCGACCGTAGCGGTCGCGCGGTTCCAGACTGTAGCGCCTAGAACCGCTCGGTCACTCCAGCCGGCGCGACCGCTACGGTCGCAGGTTCGAATTCCGCCTCGGGCATGGATGTGTGTGATGTCCTTAGGTTAGTTAGGTTTCAGTAGTTCTATGTTCTAGGGGACTGATGACCTTAGATGTTAAGTCCAACAGTGCTCAGAGCCATTTGAATCATTAAGGTGTACTAGACAGTAACACAGTGTACTGACAATATAATGAATCTATACATGTTACTAAACTAAAGTTCAATGTTGCGTTTTTCTGTATATATGTGAAGACTAATTTCAGGAACTATTGTAGGAATTTTTATACAGTCCTCACTAATAGAGTGGTTCACGAGGAAGGTCTGTGCATACAGGGTGAGTTAGGAGGAAAGGTACATACTTTGGTACATACTTTGTAGGGTGGTAGTGTTAGCGATTCTGAAAAAAACGCTTCAAATTAACACACGCCCTTTTCTTAACCGTATCAGGCATGCAACTGTTTATGACTGCCGTCAGTCGTATGTCCTTCTTCACCAGCATTCACATGCGAATACAATCAAAGCGACATTATGCTACATAGTGTTGTCTTTACTAACGATTGTATTTAATGGTGCGGTGTTATTGATGACCAACTCATCAGTCAAATTGTTTTAGATAACCGTCTTACCTTGATACCTTGATTTCCTTCCAAATGTGTTACCAGAATACGTAGAGAATAATCCTTTGGTAATACGAACCGTATGTACTTTCAGCACGACGGAGCTCCTACACATTTCGTATGGCCAGTGACACAGCACCTCATTGACACGTATCTTGGGCGCTGGACCGGTCACGTGGAGCCATTTCTTCGCCACGGAGGTCACCCGATCTTACCCTATTTGATTACTATTCGTGGGGTTTGTGGGGTTGGCTGAACAGCGAAGTCTACAAGCGCAGAGTGGACACAAAGAAGGAACTTCTCACTCGCACTTTACACGCGTGTGCTCACGTAAAGAACCGTACGAAAGAGCTCAGATCAGCAACACAGCAGGTGTCTACAAGAGCTGCAAAATGGATTGCAGTTGACGGTGCACTTTTTCAACATCTTTTGTGAGGAAATGTACACATTTAAACAAAACGTTAGATCAATATTTCATTTAGTATCACCTGCGTTTGTCCTATTCCCTACTAGTTTCATTAGTTTCCTCCGAAACTGTTAAGAATAGGACATGTTCATATTACGTTTCTTGTCCAGAATCACTAGTACTATTACCCCTCAAAGCATGTACCTTTTCTGCTGACTCATGGCCGGCCGCGGTGGTCTCGCGGTTCTAGGCGCGCAGTCCGGAACCGCGCAACTGCTACGGTCGCAGGTTCGAATCCTGCCTCGGGCATGGATGTGTGTGATGTCCTTAGGTTAGTTAGGTTTAAGTAGTTCTAAGTTCTAGGGGACTGATGACCACAGCTGTTAAGTCCCATAGTGCTCAGAGCCATTTGAACCATTTGCTGACTCATCCTGTGTAATTTATTACCGTTACGCTAGACAAATCGTCCGTCGTAGATAGTGAACGCTACCCTTGCGAAGCCGGGCAGGTCACTTGTAAGCTTCTGAAGTATTCGTAAGCTGATGTCCAGCTAGTGTGTCCATTGTGAGTTGCTGGTACAGCTTCTACAAATTCAACCTATTCTTCTGACCATGTGGTAGATAGTTACACGAAAGGTTACGGGAGAGAAGTGTGTGACGAGATTATGTGCAATTTTCGTGACAAGTCCGCATATTGTGCAGTCCAATCCAGATCTTGAGCGGTGGTTCTGATCTGGCGAGAGAGTTCCTCGAATGAAGGCACCATGCAGATGAGTTTCTGAAACAATGGTTGCTTCGTTCCTCAAATAAATCAGTTTTTGTTCAGGTGAATGTTTGTGTGTCCCTGTTAAGTGATTGTCTAGATTTAAGTTTGTATCGTTTGAGTGGCAGAAGTTATATGCTGGTCAGAATTCTTTTGTAGTCTCTCATAAGCCCATACGTACTTAGAAAATCGATTTCCGACGCTATCGGAAGCCACTGGATTGAAGTAGATTTGGTCGTTACCGTGATCATCCTTACTGTCTTGTTGGGATTCACGTCAGTCGGTTTGATGTTGTGGGTGTATAATCAGACGAGAACGTAGCGTTCTGCACAGGATTAGATAATGGCAAAATAGCTGATTCTCAGAGTATAGGTCGTGTATTCCCCAAGTCGAGCAGCACAGTTTCTGTGTAACGTTGTTTGTGGACCAGAGTTTTCCAGTAGTATTGATCAGATTTTTCATGAATTATAGAGATAAGGCCAAAAGACTCAGTTCGGTCTTCAGCGATTGTTTTAATCACGGCACGAACTTCGAATCGGAAGATATTTAGATAAATATACGCAGAATAGAAAATGAATTATAACCGCTCAACAATGGAAAAGCATCTGGACCGGATGAGAAATCTCTGAGATTCTTCAGAAATGATGTGAATGTAATCATTACCCACCTAACTACTGGAAGGACGAAGATTTTTTTAAGCACATTAAATTAGTTAGGCACAAATTAATCGCACAAAAAGCAACTACCTGGGACATCGCGTTGTGGTTTCGGTACTGAGCTGACACCGCATGTGTGGACCGCGTATCCTGACTGTCAGTGTACAATGTCGACCACTTTTGTCACTGGGTGTGCACTTGCTTAAAGATATTTTGGGAAATGTATGTATGACAGTGACAGATTCGGGAATGACATCTAGGACAAATAGGAGCCGGCCGCTGTGGTCGAGCGGTTCTAGGTGCTTCAGTCCGGAAGCACGCGGCTGCTACGGTCGCAGGTTCGAATCCTGTCTCGGGCATGGATGTGTGTGATGTCCTTAGGTTAGTAAGGTTTAAGTAGTTCTAAGTCTAGGGGACTGATGACCTCAGATGTTAAGTCCCATAGTGCTTAGAGCCATTTGAACCATTTTTGGAAATAGGAGACTTCAATTTTGCCGGCACTGTTCAGTAAACTCTATTTTTCTTAAATCTATTTTTTTCAATACTTACTCGTTGGTCAAGGTATGGTCATTTTCACATTTTGACGAAACTTTTCAGCGGCGTCCAGAGAGAATAGCTCACGATTGCAATATGAAGAATAACTAGACAGTGAGGTACTACATTTTGCCCTCGGGTTGTCGACAGACAAGCTGAAGGCGCGCTACATCTTCGGCGGCCTGGGCATGTGCGGCATCGCCATCGGCTACGCGCTGCGGGTGAACCTGTCGGTGGCCATCGTGACCATGGTCAACTACACGGCCATCCAGTCCGGCACCACCGAGCAGGACAGCGGGGTCTACGCAGAGGGCACGTGCTTCGCTGGCGAGAATGTCACCACTCAAAAGACGGAGGTAAGTACCCCGAAATACTTCACATCAAGAGAAGACTCAAGGGCTGCATGTACAGGATCTCTCTTTGTACCACATACATATGAAGTCGCAGTGATTTGGTTTCCTTTTATAGCAGGCAGTATTTTGGTACAGTGTGTGGATGTTCGTCGGCGATGAAATCACTGATGTTCCATACATTTCGATTTAGAACTGAAGAAATTATATGGATACATGCTACTGAAATACAAAAAAACCTGCTTTTTCTCAAACGGTACCTAAACTATGTGAGCAAAAGTATCCGGACACCTGGCTGAAAATGGCTTTCAAGTTCGTGCCGCCCTCCATCGGTAATGATGGAATTCAATATGGTGTTGGCCCACCATTAGCCTTGATGACAGCTTCCACTCTCGCAGCCATACGCTCAGTCAGGTGCCGGATAGTTTCTTGGGGAATGTCAGCGCATTCTTCAAGGGTGGCTGCACTGAGGAGAGGTATCGATGTCGGTCGGTGAGGCCTGCCACGAAGTCGGCCTTAAAAAACATCCCAAAGGTGTGCTATAGGATTCAGGTCAGGGCTCCGTGCAGGCCAATCCATTACAGGGATGTTGTCGTGTAACCACGCCGGCACAGGCCGTGCGTTATGAACAGGTGCTCGATCGTATTGAAAGATGCAGTCGCCATCCCCGAATTGCTTCAACAGTGGGAAGCAAGAAAGTGCTTAAAACATGAATGTAGGCCTGTGCTGTGATAGTGCCAATCGAAGCAACAAGGGGTGCAAGCCCCCTCCATGAAAAACGCTACCACACCATAATGCCACTGCCTCCGAATTTTACTGTTGGCGCTACACACGCTGACAGAGACGTTCACCGGGCATTCGCCATACCCACATCCTGCCATCGGACCGCCACATTGTGTACTCTACACAACGTTTTTCCCCTGTTCAAACGTCTAATGTTTACGCTCCTTACACCAAGCTAGGCGTCGTTTGGCATTTAAAGGGTGACGTGTGGCATATGAGCAGCCGAACATGAAATCCAAGTTTTCTCACCCCCCGCCTAACTGTCACAGTACTTGCAGTGGATCCTGATGCAGTTTGGATTTCCAGTGTGATGGTCTGGATAGGTGTCTGCCTATTACACATTACGACCATCTTCCACTGTCGGCGGTCTCTGTCAGTCAACAGACAGGTCGGTCTGTACGCTTTTGTGCTGTATGTGTCCCTTCACGTTTCCACTTCACTATCACATCAGAAACAGTGGACCTAGGGATGTTTAGGATTGTGGAAATCTCGCGCACAGACGAATGACACAAGTGATACCCAATCACCTGTCCACGTTCGAAGTCCGTGAGTTCCGCGGAGCGCTCCATTCTGCTCTCTCGCGAAGTCTAATGACCACTGAGGTCGCTGATATGGTGCACCTGGCAGTAGGTGACAGCACAATCCACCTAATATGAAAAACGTATGTTTTTGGGGCTGTCCGGAAACTTTTAGTCACATACTGTAGGTGGAATCGAATTGCTATCAGGAAATATATTAATATACGTACATAAAAAATTATATTTGCTTGTATTATAATTTTTTACTTACTTTAGAAGATCTTCAGTGCTAATTTTCAAATATGATCTAGTTTTCTTTTGTCATATTTGTGCATGATTTTTACATTAGCAATTGCGTACCAGAAATATGGTTTGCTAAGAAAGTTTTATCTTTAATGAATATCAATTTATGTGTTATGTCAAATTCAGGATTGTCTTTTGTTCTGAATTATCTGTCACAGATAACAATTTTGTCGAAGTTATCAATGTATATTTTTACTTCTGAGATCCGTTTCTACATTTAAGTTGTTATTCGAATTTTTTGCGGAAATAAAAAACATAATTAAGGGTGAAAGGCAATCCTGAATTTAAGATGCGTTAAAACCGATGTGCATGAGAGACATAAATTTAATGCAAATCTCTGATACAGAAATAGATAATGTAACATCCAGTCACAAATACGGCAAGACAAAAGTAAATCATATTTGAAAAATAGCATTTAATATCTTCTAAAGCAAGTAAAAAATTGTAATATTATCAAATATTATAGTTTCAATTTTGTTTTGTCATGAAGATACGAAAAATTCCATCTGTTACAACTGAAATTTGTTCTTGGGTACCAGAGATATTTCACCTGTACATGGTAGGCATCTTCAGTCCTCTATGATACGCACAAATTATTTAATTACACGTATTTTGATGTGAAATATAGAGTGACTCTTTTGCATTTTGTTTAGATCTATTTCTATTTACAATTAAATGTTTGTTGTTTTTATTTATATTCATTTTTGTGTCCTGTTCATGCAGCTATGTATTGTTCAATGCGTGCTGAGCGCACGTGGTGTAGATTTCTTCCAGTGAATATTTCTTTGCGCCTAGCCTATACAGTAGAAAACTGTACATGCTTGCACTATTCTTGGTCAAATGCTTTAGAGTTGAGTGAGGAATCGGGAACTGACTAATGGATTCTGGGAGAGTGGTATGGAGTGTTGGGAAAAGTGGCAGCATACGTTAACAGTGCAAATATTATCCATCTATATATACATATACTGATATACGAGTACATACTGGTAATATCTTGATTATATCTTGGTACCGGTCTAGAATGAGCCATCGCTCGAAAGCGGGAGCAGCAATAAAAAATAAAAAAACAGGTCTCGTGTGTTATTACTACAATAACACGCATTTCATCCAATTTGTTGAAGCTGCAGAACAGCATTCTGGAGGAATATTCAAGGTTTGCTTTTGTTCTACAATATTACTTTTATTGTTAACAGGTTTTCGGCTTATAGGGCTATCTTCGGACATTTACTGAGTATTATCACCAAAGAAGTTAAATGTTAGCAGACAACATTGGAAGAGAAGTAACACATCTAGACCGAAGTAGAAACATACATTAAGTAACATCTTTGCAATGAAATAGTAAAAACTGATCAGTACATAAATAACAATGGAGTTGACAGGAAAACCTTTAGCACAAAATAGGAATAGCATGCCTACATAACAGTTTCTATTAATAAACAAAACTAATAAAATAAAATAAAATTAGTACTAGACAAGGCGGCATCAGGAGGTATGAAACATTGAGAGTGATACACAACCAATTAAAAGAAGAGATAGTTGTCAGTGTAAATACAGAATACAGTAGGAACTTAAGCAATATCAATAAGTTAAACAGAAATTAATAAATGCAGTAAAATGGAGGTGTTTGAGGGAACCTACAGTTTGAGAGCGTGGTGGTACTGCATTTTAGCATTACCATTATAATCAAAGCAGTGGCTGTGTACCAGTTTTCATTAAATAAATGAGCAAAGTAAAATATGAACAGTATTTGATGAGACAACTACAAGGGGTGTTAACAATAAAAGTAATACTGTAGAACAAAAGCAAACTGGTGCTTTTCATTTATTGTAATGTTGTTCTACCAAGAACCGACGGAAAGTTCTGTTAATATGAATATTCAAGGCATTCAAGAAAGTCAGATACGTAGATATTTAATTCATCGAAACTACGTGATGGAAGCAGACTTGTACTCTCTACTAGTGAAGCATGTAGGAGAGCTTTTGTGAAGTATGTAGAATTAGGACAGCGTTGCTAGGACATTTAAACCTTGTATGACCACGACAGGCATTCGAATGCGAACGTTGTCAACAAAAGACAAAGTCCTGGTCCGATTTTAGGTCAGATAGCCTGTTTTTACCTGTCAGCGAGCTGACTTACTCTGGACATTCCGCTGCAAAATGAAATATTTTAGTTACAATATTTCTTAACCTTTATTTGAACATTCTGTGCACTGGAGAACCATGGCCCTGGAGATTTTTCACATTATCTGCCTGGTATACAGTAAAATACTAAATATTAAACTAGAAAATTAATTACCAAGATTCGCTTATCAAAGAACTAAACACCATATCCAAACATCAGTAATGGTAGCAGTGAGGAAACTGTGTCGGACAAAGAGAAGGGGAAGATAAGTGGAAATACAGGCCATTATCTAGGCTAGATGTAATGATACACATTAATAGCGTTATATGTCACGGTGGCGAATGATTTTTTTGTCCGGTTTGCTTATAAGATCCAGCTGCTGTCTGTGATCTGCCTCCAGAGAATGAGGGCGAATCTTGGACAGTGCTAGCCACTCGTCCTAGCGAGACGTCAGAACAACCTCTAGATGACACTCGTCCGGGGCTCCGAGACGAGCGCCAACAGGCAACTGGTCAGACAGACAGGATGGACTAGAGTGCAAAATGAGAGCGCCTCTTGTCGCTGTTGCAGGACGGCGAGTTCGCTTGGGACGAGGCGCGGCAGGGCTACATCCTGGCGGGCTTCTTCTACGGCTACGCGGTGGGGCAGCTGCCGGGCGGCCTGCTGGCCGAGCGCTTCGGCGGCAAGCTGGTGTTCGGGCTGGGCAACTTCATCACCGCCGTGCTCACCGTAGTCAGCCCGTTCGCCGCCTGGCTCAACGACGACCTCTTTTTCGCCGTGCGTGTCCTCGAGGGGCTGGCCGAGGTTAGTACGATCCGACCCAGACCAACCCTCCCTCTGCACCGCACGCTTAGTTTCACGTTCCGTTGATCGTTTGCACAATAAATCGTAGTGATGTGGATCCCGCCATTTTGCATACACATCACAATTTAATTTTTAAATATGGTTACATACTGAACATACATAAAGTACACTACCGGCCATTAAAATTGCTTCACCAAGAAGAAATGCAGATGATAAACTGGTATTCATTGGACAAATATATTATACTAGAGCTGACATGTGATTACATTTTCACCCAATTTGGGTGCATAGATCCTGAGATATCAGTACGCAGAACAACCACATCTGGCCGTAATAACGGCCTTGATACGCCTGTGCATTGAGTCAAACATAGCTTGGATGGGGTGTACAGGTACAGCTGCCCATGCAGCTTCAACACGATACCACAGTTCATCAAGAGTAGTGACTGGCGTATTGTGACGAGCCAGATGCTCGGCCACCATTGACCAGACGTTTTCAGTTGGTGAGAGATCTGGAGAATGTGCTGGCCACGGCGGCAGTCGAACATTTCCTGTATCCAGAAAGACCCGTACAGGACCTGCAACATGCATTATCCTGCTCAAATGTAGGGTTTCGCAGGGATCGAATGAAGGGTAGAGCCACGGATAGTAACACTTCTGAAATGTAACGTCCACTGTTCAAAGTGCCTTCAATGCGAACAAGAGGTGACCGAGACGTGTAACCAATGGCACCCCATACCATCACGCCGGGTGATACGCCAGTATGGCGATGACGAATAGACCCTTCCAATGTGCGTTCACCGCGATGTCGCCAAACACGGATGCAACCATCATGATGCTGTAAACAGAACCTGGATTCATGCGAAAAAAATGACGTTTTGCTCTTCGTGCATCCAGGTTCGTCGTTGAGTACACCATCGCAGGCGCTCCTGTCTGTGATGCAGTGTGAAGGGTAACCGCAGCCATGGTCTCCGCGCTGATAGTCCATGCTGCTGCAAACGTCGTCGAACTGTTCGTGCAGATGGTTGTTGTCTTGCAAACGTCCCCATCTGTTGACTCAGGAATCGAGACGTGGCTGCACGATTCGTTACAGCCATGCGGATAAGATGCCTGTCATCTCGACTGCTAGTGATACGACGCCGTTGCGATCCAGCACGGCGTTCCGTATTACCCTCCTGAACCCACCGATTCCATATTCTGCTAACAGTCATTGGAACTCGACCAACGCGAGCAGTAATGTCGCGATACGATAAACCGCAATCGCGGTAGGCTACAATCCGACCTATATCAAAGTCGGGAAAGTGATGGTACGCATTTCTCCTCCTTACACGAGGCATCACAACAACGTTTCACCAGGCAACGCCGGTCAACTGCCGTTTGTGTATGAGAAATCGGTTGGAAACTTTCCTCATGTCAGCACGTTGTAGTTGTTGCCACCGGCTCCAACCTTGTGTGAATTCTCTGAAAAGCTAATCATTTGCATATCACAGCATCTTCTTCTTGTCTGTTAAATTTCGCGTCTTTAGCGCGTCATCTTCGTGGTGTAGCAATTTTAATGGCCAGTAGTGTATATTTGTCCAACGAATAACCGTTTATCATCTACATTTCTTCTTGGTGTAGCAATTTTAATGGCCAGTAGTGTAGTTTCTTTAATATCTCCAGAAGTGTGTAACTATATCCCATCCACCACCTTTTACACATTCATTTACGTCTACATAGTACACTTTTAAGTGCCTGGCAGAGTTCTCATCGAACTAACTTCACAATAATTCTCTGTTATTCCACTCTCGAACAGCGAGCGGAAAAAAACGGACACCTATATCATTCCGTGCGAGCTCCCATTTCCCTTATTTGATTATGATCCTCGTTTCTCCCTATCGCGGTCGGCGTAAACAAAACATTTTCGCACTCGGAGGAGAAAGTTGGTGATTGAAATTTCGTCAGAAGATCCCGCCGCAAATCCTGTGTGACGTCCGTGACACTCTCTCCCCTATTTCTCGATAATAGAAAATTTGCTGCCCTGCTCTGAACTTTCTCGATGCACTCCGTTAAGCCATCCGGTAAGGGTCCCACATCGCGCATTGCTACTCCAAAAGTGGACGAACAAACGTTTTTTAGGCAGTCTCTTTAATAGATCTGCTGCATCTTCTAAGTGTTCTGCCAATAAAACGCAGTCTTTGGTTCGCCTTCCGCACATTTCCTATGTGTTCTTTCCATCCTAAGTTGTTCCTAATTGTTGTTCCTACGTATTTAGTTGAATTTACGGTCTTTGATTTGACTGATTTATCGCGTAACTGAAAGTTTAATGGGTTATGACGATAACCTCACATTTGTCATTAATGAAGGTCAACTGCCAATTTTCGCACCATGTAGTTATCTTATCTAAATCGTTTTGCAATTGGCTTTGATTTTCTGATGACTTTATTGATTTATCCAATTTAAATTTTCATCGATATGAACATCTAATGATTTTGAACTTTCCGCCCTATTTATTATTTCCTCACTATGTGCTACACTTATCACTCGTGTAATACCCATAGATGTGCAGAGCTGAATATTGTTGTATCTTCTTAGAATTGAGGGTGAGACTATTCGCAGAAAACGAGTCAACGATCTTTTAAAAACCTTGTTTATTATTTCTTTTGTTTCTATATGTATGCTTGGAGCAATTACAATACCAGTGTCATCTGCAAGAGAACTAATTCTGCTTGTTGTATATATGTATGTTGTATCTATGTTTGACAGAAGATTGTTTACAAATATGAGTAGCAATAGTGGATCTAAGGCTGAGCCTTGGAGAACCCCATACGTGAATTCTGCCCAGTGGGAATAATGTTCGCACACTACATTGGATGGTTTACTTAGTATAACTTCCTGCATTATTTGGTTAGATATGACATTATCCACTGGCGGCTGTACCATAAGTTCCATAAAACTTCAATTTATCTAGGAAAATACTGTGATTCACGCTGTCAAATGCATTAGATAGGTCGAGAATATACGAACCAGCTCTATTTTGTTATTTAATGCTTGTAAAATTTGGTAAGTGAACATGTAAATGGCATTCTCAGTAAGGCAACTCTTCTGAAATCCAAACTGTGATTTGCTGAGGCTATTATTGTTGCTCAGATGAGATGCTATTCTAGAATACTTCTCAAAAGTTTTGGAAAATGATATCAGCAGGTAGGGGCGGTGGTATCACACTGGTCTTGCGTTAAGTTTCCCGAGGTTGCCTTGACCTTTTAAGGCAAATGGAAGGTGGAAATCTTGAGAAGGAGATGGCCGATTTCCTCTCGCACTTTTTCCCAGTCGGAAGACGTGCTTCATCTAACAGCGTCGTCATCGATGGAATATTAAATGCTAGTCTTTCGTCTTCCTTTCAAACGTACGCAGCTCTGTTGTCGATGTCCAGATTTAAGCAATATGATTGGACAAGACATCTTTTTTCCCGGTATCCTCATCATCGTCAGCTGCTTGCAATACACTAATCAAGACAGACCTGCTTTAAAAATTTCCTTAAATTACTGCTTTCTGCTGCACACATCCTTGTTCCCCTCGTAAATTTTCCAGCTGCTATTCACTGTCTAGCGTAAATATCCCGCCTACCTTCATTTCGTTTTCATCATCATCGTCTTCAAGGATTTGGCCTTTTCGTCTGTTCCGCTCAGAACTGGTCACGCTATCTCTTTGAGGGACGTCAAACGTTTGTCTTTCCTATTGTGTTATATCGCATTGCAGTGTAGTTATCCTGTTATTAGATATACGCTTAACATGCTCTCTCCTGTTTAGTCCGTATTTTTCAGTTCTAGTTGCACTGGGTTCTACTTTTAATTCTTGTCTAATAGACACATTTTTTTTTTATAGTCCGGTAAAGAACATTCCTCTGTGGAGCGGAGGAACTTCATTTCCAGTCTGTCAAAATCGAGTATGAATTCCAAATCATTCTCACTCATTACACCGTTCTGTGCTTCCGCAGTTGACTTGTAAATGGCTCGTAGTATCACACTCACTTTCACAACCCAGATTTTTTCTGTGCAAGAAAAAAGAAAAGAAAGCAACAATTTCGTCATCACTTGTGGTGGCAAATACAGAGAAGGTGGTAATGCACAGTTATTGATAACAATACTGGGTGCCAATGTCATTGTTTAAATTCCAGCTCCATTCCCCGTGTCTCAAGCATAGAGCGAATATACAAATATGACACTACTCTCATAAAGCGTAAGACGATGTGAAAAATTAGAGTGGTGAAATTGGCAGCATAAAAAAGCAGTATTATTTGGACTTGAAAGAACGACGTTTAGGTCGTACTACAGAATTCCGTTCAAGAAGAAATTACCCTTTTCGATCCTGGCTTTCAGTCTTCAGACAATGAGACGGACGCTGTAGTTCATACCAACCGCCCAGAAAAGCGCATTTTCAGTCCACTTCAACTGCTGAAGAAACGGCAGTCTCAGTGGTTGGAATGAAATGATACATCAATCTTATTGTCTGAAGTCGGCAGGTCAGGGTTGAAATGGATAATTTCTTTGAATTAGTGTGTGACATCATATTTTAGATAGAATTCGGACAGTTGTTGAGTTAAGCTTCGTCTTTAAGCTCCGTTTGTGTTGATAAGTGGGGAGACCCTAACATGTTACTCTTTCATGTATTTCTTCTACTAGGATTCACACGTTTCAGAAAAGTTTAATTTCCATTTTGGTAAAATAAAAGGAATGTTAAATAATATTAACAGCACACCAACACAGTAACCATCGTCTTCTCCAGTTCCACAATTATTCCCAGCTTTTACCCATTATGTAGACAGATATGATGATGATGCCGTCATGTCTCAGTGAAGGAATGGTACGCTTCAAAGAAACACGTATTGCATTGTCTCTTTCGTAAACAGAGATATTTTCATAGTTAATGACAAGGGCAAATTAAAGATAACACAATGTCCCTTAAATATAGCGAGTCTTTGGCTCTCAATTCGATACCATGAATTAAGGATAACAGCATGAGTCCCTTTCAAGGACTACAGCGCTTCAAGTGATATTCTGAACCGAGGTTGGATGATTAGTTAAGTCCAAACATTCTCCTACTATTTTTTGATGGCTGTAACGTCTAGGTCAAATTGAAACACCTGAAGTCATTTACTGATTCCATGTTTTAATGCATACAGGATGAACCAAAATACACGCTACAGTGCAAATACTGCGTACTAAAAGCACAAAAAGTCTGTAACAAAATTTCATCCTCTGCATATTTTCGGTAGAAAATGGACTTGAAAGAGAGGCAGTTTGGCAACACTGGAACCACATCTGTGAGAAGCACCGTATTTCAAGAAATATTTCACTCATAATGTATTACCATTAAGGTAAAGACGAGTAGCAGAAAACAAAAATCAAAAAAATTGGTTTATTTTTGCGTTATGACATAATACGTGTTTTGTTGCAGGGAGTGACATTCCCTGCGGTGCAGTTCATGATTTCTAAGTGGGCGCCCCCTCAAGAGCGAAGCAGGTTCTCCATAATCTTTTCTGGTAAGTCGCGCTGCATTTATGCATGACAAATTAACATTGTGTCTGACAACGACGAATTGCCGACGTTACTCATCGGAACAAACTCCTACTTATTCCACAACATTGTGTACAACTACTCTCTTCACTAAACCTGGAAAGAGATGTACGTGCCCCGGACACAGAAACACTGAGCAGCGCCTCTACAATTTTCATTCCCAATCACGTCTGCAATCATTGTTGTTTAAACACGAACTTATTTTTTCGATTTCGTCTAAGACGTACGTCATCTTACTTTACCTACGGAGGATTTTTGTTTAAAAAGTTGCAAAGAGTCTCTGTCAAAATACGTGAAATGTATATGGACAGCCATCATCTGTGTAATGGAATGACGACAATGAAAATTCGTGCTGGGCCAGGGCTCAAACCTGGATTTACCGCTTATCGCAAGCGGTCGCCTTACAATTAGGCTATCCGAACGCGCTTCACGGCCGCATCCGAACTTCCGTATATCGTCAACCATATACTGCAATGTTCCTTTGGACATGCATGCATACTGCAGTATCGTGTCGTCTCTGTGAAAACTCTTCTAGATGAAATCATCAGTAATACCTTATAAATCATACAACAAGGATGTCGCAACACTAGTTTAAAGATCAGTGGATCTAGTTTGATCCCTGAAGGCCAAAGGGAACCAATGATTTTACTTTTTACCTTTTTAAGTAGTGAAGTAACTATCGTGTGGTTACTGTTCTTAATTTTTTTCTATAATGTGGGAAACTCTACAACTCAGGGTGCATTTTACACCTTCCGTACTTATATGTTATTTATTTCAGATTTTGTCCGTCGAACTATTCCCCATCCTAGTCGCTAGCTAAACATGCCTCTGCATCTTAGCACATGTGTCGTTAAGCTGACGCTTTCGTCGTGATGGATTTCCGTAGACTTCATTCCTTTCCCGTTGTTTCCAATACCTATACATAGTGAGCTTCATTCAGTTAACTTTTCGCATACTTCTGGAGTCCCAGACTGAGAGTCCGAAAACTTCAGCTTCTTCAGCATTACAACTGCTAGCATTTCAAAGGCAAAGTTTCAAGAGTACTGCGTCACAGTACCTTTATTTCAAGTCCGCACAGTTGTTACTAAATCATTTGAGGTATAACATCATGGTCGGGTAAACGTTTTTGAAAAACATGTGTAAATAATTGTTAGCTTTGTTAACATTCTATTGAAATAAATTAAAACAATCTTTTAATGTTCACTGGAATTCTCAGTTCACTCGTGCAACCTTACAAAGAAGTGAATAAAATACGAATATATTGCATAGTATTATCCACAACATCTAATGAGAATTACAAGTTTAATCTTGGAAGATATTGTTAAGATTAAACAATACATTCGCAGGAAGTGTGTTAAATTATGTAATCGTGTAGGAGTATTTCAGGCTCATGTAATAAATGTGAAAGTCTTATGCCCTTCTCTACTAAGGAATAAATACAGATAGGTTTGTAGTGAAGCAGCCACGACAGCACATCGCGCATTAACCGACTTTGAACAAGGGATGATCATCAGAACAAAATTCAAATTAGGATGATCATCAGAGCAAAATTCAAATTAGGATTTCCGAGAGTAAAATCGTCTAGAGGAGGAGGGAGGGCATCTTCAATATCGCAGAGACAATGTTTCCACACAGGTGTCTGATGAAGGGACGTTAAGTAGCCTCTGCAGAGGTATACGAGGCGTTGGACAGATAGCTGTGAGCCAGGTCGACTGTAGGAAGAAAAATGCATTGCATAGGCTCCAGCAGGCTATGAGTCTATCGTGTTCGTTTGCTGACACCATACTGAGCACAACCTTTGACACAGGCCGGCGAACAATGTTACTGAACTATGGGACTGCGGCGCCGTTACAGTGTTTCAGTCGTATAGAGCGCAGAGAAGCTAGGCCAATGAAGCTACGGACCCTGTATGTCCTGGAAGGAGGTGGCTAAGTTATGTTCTGGCTCTGCAGGGACCAATGACAGGTGCATTTTATGTGGACGTTCTTTCTGACTGTCTGCATACGTTTATGGCATTAGAGCAAAGAGAGCTTCACTGCAAGTTTAAACGCAGCCAAAACCTCTCAGACAAACAGAAGCTAAACGATGTAAAAGTTAGCGTAAGGAGGGCTACGCGTGAAGCGTTCAGTGAATTCGAAAGTAAAATTCTATGTACCGACTTGACAGAAAATCCTAGGAAGTTCTGGTCTTACTTTCAATCAGTAAGTGGATCGAAATAGCATATGCAGACACTCTGGGATGATAATGACAATGAAACAGAGGATAACACGCGTAAAGCTGAAATAATAAACACCTTTTTCCAAAGCTGTTTCACAGAGGAAGACCGCACTGCAGTTCCTTCTCTAAATCCTCGCACGAACTAAAACATGGCTGACATCGAAATAAGTGTCCAAGGAATAGCAAAGCAACTGAAATCACTAAACAGAGGAAAGCCCACTGGACCTGACGGGATACCTATTCGGTTCTACACAGAGTATGCGAAAGAACTTGCCCCCCTTCTAACAGCCGTGTACCGCAAGTCTCTAGAGGAACGGAAGGTTCCAAATGATTGGAAAAAAGCACAGGTAGTTCCAATTTTCAAGAAGGGACGTCGAGCAGATGCGCAAAACTGTAGGCCTATATCTCTGACATCGATCTGTTTAGAACATGTTTTTTGTTCGCGTATCATGACATTTCTGGAAACCCAGAATCCACTCTGTAGGAATCAACATGGATTCCGGAAACAGCGATCGTGTTAGACCCAACTCGCTTTATTTGTTCATGAGACCCAGAAAATATTAGATACAGGCTCGCAGGTAGATGCCATTTTCCTCGACTTCCGGAAGGCGTTCGATACAGTTCCGCACTGTCGCCTAATAAACAAAGTAAGAGCCTACGGAATATCAGACCAGCTGTGTGGCTGGATTGAAGAGTTTTCAGCAATCAGAACACAGCATGTTGTTATCAATGGGGAGACGTCTACAGACGTTAAAGTAACCTCTGGCATGCCACAGGGGAGTGTTATGGGACCATTGCTTTTCACAATATATATAAATGACCTAGTAGATAGTGTCGGAAGTTCCATGCGGCTTTTCGCGGATGATGCTGTAGTATACAGAGAAGTTGCAGCATTAGAAAATTGTAGCGAAATGCAGGAAGATCTGCAGCGGATAGGCACTTGGTGCAGGGAGTGGCAACTGACCCTTAACATAGACAAATGTAATGTATTGCGAATACATAGAAAGAAGGATCCTTTATTGTATGATTATATGATAGCGGAACAAACACTGGTTGCAGTTACTTCTGTAAAATATCTGGGAGTATGCGTGCGGAACGATTTGAAGTGGAATGATCATATAAAATTAATTCCGGCAGCCGTTCTTCGCGCGAACCATACGCGACGCGAACAGGAAAGGGAGGTCATGACAGTGGCACGTAAAGTGCCCTCAGCCACACACCGTCGGGTGGCTTGCGGAGAATAAATGTAGATGTAGAAATGTAGATGTAGATGTAGAGTACTCCGACGAAGATGTCGTGTTTCAGAGGGAGAAAATGACTTGGCACCGCTCTTTGTTGCAGTTAGGTGGCTTGATGTAGACTCTTATGAATTCAGGATCGTGACTTAATCCTCCAGATCACCCAAACCCAATCGAGAATTTACACGATGCTGTCGATACCTGTATGCTCGATATTCCTTTGCAGGTGCATTTTGAACTGCATGTGCGGGATCAGTACTTCTCCAGAAAGATTGCAACACCTCGTAGAGTCCATACCTAGACATCTTACTGCTCTGGTGACGACTCACTGGGGAGCGACTCACTAGCGATACATTCAGTGCCTTTCCATCACTTTTGGTCACTCAGTGCATAAAGGGAGTCTATTGATAGTGACCGGGCCAAATATCTCACGAAATAAGCAACAAACGAAAAAACTACAAAGAACGAAACTCGTCTAGCTCGAAGGGGAAAACCAGATGGCGCTATGGTTGGCCCGCTAGATGGCGCTGCCCTGGGTCAAACGGATATCAACAGCGTTTTTTTAAAAGTAGGAACCCTCATTTTTAGTACATATTCGTGTAATACGTAAAGAAGTATAAATGTTTTAGTTGGACCACTTTTTTCGCTTTGTCATAGATGGCGCTGTAATAGTCACTAATGTATAAGTACGTGGTATCACGTAACATTCCGCCAGTGCGGACGGTAATTGCTTCGTGGTACATTACCCGTGTTAAAATGGACCGTTTGCCATGGCTATTGTGATCAAAATGCCCAACGGGCGTGTGCTACGTATGCTGCTCGGTATCCTGGACGACATCATCCAAGTGTCCGGACCGTTCGCCGGATAGTTACGTTATCACGTTATTTAAGGAAACAGGAAGTGATCAGCCACATGTGAAACGTCACCCACGACCTACAAGAAATGAAGATGCCTAAGTAGGTGTTTTAGCTGCTGTCGCGCCTAGTCCGCACATCAGTAGCAGACAAATTGCGCGAGAATCCGGAATCTCAAAACCGTTGGTGTTGAGAATGCTACATCAACATTGATTGCACACGTACCATATTTCTATGCACCACGAATTGCATGGCGACGACTTTGAACATCATGTACAGTTCTGCCACTGGGCACAAGAGAAATTGTGGGACGATGACAGATTTTTTGTACGCGTTCTATTTAGCGACGAAGCGTCATTCACCAACAGCGGTAACGTTAACCGGCATAATATGCACTATTGTGCAACGGAAAATCCACGATGGCTGCGACAAGTGGAACATCACTGACCTTGGCGGGTTAATGTTGGTGCGGCATTGTGGGAGGAAGGATAATTGGCCCCCATTTTATCGATGGCAATCTAAATGGTGCAATGTACGCTGATTTCCTATGTAATGTTCTACCGATGTTACTACAAGATGTTTCACTGCATGACAGAAAGGCGATGTACTTCCAACATTATGGATGTCCGGCACATAGCTCGCGAGCGGTTGAAGCGGTATTGAATAGCATATTTTATGACATGTGGATTGGTCGTCGAAGCACCATACCATGGCCCGCACGTTCACCGGATGTGACGTCCCCGGATTTCTTTCTGTGGGGAAAGTTGAAGGATATTTGCTATCGTGATCCACCGACAACGCCTGACAACATGCGTCAGCGCATTGTCAGTGCCATGTGTGAACATTACGGTAGACGAACTACTAGCTGTTGAGAGGAATGTAGTTATACGTATTGCCAAATGCATTGAGGTTGACGGACATCACTTCGAGCATTTATTGCATTAATGTGGTATTCACAGGTTCTCAGAAATGATAAGTTCATAAAGGTACAAGTATCACATTGGAACAACCGAAATAAAATATTCAAGCGTACCTACGCTCTGTATTTTTATTTAAAAATCCTACCTGTTACCAACTTTGAGGTTCGCTGATGACATTGTAATTCTATCAGACACAACAAAGGACTTGCAAGAGCAGTTGAACGGAATGGACAGTGTCTTGAAAGGAGGATATAAGATGAACATCAACAAAAGCAAAACGAGGATAATGGGATGTAGTCGAATTAAGTCGGATGATGCTGAGGGAATTAGATTACGAAATGAGACACTTAAAGTAGTAAAGGAGTTTTGATATTTGAGGAGCAAAATAACTGATGATGGTCGAAGAAGAGAAGATATAAAATTAAAATGTAGACTGGCGATGTCAAGGAAAGCGTTTCTGAAGAAGAGAAATTTGTTAACATCGAGTATAGATTTAAGTGTCAGGAAGTCGTTTCTGAAAGTATTTGTATGGAGTGTAGCCATGTATGGAAGTGAAACATGCACGATAAATAGTTTGGACAAGAAGAGAATAGAAGTTTTCGAAATGTGGTGCTACAGCAGAATGCTGAATATTAGATGGGTAGATCACATAGCTAATGAGGAGGTATTGAATAGAATTGGGGAGAAGAGGAGTAAGTGGCACAACTTGACAAAAAGAAGGGATCGGTCGGTAGGACATGTACTGAGGCATCAAGGGATCACAAATTTAGCATTGGAGGGCAGCATGGAGGGTAAAAGTCGTAGAGGGACACCAAGAGATGAATACACTAAGCAGATTCAGAAGGATGTGAGTTGCAGTAAGTACTGGGAGATGAATAAGCATGCACAGGATAGGGTAGCATGGAGAGCTGCATCAAACCAGTCTCAGGACTGAAGATCACAACAACAAAAACAACCAACTGTTCCTCTAAAATTGTGAGCGATATGTTTGTGACTATTACAGCGCCGTCTATCATCAAGCGAAAAAAGTGGTGCAACTGAAACATTCATATTTTTTTACGTACTACATGAATACGTAATAAAGAATGGGGGTTCCTATTTAAGAAAAACGCAGTTGATATCCGTTTGACTTATGGCAGCATCATCTAGCGGGCCAACCATAGCGCCATCTGGTTTCCCCCTTCAAGCTTTATAGTTTTTTCGTTTGACGCTTATTTCGTGAGATATTTGGACCGGTCACGATCAATGGACCACCCTGTATACTTCTGCGACCAGGACGTGACTAGGTCACGGCCACCTGCGATTTGAAGCTGTTTGTATGTCTCAACGATACACCGTGGAAACGGACATCAACGCGCTGTGTGCTGTTAGATACAGTTAGTAGGGAAGGACGAGTGCCATAGAGTGGTGTGCACGCAGGAGGGTACCTGGGCACGGTGATCACGATGCCGGTGTCGGGCCTGCTGTGCAGCACGAGCGTCGGCTGGCCGCTCGTCTTCTACGTGTTCGGCGGCATCGGCATCCTCTGGTACATCCCGTGGCTGTTCCTCGTGTACGACACGCCGGCCAAGCACCCGCGCATCGACCCCGCGGAGCGGCGCTACATCGAGGCTTCGCTGGGCAAGGTGCCCGCCAAGGTGAGTCACTGTCACTTCTAACAATACCACCACTTGCAAAGTAGGTTAGAAATCACATTAATAATGTTGCTCACGCAGCATATGTTCGCTTTATCGGGCAGCAACAAAGTTTTTGACTGTGGATGGTATCGTTAGAATGGAAATAATGAAGTCACTGTAAAAAGTCATTAATTTAGGCACTTATCTTGAATGGATTCCCACGTAGATTTCGTCGAAGTTGTTACGGCGCATCTTGTTGATTCTAGGGTGATTCCACTTTGACTGCTAAAAGGTCCAAATCTGTATTTTAGCAATATTTGAAGCCCTAACAAATGCGTTTTTCAGGAAATTCAGATGAGAACAATGGTATGGTAGAAATAATTTTTGACTTGGTGTTCACAATCCACAGTTTTATTAAACTTCTTGTAAATTCATATATACTTCTTCTTAATTGTCACATTATCAAGAAAACAGTTTTGCATCAATCTTCATACATTTAACTTCCACTTTAACCAAACCCAAGACTTGACTGTTCTTTTACAAAGCCAGATGACAACTTAACTTCTGCAAAGTGAAAAAAAGACTGCTCTGTGCGCATTCGCGCCAAAACGGTTACAAGTAAGTCAAAGATTACGACGGTCTCACAGAAATGAATACACACAAGAACCATATCGCTGTAATATATCGATACATCGGAGTACCTATACATTAATAAAACCGAATGTGAATATTGGCACAAAAATATGTCTGTTACTTCGCAGAAAAGTAGTACGATATTACTGGTATCGAGAACTGGGGTTGGAGTGCCGTAATCGTCACTTAAATAAAGAACCATTACAATCTGTAACACATAACCGTCATAGCCTAGACTATGTTTCTCGTATTCTTCATTTGCTGCAATTATTGACTAATGAAGAATTATTTATAATTTTTTGCCGAATACCTTTGCGAATAAGTGGCACCAACTCCCACGTAGCAAAAATTTGGCTCTCGAAATGGAAACAATGGACGCAAGTGCAAAGTTTATCGTTGCGTCTATATCGTGGTCTCTGGAGATGGATCACTAACGAAACAGAGGCAGAACAGGGCAAAACAGAGGCCTTAAATCGTCGAGAATTATCTTGCTAACAACACAAAATCTAACTCGCGCTATTCGTAAGGGGTCTTGAGCCCTGTTACTTTCCGATTACGGATCCATATCACAACAGCTGTGTGATCTTTTATAAATGAGGAAATAACCCTTTATTGGACAAATAGAGTGACTACAGGCACAAAATGAAAAGCTGAATGTATTGCCGTAGATTCACAGTCCGTTGAACCCTACGTGGTGTAGCGCAGACAGAAAGCCCAGTAGGACAGAAAATTCGCGTTTATTGTAATAGTACACTCAGTCCAAAAACAAGGTCCATAAGATCATTAGTTGCAGTTTGAAAAGTTCCAAAATCAGTGCTAACGCAGTCACTATCGCATGCCTGTCTGTTGGCGCTCGACTCGGAGATAAGCCGGTTCCAATCCTAGTGATGGATGAAATTTTCACTGCCGGTTTTTGGTCGGCAATGCGAGCAGAGATGGTGGCGTGAAGTTGCTGATCACCAGTTTGTGCAGCAATGTCCTCGATTAAATTTCAAGCGTCTCCGCAGGGTGTCACGAAGTGAGAGTATGTGAGATTGCTGATGGTGATCTGTGTGTCGGATGGAAACGTTTAGCCTGGCCGTCCTCTTGGTGTTGTTCGAGAGGACTACGTGCCCGCACCAGGTTTCACTTTCTCCCTTCTCCCATCGTCGTACAACACAAATGTAATCACACAACATCACGCTGTACATATATCCTTTATACTTAGCTATATTCTTCAAATACATGTATGACCCAGCTCTAATAAACGATCCGGTAAGGGGACACTGTGACCGAAGGAATAAAACCATTTCGAACACGGCGGCTGTACCTAACAGTTAGTGACGCCAGCCAACAATGCCATACGACTTTACTGTCATGGCCTTCATTCGTGTTTTGTAGAATCCTAGAACATATGAAGAGCTAACATTCTAAACGTGCTGTGGACCAAAAGTATTGTTTTGAGATATAATAAAGAAAAGATATTGTATGACATACGAAATACAAGGTGTTTCACAATTCATTCTACACACTTCTGGAGGCACAGGAACCCACATCCGGAAACGTCATCCAACAACGCCATGAGGCGTCAAAATAATAGGCGTCGACACCTGTTAATGTATGTGTATAAAGCGTGATCCCGTGATGATGTTACAAACTTTCCATGGTGATGGAGAAGGATAAATGTATCAATTTGAGCTAAGGATCCCTGTACTGGAAACGAACGCGTAGAAAGTTATAAGCGTAAACCATTCTGATACCTCTGACACGGGAATACATGTACTGGTACTGTGATTGCTAAGATTGTAGGGTAGTTAACTTTCAGAGGTTGTAATATGGACCAAAACAAGGAAAAAATGCCCAGCAGACATGGACTCTAAAATGCATACCTTAAGAGCTGTGAGCACTTGTTCGATACAGGAGATGTTTTTCACAGCAGCAAAGATGAACCAGTTCTAATAGCTCCTAGGGTATGCATTTTAGAGTCCGTGTTTATCGGACATATTTTCCTTTTTTGCCCATGAAATGTTACCTACCCTACAATCTTAGCAACAACAGCATCAGCACATGTATTCCCATGTCGGATGAGAATAGTTTTAGCCGGCCGGAGCGGCCGTGCGGTTCTAGGCGCTACAGTCTGGAACCGAGGGACCGCTCCGGTCGCAGGTTCGAATCCTGCCTCGGGCATGGATGTTTGTGTTGTCCTTAGGTTAGTTAGGTTTAATTAGTTCTAAGTTCTAGGCGACTGATGACCTCAGATGTTAAGTCCCATAGTGCTCAGAGCCATTTGAGAACAGTTTTCGCTTGTAACTTTCGACTCGTTCGTTTCCGGTACAGGGACCCTCACCTCAAATTGACACATTTATCCTTTTACATCATTGTAGAAAGTCTGTAACATCATCAAGGAAACACCTTGTATCTACATACATTCATAGCCGCAGGCGCCTATAATTTTGACTCTTTGTAGCGGCGTCAGATGACGTTTCCGAACACGGGTTCCTACGTAAAACTTGACCTATTAATTCCCCCCACAACGTCCAGAAGTGTGTAAAAGGAATTTTGAAACACTTTATAGTATTAAACATTTATTATCATCCATCAAATACAAACTATAGTGAAAGGTCAGAAAAAATTACATTGAATTGTTCAGGAAAAGAAAATTTAAAAGTTCAGAGCAAAAGATGTCTTACGCATTACATTATTCAAACTAAATAGGCTAAGTACGTCCAGCGGAGATATCATGCTATAATCGATGACAAAACATACCACAATATAAATATTTTAACACTGTGAGATTGTCCGCACTTTGTATCTGTAAAGAGAGTGGACTAATTTGTGCAAACTTAGCTTACCGCCTCGCAGCCTAGCCCTGTTAAAGCCGTCCAGCCACTTACCCTCGGTCCCAGCCGTATTTACGTTAAAAGGAACAATGTATTGTTCTGGCCTTATCCCTTTCTGTGCTGAAGCTTGCCGTTCTCTTGTTAAGTGGGGTTTTCCGATACCATGAACCACCTGCTCGGTTTGTCTCCAAAATGCGTTTCACTTTAATTTATTTATTCATGCCCCTGACCATATATTGGTAGATATTGTTTTGTTAGTTTTCGGTACATGAGATTACTGCAATTGCCTTTTGTTGCTATAATATATTATTATTTTCTGAGGATCTCATACCGTATCGTGCTGTCGTTATGGATCAAGACATGTAAGGTCCATAAAAACCGGACGCCTTACAACACATGTAACAGTATGAAGCCAAAACCATCAGTTCGCAGTATCATTCAACAAATGAGTAAAAAAACCTGCCGATGGTGATGTGGTATGAAGAGCATCATAGGAAACATGTCCTTTTTTTCGGCAGACAATCGTGAACTATTTTTCGCTACTGAAAGTTATATATGAATGATATCGTCAACAGTTTTGCCTCTCTTTTGAATGTTTGCACTTTCCCACTGTTCAGTGTCACTGAGTGTGCTTTTGATGTGCACTATTCTACGTGAGATGATTTTATATGCAGCAACACTGATTCGTAGCTTTATTGTTTGATGACTTTATGAGCAGCGGTCTGGAAATCAATAAAGTTCATTTCCTCCATTGTGAATGTACTGGGCGGTAAAGTAGGGCGTGTTGAAATAATTACTTCTGTAAATCATCACTTCTTGCATTTTTCCATAAAGGCAAAATTTCAATGACAAGATAGGAAACTGTGATCTGAGACTAGATTCTTATGTTATACCCAATCAAATACGCCACAAGGCACTACGAGGATGTACGTACAAGTAAATATTAGAAGACGGATTTTGTTTTGTGCACACCAGTTAGCACTTCAAATTACTGGTTTCCTTTTGTTATCAGTTATATTTGCGGTAGTGTTAGTACAATTTATAACGTGGAATAGGCATGATGTTTTGTTGTTAGCTCCACGAGCACCTTCACGCTCACGTCACAACTACCCTACTTAGTACGTTTAGAATGTTAGGACCCCATATGTGAGGTATATCGAACAGAGATACGCCAACCAACATGGTTTCAGAAAATATCGGTAATGCGAAATCCAACTTGCATTTTTCTCCGTGCTGTCTTGAAAACCATGGGTCAAGGCTAAAAGGGACACGCAATATTTCTTGGCATCCAAAAATCATTTATCGGAAGTACTGTGTGTCTGGTTTGCAGAGGAAGCTGCCCATCCCGTGGAAGAGGCTGCTGTCGACCCCCGGGCTGTGGGCGTGTGCCTCTATGCACCTGGGCATCGGCTGGGGTTTCTTCACGCTGCTCACCAGCGGGCCCACCTACCTCGCCAACATCCTGCACTTCGACATCTCCAGCGTGAGTACTCGTCACGAGTGCGTGTGATTTTTCTGCGCGCACTTCCGCACGCTGTCTAAGCGCGTCCATGCGTCCTTTTTCGGCTGTTTCACGGTGCTAGCATGTTGCCACAGATACATGTTTTTTATTATATGTATATTTATATTATATATAAAATTGAGCTTCTCGTTGTCGCCCAGTAGTAATCTACTAAATGCACAATAGGAAACGTTGTTCACCGGAGCGTTAAATACAAGAACAATGAATCCGAATAATAAAATTTCGTCAACTACATCAGGGCAATGGCAGCGAGACAAAAATAAAAATGGAGAAATGGTGCTACTTTTTGCGGTAGTAGATGGAGCTAATCTGAAAAACAAATCTCAGTCACCGGAAATGATGTACGCGATGAATCAAATAACACTTCTGACATGCCACAGTTCAACGTGTCTGAACCAATATTTCTCTTAGTGATAGTGTGCAAAGAATCGAGTATTTTACAGCAAAAGTTAATAATCCTAATTTTTTATATTTATGGAGGCATTGTAGTGTATTGTATTGTATGTTAACCGGGGACCTAGAAACGACGGAGAGGCTCTGTCCCCGCCGCAGCCGCAGTGGTCCACAACCCCGTGACGACTACTGCAGTACACTTCACCCCTCCGCCGCCCTACACCGAACCACTCTTTCTATTGTGCGGTTCGGCCCCCGGTGGACCCCTCCAGGGAACGTCTCACACTAGACGAGTGTAACCCCTACGTTTGCGTGGTAGAGTGATGGTGGTGTACGCGTACGTGGAGAACTTGTTTGCGCAGCAATCGCCGACATAGTGTAACTGAGGCGGAATAAGGAGAACCAGCCCGCATTCGCCGAGGCAGATGGAAAACCGCCTAAAAACCATCCACAGACTGGCCGGCTCACCGGACCTCGACACAAATCCGCCGGGCAGATTCGTACCGGGGACCAGGCGCTCCTTCCCGCCCGGAAAGCCGTGCGTTAGACCGCACGGCCAACCGCGCGGGCTATGGAGACATAAAATATGTTTTCGTAGTGATGAAATAAATTTTGAGTGATGCCGGAGAAGGACTAGAGTACCCATTTGAGATACGAAATCCTATACGCTATGAAAACTCGACTAACACGAGAAGAGGCGATAGTAGGGTGACGTTGTTGAGAAATATTCCCCTTGATCTCAGCGCACGTACGTGGTTCCAGGAATGACGTATTTATCACATTACACGTATTTCTCTTGGACGGACGCACAGCACTATAGCCCTCCTACATCTCCGGCTAATTAAGCTTTTTTGCAATATATGACCGTGTACCTAAATTCCCTAATCTGTGGGAAAAAGGCATCTATTCCGAAGAATAATGCAAAACAGAGAAGTAGATGAAGTTATAACCGAATCACCACTGCTCAGTACTTTGGCAATGACGATTAGAAATAAGGTTCGGTTAACTTTACATATTTTTAATTACGTAAGCTAGTCCAGAATGAGATTTTCACTCTGCAGCGGAGTGTGCGCTGATATGAAACTTCCTGGCAGATTAAAACTGTGTGCCCGACCGAGACTCGAACTCGGGACCTTTGCCTTGCGCGGGCAAGTGCTCTACCATCTGAGCTACCGAAGCACGACTCACGCCCGGTACTCACAGCTTTACTACGTAAACTAGTTTTTTAATTAACAGTAGTGAGTGAAAAATTTGGAAAAACGGTTTTCAAAGTATGTCATTAATGAAATAACCAACGGTCGCCAGCTCCTCACCGGAACAAGAACAATTAAACTGAAACTGAAGCCGCGCGGAGTGCCCGCGTCGTTTGAGGCGCCCTGTCACGGAATCCGCGGCCGCTCCCCCCGGAGGTTCGAGTCCTCCCTCGGGCATGGGTGTGTGCGTGCTGTTCTTAGCATAAATTAGTTTAAGTAGTGTGCAAGTCTAGGGACCGATGACCTCAGCAGTTTGGTCCCTTAGGAATTCAAACACATTTGAACACGTATAACACTGAATTTTGTACTCGTAAGCAATCTTACGTAACAATAGTTATTGGCGTCATGGCGTAGGAACAGTACCTAACGCACACTTTCCAGTACTTCACACCACACACGTCATAGTAGTTAGATAGCAATCAAATAGCAAACATATACAAAATATTATATTAATTTTCAAAGGTCAATTAAAGTAAGATTGTTTACTGGCTGTGGACAAAAACTTTTTGTTACGTTAAAACCGTAATACTGACTGTCGGAATAACAACAAGCAGAAATATTGTTTGAATTTAGCAGTTACTTTGATATTTCCTTGTAATAAAATTTACAAATTATGCCACAAGCTATAAATTAGAACTGTGCTTGACAATGAAATCCAGTGTCCGAGTTACGTAAATTTTCACTACTAATTTTTTATTTTGAAAGTTACTCTATTTTTAGCAAATGAATTAATACTGGCTTTTGCATCATTCTGTTTCTGACATCATTCATACTATAACCAAAAATTTCATTATTACGCAACAGTCCAAAAGGTTGGAAAAATTATGTTTTGATAATTAATAAATCGATGTTCACTTCATTTTCAGTTCATTTTCTGATTATCTCGGTTCATACAAAGGGATAAGATGGAAACTACTTGGATAATGACTTACGAAAATTATTTACGTGACAATATGCACGAAAACAATGTTATTCAAGCAATAAAATTCCAACTACGCTGATCAGTCTATTGCACTTCTACTTATAAAAAGTTTAGTTCTTACTTCACTTTATGATGCCGTTGCTTTATCGAGTGGCTTCATTTAGCGGTAAATAGGGCACAGGTTAATCTTCTTGCCGTACCATAGACAATAACAAGGGCCCACAGTACTCTTGATGTTACGTGAATTACTGTTGCTGCGTTTGTACTGTGCCCAATAAATGCCATAGCTTGCCCATATTAATCATCCGCCAACACAACTAATTCAATTTTCACTGCTCCGCACTTCGGAAACAGACTTTTTGTCTCCGCACTTTTGCATAGTCACACCAGCGAATACACACAACCAACGGCACCAATCGTCTCCTCACGACTCTCAACTGCTACTTTTTTGGCGCGCTCGGACGCCCAGCGATAATGCATTTTCAATTTACTACACTCTTTGACCATAACTTTTCCCTGACTAGGCCGTCATGTCTACTTAGAAAATGTCAACATTCCATGCGTATTCTCTTTCTTAAATAACAAGTAGCATATGTAACTTGACAACTTATTTACAAGAATAATATTCAGCACAACTAACGGCGCAAATTTCGCAAAACACGTAAAAAATGTATGATCATCCACAGAGTTGTGGTGTTAAAGAACATTCTGTGAAAGGTACACAGGAAGAGATCTTTTTTCCGTGATCGGTCCATTAGCCTCTATTGATCTCACTTGACATCTGTTTGTGTGTTATATACGAATCATCTGTAGAGACTTGCAAAAATTCTAGTCGCCTGTGACAAAACTGGATGTGTGCGAACTGCATGTGACAGAGATTTTTACGCCCATTCCACGTGCCAGCATAGAAGGTGAGGATCCTGTGAAAGTTTTGCAGACAAATAAAACAATTACAAAAAATGTGTCCACCTACAATTTACTCATTGTCATCAGACGTGCGTTAAATTACAAATTTTGTCATTTTCGCTTCTGACATTCGATTCAGTCGTTTCAGCAGCTCTGTTGCCCACCTCAATTATTCCTGGAACTCTGTTGCGTCTTCACGAAAACACTTTGTATGTATAAATATGTTTTTGTTCAATAGGAAGAAGTACTTTCCAAAGCGATTCGATAGCTTACGAAACTAAAATTACAGTTACGCAGTATGCGTCATTGTTCACATCGAAACTTTTCCCAAGCAATCTGCTAATTTAGGAACGGTGTACGCGACAAAGCGCAGTTTCAGCTCGAGTAGGTTACATTCACAAGGAAGTGATGTCGGTATATATTTCACAAATTTTCTTGCTTTTCCTTTGCGGGAACTTTCTCTTCGTGGACTGACACACACTTTTTCTGCCTTTACGATCTTCTACGTGATCTCAAAACACTGTTTCAAGGAAAAAGCCTTAATTACTGCTGTATACCACAACAAGAAAAAGTTTCAAATGTTAACCATGTAAAAAAGCTTGCCCCCTTCGCTTGTTATCGCTTTCTATATGCCTTCTTTCCATATTTTGAAGTGATTATGAAGAATTGAGGGTGTGCTATCTTCAGGGACTTATCTGTAAATACCCTGTTAATAAGTGCTAACAAGGGAACCTCCCCATCGCACCCCCCTGTAAATCTGAGGGGGGTGCGATGGGGAGGTTCCCTTGTTAGCACTTATTAACAGGGTATTTACAGATAAGTCCCTGAAGATAGCACACCCTCAATTCTTCATAATCACTTCAAAATATGGAAAGAAGGCATATAGAAAGCGATAACAAGCGAAGGGGGCAAGCTTTTTTACATGGTTAACATTTGAAACTTTTTCTTGTTGTGGTATACAGCAGTAATTAAGGCTTTTTCCTTGAAAAACTGAACACAGATCAATCGAGAAAACAGGAAGAAGTTGTGTGGAACTATGAAAAAAATATGCAAAATATACAAACTTAGTAGTCCATGCGCAAGATAAGCAACATCAGGGATTGTGTGAGCTCAGGAGCGCCGTGGTCCTGTGGTTAGCGTGAGCAGCTGCGGAACGAGAGGTCCTTGGTTTAACTCCTCCGTCGAGTGAAAAGTTTAACTTTTTTTATTTTCAGAGAATTATTATCTGACCAACTCTTATGTTTTCATCACTTTTTTGGGAGTGATGTCACATCCACAAGAAAACCTAAATCGAGCAAAGTAGAAGAATCTTTTTACCCATTCGTCAGGTGTACAAGTTAGGTGGGTCGACAACATATTCCTGTCATCTGACGCACATGCCGTCACCAGTGTCGTATAGAATATATCAGACGTGTTTACCTGTGGAGGAAGCGATTGACCTATGACCTTGCGATCAAATGTTTTCGGTTCCCATTTGAGAGGTACGTCCTTTCGTCTACTTATCGCACGGTTTTGCGGTGCGGTCACGAAACACAGACACTAAACTTATTACAGTGAACAGAGACGTCAATAAACGAACGGACAGATCGTAACTTTGCGAAAATAAAAAAAAGCGAACTTTTCACTCGAGGGAAGACTTGAACCAAGCACCTCACGTTCCGCAGGTGCTCACGCTAACCACGGGGCCACGGCGCTCCTGAGCTCAGGCTACTCTTGATGTTGCCTATCTTGGACATGGACTACTCAGTTCGTATATTTTGCTTATTTTTTCGTAGTTCCACAAAACTTCTTCCTGTTTTCTCGATTGATCTGTGTTCAATTTTTCATGGCCTATCCACTGTGCCAACTTATAACTAAATCTGAGGGGGGTGCGATGGCGAGGTTCCCTTGTAAGACCTTCAGCTGTTTGTATGGCAAGCAGCAAGTGGTTAGCCAGAACACCTTATTTTCGAAAATAATAGATACAAGGCAATATACACACTGATATGACCATTCTTATTATTCTCTGTGGGCTATGTTTTTTAACATAACTATTTACAGCTGGTATGGTTTGAGGTTATTCCTAGTTCTATAGAGCTTTAAAATGAATCTCTAATTGGACGTTAAATATTTCTTCACAATAAAAATTCGCCAGGTGTGAGTAATCCATCACTGGAATTGATAATCTCAACGATTGTTGCCTGTTAACGACATTGGTACTGACGAAATATTGGTGCTGGAAATTCCTAGACTTCCGAGAATGCTTAAATTTTAATTAAATGAAACTATGTGGTTTGAGAGACCTTTTAAGTCTCAAATATCTATGATTTGTATATGTAGACCGAAGCGACGAATAAAAACTCGTACCAAGGCTGAGGTCAGAACCTAGGTTTCCTGCTCACGGGGCAGTGCTAATATTCTTAAAGTTTCTGAATTCTTCAGCTTCCATTATAGAGACTGTAAAGGTATACGATTATGAAATACTACTACATATGTGAATGTAGACATTAAGTTATGTTGACAGCCCCAGATAACAATTGAGCAGCGCAACAAAATTATACTTTTGTGCTTTAGGTTCAAAATGGTTCAAATGGCTCTGAGCACTATGGGACTCAACTGCTGAGGTCATTAGTCCCCTAGAACTTAGTACTAGTTAAACCTAACTAACCCAAGGACATCACAAACATCCATGCCCGGGGCAGGATTCGAACCTGCGACCGCAGCGGTCTGGCGGTTCCAGACTGCAGCGCCTTTAACCGCACGGCCACTTCGGCCGGCATTTGTGCTTTAGGTCCATACAGAAACGAACAATCTTGTTCATTTAGTTCAGGAGCCCACACGAAGCGTAAATGATAGCGATAACATACTAGAGCTCTCAGAACAAAATATCCTGTGCAAATAGAGATCGTGATGACGGATACAGGGATGACTACACCGTCGTACCAAGACAGGTACCGTAGGATTCAAACTCACCAAAAATTACCGCAAAATGTATCTATTTAAAAAAGTAGGAATAAATTCGCTTGGCTATTTCCTAAGAGATAGTCTCCATTCGTTCTAAACTATGTATATGTAGACCTAATGTGGCTAAATTCATAGAAATAGTATTGACTTAAATTAAGAGCTTCATACTAAGTAAATCAATAACAAGCGTAGCAGATCCTCAAGGGCACAAGAAACAGGTAAAGATAGTGTTGCAGAAGGAACGGAAAAGGATAAGTTTTAAAAAGCAATGCGAAAGCACCAAGATTGGCAACAGTTTTCAGATGCTCGAACTAGTGCGGACTTCAATGTGAGATGCTTTTAATAGCACCCATAATGAAACTCTATATCGAAATCTGGCAAAAAATCCAAAAATGTTCTGGTCGTATATAAAGTAAACCAGCGGTACGACACAACCACTACCTTTATTGCATGCTACTAATGATAATGTCAACCATGACTGCGTCACTAAAGTAGAGTTACTAAAGACGATTTGCCAAAATTCCTTCCCCAAAGAATATGCAGTAAATATTACATGACTCGGATCAAGAAAAGTTGCCAACATGAGCAACATGGAACTAGATAATTTCGGTGCAATGAAGCAACGTATTCATTCAATAAAGACGAGTTTTCAGGTCTCAATGGTATACCATTTAGGTTTCTTTCGGAATATGCTGATGACATAACTCCATTTTCACCAATCATTTGCAACCGCTCGCTCGATGAAAGATCCGTACCTAAAGCTTGGAAAGTTACACAAGCCACACACAGATCACACCAAATCCCAAAAAAAGGATATAGAAGTAATCGACTGAATTATAGGCCCAGATTAGTGATATCGATTTACAGTAGGATTTTGGAACATATTTTTAGTTTGAAAATTATAAATAGCTCGAAGAAAACTATCTATTGGCCTTAGCCAGCTCGGATCCAGAAAATATCATTCTTATGGAAAACAACTGGCTCTTTATTCACTAGAAGTAATGAGTTCTATCGACAGGCGATGTTGATTCTATATTTCTAGATTTCCAGAAGGCTTTTGAGACTGTTCCTCTCGAGCAGCTTCTAGTAAAATAGCGTGCCCAAATTCGAATCTTTCATAAACTCTCGACCATTGAGCACGTATTTCTGACAGCTATGAAATACATTTCACATGTTTATTCTCATCAGTGTTCAAAAAGTCCACTTGCCATTGAAGGCATAAATTGTAATTTCATGCACAGGATTGAACTATAATTAGCATATGCTTGTACTAATTTAACTTTTCTGTAATCCCCTTTCCATGTTTGCTGCGCTTTGAACAAGAATGTACCTGCTGAAAATTTTAGTTGGGTACAAAATGGGAAGTTTTATCTCAAATTTATGTAGTGATACTGAGGATCAACATATCGTTAGCATATTTCACAAATCGATACAAAGTCCATGAGAACGACATGGAACTTGAACGCTGCGACATAGAATATCTTAAATGTTTACTTGTGGGATAATGTAGTGATTTTATGTCAAGGTTATACGTGAAAGATAATTTCAAGAGCTGTAGTAAATTATCTGTTATCGCCAGAGTGCGTATCTAGCATGGAAGAAGTATTCTTTGAATTGCTAACTGATTGCTCTGATAACTGTAAATAAAAAGTTATCTCCTGGGAAATAATGTTTCGAGGTATATAAGATTACTGCAGTATCTGGATGTACGTCGTGTCACACGACGCTTGAAAAATTTTCGAATTCACCAAATCTTTTTGATTTTCGTCATTTTACATTTGTCAGAGGCTAGGCGCAGATCCAGCGTTCGGTGCTGGAGGGAATGGGGATGGCTGTTCGTTTGTTCGTTGCTGCTACCTCCCCCCCGGTCTAACAAAATTTAACTTGGAGTCACTCCCACTTTTAATTAGACACTAATGCCTAAGATAATAATTTCCTTTTCTTGTGCAGTTGTCCCGCATCGACACAGGGTAGGCAGGGTTATGAACGGATTTGGCATTGTTACTTTATGGATTGGCCGGATGCGCTTCCTGTTGCCAATCCGCTTACCTCCCACAGCCCCATCCCCCCCCCCCCCCCCGGAACGAAATATGTGTACCCCCCCTTTCCAAACTGTCTGCGTGTAGTGTAATTCATGCACAAAACGTTGTGAATTGTGTAACTCATGCGGGACTTGGTACCTGCCCGGCATTCAGCTACAGGGATGGGGGAAACCGCCTAAAAGCCACATCTAGGTTGGCCAGCACGTCGACGCTTGTCGTTAATTCGTCGTGCTATTCGATTGAACCACGGACGCTGATACATAAATGTCGAAAGATATCTGGGAAAACAAAAAAAAGAAATAAATTGTGTTTTACTTTAGGCAGAGTATAAATAATACAAATTTAAATCTCAAAAACGGAAACGATTCGCCGTGTACATACTTTGCGGCGCTTCATATTCAGTAACCCCAAGAACACACGATCACAAACTTTCGATTACTCACTAGGTCCTCAAACATATCGTGGACACAAGAAGGAAAATAGAGTGTCACTTAGCCAGCTTCAGTCATGGTAAAGGAAGTTAACAAAATCCTCTTGTACGGCAAATCTACAACAAGGAAACAGACGCCGTAATACAAGTAACCAAGAAATATGTCTATGGTGCATAGACACGTCACAGATAGATTAACGAAGTTCCAACAAAAACTACTGTTCAAATGAACTCATATTACTTCATGACAACAGTGTTGCACCGCATACTGAATAAACGTATATATAAACTGCAGTTGCAAAACCCCTACACCAGCATTTATGCAAGTACATTAACCTATACTGTGGTAATAAAAATTTCACTTAAAGGTAATCTACTAAAAAATTAAGGATGAAATTTCGACCATATGGGTAAAAATACTGGGCTGATGGAGTCAGTAAATAGAGAGACCACAAAGACATTACTAAACGCGGTACAGAAAGCATATTAAGAGCTGAAAATCCTGCCCCATTCATCCCTCATCCGACCTTTCTGCACACACCCAGCGCAACACCAAAGTCAGTACAAAAACAATGCTTTGAATGGGAATCAGAGAAGAGAAAGTGTTAATGTCGTCATGAGGCGGACCCGATCGTAATTGCTGCGTCCTGCCTGTGCAGAACTCTGCGCTGTCGGCGGTTCCGTACATCGTGGGAGGTCTGGGCAGCGTCGTCTACAGCGGTATCCTCGACTACCTCATCACGAGCGGCAAGGTGTCCAAGATCAACGGCTACCGCATCTTCAACGGCATCAGTAAGTATTCCCAGCACACTGTCTCAGTGACGTACCACTGAAGTAATGTATTTCTACAATAACCAGAAAATCCATGTGGGACTTGTAAAAGTTAGGCAAACCCGCGTTAAGGAGGATGCAAGACCTTGTTACAGATTGAACGTCGAGCAAGCAAAAAAAGAAAGGTTAAGAATATTTTTAATAAATTTAAAAGGTAAGAACAGATCCTAATGCAAAAGTTCGCAGACGATATAGCTCTCGGTCTGGATGTAAGGAAGAGTTAGAAAGGTTGAAAGGAATAGAGCTGATACAAAGCGCAGAATATGTCTAAAAGACAAACAAATCAAAGACGAGGCCGATGAACAGTAGCCAAAGAGGAGAATAACGATGAAATTGGGAATGACTCAGTACTGGAAAAAATTAAAGAATTCGTGTATCTAGGGAGCAATATTATAAAGCAGGCTGAAACGAGGAAGAATAGGGAAGACAATATACTTAAATAAGAAAAGACCTACTGGTATTAGATAGTGACGTTGAAATTAAGTATTTCCAGAGCATAGTCTTGTTTTGAAGCAAAATATGGACAATTGCGAATTCGGAGAAGGCACTGGAAGTATTTGAAGTGTGATGCTATCAAAGAACGTTAGAAATTAAGTGGACACATAAAGCACAAAATGTAGACGTACCACAAAGAATACGGGGAGAAATACCTATATCTCTCACGTCGATCAGATGTAGAATTTTGGAACACGTATTATGTTCTAGTATAATGACTTTTGTGGAGACTAGAAATCTACTCTGTAGGAATCAGCATGCGTTTCGAAAAAGACAATCGTGTGTAATACAGCTCGCGCTATTCGTCCACGAGACTCGGAGGGCCATAGACACGGGTTCCCAGGTAGATGCCGTGTTTCATGACTTCCGCGAGGCGTTTGATACAGTTCCCCACAGTGGTTTAATGAAAAAAGTAAGAGCATATGGACTATCAGACCAAATGTGTGATTGGATTGAAGAGTTCCTAGATAACAGAACGCGGCATGTCATTTTCAATGGAGAGAAGTCTTCCGAAGTAAGAGTGATTTCAAGTGTGCCGCAGGGGAGTGTCGTAGCGAGGTTGCTATTCACAATATACATATATAAATTACCTTGCGGATAACATCGGAAGTTTACTGAGGATTTTTGCGAATGATACTTAGTATATGGAGAGGTTGTGACAATGCAAAATTGTACTGAAATGCTGGAGGATCTGCAACGAATTGACGCATGGTGCAGGGAATGCCAATTGAATCTCAATGTAGACAAGTGTAATGTGCTGCGAATACATAGAAAGAAAGATCCTTTATCATTTAGCTACAATACAGCAGGTCAGCAACTAGAAGCAGTTAATTTCATAAATTATCTAGGAGTAGGCATTAGGAGTGATTTAAAATGGAATGACCATATAAAATTAATCGTCGGTAAAGCAGATGCCAGACTGAGATTCACTGGAAGAATCCTAAGGAAATGCAATCCGAAAACAAAGGAAGTAGGTTACAGTACACTTGTTTGCCCACTGCTTGAATACTGCTCAGCGGTGTGGGATCCGTACCAGATAGGGTTGATAGGAGAGATAGAGAAGATCCAACGGAGAGCATCGCGCTTCGTTACAGGATCATTTAGTAATCGCGAAAGCGTTACGGAGATGATAGATAAACTCCAGTGGAAGACTCTGCAGGAGAGACGCTCAGTAGCTCGGTACGGGCTTTTGTTGAAGTTTCGAGAACATACCTTCACCGAGGAGTCAAGCAGTATATTGCTCCCTCCTACACGTATCTCGCGAAGAGACAATGAGGATAAAATCAGAGAGATTAGAGCACACACAGATGCATACCGACAATCTTTCTTTCCACGAACAATACGAGACTGGAATAGAAGGGAGAACCGATAGAGGTACTCAAGGTACCCTCCGCCACACACCGTCAGGTGGCTTGCGGAGTATGGAAGTAGATGTAGATGTAGAAGACTGGTATGGAAGACACTTAGCAGAAGAAGGGAGAGGTTAGTGGGACATCTAATGCGGCTTCTAGGAATAGTTAACACCGTGCTGGAAGAAGCAGTGAAGGGGAGAGACAGTAGGAGCAGAGGAAGACCAAAATATACCAAAGAAATTATTGAGGATTTGGTGTGGCAGTTAAGTAGAGGTCAACAGCCTGGAAAGAAAGGTAAATTACGAGAGTCTCGACAACTGGAAGTATCAGAGCCGCTATATGCGTCAACAGCGTGGTAACTGAATGCCAAAGACAGTAGGAATACAACTTTATAAAAGCAAAGTGCAATATGTACTCTGCTCTACAAAACCTGAGGACGAACTAGATAATGTAACATAACATATTAACTACTAGGAGGAAATGAATGAAAATGCGGGATCATTTTGCCCGAAATCTTCCGACTTAAGCTCCACAGAGCGCGTGTAGAATGCGTTGGAGAGACATATTGCACACATCCACGTGCACCGACGAATATCCAGCAGTTGTCAATCGTGCTGGTGGAGGAATGAAAAGCCCGACCACTAGAAACCTTACTAGACTTCTGACCAGCATGCGAGTGCATTGCAGAGCATGTATAGCTGTCTGTAGTGCTAACATACGCTATTAGCAACTGTGTCCCGCCTTTTGTAGGTTCCACGGGGCCGACATGAATCGTGATGTTTTCAGTGTAATTATTGTCTTCGAATAAAAGTGTCAATACCGGCCGCTGTGGCAGAGCGGTTCTAAACGCTTCGGACCGGAAACACGCTGCTGCTACGGTCGCAGGTTCGAGTCCTGCCTCGGGCATGGATGTGTGTGATGTCCTTAGGGTAGTTAGGTTTAAGTCATTCTAAGTTATAGGGAACTGATGACCTCAGAAGTTAATTCCCATAGTGCTTGGAGCCATTTGAATTTGAAAAGTGTTAATTTTTTCTTATTGGTATTTCTTTCAGGTACTTTCTGTGCTGCATAGTACTGTAGTATTACTTTCTACGTATTGCCCAAGTTTATTCCAACTATGTTATTTCGCAGTGACACATCTTGCTAAAGTTGTTTTCGTTATTAAGTTTTGCACACCAGTGTATTCCAAACTGAGGTGAAAAAAGTCATTGAATACCTCCTAATATCGTATCGAACCTCCTTTTGTCCGCCGTAGTTCAGCAACTCGACGTGGAGTGGACTCAACAAGTCGTTGAAAGCGCCGTTAGAAAAACTGAGCCATGCTACCTCTATAACCGCCCATAATTGCGAAAGTGTTACCGATGCAGGATATTGTGCACAAACTGGCCTCTTGAAGATGTCCCCAAAATGTTCGACGAGATAGTCAGGCGATTTTGGTGGCCAAATCAATCGCTCGAACTGTCCAGAATGTTCTGAATGGCCCACTGTCATCCTTAAAGATTCAATTAACATGCAGACCATGAATGGCTGAAAATGACATCTATGTAGCCGAACATAACCATTTACAGTCAATGATCGGTTCAGTTGACCAAAGGACCGAGTCCATTCCATGTAAACACAGTCCGCACCATTATGAAAACTCTACCAGCTTGCAAAGTGTCTAGTTGACAACTTGGGTCCATAGCTTCGTGGGGTCTGCGCCACACTCGAACCCTACCATCAGCTCTTAGCAGCTGAAATTGGGACTTGTTTGACGAGACCACAGTATTCTAAAGTCCAACCGATATGGTCACGAGCCCAAGAGAGGCGCTGCAGGCGATGTCGTAGTGTTAGCAAAGGCACTCACGTCGGTCGTCTGCTGCCATACCACATTAATGCCAAATTTCGCCCCATTGCCCTAACGGATACGTTCGTCATACATCTCGCATTTATTTCTGCGGCTATTTTACACAGTGTTCTTTGTGTTTTAGCACTGACAACTTTACCCAAATACCGCTGCCCTCAGTCGTTAGGTGAAGGCCGTCGGCCACACTCGTTGTCCATGGGAAGAGGTAATGCCTAAAATTTGGCATTCTTGGTACACTCTATACGTTGTGAATCTCGAAATATTGAGCTCCCTAACGATTTCCAAAATGGAATGTCACATGAATCACCTGAGTACAAATGACAGCACCGCCAGTCCACCTTGTGTTCGCGATACTACCGCCATCTGTTCTTGTGCATATCGTTATCACATGACTTGTCACCTCAGTATATAAACGTACCCGTTACAGTCTGTATTCTATTATAAGGTGTGACGTATATAACATCCGCTATAACCGGCCAGTGCTCAGTATAGCCAATGTTTCGTAATATTCACAAACGCGAATTTGACTCTCGTTCCACATGACTGATGTGGTGGTGTCACTCGCAGCCGCTGTGCCGCCGGCGCTGATGCTGATCGTGATCACGCTGGTGGGCTGTGACGTGGCGGGCATCATCGTCCTCCTCGCCATCAACGGTCTGTGCATGGGCGCGCAGTACACGGGCAACTCCATGAACCTGCTCGCCATCGCGCCCAACTTTTCGGGCACCATGCTCGGCATCTCTAACACGTTCGCAAACGCCGCTGGCATCTTGGCACCGTACGTCGTGGGATGGCTGACGAATGGCAACGTAAGTACTTCAGCGATCTGTAGTTCAGATTTGATAGCACTGAAACACCCAAAAACTTATAATAAGATGAAGATTTCATTGTGTCTCATCCAAGGAAAATGTATGGCACCATATCATGTGCTACATCTCAAATAATAAAAAGGAGTAAAAATAGGATTTAATGTACTGTCGATGACGAGGTCCGAACACAATCTCGGATTGGACAGGAATGGAGAAGGAAAACAGCTCTCAATTTTATAAAACAACCGTCTCGGCATTCGGCAGTCCGAAATCGTCTCGATTGAAGATTCGTCCATCATCGACAGGTTTAACTCCGCTGTGGAAAGGAGGACTCTGACCCAAAGGTAACTCATCCAAAAATGGTGGAAATACGTCTGTCACGTCGAACGTGGCCAATGCATTACATCTCTGCAGTTGCGTGTAAGAGAACGTAACTTTTTCACTATGTTTGCAGCAAACTTTGCAGTGGCCACTTTGAGCTATTATTGCTAATAGTTACAAAGTAATTCTTCAAACAAGTCGCAAGTGCGGTGGTCTCCTCTCATTAACTTTTCTTTTTCACTAAACTTTTAATTACTTTGGTGCACTTCTATGACAGTTTCTTCATCGCAGATTAACACAATGTCCTCAATTGTATATATGTTGTTGCGTATGTATGAGGGGGTGCTGGTAAGTCCTTGGCTTTATAAAGAAGAAATGCTGTTACGAGTTTGAAAAAAAAAATGCACTCAACATATTCCTCCTTGAGCTCAGCACATTTATGGCATAAGTCTGGTTCACACACTTATCTGCTCTTGTCATCTCCAGGATTACATGGATAATACTCTTCCGAAAATCCGACGGTGTCTCTACTGTTACAGATTCTACACACTAACTTGAATAATCGTTTGACTGCCATTCTCCTAATGATTTTATAAATTAAAAAGAAATTGTCTATTCATTCTATCTTCTTTAATCGAAAGTCTTCCAAAGCTATGACAAATTCTAGAAACAGAGTCCTTGTACCCATATCGAACCTGTTTCTTCTTTTAACACGTTAGGTAAGAGTTATCCCCCTTCCCCTCCCCGCCCCGGCCCTCGTAATACCTCTTCTGTCCGCTCAAGGCTCAAGCCTTTGGGTTTAACTGTGGAAGTATTTCCCACTCATAACATTGACACCGTTGCTTCTAAATTCTCTGAATGTTATTTTGGCCATTCTAAATATCCTTTCTGCAGCTGTTCCTTTCTCGATCTCGTCGCATTTTTCCTGTATTGTTTTTCCTTTAGCGTCCTTGGTTTTCTTGTTTAATTCATTTCTAAGCGACTTACATTGCTTTATTCTTTTTTCTTAACTGAACTTGGTTTTCTTTCCCTCTCTACTCCTTCAGTTGGTGCATTTCTTATGTTACACATATTTTCTTCGAATTCACTTTTCTTATACTTACTTTTGTCTGTCAAGCTTGTGCGATTACCCTTTTATAGGGCCTTCCATTCCTCCCCAACTGAACTATGAGCATATATCTGTTCCTGAGTGCATTTTACATACCATATCAGATTTTGGAACCTGTGTCTCGCCATGATGTAATCTCCTTGTGCCTCTTTTCCAAGTAATTCTTTTGGTCTTGCGATTTTTGAATAGTACGGTTACCATTACTAGCTGACATTTATTGGAGAATTCAACTAGTCTTTCTTCATTCTTTTTCCTGTCACCTAGGTAATAGTCACCCGTAACTCTGCCTTCTGTTCTGTCCCACTAGATTATTTGATTTTCATTTTCCTTTACATACTGAATTACCTGTTCATATATTGTCATATATTCTGTCTATTCACGTTCTCCGTGTGATATCGACTGTATACTTGAACTATGATTATTAGCATGGATTTGTTTTCGATTATAATGAAAATAAACCTATCGCTGAATTGTTCACAGTAACTCAGTCTACGCCCTACTTTTTTATTCATAATGACATTGCATGATTAATCATAGCATATTGCTTTCGTTGTAACATTTTCTGATAATGTTGATATTATCGTGTACTGTCTGACATTACTGATAGCTATTACATCTTGCTTCAGCTTTTGCATATGATTTTTCAGATTTTCTAGCTTCTCTGCCACAGTCAGATATCTTGCATTTGAGGCTCAGACTCGTAGAATACTACCCTTTCGTTGCTTTTTTAATATTTTCCTCATGTTCAACATCCAGTTGTCTGTTTGAATTGGGGACTACTTCAGAATCTTCTCACCTTGGAGCGACAACTTCGTTTTTATTTACAGGGTACATTTCCTAGGTATACAGATTGTGTCTCTTTAAGGCAGAGGTTTCCATTGGCATTTGCATTCTCAAATCGCTGATCATTGGTGATTTTTCCGGCCTTAGGTGGAGCTACCCACACGAAGAATAAGAGGATGCCATAACCCTCTGTCCACTCCTCTGCTCAATTTTGGCGAGGCCATTAGCGGAAACAGATTTCTTATACCTGAAGTCTCCGGCTGCCTGAGTTGTTGATTTTTATTTAGACTCTAAGGTGTGCCTTTGATCCAACATTGGACTTAGTACGTTTGGAAAAGTAATCAGACGCTAGCCCTTAAACACGGTACGTTTCTTTAAAAAGGAATTGAAATGTTTATGCTATAGGTAAATAAATAACATGTAAAATATAAACAAAAAAATATATTCATGTTTCTAAACTGCGCTACAGAATTAAAAGATTACCTTTTCGAAAGCCGTCAACGGCCTTACCGCAGTGGTAACACCGGTTCCCGTCAGATCACGGGAGTTAAGCGCTATCGGGCTTGGCTAGCAGTTGGATGTGTGCCTGTTCGGTTCCGCGGAGCATTGTTGGCGGCGGGGTGCACTCAGCCGCTGTGACGCCACTTGAGGAGCTACTTGAGTAATGAGGAGCTGCCTCGGTCACAAAAACTGACAAAGGCCGGGAGAGTGCTGTGGTGACCATGTTGTTGTTGTTGTTGTGGTCTTCAGTCCTGAGACTGGTTTGATGCAGCTCTCCATGCTACTCTATGCTGTGCAAGCTTCTTCATCGCCCAGTACCTACTGCAGCGTACATCCTTAGGAATCTGACTAGTGTATTCCCTCTACGATTTTTACCCTCCACGCTGCCCTTCTGTACTAAATCGGTGATCCCTTGATGCCTCAGTACATGTCCTACTAATCGATCCCTTCTTCTAGTCAAGTTGTACCACAAACTCCTCTTCTCCCCAATTCTATTCAATACCTCCTCATTAGTTATGTGATCTACCCACCTAATCTTCAGCATTATTCTGTAGTACCTCATTTCGAAAGCTTCTGTTCTCTTTTTGTCCAAACTATTTATCGTCCATGTTTCACTTCCATACATGGCTACACTCCATACAAATACTTTCAGAAACGACTTCCTGACGCTTAAATCTATACTCGATGTTAACAAATTTCTCTTCTTCAGAAACGCTTTCCTTGCCATTGCCAGTCTACATTTTATATCCTCTCTACTTCGACCATCATCAGTTATTTTGCTCCCCAAATAGCAAAACTCCTTTACTACTTTAAGTGTCTCATTTCCTAATCTAATTCTCTCAGCATCACCCGACTTAATTCGACTACATTCCATTATCCTCGTTTTGCTTTTGTTGATGTTCATCTTATACCCTCCTTTCAAGACACTGTCCATTCCGTTCAACTGCTCTTCCAAGTCCTTTGCTGTCTCTGACAGAATTACAATGTCATCGGCGAACCCCAAAGTTTTTATTTCTTCTCCATGGATTTTAATACCTACTGCGAACTTTTCTTTTGTTTCCTTTATTGCTTGCTCAATATACAGATTGAATAACATCGGCGACAGGCTACAATCCTGTCTCACTCCCTTCCCAACCACTGCTTCCCTTTCATGTCCCTCGACTCTTATAACTACCATCTGCTTTCTGACCATACGCCTATAACTTACAACTACTTAAACCTAACATCACACAAATCCATGCCCGAGGCAGGATTCGAAACTGCGACCGCAGCGGTCTCGCGGTTCCAGACTGTGACGCCTAGAACCGCTCGGCCATTCCGGCCGGCGCGTAATTCTGAAGTTTTGCTCAATTGTGCCTTTTGCGCCATTACAGAGGCAGATTGTAGTTACTTTTGAGCCAAATTTCAAACTTACACGTCTCAGTGGAAAACAACTACGGGGTTTCGACAAAATGATCCTTTAATTTGGCTGCGCTGTATATTTGAGAGTTGAATGAACACACCTGACTTTGGCCAGTAGTGGAAGATTTAGAGGAGTAGCATGATTCTGGGTACTCTGGTCTTGGAATCAAGCAGTAACAGCTTCTTTTATTGCTTCTTCCAGCAAACGCGGACGGCGTGGAATACTGTGTTCTACATCTCAGCGGGAATCGGCCTCGTCACGTACGCCCTGTATGTGGTGCTCGCCACGGACAAAGTGCAGCCATGGAACGATCCGCCCCAGGGTACGTAACTACCCCATAGATGATCCACTCGGTAGGTTGCACTAAGAGAGGTGAAACAGTACAGTAATGCACGCGTCGTTGAAAGCACGGTCTATGTTGTTCCTTTATATTCCTTTTGTTTCATGTACCCGTCAGATCTACGTAAAAAGTGTAGATTTTCCATCGTCTCTGCACCACATAATTATTCAAAGCAAGGCCCATAACAGGCTAAAACTACTGACTAACCGAATGAGGGAATCTGAATCCCTTGAGCATCATCCATAAATATGAAGCTCTCGCCTGGCCCATCCATACCTGCCTTCTCTCCTCCTGAATGTTATCACTCTGTCCAATCCTCGCACGCCACCTCGCTTTCCACATGCGATTATCTCCTCACACTCGCATCTTGCATTAGATCATGAATTTCTCACACACCCTTGAACTTCTTCACCATTACTACATCTTCTATAGCTGTGAGTCCCAACACCTTACAGTCTCCATCATTGTTGAAAACTCTAGCCTTTACCGCACCTCTATCAACACATCCCCTCATCCCTCCATTTCCAAACACCCCCTGTCTTTTGACAGCTTCACTTCAGACACTTTCCTTTCCAGATCATGGATTCATTCCTGTAATCTACCGTTTCCTACAATCAAGACTTACCCATCCCATCCTTAATGAAGACTCCAGTTCACTTGCGGCGCGGGGTAACCGAGCGGTCTCGGGCGCCTAGTCACGGTCCGCGCGGCTCCCCCCGTCGGAGGTTCGAGTCCTCCCTCGGGCGTGGGTGTGTGTGTTGTCCTTAGCGTAAGTTAGATTAAGTAGTGTGTAAACTTACGGACTGGAGACCTCAGCAGTTTGGTCCCATAAGACCTTACCACAAATTTCCAAAAAACTTCCAGTTTACACTTTCCTTGCCCACCTACATCCTATCTTTCCCACATTGCTTATCTTTTATCCAGATAACACCCTCCTTTGTAATGCTGTCAACACAAACCCAACTCATAGTTAGCAGAAGGCCCCATCTCATCATGAAAAGAATTTTCATCATATCATAAACATCAACACTTAATTAAACCTGATAAATTATTTCGTATTTAGTTTAAAGTTGAGACCTATGGCAACCGAGCAGAAGATGTATTTAGACAAAGACGGAGAATCACTCTGGTATTCTCTTCAGTCGGTACGGGGAAGCACGAAAACACAATACGAGTGGCCGGACGCGGATTTGAGCTCCACTACTTGATCGCTCCTTAACCGCTTCTCGGACACCCCACTGCATACAATCTCAAACGAAATTACCTAAGTTCCATATTTGTTAGTGGCCCATTATTTGCGGTTTTCCTTTCCGAAGATTTAACTGAATCAACCACTAGTGCTCCTCATTCACACGTTTCTTCATGAAATTAGAATGAACGATTAATTAGAATGACGCTGTGTGTAGCTACTGTCAATGTTTGGCTGAAGATGTTTTGCCATAAGACAATTTCAGTTTTGCTAGAGTTATGTAAGAAAGCATTAAGCTTGACACGATTTGTCATTGTATCAGGAATGCGATCTGACATGTGAATTCATTGAAAACCATTCGTTAATATCAACATAAACCCAAGAACCTAACTGGATTGAAACGTTATTGTTTGTATCGACAGTGCCGCTTCTAAACGGTTGGGTGAGAAATTATTCTGTGGAAGCAATTGGGCCATAAGAACAGAGAAAGGCTGAATGGAAAAGTCTGCTGGTAGATGAGCTAAGTACAAACAACGCCGTGCTACAGCAGACTGTTTCATCAGTATACGGCTATATGATTCGCTGAAGATGGTGCAGGAGTGATTGCACCGAGCGAGATTTTTAAGACAGTATACTTGCATTCGGGAGGATCGGGATTCTACCATTTATCTGGTCATCCAGAGTTACCATTTCTGTGTTTTTAAGTGAGTGGCGGGATGGTTTTTTTCGAAAAGAAAATTACGATTTCACATCCCATCCTTGTACAATATTAACTTGTGTTCCGTGTCTTACGATCTCTTTTATTCCTCCCTTTACTGTCATCTGCAAGGATTATTTTCTCATAGATAAATGACTGTGAGTGCTTGGAAGATTTTGCGATCTTTATTCTGTCTATCTAATTCACTTGAAGTTCCATACGTGCAGTTTCTGTTCAAATGCCAAACATTTCTTTACATTTCACTATTATTTAGATCCAAGCTACTCAGTTACTAAGAAGGCAGTCTGGAATGCTGTAGATTTTAACAATAAGTCTTCCACAACATTTCGATAAGAGAATCGTTCAAATGAGCTATTGAATATGTAACTAACTAACTAACTAATAAATCTACAAATTTTATTTCACTTACCACTTACGATTGGTTTATCTTTACAGAGGAAGAGTCCAGAGAGGAAGGAAAACAACAGAATGGACTTGACAACCCCGTCTTCGAGACAGAGCGATTCTAACAAAAGTCATGTCATATGTCACTATTTATTTTCTCATGAGTTTTGTATGTCATCATTATCATTCATTTGTAATAAAATCATCAGTTTTTTATTTATTGTCTTATTTTTATCAATTGCGCTACCGTTTAGCTGCACTGCGTTCAGCGCTGTGAGCCACTAAACGTTTCAGTTTCCTTATTTATGTGTGTTTTGAATAAAAAACACTGAAAATCTTTTAAAGAAAGTAATTGGGTGATATTCTGATTGTCATTGCAACACGAGAATAAACGCTATCAGTTTAAATGAAATTTTACGAAGAGTTGAAAAGATATCAGTTAACTAAGAAAAATCTGAGACCACTATTTAAAAACTAAGTTTTAAGGGCGTACAGAACTATCAAGTGGCATCTAGCCCGACCAATGGGGGAAAGCAGTCATGCAAAATAAATACCTATTAAAACATATACTTTGAATCTACGGAACTGTTTGTGATTGAATTTTACCTGCTTAACTATGCCCTGAATACAGTGTAATGTCCATCTATGAATATTTACTTTTGCTACCTGGTCCACCTTACTGACGAGAGCAAGCAGCAGACTGTTAAGGTGAGTTGGGCTGGCATTTGTCTGTCAATTATAGTAGCCGATATAATTCGTCGTGGGGATACTTGCCCCACAGGTCTTATAGCTGAAAATAAGACAGGTTTAACTTTTATCTTTTTTCACAAGTGGTCATTCATTCGAAATAATACTAAGTCAGGAAAAATTACGTATTCAAATAGTAATAGAATGAATGCAATCCAGAAAAATCAGTGACGGTAGCCAACAACAAAAATGTATGGATAAATTAAATCACTCATGTAAACCAATCACAGCAACAGACTTGTGAATGGTGGTCTTACATGCGAGCAAATAGTGGAAATAAATGGATCGCTTAATTAACATATGAAATATAACCAGTGCACATATAACTTGCACAGATGCGAACATATGCTGGCAGGTACCCTTAAACAACAATTTATTTAACTGACGCCCAATTGCGAAGTCTCGAAGTACCTCAGCGTCGCTAAACATTAAAAGCCCAGAAAAAGACAGTTTAATACCTGGCAATAGTATCCTTCATCCACAACGAAATAGAGTCCATCACTAAAAGCAGCAGAAGTAATTCCGTATTCCAGGCAGCTGCTCAGTGTTAACACTCGTGAAATGTTTAATTATCTGTTCACAGCTAAATGCTTTCTCCGAACACTGAAGCAACAACATAGAATTGTAAGCCCTGAACTGATGTCGAAAGACAATCACTAATAAATTGTTAAAGTCTGAAAGATTCGTGGCCAGTGTGCAGCCAAAAAACATTACACTTTTGCCACTTCGACGAGTAAATAGCCTCAATTACCCTTGCATAGCACAAAGCTCCCACATAAACGCCGTAATTTAAGAAATGGAACACCATTCAGATTTACAATAATTTAGACCTACGACCAGCATGTTGAAAGGATCTCACAGATCGTTCTAATTCTACTGGTTTAGTATTAAAGAATAAAAATACATGCTAAATATGCTATTGACTCACTGAGAGTACCAAAACTTGGTCAGAATAAGATTTCTTTAACGATTAACAATATTATTACGAATGAGGTTAATAAACCTGTCCCCAATTCTATAAAGGAGAAGAGAGTCGTTGAAAGTATCAATTCTAAGCTTTCTGAAAGCGACGCCATAGTAACTGAGGCGCACAAAGGGGAACAATTGTGATCGTTGCAAAAGATGTCTATATTGCCAAAATTATAAAATTCTTTGAGGACAATAATATTAAGAAAATCGATAAGGATTTAACGTCCGTAGCTCAGAAGAAATTGCTTGATCAGTCAAAAAGCTGCAGTGATATAATATTACCAAGGGAGGTACAGAGGCTAAAGGTTATGAGCCCCCTGGCACCCACACTTAGCGCACAAATAAAGGTACACAAAGAAGGCTATCCGATACGCCCGTTGGTGGATGGTAGGAGTAGACCTTTCTGTAAAGTAGCTGGAAAATACCTACGGTTTCTTAAAACTCATTGTAAATTCTATAACCAATTTTCCATTAACAATAGTTATGAACTTTTCAATAAAATTAGAAATACACCAATAACTTATGAAATGAAATTTGTTTCTCTTGATGTCGTCAACTTATACACAAATATAGGTATTGATAAAACTGTGCAGGTCATTCAGCGTAATTTGATGGAACAAAACAAGCTTTCTATGAGGGAAGTAGATGAGTTCATTGGGTCACTTACCATAATTTCGAAATTTAACTACTTTAAATTAAATGGGGACACTTATTCCCAATAAGACGGTCTCAGTATGGGAAGCCCAATATCTGAAATGCTCGCAGACATCTTTATCAATTATCTAGAAAACAGATTCTTTTCTGAAAATCCTTCGTTGGCAGACAAAATTGTATACTAATTTAGGTACATAGATGACACACTGCCGCTAATACAGAGTAACGATGATGTCATCAACACTATAGTAGCAAAATTTAGTAACTTGCATCAAACAATTAAATTTACATGTGAGACTGTACATGTATTACTTTTCTAGATCTATCAATTCGGAATGAAAATGGCAGACACACATTTGGCACCTTTCGCAAAGAGACTTCTACTGATGGCATTGTGGATTTCACTTCAAACCACCCAGTTCAACATAAAAAGTCATTTTTCAGTTTTGCTATCAATCGGATGTTCAAAATTACGTTGTCGGAAGACGAATACGATGATGAAATGGCAACAATAAGGCACATTGCAAAAGTGAATAACTATCCACATGACTTTGTAGGGGCTATATATACTATATATAAGAACATCGCTAATAAATACAAAAACGCTTTACAATAATATATCTTCTAAAGAAAACACTAAGTTTGTTAGTTTACCTTACTATGGAAAAATGAGTACAAGGATAGCAGGGTTAAATCTGACTTTGGCACAGAAATGGGTAAATTATAGTGCCACAAAAGTCTTTGGTCACCTACCAAACAGCATCAAAAGCCTGTCAGATAGCCAACTAACTTTTAAAAATAAATTAAAAGAATTTCTAGATGACAATTCCTTCTAACAATTGGCTGAATTTTTAGATATAAATTAAGCGACAAAAATAAAAAAACAACAACTTAAACATTACTGTAATGCAATATTTTGTGTAATGTAATATCTTGTACAGACATCTTCTATTAATCTGACATGTTCCACAACATTACAAAGTGTCGTATTCATGATCTATGGAACAAGTATTAATCTAATCTAATCTAATCCAATCTAATCAACTATCTTTAGAAAGTACAATGTGACAGTGTCTTTTGGAACCAAAAGTAACTTAGGATGTATTTTGCAACGCACTATAGGTGGAAAGAGAATATTTCATGCTTCTGGAGTTTATAAAGTTTATTGGTCGGACTCTAAGGCCTGTTATGTTGGCCAAAAGGAAGGAGGCTGGAAATTAGGTTTGAGGAACACGTTGCGTTGGGCAGAAAAGATACCACGGAGCAATCGAGTACGACTGTTCTTTTACATACAACGAAAACAAAAGTTGCCGAGTTTTACATCTAATGTGAGGTTTCTGCACAAATGCGAGAAGGGCTGGCGACCTCTTGCCATCACAAGAATGTCAACAGCAAGCTGATTAACGATCAGGTCGTTATAAAATTCCACTGTTCTGGGAATTGTTTGAAAACTTATTGCTAGCAAACAGTATTAGATTTGACCCAGGTGAAACGAAGTAGCTCCTGCCGTCTTGCCAACGTGTAGCAGCCATTAGCATAATACTGTACTAGTATGATGGTTATAACATTGAACCTACAGAACTTTCTCCATCGCACGTTAGTTTAGATGCATGTACATTGTTCATAACATCATTTCACTGTATTGCTTTTATTGTATTTATATTTAAAATCTGTTTGAAGTGACAGAGACCAGTACTCTCTACATCTGTAAGTCACACCAACTAACTATCTTACTGACATTTGGCGTCATCTACGAACTATTCAGTAAAAAAGAGGACCAACGTACCCGTCACGATGTTTAAATAAAGAGAAAAATAATAAAAAGATAAAAACATTTAAATCAGATCAATTCTAATAGTTGCATATAGCATGTATCTCCTTGTGTCTTGTAAACAAATTACAAAAAAAGGTTTTACCCATCTGACGTTACATATGTGTTTAAAGAATAAAAAACAACTGACTCACAAGGAGTGAACCTGGAAATTTTCTTACATTTTCTCTGTTTACTAGCAAATGTGGAAATAAGTCGGACAGCAATGTAAAGAATTTTAGTTATGTTTTATTTTATGTAATCCCCATGCAAATTTGAAGTTTTTTTACTTTCCTTTGAGTGATCTATAATACGTAGTTCATATGAAGGGCACCACACAGCCTACCTTCTTTACACAGTAGTATTCAGTGAACTGTGGCTGACGCCCGAACAACAGGGAACTGCCATGCATTGAGACTAGAAAGTTCTTTTTTCTTTATTGTCATTTTGATACCTTACAAACAAGGCAGGGCGGCAGCGGCCTATTTATGCCGCCCTTCGGCCATAGAAAAGACATACCGTACAACAGGAATACAGAAAAACAAACATACATGGAGGGCAAAAACGGGAGACAAACATAATAAAATAAACGAAGTCGTTCACTGACGCACTGCTCGGAAAAAAAACCTTCAACACTGCACACAACGGAGAATACAAAATGTCACACGTGAATGGGGGAGCTCGGACCCGGAGAAACTGATCGACTGACAGGACGATAAACACAAGCACGGCGGCGACGATCTCTGGTGCACGAAGGCGCACTGTTACACACAAAAAATCTGTGACCAGCCAGTGGGAAGAGGTGAGGGTAGGAGGGAGAAGGGGAGGGGGTTGATGCCAGTGAGAGGAGAATGGAGGGGAAGGGGAGAGGGTAAGGGGGGGTGTGGAAACCCGAGGAGTGGGGGAGGGGAGGGAGGGAGGAAGAGAAGGGAAAGAGGGTGCCCTGGAGGAATAACATAGGGGGAGGAAGGGGAGGACCAAAGTTGGTAGGAGGGGTAGATTGGGGGGGGGATGAGGGCATCATCAGGGTGGGGGAGTTGGCGGAAGCCACCTTGGGCAAGGATATGGAGTGTGGAGAGATGGAGAGTGGGCGGGATGTGGGAGAACAGGCGTGGCAGCGGATGGGGATGGGAAAGGATGGGAGAGACAAGCAGGTGAGGGGGATCAAGTTTGCAGGAGGTGTAAAGGATCTGTATCCATTCGAGGAAAAGGAGGAGGTGTGGGAACGGAATTAAGCCATAGACGATCCGCGTGGGGGAGGGGAGGCGGATTTGATAGGCGAGGCGAAGCACATAGTGTTCCAAGATTTGAAGGGATTTGTAGAAGGTAGGAAGGGCGGCGATCCAGGAGGGATGGGCATAACAGAGGAGACTAGAAAGTAGTGGTATGTAATCTAATGTGTAAGCCATATAAGTTATGCTATGCGTTGTAACTTTTTATAAGATCGCCTGACCATGTACTTCTCGTATTTTTTCGCATTGATAACGGCTAGGCACTAGCACTCTATAATTTATAAATCATATCACAGTAGCTGAGTACATCCACGTTCCTAATGGAAGGTAACCTGATACAAATGTTTTGCACGTATAGCATCTGATGGAAAGCATCTGGACACCGTTATATCACGAGGAACTGACCGCTATATGGCACACGAGGTGGACTCGCCAGAACGGAAGAAGAGGGGCAGTAGTGTATTGTCACTAGGGAAGCGGTAACAGCAGAGTGGCTCGGTCAGGGAAGTTCCAACGTGCAGTAGTCACTGGATGTCACCTAAGGAACAAGTCCATCACGACATTTCAACCCTTCCAAAGCAGCTCAAGACGACTGATAGTGATATAACATCGAAATGGGAACGTGGTTGTACAGCCACAGAGCTCATATATTGACGGATATGGTTTGTCGAGCAATGCTAATGGTGGCTGCAAAAAATCGCATCACATCAGCGGAAGGAATCACTCGTGAGTTCCAGTGCTACCACCAGTACAGCTAGAACAATGTGCGTAGCGAGTTAAAAACAATGGGTTACAATAGTCGGGCAGCTCCTCAAGAGCCACACATTTTTGTAGACAATGCTACGAAACCCTTGTGAAGGTATAAAGAGAGAAGCTGACCGATGTGGCCGAGCGGTTCTAGGCGCTACAGTCTAGAACCGCGCGACATCTACGGTCGCAGGTTCGAATCCTGCCTCGGGCATGGGTGTGTGTGATGTCCTTAGGTCAGTTAGGTTTAAGTAGTTCTACGTTCTACGGGACTGATGACCTCAGAAGTTAAGTCCCATAATGCTCAGAGCCATTTGAACCATTTTTTAAAGAGAGAAGACATTGGGCAGTGGCTGACTGGAAACGTTACCTGTCATCATATGTAGCGGCAATGCTGAAGTAACGAGGAGGTGGTATTATAATATAGTGGTGTTTTTCGTTCTTAGGGTGTTGTCCCCTCATTGAGCTCAAGAAAATGCTAAAGGCGGAAGGATATGAACGCATTTTACAGCGTTAAGTGCTGTGTACAGTAGCGGAGCAGCTCGGAGACAATGACTGCATCAGCATGACACCGCACCCTGTCATAAAGCAGAATCTATGAGGCATTGGTTTGTGGGCAGGAACAGCCCTGAAACATACTGGCCTGTCCAGCGTCATGAGCTGAACCCTGTGGAACATTGAGTATCACTTCATTCTCTGGTGCCGTCTCTTGAGGAAGATTGGTGTGCCATTGCTCCATAGACATTAACACAGCTTATTGAAAGTGTCGCCAGGAGAGCTCAGGCCGTCATGAAAGTGTATGGTGCACACATCCCACATTAATGTCCACTAATTGGTGAACGTGCTCATCTCTTGACATGCAAGAAACATCAATAAATAATAGTAAAAAAAATTAACATCGATTCCTTATATTGAGTGTATTTATGCGCTCTTCTCAACAGCCCTCTCAATATTTACATACCACATTTAAATGAAGAACATCTTTCCTTAATGACCAAATGAATAATTACTCGATTAAGAGAAAAGAATGGATCAGGGCTACATTATGCTATATTAATAAATCATCAGACGATCAATTCCAATTACAAAATGATCTAGAGAGAATTTCTGTATGGTGCGAAAAGTGGCAATTGGCACTAAACAAAGAAAAGTGCGAGGTCATCCACATGTGTACTAAAAGAAATCCGATAAATTTTGGGTATACGAGAAATCGCACAAATCTATGGCCTGTCAATTCGACTAAATACCTAGGAATTACAATTACGAGCAACTTATATTGGAAAGACCACATAGATAATATTTTGGGGAAGGCGAAACAAAGACTGCGCTTTGTTGGCAAAACACTTAGAAGATGCGACAAACCCACTAAAGAGACAGCCTACATTACACTTGTCCGCCCTCTGCAGGAATATTGCTGCGCGGTGTGGGATCCTTACCAGGTAGGATTGACGGAGGACATCGAGAAAGTGCAAAGATGGGAAGCCCGTTTCGTGTTATCGCGCAATAGGGGTGAGAGGGTCACTGATACGGTACGCGAGTTGTGGTGGCAGTCACTGAAACAAAGGCGAGGCAGGATTCGAACCTGCGACCGCAGCGGTCGCACGGCTCCAAACTGTAGCGCACTGCCACTCCGGCCGGAAGAAGTAGTATGAAAATGGTTCGATGAACCCTCTGCCAGGCACTTAAGTGTGAACTGCAGAGTAACTATGTATATGTTATTTGTTTATGTAAAGGATTTGGCGTTCTGGCACACTGGAATAAGCAGCTGTTATTACAACAAGCTATTGTACGAGTACTAATTGTGCTTGTGATCGTGATACTTGGTTAGTGTTGACAACTGACTTCTTCAACTATGGTCTGACGCCTCATATGTGATCGTGGCCGCATGCAGCTGCATTCTAATAAATTTTATTTGTATAAGGGGCGATCAGTTCCGGTTCGGAAGTCGTACAATCCGGAATCGGCATGCCAATCGGGCAATATCGCCGTAAGCACAGCTTCGTCCGACAGGAATCATCGACCCTTCAGGGCCTTGTTCGAGATACCGAAGGAGTGATAGTTGCATGAGGAGAGATCAGGACTACAGGGCGGGTGCTCCAGTGTCTTTCACTTGAGTTGGCGTAACATTTGCGATATGGGGACGTGCACTATCATGAAGCAGAAGCACTTCCTGTCGCGTACCATTCCACAAAGGTGGTTTTCGGCAGACATGCTGACTCATGCACATTCTTCATTCTCCGCTGGGTGTCTAACGGCGCTTGTCCTTCGGCAGCCGAGAAAAGAATAACAGTACGTTGGTCCTGTTTGGGCGCATTTAGTAATAACGTCGTTATAGTTCACATTTACGCATTTACCCCACGCACGTCGGAAAAACACGAATGTCACAGTGACCTTTTGCTAGCATATCACTGGTTATAAACCCGCATCGGAGTCGGGCTACGTTGCATATACGCTGCAGCAACTCGTTCAGACGGGAACTTTTTCATCGTCCCTTAGACTTTGTGAAAGTTTTGATTTATGCAAAGTGTGTGAATTTCTAAATTTTCGTAGTACAACTGTCGCCTGAGCCGCAGTAAGCGTTTAGGTGTACCTGTGATTGCTGTAGGATTACTCTAAATTGTGGAACTAGATTTCTGATACCCACCAGTGTGGCTTCGCGCAAATTATGGCTGCAATGTGGGTAAAATAACCTTTCCCGAAGCAGCTAGCAAAATCCAGTGATCGACTGGTCTGTCACTGCTGGCCAAGAAGCTCGCTCCTGCCTGCCTTCCCAGGCGACGTCGGTCACTGCCACAATCCTTTGTTTAAAACTCTCGGTCGCTGACGGCCAACAGTGGATTTCACATCATAGTAGTCCTGTGGACATAATGGAGGCTATTTGTTATGGCGGGCAGATTTTCGCGCTTGTATTGATCCTCAAGGACTCCAAAAGTGTGGTGCAGAAACTGTAGCATCTGGGATTTGATAAACAGACTAACAGATATGTCTTGGACGTCTTGGAGGCCATAATAGACGCGCACTGACGTCCACTTACTTTGGATAAAAGGGCATCATGGGATTCTCCATAATTAAATTGCTGACCGCCTCACTAAGAGGAGCGCTAGAGATCTCAACTCGGCAGTCAGTTTGAACTGTGAATGGCACGCCTTTATAATGCGGCTATCTGGCTGTCCAGAACTAAACGTCTCTTTTCGGCCATGGTTCACGTCGTTGAAGCTTCGTACGCGTAGACATCATGTGACCTCTCTCATCTGCACCAGGCTGGGACACAGGTGTTATCCCGCCCACCTACACCGATTGCAAATCATCTCTTCTGAGCACTGTGATCAGCACACAGTGGCGGTGGCGAAAAACCACATCATATTGGCGGGTACCAAGTACTCGGCAGCACAGGCGGTCCTATGTAAGAAATTGGTTGTGGCGGGATACTCCGTCCCTACAAGTGTAACTGCTTTACTTCACTAGTACAATATCTACAGTGTGAATCATCAAAAACCTGTACAGCAAACATTGCGAAAATGCAAAGTGCTGTTGATGTGCGCTTTTCACCGAACCGATTGATAGCTGGGGATTCGCATTGTTAGCCAATAAAAAGACTGTAATAATATTTAGAAAGTGTATCTTGTGTGTAAAAATATACTTCGTTATATGAACACTGCCTGCTGACATTAACAAACCAAAAGAGGGGCAAATTAGAATGTCAGTGGTGATTGCTGCAGGATTCTAGTGCGATTCGTTTACAAGATACCGTATTATGAGAAGTTCCGTCACCGACACTTTATACAATACCTGTTGTAGGACGCACTAGAGAACAATACAAGTGCATACACTTGTTATATGGATTCTGACCGGTGACGACACAGCTGACCATGACAGGTAGTGTTCAAAATGACCGCCAGCAGCTGCAATGCACTTTTCCAGCCTGGTACGGAACCACTGCTGCACACGTGCTAGTATTTCAGCGGAGAAGTGCGAGCGGGGTGCAGTAACACGCCGTTGTCTATCATCGGGTGTAGCTGGTATGCCCTTGTAGACAGCATCTTACAGCTTTCACCACAGAAAAATGTCTACAGGCCTCAGATCCGGGGCAGCCAAGATACAGGGCCTCTGCGTCCAGTCCGATATGGAAAAAATTCGTGAAGACATTCTGTGGAGTATGGGCTGAACAGCTATCTTATTGCTTCCACAGGTGCCTTATAGTCTGCAGAGGAACGTCTTCTAGCATCCGTGGAGGTTAGTGTATTGGCAGACTGCGATGGGCTGTGCGCGTTCAGTGTTCCGTCTATGAAAAACGGGCCTACGAGCTGATTGTCCCACACCACATGTTTACACTCCATACACGCAGACGTTTCACCTGACGAAGCCAACGGGGACTGTCAATAGACCTACAGTGCATGTATCGGCTATTCAGCCGGCCGTGATTGGTACATGTGGCTTCATCATTAAACAAGATACATGATACACCTGGAGTATCCTGCCTCAAAGCCCATGTACAGAAGTTAAAGCGATTCTCATAATCGTTTCCACGCAGCTCATGATAGAGAGAAATGTGATAGAGATGGAACTTATGTCGATGAGAAACGCATGGGACGCTTGCCTGATCGCTCCACTTTCTCGTGCAATTGCGCGTAAGCCAACGTGCGGATCAACTGCAGCAGCAGCAAGAACATTAATTTCCGTTTATTTTGTCGGGATTTGTTTTCTTCTGTAGCGTTGTCTATGTGTTACAATACCACTTTCAGGTGACTGCTTGCAGAAGTTGATAAATAACGGCTGAGATGGTTGACGTATATTTGCATGTCTTGCTGCATACACCTTATAAGAACGAGCTGCATTCTTCCTACACTCTCTATACACCATGAACATGTCGGCTATTTCTGCATTGGTAAATCCCATCGCCCACTCACTGCCTATTGCTTGGACTGTCACACACTAATTTACTAGCAAGTCGCATTACACTCAAGGAACACACAAGCGATCTATAAGCAAACATAACAACTCCGTACCTAGCAATAACGAAGACTGAATGGCACAGACAAGAGTCGGTGTGGAAATTTTTCAAAACACGATATTTCGTAAATGACCCCCTCTAGACTCCTGCAAGAAACACCACTGTTATTCTAATTTCCCTACTTTAGGATTGTTAGTATCAATAGGCATTGTTCCATTTTGAAAAAGAAGTATTTTTTCACAAAAAATACAGTAAGTATTATTGCAATCTGTTTATTAGCTAAAAATGCGAGCCAGCAATATTTGGGGTGTAAGCTGTAGGTGATTCACCTTGTATAAGTATTATTTGCTCGCTGTTTAAAACACGCTGGTATTTAGCTTTGATTGGCTGGTTGGTTGATTTTTTTTTTTTTTGGGGGGGGGGGGGGGGGGGGACCAAACTGCGAGCTTATCAATCTCATCGGATTAGGGAAGGATGGGCAAGGAAATCGGCCGTGCCCTTTCAAAGGAACCATCCCGTCATTTGACTGAATCGATTTAGGGACGGGTTTGGACCGTTGTCCTCCCGAATGCGAGTCTAGTGTAGCACACTAGAGAACCACTGGGCCACCTCGCTCGGTAACCAGGTTTGCCCCTCAAGTTGTGTCGATCTTGTCCTCCCATGGAACCAGCCCTGTTCGAAAACTGAGACGACTGTTTGTGTTTTTGCTTTCCATTAAGAACTTACCTTTGAAAACGACGCCGTTGTCCACCTTTCAACCTCATGTTCATGTAGATGTCATTCTCCTATGGAACCAACCCATTTCGAAATCTGGGTCATAATTTTGTGTTTTTAATTTATATTACGAACTTATCTTTGTACTTCAGGCTTTTATCATTGTTCTGTTGTGAAAATCGCACTAATATTAACGTGGCACTATTACAGCCACTGAGGGTTATATTTTACATTAAGAATTTAATGTTTGCGCGTCTAATTCTTTCTATTCTTCTACTGTGAAAATTTCAATTATGTTAACGTGACAGTTTTGTAATTACTGTTGGCTGTATGGTCTTTGCTGCCCAAAGGCAAATAAATAAAATCACAGCAGTCAAAATTAAACGTACCCTATACATAAATTAAAAGCACCCTATACATATCTTCCCAGATTTGCTATATGTGTCAACAAGAATTAATCAGCTTTAGTGATTTCACGACAACAGGGCGCTGAAATAGATTTTGTGACGATGGACTGGTCGTCGTGATCTTGTTTCACAGTGAACCCGTAAATAAGAAACGATTTACACTTCCTCATGCGTAAACCGCAAGCCACTTGTCAGCGCTTATTAGAGAGTACATTGTGCCATTGCTACACTGACGGAAATATTAAATGTTACACAATCAACACCTTGCCTGAACGCTCGTCGTCTGCTGGTCACTGGTCAAGGTAGAAAAGGCAAAGTGTTTTGCGGCGGAAAATTAGACGCCATTGTTTCAGATGTGAAAATTTTAGGAGTGATAGACTCTGGACTTCAGTTCAGGACTTAAAAGCTTTGCTGTTGTTTCGGTGTTCGGTGACAGCGCTTAGCTGCAGTTACTGTCACTGTACGTGTGGAGATCGTAACAGATGGTGCCCAGAGTAAGTGCACATGCAGCTTACTATGGCCTTAAGGGGCTTGAAAAAGGCCGAATCACTGCACTGGACATAGCAGCATCATGCTGACGGATCACTCAGACCTTGAGCTGTACTGCAATGGCTGAGAACGAGTGATGACCAGATGGGCCCAGGACAGTATCATGACAAGAAAAGTAGGCACGGGTCCTTACAGAGGAACTACAGCACACGGAGATTATAGGATCGTCCGAAGGAAATTTAACTAATAGACGAATTAAAACAGCTCTATTGCAGATGCAAGTTAAGGACTGAGTTTAGGCACGGACCTTCGGGTACAGAGTACTGGAAAGTGAGTTGAGAGGTCGGGTTGCCGCATATCTTTTACCACTGGTCGCTTACCAGAGGCAACAAAGAGCAATGTCTGGAGCCTTCACTGGCCTCCCCGGGCGGATTGCACCACCAAGTGACGTTGACAATAGACGTCAGTTCCGAATGAAACATGAAAGCTTAATCATTTCATATCCGTTATGTGATAAATATCTCCATGAAGTTAGAGAAATATCAGACGGGTGCTTCTTGCTGCAACGTCCTCCTTTTACTATTCCCTTCTTAAATCAACGAGGAACGTCTAATAAGTAATGCAATACATTTTTTTCCTGAAATCAGGTTGGTTTTATTCAGTATTCCAATACATCATCTTATTTCCCAAAATGGTTCAAATGGCTCTGAGCACTATGGGACTTAACATCTGAGGTCATCAGTCCCCTAGACTTACAATTACTTAAACCTAACAAACCTAAGGACATCACACACATCCATGCCCGAGGCAGGATTCGAATCTGCGACCATGGCGATCGAGCGTTTCCAGACTAAAGCGCCTAGAACCGCTCGGCCACAACAGCCGGCCTTATTTCCCACTCTGTTTGTTACAAAACCGCATTTCTCAACATAATCTCCGTTCATTTCGACAGCCGTACATCATCTTACTGGGAGGGCCTGTATGCCTGCATGGTACCACTCTACTGGTCGACATGGGAGCCAACGTCTTGCTGCATTAATAACCTTCCCATCATCCACGTAGTCTACTGCTTCCCGCGGAGTGCATCCTTCATTGGGCAAAAACATGAAAGTGGGGAGTTGCGAGATCTAGGCTGTAGTGAATTTGAGGAAGAACAGTCCAATGAAGTTTTGTTAGCTCGTCTCGGGCGAACAGACTTGTGTGAGGCCTTGTTCATGGAGAAGAAGTTGGTTTGCATATTTCTGGCAACAACAACGCTGAAATCGGTCTTCAGTTTCTTGAGGGTACCACTTTACCTTCAGAGTTGATCGTTACATCATGCTGGATAAGGGTACGGCTTTGACATTTCTCTTCAGAGGAGGTATGGTCTGGGGCCACTGCATGGATTGTGGTTTTGTTTCCGATTCGAACTGATGAACCAATTTTCATCTCCTGTAACGATGTTCGATAAAAAAAATTTACACGATCAGCCTCGCACCCACGCAAGAAACTCCACACAGATGGTCTTTCGTTGCTCTTCATGGTCTTTTCTTAGGCGTTGAGGAACACAGCGGGCACACAACTTTGAGAGTGTCAACACTATCGACAGAGACGTCCAGTTGGGCAGTGAGGTGTTTGGTTGTGATCCGTCCATCACCTCGAATGAGAGTATCCACACGTTCCAACATTGCAGGAGTCAGAGCTGTGTGTGGCGGCCGGCAAGCGGGAAATGGGACAAGTAGCGCGACCTTGTTGTGCTGATGACAGACGCCTCCAACGACTCACCGTGCTTTTGTTCACTACCAGGTCTCCATGAACATTCTGCAACCGCCTGTGAATATCTGCGAAGCTCTGGTTTTCTGCCAAAAGAAACTTAACGAAAGCTCCCTACTTGGAACGCACCTCTGCTACAGTCGCTATTTTGAAGCCTGCTTATAATGCCGTCACATACCGGAACTTCATAAAACTGTAGGTGCTGAAGCGGGAATATTCCACGGTGTGCCGAAACTGGCCGAGAAAATATTGTGTTGCATTACTTATTGAATGCTCCTCGTAGCTAAGGATAAGTGTTGCCTGTATGCCTTTGAACGTAGTAATCTCTCTTATCTTCTGTTTACGCTACTTGGTCGAGATGCAAGTAGCATGCAGTGGAAACGCTGTGTAAACTGTCACAAATGCTGCTTCCAGAAATTTTCTGAATAACATTTCGCGGAATAACGTCTTCTTCGCTCCAAGGATTTTCATTTAAGGTATCGGAACCCATCCGAAACACTCTTTTAACTGAACAGACCAGTGAAAATGTAGACAGGCGCCTCGAAATTGATTCGATGTCTTCCTGCAATGCAAATCGGAGGATATGGAAGACTCGAGCAGTATCCAAGAACGGTTCTCTGTGCGTGCGCTCGTTTACAGGTGCGTTACATTTTCCCAGAATTATCCCAATAAATTGAAGTCAGTCATTCCTCTTCCTTACAATAAACCCTACATGATTTTTTCATGCCATGTCGTTTGGCAACGGCACAATACATATTCAATCGCCGCGATTAAGCATCACACCATGTATTTGAACATTACTGCAAAGTTTATCCTATCTATCACCATTTAATATACATCTTCATTTGTAGCAAGCTGCCGTACAACACACTCAATAAAAATTTTGTCAAAGCCACCCTAAATCCCCATTCACTCAACCACGTCATTTTCTGCTTCTCGTCTCCAGTCGATACTTGCATGGACGTTTTTTCTAGGTCTGTTGTACATGTTAAATTTCGAAGCAAATTACAAAGATTTTTGATCGCATTGCGTAACTGTACAAGCTCTTACAATCATCGTAGATATCATTTTTAACAGCACCGCATACAAAACGTTCTATTTTTATGTAGCGTTGACAGGGTTACGACGTTCCTCGAAGCTTTGTAATTTTTCGTTATCTGTGTTTGTCTGTGTAACAGTGTCTTACTGTTGTCAGAGTTCAAGCCTTCTGGCAAAGAGGAAAGAGGGAATTTACCGTGTAATAAACAGTAAGTAAAATGAGTCATTGGAAATATTTACACAACGCTCATATCGTGCTACACGTCTTTGATTGTAACAGCGCGAGAAATTGCAGAACGCAACGGGACTTTGAAGAGCAACATTCCTGTATCTTCCTTCGCACAGACAAAACGAATTGCAATGCAAAGACGTACTGGAAGCCAAGGAAACAATAAGAACACTCTCCTGTTATTCTATCGTTACAGTTCCAACTCACTCTACAAGTACAGAATATCCCAAACTTCCAGCATCAAAAGTATACAGATCAGAAACTTCGTGCTCTGAGACTATAAAATAATGGTCGTAATGAATAGTTGTTTATTGATACAAACAACTAACGGCTTATACCAATAGTATAAGCTCGTAGGAAGTGTTCAGTTTCAAAGGATAAGTAGCACAATAAAACAGCCTGCTAGGACGCTTCTTCAGATTATATTTGGGTTTCTAACAAGTACGACATCTCTTTATGTATCTTTTAGATTCCGTGGGACCATGCGAGCCAGAGCTACTTGTTCAAGGAACGGTTCGGTACATACACTGATGGAAAAGACACCGCAATACCAAGAAGGAGTTGTGTGGCTTAAACGAAAGTTGGTAGACGTGTTTCTACATCTGAAAGATAATGTCTGTTCAGATTTCACGCCAGTCATGTAACAGTGGCGCTATAAGCATCACTATGAAGATGCAAAGCGGGATTCACGAGAAAGCACGGTCGCAAGAAGACCAGACTCCGAACGGCCACATTGCATTCCCGCGAGGGAAGACCATCGTGTGCGTAGTATGGCTCTGAAGCATCCTATTGCATCTACAGTAGCATTTTCAGCAGCAATTGGCACCACAGTGACACAACGAACTGTTATAAATCGGTTAGTTCAAGGAAGACTCCGAGCTAGACGCCCTGTAGCGTGCATTCCACTGACCCCAAACCACCGCCATTTGCGACTTCAGTGGTATCAATCTAGAGCCCAGTGGAAGGCAGGTTGGAGGTTTGTTGTATTTTCGGGTGAAAGATGGTTCTGCCTCGGAGCCAGTGATGGCCCTGTGTTGGTTAGCAGGTAGCCGGTAGGGGCCCTGCAACGAAGCTGCCTGCCTGATAGACACACTGGACCTACACCTGGAGTTACAGTGTGGTGTGCGATTTCGTATGACAGCAGGAGCAACCTCATGTTTATCCCACGCACCCTGACTTCTAATTTCTACGTCACTCTCGTGATTCAACCTGTTGCGCTACCATTCATAACAGCATTCCAGTGAGTGTTTTCCAACAGGATAACGCTCGGCCACGTACCGCTGTTGTAATCCAGCATTCTTAATAGAGTGTCGACAAGGTGCCTTGGCCTGCTCAATCATCAGTTCCGTCCCCAATCTAGCACGTATGGGACACATCGGACGACAACTTCAACGTCATCCACAAACAGCATTATCGGTCCTTGCCCTACTGGCCGAACAACTGCGACAGTCATATCCCACAAATTGACATCCGGCATCTGTACAACACAATGCATGCCCGTTTGTACGCTTGAATTCAACGTTCTGGTGGCTACACCAGTTATTAAGATAAGAGCATTTCACATTTGCAATGGATTATCTCGTGTTTACATAGCCTGTGATCTTGCAATGTTAATCACTTAAATGTGTTACCTAGACTAACGTATTCCCGAAATTTCATTACTCTTTATTAATATTTTTTTATGCTGCGATTTTATTCCGTCAGTGTAGTTTATACACTGCTGATTATAAAATTTATAAGCACAGAATTAATAAAACAGGAAAAAATATGAGAAAGTTCTGTAATAAACACTTTACAGAGGAAATTTCTGGACTTCTGGGAGGAAATCCCGTAGAGAATAGAACGAATGTGTGCCACAAGGAAATCTTTCAACTTGGATTGAATACGTGAGGTTTATCAGCGTTTCTTTTCCCAGTTGTGCTGGACGTCCACTGAAAATGAATCCTGATCGATAAAACACTCCTTTCTGTACATTGCTTAAGAAAGTATTATCCGAGTGCGTACATTCCTTCGGTCTAATATTCACTGAATAAATGTTGCAATTTCTTCTGAATGAGCCAATATTGTCAACAACAATCCGGTGATGGAATATTTCGACATAGACGTCAGAGTTAGAATTCCGAGAAGCCTAAACGGCTGCCTACACGAAATTTTCGAGCAGACTCCGCAGATTAGTGTAAGAGTCCATTTTTGGGCTATCAATATTCTTGGTGAGTGAGCAGAGTTGCCCAGAATAAAGCACCATATGAGATTATAGCGTGAAAGCAAACAAGCTTTCGCATTTCAGTACCAGAGGCAGTGGAGACCATTCTTATTGTGAAGGTGGTTCTGAGTAAGATCTCTAAAGCGATAGTTCCAAGAAAATGTTCTAACTATCCTTAGTCCTAAGAATTGAAATAGTCTATTTCAATGACTGACGAGCTCGGGAATATAAAATTTCCTTCTTACACGAGTACCATGTCAGAAACTGTAAGCATAGCACTTTGTTCTGGATAAGCATTTATCTGTTCTCTGAAAGCGACTTGTTGATATTACAAAAATGGTTCAAATGGCTCTGAGCACTATGGGACTTAACTGCTACGGTCATCAGTCCCCTAGAACTTAGAACTACTTAAACCTAACTAACCTAAGGACAGCACACAACACCCAGCCATCACGAGGCAGAGAAAATCCCTGACCCCGCCGGGAATCGAACCCGGGAACCCGGGCGTGGGAAGCGAGAACGCTACCGCACGACCACGAGATGCGGGCTGATATTACAAGCTACCTATCAATTATATTACATCCCATGTTTTACACAGTAACATTTGTGTCGTCTAAAAGAAAATGTGGCATCTCTGACGTTTGGAGGCAGATCTTACAGTGAGGTGACAAAAAGTCATGGGATACCGATATGCACATAGACAGGTGGCGGTGGTGCCGCATACACAAGCTATGAAAGGGCAGCGCATTGGCGAAGCCGTCATTCGTATTCAGATGATTCATGTGAAAATGTTTACGACCTGATTATGATGGCCGCAGGGTGGGAATTAACAGACACCGAACGAGGAATGGTTGTTAGAGCTAGACGAATGGGGTATTCCCTTTCGGAAATTGTTAGGGATTCAGTACTCCGAGATCCACAGCGTCAAGTTTGTCCCGAGAATACCACATTACAGGCATTACCTCTCGCCACGGACAACGCAGTGGCCGACAGCCCTCACTCGACGACCGAGAACAACGGCGTTTGCTTAGATTTGTCAGTGCTAACAAACAAGCAACACTGAGAGAAATAACCGCAGAAATCAACGTGGGACGTACGGAGAACGTATCCATTAGAACATAGCGGTGAAATTTGGCCTTAATGGGCTATGGCAGCACCCGACCGACGCAAGTGCCTTTGTTACCATCACGACATCCTGGCCTCGGGACCATATCGGTTGGACCCTTGACCACTGTAAAACCGTGGCGCGGTCAGGTGTGTCCTGATTTCAGTTGGCAAGAACTGTTGGTAGGGTTCGTGTGTGCCGCAGACACCTCGAAACTATGAACCCAAATTGTCGACAAGGTACTTTGCAATTTGTTAGTGGCTCCGTAATGGTGTGGGCTGTGTTTACATGGAATGGACTGGGTCCTCTGGTCCAGATGAACCAACTGAGACCATTTGTGGCCAATCGTGGACTCCATATTCCCGAACAACGATGGAATTTTTATGGATGACACTCCTCCATTCCACCAGGCCAAAATTGTTCGTGACTGGTTTGAAGAACATTCTACACAGTCCGAGCGAAAGATTTGGCCATTCAAATCATCCGACATGAATCCTTTCGAAAATTTTTGTGACATAATTGAGAGGTCAGTCCGTGCACATCGTCCTGCACCGGCACCACTTTCGCAATCATAGACGGCTATAGAGGCAGCATGGCTAAATATTTTGGTGCAGGGGATGCTTAATGACTTTTTGGCTCCTTGTCACGCAGACTGGCTACACTATGCCAGGCAAAAGGAGGTCTGTCATGATACTAGGAGGTATCCCATACTTTTGTCGTCTCAATGTACATATCTGTGTGAATTTTTTCTGGTAGGTTAAGAGTTTTACAGTCGACGAGACTGGTGATAAGCCGGAAAATCCAAATATTGGAGAATACTTTAGATTAGATTAGATTCAGTTTTCGTTCCATAGACCCAAAAACTGAGATGATTCTCGTGGGTGTGGAACATGTCAGAAAATATAGCATAAAATCATAAAACACTTGCACATAATACATACTACCTTGGCAATTTGTCAGTAGATTGTAGAAATAAGTGAATACAATGCGCTAAACTGTTATACACATGCTGAAAGAAAACCTCTTACATGTTCTGAACTGCTTATAGTGGGTCTTCTCAAAGTTTGATGACAGTTAATTAGCTTTAAACCACTTATTAATGTAAGTGAAAATATGATGAGCAGCTATTTCTAAATCCTTACCTGACTTGCTACTTAGTGCAATGTTTGTATAATCTGCAAAGAAAACTAACTTAGTTAACTTGGTATCTGGCAATGTAACAGATGAGAAGTCATTAATGAAAACAAGAAAAAGCATTGGACCACCAGTTGTGATAGCACTTATTGGCATCGGTTACCTGGGCTGTAGGTGGTTTTTGAGCAGGCGTCTGTAGCAAACTCTGACATCAAACAACGATAGATACTATGTGCTTACAGGTGATACACTTTTTAAACTCCTATCTGTCTAACGCCAGCATCTCGTCAGTTGAACATATTTCTGACCAAAAGGAATAAAGATAGTACCTTACAACCCAGTCTTTTTCCCGCCACCTTGTAGGTGTAGGGCAGAGTTTGAGGGTGTCTGTCACTAGTTTCGAGTGGTACTGCGAAATTTTTTCCCAGCAGGATAACACCAGTTGTATGGTATTGTCAGTTGTTGAGTTATATGGCGATTTTATGCTCTCCTTGTTTAGCGCTATGCATATAATTGTCTAATTAGGACCGATCTTTGTGATTAATTATGTAATTAGGATCGATATTTGCATCAGTTTACCGACCAAAATCAATAAACTACACTAACCTAAACTTCCTCTCCCGTATCTGGACAGTTTCCATGCTTTAGGGGATGCACTTGGGCTTTCCATTCGGGAGCACCTGGGTTCGAGTCCCAGGAAGAGTACTGTCAATTTTGATTTCCCATCAATTCCAAGCGCTCCTCGTGGTTTAATTGTGTCATGGGGTACACTTGGGATTTCCGCCCAGGAGAACCAGGTTTCGAGTCCCGGAAAGGGCTCTGTCATTAGTAATTTCCCCTCAGTTCCCAGGTGGGAGGTGATGTGAGATGTCAGCAGTCCTGGGATAGAGAAATTCTCACGAAAATTCGAAATTTCCGCCAAAATTCGAAATTACCACCAATAGGGTAGATTGCCAAGGAGGTTGGGTGGAGGAGGAGGGGCCTGGGGCACATTTGCAGCTGAGAGAACAGGTGGCGTCATCCAGGGGCGGGGTTGGGTGTGGTCGGGGGCAGGGATGGGTGGCGTTGGCGGGGGTGGGCAGGTGTGGGTGGGGGTTCATTAATTGATCAATTTAATTAATTCGATATCAAAAGAGTGCTCGTAACCCCACTATACTACTACTCTCAAGAGCTTTTTCCTTTCTTTCATGTGACGTTTAAGCCGAAAATATACCTTATTTGTTAAACAGTCAGGGCAGTTCCAGTTCAGGAACGTTCGACTTGGATTATCAATTTCACCTGCTGTGTTAAAGCGTTTTACAAACATTTTTGATTTTTTGTGCATTGACTTGAAAGAACATCCTGTTGATTTACATGGAGAATATTGTAACAGTAACAGAGAGTGATGATGAGCAGCTTCAGAGGCTTGGTTTAGTGATAAACCTGCAGCAGAATATGGTTTGAAATTTAATTTTGCAATGGGCCCGTTCTTGAATGTAAACCGTTGAGTTTCTTGTATACGTTACACAATGTGGACAAATCTGACCTTCTTCTGAGAAGATAATAGCTGTCTACTGCAGCAGTACAAAGTTTCCGAGGACTAACAGTATACTTTAGGACGTTTATCTCAAATTGTCCTACAACTGCCAACCTCTGAGTCATGTAAAGAGACATAATCTAATGTATAAGTTCGAAGAAGAGCACAGGAAAGGATTCTAAACGTTCAAAAATATTCTGTCATTGATTTTGGTTTTAAAAAACTATAACCAATAATGCAAAACAACCACACACAGTTGCAAGCAAAAAACGTTTTGGGGCTATGTTATTTAAAAAATCTCTAACTGATGATAAGTTCCATCTAATCTCGTATATGAGTAAAAAAACATCTCAACAAGAAAAATATGCCAATTATCAGCGTGAAGTTATAGCTATTGTTAATACCTTAAAGAAATTTTTGGTGTATTTAAAAATAATACATTTAAAAATTCTAATTCTTCATTCCAAGATTATGGATGAGAAGGATTTGTCATCAGGAATAGCAAAAGGTATTTTAATCTTTAAAGAGTATTCCTACACCATCAAAGACCGATCCCGTTTTAGAATGAAACAAGTAAATGCCTAAAGTAATTGTGCAAATGCACTATTTGTTTTTGCAGTTGATTTAATAGTTAGAACCAAGTCAGGATACCTCTAGACTAGTGTGGCAGTAGTCAAGAACACTCTCAAACAATGGCCTTATGAGAAAATTGTAATGAGATATGGAATTCTTTCCAAGTTCTGTGACGGAAGGCGGCTTTAGTGGTTCCACACACTATGCAACATGAATTCATCACACTTGTGGATGAGAAAGGACATTATGTCACTAAGCGAACAGAAGAGGAAGCAAAACAAGATTATTATACACCAGATTTGACTGACAAGGTGAAAAGAATGGTTTCCAGTTGTGTAAAATGTTTAATTGTGAATAAGGAATCAAGGAAGGTTTCCTTCATCTCTTATTCAAATAAAATGAGTCATGTAGATCATATTGGACCACTTCAATCAACTAACAAACGGTACAACGACTTTGTAAGTATTATTGATACAATTATCAAGTTTACCTGGCTGTATCTTGTACATACAAACAAACTTACACATCCATATTCTAAAGAATAATTACTTGTTTATGCAACCACTTCCTTCTGACACTGGCTGTTCGTTTCAGTTCTATGTAATTATCGCATCGATTTCTCTTCTCGATGTTCATCCTAGGCTGTTCTCTTCCTTTCTTTTCCAGCATTTTCCCTTCAAAAATGTTACTGATGAAGGTGTCGTGTCTGTGGCATGTTCAATAAAGTTTATTTTTCTCTGTTCCATTTCCTTTAATAGTCTTCTCTGTTCACTGACTTTCCATAAGTCTTTACAGATTGTTTTTTCTTTCCATACAGCTAATTCTTGTTATTCCGCCATATCCACATTTCACTAGGTTCAAGTCGATTCTTATACAAATCATCCAGAGTCTAACTCTCACTTCGATAGATCAGTACACTCCTTAAAGATGATTTTTAAAGGATTTTCTGATATCTGTGTCCGTATGTTTGCTGTTTAAAATGTTTTCCTTACTCATGAATGTCTGTTTTGCCAGTGCAACCGTTCTCTTCACTTCCATTAAACACATGCTGTCCTATGTGATTATACTACTGAGATAACAAATGGGTTTCACCTGATCAGTTCTGATGTCATCAATTTCTATATTGTTCCATAAAAACACGGGAGAACTGCTGGATATCAGTAACTTCCGGCCACGATATTTCGGCGCAGAGTCTTCTGGCCATCTTCAGGTGAATGCCACTGTAGTAGTACTGGCGAGTACGCGCTGAGCTCCGCTATTTAAAGCCTTCTGAGTTGACATTGCGCATGCGCTACACAGCGTGCGCGTTCATAACGGCTCCGTGCGCTGCGCCTCGCGCCCTCCACTGTGAAAGCCTGGCGTATCGATGTCAGGTCGATTTCCATCTTTATGCAGATAACTACGTCGACTACGACGCTTCTCTATAACAGGATTCCAAGCAGAGTTTAGCTGATAACCGCTATCTCGATTGATGAGAGTCTCGTTGTCAGACAATCGTATTTCCACAGATTCATTGATAATCGAGCTCCAAAAGTTTGATGTATGGGCCAAAATTTTTGTGTCGTTGTAATTCATGGAATGGTCTGTGGAAATACAATGTTCGGCGATTGCGGACTTGGTGGGTTGGAGAAGGCGAGTATGCCGTTGGTGTTCCACAATGCGTTCCTGCACAGTTCGTGTTGTTTGCCCTATATATGATTTGCCGCGTTAACACGGCATTTTGTAGACACCTGGTTTACGCAGGCCCAGGTCGTCTTTAACGGATCCCATCAGTGATGAAATTTTGGAAGGGGGGCGAAAGATGACTCTCACTTGATACGTTCTCAATATTCTGCCTATCTGTGAAGAAATATTCCCAATAAATGGTAGATAAACAGTCGACCTGAAGGCCTCTTCCTCTTCCGTGTTCCGTCGTTTGCGCAATGGGTTGTTTGTCTGTCTTTGGAACCAAATACAGCACTGATTCTGCGTATCAGGGAACCGACAGTTTATTAGTACGTTTTCGGAGATACGTGGTATTAGATGTCTACGCACAGGTCATATAATTCGCGTAAATAACGGGCCACTGATTTGTGTACGCAGTGATGGCGCCCGATAGCGACCCAGATGTGTTCCAAAGGATTTACATCAGGCGGATTGGGTCGCCGAGACATCAACATGAGTTCACTATAATGCTCCTCAAATCACGGTTCTGGTTTCCAGATACGGACAGCTATACTGCTGAAAGATGACATCACCATCGAGGAAGACATCAAGCACAAAGGGATGCAGGTAATTCGCAGCCATCTGCAATTACTACCAAAGTTCCCGTGCAAGCGCTGGCGAATGTCTTCCATCGCATAATACTTTTCCTACCAGCCTGCGTCCGTGGAGTTCTGCAAGTTTCGGGCCGCCGTTCACGTCGATGACGGCGTTTGTGGAGACGACCAGCGGCTTCGTGTAGCAAAAATGTAATTCTGCAGTGAACTCATAGTGCGTAGTGGGGCGATCACACTGTTGTAGAAATAGTTCAAAAGCCAAGATCGCTTAAATACTGTTTATTGGATAACCGGTTTCAACACACTAAAGGTGCCATCATCGCCTCTGAATGTAGATTAACATTTATTAACTATTTGGATACAACGATACATGAGGCAGACCAACTAATACAAAATCATTGTCACAAAAAATGAATAACAAATGCTCTTATGGTCATTCTTTTCCATAAGATATGTAAAACCGCAGCCACGGAAAGGAAATGGACAAAGAGAGGGAAGAGAAGGGGATGGGCACAGAGAGGGGACGAGGTATTTATTTCATTTAATCGTATGGCTAGGGCTCCCCGTCGGGCAGACCATTCGCCGGGTGCCGGTATTTCAATTTGACGCCATTTCGGCGACCTGCAGTCGATGAGGATGAAAGGATGATGGTGAGAACAGCACGACATCCAGTCCCTGGGTGGAGAAAATTCCCCGACCCAGCCGGGAATCGAACCCGGGCCCATAGGACTGACAATCCGTCACGCTGATCATTCAGCTACAGGGGGCGGACGGGGAGGACGTGATGGACAGAGACAGTGGGGGAAGAGGAATTGGCCTGAGAAAGGAGAGAGGAAGAGGTGAACAGAGGGGAGAAAGGAGAGTGGCAGTGAGACAGGGGAGAAAGAGATGGACAGACAGATGAGGGAGGAGGAAGTTGACAGAGAGAAGGGGGAGAATATGGGTAGAGAGGGCGGAGGGGAAGATGGATAAAGACAGAGGGAGGGAGTAGATGGACTGATAAAACTGGAATAAATACATGCATGGGCAGCGCTGAGATGTCAGCTAGTCCTAACACACAAAAGAATAAATACCATTTGTGTGGATATTCGCTTTCAGAAGCCAGACAGAGGGTCTAACAGAAAATTATGTGTACTGTGACTTGCCATTGCTCTCCTACACATTGTTTTCTCAAAAACGTTTGGAAATGCTAATAGTAAAGTCTCTGTCTGTCCATCCCTTCCCACTGCCCCCCTTCCCTCACCACGTTATCGCTGACATCCCAAAAGGAGGTTGATCGTGCTAACTCCCACAGTACTTCTTTCCAGATAGTGCGTAATACACTGATAAGTCAGTACATCATGACCTGAACCCACTGCAACGTTGGGCAGTAAATTGCCCAGTAACTGACCACATTGTATCTTTCACTTTTTTCTTTATAAATTTCACCATCGATTACTTCAGTCTGTCACGAAACTGACCACATCTAAAACACACACTGCGCGGGTGATTCACTACAGAACTAATTTACTGTGCAATGATCTTCATAACCACATAAAATTTCAACACACCCATTAGAGTCTTTACTCGTCTATGATGTCGTAATTGACTCGGTTTCATCTTTGTTTATTCCCTGTCCCTGCGCGTGATGCGGCTGTCTTTGCAAGCGTTCCGCATATTACCTGTACCAATAAAATTATGATTTAACTTGGCGGCTATTGACAAGTGATTAAACAATGTGCACAGCTGTAAAGGGTCACTAAAAGCTTCATTCCTACACAAGTGATGCATGATACGAGATCTGTTCAGAAAATTCCGGAGCTTTGTCCACAAAATTTTTCTACGCTTAGCTTTTACCTATTGTGGATGGTCTCCTTCGAAATACTCCCCTCCACAATTGATACACAGCTCCCAAAGCCATTCCCACTTCCGGAAGCAGTCTTGGTACGCCTCTCTCTGGATCGCGTGAAGCGCCTTCCGCGAATTTTCTTTTATCTCGTCTATCGTTGCAAATCTTCGTCGTTTTAACGGGGTTTTCAACTTTGGAAATTAAAAAAAAAGTTCGCAGGGGCCGAGTCTGCAGAGTACGGAGGATGACGCAGTACAGTGATTTCATTTTTTGCGCAACAGTCACGCACCAACAGGGATGAATGTGCTTTCTTTGGTCTTGGAGAACCTTTCCCGACCCATTGAGAAGATTATTGAACCTTAGTCTCAACATCATAACCGTAGACGCTCGTCTCATCGCCAGTTATGATTCTCTTAAAGATTCTCATTTGCGCAATCCAAAAGCTCTTCACAGGTTGCGAGACGAAGGTTTTTCTGGCCTTGACTCATGAGCCATGGATCGAACTAGGCGGCAACAAGATGTATTCCAAGATGCTACGTCAGGATTTCATGACGTGATCCAGCTGAAATGTTACATTCTTCTGCAATATCTCGGACAGTGAGTCTTCGATTGGCACTCACAATTTCGTGGACGTGCTCCTCTAACTCTGCCATCTCGAAATTCACAGACTGTGCGACTCAACGTTCTACTCAATACACCATTGAACAATAACCCACAGACATACAACGATGAAACGTCCGGCAGTTACACATTAAACACCTGCGTGAGCAGGGATGCCAACCGCATTTCGCTCCAATTGGCGCGAAATTACGGATGTTCCGGAATTTTTTTAAACAGACTTCGCATATTGAGCACCCACTTTCGGCCTTGATATCTCTTTCACAATTAGCCGCATACTTGTAATCCATATATCAAAACACAAAAAGTCCAATCCAACAACGACATTATCTGTCGTCGAGGTGCTCACGAAATTAGTATCGAAGTGCGTCGTGGAAATCACACCCTCTCGCATACAAAAATAGGAACAGTGTCCAGCAACTAACGTAGTACATCTCAAATGCAAACCAAGTAATGTGCACCATTCAAGTCTGCTGACACCAAATACCGTCCTATTAACTGACCTTATACAAACCAAGCCCACAAGTTAACAGAGGATCGTTGATATTAATCTGAAAAAATGAGTTTTCGTCGCTCGAGAAATATGAACAAAACACATGAGATCATTCAACTCGGAGTACGTGCAGAATATCGTTATGGCTTAAACATCAAACTAATCACACGCTTACGCCTTCAGTCTTGCGCCTTTTCAAACGTTTTCCTCTGTTGTTAAGTGTACAACAGCTACTACTATAAACTTCCACAGAAATCTAATCGCCTGCCTACAAGGGAGGAGCAATACCGCCGGTTACCGCATGGGTTTTCTCCGCTTGACTTGGCGGTTCTGGCGCCGGATGACGCAACAAGAATACAGCGCTCGAGCAGACCTGGGAACCGGAGCAGCTCTCATATGTTTGCTCTTCGTGATAATTAAACGTAGTGGCTAAACGATGTGCCTCCCTGTACGTATTGTGTCAACACCGCAAAGAACAGTCTACCCGAACCACTTCAGCAAATCTATGATGCGGCGTCGGTAACACATAGTACGGCCAGCAATCACTGGAGTTATCGGCGGTGAGTTTAAGATCAGATCACTCACCCTGGACACAGCACTGGACGTCACTGGTAAGTCGAGTCTTTGTACCGTAGGCGCCTTTGTACCCAGCAGACAGACCAGTAATGTGTCTCGAGTTATTCCAGATTGAGAAATAAATGTGGTGCACTCATTTCAAATCCTAACAGAAGAGATTTTGTCTTTCTGGGCTGCATAAAACTAATCTCCATGGTAGGGCATTAACATTTTCATCGACAGTGAACTCATGTAGCAAGCTTTCACACCATAACTGCTTCGAAATTATGGAAAACTAGAGATAATTGAATGGATAGCCAAGATCTTTTCATTAGCAGTTTATGTTTTGATATTGAGCAGAAAACAATAAAGTTCTGCTAACTATGTGTCAGTTTCCCTTTTCGTCGATGTAGTGTTTGGAAATGTCGAAATTTTTCATTTCTTTTTCCAGTTTTTATAATTTCAAATATACCCATCTACAACTGCATCAATACTCCGCAAGTCACCTGACGGTAGGTGGCGGAGGGTACTTCTGGCACCAAACTGATACCGCCTTCCCTGTTCTACTCGCGAATGGCGCGTGGGAAGAATGATTGTCGGTAAGCCTATTAGCTCTAAATTCTCGAACTGTTCATCGTGTTCATCTCGTGATATGTGTATAGGAGGAATTAATTTGTTGTCTTACTCTTCCCGGAAACTACTCTATAGAAATGTCAATAGTACACCTCTCACAGATGCACAACGCCTCTCTCTTAGCGTTTGCCACTGGAGTTCGTTGAACGTCTCTGTAACGCTCTCACGTAGACTAAGCGACCCCGTGACGAAATGCGACGCTCTTCGTTGGATGTTCTCTGTCTCTTTTGCGAGAGCTATTCGGAAAGTAAGGTCGCGAAATGGAAACCACTGTAAAAATCAAAAAAGCTTTATTTGCAACTTTTTGTTACACCTTCCAGCTACTTATCTACATAGTCGTCGTTCCGACTTAGACATCTGTCAAATCGTTGTACCAACTTTCCAATACCATCGTCACAGAAGGTAGCCGCCTGTGCTTTCCACCAATTCTCTACGCTGGTCTGTAGTTCGTTGTCTGTGCCAAAACGCTGTCTTCATTGTTGTTGTTGTTGTGGTCATCAGTCCTGAGACTGGTTTGATGCAGCTCTCCATGCTACCCTACCCTGTGCAAGCCTCTTCATCTCCCAGTACCTACCGCAACCTACATCCTTCTGCATCTGCTTAGTGTATTCATCTCTTGGTCTCCCTCTACGATTTTTACACTCCACGCTGCCCTCCAATAGTAAATTGGTGATCCCTTGATGCCTCAGATCATGTCCTACCAACCGATCCCTTCTTCTGGTCAAGTTGTGCCACAAACTTCTCTTCTCCCCAATCCTGTTCAATACTTCCTCATTAGTTATGTGATCTACCCATCTAATCTTCAGCATTCTTCTGTAGCACCACATTTCGAAAGCTTCTATTCTCTTCTTGTCCAAACTATTTATCGTCCATGTTTCACTTCCATACATGGCTACACTCCATACAAATACTTTGAGAAATGACTTCCGGACACTTAAATCTATACTCGATGTTAACAAATTTCTCTTCTTCAGAAACGCTTTCCTTCCCATTGCCAGTCTACATTTTATATCCTCTCTACTTCGACCATCATCAGTTATTTTGCTCCCCAAATAGCAAAACTCCTTTACTACTTTAAGTGTCTCATTTCCTAATCTCATTCCCTCAGCATCACCCGACTTAATTCGACTACATTCCATTATCCTCGTTTTGCTTTTGTTGATGTTCATCTAATATCCTCCTTTCAAGACACTGTCCATTCCATTCAACTGCTCTTCCAAGTTCTTTGCAGTCTCTGACTGAATTACAATGTCATCGGCGAACCTCAAAGTTTTTATTTCTTCTCCATGGATTTTAATACCTACTCCAAATTTTCCTTTTTTTCCTTTACTGCATGCTCAATATACAGATTAAATAACATCGGGGATAGGCTACAACCCTGTCTTACTCCCTTCCCAACCACTGCTTCCCTTTCATGTCCCTCGACTCTTATAACTGCCATCTGGTTTCTGTACAAATTGTAAATAGCCTTTCGCTCCCTGTATTTTACCCCTGCCACCTTTAGAATTTGAAAGAGAGTGTTCCAGTCAACATTGTGAAACGCTTTCTCTAAGTCTACAAATGCTAGAAACGTTGGTTTGCCTTTCCTTAATCTTTCTTCTAAGATAAGTCGTAAGGTCAGTATTGCCTCACGTGTTCCAGTGTTTCTACGGAATCCAAACTGATCTTCCCCGAGGTCGGCTCTACTAGTTTTTCATTCGTCTGTAAAGAATTCGTGTTAGTATTTTACAGCTGTGGCTTATTAAACTGATTGTTCGGTAATTTTCACATCTGTCAACCCCTGCTTTCTTTGGGATTGGAATTATTAAATTCTTCTTGAAGTCTGAGGGTATTTCGCCTGTTTCATACATCTTGCTCACCAGATGGTAGAGTTTTGTCAGGACTGGCTCTCCCAAGGCTGTCAGTAGTTCTAATGGAATGTTGTCTACTCCGGGGGCCTTGTTTCGACTCAGGTCTTTCAGTGCTCTGTCAAACTCTTCACGCAGTATCTTATCTCCCATTTCATATTCTTCTTGAAGTCTGAGGGTATTTCGCCTGTTTCATACATCTTGCCCACCAGATGGTAGAGTCTTGTCAGGACTGGCTCTCCCAAGGCTGTCAGTAGTTCTAATGGAATGTTGTCTACTCCGGGGGCCTTGTTTCGACTCAGGTCTTTCAGTGCTCTGTCAAACTCTTCACGCAGTATCATATCTCCCATTTCATCTTCGTCTACATCCTCTTCCATTTCCATAATATTGTCCTCAAGTACATCGCCCTTGTATAGACCCTCTATATACTCCTTCCACCTTTCTGCTTTCCCTTCTTTGCTTAGAACTGGGTTTCCATCTGAGCTCTTGATATTCATACAAGTCGTTCTCTTATCTCCAAAGGTCTCTTTTCCTGGAGGCAGTATCTATCTTACCCCTAGTGAGATAAGCCTCTACATCCTTACATTTGTCCTCTAGCCATCCCTGCTTAGCCATTTTGCACTTCCTGTCGATCTCATTTTTGAGACGTTTGTATTCCTTTTTGCCTGCTTCATTTACTGCATTTTTATATTTTCTCCTTTCATCAATTAAATTCAATATTTCTTCTGTTACCCAAGGATTTCTACTAGCCCTCATCCTTTTACCTACTTGATCCTCTGCTGCCTTCACTACTTCATCCCTCAAAGCTACCCATTCTTCTTCTACTGTATTTATTTCCCCCATTCCTGTCAATTGTTCCCTTATGCTCTCCCTGAAACTCTGTACAACCTCTGGTTCTTTCAGTTTTCCAGGTCCCATCTACTTAAATTCTCACCTTTTTGCAGTGTCTTCAGTTTTAATCTACAGGTCATAACCAATAGATTGTGGTCAGAGTCCTCATCTGCCCCTGGAAATGTCTTACAATTTAAAACCTGGTTCCTAAATCTCTGTCTTACCATTATATAATCTATGTGATACCTTTTAGTATCTCCAGGGTTCTTCCATGTATACAATACTCTTTCATGATTCTTAAACCAAGTGTTAGCTATTATTATGTTTTGCTCTGTGCAAAATTCTATCAGGCTGCTTCCTCTTTCATTTCTTAGCCCCAATCCATATTCACCTACTACGTTTCCTTCTCTCCCTTTTCCTACACTCGAATTCCAGTCACCCATGACTCTTAAATTTTCGTCTCCCTTCACTATCTGAATAATTTCTTTTATTTCATCATACATTTCTTCAATTTCTTCGTCATCTGCAGAGCTAGTTGGAATATAAACTTGTACTACTGTAGTAGGTGTGGGCTTCGTATCTATCTTGGCCACAATAATGCGTTCACTATGCTGTTTGTAGTAGCTTACCCGCATTCCTATTTTCCTATTCATTATTAAACCTACTACTGCATTACCCCTATTTGATTTGGTGTTTATAACCCTGTAGTCACCTGACCAGAAGTCTTGTTCCTCCTGCCACCGAACTTCACTAATTCCCACTATATCTAACTTTAACCTCTCCATTTCCCTTTTTAAATTTTCTAACCTACCTTCCCGATTAAGGGATCTGACATTCCACGCTCCGATCCGTGGAACGCCAGTTTTCTTTCTCCTGATAACGACATCCTCTTGAGTAGTCCCCGCCCGGAGATCCGAATGGGGGACTATTTTACCTCCGGAATATTTTACCCAAGAGGACGCCATCATCATTTAATCATACAGTAAAGCTGCATGCCCTCGGGAAAAATTACGGCTGTAGTTTCCCCTTGCTTTCAGCCATTCGCAGTACCAGCACAGCAAGGCCGTTTTGGTTATTGTTACAAGGGCAGATCAGTCAATCATCCAGACTGTTGCCCTTGCAACTACTGAAGAGGCTGCTGCCCCTCTTCAGGAACCACACGTTTGTCTGGCCTCTCAACAGATACTCCTCCATTGTGGTTGCACCTACGGTACGGCTATCTGTATCGCTGAGGCACGCAAGCCTCCCCACCAACGGCAAGGTCTATGGTTCATGGGTGGGGGGGGGGGGTTGTCTTCATAGCCAGCGGTTTATGTGAGCAAATATGAACCTGGGGGGGGGGGGGAGCCAGTTATGGGCTGTATTGTGGGTGATCAAACACTTCCCATCGAAAAGGCTGCAGGAGCATCTTCATTGCCCATGCTGAGTACAGCTGAGAATTGGCCTGTAGAACAAAACGCATGACAGTTACATTATGTGGGTTGCATAGCTTCAGGCGAAATCTTTCACCAGGCCCTCATGAGAGGGTTGGAACTTTAATAGTGGCAACTATTTATTTACAGCTCATGCAAAACAGGTACATGTTTGAAAGTTTTACTGACCTTCAAACCAGTCACCAGCATTGTGTATAACCCGTTGCCAGCGGTGTGGAAGTCATAGGATACTCTTAGCAGTGCAGCTGCATTGATAGTTCGAGCTGTGCAGTCTATTGCCCGACGAATTTGTAGCTGTTCTGAAGCGAATGCCGTTTGAAGTGTTTCCTACAGCTTAGAAATCGAGTTGAACTCACAAGGGCTTAAGTCAGGGGAGTGCAGTAGGTGGTAGAGCACTTAGCAGCCCCGTCAGTCAAACAAATCAGTAACAACTTGCACTGTAGGTGCTTGAGCATTGTCTTGCAAAATGATGGTCAGGTCCTGCAGAAAGTGTCATCACTCCTGTCTCTATACTGTTCATTTTTGGAACACAATCTACGACCAGCTTAGAGACAGAAGTGATGAAACTTTCTGCAGGACCTGACCATCATTTTGCAGGACAATGCTCAAGCACGTACAGTGCAAGTTGTTACTGATTTGTTTGACTGATGGGGCTCCTAAACAATATACCACCTACTGCACTCCCCTGACTTAAGCTCTCGTGAGATCAACTCGATTTCTAAACAGAAGGAAACACTTCCGGGCATTCGCTTCAGAACTGCTACAAATCCGTCGGGTAATAGACCGCGCCGCTCGAACTGTCAACGCAACTGGCACTGCTAAGAGTATCCTACGGCTTCCACTTCACTGGCAACGGGTTATACACAATGCTGGTGACTACTTTTAAGGTCATTAAAATTTTGAAACACGTATCCATTTTGTACGAGCTGTAAATAAATAGTTGCCACTATTAAAGTTCCAACCCTCGTACTTGGCGGGAGACTGCGTTCTAGGCATCTTTACGTTCTCCCTGTGAGCTCAAAACTAAAAAGCGCGATGTGACACGACCGACGAGCATGCTGGAGGCGCTGCCCAACGCATCTGTGCAAAGCTTCATCGGATTTTCACTGTGGTTTCCATTTCGCGATCGATCGGACCTTACTTTCCGAAAAGATCTTTTTTGAGTCCTACCTGTTAAGGGTCTCAGATTGATGATTTATCAATAATCGGTTGATCAAGCTGTCTGTAAGCCTTTCTTTCGTGGATAGTTACATTTCTTTAGGATTCTTCATACGAATCTCAGCCTGGTGTCTGCTTTTCCTACTATTTGTTTCATGCGGTCATTCTGGTTAAGGTCGCTCTGGTTATTACTCTTAGATATTTTACGGTATGTAATGATTCAAACAATATATCACCAATAATCTAGGTGTCCTGTAGTGCATTTCTTTTTCTATGTATGCGCAATGTGTTATCTTTACTGACGTTTTACGTCAACTGCCAGAGACTGTTCCATTCATCAGTCTTCTATATGTCATTTTGCAAATCGACGCTGTCTTCCGGCATTGCTAATTTCTTATAGACAACCGCATCATCTGCGAATAGTCTCAGAGAGCTTCTAACGCTTTTACTATATCATTTACATACATTTACATACACTTCATTTGGTTACTCCGGAAATAACCTTTACATTAGTACATTTTGTTCCGTTAAGAGTTTCATGTTGAGTTCTGTCTGTCCAGTCAAAAATCTGGTCTGATAGTAAGCTCGTAGTTTTTCGCTAAACGGTGTCAAATGTCTTGCTGAAGTCAAGGAACACAGCATCAACCCGAGTGCCGTTGTCCACTGCGCTGTGGATCTCACGGAGGAACAGAGAGAGATAAGTTGCGGAATCCTTTTTGATTTTTATAGAGGAGATTTACGTTCCCCTAAAACGTAACAGATTGACGTCAATATTATAGGCTTGTAATGTTATAACCGGTCGTTCCTTCAGAGAACTACGATAAACTGCTCCCACAAGGGGACACGTTCTTTCGCGTAATGTTGGTAGAATCTTACAGGTATCTCATCTGGTCCTGATGCCTTTCCACTACTAAGTGATTCTAGTTGCTGTACTATTCCGTGGTCGATGAACTCAACATTAGCCATTTCGATGTTCATACGGTTATTGGAAGAGGCACTGTTTTACGATCTTCTGCGGTGAAACTATTTCTGAAGATCGCATTTTTACTTCCTACGGGACACTTCTGAAGTATTTAAGCGTCTAAAACGATGGAGGTAATGAATTGGTTCTTGGAGGTTTGAAAGCATGACCGTAGCATCGGTAGTAAATCATTCGTGATATTCGAAATACTTCATTAACAGAATAAAAATGTGGACACATCACCAAAACCTTAATTTTTTAAAAAGTGAAACTGTAAATTATTTTCCTCTATTTTCTTCCCTTTCTCTACCACGCCGCATTTTGAGCGACAAGTGCCCTACATCTACATCTACATCTACATCTATACTCCGCGAGCCACCTTACGGTGTGTGGCGGAGGGTACTTATTGTACCACTATCTGATCCCCCCTTCCCTGTTCCATTCACGAATTGTGCGTGGAAAGAACGACTGCTTGTAAGTCTCCGTATTTGCTCTAATTTCTCGGATCTTTTCGTTGTGATCATTACGCGAGATATATGTGGGCGGTAGTAATATGTTGCCCATCTCTTCCCGGAATGTGCTCTCTCGTAATTTCGATAATAAACCTCTCCGTATTGCGTAACGCCTTTCTTGAAGTGTCCGCCACTGGAGCTTGTTCAGCATCTCCGTAACGCTCTCGCGCTGACTAAATGTCCCCATGACGAATCGCGCTGCTTTTCGCTGGATCATGTCTATCTCTTCTATTAATCCAACCTGGTAAGGGTCCCATACTGATGAGCAATACTCAAGAATCGGACGAACAAGCGTTTTGTAAGCTACTTCTTTCGTCGATGAGTCTAGTGTAGAATGTACTGCATTCTAGAAACAACACAGGACAAAAGATTAAATGAACGCAAAAGTGCGCCAGAAAAGTTCAGTGAATGATCTCAGAAGATAAAGGAAACAAGAATTACAAACAAAATACCTTTATTGACCTTCAAAGTAATCGGCGTTAGCTACAACACTCTTCTGACATCGGTTGTAAAGCCGATGGAAACCGTGAGCAAACGCTTTTTATAGACTCGCTTGACACACCGTGGTCAAGCGCTAGGTCTGCAAAAGAGCCTTTCAGGGCTAATTCAAGGCACGGATACAAAAAGAAGTCTGCCGGAGTCAAACGGGGAGAATAAGGAAGATGTTGTAGAACATTTGAACCACAATCTTTTCGAATCCGAGTCCATGTTACAAACCACCGAGTTATCTAGCTCAGTGTCTACATGGAGTGTCCCACCGCTATTGTCCAGGCAGCGCAACATTTTACCTTTTTTTCTGGTCAGCTGTGGATCGTTGAAAGATACTGAAAACTAGCCAATTGAAGCAATTAGAGAAAGCCATACATACAAGATGTTAGGAATGTAAGTGCAGATGTGATCATTGGTGCCTTGACATGTACCCACTTCAGTGTGTTAGTTGTCTAACAGTCTTCCCGCAAACACGTCATAAAATTTAACACCCCGTGATCTCTGCGTGGTCGTAACTCCACCACTGAGTGGACTACGTTTGTCTGTAAAGACTAACTGTTTTGTGTCCACGTTTCCACACTTCAACATCTGACCTGCTGCTCAGGGGAAAATAAGCATTAATGGCTTACTGTAGCCACATGAACTTGACGGTACTAACCAACCTAAAAAACATATTACTCCTTGTAGCTATAATTCTTAGTCTGCAAATGAAGTAAATACTGATGTAATGTTGTTCAGTACACTGTCCTCGGTAAGTAATAAAAATACCTGAACTCACATCCCTAACATCCTGTATTCGTGCCATGTTGTAGCATGCGAGTGTACGTTGGATTCAATAAACCGTTTCGTAGTAAAATACTGTTCTAATAGAAAAGGAAAGCAGTTTGCGAAGAGCATGCATGGAAGGCAATCTAATTTTGAATGGCATATAATACCAGTTGCAAAGTGTCACACTTTTTTGTTGGCAGTGTGTTTATACTAGAATTCATATTCGCGTGTTGAAGAAGCAGTAGAAAAATTTGTAGAAATAGAAGTTTTCTCTGATATTGTCATTTCAAAGTGATTTCAGATCGCCCGGTGCCTTATCTTGCTACCGTTCGGGTCCTTTCAAGTGCGATTTTGTGATGCGATACTTTACCAAGGTTGCGGAGACAAAGCGCTGGAATGTTACCCAGAATATTAACTTAACGCTCGTTATAAGGAATCAAGCAAGTGAGGTTGCCATTGCATTGTCTCTGCACAGACTATTTGGCGCATGTGTCAACACAAAAATCTTCTTTTATGTATTTTCTTTAGTGTTATGTTTTATTCAGTTCAGCCTCTATGTCTGTAATACTTGGTCACAGAATGTAAGGTATAATAGGTTTATCAATATGTATTAAAAAATAAAATATGTCAGAATAAAGAAGCATTAAATTATGTAATTACAGAACGAAAATATCAATGAGACCATAACAACAACAACAACAGTAATAATAATGAGTAATATATACAATAAAAATTTATTTATTCTAATAACACGGATTATGTCGATTGGTGGCTATTAGCATAACCCTCTCAGCAATTACGTAAAACGATTTGCGTTGCCCATGGGAAATCAATTTCAGTACGGCCAGATCAAGTGATCAAGCTCCTACCATATTTTCATGACCATTTCTTGAACTTTACAATACATTTTACAGTTAACAATAACACGATCAATTGTACATACAATACATCAAAATGTTTCAAATGGCTCTGAGCACTATGGGACTCAACATCTGAGGTCATCAGTCCCCTAGAACTTAGAACTACTTAAACCTAACTAACCTAATGACATCACACATATCCATGCCCGAGGCAGGATTCGAACCTGCGACCGTAGCAGTCACGCGGTTCCGGACTGAAGTGCCTAGAACCGCACAGCCACCGCGGCCGGCATACAATACATGTACGAACAGTAGTTTCTACGGATTTTTCAGTAGCTCATCGGGATATGATTACAAAAGGTTCCGTCAGACACTTCCGCAGTAGTGGTTGTTACAGCGGGTTCGAAAATAGCGTGTGTGTTCTTTTAAACTAAATCTCTTTAATTAAATCAAGTACAAATATTGTTGTGGGTAATAATTCAAAAGGCAGTGAAAAACTTACGAATGCTCCCTTTTTTTGCTGTATTGGAAATAAATATTGCATTATCGTTCGAAGTGGATTCTAACGTGTTACCGGAAAACAGAGAATGTGAGCGGTATTATTCTGGAGCAGTGCCACCTTCACGGTTACACTTACAAGGATCTGAGACGAGTTTGAAGTCAATGGAACACTGCATGTTGTGAATAAGGCAGGTAGTGGAACAAAGAGACGTTCAACTGAAAAGGAAACTATTGGTGTAGTGATTTAGCCGAATATGCAATCCTCGGAAAACGTCTGTGAGGCAATGCTCTCGTGAGACTGCGACAACGAAATCAGGATTTACAGAATTTTGCGGATCGGTGGTGGAACGTATGTACTTCGAGTTTTCCATGCTCTGAACGAGGCGAAGTGAATTTTGTGAGTGGTTCATCAACATATGTGAAAACGATGAACGTTTCCAAGATGTAATTCTTTGGTCGGATGAATGAACATAATTGCGTGTACTGGGTTAACCAAAATTCGTACGTAACTGAAGAAAATGTTAATCAACTAGAGGTACCAGTCTTCTGTGGTCTATCGTCTAGTGGGTTGATTGGGCTGTATTTATTTGAAGAGACTGTCACAGGTGGTTCACGCCGAGAAATGTTGCTCATAATAACTCCTGCTAATATTATACATGTTACATCACCGATACTAACCCATCACCAGGCGATTGTCTTTTCCGATGAGTGACCTTTTCGCTCCGACTGTTCACCTTGTCTGGTCTGATTATTCGTACCAGCAGCACACACATTTCGACTGCTCCCATATTGTTAAAGGAACAGTCCTAGCAATCGCCTAAAGTGATTTAGGGAGATCACGAAAAACCTAAATCAGGCCGGCGGGAAAGTTATGTGAATACTGCTTTTCCCGAATGCAGGCTCGGTGTACAGTCCACAAGAGATCCGTTCTAGATATATGCAGGACGACGTGAGTAAGCTAACATCTGCCGTCATTACTCCTGATAAAGGGTATCCGCAGCCGAAATATTGCAAGATCGGCAATACGAATCTAAGATCTTCACGTTGAAAATAGATTGACAGATTGATACTTTCTGAAGGATAATTATATGAGAATTACATTCAAACAACTTACGATTTTTGGAGCTTGTAGTATCCATTACCACATTAATTTCATTAAAGCGATTGTATGTGAGCTTTTCTCATTAATCACTCGTAGACGATCCAAAGCTAATATTATACATACACTCCTGGAAATGGAAAAAAGAACACATTGACACCGGTGTGTCAGACCCACCATACTTGCTCCGGACACTACGAGAGGGCTGTACAAGCAATGATCACACGCACGGCACACCGGACACACCAGGAACCGCGGTGTTGGCCGTCGAATGGCGCTAGCTGCGCAGCATTTGTGCACCGCCGCCGTCAGTGTCAGCCAGTTTGCCGTGGCATACCGAGCTCCATCGCAGTCTTTAACACTGGTAGCATGCTGCGACAGCGTGGACGTGAACCGTATGTGCAGTTGACGGACTTTGAGCGAGGGCGTATAGTGGGCATGCGGGAGGCCGGGCGGACGTACCGCCGAATTGCTCAACACGTGGGGCGTGAGGTCTCCACAGTACATCGATGTTGTCGCCAGTGGTCGGCGGAAGGTGCACGTGCCCGTCGACCTGGGACCGGACCGCAGCGACGCACGGATGCACGCCAAGACCATAGGATCCTACGCAGTGCCGTAGGGGACCGCACCGCCACTTCCCAGCAAATTAGGGACACTGTTGCTCCTGGGGTATCGGCGAGGACCATTCGCAACCGTCTCCATGAAGCTGGGCTACGGTCCCGCACACCGTTAGACCGTCTTCCGCTCACGCCCCAACATCGTGCAGCCCGCCTCCAGTGGTGTCGCGACAGGCGTGAATGGAGGGACGAATGGAGACGTGTCGTCTTCAGCGATGAGAGTCGCTTCTGCCTTGGTGCCAATGATGGTCGTATGCGTGTTTGGCGCCGTGCAGGTGAGCGCCACAATCAGGACTGCATACGACCGAGGCACACAGGGCCAACACCCGGCATCATGGTGTGGGGAGCGATCTCCTACACTGGCCGTACACCACTGGTGATCGTCGAGGGGACACTGAATAGTGCACGGTACATTCAAACCGTCATCGAACCCATCGTTCTACCATTCCTAGACCGGCAAGGGAACTTGCTGTTCCAACAGGACAATGCACGTCCGCATGTATCCCGTGCCACCCAACGTGCTCTAGAAGGTGTAAGTCAACTACCCTGGCCAGCAAGATCTCCGGATCTGTCCCCCTTTGAGCATGTTTGGGACTAGATGAAGCGTCGTCTCACGCGGTCTGCACGTCAAGCACGAACGCTGGTCCAACTGAGGCGCCAGGTGGAAATGGCATGGCAAGCCGTTCCACAGGACTACATCCAGCATCTCTACGATCGTCTCCATGGGAGAATAGCAGCCTGCATTGCTGCGAAAGGTGGATATACACTGTACTAGTGCCGACATTGTGCATGCTCTGTTGCCTGTGTCTATGTGCCTGTGGTTCTGTCAGTGTGATCATGTGATGTATCTGACCCCAGGAATGTGTCAATAAAGTTTCCCCTTCCTGGGACAATGAATTCACGGTGTTCTTATTTCAATTTCCAGGATTGTATTATATCGCCGATGCTAGTCCATCACCAGGCGTCTGTCCTTTCTCATGAGCGACGTTTTCGCACAGACTATTAATCTTGTCTGGTCTGAGTACTCATATCAGCAGGACACACATTTTGACTGCTCCCATATTCGTATATATAAGCGTACTTACAGAAAATTGGCGAGTCATTCTTGCGATGTTGACGTTCTTTCAAGAAGAATTTTTACATAAGGTCCCAACTACTTATCTGTAGTTCATGCAATTTTTACTAATATACCATGTGTTTGATCTCAAGCTTAGAACAGGAACTAAAAGTTTACAGTGGAGTTCCCCTGATATTTTCTTGACAACTAACTGCGAGAGGATACATTTAACTGTGTCCATGAAATTTTATCATTGCAGAATAACTTTCATTGTTGTAAGATACTTGCCTGCAAAACACACATATAGTGAAAAAGATACCAAACTCTACATCATAATTATTATGAACCAGCATTGAACTACTTTCTTATTTATTAGTTCCCATTTTCGTCTTCAAATCAAATTTTTCTTTCACGCCCTGCTACGGACTTCCTTGACCTATTACTATTCCGTCAAAGAAATTTCGCCAATTTAGTGCTCAGGGGACACGATGTTACCCGAGAGCTCTTTCTTCTCTCACATAACGTGACACTCAGAGAGAGATAGAGTTAGTGAGAGACATCCATTTTGTATGTATTTGAGACCTTGAGTGGGTCGTAGTGCTATATAAATTGTAAACAAGAAAAATAAGAAAAAATAGAAAGTGAAGAAGACGTATCAATCATTATTCTAAAGGCTCAAATTCATATTTTTTTAGTTCAGGACCGGTTATGTAATACCTCAGTAGAAATACCAACTGAAGCCGGCCGCGGTGGTCTCGCGGTTCTAGGCGCGCAGTCCGGAACCGCGCGACTGCTAAGTTCGCAGGTTCGAATCCTGCCTCGGGCATGGATGTGTGTGATGTCCTTAGGTTAGTTAGGTTTAAGTAGTTCTAAGTTCTAGGGGACTGATGACAATAGTGCTCAGAGCCATTTGAACCATTTGAACCAACTAAAGCCATAGTTGTGGACTTCTCACTCTAATACGTATTTCATGTGTAGCGGAAAATGCTGTTGCTGTCTCCTGCAATTATCGAGTAATGCCGAGGTTACCATAATCAGTCAGTATTCGGCAAATCTCTGTGTTATCATCCCTATTTAGGTTTCGGGTTGGTTGCCTGACTCTTGTCAGGTGATTTCTGAATCAGTGCCTCCAAAATAGTCGGGGCCAGTGTACTCCAGTATCTTTATCCAGATCTCCTAACACTTCGCCCTAATGGCAGGGCTTTAAATTTAATACAGCGTTTAAGCTGCTTAGTTTGATCTAGAACACCACTATTGTTTCCCCTCTTTCCTGTGTGTGTGAAGAACGACGATCGGTAGATCGTCGCGTAACCTCGAATTTCTCACGGCCACATCGTGAGAGCTCCATGTGGGAGGGCGTAAGACATTGGTTGACTCTTCCTAGATCGTAAGCTCTCTCAATGTTTACAGTAATTCTCTGCGTGACGCATATTGTTTCTTATATAAGGCCTGTTACTGGTTTTTCGAACATTTTCATAACTGTCGCGCGCTCACTAAATGAACATGTGACGGAAAGTGCTGCTCTCCTTTGGCTCCTTTGTGCCTCATCTATTAATCCTACTCAGTACAGGTCCTAAACAGCCGAAAAATGATGATTTTGCAAGATTCGTTTCTTGTCCAGCATTTGGTACATGTTGACGCAGGTTCTGCGCATGTGGCATTGCTTTAGAATAAAACGCCAGCACCAGTTACACTTCATATTTTATTTAAGGGACGACGACCGTCTTCGGTCTCCAAGGCCATTATCCAGTGATTATATGTCAGACGACCTGAGAGAGCACAGAACGAATCGTTACTTGTTAGACGATACCATTGTAAACACAATTGTCGAACGGCATTGTTGAGCGGCACGATGGACAAAAAACAAGTGTGACGGTTTGGGATGCCATTGTGTATAACGTGTGACCTCGCCTCCTACGTACTGGAGAACACCTGAACAGCAACAGCTATGTCAGGGAGGCTTTAGAGCCCGACGCACTGCGCCTATGCAGGCAGTTAAACATACCCTATTTCAGCAGGACAATGACCGGGCACATAAGGCAATTGAAGAAGAACGACAGGTACCAGCGTCTCCCCGGCTGCACGTTCGCCTGACTTATCATGCATGGAACATGTCTAGGATATGGTTGATGGACAACTTGTTTGTTCTGATCCTTATGATACCAATGTCTGTGCTTTGTGGAAGCGCCTGCAAACTTTGCTGCAGTGTTATAAGTTCTAAGGCTTCCAAGGTCAGTGTCATTTTGAGTAAAGTAATCTTCAGTGTTGCGCCGCATCATTGCAAAACACTAAAGCAACTGAGGTGGCAACGTTTCGACCGACTTGCTTCAGTCATCTTCAGAGCCCTCAAGAGGATCACAGCAAGTCGGAAGAAGTGTCAGCAATTTAGTTGTTTAGTATTTTACAGTGACGCCACCTAACACAAGATTACGTTATTCAAAATGTGTTTCAGTGTGCTCCCCATCAGCATATCCACGCCCTCTCTGATTCCACGTCACAACGTCTAAAGACTCTGCTAGCAGCACGTAGCGGCTTCACACCGTACTGAATTCTCACCGCCAAAGTGCATGTACACTTCTGCAATTGGAATCATTTTGTATATTGTCGTATCCCTAATCTGTGGAATAACTTTTATTGAAATCACATGACAGTTTCTTGGTGTTGCCATTTTCACAAACAGTTGTGTAGGCCTGCGTCATTTCGACACCTTACGTGTTTTGTATTGTTTTCTGTTTTCATTGCCTATTTTTTGCATATCTTTTGCCGGAAATATCTATGAGTCAAATATTACTTTTTAAAAGCAATGGTTACTTTGTGAGTATAATAACATTTAGTGAAGAATGTATGATCTTGCAGAATCAAAACAATAGGACAACAAATAATATAATGTTTAACGCTACACAAGAGAGCTAAAATCCCACGGGTCGGCATCTTCTGCCTGTAAAAAGCCTCGCAATACATCTACGTGAGTAGGAACACAGCCACACGTCAAGATCACAGTTTCCAGACAGTATATGGCTTTGTTGGTACCACAACAGCGAAACGCATTTGCCTCAGGGAGTCTTAAACAAGGTGATAAGGACGGATATACTGTAAGTCCGCTGAGTCAAAATGAGCAGCAAGAAGAATGTCTCCCCGCGGACTCTCGTAAACATCAGGTGTCGTTGACGGAACCATGCAGTACAGGTACGGAAAAACACCAAGGTAACTGAAGAAACCCGGGAGTTTTAAATCTTTGATGAAAAAATGAGAATGTTTCTCCAAAATACTGCGGGATCTTCGTAATTTACCCCTACAAAGGTTAGAATTTTTGGCTACAATAAATACCGTACTATTTTTTTAGTCTAGATTTATTATAAAAACTATATTTGTTAAGTAAATTATTTAAATTACGAATCAAAAGTGAAATGGATTCGGAGTGCTATGTAATTCTTCTGCAAACGATCCAAACAGTCCATATTAACACCTCTTGTAGTTGCTGAAATCTGAGTTGGCGCACATTGATGGGGAATATTTAACAGAAATATTTTATGTAATGGAAGTTATTCTCAATGAAAGATACAGTGCGACGATATATAGGAGCGAAGAGACGCGACAAGAAGGAGGATCTTGTAACGGATGAACGTGGAGTAGAGATAAATGGTTTACGACACTTGTTGTCCACGCCTCAAGGAATGAACAAAGGAACACACTGCTGACAATATCTGAGTAAGACATAAATCCCATGCCAGTTCAAAAATTATCATTGAGCGAAAGTGCCAGCAAAATGAAAAGATTTGTCTTACGTCGCCGGCCGGTGTGGCCGAGCGGTTCTAGGCGCTTCAGTTTGGAACCGCGCGACCGCTACGGTCGCAGATTCGAATCCTGCCTCGGGCATGGATGTGTGCGATGTACTTAGGTTAGTTAGGTTTAAGTAGTTCTATGTTCTAGGGGACTGATGACCTCAGATGTTAAGTCCCATAGTGCTCAGAGCCATTTTTTTTGTCTTACGTCGTAATCATTGTCGGATAAAAATAAGATTCGGCTATCAAATAAACGAAATAAGATTGTCAGACATCACTGCAGATTTTGCTGCTACGACACAACAGCGCAGGAATACGTGTTCTTATTTTGTGCCATTTGGGTGTGCAAAGTGCATTAAATTACTTCTTGCTCTTCGCGATGAGATGAAATGCGAGGTTTTACAGCCTCAGCATATCATTTGTTATTAAATATCGAGACACGAAGTTTTCAGTAGCCGCTAACGATACGTATCCTGGCGGCGCATTTTTCTATTATGCTTTTGGAAACAGTTGGTGGAGAAGCTGGTGGTAGTACTGCCCTGGAGACACTGATTTACAGTCACAATTTTGCAATGATTCCGAGGATGACGATCGGTGATCCGGGTGTGAAAAAGAAAGCCTTTGTGCTGTTCACTCAAAGATGGACGTAACTGCCACAATTTGTTATGTTTGCGGTAAACACTGGTCAGGTGCCTACAAATGCTTTAATGACTTGCGCAGTTTTTAAGATCAACTCCAAGATATCAGTGGACTTCCGCGTTTCTTGCTGAATTTTCAAATCTGGGGTACGGTGAAGGCCGTGTCTCTGACGAGGGACTCTTACGAGGTGCATTCAAGTTCTAAGGCCTCCGATTTTTTTTTCTCTGGACTGGAAAGAGATAGAAACATGCGCATTGTTTTAAAATGAGGCCGCTTTCATTGTCAATACGTCCCAGAGATGGCAGCACCGTACGGCAGATACAATTTTACCGCCAGCGGCGAGAATGAGAACGGTTTTAAATACTTAAAATGGCGACGTTTTCCTTACTTGAACAGCGTGCAATCATTCGTTTTCTGAATTTGCGTGGTGTGAAACCAATTGAAATTCATCGACAGTTGAAGGAGACATATGGTGATGGAGTTATGGATGTGTCGAAAGTGTGTTCGTGGGTGCGACAGTTTAATGAAGGCAGAACATCGTGTGACAACAAACCGAAACAACCTCGGGCTCGCACAAGCCGGTGTGACGACATGATCGAGAAAGTGGAGAGAATTGTTTTGGGGGATCGCCGAATGACTGTTGAACAGATCGCCTCCAGAGTTGGCATTTCTGTGGGTTCTGTGCACACAATCCTGCATGACGATCTGAAAATGCGAAATGTGTCATGCAGGTGGGTGCCACGAATGCTGACGGACGACCACACGGCTGCCCGTGTAGCATGTTGCCAAGCAATGTTGACGCGCAACGACAGCACGAATGGGACTTTCTTTTCGTCGGTTGTGACAATGGATGAGACGTGGATGCCATTTTTCAATCAAGAAGCAAAGCGCCAGGCAGCTCAATGGAAGCACACAGACTCACCGCCACCAAAAAAATTTCGGGTAACCGCCAGTGCTGAAAAAATGATAGTGCCCATGTTCTGGGACAGTGGGGGCGTAATCCTTACCCATTGCGTTCCAAAGGACACTACGGTAACAGGTGCATCCTACGAAAATGTTTTGAAGAACAAATTCCTTCCTGCACTGCAACAAAAACGTCCGGGAAGGGCTGCGCGCGTGCTGTTTCACCAAGACAACGCACTCGCACATCGAGCTAACGTTACGCAACAGTTTCTTCGTGATAACAACTTTGAAGTGATTCCTCATGCTCCCTACTCACCTGACCTGGCTCCTAGTGACTTTTGGCTTTTTCCAACAATGAAAGACACTCTCCGTGGCCGCACATTCACCAGCCGTGCTGCTATTGCCTCAGCGATTTTCCAGTGGTCAAAACAGACTCCTAAAGAAGCCTTCGCCGCTGCCATAGAATCATGGCGTCAGCGCTGTGAAAAATGTGTACGTCTGCAGGGCGATTACGTCGAGAAGTAACGCCAGTTTCATCGATTTCGGGTGAGTAGTTAATTAGAAAAAAAATCGGAGGCCTTAGAACTTGAATGCACCTCGTATAACAGCGCTTCCCGTCGGGTTTCGAATATAAAGCATTTTCGGTTGAGATATTGCAGAGACGTGATCGAAATACGACACGAATGACCGGGCTGTGGAACACACTGATCATACTAACCTGAGCACGTAGCTGTAACGTGTAAGAGGGCACCACCATCTCTCCATGCCCTACAAAATTGTAAACAGTTCTTCCCCTTGGCCTGAAAAAGAAACGTACAAACTCATTTACTTCCAATTCCTGATTGCAGCGATGTTATCCTGCAAGACGTTTCTCAGAAAAGCGGGCGGGGCTTGCAACTGTTGATGAACGCCTCCGTACGATATAACTGTGATGTTTGATTTTTTGGTCATACTTCAGCATCTTGTGCACAGCTATCGGTGCTATGTACAGTAAAGCTCAGTGATTTCCGTACACTCTGTCTCCTCTAGTGCCTTATAATGTATACTGTCCCTCATGTCTCTCCTCAGTCTTAACGCTCTTTTCTGTACAACACAGCAGAAGCACTGGTTCCGTCAGAACAAGATCCTTTCTGTCCCACTCCATCACTCTTTCGCTCTCTCGAATCACTTTCAGTAGCAAGGACCCGACTGGAATATCCTCGCTGATTACATCTCAGAACAGAATAAAAGCTCCAGCTTCAAAAGATAGTTAATGACATGTGTACTGAAGCAATGTTAATGTCTGTATTTGTTCCTGTCTGCATTCGTACCACCAGCATTAGCATTACATTTATGCACATTGTCATTATACACAAATAATTTTTAATTATATTAATTTCATTTTATTAGTAGTTATTGCGTTTAAGTTATTGTCATTTTTAAAGTAGTATTTGATGTAATAAAAATACTTTATGTATAGATCTTAATCCGATGTAAGAGAGGGCCTGAAAGCCATATTGTGATTAGGTGAAATAAGTAAGTAACATTCCAGCTTAGCTCCTACAATATAGTTGCTCTGACAGCAACACAAATTTTCGCGAAGGATCGAAACAGGGGCTAGTACTCGCAGAACTAAGACAGTTTCTGATCTATCCTGAAATTTCAATATCGCTTTTGTGTTGTTATAGATGCTGCAAATAAATTCTTTCGCATCGCAAAACACGAGCACGCACGAGTGGGCGTTGGTTTTATGGCGAAAGTTTTCTTTGCAACAAGTGTCCAACTCCTCCATCTCTAGTTTATGCCATTCTTCATTACACTTTTTTGTTGTGCAAAGAGGCTGTTACCACAGTATCCATTTCTGAACGCAATGTAAAGAGCGCCGTTTGGTGCCATCTGTCTTTATTACCCTGAAAGACATTAGGATATACAACAGAACAGATAACAAGAGGAACAAAAGCAATAAAACAGTATTAAACTCCACTACAGATAGAGAGAGAATTATTTCACAGCCCTAAGCTTGTTACCAGCACAATATAACAGAGTCTCAATCGTTATGCCAGTCAAAGATGTTTGGACCAGCTTCGTGGATTGAAAGTAGACCAACAACAGCGCCCATTGTACAGGCTTATATGCCAATTCGTATCACTTGATGACGATGATGAAATAGTGGGCAGATATTAGGAAACAGATCAAGTATCTTTTGGGGAATAAAATATTAGAGTCCTACTGGTGTGAAAGGATATCGTAGGAGAGAGAATGGAAGGTAGGATTACTGGAAAACATGGGCTGGGAGAAAAGAATGAGTGGAAGTTAGAACGGGCATAGTTCTCAACTGGTTGCAATGAATCTCCTCTTTCAAAGCAGGAGGTTTCAACTGACTGATGCAAATTCACTCTACCAAAACAACAAGAGAAGGTGAGGCAGTCAGTAAGAGTTAAATAAAAGGTCGAGAGCAGTTAGAGGAATATAATAAAGAAGGAAATAATTAAAGCAACACAGGAAATTGTAGGTACAGGCATAGTGGAGGCGAAGAAGCCGTGGATGGAGAAGGAGCTACTCGAACTTATGGAAGCAAGAAGAAAATGAAAAAAAACCTTTAGAATGCGATAGGCAGACAGTAGTTTATGTCGCTTAAAAGAGCAAACAGGTTAAATTAAAGAGCACGCGTTAAGAAATATCTCATTGTAGGAACAATTGACATGATGAACAGGAAGATTGAACGTAACTTCGAGAAGTAAATAGTATCATCTGAGAGTTATTTTCATTTGTTGTAGAAATAATGAGAATATTCACTTGTATTTGTGAACTTCAGAACCAGAACATCTAATGAAAAGTGCTACGAGAGATATATCAACATTTCATTGCAACTGTTACAAATAATTATGTAGTTTATCCAGTTACCATGTTGTTGACTAAGTACTTGAACAGCTGGAGGCCATGTAGTAAAATAATTAGAAATAAAGCTTCGCACCTTCTCCTTTAGTAACTTTTCCATGTTGCTTATTAACCTTGCCCCTGTCTATTACTCGAGTGCGGCTAAAATCAACAACCCTCGCAATTTTTACCTGGCCGAAATTCCTATTAAACAATCCTTTGCGCACATTATCGTAATCGTGATAAGCTGAGTCACGTGTCTTTATTCCACGGGACACTACGAAGAGATTTATAATTTAACCCAGTACACTGGTACGTCTTCTGTTAATCAGGAACAGTACATCACCACACCAGCTTTCTAGAACTCCCAGTGCTCATGATGAAGATTTCATCCTATCTTCATGATATGAAGAGGCTACCTTTGGGTCCGTTTTTATCATAGCAGAGTGATTTAACGACTTCAGCTAAAGAGACGGGGTGCCACTAATGTGAGATGTTACAAATAAAATCTTTGCCACGGGCGGCTAGGATTCCGTCGCTCGGGTCAGGATCGTGATTTACTGTCACGCTGTCTTAAATCTGCGTGGAATCAGCTAACAACCGAATGCACAGAAGTTGTCACAGCTTGAGTATACTACGGCGAAGATCACGCGCCGTGGCACAAAGCCCGAATTGTTTGCCAGCAACTTGAGTCTCGTCGTCGTCGCCGCCAAGTAAATGTTTTTATGTAAACAAGCAAAGCACTTGCCAGACGTAAACACGAGTTCACACAGGTTAAATCCTCACTCAGGGAACACGAAAGGATTCCTTCGGCGTACGCTAGCAAATTCTCTTGTCTTACTCGTCTTCAAATACAATTCGGTACTATCTCAATTTCCGCTAGGGAATTTTATGCAGATAAATGTTTCCCAAATGTTTTTCTGCAAACAAGCAAAGCGCCAGCCATGCGTAAATTCGAGTTCACAGAGGTTAAATCCATCCTCAGGGAACTCGAAAGGATTCCTTCGGCATACACTAGCAAATTCTCTTGTCCTACTGGTCTCTAAATACAATTCGGTACTTTCTCAATTTCCGCTAGGGAATTTTATACTGATAAAAAAACTTTGTGTTCTGCCTTACGGTACGTCTTGTCATGGGGGGAAGCCTCCTCAGACAGGTCCTCCGCATGAGCGTCTAGGGAAGTGATTCCAGTGATGGTTTCCCCGTTGCCTTCCACTGATGATGAAATGATAATGAGGACAACACAACACCCAGTCCCTCTGAGCGTGGAAAATCTCCGACCCAGCCGAGAATCGAACCCGGGCCCTTTGGCGTGACAGACCACCGCGCTCATAACTTTTTTTTTAATCTCATTTTGTTCGTTGTATCTGCTCGGGGCGGACGTCGCCAGACCCCCGTTTCAGTTCGTCGTTGATCCATTAACTCAGTTTTTTTTATTGCAGAGGGTAGCTAACCCCTCTGACCGAACACGCTGAGTTACCGTGCCGGCAATCATTCAGCTATCGGGGCGGACTTATATTGATAAATGTTTCCCAAATGTTTTTCTGCAAACAAGCAAAGCGCCAGCCATACGTAACCACGAGTTCACACAGGTTAAATCCACCCTCAGGGAACACGAAAGGATACCTTCGTTATACGCTAGCAAATGCTCTTGTCTTACTGGTCTTCAACTAAAATTCGGTAGTATCTCAATTACCGCCAGGGAATTTTGCGCTGATAAAAGTTTACTATCACTGAATCATAAAAAGCGTAGTGATTCATTGGTCACAGAATCACAGAATATTACAGGCACTAGAAACTATCCCGCACTGGCTCTGACCAAAAATCTGAGTCCTTGTCCATAACGTGAGACATGCAGGGAAGTTCAGATTGCAAGAAACCCGTATACCTGAGGGCGAATTTTCACATGGGTGAAGTTTCTAAACTCGTCTAAAAGAAAAACTCTAGGTGTATACACAGGACAAGTGGCCTGTGATTCAAAAAGTGTCATGATGATATCTCCATAGGCACAAGATTTCGTATTAGTCCTCCATTCGTATATCGGCAAGGGGACTACAAATCGGTGAGTAAATGTGAGGAAAAGGTCGAATAAGCATCGCAAAGTAACGTTCTGTGATTCGGAACGTGGACTGTCTGCGGTCTGAATGTGGTAGGGAAACTGGAAAAACTGTAAAGGGAGTTATAAAGCCTTCATCTGGATATAGTTGCGATCAGCGTAACAAAAGGGAAAGATGATATGAATTTCTAGCCCAACGAGTATAGGAAAACCAGTAAACGACCGTTTCTGTAAATAATCGAATCCGACGTATGAAATAACTTGAAAATTCCGATTACTTCACAAATGAATTAATGTGTTACAGATCTGACGTTAGGCATGTAAACGACAAAAAATTTAGAAGACGTCGTAAATTATGTTTAAAGTTTTTTAAGTCGCTAAGTGCTCCCATTATGAAACACTGGATGAGTATAGTTTACGTAATCTACGCTCAGTTTTGAGTTAAAGCTGGTTTTTTCACGTTTCTCAGTATTTATAGCGTCATGTCTCGTGAACTTTGTGTCGTACAATGATAATGTTTTTCAAGTACATTCGATGGTACGTCGGGATACAGTTTGAAACTTAATTAATAAGAAGAAATAAATTAAAATGTAGTACATGATGCCGAAGTTTTACTGCGTGAACAGCGAATATGTTGTGGGGCGGCTGGCGGAATTATTGTTGTTATTTAAATGTAGAGTGTAATGTAGAAAAGATGCATTTCCCTGCCGTTTAACCATATGTGGGGCGGCGGGTGGAATTAATTGTTATATAAATGTTCCTATTAATTATGCTGTCTTTTGCCGTTCTCAACACTGGCTCTCTAACTACAATATTGGCAACCAGAAAGTGATTAGCAAAACGTGAAGCCTGTAATTAGAATTCCTAGTGCCCACTTCATCTGAGAAATACACTTATAGCTACAGCTCTGAGGAATTAGGAGATTGTCTGGGATTAATAATCATAAACGATCGTGAATAAACGTTCGCTATATTCTGAAAGTCACAGATAAAAAAAAAAAAAAAAGAAACCACACAATCCAACTACCAGAGCAGTTCAGATTCTAATGCGCTGATGCAACTATAACTATCCAAATTAAATGTTTAAGTGAATGCTCGCCATAATTTGATGATAATGTTCATCGAACGCCACGCTAAATAATGGTAGAATGTTTGTCCCGCGACGGCACGTGAAAATACGACATACGCAAACTGAAGATATATCATTAAAGTCATCCCAGAATTAACACTTCACTCGAAAATGATTTCATGGTTACGCGTATTCCGAGTAACTTACTACGGAATCCGAGGCTGTTTATAGCAATGATACCGACGCGGCGCGACTCCCGACACAGATGGTGTGCTATTCAGCGTCTCGAAAATGATTTCATGGTTACGCGTATCCCGAGTAACTTAATACGGAATCCGAGGCTGTTTATAGCAATGATACCGACGCGACGCGACTCCCGACACAGATGGTGTGCTATTCAGCGTCTGGAGAGAACTGGGGCCTGTTCTCCTCAGCTGCGTGGCTTCTTCGTGAAGAAACCAGTCTTCGAGTAAAGCGGAGTTCGCAACATATACATGTTTTGCCTCCTATTAATTCTGGTGGTGCGTCTTCTAGAGGTGATTGGCTTCTGGTTGTTTCCACTCTGTCTTCTTCTTCAGTTACAGCCTATGCCGTAAGGAGCTGGGGCCAGCGCGTGTTGGCATTGCGCCGTATCTTCTGCCCCAGAGAGCGTATGTACCGGTTCTCGGATTGCCGCGCCTGTTCGTAGAAGCGGCGGGCAACCATACGGACGTGGTCCTTGACTTTGCGGACCTCAGCGAGGTCGTACAGTGGTCCAGATGGGAAGTCCCGCGGCAGGTGCAGCGCGAGGCGGAGAGCCCTGTTCTGCAGAGATTGTAGTTTCTTCAGGTGGTCCTCTGCCGCATTCCCCCAGACGACAGCCGCGTAATCGAAGACAGGGCGGATTAGCGCCCCGTACAACGTGACGCCCAGTCGCGGAGGAAGAGTCGACGTCGGGTTGAGCAGGGGGTAGAGCTAGAGAAGTCGACCCCTTGCTTTGTTTTCGACGCCCTTCACGTGTGGGCCCCAGGTGAGGCGGCGATCTATGGTGACCCCAAGATACTGCGCTGTCGGTCGCCAGTTGACACGACTGCCTCCAACGACGAGTGGGGGCAGAGCGGCTGGGATGACACGACGGGTTGCAATGAAAAATTGCGTCTTGGCGCCGTTGAACTGCAGTTTCCACTTGACGGCCCAATCGGCTAGGGTGTCGACAGCGTGCTGCAACCTCTGGCGAAGTGTGTCCGCGCGCATACTTCGTGAGTAGAGCGCAGTGTCGTCGGCGTACAGTGCTAGGTGCACACGAGGGACCGTCGCCGTATCAGCCGTGTAGAGCGTGTACAGGATCGGCCCCAAGACCGACCCTTGTGGCACGCCTGCTCTGATGGGACGGACTGTCGACAGGCCAGTTTCTGCACGGACGTGAAAAGTCGTCCATCGAGGAAGGTCCGTAGCAGACGGATGGGGGGTCCAGGGACCCCCATTTCGAGAAGTTTGAAGAGCAGCCCATCGTGCCAGACGCTGTCAAAAGCGCGCGAGAGATCAAGGAAGACTGCTCCGAAGTATTCGCGCCTCTCCAGGGAATCGAAGGCTTCTTCCACGAGTCGGAGAAGTTGGTGCTCCGTAGAGTGGCCCTTACGGAAGCCGAACTGGGCATCTGGGAGTAGAGCTTCGGCGATGACGTGTTGCTGTAGCCTCTTCAGGTAGATGCGCTCGAAAACTTTCGAGATGGCAGGCAGCAGACTAATTGGGTGATAGCTCTTCGGCTGCCGGAGATCTTTTCCCATCTTAGGAATAGCCACAATCTCAGCATGCTTCCACTGCAGGGGAATGTGACCGGTGCGAAAGATCTTGTTGAAAATTGCAGCCAGGTGAGTAGAGGCGTCCTCAGGCAGTTGTTTCAGCATGGCAGTGGAGACGTCGTCAGGGCCTGCAGCTCTCTTTGGATTGAGGGCCCTCAGAGCCGCCGAGACTTCTTCAGGAGTTGTGGCCTCGATGTCATCATCGCCCTCCGTTTCCAGATAGCGATGTTCTGCGTCCAGTGGATCCTCTACAGGCTTGAAGTTCTCTTCAAAAACATCGGCGAGGGCATCAGCCTTCGCGTTTGGTTCACAGACAGTTCCGGTTGCAGTTCGGAGAGGCGGCATACGCTGCGTTCGCCCTAGGAAGTGTTTCGCGGTCCTCCAGGCAGACCCGTCGTCAAGCTGAAGAGTCGCCACACGGCTAGCCCACTCTCGCGCAGCGTTCTTATATATAAAGCCGCGGTGCGGACGGCTAAGGGAACGCTTGATCAAATCGGATCTCCCGACTAGCCGCTGGGCTAGTAATGCACCACATTAAGGTATTGAATAAATCATCGCGTCCTTTGCTGATGGCCGATGAAGCTCTCAATTTAAATGTGCATTCAACACACAGGTAAGTAATCATAATAAAAGTCTGACGTGGCTAAGTAAAATATTTTGGCCGAGAGAATTAATTTAATTACACTGCACGCAGTAGATGAGCTCTGAACTTGCCCGTTGGAGATACGCTATCGCTATAATTTTATAGTTACAGCGGACTAGGCTGGCACACAATGGAAAGACTGATGTGAATTTTATACAGCATGAGTAGGCTGCTTCCCTACAATGTAGTAAGCAATAAACTTTTTTCATATAACCATTTAGTGGTAGTTGTTAGCTAGAAAAAGATAAAGATTTAAAACTAAGTATGAAGTTTGTTGGAAACCGCTAAGTGCTCTCATCCTGAAGTACTGGATGACTGTAGTCTGCGTAATTTGCTACCTTGAGCTACCCTGATTCATGTGCAGATACGCAAATTCTAATAGCTGTCTTACTGTAGTTGTTGTTGTTGTGGTCTTCAGTCCTAAATCTGGTTTGATGCAGCTCTCCATGCTACTCTATCCTGTGCAAGCTTTTTCATCTCCCAGTACCTACTGCAACCTACATCCTTCTGAATCTGCTTAGTGTATTCATCTCTTGGTCTCCCTCTACGATTTTTACCCTCCACGCTGCCCTCCAATACTAAATTGGTGATCCCTTGATGCCTCAGAACATGTCCTACGAACCGATCCCTTCTTCTGCTCAAGTAGTGCCACAAACTTCTCCCCAATCCTATTCAATACTTCCTCATTAGTTACGTGATCTACCCATCTAATCTTCAGCATACTTCTGTAGCACCACATTTCGAAAGCTTCTATTCTCTTCTTGTCCAAACTATTTATCGTCCATGTTTCACTTCCATACATGGCTACACTCCATACAAATACTTTCAGAAATGACTTCCTGACACTTAAATCTATACTCGATGTTAACAAATTTCTCTTCTTCAGAAACGCTTTCCTTGCCATTGCCAGCCTACATTTTATATCCTCTCTACTTCGACCATCATCAGTTATTTTGCTCCCCAAATAGCAAAACTCCTTTACTACTTTAAGTGTCTCATTTCCTAATCTAATTCCCTCAGCATCACCCGACTTAATTAGACTACATTCCATTATCCTTGTTTTGCTTTTGTTGATGTTCATCTTATATCCTCCTTTCAAGACACTGTCCATTCCATTCAACTGCTCTTCCAAGTCCTTTGCTGTCTCTGACAGAATTACAATGTCATCGGCGAACCTCAATGTTTTTATTTCTTCTCCATGAATTTTAATACCTACTCCGAATTTTTCTTTGTTTCCTTTACTGCTTGCTCAATATACAGATTGAATAACATCGGGGAGAGGCTAAAACCCTGTCTTACTCCCTTCCCAACCACTGCTTCCCATTCATGTCCCTCGACTCATATAACTGTCATCTGGTTTCTGTACAAATTGTAAATAGCCTTTTGCGCCCTGTATTTTACCCCTGCCACCTTTATAATTTGAAAGAGAGTATTCCAGTCAACATTGTCAAAAGCTTTCTCTAAGTCTACAAATGCTAGAAACGTAGGTTTGCCTTTCCTTAATCTTTCTTCTAAGATACGTCGTAAGGTCAGTATTGCCTCACGTGTTCCAGTGTTTCTACGGAATCCAAACTGATCTTCCCCGAAGTCGGCTTCTACCAGTTTTTCCAATCGTCTGTAAAGAATTCGTGTTAGTATTTTACAGCTGTGACTTATTAAACTGATAGTTCGGTAATTTTCACATCTGTCAACACTTGCTTTCTTTGGGATTGGAATTATTGTATTATTCTTGAAGTCTGAGGGTATTTCGTCCGTTTCATACATCTTGCCCACCAGATGGTAGAGTTTTGTGAGGACTGGCTCTCCCAAGGCCGTCAGTAGTTCCAATGGAATGTTGTCTACTCCGGGGGCCTTGTTTCGACTCAGGTCTTTCAGTGCTCTGTCAAACTCTTCACGCAGTATCGTATCTCCCATTTCATCTTCATCTACATCCTCTTCCATTTCCATAATATTGTCCTCAAGTACATCGCCCTTGTATAGACCCTCTATATACTCCTTCCACCTTTCTGCTTTCCCTTCTTTGCTTAGACTGGGTTTCCATCTGAGCTCTTGATATTCATACAAGTCGTTCTCTTATCTCCAAAGGTCTCTTTAATTTTCCTGGAGGCAGTATCTATCTTACCCCTAGTGAGATAGGCCTCTACATCCTTACATTTGTCCTCTAGCCATCCCTGCTTAGCCATTTTGCACTTCCTGTCGATCTCATTTTTGAGACGTTTGTATTCCTTTTTGCCTGCTTCATTTACTGCATTTTTATATTTTCTCCTTTCATGAATTAAATTCCATATTTCTTCTGTTACCCAAGGATTTCTACTAGCCCTCGTCCTTTTACCTACTTGATCCTCTGCTGCCTTCACTACTTCATCCCTCAAAGCTACCCATTCTTCTTCTACTGTATTTCTTTCCCCCATTCCTGTCAATTGTTCCCTTATGCTCTCCCTGAAACTCTGTACAACCTCTGGTTCTTTCAGTTTATCACAGGTCCCATCTCCTTAAATTCCCACCTTTTTGCGGTTTCTTCAGTTTTAATCTACAGGTCATAACCAATTGATTGCGGTCAGAGTCCTGCCCCTGGAAATGTCCTACAATTTAAAACCTGGTTCCTAAATCTCTGTCTTACCATTATAGAATCTATCTGATACCTTTTAGTATCTCCAGGGTTCTTACATGTATACAACCTTCTTTCATGATTCTTAAACCAAGTGTTAGCTATGATTATGTTGTGCTCTGTGCAAAATTCTACCAGGCGGCTTCCTCTTTCATTTCTTAGCCCCAATCCATATTCACCTACTATGTTTCCTTCTCTCCCTTTTCCTACACTCGAATTCCAGTCACCCATGACTATTAAATTTTCGTCTCCCTTCACAATCTGAATAATTTCTTTTATTTCATCATACATTTCTTCAATTTCTTCATCATCTGCAGACCTAGATGGCATATAAACTTGTACTACTGTAGTAGGTGTGGGCTTCGTATCTATCTTGGCCACAATAATGCGTTCACTATGCTGTTTGTAGTAGCTTACCCGCATTCCTATTTTCCTATTCATTATTAAACCTACTCCTGCATTACCCCTATTTGATTTGGTGTTTATAATCCTGTAGTCACCTGACCAGAAGTCTTGTTCCTCCTGCCACCGAACTTCACTAATTCCCACTATATCTAACTTCAACTTATCCATTTCCCTTTTTAAATTTCCTAACCTACCTGTCCGATTAAGGGATCTGACATTCCATGCTCCGATCCGTAGAACGCCAGTTTTCTTTTTCCTGATAACGACATCCTCTTGAGTAGTCCCCGCCCGGAGATCCGAATGGGGGACTATTTTACCTCCGGAATATTTTACCCAAGAGGACGCCATCATAATTTAATCATACAGTAAAGATGCATGCCCTCGGGAAAAATTACGGCTGTAGTTTCCCCTTGCTTTCAGCCATTCGCAGTACCAGCACAGCAAGGCCGTTTTGGTTATTGTTACAAGGCCAGATCAGTCAATCATCCAGACTGTTGCCCTTGCAACTACTGAAAAGGCTGCTGCCCCTCTTCAGGAACCACACGTTTGTCTGGCCTCTCAACAGATACCCCTCCGTTGTGGTTGCACCTACGGTACGGCTATCTGTATTGCTGAGGCATGCAAGCCTCCCCACCAACGGCAAGGTCCATGGTTCATAGGGGGGGCTTACTGTAGTAAACCTTCAATATAAGATTATACTCTTTAGTGAGTAGATTATGACAAAATTTTAAATTCTTATTTTCGGTTAATAGCCATATGAATAATAAAAATCAAACTTTTGTTGCCCCTGGAAGCCGTTAGATAAGCAACATGCATCTAGGATTGTGCACCATAAACCAGGAGCCATGAATCTTGTTAGCCGTTACGTAATATCGATATCAACAGCATCAGAAATAAAATAACGGGAGTACGGTTCATTATGAGTCGGAGGGTAGGCCGGAGAATGTACTTTGAACGGTTCAGTGAAAGGATTGTCGTCATCTGAATCGACAGCAGACCTACAGGAATAATAGTGGTTCACGTATGCTGCCGACGTGATAAGCAGAAGATAAAGAAATGGAAAAAGTGTATAAGGATATGGAACAGGTAATTCAGTAGGTGAATGGAGATGAGAACTTAATAATAGTGGGGGGTTGGAACGTGGTAGCAGGAGAAGGAATAGAAGAAATAGTTACGGGAGAATGTAGGCTTAATGGGAGGAATGAAAGAAGAGAAAGACTAATGAGTTCTGCAATAAATTTCGGTTAATAACAGCGAATACACTGTTCTAAAATCACAAGAGGAGGAGGTACAAATGGAAAATGCTTAGAGACACTAGATATTTCAAATGAGACAGATATTCCGAAATCATATAAATGATTGCAAGGTGTACGGAGGAGCAGTTATGGATTGTAGATCACAATTTAGTAGTGATGAAGAGCGGTCTGCAGTCTGAGAGAATCATCCGGAGAAGTGAATGTGGAAGAATTGGGAGACTGAACTGCTGAAGAATTATGAGGTCCGTTTCAAGTTATCTAAGGCTCTAGCTATCGCGACAGTGGAAACAACAATTGGCAGTTCAGTTGAAGAGGAATGGACATAACTAATGAGGGTAATTTCAGAAGTCTGTCCAGACAAATATAAGAACGAGGAAGGAAACTGCAAAGTAATCTCTAGTAATAGAAGAGATCCTTCTATCGATCGACGAAGAAGGTAGTACAAAAACGTTCAGGGAAAGACAGGAATACAACAATTTAAGTCACTTAGAAATGAAATAAACAGGAAGTACAGGAAAGCTAAAGCCAAATGACTGCAGGAAAAATATGAAGGGAATCGAAAAGGAATTAGCCCTCGTAAGGATTGGTTCAGCACAATATGTTCAATAGGACCATCAGTGAAGAGAAAATAAAGGGTGGCAACGTTGAGACTGCAATGACAGTTCCAGTGTTAAGCACAGAAGAGAGAGTGGATGGATGGAAAAAGATAGTGAAGGCCTCTGTTCGGGGGGAGAACTCGTATGATGACGTGATAGAAGAAACATGAGTCGATATAGAAGACATACGGAATTCAGTATTGGAGGCAGAGTTTAACAGAGCTTTGGAAGACTTGCAATCAAATGAGGCAAAAGGGATGGACAACATTCCTACGTAGTTTCTAAAATATTTTGGGAAGTGACAATCAAACATCAATTCTCGCTGGTCTGAAGAATCTGTGAGACAGGAGGCACACCATAGGATTTTCTGAAAAATATCCCGCAAACAGCAAGGTAAGACAAATAGCAGGAGCAACCAGTTACTTCCGGCGTTGCGCTTGATACTAGAACCAAGACGTAAGAAAAGTCAAGAAACATTTATAGAATTTTTCTGCCTAACGAAAAGTATCGATAATGTGAAATAGTGCAAAAAGCTTGAAATCTTGATAAAAATAGTAGTAAGCTATAGGGATAGACAGGTAATACATAGTGTGTACAAGAACCAAGAGGGAGCAATAATAATGGAAGTCCAAGATCGAAGTGCTCAGATTAAAAGAGTGTGAGCCAGGGATGCAGTCTTTTGCCTTTGCTGTTCAATCTATACATCTAAAAGGCATGACGAATGTGAAAGAAACGTTAAAGAGTCAGTATAAATTCAAGGCGTAAGAATATCATAAGTTTCGCTGGTGACATTTCTATTCGCAGTGAAAGTGAAGAAGAATTACAAGATCTGTTGATTAGACTGAGCAATTTAATGCGCACAGAATACGGATTGATAGAAGACCGAAGAAAGACGAAAGTAATGAAGAGCAGCGGAAATGAGATGAACAATAAACTTAACAGCAAAACTGGTGACCATGAAGTACACGATGTGAAGGTATTCCGCTACATTGGAAGTAAATTAACCCATGACGTACGAAAGAAGAAGGACGTACAAGGCAGACTAGCAGAGGCAAAGAGGGCTTTCATGACCAAAAGAAGCCTACGAGTATCGTATATAGGCCTTAATTTAAGAAAGAAATTTCTGAGGATGTCCTTGTAGGGCACATAATTTCATGTTAGTTAATCATGGACTATGGGAAAACAGAAACCGAAACGAATCGAAGCTTTGGAGATGTGGTGCTACAGAAGGATGTTTAAAATTATGTGTACTGATAAAATGAGAAGGTTCTCCGCAAAATCGACCAGGAAAAAAAAGTGGGAGACACTGAAAAAATAAAGGACAGTATGGTAGAAACATGTTTGAAGACATCAGCAAATAACACCTGCAATACTAACGATTGTTGTAGAGGTTAAAAACTACAGGGAAGACACCCAACAAATATTTAATGGCGTTTGGTGCAAGTGCTACTACTAGATGAAGAAGTTGGCACAGGAGAGGAAATAGTGGTGGGCCGCATCAAACAAGTCAGAAGACTCGAAAAATTTACTACCGGTATAACAGATATCAGAAGTGAGATGTTTAAGATGTGACAATGAGCAAGTTGATGTAGTGTATGAGGCACGGTACATGTAACGGTAGCTTCTGGCTCTCTTAACTGTCTTGAACCGCTTAAGTCATTACTTTAAGTACACAACGGATTTCCTGACCCATGTGAAATCACAGAGTACGAACTCGTATTAGATGTTTAATGACCACATTGCCGACTATGTGTTAAACAGTAATCTTCATTCCTTTTTAGCATATGACAAATATGTAAGTAAGTATGTTTGTATGTATGTATGTATGTGTGTGTGTGTGTGTGTGTGTGTGTGAGAGAGAGAGAGAGAGAGAGAGGGGGGGGGGGGAAGATGGAGAGAATGAAAGCCCATACTCTTCTAGATAGGCAGAAGAATGGACAGATAAGACAACAGCCGCACATAGATGCTCCACAGGATTTAATTCGGTGACATACACATAAATGGTGAAGGCATAGAGAAATTATAGGTAATGAACGATTTAGTAATACGCGAAATTATGTAACCCAGCGGCAAGAGCAATGTCCACAGATCACATACGAGGTGGCTGAAGGTGTAAAACAAAAACAGGCAAGCAAAATGAAAATAAGAAATTTAATACTGGGCCTTCACACGTCGCGTTAATTGTTCTTGGTTTTTATTCCAATAATCAGTTCTTTGTTTGATATAGCTTGGCAATAGGATTTTGTCCTCAATCACATATTTTTACGTCTTCGGATAGTACTTTATTTATCCATTTGCTATGAACGGAGAATAGAAAGTATACTCAACAGAAAGTATACTCTGCAGCATGTCTGGTTTTAAAAAAGTCTCTTCCGTTTTCAAATGCACAGAATAATATTTGAAAAGGGAAATTAATCTTCCAAAACAGGTAATACAAGAAGGGAAGCTTTGATGATTAAAGTCGTTGTAAGTGATTTTGATCCAGTACCAGCCAATTTCGCCGTGAAGCCACCGAGTGTTTGAGATAGATAAAATACTCGTATTTCGTCCATTGAGTTAGTAAGACTCTTCTACAAATCACGTTACAAATGTCTGCGGTTTTTCCTGTCTGCCTCTATCTTCAACACACTCCTGTGCTCTAGACGTACTGCTTCCGATAATTCTTCATCGGGGCTTCCAGCAGCAAGGTGCAACAAGCCATACTGCTGCAGTTTCACTGTATATGCTTAGACTCGTAATTCCTGGTCGTGTTATCAGCGATATTCCACGGCCTCCCCATTCAATAGGTTTATCGGGTCCCGTCTTTTTTCTTTGGCATTACCACAAGTCCAAAATTTTCCAAGAAAAGCATCCAAGAATCAGATATGAAGAGGCGAATTCGTCATGAAACAAACAACATTCCGTTGGAGATGAAGGTCGAACTCACCCACAGACTCCGTCAACGTGTGCGAAGGCAAAACGTCATCTGAGTGCTATCATATTCAAGAAATGATAACCTTCAAGATACACTATTAATTTCCACCAGTGTTCACTACATTCACGTCAAAAAATAAATAAAATTTATTTAAATCCTCAGTTTGGACGAATTTTTTATCTTCCTGTTTGACTGCCTCACGCTGTACATATGACGTGGCAAAAAAACGGACACAGAGGAAATTCGATTTTTACAATATTTTTTGCAATTACATAACAGTATTTTAAATTTATAATTTCCATTTGCAATTATCTTTCATATATTTTGTAGTGGCAATATTTTTGCAGTGTACATTCATACGTATTACGTATTACTAGCAACTTACCGCAGCAACCAGGTTACGAATTTAACGAAATTTCCTGTCTAACAGTGTAGACATTCGGATTACATAGCAATGTACACAACAATGTTAAACATTTTATTAAGTAGTACATTTCACACGTAACCAGGCGAAACCAATGTAGTAATAAAAGCATAAATTGATACAAACAGTAATTCACACGATAAACTCACTTTATAATTGACACTCATTACTTGCTGTACGAACTTTTGGAAGGTCTGATTGAACATTGAGCTCCCTGTTTTTTCTTTTTTTTTTTTTTTTTTTTTTTTTTTTTTTTTTTTTTTTTGGACACTGAACATTTGATGTTCTCGGTGCATTGGTTTTTCTTTTGTTACTTTAGACTTGCTACTTCCACAGCATGTGTCTACGATCGACATACTAATATATACACAATATGGACTAGTCTTGAAGTTAATTTGTTACACATGCGACAGAGTACGCAGTACGCACATGAGCAAATCTGTTTCAGCAGATAATGCTGATTGTTCGACCGATGAAAGATTTATTGAAAGCATAGCCGAGAAAGAAGACGTTTTGTAGCGATAGTGCGTACATTTGTCTTTTCAGTATTCGGGTCTGTCACGTTTGGTTACATGTTCATGGCTGAGAATAAACCATGTCCTAGGTGATGGCCGACGACGTTAGGTGGTTGTGCTGAAAGACCACATTCTCTGTCGCCTTCGATTCTTCGTCTTTCCGAATTAAAATCTGACCAACCTCGCTATTTCTTATACTTACAAGCTTACTTCCCATTCAGTCTTCCCAGGAGAGGCAGTTGCGTACGGGAGGAAATCGGCAATCGCAGTGATCCTAGCTTTGTACGCCTGATTTATTGGTATTAGAGCACAAATTTCGTTTTTGCTCGGAATCTTCCAAACTACAATGATGTCAAAACTTAAGGACGAAAGTAACTTTCACATAACGTGTCACTGCCAAATAACAAATCTCGATGAAACGTTGACCACACATAGAAAGAACTGATACAATACAGTAAGGAAGGTGATTGAATGAAATACCCAGTGAGACTGATACTATAGGAGCGTGGGTGGTGGAGTGTGGCAGGTGCTGGGGGTTTTATTTGACATAGTTCCAAGTTATGATTTGTTAATAAACATAGTATCATCATATTACACTTCGCGGTAAGAGCTATTTTACAAACATCAACCATAATGTAGCTCTATCACAACAGACACGGGAATGAAAGGTTCGAAATATCGTTTGCCACAATACGTACACGGGGACACATTGTGACGCTACGTGTGACTTACGTATGAAAATCCAGTGCGTCCGCCCAACTTTTTCTCGTAACTGCATTGTAAGCATCTTGTTTACCTCGCGTCTCGTAGACGTTTCCCCAGTTGGTTTCTTCTCCGTCGGTCGCGAGCTCTAACACTCGTGCAATAAACAGCGCATAATAATATGGCAAGTGGGTAGGTTTAAATGCTAAACGTAATGAGAAACTTAAAATGTTAGAGTTCCCACTAATTCTGTTTTATTTGTCCAATTGTAAAATTAGTAAAACGATTTATACAGTCAGTCTACCATTAACATTCACAAAAAGATTCCAGGACATTAATCATTAGTTACCGAGCACCGCAAAACTCACAAAATGCTTCTCACGGTCTTAGAATCCAAATGAGATCGCAAAAATCTGTTTTCCGACGCAACATTAAAAATTAATAACTTTAATTTCTTTAAGCGCTTCAAACACTAGTTCGCATGTTGCCACCTCTAAACACAACATCGCACATGTACGTCATCCGACGCAGTTTCACAACAAACTGTGCCATCTTTACATGAGATCAAATTTTATACACGGATTTATGTATTACTTCCTCGGAAACTGATCGTGGACTAGTCACCAGCAATCTTAGCAGTTTGGTGCCTGCTCTCTCAGGACGTACTTGTTTTTGTATCTAGGAATCCTGCGTACTCTGTTCGCTAGACAAACAATCAACCCGTATTAATAATTTTTATTATAACAAGACAAGTACAAATACTTAACTTTGATAGATGTGCCGTAAGCAAAGGGCGACATTTAAAATAATCATTCTTCTTCAGAACAGACAAACACAAATCTGTGCTACATAGAGATTGTTAATGAAGAGGCTACGATGCGTCCGCTAACGAAGTGGCTATCGTTGAAGCTGCTATCGAAGTGGGCTGCCACAGTCGGTCGCGGCGCTTATGTCGTCTTCACCCAGAGGCCTCTGCTATCGCGTTGTTGTTCTGGAGGGAAGTCGGTCAGCGTGCGATTGGCTGACCTCTCCTCACAGCCCCCTCCCCCTCTCCCACCCCCTTCTCAGTCGTTCCCGACTGGCGTGCCGGCGCTGACTTACAAAATCATCCTGTACTGTGAACTAAAACATACAAACAAAAATGTAATAAACATGTACAGGGATGTGGTACGTATAAACACCAAACTGACCCAAAAAATGGTTCAAATGGCTCTGAGCACTATGGGACTTAACTTCTGAGGTCATCAGTCCCCTAGAAGTTAGAACTACTTAAACCTAACTGACCTAAGGCCATAACACACATCCATGCCCGAGGCAGGATTCGAACCTGCCACCGTAGCGGTCGCGCGGTTCCAGACTGTAGCGCCTAGAACCGCTCGGCCACCCTGGCCGGCAAAATGACCCAATTTAGCCGGCATTTGCATCTGGTCTTTAATGGAGGTGCTGTCATGTCTCAGAATATGTCCTACCAACCGATCCTCTCTTCTAGTCAGGTTTGTGCCACAAATTTCTTTTCTCCCCAAGTCTATTCAGCAGTCCCTCATTAGTTACGTGGTCTACTCATCTAATCTTCAGCATTCTTCTGTAGCACCACATTTCAAAAACTTCTATTCTCTTCATATTTAAACTATTTGTCATCCATGTCTCACTTCCATGCATGACTACACTGCATGCAAATACTTGCAGAAAATACCCCCTAATACTCAAATCTATGCTCTTCGTAACAAATTTCTCTTCTTCAGGAACTCTTTCCTCGCCATTGCCAGTCTACATTTTATATCGTCTGTACTTTGACATCACCACTTATTTTGCTGGCCAATTTAGCAAAACTCATCTACTGCTTTAAGTTTCTCATTTTCTGATCTAATTCCCACAGCATCAGCTGATTTAATTCGACTACATTCCGTTGTATACATGGAAGAAGCCTGGAGATACTGGAAGGTCTCAGATAGATTATATAATGGTAAGTCAGAGATTCAGGAACCACGTTTGAAATTGTAAGACATTTCCAGGGGCAGATGTGGAATCTGACCACAATCTATTGGTTATGAACTGTAGGTTAAAACTGAAGAAACTGCAAAAAGGTGGGAATTTAAGGAGATGGGACCTGGATAAATTGATTAAACCAGAGGTTGTACAGAGCTTCAGAGAGAGCATAAGGGAACAATTGACATGAATGGGGAAAAGAAATACGATAGAGGAAGAATGGGTAGCTTTGAGAGATGAAGTAGTGAAGGCAGCAGAGGATCAAGTAGAGGATCAAATAGGTAAGAAGACGAAGGCTAGTAGAAATCCTTGGGTAACAGAAGATATACTGAATTTAATTGATGAAAGGACAAAATATAAAAATGCAATAAATGAAGCAGGCAAAAAGGAATACATCCGTCTAAAAAATGAGATCGACAGGAAGTGCAAAATGGCTAATCAGGGATGTAGAGGCTTATCTCACTAGGGGTAAGATAGATATTGCGTACAGGAAAATTAAAGATACCTTTGGAGAAAAAAGAAGCACTTGCACGAATAACAAGAGTTCAGATGGAAACCCAGTTCTAAGCAAAGAAGGGAAAGCAGAAAGGTGGAAGGAGTATATAGAGGGTCTATACAGGGGCGATGTTCTTGAGGACAATATTACAGAGATTGAACAGTATGTAGATGAAGATGAAATAGGAGATATGATAATACGTGAAGAGTTTGACAAAGCACTGAAAGACCTAAGTCGAAACAAGGCCCCTGAAGTGGACAACATTCCGTTAGAACTACTGACAGCCTTGAGAGAGCCAGGCCTAACAAAACTCTACCATCTAGTGAGCAAGATGTATGAGACAACCGAAATACCCTCAGACTTCAAGACGAATCTAATAATTCCAATCCCAATGAAAGTAGGTGTTGCAGTGTGAAATTTACCGAACTATCAGTTTAATAAGCCACGGCTGCAAAATACCAACGCGAATTCTTTACAGACGAATGGAAAAACTGGTAGAGGCCGACCTCGGGAAAGAGCAGTTTGGTTTCCGTAGAAATGTTGGAACACTGGAGGCAATACTGACCCTGCGACTTATCTTAGAAGAAAGATTAAGGAAAGGCAAACCTACGTTTCTAGCATTTGTAGACTTAGAGAAAGGTTTTGACAACGTTGACTGGAATACTCTCTTTCATATTCTGAAGGTGGCAGGGGTAAAATGCAGGGAGCGAAAGGCTATTTATAATTTGTACAGAAACCAGATGGCAGTTATAAGAGTCGAGGGGCATGAAAAGGAAGCAGTGGCTGGGAAGGGAGTGAGACAGGGTTGTAGCCTATCCTCGATGTTATTCAATCTGTATGTTGAACACGCAGTAAAGGAAACAAAAGAAAAATTCGGATATGGATTAAAATCCATGGTGAAGAAATAAAAACTTTGAGGTTCGCCGATGACATTGTAATTCTGTCAGAGACAGCATAGGACCTGGAAGAGCAGCTGAACGGAATGGACAGTGTCTTGAAAGGAGGGTATAAGATGAACATCAACAAAAGCAAAACGAGGATAATGGAATAAAGTCGAATTAAACCGGGTGATGCTGCGGGAATGAGATTAGGAAATGAGACTCTTAAAGTAGCAAAGGAGTTTTGCTGGTCGAAGCAGAGAGGATATAAAATGTAGACTGGCAATGAAAAGGTAAGCGTTTCTGAAGAAGAGAAATTTGTTAACATCGAGTATAGATTTAAGTGTCAGGAACTCGTTTCTGAAACAATTTGTATGGAGTGTAGCCATGTACGGAAGTGAAACATGGACGATAAATGGTTTGGACAAGAAGAGAATAGAAGCTTTGGAAATGTGGTGCTACAGAAGAATGCTGCAGACTAGATGGGTAGATCACATAACGAATGAAGAGGCATTGAATTAAATTGGAGAGAAGAGAAATTTGTGGCACAACTTGACTAGAAGAAGGGATCGGTTGGGAGGACATGTTCTGAGGCATCAAGGGATCACCAATTTAGTGTTGGAGGGCTGCGTGGAGGGTAATAATGGTAGAGGGCGACCAAGAGATGAATACAGTAAACAGATTCAGAAGGATGTAGGTTGCAGTGGGTACTGGAATATGAAGAAGCTTGCACAGGATAGAGTAGTATGGAGAGCTGCATCAAACGAGTCTCTGTACTGAAGACCACGTACACACACATTCCGTTATTCGTTTTGCTTTCGTTGATGTTCATCTTAATGCTTCATTCTGTTCAACTGCTCTTTCATGTCCGTGTATTGTGCTACCCTCAGGAAATTGAAGAAGCTATTTCAGCGTGGTCGTCGCTACAATTGTGCGAACGAACTTCTCCTAGTCCATGAGAACGCAAGGGCTCGCACAAGTCTGCACACGCAAGAGGGTGTGTCGACCATGTTCGAAAATGTTCCTGGGCGTATTGCGTATTAAGTTTTACCATATGAGGGTATTTACAGCACTGTTGGACATTATTGTTTGTGTAGTCCAGACATTGTGCTATTGGGAGGGATAGTGTTGCCTCCAGATATGAACATATACAATCGCCGGTCAAAGTTATTGCGATGCTGTACTCATTCCCCTTGTGCCTCTTTTCAGATTTGCGTTCGGCCCTGACTTCGTTTTCGTTTTTTGGATGTCGATGGTGCGGGATTTCAAATACTACTACGCACCCTCCGATTCAGAGTTGCAATATTAAAAGTTTTGGCTGGTTTCGTTGTCTAGGGGCTGGGATACGTACTTGCCGCATTACAGGCCAAATACTGCTGAGTCTTCAGTATACGATAAAAATACACACATGAATGGAATGGTCAAAGGTTCCTATCACTCGGAAATTGCGAATTTTATAAATGAAAGATTGCAATTAAATGAAATCTGCAGGTACTATCTTAACGGCTTTAAATGATGAGGACAGTAGTAGAAGTACTTTTGAGAATGCGGTATGTTTCTGCCAAACACTTACTGGAGTCGATGGTTCAGCAATTAAATAAAATATAAGTTGAATAACAAGGAAAAAATAGATTAGTTATGAACAACAACATAGCTCGCGAAATATTCACTTCTAACCGCACACTACGTCTTCACTGCAGAAGCCACGGAAATCACAAAAGAGCACAGGTCGGCGCTCCGAAATATTTCTATTCTCCGCGACCACGCGCAAATTGCTCCACTGTCCAAGTCTTTGCAGCGACTCTCGCGTCCTGGACCGTACCGTCCGGGCACTTCCCGTGTCCTGTGCCGTTCCGTCCAGAACTCCTCGTGTCCTGTGTCCTCTCCCGAACTCGCTTCCATCCAGTCTCCCCACTCACGAGCGCTGTGATTGGCTAGAGCGCTCGCGCCATGTCTTCAAGCCAACGCACCCACACACATATTTAAACACACACGAATTACTGGAGTTACATTTAAATAACTTGAAATTAAATAAATATTCCTTCGGCTGGACCATAAACATGCTCTAACACACATTATTAAATACATAAACAATTAAATAAACATATATCAAAAGAAAGGAAGCAGAAGTTAGGCCAGGAGCCTAATGTATCTGTGCTTTCTAAAACATAGTAAATAATCGACCAGTTTCTTCATGAATAGCATATATCGGATATTAACAAAGATATGGATGAATAAATATATTTATAAGCATACTGCTACCGTTTTTACGTGTAACTGTGGAGTACTTATGGCCTGACGCGATCGATAGTAATCGGCCACTTTGACTTCCAATAACTCATGCACTATTTAAGTTACATGCCTGTATTTCATAAAACTTAGGTTTACACTAATACACTACTGGACATTAAAATTGCTACACCACGAAGATGACGTGCTACAGAGGCGAAATTTAACCGGCAGGAAGAAGATGCTGTGATATGCAAATGATTAGCTTTTCAGAGCGTTCACACAAGGTTAGCCGGCCGAAGTGGCCGTGCGGTTAAAGGCGCTGCAGTCTGGAACCGCAAGACCGCTACGGTCGCAGGTTCGAATCCTGCCTCGGGCATGGATGTTTTTAATGTCCTTAGGTTAGTTAGGTTTAACTAGTTCTAAGTTCTAGGGGATTAATGACCTCAGCAGTTGAGTCCCATAGTGCTCAAAGCCATTTGAACCACACAAGGTTGGCGCCGGTGGCGACACCTATAACGTGCTCACATGGGGAAAGTTTCCAACCGATTTCTCATACGCAAACAGCAGTTGACCGGCGTTGCCTGGTGAAACGTTGTTGTGATGCCTCGTGTAAGGTTTCCGACTTTGATAAAGGTCGGATTGTGGCCTATCGCGATTGCGGTTTATCGTATCGCTACATTGCTGCTCGCGTTGGTCGAGATCCAATGACTGTTAGCAGAATATGGGATCGGAGATTTCAGGAGGGTAATACGGAATGCCGTACTGGATCCCAACGGCCTCGTATCACTAGCAGTCGATATGACAGGCATCTTATCCGCATGGCTGTAACGGATCGTGCAGCCACGTCTCGATCCCTGAGTCAACAGATGGGGACGTTTGCAAGACAACAACCATCTGCACGAACAATTCGACGACGTTTGCAGCAGCATGGACTATCAGCTCGAAGACCATGGCTGCGGTTACCCTTGACGCTGCATTACAGACAGGAGCACCTGCGATGGTGTACTCAACGACGAACCTGGGTGCACGAATGGCAAAACGTCATTTTTTCGGATGAATCCAGGTTCTGTCTGCAGTATCGTGATGGTCACATCCGTGTTTGGCGACATCGCGGTGAACGCACATTGGAAGCGTTATTCGTCATCGCCATACTGGCGTATCACCCAACGTGATGGTATGGGCTGCCATTGGTTACACGTCTCGGTCATCTCTTGTTCGCATTTACTGCACTTTGAACAGTGGACGTTACATTTCAGATGTGTTACGAGCCGTGGCTCTACCCTTCATTCGATCCCTCCGAAACCCTACATTTCAGCAGGATAATGCACGACCGCATGTTGCAGGTCCTGTACGGGCCTTTCTGGATACAGAAAATGTTCGACTGCTGCCCTGGCCAGCACATTCTCCAGATCTCTCACCAGTTGAAAACGTCTGGTCAATGGTGGCCGAGCAACTGGCTCGTCACAATACGTCAGTCACTACTCTTGATGAACTGTGGTATCGTGTTGAAGCTGCATGGGCAGTTGTACCTGTACACGCCATCCAAGCTCTGTTTGACTCAATGCCCAGGCGTATCAAGGCCGTTATTACGGCGAGAGGTGGTTGTTCGGGGTACTGATTTCTCAGGTTCTACGCGCCCAAATTGCGATAAAATGTAATCACATGTGAGTTCTAGTATAATATATTTTTCCAATGAATACCCGTTTATCGTCTGCATTTCTTCTTGGAGTAGCAATTTTAATGGCCAGTAGTGTATTTCCAGGGCGTCACAACTCGCCCGTTACCTCACAATGGGATGCGCATGTGGAGTAGCTCTTGGAACTAGAGGATATTCAGCGAATGACCTGGCCTGACTGCTCCCTGACTTAAATACCATCGAACACTTGTGGGTTGCGTTGGGGAAACGTGTTACATAACGTCCACCTGCACCAACGCCCATCTGGCAGTTTTCAGGCCCGCTGACAGAGGAATGGAACACGATACCGCATGAATTTCTTACCTGCCCTACGGTCAGGATAGGAACACTTTGCAGAGCATCATTGGTGTCTTCGGTGATCCCACACCCTATTGAGAACAATATCTCGGTTTTCGCGATGTCCAGGACACCATCATATTTAGCAATTATGTACAACCACTCGCTCACAGTAAGATCCGTACCTAAAGACCGGAAAATTGCTCAAGTCATACCAATACCCAAAAAGGGAAGTAGGAGTAATCCGCTGAATTACAAGCCTATATCACTAACGTCGATTTGCAGTAGGGTTTTGGAACATATACTGTATTCGAACACTCTGAAGTACCTCGATGAAAACGATTTATTGACACATAGTCAGCACGGTTTCAGCAAATATCGTTCTTGTGAAACACAACTAGCTCTTTATACTCATGATAAATAAGTGTTATCGACAGGGGATGGCAAATTGATTCCATATCTTTACACTTCCAGTAGGCTTTCGCCACCGTTGCTCACAAGCGTCATCTAACCAAACTACGGTGCCTATGGAACTTCACCTGTTGTGCGACTGGATTCGTGATTTCCTCTCAGAGAAGTCACAGTTCGTAGTAATAGACGAAAAGTCATCGAGTCAAACAGAAGTAATATCCGGCGTTCCCCAAGGAAGTGTTACAGGCCCTCTATTGTTCCTGATCTACATTAACGACATAGGAGACAATCTGAGTATCCGTCATACATTGTTTGCAGATGGTGCAGTCATTTATCGTCTTGTTAAATCGTCAGATGACCAAAACAAATTACAAAATGAATTAGATAAGATATCTGTATGGTGCGAAAAGTGGCAATTGACCCCGAATAAAGAAAAGTGTGAAGTTATTCACATGATTAGTAAAAGAAATCGGCTAACTTTCGATTATGCGAGAAGTCACACAAATCTGAAGGCTGTAAATTCAACTAAATACTTGTTGTTGTTCTGGTCTTCAGTCCTGAGACTGGTTTTATACAGCTCTCCATGCTACTCTATCCTGTGCAAAGCCGGCCGCGGTGGTCTAGTGGTTCTAGGCGCTCAGTCCGGAACCGCGCGACTGCTACGGTGGCAGGTTCGAATCCTGCCTCGGGCGTGGATGTGCGTGATGTCCTTAGGTTAGTTAGGTTTAAGTAGCTCTAAGTTCTAGGGGACTGATGACCACAGATGTTAAGTCCCATAGTGCTCAGAGCCATTTGAACCATTTTTTATCCTGTGCAAGCTTCTTCATCTCCCAGTACGTACTGCAACCTACATCCTTCTGAATCTGCTTAGTGTATTCATCTCTTGGTCTCCCTCTACGATTTTTACCCTCCACGGTGCCCTCCAATGCTAAATTTGTGATCCCTCGATGCCTCAAAACATGTCCTACCAACCGATCCCTTCTTCTAGTCAAGTTGTGCCAGAAACTTCTCTTCTCCCCAATCCTATTCAATACCTCCTCATTAGTTACGTGATCTACCCACCTTATCTTCAGCATTCTTCTGTAGCACCACATTTCGAAAGCTTCTATTCTCTTCTTGTCCAAACTAGTTATCGTCCATGTTTCACTTCCATACATGGCTACACTCCATACAAATACTTTCAGAAACGACTTTCTGACACTTAAATCTATACTCGATGTTAACAAATTTCTCTTCTTGAGAAACGCTTTCCTTGCCATTGCCAGTCTACATTTTATATCCTCTCTACTTCGACCATCATCGGTTATTTTACTCCCTAAATAGCAAAACTCCTTTACTACTTTAAGTGTCTCATTTCCTAATCTAATTCCCTCAGCATCACCCGACTTAATTAGACTACATTCCATTATACTGGTTTTGCTTTTGTTGATGTTCATCTTATATCCTCCTTTCAAGACACTGTCCATTCCGTTCAACTGCCCTTCCAAGTCCTTTACTGTCTCTGACAGAATTACAATGTCATCGGCGAACCTCAAACTTTTTACTTCTCCGAATATTTCTTTTGTGTCCTTTACTGCTTGCTCAATATACAGATTGAATAACATCGGGGAGAGGCTACAACCCTGTCTCACTCCTTTCCCAACCACTGCTTCCCTTTCATGCCCCTTGACTCTTATAACTGCCATCTGGTTTCTGTACAAATTGTAAATAGCCTTTCACTCCCTGTGTTTTACCCTTCCACCTTCAGAATTTGAAAGAGAGTATTGCAGTTAACATTGTCAAAAGCTTTCTCTAAGTCTACAAATGCTAGAAACGTAGGTTTGCCTTTTCTTAATCTTTCTTCTAAGATTACTAAATACTTAGGGATTACAATTACAAATAACCTAAATTGGAACAATCACATAGATAATATAGAGCAAACCAAAGACTGCGATTCATTGGCAGAACACTTAGAAGCTGCAACAGTTTTACTAAAGAGACTGCTTACATCACGCTTGTCCGCCCTATTCTGGAGTATTGCTGTGCGGTGTGGGATCCGCATCAGGTGTGACTGACGGATGGCATCGAATAAGTACAAAGAAGGGCAGCTCGTTTTGTATTATCGTGAATAGAGGAGATAGTGTCACAGACATGATACGTGAACTGGAGTGGCAATCATTAAAACGAAGGCGTTTCTCGTTGCGATGGGATCTTCTCATGAAATTTCAATCACCAGTTTTCTCCTTCGATTGCGAAAACATTCTGTTGGCACCCACCAACATCAGGAGGAATGATCATCACCATAAAGTGGGAGAAATCAGGGTTCGCACAGAAAAACTTAAGTGCTCGTTTCTCCCGCGTGCTGTCCGAGAGTGGAACGGTAGAGAGACAGCATGAAGGTGGTTCATTGAACCCTCTGCCAGTCACTTTATTGTGAATAGCAGAGTAATCACGTAGATGTAGGTGTAGTATTTCCGTTCGCCTCACTCGGTATTGCTTTCAGTTACCTTCTGCACTAAACAGTAGCAGTTCTTTCAACGTATGGCCCAAGTTTCATCGAGGTATGTTATTTGGCAGTCGCACAACAGGGCGAAGGTACTTCCGTCCTTGAGTTTTGCTCACCTGGATCCCCTGTTAGCTGGCGCCTTATTCCATTTTCCAAGTGCTTAGTCGCTAAAGCGAGGCGTGCGTACGCATGTGACACATTCATGCTCAGTGCGTGTCATAACCGGGGATTTCCTCACTGCCTGAGAAGGTTTCGACATACTTACTGCAGTGACGCTGTGTCTTCTGCAAATAAAGCTCGCAGAACGACTTACGAAATGCTGATTCCTTAAAATTGGACTGGATCTGCGACACAGTGTCACATGGATTTTAACAGAACATTTGCAGTCCACAACTGCATTGTTACAAACTTAAACTGCTATTCTTGCGACTTGATCACATGATGTCCTAGGCATTATAAGTACGATTTAAACATTGAGCACGATATTGGTGTTGAAGTATCTAAACCACTAGATTCTATCTTTCAATGAAGCTAGATCAATGTATATTATTTTTGGTGGGGTAGTAAGTAATTGTGGGAGCATCACATTAAAGTGTAGCTAAGTGTGTCATCCAAAGGAAAGAAAAGAGCGTAAAGAAAATTCTGAAAAGTAGATTTGTATTAAGGCAATAGGTGAATCCTCGAGAACAAACACTGACCGTGTAGGCTACGCTGGATTCTATCTCTCAATAAAGCTACAATCAGTTTATAAAATTTCTGAAGGGACAGTAAGTCAATGTGTGACAATCGCATTACAATGAAGGTAATTGTGTTATGTTCAAAATGGTTCAAATGGCTCTGAGCACTATGGGACTCAACTGCTGCGGTCGTTAGTCCCCTAGAACTTAGAACTAGTTAAACCTAAGTAACCTAAGGACATCACAAGCATCCATGCCCGAGGCAGGATTCGAACCTGCGACCGTAGCGGTCTTGCGGTTCCAGACTGCAGCGCCTTTAGCCGCACGGCCATTTCGGCCTGCCTTGTGTTATGTAAAGGAGAGAAAAGAGCAAGAAGAAAATTGTGAAAACTAGAGTTGTATTCAGACAATACTTGACGGTCGTGACTATTCAAGTTTCCACACTAAAGGGTGATTTTTTTTTTTTTTTTTTTTTGGTCATCAGTCTACTGACTGGTTTGATGCGGCCCGCCACGAATTCCTTTCCTGTGCTAACCTCTTCATCTCAGAGCAGCAATTGCTACCTACGTCCTCAATTATTTTCTTGACGTATTCTTCCTCTACAGTTTTTGCCCTCTACAGCTCCCTCTAGTACCATGGAAGTCATTCCCTCATGTCTTAGCAGATGTCCTATCATCCTGTCCCTTCTCCTTATCAGTGTTTTCCACATATTCCTTTCCTCTCCGATTCTGCATAGAACCTCCTCATTCCTTACCTTATCAGTCCACCTAATTTTCAACATTCGTCTATAGCACCACATCTCAAATGCTTCGATTCTCTTCTGTTCCGGTTTTCCCACAGTCCATGTTTCACTACCATACAATGCTGTACTCCAGACGTACATCCTCAGAAATTTCTTCCTCAAATTAAGGCCGGTATTTGATATTAGTAAACTTCTCTTGGCCAGAAATGCCTTCTTTGCCATAGCGAGTCTGCTTTTGATGTCCTCCTTGCTCCGTCCGTCATTGGTTATTTTACTACCTAGGTAACAGACTTCCTTAACTTCACTGACTTCGTGACCATCAATCCTGATGTTAAGTTTTTCGCTGTTCTCATTTCTACTACTTCTCATTACCTTCGTCTTTCTCCGATTTACTCTCAAACCATACTGTGTACTCATTAGACTGTTCATTCCGTTCAGAAGACCATTTAATTCTTCTTCACTTTCACTCAGGATAGCAATGTCATCAGCGAATCGTATCATTGATATACTTTCACCTTGTATTTTAATTCCACTCCTGAACCATTTTTTTATTTCCATCATTGCTTCCTCGATGTACAGATTGAAGAGCAGGGGCGAAAGGCTACAGCCTTGTCTTACACCCTTCTTAATACGAGCACTTCGTTCTTGATCGTCCACTCTTATTATTCACTCTTGGTTGTTGTACATATTGTATATGACCCGTCTCTCCCTATAGCTTACCCCTACTTTTTTCAGAATCTCGAACAGCTTGCACCATTTTATATTGTCGAACGCTTTTTCCAGGTCGACAAATGCTATGAAAGTGTCTTGATTTGTCTTTAGCCTTGCTTCCATTACTTGCCGTAACGTCAGAATTGCCTCTCTCGTCCCTTTACTTTTCCTAAAGCCAAACTGATCATCACCTAGCGCATTCTCAATTTTCTTTTCCATTCTTCTGTATATTACTATTGTGAGCAGCTTCGATGCATGAGCTGTTAAGCGGATTGTGCGATAATTCTCGCACTTGTCAGCTCTTGCCGTCTTCGGAATTGTGTGGATGATGCTTTTCCGAAAGTCAGATGGTATGTCGCCAGACTCATATATTCTACATACCAATGTGAATAGTCGTTTTGTTGCCACTTCCCCAAATGATTTTAGAAATTCTGATGGAATGTTATCTATCCCTTCTGCCTTATTTGACCGTAAGTCCTCCAAAGCTCTTTTAAATTCCGATTCTAATACTGGATCCCCTATCTCTTCTAAATCGACTCATGTTTCTTCTTCTATCACATCAGACAAATCTTCACCCTCATAGAGGCTTTCAATGTATTCTTTCCACCTATCTGCTCTCTCCTCTGCATTTAACAGTGGAATTCCCGTTGCACTCTTAATGTTACCACCGTTGCTTTTAATGTCACCAAAGATTGTTTTGACTCTTCTGTATGCTGAGTCTGTCATTCCGACAACCATATCTTTTTCGATGTCTTCACGTTTTTCCTGCAGCCATTTCGTTCCTCAGCGACTTGCATTTCTGTATTCCTGATTTTCCCGGAACATGTTTGTACTTCCTCCTTTCATCAATCAACTGAAGTATTTCTTCTATTACCCATGGTTTCTTCGCAGCTACCTTGTTTGTACCTATGTTTTCATTCCCAACTTCTGTGATGGCCCTTTTTAGAAATGTCCATTCCTCTTCAACTGTACTGCCTACTGCGCTATTCCTTATTGCTGCATCTATAGCGTTAGAGAACTTCAAACGTATCTCGTCATTCCTTAGTACTTCCGTATCCCACTTCTTTGCATATTGATTCTTCCTGACTAATGTCTTGAACTTCAGCCTACTCTTCATCACTACTATATTGTGATCTGAGTCTATATCTGCTCCTGAGTACGCCTTACAGTCCAGTATCTGATTTCGGAATCTCTGTCTGACCATGATGTAATCTAATTGAAATCTTCCCGTATCTCCCGGCCTTTTCCAAGTATACCTCCTCCTCTTGTGATTCTTGAACAGGGTATTCGCTATTACTAGCTGAAACTTGTTACAGAACTCAATTAGTCTTTCTCCTCTTTCATTCCTTGTCCCAAGCCCATATTCTCCTGTAACCTTTTCTTCTACTCCTTCCCCTACAACTGCATTCCAGTCGCCAATGAAATTAGATTTTCGTCCCCCTTTACATACTGCATTACCCATTCAATGTCCTCATACACTCTCTCTATCTGTTCATCTTCAGCTTGCGACGTCGGCATGTATACTTGAACTATCGTTGTCGGTGTTGGTCTGCTGTCGATTCTGATTAGAACAACCCAGTCACTGAACTGTTCACAGTAACACACCCTCTGCTCTACCTTCCTATTCATAACGAATCCTACACCTGTTATACCATTTTCTGCAGCTGTTGATATTACCCGATACTCATCTGACCAGAAATCCTTGTCTTCCTTCCACTTCACTTCACTGACCCCTACTATATCCAGATTGAGCCTTTGCATTTCCCTTTTCAGATCTTCTAGTTTCCCTACCACGTTCAAGCTTCTGACATTCCACGCCCACACTCGTAGAACGTTATCCTTTCGTTGATTATTCAATCTTTTTCTCATGGTAACCTCCCCCTTGGCAGTCCCCTCCCGGAGATCCGAATGGGGGACTATTCCGGAATCTTTTGCCAATGGAGAGATCATCATGACACTTCTTCAATTACAGGCCACATGTCCTGTGGATACACGTTACGTGTCTTTAATGCAGTGGTTTCCATTGCCTTCTGCATCCTCATGTCGTTGATCATTGCTGATTCTTCCGCCTTTAGGGGCAATTTCCCACCCCTAGGACAAGAGAGTGCCCTGAACCTCTATCCGCTCCTCCACCGTCTTTGACAAAGGCCGTTGGCAGAATGAGGCTCACTTCTTATCCCGGAAGTCTTCGGCCGCCAATGCTGATTATTTATCAAAATTTAGGCAGTGGCGGGGATCGAACCCGGGACCGAAGACGCGATGATACTACAAACTTTCAGGGATGATGTAGAGGGGTAAATGTATCAATCTGATATAAGGGACTCTGGTCCGGAAAAGACGGAGTCGAAAGTTTTAAGCGAAAATCGCTCTGATAGCCCTGCCAGTGGAATACATGTACCGGTTTGTTGCTGCTAAGACTGCGGGGCAAGTAACTTTCAGAGGTGGTAGTATGGACCAAAACAAGAAAAATACACTCCTGGAAATTCAAATAAGAACACCGTGAATTCATTGTCCCAGGAAGGGGAAACTTTATTGACACATTCCTGGGGTCAGATACATCACATGATCACACTGACAGAACCACAGGCACATAGACACAGGCAACAGAGCATGCACAATGTCGGCACTAGTACAGTGTATATCCACCCTTCGCAGCAATGCAGGCTGCTATTCTCCCATGGAGACGATCGTAGAGATGCTGGATGTAGTCCTGTGGAACGGCTTGCCATGCCATTTCCACCTGGCGCCTCAGTTGGACCAGCGTTCGTGCTGGACGTGCAGACCGCGTGAGACGACGCTTCATCCAATCCCAAACATGCTCAATGGGGGACAGATCCGGAGATCTTGCTGGCCAGGGTAGTTGACTTACACCTTCAAGAGCACGTTGGGTGGCACGGGATACATGCGGACGTGCATTGTCCTGTTGGAACAGCAAGTTCCCTTGCCGGTCTAGGAATGGTAGAACGATGGGTTCGATGACGGTTTGGATGTACCGTGCACTATTCAGTGTCCCCTCGACGATCACCAGTGGTGTACGGCCAGTGTAGGAGATCGCTCCCCACACCATGATGCCGGGTGTTGGCCCTGTGTGCCTCGGTCGTATGCAGTCCTGATTGTGGCGCTCACCTGCACGGCGCCAAACACGCATACGACCATCATTGGCACCAAGGCAGAAGCGACTCTCATCGCTGAAGACGACACGTCTCCATTCGTCCCTCCATTCACGCCTGTCGCGACACCACTGGAGGCGGGCTGCACGATGTTGGGGCGTGAGCGGAAGACGGCCTAACGGTGTGCGGGACCGTAGCCCAGCTTCATGGAGACGGTTGCGAATGGTCCTCGCCGATACCCCAGGAGCAACAGTGTCCGTAATTTGCTGGGAAGTGGCGGTGCGGTCCCCTACGGCACTGCGTAGGATCCTACCGTCTTGGCGTGTATCCGTGCGTCGCTGCGGTCCGGTCCCAGGTCGACGGGCACGTGCACCTTCCGCCGACCACTGGCGACAACGTCGATGTACTGTGGAGACCTCACGCCCCACGTGTTGAGCAATTCGGCGGTACGTCCACCCGGCCTCCCGCATGCCCACTATACGCCCTCGCTCAAAGTCCGTCAACTGCACATACGGTTCACGTCCACGCTGTCGCGGCATGCTACCAGTGTTAAAGACTGCGATGGAGCTCCGTATGCCACGGCAAACTGGCTGACACTGACGGCGGCGGTGCACAAATGCTGCGCAGCTAGCGCCATTCGACGGCCAACACCGCGGTTCCTGGTGTGTCCGCTGTGCCGTGCGTGTGATCATTGCTTATACAGCCCTCTCGCAGTGTCCGGAGCAAGTATGGTGGGTTTGACACACCGGTGTCAATGTGTTCTTTTTTCCATTTCCAGGAGTGTATGTCTAGTAAACATGGGCTTAAAATACATACCCTAAGAGCTATGAGCACTTGTTCATCTTCGCTACTTTGAAACACGTAACTTCTACTGAACAAGTGCCTACAGCTCATAAGGTACGAAGTTTAGAACCCATACTTACTGGCAATTTTTTTCTTGCTCATTCCATTCTACGTCTTCCAGATAAATGTAAACCAAACAACTTGCCGTAGAGGAGATGTGTTTCACAGTATCGAAGACAGTAGTGGGTACCCGTGGTCTAGGGGTAGCATCTTTGATTCATAATCAAAACGTCTTCGGTCCCGGGTTCGATCCCCGCCGCTGCCTAAATTTGGCGGCACGGTAGCACAGGGTGTTCGGGCAGACGGTTAGCAGCCCTCTGTAATAAAAAAACTGAGCTAATCGATCAACAACGAACTTAAACGGATGTCTTACGACGTCCGCCCCGAGCAGATGCAACGAACAAAAGCGAACAAAATGAGATTAAATAAAAAAAAAAAAAGGACCAAGGACTCTTACCTCTTAAGGTGTACATTTTAGCCGGCCGGAGTGGCCGTGCGGTTCTAGGAGCTACAGTCTGAAGCCGAGCGACCGCTACGGTCGCAGGTTCGAATCCTGCCTCGTGCATGGATGTGTGTGATGTCCTTAGGTTAGTTAGGTTTAATTAGTTCTAAGTTGTAGGCGACTGATGACCTCGGAAGTTAAGTCGCATAGTGCTCAGAGCCATTTTTTTTTTGTACATTTTAGAGCCCATTTTAACAGACTTTTTTCTTTTTTTGGTCCATACTACCTCCTTTTCAAATTTCTTACCCTACAATCTTAGCAACAACAATGTCGGTACACTGTTCTACTGTCAGAGATATCATAATGATTTGCGTTTATAACTTCCGACTCGTTTGTTTCCGGGCTAGGGTCACTTACTTCAGACGGATACACTTACCCTTCTCCACCATCCCCGAACGTTTGTATCACCATAACTGAATCACCCACTACATTTACCTGTCTCCATCATCACTAAAAATCTGTAACATTGTCACTAAATACCACGTACACTGACAGTAGTAGCCTACATACGTTCTCACAGGCTTCGATAATTTCTGTATTTAGTTTATGGATCATGTCGTTAATTTAATTGCCCTCGCTTGTAACAATTTATGCAAATTTCTGTTGCAGTGTTCTATGATGAGCTATATCTGGAAAACAGTTTTACATATATAAGATAGTGGCCGAGCGGTTCTAGGCGCTTCAGTCCGGAACCGCGCTGCTGTTACGGTCGCAGGTTAGAATCCCGCCTCGGGCACGGATGTGTGTGATGTCCTTAGGTTAGTTAGGTTTAAGAAGTTCTAAGTCTAGGGGACTGGTGACCTCAGATGTTAAGTCCCATAGTGCTTAGAGTCATTTGAACCAAATAAGATATTTCACAAATTTTGCTTCTCTCTCATTTTTTGAGAATCATAGTTAAAGAACGCCTTTAAAAATCCTTTAGTGACAAGAGACCACGAAAAGAAAAACTGTAAACCAAACTATTAAAAGGAATGCATCATAATAAAAATGCACTACTATGGTAAAGTATAAAAACTGGGTACGCTAAGCTCCCATCCAATTTCGCAAACCGAAAGTGGAGAGAGGGGCTGGTGTAATTGGCTAATACAAACCATTGAGAAATGCACGGAAGAATGATTTTCAACACATACTTATATTTTTAATGGAAATCTTTTATTATTTTTAGCACAACCGAAAATAGACAAAAATATTTAATCAATGCTGTTTCTTACATTGTAAAATGTTAATTACATCCAGAGTAATTTGTAACGTAAAGTTGACGCTTGAGTAACTCCTCAACAGTTCAGTAGTGTATATCGGTGAGAACCGAATTAATTAGGGATACAAAAAGAACAGTGATGTAACGTAGGTGCAGAAGAGACTTGAACAGCACGTTACGTCCACATGCTAACGTTTTTATTAGTCTGTTTCTCTGAAGAATACTCTACGGCACTGATTTGTTATAAGAAAATGCCCATTAACATGAGAATGTAGTTAAAATTAAAATTTATTTTTTGTTTTCATTTACAGAATGTAAAAGAGTGTGTCCTGACATTTCAGGCCAATAAACGTTCAAAGTGGTGCCTATCATTTGCTGCACACATTTGCAATCTACCGCGTAAGGAATGTCTTACACGACGCAGTACATCTGGTGTAACGTTGGCATAGGCTGCCTCAAAATGAGGATTCATATCCTCTGGAGTTGCAGGCACATCACGGTAAACGTTCTCCTTTAACGTTCTCCACGCAAAGAAATCTAAAGGTATAAGATCAGGAAAACGGGCTGGCCAATTTATGCATCCGCGACGTCCTATGAATCGCCAGTCGAACATTCGGTCAAGCGTCATTGCAGAATGTGCAGGAGCACCATGTTGGTACCACATACGTCTACGCGTTTCCAGCGGGACATTTTCTACCAATGTTGGCAGATAATTTTGTAGAACGTCGGTGTATTTTTCAGCTGTTTGGGTGCCTTAAATGAAGTGAGGACCAATGAGATGGTCGTCAATTATTCCGCACCACACTTTTACATTCTACGGTCGCTGTCGCTCTACCTGCCGAACCAAGCGAGGATTGTCCACGGACCAGTAATGCATGTTTCGTAAATTCGCTGCACCGTGGTTCGCGAAACCCGCTTCATCGGCAAACAGGTAGAACTGCAACGCATTCTCTGTTAACGCCCAGTGACAGAAATTCACTCGATTATTAAAGTCATCTCCATGTAATTGCTGATGCAGCGACACATCATACTGGTGAAATTTGTGACAATGAGGTAAGCGCATTACACTACTTTAACCCATTGCACTGCCTCTAGCGATGTCACGTGAACTCATGTGTGGATTCAAGGCAACAGCAGCTAACATAAAAACTGCACCTGCTTCTCCTGTGATGGGTTTGTTACTGACGCGTTTGCGCGTTACGACCATACCTGTTGCATAAAAATTGTTTGCAGATGTTTTCAAATGTGTGGCGCTGTCCGGGTACCTTTCTGCATACAATCTGCAGGCTGCAGCTGCATTGTGTCTACACTCGCCATAGATGAGTATCATCTCTGCTTTTTCAGAGTTAGAATAAACCATTTTCACAGTTCTTACGGCACCGAACACAGTGTTGTACTTGCGACCTTCTCACGTTCGTACTGTGCGTACTTCTGTTCTTACTTGTGTACAGCACACTATCACTGATGTCCAGTAACACAGTGTACTACAGTTATTCTGAGTACAAGGACTAATTCAGCAAGCGCTACTGAGACAGCCAAACTCGTAAACATCGTAGTCTTCGTAAACATACCCCTGCAGATCTTGTTTGTTACAACACGCGACTGAACGTCTGAGGTTTCAAGCGTCAGCTTTACGTTGCGAATTACTCCGGACGTACTTAACATTTTACAATGTAACAAACGGCATTGTTAAGTATTTGTTTCTATTTACAGTTGAGCTAAAAATAATAACAGGTCTCTATTTAAAAAAGATATATAAATATGTGTTGAAATTCATACTTCCGTGCATTTCTCAGTGGTTTGTATTAACCAATTCCACCAGCCGCTCTCCTCACTTTCAGCCTGTGGAATAGGTTATTCAGTGTTGTGGTTTGGGAGGTGTTTCCAGTGGTAATGTCATGTGACTCACTATATATATATATATATATATATATAGGGTGGTCCATTGATCGTTACCGGGCCAAATATCTCACGAAATAAGCGCCAAACGAAAAAACTACAAAGAACGAAACTTGTCTAGCTTGAAGGGGGAAACCAGATGGCGCTATGGTTGGTCCGTTAGATGGCGCTCCCGTAGATCAAACCGATATCAACTGCGTTTTTTCAAATAGGAACCCCCATTTTTTATCACATAATCGTGTAGTACGTAAAGATATATGAATGTTTTAGTTGGACCACTTTTTTCGCTTTGTGATAGATGGCACTGTAATAGTCACAAACATGTGGCTCACAATTTTAGACGAATAGTTTGTAAAGGCAGGTTTTTTTAAATTAAAATACTGAACGTAGCTACGTTTGAACATTTTATTTCGGTTGTTCCAATGTGATACATGTACCTTTGTGAACTTATTTCTGAGAACACATGCAGTTACAGCGTGATTACCTGTAAATACCACATTAATTCAATAAATGCTCAAAATGATGTCCGTCAACCTCAGTGCATTTGACAATACGTTTAACGACATTCCTCTCAACAACGAGTAGTTCGCCTTCCGTAATGTTCACACGTGCATTGACAATGCGCTGACGCATGTTGTCAGGCGTTGTCGGAGGATCACGATAGCAAATATCCTTCAGCTTTCCCCACAGAAAGAAATCCGGAAACGTCAGATCCGGTGAACGTGCGGGCCATGGTATGTCGCTTCGACGACCAATCCACCAGTCATGAAATACGCTATTCAATACCGCTTCAACCGCACGCGAGCTATGTGCCGGACATGCATCATGTTGGAAGTACATCGCCATTCTGTCATGCACTGAAACATCTTGTAGTAACATCGGTAGAACATTACGTAGGAAATCAGCATACATTGCACCGTTTAGATTGCCATCGATAAAATGGGGGCCAATTGGCCTTCCTCCCATAATGCCGCACAATACATTAACCCGCCAAGGTCGCTGATGTTCCACTTCTCGCAGCCATCGTGGATTTCCCGTTGCCCAATAGTGCATATTATGCCGGTTTACATTACCGCTGTTGGTGAATGACGCTTCGTCACTAAATAGATCGCGTGCAAAAAATCTGTCATCGTCCCGCAATTTCTCTTGTGCCCAGTGGCAGAACTGTACACGACGTTCAAAGTCGTCGCCATGTAATTCCTGGTGCATAGAAATATGGTACGGGTGCAATCGATGTTGATGTAGCATTATCAACACCGACGTTTTTGAGATTCCCGATTCTCGCACAATTTGTCTGCTACTGATGTGCGGATTAGCCGCGACAACAGCTAAAACACCTGCTTGGGCATCATCATTTGTTGCAGGTCGTGGTTGACTTTCACATGTGACTGAACGCTTCCTGTTTCCTTACATAACGTAACTATCCGGCGAACGGTCCGGACACTTGGATGATGTCGTCCAAGATACCGAGCAGCATACATAGCACACGCCCGTTGGGAATTTTGATCACAATAGCCATACATCAACACGATATCGACCTTTTCCGCAATTGGTCAACGGTCCATTTTAACACATGTAATATACTCGTATACCGTCCGCACTGGCGGGATGTTACGTGATACCACGTATTTATACGTTTGTGACTATTACAGCGCCATCTATCACAAAACGAAAAAATGGTCCAACTAAAACTTTCATATTTCTTTACGTACTACTCGAATATGTAATAAAAATGGGGGCTCCTATTAAAAAAAAAAAAAAAAACGCAGTTGATATCCGTTTGACCTATGGCAGCGCCATCTAGCAGGTCAACCATAGCGCCATCTGGTTTCCCCCTTCAAGCTAGACGAGTTTCGTTCTTTGTAGTTTTTTCGTTTGATGCTTATTTCGTGAGATATTTGTCCTGGCCACTATCAATGGACCACCCTGTTCACATATCAAAAATAGATTTGTATCATAACGGATCCGAGAGTTCCGGAATCTGTACAAAAAAATTGGAACAGAGATTAACAGAAACATCATTTCCGGCCTTTTTATTGCTCATGAAGACCACACATTGCATGTTGTACCAGCATACAGCGATACCTTCAGAGGTGGTGGTCCAGATTGCTGTACACACCGGTACCTCTAATACTCAGTAGTATGTCCTCTTGCATTGATGCATGCCTGTATTCGTCGTGGCATACTATCCACAAGTTCATCAAGACACTGTTGGTCCAGATTGTCCCACTCCTCAACTGTGATTCGGCATAGATCCCTCAGAGTGGTTGGTGGCGTAGATCCCTCAGAGTGGTTGGTGCGTCACGTCGTCCATAAGCAGCCCTTTTCAATCTATCCCAGGCATTTTCGATAGATTTCATTTCTGGAGAACGTGCTGGCCACTCTAGTCGAGCGATGTCGTTATTGTGTAGGCAGTCATTCACAAGACGTGCACGATCTGGGCGCGAATTGTCGTCCATGAAGACGAATGCCTTGCCAATATGCTGCCGATATGGTTGCACAATCGGTCGGATGGTGGCATTAACGTATCGTACAGCCGTTACGGCGCCTTCCATGACTACCAGCGGCGTAAGTCGGTCCCACGTAATGCCACCCAAAAACAGCAGGGAACCTCCACCTTGCTGCACTCGCTGGACAGTGTGTCTAAGGCTTTCATCCTGACCGGGTTGCCTCCAAACACGTCTCCGACTATTGTCTGGTTGAAGGCATATGCGACACTCATCGGTGAAGAGAACGTGATGCCAATCCTGAGTGGTCCATTCGGCATGTTGGGCCCATCTGTAACGGGCTGCATGGTGTCGTGGTTGCAAAGATGGACCTCGCCGAGGACGTCGGGAGTGAAGTTGCGCATCATGCACAGTTTGAGTGGTAACACGACATCCTCTGGCTGCACGAAAAGCATTATTCAAGATGGTGGCGTTACTGTCAGGGTTCCTCTGAACCATAAGCCGTAGATAGTGATCATCCACTGTAGTAATAGCCCTTGCGTGGCCTGAGCGAGGCATGTCATCGAAAGTTCCTGCCTCTCTGTATCTCCTGCATGTCCGAACAACATCGCTTTGGTTCACTCCGAGACGCCTGGACACTTCCCTTGTTGAGAGCCCTTCCTGGCACAAAGTAACACTGCGGGCGCGATCGAACCGCTGTATTGACCGTCTAGGCACGGTTGAACTACAGAGAACGTCCTTCCTGGTGTAATGACTGGATTGATCGGCTATTGGACCCCCTCCATCTAACGGTCGCCGCTCATGCATGGTTGTTTACATCCTTGGGCGGGTTTAGTGACATCTCTGAACAGTCAAAGGGACGGTGTCTGTGATGCAATATCCACAGTTAACATCTATCTTCAGGAGTTCTGGGAGACGGGGTGATGTAAAACTTTCTTGATGTGTGTATACATGAGAGATAAGGCATTACAGAAGTTAAAATTGGTGTGAAAAAATTAACAGCAAATGTAACTTTCGCATGATGTTTCACGGCCAAGTAACAAAGCTCGATGATACTGTGACCATACATAGAAACAACTGCTGCAGTATACTACAGAAGGTAACTGAATGAAATACACAACGTGACGAACAGAAACGACATTTCATTCAAAGACAATAATTACATTGAGATCATAGCGATTCATTATAGTCCCCTGGACATTACAAACGGCGGTACACGGGTGTTGATCACAACGAACGTCATTGTATCCTCTAAAAAGTGCTGCCAAGCTAGGCACAACGTTGGTAAGGAGTTGTTGTTGTATGGCGTTCCACCCCAACGTGGTTGACAATTCCTGAATGGTCGTTGGAGCATGTGCGGTTGTTGCGATATGTCTCCCCAACGCATCTCACGTATGTTCTGGGACACGAGCAAGCCAGTCCATCCGCCGAATATCCCCTCGTTCCAAGAACGCCTCTACTTGTGCTGTTCGATGCAGCTGCACTTCGTCATCCATAAAATGAAGTCAGGAACGAATGGACTTTTGAAAAAACGTACATGGTGAAGGAGTATAGTGTCTCAATAATACTGGCCGGTGAGTGTACCTTTTCCCAAGATTTGGACGTCATAAGCGCATCTAACATTATCCCTAACCACACCATGACTTCGGGACCATAAAAACGATCATGTTTGTTCCTGGGTACATTACATGTTCTTTCTGTGAACAGCCCAAGGTTCATCGAGCTACATCACTTGGCAATGACATATCATGCGAAAGGTTTTTTCGTTCTAAGTTTTTCACGTCAGTATGTATTACCAATACATTTTAGTTTACATATCGCGGTGACTTCAATGAAATTATTATTGACTTTGAATAAAAGTGACATTTCTGATCGTCGTATTTCTTTCAGTTGCCGTCCATCGTACTTTGTAGTAGTGCTTTCTATGCATGGCCTAACAGGGGATATAGTACGAATGGTCAGAGGTTTGTTTCATCTGTGGGAGAATGTCACAGAGATACTGAAGGAAGTGGACTCGAAGAGTCTTGAAGATAGAATTAAACCATCCCGAAAAGTTTATTAACAAGCTTTGAAGAACCAGCTTTAAATTATGACTCTAGGAACATACTTCAGCCCCAACGTATAGCTCACATAGAGATCGTGAGGATAAGATTAGAGTAATTACTTCACGGTCACAGCCAAAACAGTTGCAGGACAAAGATTTATTAAAATTCTTGTCCAAGGTTTCGGTATATACCTTCATCAGAAGTAAAATATCCTGAACAAAAACTTGGCATCGGAAACGAGAAAGAAAGAAAACATTATAGCTTAAGTAACCGTAAAATTACCAGAGTATTACAGGCACAAAACTTTTAGTCACTTACTAAAATTACATCCTGCAATGGAGATTAATAAAACAATTGCGCCAAAGGCGTCGTCAGTAGTTAAGATATCATCTCCATTTATACAACATGATTATGGACACAGGGACGATACGAACACAGTTTAGCATCAGTACTTCGCCTATGAACTATCGTGACGAGAGTGTGAAAGCCCTAGGGCAGATAGTTTCGCCGAGAGAGGGCAGTTGTGGTATGTGCCAGACACTCGCGCACATAAATCCATCGATACATACACATGCGCATCAAAATTATTAAAAGTTGTGCCAATTCAAACCTTCTGTTTTAATAAATAAAACATATCAGAACCATTCAAAAATATCTATGTAAAATAGAAAATATGAAACCAATTTACCTGTGTCCTAGTGGTCCTAGTGTCAAGCAGATGAAGCTTGCGCTATGGAACTCATCTAACGAGAGAGGGCACTAGTGTTATGCGCGAGAATCTCGCGTAACGTAAACGGTAAAATACATACTAGCGAAAACAACAAAAATGTTAAAGTAAAACGAAACCATCTGTCGTTTTGAATAAAAACATAATAGTCAATTAACCACACATACACATCGAAAATCACAAACAGCAAACATCAAAAATACGTAAAATCCCAACAAGACAGAAAAAGCGCATTTCATCGGCATCAACAGGCAAGAAAACTAGCTTCTAGTCAGCCAGACCATATTACATTAAAGTAAGGAGGGGTTTGAAACTGTCTAAAAAACGTTTACCTGTCTGTCCAATGTAATAGTTTGGGCAGTCGTAGCAAGTAATTTTGTAAACTCCGGATTTATTGCCAAGTTCTTCCCGTGCTCCAATAGTACGAATCACTCTTTGTTTCAGGCTATTATTTACGGAAAAGTCAACTCTGTAACCGTATTGTTTCTGCAGAAGTCTTCTTATCTTATATGATACGTTCCCCAAAAATGGAATAGGAATAAAGTTATTACCCTCATTCTTTTTCGCTCTGTTATCTCCTAAGGTTGAACATTTTACAGCTCTTTTTTTCCTAACAATTTGGTCAATTAATTTAGGGTCGTATCCATTGTTAGTAGCTATTTCTTTCTCATTTCCGATGCTAAGTTTTTGCTAATGAAAGTGTCTTCTTGTTCAGGGAATTTTACTTCTGATGAAGGTATATTTATATATACCGAAACCTTGGTCAAGAATTTTAATAAATCTTTATCCTGCAACTGTTTTGGCTGTCATGATTTACCGTGAAGAATTTCAACAGTTGGCGTTTCAGCCATGTTTAAAATCTTAGAATAATTACACCACGCCCAGAGGCATTCAAACTGTCATTCTTCCCGTGTTCCATACGTGGATGGAACGGTAGGAAACCCTAATAACTGGTACAGTGGGACGTACCCTCTGCCGTGCACCTCACGGTGGTTTGCTGAGTATAGATGTAGATATATCATCCTTAAGTTTTTCACACCAGTGTATATTGCCAATACATTTTAGTTTACGTAGTTAACTTTCCCAGGAGTTACTAATGCGTAATGACTCAGTTTAAAGTTCTTTAACTTAAATTGCATTTTAACTTCGCTGTATTACAAATGTGGTCAGATAACAGAACTGAATATTTAATTTCATAACAGAATGAAATAGGTACTACTTTATATAAAATAATTTCAAATTTTTAAATAGAAATTCTTCTATGAAAGTGGGGGAGCTGTCCAAAGGGAAAATTTTCTTTTGCCAATTTTAGCTTAGCTTTGACGTGTGTCGGGCATTTAATGTCGTTGGGTATTGGTTGGGTATTGGTAGCTCTTTCTGAACTAAAGTAAATCTTAATAATAAGTAATGAAGGCCATGTTTTCTTCTAGTATTGTAGTAAGTCATGTCATATCGTTGGTTGCGGATTTCTTCGGGTCTGTTACATCATCTGGCAGTTGTTACAGGAGTTCCCCAAATCTCGTCATAAATCACAAGAAGATTACGTACACACATTCAGCCTTTGCGTATGTACTTCGTTCGTTACCTTCACTTATCGGTTTAATGTGTGTTGTCAAAACACGCTTTATTCTTGTGTACTGATTCTGTTCGCACTTACATTCTGCGCTGGTCTGCCGAACTCATGAAAACTTCCTATGTGTACCATGCGCATACAGTTTCAAAGTTCAGTGGAAACTTTAATGCAAAGATGTTTGTTTGAGACGAGAAATACTTACAGAATACTAAATGGATGTCTATAAAATAAAGATACTGTTAGGAATTTTGACGATTTTAGAATAGCTAAACCATTTTCTATGCTTTCTATGAATTTTAATATGTTGTCAACCTGTTTTCTTTTGTGTAAGATGACAGAGTGGAATAAGATGAGGAGTGTCTCCACTCAATTATTATGGTCTAAAAATTGGTTTATGGTTAATCAGCCTAATGCTAAAATTTCTTGATGTTTTGAGTATATTCATTTCCGCTGTTTTTTTTTTTTTGACATTTTCTGAGTCTGTTTAGGTTACACGAACATCCTCAGACAATGTGGGGCACGTGTAACGCCGGAAATGCATATCCTCGTATTTCCATCTATTGTACTATAATTTTTTTCCTTATTTTGTTACCTGAATATATGACGTTTCTATGTCTTTGTATATTGTAATTGTTTTACTATTTGTATATATATGCATTTATGTCGATGTATAATTGGTTTGTTGTGTAAAGATTATTAGTATTTTTACGCTGGGTCTGGCCTAGGGAAACTATGCTATCGAACCATTACATCGATAGGTCGTGTGGAGAACCAAAGTGTTTAGGATCTTTGGTAGTGTTAACTCTGCCGCCTGTATGAAGTAATAATGAGGAATAAGAGTGTGTTTTCAGACAAACCGGGACTTGCAGAAGGATTTAATGCAGGATGCATGTAATTCCGCACGAACCATTCTTCGTGAGACCGTATGCTATATCGCGGTCCAAAAAGGAAGCAGTGCAACGGGAGGTAGATATGATGATCGAATGGGGAGTGATTGAAAGAGTCCATACAATAACGGTTTGGTCATTGTAGCAAAACGGGATGGTAGTGTGCGTATTGTGATTGACGCACGCACGTTGAATAGGGTCGTTCAACGTGAAACAGACAGACCAGAGAGTATGGAGGAGATTTTTTGCAACGTTTTCATGACGTTAAGTTCATTACTAGCCTCGATCTGACGGCTAGTTACTGGCAAATAGAACTCGAAGAAGAATCTAGGCCATACACCGCCTTCTTGTTCGCGGGCAGGTGTTATCAGTATAGAGTACTGCCGTTTGGACTTATTATATCTGTGTCCGTATTCATCAGGGCCCTAGATAAAGTGCTAGGACCGGCTTTGAGTTCAAGATTAACTGTATATGTTGACGACCTATTGTTGGCCAGTGCCACTTGGCATGACCATTGTGACCTGTTAGATGAAGTTTTTTAGAGCATTGCGCCATGGCGGAATGACTCTAAAGCTAAAGAAATGCGAATTTGTGAAGCAGGAACTGAAATTTTTAGGGCATGTAATTACCACTGCTGGTATTACGAAAGACCCAGAGAAACTAGAGGCAATAAGGAATTGTCCTCCACCCAAGTCTAGGAAACAGTTAAAAAGTTTTCTAGGGCTCACAGGATTTTACCGTAAGTTTGTAAAAGGACAAGTGTTTACTGATAAAAATTTGAATAACCTCTTACGCAAAAATGTTCCGTTTGTGTGGACTGACGGGTGTAAGGCCGCTTTCGAGAGATTAAAAGACGAGTTGTTAAGATCTAACATACTATTTCATCCTGATTTATCGCTACCCTTCCATCTGGGAACGGATTCGTCGAATTACTGGGTGGGAGTAGAACTGTTCCAAGAAGTTGGTAAAGGAGAGGATAAGGAACACCGGACGATAGCGTTCGCGAGTCGAACTTTATCAAAAAGTGAGCGAAACTACACGATTTCTGAGAAAGAGTGTCTCGCTATCGTGTGGGGATTCAAAAAGTTGAAGGGTTACCAATGGGACCGTAAGGCGATTATTCATACGGACCATAAGGCGCTCACTTATCTGAAAGATTGTAAACTACTTCACGAAAGACTGACTAGGTGGTCGCTGTATTTACAGCAATTTAACTATGACATTTGTTACGTAAAAGGGACCTACAATTGCGTAGCGGATGCGCTGTCGCGGTTGCCCGAGTCTAATCAAAATATATTGAAAGATGAGTCAGATGGAGTGGTCAAATTATACTATTTTAAAGAAGCTGAGGAAGGAAATTAATAATGAACATCTGTAAGAATCTACGTCGTCATCAGAAAGAGGATGGTTGTTTAAATATGGTGAAAACCCGATATGACGAAAGGAGTCCAGAAGGAGAGAAATTAAGGAAGTATTACAAGATATACGATCATATCTTGTACATGCGTAAGGATGAAGATAGTAATATTTGGCGGGTATGCTGGCCCACCAAATACGTCACGGAAATAATAGACTACTACCATTTGGCGTATGGTCACTGTGGACCAAAGAAATGTACGGAAAAGCTGAGTGAAGTAGTGCATTTTAACAACATGTTAAAACGCGTTACTGATAGAGTGAAAACTTGCGATTTATGTCAGAAGGTGAAGGTTACCAACTGTACGAGTCGTGGTCCTATGCAAAGTATAAGCCCTAACGACGCCTTTGAATTACTGTGCGTGGACTTGTACGGACCTTTGCCCAAGTCATCAGGAAACTTTGCCTACATTTTAGTAGTGCTAAAAGCTTTTTCCAAGTTCATCAAACTATACCCTATTAGGAAAGCTACAGCCAAAGCGGTCTATAGCAAGTTTGCGAACGATTATTTTGTTCATATTGGTAAGCCCAAGGCGATTCTATCAGACAATGGAGCACAATTTACTTCTAAGTTGTGGAATGAAGGCATGGAAAATAATGGGGTCGAGGTGATCCATATTTCAGCTTATTGTCCGGCTGGGAATCCCGCTGAGAGGTATATGCGCGAGCTAGGCAGACTTTGCCGGACCTATTGCCATCACAACCATAGGGCATGGGGCAAATATGTAGCAGTATTTGAGAGAATTATAACATCTTGAGACATGAATCTACGAGATTTTCTCCAGAGGAAATCCTGTTGGATGACAGAAGGAAATGTTTAGTGGAAGAGATAATCAAATTCCCTCCACGGATTGACATTCGTATTGGTGTGAAAAAAGATCGTTTGCGAGAAGTAATGAAGCTAAAAGCTGATGCTCGCATACGTCGCCATGACGCTAAAGCGCGTTTTGCTAAGTTTGCAATCGGAGACTTAGTACTTGTAAAAGCTCATGAGAAATCGAGCGATATAGACAATGAAATCTCGAAATTTAAGTTTGTTTATAATGGACCATATAAAGTCATTGGTATACCTCACACAAATGCTTATTGCTTAAAGTATCCAAGCTCTGGAAAACTATTAGGTATACGGAACATTGTAGACTTGAAATTGTACCAACCTAGGATTGATTAATACCACAGAATGGGTAATTTGTACAGTATGTAAATATAGAGTGTAAGATTTAAGGTTTGCTAGATTGCCATGCTTTTGCCTGACCAAAAGGACATTAAACAAGTTGTAATTAACAAGTAATTAAATTTTACTAAATGATTTAAGAGAGAGTGATTATTAATCAATCGAAAAATCCAAGCTGCTAGTTTGAGTTTTCAGCTGAGTCACAGTAGATTAAAGAATGTAAATATGATTTTGTAACTAGCTGTAAGATTTCATGAATTGTGTGTTTTACCAGTCATTGCCGATGTATTTAGACGCTGTTTTAAGTTTCAGGCTAGTTCATGCGTGTGATGATGGACAGTGTTGAGTTATCCACTGTGATAGTGTTAATGGACTCCTTGAGATTACCCGGGAGTGAGTTTTTCCGAAAGGATTCAGTGAAACGGACGTTCTGGAGATGCCGTTACACAGGGCGAGTGAGATCAAGCGTGCCGCACAGGCGGGCGCAACAATACTGGCGAGGTGGAGCCGCTGTCGGCTCTTGTGCCGCTGTCGGCTCTTGTGCCGCTGTCAGCATTCTTTGTACTTACGGGTATGGAAGGCGGAGTTGTTTTTCTTCCAGGACAGCTGATGTCAAAGAATTCTGCTGTCAACATTTATGTTTTTTCGATCTGCTGTATATTATTTTCTTGTTTAGCGTTAAGTGGACTCTCATGACGAGAATATTAATTATGAAAAAGTTATATAAAATGTGTATTCTATGTAATTAATTATTAATTTGCGTATTTTGATATACCCGTTTTTTATGACCATGTACTCTGATTAATTTTGTAAATAGTATTCCATTTCTTGATACTGTTAGGAATTTTGACGATTTTAGAATAGCTAAACCATTTTCTATGTTTTCTATGAATTTTAATATGTTGTCAACCTGTTTTCTTTTGTGTAAGATGACAGAGTGGAATAAGATGAGGAGTGTCTCCACTCAATTATTATGGTCTAAAAATTGGTTTATGGTTAATCAGCCTAATGCTAAAATTTCTTGATGTTTTGAGTATATCCATTTCCGCTGTTTTTTTTTTTTTTTTTACATTTTCTGAGTCTGTTTAGGTTACACGAACATCCTCAGACAATGTGGGGCACGTGTAACGCCGGAAATGCATATCCTCGTATTTCCATCTATTGTACTATAATTTTTTTCCTTATTTTGTTACCTGAATATATGACGTTTCTATGTCTTTGTATATTGTAATTGTTTTACTATTTGTATATATATGCATTTATGTCGATGTATAATTGGTTTGTTGTGTAAAGATTATTAGTATTTTTACGCTGGGTCTGGCCTAGGGAAACTATGCTATCGAACCATTACATCGATAGGTCGTGTGGAGAACCAAAGTGTTTAGGATCTTTGGTAGTGTTAACTCTGCCGCATGGAGCGCGGGCAGAGCAGAGAGAGAGTCTGGCTGGGGTGGTGCAGTGGAGAAGGTGTGTTGTGTGAAGCTCCCGCGAGTTGCCGAGATTTCAGGGTTTGGCAGCATGTAATTGCGCTAGACTTGCGATGATAGTTTCTGACATGGTGTCGCGGACGGGAAGCATTAGATGGTGCACATCAAGAGCCCGTTTCGTCTGGTGACCGTGTCGAGAAGAAGGCGCGCCAACATCCAGCTTCTGCATCAGCGACGGCCGACAATGAGTGACTGTCGCCACCTCCTCGATCGACGGCTTCAAACCTTCAATCAGCCAACAAGGAAGACTGGAAGCACGTAAAGTTTTAGAACTGTATGGCAGACCCCAGCTTTTCAAACTTTTAAAATTGTTGCATCACAAAATTACAGCAACTTAGCATGAATCTTTGTTGCTCATTGTCCCAATTGCATTGCCAAGCAGGGTCCCTTCCTTTTTCGAAATGAGCCCGAGTGTCGTTGAAATTCAAACGCCAACATCATTCGATTTCACTGCTTTAATTTCAAAGTTCAGTTAAGGTATTCATAGCTGGCTACAATACTTAGATTACACAAGCACAAATTAAGAGTGCGAGTTTTGTTACCGTATTTTAGTTACCTGTGACTGCAGCTCAGCTTGGTACGTACTAAATTTTACTATTGTTAATTGTTCAGAATCATTTAATTCAAGTTCAAAGTTAAATCTCTTATTTCTAAATATATTCAAGTAGCTTTTGAAATGATTGTTGAGGTAGTCCAAGACTAACCGTATTTTACTGAATTTCGATGTGCTTCAGAAAGAAAGCTCACTATTAACTTCAGTCACTAAATTAACTTTCTATTTTCCGGTTTTATTAATTCTTTTGCTAAATTAAGTCAGAGTGTAGCGAAATTTATTACTTCTGACAAACTTTCAGTTTTCACACTACACGTGTCAAACTTCAGTTGCCACGCTTCTAGTGCTAATTATATGTGTAATAACCTTTCTTTTTCAGTTACTATAGTAATTGTCCTTAGGACTGGCGACCGTAATTTCCCCCAAATCTCAAATATCTAATTACCGCTAGTTAATTGTTAACGTAACGGCCGCACATTTACTTTCTTTACTAACTTTACCCCTTTTCAAAATTAATTTCCACCAGTTTCATTTGCATTTTTCCTTTCGTTTAGATGTAACCCTTTCCTCCCTCTTTACCGACAAGTTGACTTCGGTGACGATTGCTTTTCCCAAATTTCCATTAAGTACACGCGGTTTAATTTTTCACTGTCATTAAGGTCGATAAGTGAGGGGGAGGTTACATGGTTCATACCATACTACCTTCTAATGGGACACAAGAAGGAGACTGGAACTGAAAACATGCTGTAATTGTAGCTCTGCAAATAGAAGGCTGTTTTAGCAAGACAATAGGACGAAAAGTCGGCGTAGCACAATCTGCAGTGCTGCATACACTGCAGCGGTTCAAGTAACCTCGTGCCAATGCAAATGTTTCGCGATCTGCAACATCGTAAAGGGAAGATCAGCTCATCCCTGCAACTGAAATTCGCGAGGAAGTAAACAGCACGCCAGCGATTCCAGTCTCTGTCTCAACAGGGGTGCTTAGCGGCCAGAAAACCTTAATTATGCAAAGAAAATAAAATGAAAAAATTGCAGTGGGCACAACAATATAAAAACTGGAACGTGCAACGGTGGTCCAAGGTGTTATTCACGAACGAATCTATGTCTGAATTACCTGGAAGCCATCGTCGAGTGTTGTTCGTCGACTTCCCAGAGAACGTATGGAGTGTCAGTGCGTGACGGTAGCGGTGAAGCAAGGTGGAAGGTCGGTTATGTTGCGGGGATGTTTTTCGGACGACAAAGGTGGTGATGTAGTGAGTATTAACGGAATATTAAAGAAGGACGGATATCACAGGATACTGATCAACAATGCCATCTGCAAGAGACTTGTTGGTCTTGGGTTTGTTCTGCAAGAAAATAATGATCTCAGCTATGCTTCTAAACTGTGCAGAGGGTTTGTGAATCGAAAAGAGAAATATGGGGCATCTCCGGCGGTAATTAAGTTGAATACCGCCCTTCGATTGTGCTATTCTGGTACCAATCGAAGCGATAGGTGTTGCAGGTTCCAGCCAGCCAGCCAGCCAGCCTGTCGGCGTGCAGCAGTCTAGCCAGCAGCCAGCAGCGGTCCCCACCACAAGCGGTCGCAGCCACCAGCGGTCACAGCCACCAGCGGTCGCAGCCAGCGGCCAGCAGTGATCCTAGCTGCCCCCACCATCCGCCAGCGGCAGCAGCAACAGCAGCGGAGGCGTCCCCACCAGCCAGCCAGCCGCCCCCCCCCCCCCCAGCGGCAGCAGAGTGGGGCTTAGGCCCCAGTCTCCTTCATCATTCTCTGTCCCTTTCTCCTCTATGTCTCTCGTCGCCCTGCCCGTCTCTCGTTTGCTCCTTGTCTAGTACTGTGTTTTTTTCCCCCTTATCATAATGTCAAGCCCCACCACCTCTTCTACAGCCACCACCACTGCCATTATATACACCTCCCCCTCCGCTGCTGCCACCACTATCACATGGTGTGCCACTTCACTCCCCCCTTAGTCCGTCCCCCCACTCCTCACTCACTCATCTCCCTCCCTATTTGTCGCCCCATCCCCAGCTCCTCCCTCCTGCGCCTCCTCTGATCCCTTCCCTCCACTCCCTCCCACTGCTCCTTCCGTTTCTGCGGCCCCCGCCAGGGTGGTCGCCCGGCGGGCTATGGCCCACGCTCCACTCTCCCCTTCACCTTCATCGTCCTCGTCATCGTCTTCACCGTCGCCTTCGCCATCGCCCTCACCATCTCCTGCGCCGACTCCAGCCCCGGGACCTGCCACTCCCCGTCACATTCCAGTTCTTCCCATCCCCCACACCTCCTCCGCCGCCGTCAAGCGCCCCAGTGGCACCCCGGCCTTCTCTCCTCCCAAAAAGGCTCTGCATCGTCCCCCTTCCCCACCCATGATGCCATGGATGTCTCCCCACCCGTCCCTGGCCCCTCCTCCTCCTCCTCTACCCCCTCCTCCTACAGCTACCTCCTCTCCCATCCTGATCCCATCCCTACCCTGCACACAGACCTCATTTCCCGCATCCCTGTCACCCGCTTTGGCCCTCATGCCTCCCTCACCCCTACTCCTTCCCCAACTCCCTCCCACCAACCCCAACCCCCGTGTTGCCTGCCGACCCTCACCGCCATGATCACTCAGTTCAGTCCGGCGATCATGGAGGAGGTGTTGGCGGAGCTTCAGGCTCATCCCCATCTGGAGGTGCGTGCGGTTCGTCGCATCCACAACGCTGCTGGCCCCACCCGCCTTATGCGGGTTTTTCCTGAGCACACCCCCTCCATAGACCGTCTCCTGAAAGAGGGTGCCCTCCTTTTTAGCCAATGTTATAAAGTTGACCTCTCCCGTTCCCCTCCTCAATCCCTCCACTGCCAAAGGTGCTTGCGGTATAATGCGCACCCAACATCTGAGTGCCGCGAGGCCCCCACCTGCCCGCACTGTAGGCAAGCCCACTTTTTACGGCAGTCCCCAATCTCCAGTACCCCCCTCCTGTAATACTTGTAACCTCCCTCATCCTACCTACTCCCAGAAGTGTAAGGCCTGACCCCCTCCTACCACTCCCGAACTCACCGTTCCTGTCCGCCCTCTGGACGCCCCCACCCTTCCCGGCAACTCCCTTCTCCCACCCCCTACCGCTGAGGACATCATCAGATTCCTCACCATCGTCCTTCAGAATGTTCATCCTTTTCAGCGCCCCCACACCCTCCAACAGATCTCCCTCGCCGCCCATTCCGTTTTCCAACGCAAAATGTACGCCACCTACTCCAACAACCAGGCCCATTTCACCTTCTCCCATCTTGACACCCTCGTTTAAATCCCTGTCATGGCGCGGCAGCACTGTATCCTTTTCAACAACATCCGCTCCCTTCCTGCCAACAAGAACCTCTTCCTGCACACCCTTGCCACCCACCGCTTGGATGCCTTCCTCCTCAATGAAACCTTCCTGTAACCCCACCACACCATCCACACTTCACCCTACCTCCTCCGCCGCTCTGATAATCCCCTCCCGATTGCGCATGGCGGAGTTGCCATTGAGCACCACCGCCAGATCCCCCTTCAGCTCCAACCTCTCCTTCCCGACCTCACCAAACACCTGATCCTTAGTCTCTTCTTCCCCAGCCTTACCGGTACCTGCGCCACCATCTATGTCCGCCCCAACGCCCCTATTCCCTTCGACTTCCTCTCCCACATCGACCGTATCTTCTCCTGCTACGTGATCGCCGCTGACCTCAACATCCATAGTTGTTCCGCTGTCCAGTTACGGTGGTGGCATCGGTTCCTCTCCTCCCTTCAAGGCGACCTCATCCCCATCCCCCAGCACACCCGTCCTGAATCCAACTCCGCTCCCGATGTTATCCTCTCCTCCCCCAACCTCCTTGGCCGCATAACGGTGGATGTCCTGGAGCCTATTAGTAGCGACCATCTCCCTGTCCTCCTCACAGTTTCAGACGGTCGTTGCCCCCGCTCCGACCCTCGTAATGACCCTCCCCCTAAGTACGTCCATGACTATTCCCGTGCCAACTGGAATGCCTACCGGGAAACCCTCTCCACCCAGGTCGATAGCCACCCTTTCACCTACCACCACCTCGATGATGTCACCCATGCCGCCTCCTTTCTCCAGCAGACCTTGTCTGAGGCCATGGAGGCCTATGTCCCTACTGTCGCCATCCGCCCCCACCGTCCTACCTTACCCCCACAGGCCATCCTCCTCCTCCGTGAATCCCGCCGTCTCTACCATGCCTTCTTCCGCACGCGTGACCCGGACACACTACGACGCCACCGGCAACTCCAGCGACACATTCGTAATTTGCTCGCAGCTAAGAAACGCCGGCGACAGACATGCACCCGTTTAAATGCTACCCTACCTATCAACTCGTCAAAGTTCTTGTCAGCCTTCCGTCGCCTTACCGGAACTAAACCCTCCCCCTACTATCCTCTTCTCCATGATGATCACCCTTTCCCTGAAACCTTAATAAGGCCAATCACTTTGCCTCCTACCTCTCCGATCTATTTTCCATCCCCGATGATCCCCAGTTCGATTACTCCCTCTTCCCAGATATCCGCGATCGAACTGACACCTCTGTCCCTCCCCTCGCTCCTGGTTTCCAGTACTTGGACAACATTGCACACATGGAACTCAATGCCCCCATCACTACACAGGATCTCATTGCTACACTCCGCACAAAATGCAACACCGCTCCTGGTCATGATCGTGTCACCTACCGTCACCTTCTTGAAGCTCCTGTCTCTTTCCTCTCCACCCTGGCCAGGCTCTACAATGTAGTCCTGTCCACCAGTTACTACCCCAACCTGTGGAAAACCTCCCGTATCCTCATGTTCCTTAAACCTGGCAAACTGCCGTCTGCTGTCTCCATCAGCATCCACCAGCATCTCCGCCAGCACCGCTTCCTTCCCGTTACCCAGTGTGGCTTTCGGCCGTCCTTCTCTTCTGACGACCTTCTCCTTCACCTCACTCATCTCCTTTCTGAACAACTTAATTCCCATTGCTCTGCAATCTTCTTCTCCCTGGACCTCGAACGTGCTTATGACCACGTATGGCATTCCGGTCTCCTCTTCAAGCTCCAAACCTTCGCCCTTCCCATTAATTACGTCCATCTGATCGGCTCCTTTCTATTCCGACGTCCTTCCTATGTCACCATCCATAACACAGATTCCTACACCTTTTTCCCCTCCGCCGGTGTGCCCCAAGGCTCCGTCCTCTCCCCCCTTCTGTACCTTTTGTACACGGCGGACATGCCGCCGCCGTCACCCCCCCCCCCCATCCACCTTCTCCAGTTTGCCGATGACATCGCCTTCCTTGCCCTTGCCCCCACCCTGCAGCGCTCCCAACACCTTCTCCAATCCCATCTTGACCGGTTCACCACTTGGTGCAACCAGTGGTTGCTCAAGGTCAATCCCTTCAAAACCCAGGCGATCATTGTAGGCAAAACCACCCCTTCCTTCCGCCTCCTTGATTTCTATCTCACCATCTGTGGCCGTCCTCTCGCCTTCACTCCCATCTTAAGTACCTTGGCGTCACCCTCGACCGTCGTCTCTCCTGGACTCCCCACCTCTGGACAATCCAAGCCAAGGCATGCTCCCGACTCAGTCTCCTCAAGCTCCTCTCCGGCCGTACATGGGGTCTGGACCCCTCCACCATCCTCCACACCTATAAATCCCTCATCCACCCTATCCTTTGTTATGCCCATCCAGCTTGGATCTCCGCCCCCCCTACCTTTTATAAATCCCTCCAAATCCTTGAACGCCATGCTCTCCGCCTCGCCTATCACATCCGTCTCCCCTCCCCCATGCGGATCCTGTACGATCTCATCCCCTTCCCCCACCTCCTCCTTTTCCTTGAAAGGATACAGATCCTGTACACCTCCTGTAAACTCGATCCTCCACACCTGCTAGTCTCCCCGATCCTCTCTCACCCCCGCCCGCTGCCGTGCCTGTATTCCCACATCCCACCCAGTCTCCATCTCTCAACCCTCCTTACACTCTCCCAAGGTGGCTTCCACCAGTTCCCCCTCCCTGATGATGTCCTCCTCCCCTCCATCTACTCCTCCTATCAACTTTGACCATGCCCCACCCCCCACTTCTGGTGTCCTTTTCTTTAGGCACCCTCCCTCCCTTCTCTTCCCTTCCCTTCTCTTTCCTTTTCCCCCGTCCCCTCCCTCCACTCCTCTTCCCCTGGGCTTCCCCACCCCCTTCCTCCCTCCCCCTATCTCCCCTGCCCGTGGCATCTCTGCTCTCCCCTCTCGCTCTCCCACTCCCCTTTCTCCTCCTCCTCTCCTGGGAGGTCCCCGGACTCGCACACGCCTAGTGAACATTCGCGCGCCGGAGATCATCGCCATCAGTGTCTCGTGTGTGTGCCTTCGTTTGTGTTTAGTGTTTGTTCGCCGTCACGCCGCCACTGTTCACGTATACCGTCGCCATCATCCATGTTTTGTGCGCCGTGTCAACTAGTGTCAGTGATGTTTTCTCGTCCAGCGTGAACGGCTCCATGTTTTTTTGTTTTTTAGTGTCTACATTGTTTTGCCCGCCGTTTTGATTGTATTCTCTGTGCCCCCTCTATGTATTACTTATTGTAAACGTCAAGGCTGAAGAGCGGCGTACTCAGCTGCTGACAGCCCGCCTTGTGTAAGGTGATAAAAATCACAATAAAGAAAAAAAGAAAAGAAATACGGGGAACTGAAAATATGATTTGGCCAGGATAGTCGCCTGACTTAAATCCTATTAAACTATTATGAGATGAACTTGACAGTAAGCTTAGGAAACTGAGGTCATCTAATGTCTAAGACCTGTGGTATCGATAGCTATGATGCCACAACGTAGGTGCGTCCTGCTAGGTTGGCACTGTGACAGACACCGACGACAGCGCACTCTAGCCAGAGCGGGAGAGCTCTACGAACTCCGCTCCAGATTCTGTCCATTTTCATCAAGAGAAGACGGCCTGGAAAAGTCGCTTCAACCTCATCTTGCTATTGAGACTATATACTACTTACGACGGGTCTAAGGCTTCGCACCTCAGTGCAAAGTTATGTATTCAGTTAATATTTTGATATAATAAAACCATTTCTAAGAGCAGTACCGAGAGATTTTCACCTTTTCCTGCTCCTACTCACTTCCTGAATTCGGCCAACCTTTCAGTTTTCAGGAGCAGACCCACGCGCCGCCTTCCATGTGGGATACAAAAAGACCTACGGTGTAATTTTCAGATATGTTGAACTGCAGTATCTGTAAAAACACTCCAGAATGTCAAGAGTTTGTGCAGCTGTTTCGAGAGCAAAGGGTGGATACTTTGAAGAGGCTAAAATATAGACGACATTTACCGAGAGAGGAAATATTTATTTTGTTGGTCTATTTCGTTTTTTGCGATGTGTTCGTATATTGATTGAAGTCTACATTTTTTATCATAGGTAATATAAAACTTTTCATAGCTAGTGTACATTACGTCTTATAAGTAATATGAATACAAAATTATCCTGAAAGTGCTGCTAAGAAACACTACATATCTAAATTCAAACGACTCAAAACAAAACATTAATGGTTAAGCACTTTAATATTCTTATAACGCTTTCCTTTGTGGAACACTGATGATGCGTTAGACTATTAGATGAAACACGTTCATTAAAAAATTAGTTGCAAATGATTAGTTATGGTTATTCTCGCCTACAAGATAAACACCATTTAACTAGCAACTCAAGAAAAATGGGTGCATAATTATAAATACAATTTGGAAGGGACTTTTTCTTTACAAAATTCGAAGTTTACAGTCGATGACATTTGGGCATTATATTTGATGGTGTAATCAATGGTAAATAATGTAATTAGGCGATGAAAAAGTGAAAATTATCGTATTTGGTAATAACTATGCAGAAAGTGAATTTGTAACTCAATAAAACGTTCTCGGTTTTCAAGCCACGTCAATTCGAATAAAATTTTATTCAAATTGACGCGGCTTGAAAAGCGAGAACGTTTTATCCATGTATGCCGTCGCGAAAGACTCCGAGGACACATAAATCTGTAACTTTCACCAAAATAAAATCGCAGCAGAACCGCTGGGAGTCAAATACAACAGCTATGGGAAGAATTGATTATACTGCATTGCTAAGCGTTACAAAAATTAACGCCAGTGACACATTAATGCCATCTAAGAAGAACTATCAAAATACCGATTTCAAACATCTTTAGAAGGATCGTTCCTTTCCTTTTGAGATAGCAAGGCGAACTTTGTTTACGTGAAAACGGCACAGAACAATTTTTAAGTTTACATCGTGTGTGGTACTGCCTACTTGTAGGTGCCGGGTTAATTTCCGAACGTCATTGATTCAGTTAAGCAATTGTATCTAAACATAGTTGTACAGAGTGAACCTGAACACCGACAAAATTTCGTCACTCAGGGATATTTTCAGAATATTTTAGTACAAAGCGATACACGGTATCAGGTGGGGCGTTAAAGAGTAATTGGATTTCGTTTGCTTTCCTAGCTCTTTTATCTTTCTACCCATATTGCACAGTGAACATGCAAATGTCGACTGTACAAACCGTGTTTCTTGCTTGAAAACAAATTTGTTTCCTTCCCACTCGGTACTTGCCGTTGACAACAGTAATTCCAAATTTACACTTCGCTCTCAATCCTGCGTTCAGTGCTGCTCGGTTCTGTCTTGGATTTGTGTCCCTCGCAGCGTTGTCGTACGGTAACGTTAATACTCAGCCATATATACAGGATTTTCTGTTCAAGAGTTGGCAATTATGCATCTCGCGTATAGATTCACTGAATGCGATGGAAGAGATACGGTGAAGTGTTCTCACAGCAGCATCAGTACATATACGCCTATGAGGAAATGGACCTTTCCATGTTTAGAAACTGCATATTTACAGACTTTATCGGTGTTGTGAAAAGGTGTTCACGCAAACAGAGATAATTAGGACAAAAAACCAAGTAAGTCACAATTCCATTATTCAAAAATGGTTCAAAAGGCTCTGAGCACTATGGGACTTCTGAGGTCATCAGTCCCCTAGAATTTAGAACTACTTAAACCTAACTAACCTAAGTACATCTCACACATCCATGCTCGAAGCAGGATTCGAACCTGCGACCGTAGCGGTCGCGTAGTTCCAGACTGTAGCGTCTAGAACCGCTCAATTCCATTATTACTTTGCAATGTGTTACCGGAGGCCCGTAGGTACCTGATACCATATTACTCACAAAATAGCTTCGAACGATATCAGAAATGTTTTTGGTAAATTATGGATCACCCCGTACTCGTACAACAGTGTTCAAAAAAATGGTTCAAATGGTTCTGTGCACTATGGGAATTAACGTCTGAGATCATCAGTCCACTAGACTTAGAACTACTTAAACCTAACTAACCTAAGTACATCACACACATCCATGCCCGAGGCAGGATTCGAACCTGCGACCGAAGCAGTAGCGCGGTTCAGGACTGAAGCACCTAGAACCGCTCGGCCACAGCGGCTGGCGTACAACCAGGATAAGAACATGAAGGTAATGTTTTTAAATACACTTCTCGAAGAGTACAGATTCGCTATCTTTCAACAAGCTGCGCCATGAGCATCAGGCAACCCTTCGCTATCACCCAAGGGATATGGGGGCCAGCCAGAGACGTAATTCTGCAGCTGGACGCTGCAGAAGTACTGACACACAGCCTGCGACGCCGCGTTGTGCCTTCATTGGTTGGCCGGATTGCTGCACGGTTTAGCACAAATAGGCGTTTTCCACAGCCGACTACACCACGGCAGCCTACCCCGAGGGGGTATATATCCTCCCAGCTCAGCCAGCGGCAGCATCCCTTCGGCGTGGAGCAGTGGACCAATACCGCATCCACGCCAGTCACCGGTAGGATGTACGCCTAAGTCACTCCAGCCTCATCGAGTATCCTGAACAGCTGGGCAGATTCGCTGATCTATGAGCTGTCAACTAGCCCCGATTGTTGTGGGCTTAGAAACTGAATCCGCCTAGATGAGGCCTGCCACTGGATTCCACCGCTTGACACACCAGCCAGTCTCCAAGGGTCCTGGGTTCGACGTGGGTTCTGCACACTTTCCCCTGGCATCGGAGCTATTCCGCCGCCTCAGTTGGCCTTACGCCAACGAGGTGACAATGCGACTTGCGTCAGCAAGGACATAGTCCACTGAAATGTCTTAGGATATCGGTGTGAGCTGAAGGGGTGTCTACCAACCTAGAGCGACCAGTGGTCCGCTGTCACTGAAGTACTGTGTGCAAACTATCAAGTACGAGGCCTGTTCAGAAAGTAAGCTCCGATTGATTGCCAAATTGAAACCACAGTGAACATCAGAAATGTTTTACTTGCAACAATTAGCTACACCTTTCAGCTACTTCTCTATGTAGTCGCCGTTCTGACTTAGACTTTTGTCATAGCGTTGTACCAACTTTTCAATAGCCTCATCATAGAAGGCAGCCGCCAGTGCTTTCCGTCAATTCTCCACGCTGGCCTACACCTCGTTGTCTGTGTCAAAATGTTGTCTTCAAAGACAGCAGTTCATGTGACCAGAGATGAAACTCAGGGGGAGACAATTGCGGACTGTATTGTGGGTAATCTAACATTTCCATTTGAAAACGATGCAGGAGCATCGTCATTGCCCCTGAAGAATGCGGCTGAGAATTGTCGTGAAGACGAAACAGCACGACAGTTATGTAATGTTAGCTGCATAGCTTCAGGCGAAATTTCTCACCAGGCCCTCGTACTTGGCGGCAGACACTATTTTCTAGACATCTTTACGCACTCACTGCGAGCTCAGAAATGAGAAGAGCGACGTGATGCTAACTGGGGTTATACTAGAGACACTACCCAACACATCTGTGCAAAGCTTTATCAGATTTTCATAGTCGTTTCCATTTCGCGACCGATCGGAGCTTACTTTCTGAACGCCCCTCGTAATAAGGAATGCTTCTGTTCAGTTATCATTCTTGAATCTGTGCCGGCCGCAGTACTTATTTTCGCTTGCTGCTGTTTTAACGTCATAATTTCTTACAGTAGGCCATTTTTAGCTTTATAGTCACAATGACTGACCATGGTTTCCGAGGGAACTTCTGCCCTCTCACACCGTAACAGCTGCACCACCAAAATGAACGTGTTCCACAGTTTTCCTGTGTGCATTTCGCGTTCTCACCTCCCACCGTATTAGGATACGTAAGCACTGCCAAACATGATCGTTTGGCTGTTCCAGGTGATGTGCTGTGGGGAGACATAATGTTGCATTGGCCTACTCACCTCCAAATCTTTGAACACAGTACAACGTTGTTGCGGCACTGAACTCTTTCCCTATGTGCACATTTTCGTGGGTGCAGTGGCCTTGACTTCATGTGTAGACGACAGTGTGAGACCTCACCGAACAGCGCAGTTGGAGGAGGTCTCAGAGCGAAAGGATACTGACTGGCGTGTACCTGTCCCCCGACCTTAAGCCCATCGAGCACGTGTGGGATTCGTTGCAGAGACGTACCGCAGCATGTCCACGTGCACCACCTGACGTCCTTCTGTTGTCTACCACTCTGGCGGAGGAATGGAACGTCCTACCACAAGAACGGCTTGCTAACTTTCTGACCAGCATAGGAGTACGTTGCAGAGCTTGCCCTACCGTCCGTGGTGATCACACACCCTATTAAGAAGCATGTCACTCCCTTTGTAAAGTCCAGAGGACCATCATCGTTTGCTGTTCATTCAATGTAATTGTTGTCTTTGGATACAAGAATCATTTCTGTTGGTGTCATTGCGTATTTATTTCAGTTCCTCTCTTCTTATTCTTATTCTTTTTCTTCTTTTTCTCCTTCTTCTTCTTCTGCCATTCTATGGTTGGGCTAGAGCCTGTTCCGAACTAACCATCTTATCTTCGGTCTTTCCTCACTTCTGTTGTTACATGTTTTATAACCCATTTCTAGTATTGGATTACCTGTTGGATTATTTGTTGCATTCGTAATTCTTTCCTTATTACTTCGTCTCTAATTCCAGTTATCGTCTGTGCTATACTGTAGCAGTTCCTTCTGTGTGTTGTCCAAGTTTCATACAGTTACGTTACTTAGCAGTGACAAATTGTGCGGAAGTTACTTTCGCTCTTAAATTTTGCCCTCCAGTGTATATGTAACGAAAAGTAACTACTGTCATGTAACTGTACGTTAGGGCATTTCTGAAATTATTGAGCCTTGGCGACTAGCGGTAGGGTGTTCTACTTGCATCGCTGATATCTATATTCGGCTGTCTTGCTATCTTTGACGGCTCCCCCCGGTGGGTTTTCCGGGTGAACGTGTGACGAGAGAGTCTCCGGTCGGCGTTCAACGACCCAAATTGTATTGAAAAAAAGCCTGCGTCCCTAACCGTGGCGCATGGGGCCTCGCCGTGCCCGCCTCCCCTGTCTTTTGTCGCGCCGGAATTACGGTGCCGATCACTGGGCGCCTTGACGTGCAAAATTGTGGCGGGGGTTCGTCGTCTCACGCTGAACAGCTTCCCAACTCGTAATTTGCAAGCTACAAGTTACGTATGACTCTTATTCAGTATTTAACTGAGTAGATTGTTGAAACTTATTGTGGCGTGGGTAGCTGCCGGAGGTGGTTCTGAACGTGGTTCCACAGTGGCTATATTAAGGAGGCTGATGTTCCTCATTTCGTTTCTCACCATCTGTGGAGTGTGTGTTTTAAATGGTTTCCATGCAAATTTTAACTTGTTTTAGGACATATGGACCGCTTTGAGACTGGTTGTGGTTGTGTACGCGCCCAGTAGCTGTAGAGTTAATGGTTTAATCATTTGGCACGGCTGGATTTGGTGTGTTAATTCAATGCTGAAAGTGCCTTAAGGCAACTGGTAATGATCTCTAAGTTTCCTGCTAATTTACTGGGAGACGGGTAATGTTAGGGTATTGCTCCATAAGAGTTTGGGAGCATGCTTATTATATATTCCAATGTGGCTGTGATTTGACCTTGTTTTCATTGCAATCTATTTGTGCTGCAGGCCGCTTGTTAAGACTGCTCGTTCCCTGGCGTCGGTGCGGTTATGGATTCTTGTCAGGGCCGCACATTGTGAGGCCGGTCGGACCATATATAAATATATACCGCCTGCTAGTGAGCCTGTGCACAAGCCGTGGGGAGTGAATGCTCTTATTGCCTGCCGGCCGTAGCGTTAGTGCTTCCAAATACTGCTGTGGGCCTTAACGCTGTTGTCTAAAGTTAAGTGCAGTTTTGGGAATCATTCTGAGTCATTATATCTGTTAGTTAAGTGAGGCCACTTTCTTAATATTAGCGTTTCTGTAAGTCATTTTACTGGCTGAGTTATTACTAGCCATTCTTATTTAATACTTACGTTCATCATATGTGTATCTTTAATGAATGTGAAATTTGTTATTTTTCCTGTGTGCCAGTTTTGCGACCTTGGTTGGCCCACTTTGCATTTTTAGTATAAGCGTGTTTCACTGGGAACCTTTATGTGGGCAGTTCAGTTTTATTAAGCTTTTAAGATGTTTGTTTTTTTAATGAAGTTGTGGTATTATGTGGCTGTGTAAGTTTGGGTTGGAAGTGTATAGTGTTACTAGTCTTTTGAGGTATGCTTAAACAAGAACAATTGTTTATGATTGATTATTTCACCGTGGCTACTATCTATGATTTTGGTTGCGGACGTAAAATATGATTCTTATTCGTGTTTATGTAATTCAATTAAAAGTGAAGATTTGTATATTGCATCAATAAGAGGGCAAATGTCCGAATTGAAGTTTATAATAAAATCCGTTTTGAGTCAAATTAAAATTGTCAAACAATCACAAGCTTGTCCATCACTAGTGATCCCGGGCTTCCTATTTCCTTTAAAAAACTGTGGTGAAATCGTAATTTTTGATTTTCTACAGAATTGAATAGTGCCACGGTTCAGTTATATTTTCATGTGATCATTTTGCTCCGTTAATACGGATTAGTTAACTTCTGTCTATTAAGAATTTCAGAATCTAGGCACAAAGTTGATCTGATATTCCGTAAGTTAGTATTGTATTCACTAGGTGACAAGATACTGGCATGCGACAATCCACTGACTGCTTCTCTTTCTTACCGTATTTTTTTAAATTTTTTTTTTATTTTTTGCTATTACAGAGCATTAAAGCTACAAAGTAAGTGGAAGAGAGACTGCTTTATTTAAGGAATTAAATATATTGTCTCTGACACATTATACATCATACCGGCAACTAGTGCAAGTGGTCAACGTGACTGCCGCTAGGAAGGAACAGCGAGGAGAAGAGTACGAAGGAGTCAGTCTGTAGATAGCTAAGAACGGGAAGTGTTTCCCGCAGTTAGTGCGCCCAGGAGTCGAGTCGACGACATCACTAGCGGTCAGCATGGGGCATGGCGCCGCTGTGTCAATACAGGCAACCAGGGTTAAGCAACTGGTCTCTTTTCTCGGGGCGAGAGGACAGCCATTCTATAGGAGATTCAAATGGCTCTGAGCACTATGGGACTCAACTGCTGAGGTCATTAGTCCCCTAGAACTTACAACTAGTTAAACCTAACTAACCTAAGGACATCACAAACATCCATGCCCGAGGCAGGATTCGAACCTGCGACCGTAGCGGTCTTGCGGTTCCAGACTGTAGCGCCTTTAACCGCACGGCCACTTCGGCCGGCATTCTATAGGAGACGCGGACAGGGGTTTTCCACATTACAAGGGGAGCACTAACAGGGTGGTTTATTGACTGAAAATCTGGAAATTTGCGGTAAGTTCCTATGAGACCAAACTGCTGAGGCCATCGGTCCCTAGGCTTACACACTACTTAATCTAACTTAAACTAATTTACGCTAAGGACAACATACACACACCCATGCCCGAGGGAGGACTTGAACCTCTGACGGGGAGGCCGCCCGATCCTTGGTAAGATGCCTTAGACCGCGCGGCTACCCCCCGCGGCTTTATTGACTGACAGCGGTATTTTCATCGGTTGGGTGATGCGACATAGTGTACAGCGAGGCCCACGAGAAAGACAGGCATTTGCGCAAATGTCACAGCACGTGACACTGCAGGTCTTACGAGTGCCAGTAGCCGTCTCCAGCGGGGAGCGAGTAACTATTTCAGACTAATTTAATAATTATTAGTTGGTCGTTTAAATGCATGCGAGCTCTCATAATACACGACAAAGTTAAGACCGTTGGCGGGTACCTTTCCATTGACACATTGATTTCCCGTGGGCCCAGCACGGACCAGAGCATTTGCGAAGTATGGTGCACAATGCGACTAGTGTCACGCCACTAGTTCGTTGCAGAACACGTATTTCTCGTGGGCCCCAGTGTACAGTCAAGAGTGCAGGCTGTGCATTCAGTGTCACTAGTTATCAGCAATAATTCACGCGGAAGATCTGTGTGCTCAGTGCAGCGTGTTCAGGTTGTTCTGTATTGACACGCGGGAGGCGCCCGGAGTGGCCGAGCTGTTCTAGGCGCTACAGTATGGAACTGCGCGACCGCTACGGTCGCAGGTTCGAATACTACCTCGGGCATGGATGTGTTAGTTAGATTTAAGTAGTTCTAAGTTCTAGGGGACTGATGACCTCAGAAGTCAAGTCCTCACAGCCATTTGAACCATTTGACACGCGGGACGTGCAGTTGTTTCTCCAAGTGAAAGATATAGTGATCTTGTGAATTTTACGCTGTGAGCGTAACTTATTTTGTATGTGCCGTACAGAAAATTATTTTATTATTACTACACTGTGAATGTCATTGTGTATGTGACATTATACAAAACGTTGTCTTCTTATTATCATGTTTTGCGGGTGATTCATTTTGTATGTGGTATTGTACAGAAAATTGTAACTGCGAAATTTACATAGGAAGTATTGTAGTGAGTTGACGGTAGCATTGTTTTGGTGAGTTGTTAGTGATGAGAGTGGAAGTAGATCTAGATTCAGTTGAGTGCCAAGGTACGTAAAACACTAATTAAGCCAGGTAGTTGTCTTCTCATTCTTTGCTTGTTCTAAGTCGTTATCTGTGGAAGATAATTGCATTTGCCATTTTGTTGTCTGTCGGCAAGGGTATATCTTGTGAACTATTGTTTTCGTTGGCCGAATTTTCCTTAGTGGAGCGAAGCATAATGCAAATTTTGTTAAATTTTGCTAAAGGAATGTTACGTTGTTATCCTCTTATTTGTAGCCCTGCCTTCGAGAACTGAAATTGGGCTGCCTATTAAGTCAAGATGTATGTTTTATGTCCAAGAACTTGTCTGTTAAATTGAGCCCACACCTGCACGACTCCAGCCCGAAACCCACGCCTCCAAAACCCTACTCTCCAAGCCAGATAGAGCTCATAAAGAAAACAGAGGATATCTAAGGAAGAGCAGCGCTTCTGGTCATGGATTCGTTCAGCAAGCACGGATGCATCTCGGAGATGCTCAACCAACTTCTTTGGCAAACGCTGTAAGAGAGGTGTTAAGCGTTAAGTTTCAAGAGCCTACATTTTTAGAAGAGGGAATCAATATATTGCTTCCTCCTACCCATATCTCGCCAATCGTCTATTAAAGTAAAGTTAGAGAGATTCGTTGTATCTTGGAGGGGTACCAGCCGTCGTTCTAACCCACGCATTATTTGCGACTGGATAGGGGGGAGTTGACAGTGGTACACAAAGTAACCTCCGCCACACATTACGTGTGTCACATGCAGATAACTGATGTATATTTAGCTTTACTGTAGCACCGTGGACCTTGCCGTTGATGGGGTGGCTTGCGTGCCTCAGCGATACAGATACCCGGTACCGGAGGCGTAACCACAACGAAAGGGTATCTGTTGAGAGGCCAGACAAACGTGTAGTTCCTGAAGAGGGGCAGCAGCCTTTTCAGTAGTTGCAGGGGCAACAGTCTGGATGATTGACTGATCTGGCCTTGTAACATCAACCACAACGACCTTGCTGTGCTGGTACTGCGAACGGCTGACAGCAACAGCATGCAGCTCTATTGTATGGTTAAATGACGATGGCAACCTCTTGGGTAAAATATTCTGGAAGTAAAATAGTCCCCGATTCGGATCTCCGGCCGGGGACTACTCAGGAGGACGTCGTTACGGAGAAACGAAACTAGTGTGGAATGTTAGAATCCTTAATCGGGCAAGTAAGCTACAAAATTTAGAAAGGGAAACAGACAAGTCGAAGTTAGATATAATGGGAAATAGTGAGGTTCGGTGGCAGCAGGAACAGAACCTCTGGTCAGTCAATACAGGGCAATAAATATAAAAACAAATAGGGGTAAGGCGGGAGTAGGTTTCCAAATCAGGAATACGGGTAAGTTACTATGAACAGCATAGTGAATGCATTATCGTAGCCAAGGTAGACACTAATGCCACACATACCGCAGTAGTAGAAGTTTATATGCCAACCAGCTCCGCAGAGAATGAACAGATTGAAGAAATATATGACGAGATAAAAGAAATTAATAAGATAGTTAAGGGAGACGAAAGTTAATGGTGATAGAGGACTGGAATTCGATGATAGGGAAAGGAAGAGAAATAAAAATAGTAGGGGAATAAGGACTGGGGGAGGGGTGGGAAAGGAATAAAAGCGGAAGCCGACTGTTAGAATTGTGCATAGAGCATATCTAATGAAAGCTAACACATGGTTTAAGAATCATGAAAGAAGGTTGTATACGTGGAAGAGACTTGGAGACACCCAGAAGGTTTCAGATTGATTATATAATGGTTATACAGAGAATTAGGAACCAGGTTTTAAATTGTAAGACATTTACAGGGGCAGATGTGGACTCTGACCACAATTTATTAGTTATGAACTGTATATCAAAAGCGAAAAAACCGAAAAAAGGTAGGAATTTAAGAAGCTAGGACCTGAATAAGTTGAAAGAACGAGAGGTTGTTAAGAGTTTCAGAGAGTGCATTAGGCAACAACGGAAAAGAATTCAGTAGAAGACTAATTGATAGTTTTTGAGAGATGAAATAGTGAAAGCAGCAGATGATCAAACAGGAAAAAGACAATGGCTACTAGAAATCTACAACTACATCTACATCTACGTGATTACTCTGCCCTTCACAATAAAGTTTCTGGCAGAGGGTTCAATGAACCACCTTCAAGCTGTCTCTCTACCGTTCCATTCTCGAAGGGCGTGCGGGAAAAACGAGCACTTAAATATTTCTCTGTGAGTCCTGATTTCTCTTACTGAATATCACAGGGGAAGTGGAATTTAATTAATGATCAGAGAAAATATAAAAAGGCAGCAGTTAATAAGAGATTGAAGGTGCAAAATGGCTAAGCAAGAATGGCTGGAGGACAAATGTAAGGCTTTAGATGCATATTTCACAAGGGGAAAGATAGATACCGCTTACGGTAAAATTAAAGAGGGTTTTCGAGAAAAGAGGTGCAGCTGTATGAATATCACGGGCTGAAATGGAAAACTAGTACGAAGCAAAGAGGGGACAGATGGAAGGTGGAAGTATACAGAGGGTCTAGAAAACAGAGGTGAACTTGAAAGCTGATTTATAGAAAGGGAAGACGACGTAGATGAAGATGAGATGGGAGATACAATACTGCGAGTAAGGTTTGATACAGTACTGAAAGACCTAAGTCGAAACAAGACCCCGAGAGTAGACGACATATTGCTAGAACTAGCAATATCCTTGGGAGAGCTAGCCACGACGAAACTATTCCATTTGATGTTTAAGACGTATGAAACAGGCGAAATACACTTCGAGAAGAATGTAATAGTCTGAATCTGAAAGAAAGCAAGTGCTGAGAGATGTGAACATTACAGAACTATCAGTAGGTTAGAAAATTTAAAAAGGTAAATGGATAGGTTAAAGTTAGATATAGTGGGAATTGGTGAAGTTCGGTGGCAGGAGGAACAAGACTTTTGGTCAGGTGATTACAGGGTTATGAATACAAAATCAAATAGGGGTAATGCAGGAGTAGGTTTAATAATGAATAAAAAAATAGGAGTGCGGGCTAGCTACTACAAACAGCATAGTGAACGCATTATAGACACAAAGCCCATGCCTACTACAATAGTACAAGTTTATATGCCAACTAGCTCTGCAGATGATGAAGAAATTGATGAAATGTGTGACGAGATTAAAGAAATTATTCACGTAGTGAAGGGGGACGAAAATTTAATAGTCATGGGTGACTGGAATTCGTCAGTAGGAAAAGGGAGAGAAGGAAACATAGTAGGTGAATATGGATTGGGGGGAAGAAATGAAAGAGGAAGCCGCCTTGTAGAATTTTGCACGGAGCATAACTTAATCATACCTAACACTTGGTTCAAGAATCATAAAAGAAGGTTGTATACCAGGAAGAATCCTGGAGATACTAAAAGGTATCAGATAGACTATATAATGGTAAGACAGAGATTTAGGAACCACGTTTGAAATTGTAAGACATTTCCAGGGGCAGATGTGGATTCTGATCACAATCTATTGGTTATGAACTGCAGATTGAAACTGAAGAAACTGCAAAAAGGTGGGAATTTAAGGAGATGGGACCTGGATAAACTGACTAAACCAGAGGTTGTACAGAGTATCAGGGAGAGCATAAGGGAACAATTGACAGGAATGGGGGAAAGAAATACAGTAGAAGTAGAATGGGTAGCTCTGAGGGATGAAGTAGTGAAGGCAGCAGAGGATCAAGTAGGTAAAAAGACGAGGGCTAATAGAAATCCTTGGGTAACAGAAGATATATTGAATTTAATTGATGAAAGGCGAAAATATAAAAATGCAGTGAATGAAGCAGGCAAAAAGGAATACAAACGTCTCAAAAATGAGATCGACAGGAAGTGCAAAATGGCTAAGCAGGGATGGCTAGGGGACACATGTAAGGATGTAGAGGCTTGGTCACTAGGGGTAAGATAGATACTGACTACAGGAAAATTAAAGAGACCTTTGGAGAGAAGAAAACTACTTGTATGAATATCAAGAGCTCAGATGGCAACCCAGTTCTAAGCAAGGAAGGGAAGGCAGAAAGGTGGAAGGAGTATATAGAGGGTTCATACAAGGGCGATGTACTTGAGGACAATATTATGGAAATGGAAGAGGATGTAGATGAAGATGAAATGGGAGATAAGATACTGCGTGAAGAGTTTGACAGAGCACTGAAAGACCTGAGTCGAAACAAGGCCCCGAGAGTAGACAACATTCCATTAGAATTACTGATGGCCTTGGGAGAGCCAGTCATGACAAAACTCTACCATCTGGTGAGCAAGATGTATGAGACAGGCGAAATACCCTCAGACTTCAAGAAGAATGTAATAATTCTAATCTCAAAGAAAGCAGGTGTTGACAGATGTGAAAATTACCGAACTATCAGTTTAATAAGTCACAGCTGCAAAATACTAACGCGAATTCTTTACAGACGAATGGAAAAACTGGTAGAAGCGGACCTCGGGGAAGATCAGTTTGGATTCCGTAGAAATGTTGGAACACGTGAGGCAATACTAACCTTACGACTTATCTTAGAAGAAAGATTAAGAAAAGGCAAACCTACGTTTCTAGCATTTGTAGACTTAGAGAAAGCTTTTGACAACGTTAACTGGAATACTCTCTTTCAAATTCTGAAGGTGGCAGGGGTCAAGTAGAAGGAGCGAAAGGCTATTTACAATTTCTACAGAAACCAGATGGCACTTATAAGAGTCGAGGGGCATGAAAGGGAAGCAGTGGTTGGGAAAGGAGTGAGACAGGGTTGTAGCCTCTCCCCGATGTTATTCAATCTGTATATTGAGCAAGCAGTAAAGGAAACAAAAGAAAAATTCGGAGTAGGTATTATAATTCATGGAGAAGAAGTAAAAACTTTGAGGTTCGCCGATGACATTGTAATTCTGTCAGAGACAGCAAAGGACTTGGAAGAGCAGTTGAACAGAATGGACAGTGTCTTGAAAGGAGGATATAAGATGAACATCAACAAAAGCAAAACGAGGATAATGGAATGTAGTCAAATTAAATCGGGTGATGCTGAGGGGATTAGATTAGGAAATGAGACACTTAAAGTAGTAAAGGAGTTTTGCTATTTAGGGAGTAAAATAACTGATGATGGTCGAAGCAGAGAGGATATAAAATGTAGACTGGCAATGGCAAGAAAATCGTTTCTCAAGAAGAGAAATTTGTTAACATCGAGTATAGATTTAAGTGTCAGGAAGTCGTTTCTGAAAGTATTTGTATGGAGTGTAGCCATGTATGGAAGTGAAACATGGACGATAACCAGTTTGGACAAGAAGAGAATAGAAACTTTCGAAATGTGGTGCTACAGAAGAATGCTGAAGATAAGGTGGGTAGATCACGTAACTAATGAGGAGGTATTGAATAGGATTGGGGAGAAGAGAAGTTTGTGGCACAACTTGACTAGAAGAAGGGATCGGTTGGTAGGACATCAAGGGATCACAAATTTAGCATTGGAGGGCAGCGAGGAGGGTAAAAATCGTAGAGGGAGACCAAGAGATCAATACACTAAGCAGATTCAGAAGGATGTAGGTTACAGTGGGTACTGGGAGATGAAGAAGCTTGCACAGGATAGAGTAGCATGGAGAGCTGCATCAAACCAGTCTCAGGACTGAAGACCACAACAACAACAACATCAGCATATTAAGTCATGGTTGCAAAAACCTAACGCTAATTATTTACAGAAGAATGGAAAGTCGGGTAGAAGCCGAACTCGGGAAAGATCATTTTGATTCCGGAGAAACGTAAGAACTCGCTGGGCAATACTGATATTACGACTTCTCTCAGAATACAGACTAAGGAAATGCAAACCTAGGTTTATAGCATTTGTTCACTTAGAAAAACCTTTTACAGTGTTGACTGGAATACTCTCATTGAAATCCTGTAGTTAGAAGGGGTAAAATACAGGGAGCGAAAGGTAAGTATAGCTTGTACAGAAAGCAGACGGCAGTTATAAGAGTCAAGGAGTATGAGAAGGAAGCAGTGGTTGGGAAGGGAGCGACACAGTGTTGTAGCCTACCTCCGATGTTATTCAATCTGTAGACTGAGCAAGCAGTAAAGGAAACCAAAGAAAAATTTGGAGTAAGAATTAAAGTTAAAGGAGAAGAAATAAAAACTTTGAAGTTTCTCGATGACATTTTAATTCTGTCAGAGGCAGCAAAGGACTTGGATTGGGAGTTGGGTTGGGTTGTTTGGTGGAGGAGACCAGACAGCGAGGTCATCGGTCTCATCGGATTAGGGAAGGACGGGGAAGGAAGTCAGCTCTGCCCTTTCAAAGGAACCATCCCGGCATTTGGAGCGATTTAGGTAAATCACGGGAAACCTAAATCAGGATGGCCGGTTGCGGGATTGAACCGTCGTCCTCCCGAATGCGAGTCCAGTGTGCTAGCCACTGCACCATCTCGCTCTGTCAAATGACTTGGAAAAGCAGTTGAACGGAATGGACAGAGTCTTGAAAGGAAGGTATAAAATGAAAATCAACAAAAGCAAAGCGATGATAATGGAATGTAGTCGAAATACATTAGATGATGCTGTGAGATTAGGGAATGAGAAACTGAAAGTAGTAGATGTGTTTTGCTATTTGGGAAGCAAAGTAACTGATGATGGTCGAAGTAGGGAGGATATGAAATGTAGACTGACAGTGGCAAGAAAAGCGTTTCTGAAGAAGAGAAATTTGTTGACATCGAAAGTATATTCGTGTGCTAGGAAGAATTTTCTGAAGTTATTTTTATCGAGTACAGCATTGCACGGAAGCGAAACGTGGACGGTAAACAGCACAGACAAGAAGATGTGTAGTCGTGTATGGAAGTGAGACATGGATGATAAATAGTTTTGATGAGAAGAGGGCAGAGGCTTTTGAAATGTGGTGCTATAGAAGAATGGTGAAGATTAGATGGGTAGAGAGTGTAATTAATGTGGGGTACTGAACAGAACCGGGGAGACAAGAAATTGGTGGCACAGTTTTTCAAAAAGAATGGGGGTTCAGTTGATACTGCACAATCTGAGACATCAAGCGATGGCCAGTTTAGTATCGGATGGAAGTGTGTGATGGAGGGATTGGAGGGAGAGGGGGTAAAAATTGTAGAGGGAGACCAAGAGATGAATACAGTAAGCAGATTCAGAAGGATGTAGTTTGCAGCAGCTGTTCGGAGATGAAGAGGCTTGCACATTAATAACGTAATTATGACTCACTCAGTTTGTTATCCCTCTTACCTTTGTTTGTATGAGCACATTTTCACAACACTGATAAAAGCTGAAAAGTTTCTATAGCATCGAAACATTCTGTTCCTCGTAGATACATTCGTACAGATACAAAAGTACTGTGATGTGGTTGACACCGCCGGCCGCTGTGGCCGAGCGATTCTAGGTGCTTCAGTCCGGAACCGCGCTGCTGCTACGGTCGCAGGTTCGAATCCTGCCTCGCGCATGGATGTGTGGTGTCCTTAGGCTAGTTAGGTTTAAGTAGTTCTAAGTCTAGGGGACTGATGACCTCAAATGTTAAGTGCCATACACAAGACGCATATCGGCCAACTCTTGATCGGAAAAACCTATATGCACCTCTGAGTATTGATTTTCACGAACAAGAAACACTGCTGGGCAAACAGATCCTAGACAGAACCGAGCAATGCTGAATGCAAGCTTGAGAGCGAAATATAAATTGGGAATTACTATTGTCAGTAACAAGGACCGTGAGTGAATAAAAAACATTTGTTTCCAAGCAAGGCCAACGGCTTATACTGTCGACATATACCTGTTCAAATTGCAGTATGCGTACAAAGATAAATGCGCCAGGACACTAAACGTAATTCATCTACTCTGCAAGGCTTCATCTGATCGCTTGTACCTAAATACTCAGAAAAATGAACAACCTCCGCAATTTTGTCGGTGTACAGGTTCACAACGATGTTTAGATACTGCTGCTTGACTAGATCTATGACGCTTGAAAATTAACCGGGCGACTACATATTCGCGGTATCACATTCTTGGTGAACTGTGCTGTGCTGTTTTCGCGAAAACGAAGTTCGCCTTGCTGTCTCGAAAGGGATAATCTTTCTAAAGATGTTTAAAATCGGTATTTCGGTAGTTCTTCGGAGATGTCATTAACTTGGCACTGGCATACATTTTTTAACGCCTAGCAAGAAAGGACAATCATTTTGCGGCCTTGCCATAGCACTTGCGCTACGATTTTATTTTGTTTTTGATGAAAGCTACAGATTTACTTTTCTGGTGAGCTATTATTGAAATCCGATAATTTTCAATTTTTAATCACTCAATTACGTTATTTACCATAGATTACACCACCTTATTTAATGCCTTAATGTCATTGACTGTACGAGTATGCTTTGAATTCTATAAAGAAAAAGAAAAATCTGCAAATCCCTTCGATACTGTACTGTTAATTCTCGTGGAGAACTGCGTCACTCACACCAGTCTTTGGACTGAAGACCATAAGCACAACATCACAACATGGAATGGACCATTTTCCTCTAGATACACAGGACAAATAAGCACTTACACAATATCTTTAATAGGTAATACTTTTCGAATTTTCTATCAGAAATTAAAATTATTAATTTTGGCTTATGAGCCAACATAAATTAATCAATTGTTTTATTCATTGCACGTATAAAGTATAGCTAATACTTCTTCGATTTCAAGTATTGTTGTAACTAAGTCTATTTTGTAGCATCAGGCAAGTTGAGTTTAATTGTTTCACGCCATCCGCAAAGTCTTAATTAATTTTATTACATACTTTATCAATACCACTGAACAATACCCATAAATGTTTATTTATTTTAATGGGATTCTCGTAGTTTACACATCAGCAGAAAGAGAAATTTTCGCAGGTCGAAGTCAATGGCTGTATCCATGTTGTAAGTGCATAGTGTTTGTATGAATAATGTGCCCGAGAGATTTTATAAAAGGAATTAGTGGTAGTGGTCGATGTTTATGACTTCAAGTTATTCTGATCATACATGTCAGTCCATGTTTTGTTCACAAAAAAGAAGATTAGACGTTTCTTTATGGAGCATGAGCATGCATCTTTAGTATTATTTTTGTATACATTTCGTTGTAGCGATATATCATTTAAATAACGTTGTGTAAGATGGTTAACAATTGACACGATATTAGTTTAAGAATGATAAAACAATAATATAGCAGTTGTTATTATAGGTCTATGTTTATTTCTCCCTTTTAAGAAATTGTGACGGAATTGTTTGCGACATAACCCCAATTTGCAATCCACTCGAGAGAGAAGCGGTTTCCTGGAAACGACTGTTGACATACATTGGCGCCATTTAATGTTTGGCGTGAGTGCGCGAATCGCTGTTACACGTAAATTTCCATTCGCTTATCACAGTTCGTGGAGGATTCCCAGCACGGAAGCTTAGTCGTCTAAGACCTCCAAAGCTTGGCGATTACGCTATGTTGACAATCCGGCTAGCACGTGGTCCCAAATGTCAGGCAAATAGAGGTTCGTGTAACAACATTTAGCGACGCAGCAGACAGCACTAAACAGGTGTTCAGAAAAAGACGACAACAGAGAGCCGTAGTACGGTGTGTGGTGGACAATAAAGATACATATCTAATGACTATAACTATTTAATAACAATTAGTTGTCTGTTATGAGCGTGACGTGCTAAAAATTGAAGTTGTGACCGAAGAGTAAGCCCGAACTGATGAAAGAACGTAGATTCGTAGCCTTCTAGGGACCAGAGCCAACGCGGGTTTCTGGGTATGGTGGTGTAACCGTGGCCGAAACGTCAGTTTTATCAGTGAGTGTACTACAAAGTATGATGTGAGATCACACCCAGAAAACTTGTAGAGCGAATTGTATAATGTCATCTGATTTTTTTCTTCGAGTACCCACTGTCATGCAACTTCACTTTTTTTTTCTGCCGATACACGCGTTTCCGTAGTAGTAAAAAATGATTTGCAGCAGCAATTTGACATTTTGTATTTAAAATAGTGATTGTTATATGCTATCAACCGATTTTAACCAGTATGTCATATTCGAGGAATTATCTTACAATGCATCAAGCCATTGCGCATGGCGATTCCATAAATGCAAGATTAGAAGTACATATACAGTGAGGTGACAAAAGTCACGGGTTAGCGATATGGACTGTATTTATTAATTAATTAATTAATTTATTTATTTGGTCATCAATCTACTGCCTGGTTTGATCCGGCCCGCCACGAATTCCTTTCCTGTGCTAACCTCTTCATCAGAGTAGCGCTTGCAACCTACGTCCTCAATTATTTGCTTGACGTATTCCAATCTCTGTCTTCCTCTACAGTTTTTGCCCTCTACAGCTCCCTCTAGTACCATGGAAGTCATTCCCTCATGTCTTAGCAGATGTCCTATCATCCTGTCCCTTCTCCTTATCAGTGTTTTCCACATATTCCTTTCCTCTCCGATTCTGCATAGAACCTCCTCATTCCTTACCTTAACAGTCCACCTAATTTTCAACATTCGTCTATAGCACCACATCTCAAATGCTTCGATTCTCTTCTGTTCCGGTTTTCCCACAGTCCACGTTTCACTACCATACAGTGCTGTACTCCAGACGTACATCCTCAGAAATTTCTTCCTCAAATTAAGGCCGGTATTTGATATTAGTAGACTTCTCTTGGCCAGAAATACCTTCTTTGCCATAGCGAATCTGCTTTTGATGTCCTCTTTGCTCCGTCCGTCATTGGTTATTTTACTGCCTAGGTAGCAGAATTCCTTAACTTCATTGACTTCGTGACCATCAATCCTGATGTTAAGTTTCTCGCTGTTCTCATTTCTACTACTTCTCATTACCTTCGTCTTTCTCCGATCTACTCTCAAACCATACTGTGTACTCATTAGACTGTTCATTCCGTTCAGCAGATCATTTAATTCTTCTTCACTTTCACTCAGGATAGCAATGTCATCAGCGAATCGTATCATTGATATCCTTTCACCTTGTATTTTAATTCCACTCCTGAACCTTTCTTTTATTTCCATCATTGCTTCCTCGATGTACAGATTGAAGAGTAGGGGCGAAAGGCTACAGCCTTGTCTTACACCGTTCTTAAAACGAGCACTTCGTTCTTGATCGTCCACTCTTATTATTCCCTCTTGGTTGTTGTACATATTGTATATGATCCGTCTCTTCCTATAGCTTACCCCTACTTTTTTTCAGAATCTCGAACAGCTTGCACCATTTTACATTGTCGAACGCCTTTTCCAGTTCGACAAATCCTATGAAAGTGTCTTGAATTTTCTTTAGCCTTGCTTCCATTATTAGCCGTAACGTCAGAATTGCCTCTCTCGTTCCTTTACTTTTCCTAAAGCCAAACTGATCGTCACCTAGCGCATTCTCAATTTTCTTTTCCATTCTTCTGTGTATTATTCTTGTGAGCAGCTTCGATGCATAAGCTGTTGACCTGATTGTGCGATAGTTCTCGCACTTGTCAGTTCTTACCGTATTTGTACGCAAGGTATAAAAGGGCAGTGCATAGGCAGAGCTGTCATTTGTAATCACGTGATTCACGTGGAAAGGTTTCCTACGTGATTATGGCCGAACGACTGAAATTAACAGACTTTGGACGCGGAGTGATAGTTGGAGCTAAATGCATGGGACATTGCAGTTTCGAAATCGTTAGGAAATTCCATATTCTGAGATCCGCTGTGTAAAGATTGTGCCAAGAGTGGCAAATGCTCGGTTTTCCTGTCACCACGGACATCGCCGTTGCCGACGGTCTTCACTTGACGACAGAAAGCAGCGGCGTTTCGGTACAGATGTCACAGAGTCGACACCGAGTGAAATAACGCAGAAATAAATGTGAGTCGTACGGCGAATGTATCCGTTAGGGCAGTGCTGCGAAATTTTGCGTTAATAGACTGTGGCAGCAGACGACCGACGCGAGTCCCTTTATTAACAGCACGACATCGCCTGCAGCGCCTCTTCTGGGCTCGTGTCCGTATTGGTTGGACTGTAGACGATTGGAAAACTGTGACCTGGTCGGATGAGTCTCGATTTCAGTTGGTAACGGTTGCTGGTATGGTCCGAGTGTGGGGCAAACCCAGCGGCTGCGTGCGGTAGCCGTGCGGTCTGGGGAGCCTAGTCACGGTTCGCGCGGCTTCCCCCGTCGGAGGTTCGAGTCCTCCCTCAGGCATGGGTGTGTGTGTCGTCCTCAGCTTAAGTTAGTTTAAATTAGATTAAGTAGTGCGTAAGCCTAGGGACCGATGATCTCAGCAGTTTGGTCCCATAGTCCTTACCACAAATTTACAAAATTTTGCAAACCCTACGAGGCCATGGAGCCAAGTTTCCAACAAGGCACTGTGCATTTCCACGGGCAGATGTGGACTCTGACCACAATTTATTGCTTACGAATTGTAGATTAAAACTGAAGAATCTGCAAAAAGATAGGAATTTAAGGAGATGGGATCTGGATAAATTAGACGAACCCAAGGTTGCAAAGAGTTTCAGACGGAGTATTAGGGAACGATTGACAAGAACAAGGGAACGGAACACAGCAGAAGAGGAACAGGTGGTTTTGAGAGATGAAATACTAAAGGCAGCAGAGGATGAAATAGGTAAAAAGATAAGGTCTAGTAGAATACAAGAGATGCTGAATTTAATTGCTGAAAGAAGGAAATATGAAAACTTTTGTAAATGAAGCTGGAAAAAGGCAATATAAACGTCTCAACAATGAAAGCGACAAGAAGTGAAAAATGGCTTAGCAGAAATGGCTAGAGGACAGATGTAAGGATGTGGAAGCAAATATCATTAGGGGTAGGATAGATGTCGCCTACAGGAAAACTAAAGAGACCTTTGGAGAAAAAAGAAGCACCTGTATGAGTATTAAGAAGTCAGATGGAAAATCAGTCCTAAGGAAAGAAGGGAAAGCAGAAAGGTGGAAGGAACACACAGAGCTTCTGTACAAGGGAGATGTACTTGAGGGCATTATCTTGGAAATGGAAGAGGACGTAGATGAAGATGAGATGGGAGATATGATACTGCGTGAAGTATTTGACAGGGCACTGAAAGACCTAAATCGAAACAAGGCTCTGCGAATAGACAACATTGCATTATAAGTATTGATTGTCTTGGAAGAGCCAGCCATGACAAAACTCTACCATCTGGTGAGCAAGATGTAAGAGACAGGTGAAATACCAATTACAAAGACAGTAGGTGCTGGCAGATGTGAAAATTACCGAACTATCAATTTAATAAGTCACGGATGCAAAATACTGACACGAATTCTTTGCAGACGAATAGAAAAATTGGTAGAAGTCGACCTCGGAGAAGATCATTTTGGACTACTGAGAGATGTAGAAATACGTGAGGCAATACTAACCCTATGACTCATCATAGAAGATAGGTTAAGAAAAGGCAAACTAACGTTTATAGCATTTGTAGACTTAGAGAAATCTTTTGACCGTGTTGACTGGAGTACTCTCTTTCAAATTCTGAAGGTGACAGGGATAAAATACAGGGAGCGAAAGGCTGTTTACACTTTGTACGGAAACCAGATGGCAGTTATAAGAGTCGAGAGGCATGAAAGGGAATCAGTTGTTGAGAAGGGAGTGAGACAGGGTTGTAGGCTACCCCAATTTTATTCGATCTGTATATTGAGCAAGCAGTAAAGGAAACAAAAGAAAAATTTGGAGTAGGAATTGAAGTCCAGGGAGGAGAAGCAAAAACTTTTAGGTTTGCCAGTGATATTGTAATTCTGTCTGAGATAGCAAAGGACTTGGAAGAGCAGTTGAACGGAATGGACAGTGTCTTGAAAGGAGGATATAAGATAAACATCAACAAAAGCAATACGAGAATAATGGAATGTACTCGAATTAAATCAGGTGATGCTAAGGGAATTAGATTAGGAAATAAGACACTTAAAGCAATAGATGGGTTTTGTTATTTGGGCAGCATAATAACTGACGGTGGTCGAAGTAGAGGGGACATAAAATGTAGACTGGTGATGGCAAGAAATGCGTTTCTGAAGAAGAGAAATTCGTTAACATCGAGTATAGATTAAAGCGTCAAGAAGTCGTTTCTGAAAGTGTTTGTATGGAGTGTAGCCATGTATGGAAGTGAACCATGAACGATAAACAGTTTGGACAAGGAGAGAACAGAAGCTATTGTAATGCTGTGATGTAGAATAATGCGGAAGATTAGGTGGATAGATCATGTAATTAATGTGGAAGTACCAAATAACACTGAGGAGAAGAGGAATTTGTGGCACAAATTGACTAGGAGAAGGGGACGGTGGTTAAACACATTCTGACGCATCATGGAATAACCAATGTAGTATTGGAGGGAAGCGTGGAGGGTAAAAATCGTAGAGCGATGAATACAGTAAGCAGATTCAGAAGGATGTAGGTTGCAGTAGTTACTCGGAGACGAAGAGGTTTGTACAAGATAGAGTAGCATGGAGAGCTGTACCAAACCAGTCTTTGGACTGAAGACCATAACAACAACAAGAAATAGTTTTTATTGATTATAGTTCTACTAGTTAAAAACCTGATTGTATATTTCTGTAAATATACAATCACAATTAAAACTTATTACTCAGTGCACATGGAAGGAAAACTTTATTCCTGTCATTTTGCCGAAAACTGACATTTCTGAGACCATGGCTGTGTAGAAAAAGTTGATTCTTGTAAAGACGCGAACAGTAACCAGGTACAGTTAATAACGCTGTTCATTTACACAAATAGCGCCGTTATTCTTTTTGAATCATCAGGTTGGCTGTTCACGTTTATATTACGTTTGTTGCTTACATTCGTTGTTGAAAAAAAGAGGCTAATAAAAATGTGATACAAATATGAACAGTCTTCTTCAGACGAACCTGTCGGTTTGAAAACAGTAATGACGCAATTGGCGTAAATGAATAGAATTATTAACAGTGGCTAGTGCTGTTTTCTTCTTCACATGAATCATCTCGTAAAAACTTACTTATTGGTATCTCGAACCAGTAAGCTTGCAGTTATGGCACTTCAAACGTTCTTAACATAGTATTTACTTTCTAGTTTGGCTCATTATTTTTGCGGTGATGCGGTGAACATATTTTTGTGGTATCGGAATACCTTCTAAAATTTTTGGGTACAAATCGGTTATGTACAAACAGAGATACATTGGAGGTTTGTTTGCGTGGCCACCACACGCAACAAGTTCATAAATATTCGTTTTATAAACTTAAACGTTTTTATCTTGGAGCAGTGCCACAGTCCAACAAAATAAAAGCATTTAAATTTATAAAACGAGGGGATACACTGTTTTATTCATTACCCTGGAAAGTCTCAGATTTGGCATTTAGAACGTTTTCCACTTCTGTTCTTCATATTTTAGTCGACATCAGTCAATATTACGTTGAACTGAAGACTCTACAGCCTAGTTCTAGGGATGAATTCCTTTTAACAATTTCCATTGTCAATAATTTTTTTCTTGGTTTGAGACCATATTGTCAATATTTAAAACTACCGACGTTTCGGTCATTGTTGCGACGGACCTTCCTCAGTGTATTTTAGATTACTGACTGGACGGCTCGATTAACCCTCTAGACGACAGACCACGCCAGTCCGATACTCTTTGTAGATCCCTCGGTTCCGTATGGATTCTCACTGGCCCAGTACACGCAGTTATGGCGGATAATTGTACCGTTAAGTTGAAAGGTCCTATCATCAGACCAAAGAATTAGATCTTGGAAACGTTGCACTTCTTCACATCTGTTGATGAACCACTCCCAAAATTCACTTAACTGTCGGGATCATCCTCGTTGAGTGTAAGGTTTAAATTTCTTAGATCGCAAAATTCTATGAATACTGCTTTTGCAGACCCCAGTTGCACGAGATCATTGCCTCATAGATTTCTTTGGGGATTACTGGATCACTGCATCGGCCCTTTCATTGTCTGTTGAACGTCTCTTCCTTCCGCAGAGTCCCTTCTTCATATCCTGCAGCGTTCCTTCGACGTCAAACTTATCTCGGATTCTTGTAATTGTTACCCTTGTTGGTGGTGGTGATGTTCCAAATCAACCCTCCTACGTCGTCGTACCTCACTGACATTCTCTGCTTTTCAGAAACAGTAACACTTTAGCATCCATTTCCGTTGATCCAACGATAACGCCATGTTTGTTTACAATCCTGAAGCAAAAAAAGCGTTATTATGTTTCTCACTGCCTTCTGAATAATTACTCGCGAAAATTGTATTTCTGTCTCCTTTAATTAAAGAGATATTCAGTCTCAGTGCATTCATTACTTTGGGACACCCTGTGTAAGTTGCGCGGACGCCGATGGTTTCTGCTCTCTTTACTAGAGATAGAAAGGTGATACCCGTTCAAAGCGTGATCACCTATGTTGCAGAATGTCCTGAAGATGGTGCGTTGTATCATCGAAATCGGTTGCAGTTAAATGAAACAATTACAAACAGCTTATAGTGTTGTCGTTGCTAGTCTAGGCTATTTTTACTGTTCTGTTTATTTCAGCCTTTATGCATCCAGTAGTTGCGTTCAGCTGCCCTAAATACAAAAATGAATCAGCTGATTGTTGATTTCTACACTGCTATCCATTAAAATTGCAGCACCATGAAAGCTGCATGTGACAAACGTCAAACTGACGTGAGATGTACTAGGTATATACTAGAGTACCGCCCAAAGCACCGACTGTCTTAACGTTTTCACTTGTAAAATGTGAAATATTTAAAAATTCGGGAATTTAATACATACTCTGGTACTTAAACTATTGCCTTATGGATGTACATGTAAGATTTCCTTGAAAATGTACAAAAGTGTAGAAGTAAAAGCAGGTGGATATTCAGTCGGTACAAAAAGTTTTCTTCCAGTACCGCCCAGAGCCACTTTAGGAAGAGTTTCAGGCTTTATTGATAAATAACATTAGACAAGTAAATAAAATAATTAAACATATTATTATATGAACAGAATTTACTACATCAACATCTACGTGATTACTCTGCTATTCATAATAAAGTGCATGGCAGAGGGTTCAATGAACCACCTTCAAGCTGTCTCTCTACCGTCCCACTCTCGAACGGCGCACGGGAAAAACGAGCACTTAAATTTTTCAAAAAAAATGGTTCAAATGACTCTGAGCCCTATGGGACTTAACATCTGTGGTCATCAGTCCCCTAGAAATTAGAACTACTTAAACCTAACTAACTTAAGGACATCACACACATCCATGCCCTAAGCAGGATTCGAACCTGCGACTGTAGCGGTCACGCGGTTCCAGACTGAAGCGCCTAGGAACCGCACGGCCACACCGGCCGGCTTAAATTTTTCTCTGCGAGCCCTGATTTCTCTTATTTTATCGCGATGATCATTGCGCCCTATGTCGGTGGATGCTAACAGAATGTTTTCGCAATCCGAGGAGAAAACTGGTGCCTGAAATTTCATGAGAAGATCCCGTCGCAACGAAAAACGCCTTTGTTTTAGCGATTGCTACTCCAATTCACATATTATGTCTGTGGTACTATCTCCCCTATTTCGCGATAATACAAAACGAGCTGCCCTTCTTTGTACTTTTTCGATGCCATCCGTCAGTCCCACCTGATGCGGACCCCACACCGCACAACAATACTCCAGAATAGCGGGGGCAAGCGTGGTGTAAGCAGTCTCTTTAGTAGACCTGTTGCACCTTCTAAGTGTTCTGCCAATGAATCACGGTCTTTGGTTTACTCTACCCACAATATTATCCATGTGATCGTTCCAGTTTAGGTTATTTGTAATTGTAATCCTTAAGTATTTACTTGAATTTACAGCCTTCAGATTTGTGTGACTTATCGAGTAATCGAAATTTAGCGGATTTCTTTTAGTACTCAAGTGAATAACTTCATACTTTTCTTTATTCAGGGTCAATTGCCACATTTCGCACCATACGGATATCTTATTTAAATCATTTTGCAATTCGTTTTGGTCATCTGATGGCTTTACAAGATGGTAAATGACAGCATCATCTGCAATTTCAAACACCATCGTTCACTTGTTGCTTGGTCACAAAAAAACAATGTACTTTCTTGGTCTACGTAACCAACATGCGTTCGCTCTTTACATTTAGTGTATTGTACCCATTCTAACTGAGTTCTGTAATAAATTTTAGCTCGTAATAGCGAATACTCTCTTCAAGAATCACAAGACGAGAAGATACACTTGAAAAAGGCCGACGATACGGAAAGAGTGCAGTTAGATTACATGGTGGTCAGACAGAGATTCCGAAATCAGATACTGTATTGTAAGGCGTACCCACGAACGGATGTAGACTCAGATCACAATGTAGTAGTGACGAAGACTAGCCTGACAGTTAAGAGAATATGTAAAGAAGTGGGATACAGAAGTACAAAGGAATGAGGAGATACACTTGAAGTTCTCTAAGGCTATAGATATAGCAATAAGGAATAGCTCAGTAGGCAGTACAGTGGAAGAAGAATGGACATCTCTAAGAAGGGCAATCGCAGAAGTTGGAAAGAAAAACGTAAGTACAAAGAAGGTAACTCTGAAGAAACCATGGGTAACAGAAGAAAATTTTCAGTTGATCAATGAATGAAGTAAGTACAAATCCAGGAATACAGAAATACAAGTCGATGAGGAATGAAATAAAAAAGAAGTGCAGGGAAGCTAAGACGAAATGGCTGCAGGAAAATTGTGAAGAAATGGAAGACGAAAAGAGTGTCGGATGGACTGACTCAGCATATAGGAAAGTAAAAACAACCTTCGGTAAAATTAAAAGCAAGGGTTGTAACATTAAGAGTGCAACAGGAATTCCCCTGTTAAATGCACAGGAGAGAACGGGAAGTCCTCTATGACGCGAAGATTTGTGTGATGTGATAGAAGAAGAAACAGGAGTCGATTTAGGAGAGAGAGGGGATCCAGTATTAGAATCATCTTTTAAGGAGCTTTGGAGGATATAAAATCAAATAACACAGAAGGAGTATATAACATTCCTTCAGAATTTCTAAAATCGTTGGGGAAAGTGGCAACAAACGACTATTCACGTTGGTGTGTAGAATGTAAGCGTCTGGTGGCATACCATCTGACTTTCGGAAAGGTATCATCTATATAATTCCGAAGACTGCAAGACCTGACAAGTGTGAGAATTATCGTACAATCAGCCTAACAGCTCACGCATCCAAGTTGCTGACAAGAATAATATACAGGAGAATGGAAAAGAAAATTGAGGATGTGTTAGATGACGATCAGTTTGGCTTTAGGAGAGCTAAAGGTACCAGAAAGGCAAGTCTGACGTGGCGGCTGATAAAGGAAGCAAGACTAAAGAAAAATCAAGACACGTTTATAAGATTTGTAGACCTGGAAAAAGCATTCTACAATGTAAAATGGTGAACGATGTTCGAATTTCTGAGATGAATAGGGGTAGGCTATACGTACAGACGGGTAATATACGATATATACAAGAGCCCAGAATGAATAATAAGAGTGGATGACCAAGAACGCAATGATCGGATTAAAAGGTGTAAGACAGTGATATGGTCTTTCGCCTCTTCTGTTCAGTCTGTACGTCGAAAAAGCAATGATGGAAATAAAAGAAAGGTTCACGAGTGGGGTTAACATTCACGATGAAAAAATATCAATGATATGAGTCGCTTATGACATTGTTATCCTGACTGAAAGTGAAGAAGAATTACATGATCTGCTGAATGGAATGAAGAACCTAATGAGTACAGAACATGAATTGAAAGTGTATCGAAGAACCATGAAAGTAATGAGAAATATCAGAAACGAGACCAGCAAAAGGCTTAACATCAGGATTGATGGTCACGAAGTAAATGAAGTTAAGGAATTCTGCTACCTTGGTAGCAAGATAACGAAGAACGTACGGAGCAAGGAGGACATCAGAAGCAGATTAGCACAGCCAAAAAGGGCATTCCTGGCCAAGAGAAAAAATCTGAGGAAAAAATTTCTGAGAATGTACATTTGGAGTACAGCATTGTGTGGTAGCGAAATAGGGACTACGAGAAAACAGGGACAGAAGGAAATCGAAGCTTTCGAAATGTGGTGCTACAGACGAATGTTGAAAATTCGCTGGTCTGGTAACGTAAGGAATGGGGAGATTCTGCACAGAATCGGAGAGGAAAGGAATATGCGGAAAACACTGACAAGGAGACGGGACAGGATAATAGGACATCTGGTAAGACATCAGGGAGTGACTTCCATGGTACTAGAGGGAGCTGTAGAGGGAAAAAACTGTAGAGTAAGACACAGATTGGAGTTCATCAAGAAAATAATTGCGAACGCATGTTACAAGTGCTGCTCTGACGTGTCGGAAGACTGATGACTCAAAAATTAAAAAAAAGTATTCTTCTTGGAACGATTAAAACTCAGATATTGTGCTCTCGTCTGTTGTTAGAATGTCCCCACCAGACACCAGCTCGTTCTGACGCTTGCTATTTGTTAGTGAGTATTGGCACTATTTGCCTGTTTGCTCCCATTAAATGCATCTGACGTATCTCTGTTGAGCGCATGATCTGACGTCAACACTCTTTCTGACTTCCTTTTTTCCGCTCTTTGTCTTTTATTCGATCACCTGACGTGCTCCTCCAGACATGAGAGACACAACTGCCTGCCTTGCTGTCATTTTCCCCGACATTACTTCATTTATTGCCATCCTCATATTCTTTTCAGTCCATTCTTCTTATTCTCAGTCATTTCACTATGAAAAATGAAGAGAACGCGTTATTACTGGTTTTCCCCTAATGTTCTAACTGGTCGGTACTGGAAGGCAACTAGCCGGCCGGTACTGTACGACGATCACGCAATAAAAACTATATCGATTGTGTATTGTTTAATTAACTGTGTCGTTAAAGTTTTACGGCTACAGTATCCTTAAACAATACAATTAAAACAACTGTAAAATAAATCCAATTACTCACCTCATAAACATGTACCACAGTCTTGAAACTAATTTCTTGCGTTCTCCTCACACACAAACAATATTAAACGCTCACTACTTACAAACAACTAAACGTAGAACAAATTGCCCGACGACTCATGAGTAGGATCATGGCAACCTTCAGCTCACCCCTTATATGTGCTGCCACCTGGCACCAGAAACGAGAACTAGCGATGGCTGGTACCAATGACGTAGCCAAAGGGGGTCCCAAGCGGCCTAGCTGCCGTGTTGTGAAATTGAAAGATATTTTGATTTTCAATCATACAACGAAAAAGAGATACGAACTATTAGCAGTCAACATGGACATAGATAGATTCAAAGTATCGATATACTGATAGCATTATTACCTGTTGCCCATCCCTACTTTAGCCAAGACCAATTGTTGTACATTGATGGCCTCACTTGAGCTCAGTAGCGTTAAAGTAAGTACACAATTCTCTTCCCTTTACAGCAGATGATGTCTTATATATTATGGCAAGAGAACAGAAAGGAAGACTTTTGCTATAGTTATCAAATATAGATCTGTGGTACTTATAGGTGCATATAAACGGATGTAACGTTCTTTACGAAAACTAGTGACAAATTTCAACAAACATATTTTAAATAATTAATTATCTAAGATATTATCTTTCATTTAAAACAAATATTTGTTTACTTGATATACCTATCTAATCTTCAAGCAGTACTCTGATTTTATATGACTATGATAGCCAGGACTACATTAAAATTTTTTAGTTACATTGCTTAACTCAGTTTATAATTTTCCTATTGCTATTATATAAAGGTAGTTGATGTACAAGATATTCACACAACGATCTTTGTGACTGAACTGTGTGTCAAATATCGCTTAATGTATCTAAAATTACACAAATTAATTATTTTCACTCATGTCCTTTTGTTTAGCATTTTTTATTCTTTTTTTGAATGCTCTGTTTTTATCTTCAAAGTGTAATGTTTATAAGTTGTGCAAGCAATGATATAACAAAATTTCTGGCTACTTTTGTAACAATACTTATCTTGATTTGAGGAATATGTATCTATTTCTCGGGCAGACATTATTTAATTTTAATGTTGCTCTACATAGTATTTCGGCAGTAGGTGTAGTTCAGCGATATTTACATTGGAAGGCTACTAGCAATAGTCATTTTGTACTACACATCTGTGCAAAAAGATGGTTCCGCTTGTGGAACAGCGATATATCATGTCTTCAAGTTTTACGACAAGAACGATGTTCTATTGTGGAATGTCTTATTCGTAATATCCTTAGAACATTGAGTCCAACTAACGCAACTCTAACGTATTTGTAAATAAAAATCATGCAAACAGCAATATATGTTGTACGCTATAGAGGAGCTAATTAACATCATAGACTATATAACTGTATGATCATGGATAATTAGTTTTTGTGGTCGCATATATAAGAAGTCTAGTCGAAATCAAGGTGTTAATTAATGTCAAGGTCATTTTATTTATGTTTTCCCTTTTGTTTTGTATATAAAGTTGGTTGCTATAGTTTGAAGTTGACTTTTAGAATAATAATTTTAAGGAATTTCTTCATCACTTAAGGAAATTGAATAATTTTAATTGAATGAAAATCACTTTAATAAAAAAATTGTGACTGAATTGAGAAACTTAGGATTCTTTGATGTAGTGAAGGAATTCTGGCTTGGTTACAATTTTTTTTGCAATAAAGTGGAGCTATATTATTATATTGCCAAATAAAGAAATATTTAATTGCGCATTTGGATGTTCCTTAGACATATGTGTTTTCATAATAATGAAAAACATGAACCTTTTTAAGCTCATATTTAGAAAATTGTTCCCCCCTTCGGCAAAATCTTGGCTTCGTCCATGCCAGTACTCTAAGATGGTCGGTACTCCAGGACTCCCCATATGCAAATGATTTAGCATTTGAGTGGACTCACACAGAGTAGGCAGGAGTAACGCCATCTACATTCTTTTATAAGAAAAGATTACGCAGCGCGCTTCTCATTCAGGAATCACATATCAAAGCCGTTCATTTATGAGAAATTCATGCCTCACATAAGAGAAAGGAACGTCTACCAGCAAGTGCCGAATTTCCATAGGGGCAGGATTGTGACCTACCGAGACGGCGTCTCATATTTCTGCGATGTTGTCAATACACCCACGACTGGTAGGTGAACAGCGAGCCGAATAGTTTCAGGAGAGCTGCAGTGAACGCCAGGCTGGAACTCAACTCTCCCATGCGACCAGCACCTGCCAGAACCCAGTGTTCACTCAGCTGTACAGGATCTTACAGCCATGTCATGTACGTCGAGTCAGGAAATGACCTAGTTTGTAGCAAGACAAGTATCCACACGGACACTGGAGGTCGTCCAGACCAGACCTGTTCACTGATCGGCTCGTGAGAGCTGGCTCACGCCCACGCCTCAGCAGTGATCAAGCGCCCGACTCACGGCGAGTTAATGGGGGGGAGGGGGAGGGGGCAGGGGGAGGGGAGGAGGAATCGGAACAAAGCAACTCGTCACAAGAAACTGCTGTCAACGAGTCTATTCTTCGGCTGCTAATACTTCTACGGGGATCTATCGCTTCAGCATGGCTAATTAATGCCTTTTGTCGCAAATTTATTTCCTATAACAGTTGCAACGAAATGAAACTTACATTTCTTCTGATTGCTGAGACGAAGAACGTGGGGTAGCTGACTACGAAATATTTGTCATGATTGATGCAGCCTTATTCTGAATGTCGTTTTCGGACGAAGTTTTAATTGACATTAAATTTGTATTTCGTAACTATTTTATTTGCACGTTAAACATAGAAAGAGATAAATATTACTCATTTTGCTTTTGACTAAATCATCAGTGTCTCGCATCATTTTCTGAGCACTGCTCATTGGAAACCAAGCTTTTAAACTGAAGTCTGTCAGCGAGTTTGTGTCGGTACATTTCTTCCCCTTCATTGCGCCAAAAAGTTTCTTGCATAAATATGTAGATCCAGACATCGACATAATCGTAGATACAAGCTTGTGAAGTCGTGGAAATTTATGTTAAAGCGCAATTTTATAGAGTTCATAAGACTTGGTTTTTTATGAAACTTACTGTACAACTACCTGTGTACACGTTGATAAGTTCTAAATGTAGTTACCTGCCTTTAACGTTGAAGTTCCTCTCCTGGCAATAATTCTTTTCATCGATCTTCAATCAGCTGCTGTCCACTTTAATCACTGCGTCATTAAGTATATACACCTGCACTTAAGACTACGGCGAAGTTAACGTATTATAATTCCTCTGAAGAAAGTGCACAGTTTGCACTCGCCCTGGGGTACATAACGACTTCTGACAGCCACATTGTATCGCGAGCGCTCACTACTCAGGGCGCGAGCGACCACGAGCTCGCACGCTCGCCTAGCCACCTAGCCACCTCCCAAACAGGCCTGGTCTACCCGTGGACCACCATGGACTGTCAGCACTGTTATTATGCTCCACGTGGAAGCAGACGGAGGTGCGGTGGCAGCTGCTAACCCAACGGTAACGTTGAACACAGATATAGCGCAACGTCTTCTTTTCAGGCATTCCGGTTCTGCGTACAGCATCACAGATGTGTCTGTGTTTGGAAACTCCGACGAGGTGAGTCACTGTCATATTGGGTCGTCGTACGGGGTATACCACTGGATACACGACACGATAAGTTCAGGTTCTCATTGCTGGTTCAAAAAATGTTCAAATGTTTATGAATTCCTAAGGGACGAAACTGCTGAGGCCATCGATCCCTAGACGCACACTACTTCAACCAAATTATGCTAAGAACGACACACACACACACACCCATGCCCGAGGGAGGACTCGAACCTCCGGCGGGCATTGCTGGTGATTTGGACAATAGCCATTACATTTCTGACATGTTACCGCGGGTGGCTACGTCCTGTCTTCGAGGAATAAGTGGTGTTACCTTTCAACAAGGCAACGCAGGCCCACACGTGACCAGTGTTGCTATGACGTACCTCAACAAAGATGCTGTTCAACTGCTCTCCTGGCTATAATGCTTTCCAAATCTCTCATGTTTACGGTCACTTCGAAAACTTTGTATAAAAAAAGAGAAATTTGATGTAATGAGCTAAAAATAGTACAACACGCATCTCATCACTGGCCTATGAAAGGATGAACCAGACATTCTGTAACACACTAAAAACTGCATGGCAAAAGCTTTGACTGGAGCACAGGCATCACACAAAGCTTTGAAAATTTAACACACTCGTCTCGTCGTCCGTATCACTAAACAGGTACTTAACTTCCAGATGCCTTCCGTGGCGCTACAATGTCTTCTTAATTTCTACACCTACATCTACATACATACTTCGCAATCCACCATACGGTGCGTGGCGGAGGGTACCTCGTACCACAACTAGTATCTTCTCTTCCTGTTCCACTCCCAAACAGAACGAGGGAAAAATGACTGCCTATATGCCTCTGTAAGAGCCCTAATCTCTCTTATCTTATCTTTGTGGTCTTTCCACGAAATATAAGTTGGCGACAGTAAAATTGTACTGCAGTCAGCCTCAAATGCTGGTTCTCTATATTTCCTCAGTAGCGATTCACGAAAAGAACGCCTCCTTTCCTCCAGAAACTCCCACGTGAGTTCCTGAAGCATTTTCGTAACACTCGCGTGATGATCAAACCTACCAGTAACAAATCTAGCAGCCCGCCTCTGAATTGCTTCTATTTCCTCCCTCAATCCGACCTGATAGGGATCCCAAACGCCCGAGCAGTACTCAAGAATAGATCGTATTTGTGTTTTATAAGCGGTCTCCTTTACATATGAACCACATCTTCCCAAAATTCTACCAATGAACCGAAGACCACTATCCGCCTTCCCCACAACTGCCATTACATGCTTGTCCCACTTCACATCGCTCTGCAATGTTACGCCCAAATATTTAATCGACGTGACTCTGTCAAGCGCTACACTACTAATGGAGTATTCAAACATTACGGGATTCTTTTTCCTATTCATCTCCATTAATTTACATTTATCTATATTTAAAGTTAGCTGTGATTCTTCACATCAATCACAGATCCTGTCCAGGTCATCTTGTAGCCTCCTACAGTCACTCAATGACGACACCTTCCCGTACACCACAGCATCATCAGCAAACAGCCGCACATTGCTAACCACCCTATCCAAAAGATCATTTATGTATATAGAAAACAACAGCGGACCTACCACACTTCCCTGGGGCACTCCAAATGATACCCTCACCTCCGATGAATACTCGCCATCGAAGACAACGTACTGGGTTCTATTACTTAAGAAGTCTTCGAGCCACTCACATATTTGAGAACCAGTCCCATATGCTCGTACCTTAGTTAGGAGCAACAGTGGGGCACCGAGTCAAACGCTTTCCGGAATTCGAGGAATATGGCATACGTCTGATACCCTTCAAAGGAAAAAATCCCTTTCCCTTTAAAGGAAAAAATCTCTCTTCGCCATCACATACGTGCTCTGCAAACCACTTTTAAGGACATGTCACAGGTTAGTTCCCATTACACCATATATTGGTGCTTCTTTCCGCTCCATTCGCATTTAGAGCCACGCGGGGTAGCCGCGCGGTCAAGGGCGCCTTGCCTCGGCTCGCGTGGCTCCCCCCTAGGGAGGTTCGAGTCCTCCCTCGGCCATGGATAAGCGAGTTGTCCTTAGCATAAGTTAGTTTAAATTAGATTAAGTAGTCTGTAAGCCTAGGGGCCGATGACCTCAGCAGTTTGGTCCCATACTGACTTACCATAAATTTCCAATTTCGCATTTAGATCGTGGGAAGGATGACTGATTAAATGGCTCTATGCACTCTGTAATTATTTCACTCATTTCTTTCATACACATGGAGTATTCCTAAATCATTCACTTAATACTGGTTCTTGAAACTTTGTAAGGAATAACAGTCATCTATTTTCAAGTGTCTGCCACCTCAGTCTACCAGCATTTCCGTGACGCTCTCCAGTGATTCACAAAAACCTGTGATCGCTCATGCCGCCCTCATTTCTATACAGTCGACGTCCGTTATTAGTCCTGTCTGATATGAGCCGCACACGCTTGTGCAATACTCTATGACGTGTTTTGCAGACAGACTTTTATGTAGACTGACTGCATTTTCCAGCATTCTATTAATGAGCTAAAATCTGCCACCTGCTTTACGTATGACTGAGCCTCTGTTATCAGTCCATAGAACATCTTTAAAACTGTTATACCCAGGTGTTTCGGCCGGCCGCGGTGGTCCAGCGGTTCTAGGCGCGCAGTCCGGAACCGCGCGACTGCTACGGTCGCAGGTTCGAATCCTGCCTCGGGCATGGATGTGTGTGATGTCCTTAGGTTAGTTAGGTTTAAGTAGTTCTACGTTCTAAGGGACTGATGACCACAGATGTTAAGTCCCATAGTGCTCAGAGTCATTTTTTGAACCAGGTGTTTCGGTGAGTTTACGGATTACAGTTTTGATTTGGTAATACTGTAGCCATAAGATACAAAGTTCTTTCGTTCTGTGAATCGTAGAATTTTACTTTTTCAGAGATTTAAATCAAGTGGCCAACGTTTGCATCGAATTGAAATCTTATCAATGTGTGCACAGGTATTTGTGCAAAATTCTTCATACAAGGCTTCATTATAAATAAGGTTATCATGTTCCCGAATTTGAGGCTACTATTAATATTAACTATCACCTTATTAATATGTAACACCAACAACACGTGTCCCAACTTCGCTGGGATATGCCTGAAGTTTCTTGTAATTCCGTTGACTCTCCATCCAAGATAACACTCTGTTTCCTCTCCACCAACAAATCTTCAGTACCGTCATAAATTTGGTTTGAAACCTCATATCACCGTTCTGCCGATAATAAATATTGCTACGATATTTAGTCAAATCTTTTTTAGAATTCTAGAAATACCATATCCATCAGATTGTCTTGATCCATGGGTTTCAGGATGTCATGTGACAAACTTGCGTCCGTTTACAACTATCCTGTGTGTTTTCGAATTGTTTTAAGTATTTACGTATTGTGTTTCTGAGAAGCAGACAAAGAACCGGCCTAACAGGCGTCATAAAATGCCTTAAATGCTGACCAGTGTCTCGGACAAACAGTCTTTCATCCTGTGCAAGACTTCGAAACGGTATTTCTCTACCTTCAGACTCTGCAGGCTAGTGCTGTCCACTTGAAGCCAAACGACCACCTCTAGGATACGCTTTACATTGATTGCCAAAGAAAAATACCGAACATGATTCAGATGAATCAGGTTGTTCACTTTTGTTAATAACCTAGACAGACGTGGAACGAATCATTTCCATTTTCGAGTGCAACAACGCTTCTTACCAGCGCCTTTATACCGAATTCCACAGCAAACAATCAGTACCAGAATGAGATTTTCACTCTGCAGCGGAGTGTGCGCTGGTATGAAACTTTCTGGCAGATTAAAACTGTGTGCCGGACCGAGACTCGAACTACGGGGCGTGAGTCGTGCTTGGGTAGCTCAGATGGTAGAGCACTTGCCCGCGAAAGGCAAAGGTCAAGAGTTCTAGTCTCGGTCCGGCACACAGTTTTAATCTGCCAGGAAGTTTCAAATCACTACCACTTTCTGCTATATTTGTCGTCTCAAAGCAGAAAATAACAGCTGGAACATCAGGTATGCGTGCTGAAGTGATGGAAGGATAATCTGTTTTTATCAGACTTTTTGAAACATGTGGTTCACTTTCGTTATCGAACCTTAAAAACCTAATAAAAGTAGAGAAAGCCTTTATATCCACAGTGAACCATTCAATCGACGTTTAAAATCACGTTTCATCTTCAGTCATGCATAAGTTCCTAGACCTAATTCGCCCAGTTTAGTCTCGGTTCCCGCAATTGAAGTTTCTCCTAGTTCGACAATTGTAATGATAATCTTCAGTTTTCCATTCGTGTCATATGTGCCAAACATTTCCATCTGTACTGTGTTGTTACTTCATTAAGTATAGTTACATGGTTTTCCGATATCTTCCTTTCTCTGTCTGTCTTTATATACATTTAGCTCCTCTTTAAATCTTATTTCAGACATTGTCGTCTCGTCAGTTGATTTTGTGCGACTGTTTGAAGATGTTGTGTTGTAGCCGCCGCGTCTTAATGCTAACGAAAAGAACGTCTATGTCTATGTCGAAATAATTGAATACTATCTCTCTTTCTCTCTCTCTCCCCCCAACCCCCCAATCTCTCTTCTCTCTCTTTCTCCCTCTCTCTCTCTCTCTGTGTGTGTGTGTGTTTGTGTGTGTGTGTGTGTGTGTGTGAGAGTGTGTGGTGTGAGCGTGTGTATGTGTATGTGTGTGCTTTGTGTAAATGGCTCTGTGTTTTAAGGGCGTTTTTATACGTTCGTGCTAACAGATTTTTTTATTTTCCTGCCGCTTTTATTCACATTCGCCTTATGAAAATTTTAGTACGGGCGCCCAAGTCCGCTGTCGTGCACCCAGAGCAATACAGTGTACAGGGTACTTCCAAAGACACGCTACAACATGAATGTGTTGCAGCACACAAGCGAATTAAGATATTCAAACCATGTTTGGTTTATGTGAGAGACAAATTCACAGAGTTTTGTTCTTGTGTGTTCAAAAAAATGCCTCTGAGCACTATGTTCCTTCAACCGTGTATTCACACTTCTCTTTGTAGTTCCATGCTGTAGGGTCTACATTGGAACTACAAAGACAAGTGTGAATACAAGGTTGAAGGAAAATAAAAGTCTTTGCCGACTAGGGAAAACAGACAAGTCAGCCGTGGCGGAACATGCACTGCAGTCGGGGGATCATGTAGTGAAATTTTAGGAAATTGAAGTTTTATATACTATGATGAACTATTATCCACGGCTATATAGAGAAGCCATGGAAATATATAAACATGGGGATAATTTTAACAGAAAAGAAGAATCTGTGAAACTCAGCGATATATGGACAGTGGTGCTACAGAATCGACGAGAAGTTTTTATCTTTGACGTACTATGATCGATAGTTATATTTTATACTTGACAAGGTTTATCTCTGCTATCACTTGAAATCCAGACCACGCCCACTTTCCAAGGTATTTAGGCCGTTCTTCGACAAGACTCAGCACAACCAGGAGCATCTCCTAAGTTGTCCAACGTGGCTTTGGACGAAACGTCAGTGATAGAAGAGTTCCATGGAGCAAGGGCATTGCGGCGCGTGCCCCCGGACTCCAACCGCGTGCTGATGTAGTCGACGCCGTAGAGCTGCTACTGCCACAGCTCTCGCGGCAGAGTAGAGACACGATGCGATATAACGTCAGTCCCCGTACATTAACGGGAGAAAAAACCTGAAAAACTTGCGAAAAGGCGTTCCTCGCGTAGTCGTTGTATCTCTATAACAATTCCGCAGCGTTTCCACTTATGCGAACTCGTATAATTGATGCTTTTTATTATTAATATTGTATTGTTAATTGCCCGGATTTGCAGTAGTTATTAATTCTTCTCTCGTTCGCATAGCACACACCACTGATTGCGAGGAAATATTTTAGTTAACAGTTTTTTCTTACGCTGTTGTCTCGTTGCTATGGAATTGTTGTGCTGGTATGCAGCGAGATCCAGAGATACTCTTTGATTCAGTCTTTGTAAGATTGTGTAGTAATACGAAAATATTTTATAGTTCACTTCTCAACTAATGACGTGAATATTTGCACTTCAATGAAATAGTCTTTCATGAGTAGTCGTTGATTTAGTCATTTATCAAACTGTTTAATGATGTAGTCCACACCGGGTATTTAACTGGTAACGAACAGTTTATTGTTATTTTGTCACTAAATACTTATAACTCCTGCACCACACGCACAGGAAATAGTTTAGTTAAGTCAGTCCGATTGAGTTATAGTTTTGTTGGCAATTACCACAACTCAGCACTTTAGTGTAATTGTTTTATCTTCATGATGTCGTGTACTTGGGTCCTACTCAAGACTAATTGCGTGTATTCTTTCGTAGAATGTTCACTTCTCCTTAAGGTCCAACTAATTTAAAGTCAAGTCCAATGTTCACTAATTCCGTTATTAGATTTCAATTAACCCGTAGTGCACGGTTAAATGAGTCTATCTGTTCCTGTCTCAGTTCATAAAATCAGTTTCTTAAGCCGTGAAGCCCGTCACGCAACAAACACTTCTAAACTCAAAAACAATCTCGTCACGATTTGCAGTCTCAATAATTCAGATCAGAACTGCTCTCGTACGTCTGCACTGGATGAGTTCTAGCAAGCGACTTCTTCTGTGGAAGAGCATTGTAGGCGCATTGAATTTCTTTGTTTCGCTTACAAATCTCTTCCACATAAAAGTTATCTCTGATGACATTACTTTGGACTTAACTTTTAATATATTAATTTCACATTTGTCACATGGATATTTGTCCATTGCTGAAATACGATGTTTCTTCTTTCTCTTTCGCTAACAAATATGCTCAGTGCTGTACAATGTAGTTGTTGACAAAACTCTTTCGTGTTAGCTCATCGGCAAAGATGTCGTAACTGCCAAGATAACTTTCCCTATTTCATGTTCTTTCTTAATTGACTTGGTGGTCGTTGGCGCGTTACAGCATACAACCCGGAAGAATTCTCGGTAACTGGGACAAACTGTTAATCGATGGTAATATCGGGATGTGTTGCGACGCCTACGAGAAAATATGAGAAAGAAATGTGGCGAGACAATTCATAGCTCTTGCGTCACACACCCGCACGTTCAACCCTGTTCGTGCGTGACTATTGGACTATAAACTGCCTCATCCTCCGTACTCTCCGAGCCTGGGCCCTGCGAACTGTTTTTTTATTTCCATAGTGAAAAAAACCAGTTGAAAGGACGAATATTTGAAAGCTTGGACGAGATAAAAGAAAATTCGCAGACGGCGGTTCGCGCGATACAGCAACAGGCGTACCAAGATAGCCTCCGGTAGTGGAAACGGTGCTGTGAGCGGTGTATCAGTTGTGGAGGAGAGTATTTCGAAGGAGACCGTGCACAGTAAGTAAAAGGTAAGCACAGAAAAATTTTGTGGACAAAGTTATGGGTACAGGAAGTGTACTGCAGGACTTACGTTAAGCGAGGTACAGAGTGCGCGGCAAATGACGCGGAGTTCGCATACAAGCGTTTCTGAGAATCTGGGTGGAAGATTTCTGTCCTTTTGCCTTGAAAGCGCTAACAAACAGCCTGAGGCGAGTCATGCGTAATGTAACGTTTACCGTGTAACAAGGTGCGTACAATGGGCACCAGGCTACCGACGCAGCCTCAGCCGGGCCGGATGACGCCGTGCGCGACAAACGGCGTCGCTCCCCCTCCTTCGCCGGCGCGGATTCCCGCGCAGATAAAAACATGAAATACGCCACAGGCTCGTACTCGTAGCCACAGATCCGCCTGGGCGCAGGACAGAGCGGCTAACAAGGTCTCCAGCTGACGAGAAACGCAAACAGCGCACCGCACTCGCGACCGACATGGCTGTAGCGGCGCCGCCGTCCAAACCGCAAGACAGCGTCGGTAAGCAGCGCACAGACACTCCCTCACTCGCTCTCACACACACACACACACACACACGCACACACACACACACACACACACACACACACACACACATATATATATATATATATATATATATATATATATCACTGTTCAGAATATTCAGAATAAGTTACTTTTGTTTATGTCTATGATCGCAGAAGTGTTTGGTCGTTAGAGTACCGGTTTCGGTCAGGGATGACCATCTTCAGATTTGTATTCAAAACATGGCCTAATATACGTATCTGAAGACGGTCACCACTGACCGAAACCGATAGTCTAAGGATCAAACAATTTTGTGATCATAGATGTAAAAAGAGAAATTTATTCTATTTTCTACATCACTGCTCTACTCGTGACTTTGTCGCAGCTTGTGATGTCTAAGTACTGTACATGCAAGTTATTATTTAAATTCTTTGCTTTATTGGCCTTTGGAGTACATACCGTACAGCGAGTGGTAATACATACTAAGTAAATCTGATGTTAAAAACAAGTTTATTTAAGTACGTACAGAGCACGTAGTAGCTGGGAGATTTAAGTTTTTCCCATCGGGCGACTTAACGGTAAAAGTGTAGGGTATTACGCAAAGATGTGCGTCAAAGTAGCATGATCTTTCGGGGTCAAATCGAGACACAAGAATGAGGTGATTCACCCACATCCACATCTCTTGCCCATTGGATCTCGGTTTGACTTCTCGATTTCGTTCTGCTTTGACACTCACATTTGATGTGATTGCCTAGATTTTCAAATCTGCATCTACATCTACATTCCAAAAGCCACCTTACCGTACGTGGCGAAGAATGCTTCTGGTATGGCTATATGATCCACTTCGCTGTTCCAGTCACACATGCTGCGTGGGAATAATGACTGTCCATGAATCTCCTTACCAGCTGCAGCACATCTCATTTTTCCATCGTGGTCAATTCGGGAGACGAATCCAGTAGGAAGTGACATATTGTTTGAGTTTTCCTGGAACGTATGCTCTTAGAATTTCAACAGTAAACATCTCTGTGATGCATAAAGTCTTTGGTAGCGACTTATGTTGGAGTTTGTTGAGAATCTCGGTAATGTTCTCAAGCTGACTAGTCGATTCTGTGACGAAACGCACCGCTCTTCGTTTGCAACTCTCTAACTCTTCTATTAATGTAACGTGGTAAGCTTCCCATTCGAGCAACACTTAATAAGGGTTTCTTAAGCCATTTCTTTCGTTACATTTTCTTCATATTCTCTCAATCGATCTCAGTCAAGCATCTGTTTTTCGTACAGTTTGTTTCATGTCGTCATTCCACTTTATGTCGCTCCAGATGTACGGTAATAGTGGTCTCCATCTTTTGTCGCCATTAGTGTAATCGAATAATAGCGGATCTCTTCGCTTATTTATGATCCTTTTATAGTTCATGATAGTAATGGGAAACAAATACAATGCATTAGACCATTGAGACAAAAGAAGCAAGCAACAGTGTAGAAACCCTTAATTGGTTCTCGAGTGATACTGCAACATTATCTTTTGGCAATAGGACTAATAAAGTCATCAGAAGATCAAAACAAACTACAAAACGATTTATAAAAGATATCTGAATGGTGCGAAAATCGGCAGTTGACCCTAAATTACAAAAAGTGTGAGGTCATCCACATGAGTACTAAAAGGAATTCGTTAAACTTCGGTTACACTATAAATCAGTCTAATCTAAAAGCCGTAAATTCAACTAAATACCTAGGTATTACAATAACGAACAACTTAAATTGGAAGGAAGACATAGAAAATGTTGTGGGGGAGGCTAACCAAACACTGTGTTTTATTGGCAGGACACTTACAAAATGTAACAGATCTACTAAGGAGACTGCCTAATTACGCTTGTCCGTTCTCTTTTAGAATACTGCTGCGCGGTGTAGGATCCTTACCAGATAGAGCTGACGGAGTACATCGAGAAAGTTCAAAGAAGGGCAGCACGTTTTGTATTATCGAGAAATATGGGAGAGAGTGTCACAGAAATGATACAGGATTTGGGCTGCTCATCATTAAATGAAAGGCGTTTTTCGTTGCGACGGAATCTTCTCACGAAATTCCAATCACCAACTTTCTCTTCCGAATGCGAAAATATTTTGTTGACACCGAACTACATAGGGAGAAACGATCACCACGATAAAATAATGGAAACCAGAGCTAGCGTGGAAAGATATAGGTGTTCGTTCTTTCCGCCCGCTATAAGAGATTGGAATATTAGAGAATTCTGAAGGTAGTTCGATGAACCCTCTGCCAGGCACTTAAATGTGATTTGCAGAGTAGCCTTGTAGGTGTAGATATAGATGTAGACGACTTGCATAAGGTATTAAATCTGATTGTCAGCCCTCGGTTTGGCACAGTTCTCCTGGTAAAGACTTTCAATTACATGTGCAGGTTACAAGCTCTAGAAAAGTTTTCGATTATACTACCAACTGTACTTCCCGGCGCGGAAGCGTAGTTGAAGTTTCAACTTATTGACTCTTTTGCACACAGTGACTTAGTGATCGCGTTTTCATAAACGTGAAAATAAAATCTGATTTTAATCATTACTGATGTCGAGTCAGAAGAACAAAGCGAGGAACCTCTAACGCACATCTTGATGACTTGGGAAGTCTCTGTAATGGAAATGCACCATCGTCACTGACGTTATGTATCATTGGTGTATGTGCAACCCGTAAACCATGCACTACCGGGGGCGGGGCAGCTGTCAGATTGTAGTACTGGCGGCTTCTCTGCCTCCTGTGTCTCGCTACTCTGCTTCACGTACGTTATATGAACTCGCTTTCATTAGGCGACGAAGTCGAATGCAAGGAAATCGGAGATACGTTAGTGCTTGTCTCGTATTTCATTTTGCTGGCCGGCGGGACTGCGATGTGAGATTTTCTTCCAACCTGTCTACAATATTTTCATCTATAGACAACTCTGACTTTCCGAAGGTCCTCACATCATAACAAAAAATTTTAGTTGGTGAAGTCCTTCACCTCTTGCATGATTTGAAAATGTGTTTAAGTGAGATCTGAAACTCTGGGTTAACTTTTTACTAACCCACAGTAGAACTGTTTAAAAACTGTCCTATCTGAACCACTATATGCCCCTGCAGAATTTGATACAGCAAGCGTATTCGACTCAGCGTGACACAAACTGACTTATAGGTTTTACTGGCTAGGAATACTTGCTTTGTATAAAACTAACAAATTTTATACACACTGACGGGAAAAAAATCACAACACCAAGAGATGATTAAAGCAGAGTATGATATTTAGAGAATACATTTGGCTAGGCAGCATACGTAAGAGATTGACATTGCAAGATCACGGATTAATCTACGCGCGAGATAAGCCATTGTAGTAAATGTGAAATTCTGGTACCTTAATAACCGATGCAACCACCAGAATGTTGAATGCAAGCATGCAGACGGGAATACATTGTGTTGTACAATTGCCAAACGTCAGTTTGTGGGAAGGAGTCCCATGCCTGTTGCATATGGTCGATCAGTACAAATACGGTTAATGTTGCTTGTGGATGACGCTGGAGTTGTCGTTCGATGGTCTCCCATATGTACTCGATTGGAGACATATCTGGTGATCGAGCAGCCCAAGGCAACATGTCGACACTATGCAGAGCAAGCTGGGTTACAACAGTGGTATGTGGGCGAGCGTTATCCTGTTGGAAAACACCCCCTGGAACACTGTTCATGAATGGCAGCACAAAATATCGAATCACCAGACTGACGTACACATTTCCAGTATGGTTCGTGGGATAACTACGAAAGTGTTCCTGGTGTCATTTGACATGACATCCCAGACAGTAACTCCAGGGGTAGGTCCAGTGTGTCTAGCACGCAGACGGGTTGGCTGCGGGCTATCAATTGGCCTCCTTCTAACCAATACACAGTCATCACTAACTCCGAGGTAGAATCGGCTTTCATACGAAAATACAACAGTCCTCCACCTTGCCCTTCGATGAGCTCTCGCTTTACATCACTGAGGTCGCATATGGCGGTGGTTTGGGGTCACTAAAATGCACGTTACAGGATATCTGGCTCGGAATTGTCCTTCAAGTGACGGATTTGTAACAATTCTTTGTGTCAGTATGGCACCAACAGCTGCTCAAATTGCTGCTGCAGATACAGTACGATGCACTATATTGTGGCTACATTTCTGCCAAGTCTTTCTGCAATATCGCAGAAGGAACATTTAGCTTCTCGTAGCCCTATTACACGACCTTGTTAAACTCAGTGACAGGTTGACAATGGTGTCTTTGAAACTTCCTGGAAGATTAAAACTGTGTGCCGAACCGAGACCCGAACTCGGGACCTTTGCCTTTCGCGGGCAAGTGCAAGTGGTAGAGCACTTGCCCGCGAAAGGCAACGGTCTCGACTTCGAGTCTCGGTCCGGCACACAGTTTTAATCTGCCAGGAAATTTCATATCAGCGCATACTCCGCTGCAGAGTGAAAATCTCATTCTGCAAACATCCCCCAGGCTGTGTCTTCGCAATATCCTTTCTTCCAGGAGTGCTAGTTCTGCAAGGTTCGCAGGAGAGCTTGTGTAAAATTTGGAAGGTAGGAGACGAGGTACTGGCAGAAGTAAAGCTGTGAGGACGGGGCGTGAGTCGTGCTGTGGTAGCTCAGATGGTAGAGCACTTGCCCGTGAAAGGCAAAAGTCGTGAGTTCGAGTCTCGCTCCGGAACACGGTTTTAATCTGCCCAGAAGTTTCATATCACCGCACTCCCCGCTGCAGAGTGAAAATCTCATTCTGGAATGGTGTCTTTGTCGCCTCAAAGTCATTCTTGACTAACATCAACTCACCACGTCCAAATGAATGGTAACTCAAGTTCATGACCGTTACAATGTGTGTTTAAATCAAGCCTGATTTGCATCCTCATAGTGGCGCTACTACGGTCAATCTCATGCGACTGGCGCGAAATTTGAATAGACATCATCCTTCAGATGTAGAAACACGTCTATCAACTTTCGCTTGTATCGCACAACTCCTTGTTGATCTTGCTATTATTTTCCGTCACTGTATATTTCAGTTCTCTCCCTGATCACTTGTTACAGTCTAATTCGTTCATTTTTCATTGGTCCTAAACTGCAATGCACCCATACTTGGATGTTATAGATGCTGATCTACGAAGTCGAACGGCTCAGTATTGCCAACATATTCTAATGCGCAACGCGTCGCAGTAGTGGAGTCTGCTTCTAAAAAGTATGTCAAAGAAAGAACCATTAAGAAAATTTCATTTCACTGAGTTCCAGATCTCTCACAAACCAGGAATGCTCCCTTAGGAACAGACAGCAGCCGTCTTGTGTAGCGTGGGACTGAAATACCTAACAATAATGTTCCTAATCGTCATTTTTATGTTTTCTGTCGTTTCGTAGTTGCTTTCATTTTAATATTTTTATCAATATCTTCTTGGATTGTGAACCGACTATGCAACTAAACAGAAGGCTTTTTGTTTCAATGACGTAGGCTCTTCCTTTGGTTTCATTTGCCAAGCAATATCAGTGGGCTGTAAAACAGATATACTACTATATCACAGTTAGTATTTTACTATTATTGTCTTATTCCTAAATAAGAAACAACTTTCTGGAGCCCAAGTTTCGTAAGATGACATTGCTGTCTCATTCTGCTTACGATTTTCTGGGAGCTTGGTATCAGATGTACGTCGCCCTAGAATTATACCTCGTTGTCCTGTGTACACCAGGGTTTTCTACTTTCAGCGTTCGCGGCACATTTCACCCCGTTTTCAAAAATACATGCTGTAAAATGTGCTCGCAAACGGCGAAAATCGGACGTCCTGGATGTTGCCAGGGTCAACGAGGTATAATTATAGGGCGACGTATGTCTGATTACAGCGTCCCACAAAATCGTAAGAAGATTCAAAGAGCAATTGGTAAAATCTTGCGCTCCAAAATTTTTCTTATTTAACGTTACGACAATAACGAACAAAACTGTAATATAACAGTATTCTGTACACACTTTTATTATATGTATGCAACACACATCTATTACAGGCCACTGAGGATCCTTCGCGAATAAAAAAAAAGCGAAACGTGTATGTCGTAAAAACAGACTTTTATTCGATTTCACAGACTGATCACACACCTAAGAAGGTATTAATAATAATAATTATAAAGTCCCTAGGCCTTGACAAATAATGAAAATTACCTAGGACTAGCCATATATTTCACAGCTTTTAATTCTCCGGAGCCCAAAGAGAGATTCCCGAAATTACATCCAGAAATCACAGCAGAAAATTCGTCACTACCAATACAAGAAGAGGGTTATTCACACATAAAGAAACTTAAAAACATCAAATCATCAGTGGAGGCCGGAACTGTAGCTGAACTCTTGAATAATTTAGATCCAAAACCAGTCAAATAAATTTCACAAATAATTCGAAACATTTAGCAAAGGGGGGTCTCCCTCTTAGCGCTCACCTGCAAAATCCTATCAGCTTGTTTCTTGAATAGAACAAAAAAGCAATTTAAACTATAATTAGCAGAATATCAAGCAGGATTCAGACCGAACAAGTCATGCCCAGAACAAATTTTTAACTTCAAAACCGTACTCAAAATGCGTATGTGTTGATTTAAAAAAGAACCTCGGCAGGCAAGCGCTCACAGTTCCAAATTTTAGAAGAGAGGGGACTAGATCCCACAACACAATAACTCATGAAACAAACACTAAGAGGCACGAAAGCAAAGTTTATGAGGGAGATCTCAGAACCCTTTCACAGTCAAACAGGTGCCAGACAAGGCGATGGACTCCCACCTGTTTTGTTCCACGTCGGTGTAGACGAACCTATTGAAGAATGGGCGAAAGTAAGTAAGAAACGTGGGTTTTGGAAGCCAATTCTACTGGGCTATCACGAGGTCAACCTCTGCATACCATACCTCGCGTTTGCAGACGACCTGGCGATACAAGAGGACGAAGAAACAGCCGTCAAACAGTTCAAAATACTAAAAGAATGTGACGAAAAGGTAAAGTTACAAATCTCATTCGAGAAAACTGAATTCTTATGTTCAAAGTCAAAAATGGCGTGCCCGAAAACAGCGTCTTGCACTTTAAAAAACTCGGAGAACTCATCGAACCGACAGGACTTGAAAAAATCTAACAACAAAATCGTCCCCAAAAGGTCAAAAAAGCATTAGTGTTAGTCCAAAGCCTCTACAACAAAAAATCTATCTCAAGAAAGGCAAAAATCGGCACTACAACACATTCACAAAACCAACAGTCCTCTACGCAAGCGAAAACACTGACACTTAACACAAAAAAAATTGAAGACATCAAGAAAGAAGGGAGAGAGATAATTAGGAAAAGTTTAGGAGCAAGGCATGCCCAAGACTGTCACAGGTTACAATCAATCAAAACAACAGATAAGTTTTCAAATATCGAAACTGACACTAAGAAAATGCGAATTACCAGAAAAGTGGTTGACAAACAGGATAATACCTTATGTTATATCACTTAGAAACTCAGCACCTGGGCTGAACGAGATTCGAAAGGACCTCAAAAACGCAAACGTTTCAGAAAGAGACAACTTCAGACATAAAGTAGACAAATGAGAAGTTAGATCAGAGCAACCAAAATAAAGTACAGACCAAAGTGGTCGGCTGACATTAACAAACCTTTCTGGAAAAAATGAAAGCCTAAGGGTGCAACAAGAAGAATCTAAGCAAGTGTTTATTTAGTTATTTGTCTGACTTCTTCTATTAACAAGAAGAATTCGCTAATAATAATAATAATAATAATAATAGTAATAACCATAATAATAAAGTTCCTAATCTCTTAAAAATTTGTCGACACCAAAGACTAGAGGATAACGAATAACGACTGGAACCTACATGTTTCATGCAAAAATTAATGAATAAATTCGACAAATACTTCGATGAAGAATAACCTGAAAAGGGGTTGACAAAATATGAAGTGTCAGTAAAGATCGAAACAAGACCTCCGGCGGGTAATACTGAAACATTGTCTAGGCGAGCGAAACGCGGGCTGTGGAAGTGAGGATAACAAACGTGGATGTCTGAGATACGTATATGAAGATTCAAATAATGTATAAAATTCAATTTCGGAAATTGTCATTCTAAGTAACATTATACTTCCATTGAACTCTATAAATGATTCTTTCTTTTTCGATAGATATTGCTCGTTTTCAAAATTTCAGTTGGTTTGGCTTTTTGTCTACTGTATGTTGGTATTGCAATGATACTGAAAATGGGACTATATATCACGTTAATGTTGTTTCAGATCTATCTTGCATTTAATGTCGTCAAATTATTGGTCATTAGCTGACTGTCAGTAACTGCTTTTTACTGAGTTACACCTTTCTAAAGTAAGATTAATGTTTTGAGCTACGCTGTTATTATGTACTCTGAAAAATTTTGCATTGATAAGCAGAAGTGACACGTTTGTATACATGTTCTGCTGCTTTCGTTCTTCCTGAGCTTGCCGGTCACGAATGATTAGATGAGAAAATCTTTTCCCAATTCCGGAACTGTTGTTTTTGTTACAGTATGTTCAAAAAATGGTTCAAATGGCTCTGAGCACTATGGGACTTAACATCTGTGGTCATCAGTCTCCTAGAACTTAGAACTACTTAAACCTAACTAACCAAAGGACATGACACACATCCATGCACGAGGCAGGATTCGAACCTGCGACCCTAGCGGTCGCACGGCTCCGGACTGAGCGCCTAGAACCGCTAGACCACCGCGGCCGGCAACAGTATGTTCCATATATCGTTTTCTGAGTCTATTAACATCTAAAGCTGTCAGTCCCCTTCTTCTGTTTGAAGTTAGGCTGGTAATCTAAGCAGTATGTACGGCAGAAGAAACGTAAATAAAAAAATGTAAGAAATGTTTTAATGTAGATAACTTGTTTTCGACTGCCAACCCTGTAAACACCCTTCTGTAGTCATACGTGTTAAATATCACACTTATTTAATATACGCTGTCTGTTTTAACTATTTGTACTCGTTGTTCAAATGAATAATGCATATCTGGGAGAGAAGTTTGGGGATGGAAGATATAGCAAGAATTGAGACATTCATCATCAAGAAAATTCTCAAGGGAAATGGAACAGGACAATACAATTTTTTCAAGTACGCAAGCTGCACGGATATTTTAACTAGAAGATTAGAATTTAACGCTGTGTCTAATACGAGGTCATTAAATACAAAGTAGCAGTACCTGCGTTATTTAGAAATAAGATGCATTACTCCTTCGCACATGTATGCACGTCCTAAGGAACAACGCATCGTACTTCTTAATAACACAGGCACTTTTATTTTGTATTTATTCGCCAATGCCAGACCTTCGACTCTCATTATAACTCCTTGCTTGATGGGAATACAGGTAATGTACAAGTGCAAGTTGTGACAGGACGGCGGTATATGGAATTTTTGGTCCGGCCGTGTTTCTTGCACAGATAGCCGCAGCGGCTGAGGCGATAGCTCGCGTAAAGCGGCAATGCCGGGTTCGAGTACCGGTCCGGCACAAATTTTCATTGACGTCATTCTAATATACAGTCGAAGGTGGCTCATATTCACAACTGCGAATACATTTCCTAAAGTCATTACAGACGGAACATTCGCAAACGCTGGAGAGAAACGTAAAAGGGCAACATACGTCTCGCATTCGCGGAACGATTGTGGAATCCACGATAAGCGGTGTAGTGAAACGACGAAAATCTCGAAACATAGAGGTCGGTCAGAATATCGTACATTATTTCCTGCTCACTGAATACTAATTGGTGGATAAAGTACGCTGTTAACACTAGCGTCAATCACTATACGGAGAGAGTAAGAAGCAAGGCAGGCTCGTACGCACTTGAATTTCTCCTATCTTGTCTTTTTAGTATTTACATGAAAGATATGAACACGGCGGTAATACTGCTTCTCAAAGAGTGTGACACACTTCATCAGCAGCGTTTCGACCACCTTGTGGACAGTATGCCAAGGACAATCCAAGCATGTCAAAATCTACAGGATTGGATAACAAATCACTGAATGTTACCAATCATATGAGTGCATTTTTGAACAGACTTTATTATCTTCTTATTTATTTTTATTTCACCTATATCTCTAACGTCGATCAGTTGTAGAATTTTGGAACACGTATTATGTTCGAGTACAATGACTTTTCTGGAGACTAGAAATCCACTCAGTAGGAATCAGCATGTGTTTCGAAAAAGACAATCGTGTGAAACCCAGTTCGCGCTATTCGTCCACGAGACTCAGAGGGCCATAGACACGGGTTCCCAAGTAGATTCCGTGTTTCTTGACGCAAGGCGTTCTATACAGTTCCCCACAGTCGTCTAATGAACAAAGTAAGAGCATATGGACTATCAGACCAATTGTGTGATTGGATTGAAAAGTTCCTAGATAACAGAACGCAGCAAGTCATTCTCAATGGAGAGAAATCTTCCGAAGTAAGAGTGATTTCAGGTGTGCCGCAGGGGAGTGTCGTAGGACCATTACTATTCGGATATAAATGACCTTGTGCATAACCTCGGAAGTTCACTGAGGCTTTTTTGCGGATGATGCTGTGGTATATCGAAAGGTTGTAACAATGGAAAATTGTACTGAAATGCAGGAGTATCTGCAACGAATTGACGCATGGTGCAGGAAATGGCAATTGGACCTCAATGTAGACAAGTGTAATGTGCTGCGAATACATAGAAAGAAAGATCCTTTATCGTTTAGCTACAATATAGCAGGTCAGCAACTGGAAGCAGTTAATTCCATAAATTATCTGGCATTATGCATTAGAAGTTATTTTAAAATGGAATGATCATATAAAGTTGATCGTCGGTAAAGCAGATGCCAGACTGAGATTCGTTGGAAGAGTCCTAAGGAAATGCAATCCGAAAACAAAGGAAGTAGGTTATAGTACACTTGTTCGCCCACTGCTTGAATATTGCTCACCACTGTGGGATCCGTACCAGATAGGTTTGATAGGGGAGATAGAGAAGATCCAACGGAGAGCAGCGCGCTTCGTTACAGGATCATTTGGTAATCGCGAAAGCGTTACGGAGATGATAGATAAACTCCAGTGGAAGACTCTGCAGGAGAGACGCTCAGTAGCTCGGTACGGGCTTTTGTTGAAGTTTCGAGAACATACCTTCACCGAGCAGTATATTGCTCCCTCCTACGTATATCTCGCGAAGAGACCATGAGGATAAAATTAGAGAGATTAGAGCCCACACAGAGGCATACCGACAATCTTTCTTTCCACGAACAATACGAGACTGGAATAGAAGGCAGATCCGATAGAGGTACTCAAAGTACCCTCCGCCACACACCGTCAGGTGGCTTGCGGAGTATGGATGTAGATGTAGATGTAGAGCTATTTTCTTAGTTCTCCTTGAATCAAAAACAATACAACTTCGTATACTTTGTATACATATAGGCGGTGCGAAACTTTGAATAGATTAGATATGATACAAGAGGCTCCCCGATATCCCCAAGTAACGTTCCTGCTTGTTTGGCGGCGAGCTCAGGCTTCTGGAAGACGCGGTACACACTGCTGGTGCTGAACCTGGTGGGGCTGGCCATCAGCTACGCGACCCGCGTCAACCTGTCCATGGCCATCGTCGACATGGTCAACAACACGGCGCTGCGCGAAATCTACTCCTCTGAAGTGGACACGGAACTGGAGAATCTGGGCATAGCCGACTGGGCTGACCGCAAGGTAAGTCCTGCGCCACCTGCGAACGCAGATATTGGCACGCGCCGCGACTCACGAGGAGAACACAGCAAGTGCCATAACGCGATTTCCCAGAAACTTCAGTCCGTGGCTTGACCTATCTGTAGATTGCAAGATGGGCATGCCATGAAACTTCCTGGCAGATTAAAACTGTGTGCCGGACCGAGACTCAAAGTCGGGACCTTTGCCTTTCGCGGGCACGACTCACGCCCCATCCTCACAGCTTCACTTCTGCCAATACCTGTCTCCTACCTTCCTGCTTGGGTAGCTCAGATGGTAGAGCACTTGCTCGCGAAAGACAAAGGTCCCGAGTTCGAGTCTCGGTCCGGCACACGGTTTTAATCTGCCTGGAAGTTTCATATCAGCACACACTCCGCTGCAGAGTGAAAATCTCTTTCTGGACATGTCATTTTGATTTTTGCATGTTAGCGGCGTGCAGTGCAGGTCAGAGAGAGAGGAAGTTACGTTACTGTTAAACAGTCTTTGGTCTTGTCGTGGCACAGTCTTTGCCTCTGTACAGTCTGATACATTCTTAGTTGAAGTATGGTAGGTGATGGACGTATTTAGAAGTTCTGAGAAAAAAGAGAGAAGAAGTTTGAGGTAAGACTGCTGCATTGCTCATCTACTTTGTAGAAATGATTCCTGGCAGCTAGTTAACTTCGTTCACTTGCTCAGAAGTGAGAGAAAGACCATCCCACTTCCCTCAATCACGCATTAAGATATCAACTGATCAAGCTGTATGACCCCCCCCCCCCCCCCCCCCCCCCCCGCCGGTAGCTGAGTGTTCAGCGCGACAGAATGCCAGAATGCCAATCCTGTCGATTCCCGGCTAGATCGGAGATTTTCTCCGCTCAGGGACTGGGTGTTGTGTTGTCCTAATCATCGTCATTTCATCCCCATCGACGAGCAAGTCGCCGAAGTGGCGTCAGATCGAAAGACTTGAACCCGGCGAACGGTCTACCCGACTGGAGGCCCGAGTCACACGACATTTATTTATCAAGCTGTCTGATTTTTATAGACGTTCTCTGTGAACGGTGTCCCCTTTTCAAATCATTGTTCACTTTGTTAAGCATACTATTATTCAGACGAATGTTAACGTGTGTGCCGGCCGTGGTGGCCGTGCGGTTCTAGGCGCTCCAGTCCGGAGCCGTGCTGCTGCTACGGTCGCAGGTTCGAATCCTGCCTCGGGCATAGGTGTATGTGATGTCCTTAGGTTAGTTAGGTTTAAGTAGTTCTAAATTCTAGGGGACTGATGACCACAGCAGTTGAGTCCCATAGTGCTCAGAGCCATTTGAACCATTTTTTGTTAACGTGTGAAGATCACGCGAAATTTTACTCTGTCCGTTGGAATACATAGTTCACTCTAATTGTTGTTTTGAATACCATTTCATAGGAATAGCTCCTCTCCCTATCACTCTGTTTAATAGAGATGGGCAAACTGAAACACGTAACTATTTCGAAACAAATGAAACTATACAATGTAATGTTTCGATACGCTGTTTTGAAACAGTGAAACAGTTTGTAATCTAATAAACCTACACATTTTATCATCTCGAATGTCTACTCTATAAGTATGTCCATATAAACACAAATCATATCGCAGAAAACATGAAACTATCACTTAGGCGTATTGGCAGTTTAGTATTTCCTGCAGCAAATGCGCTGCTTTCGTGTCGTGTGACTTTCATGCTTTTGAATTGGCTGAGGACAGCCATAGCTGAAGATAGAAGAACCACCACGAACGGAACTGGAGGTGGGAGCAAACTGCAGAAACAACGGATATGCTACTGGGATTCCCATATTCTGTTAGTATGGGTAATATACCCATCCTGCTAATTTCCATTCACACAAAGGGAATCATTGTGGATAATAGGCACAGTGACTATAGACTCACAGATAACGCCAAATAATTCGAATAAATAACAAAATATAACAGAAAAAAATTTTGTCTCTCAAGGTGTTTCGAACCGTTACTATAAATTCACCATGCTTCCCAGCCCTTCCCGTTCACCATTACACTATCAGTGATACGTCAAACAGATTGCTTGCAATTATACCTACATCATATTTATGTATATGTCTAATAACTGTCACTCTACGCCTTTTTTATTCAAAATGTTGTAGGCTTACTTGCGTTTCTTAATGTGATTACTGTACATGAACAGAGAAGCGTATGTTATAAAAAAGTGTAATTTAACTGAATGATTTTCACATATTTATTATTTTGAATGTGAATAGTATGCGTTGTTTTATTGTTTGGTTAGTGTTTATAAAGCAGATGTTACGCCATTTCGTAATAGGACAGTCAGCTAGAAACGAAGCTTTATTTTCGGATATCGTAAACTTCATGCTATTGCTTGCCAAAAAGATTTCGACACTCTTGAAAGTGTTTCATGAAGTGTTATGTTGTGTTTCAGTACCTGTGCCGAGCCCGAATCTCGTCCGACACAGAGCGGAATGAAACATCACTGTTTCGATACAATTAGTCCGTTCCAAGCACAAGTGGACTGAAACAGCCTTATTTTGAAACAACGATATAGTTTCTGTGTCTGGCTCGAGATCGAATCTGGTCCGGTTGTCCGAGACAGGAGCGAAATGAAACACCACTGTTTCGAAACAGTGAACCATAGCCGTTCCGAAACACTGAAACAGTTTCACGTATCGATACACTGTATCGAAACATAGAAACAGTGGCCAAGTCTACTGTTTAACATTAGGCAGTACCACATTGCACCATGTGGTATGAAACAGTTTGAATATAGTTTGGTAATTTTATTTAGAGATAAATCTGGCTTAGCCGCTGCCTGCTTGCTGTTTGTTATTATGCTTTCGAGAAATATGCAACAATGTTGTCAAGACTCGAGGCAAGTGGAAATTCTGATTAGGGTCAGATTATTGCTTTTACTACAGCTGCGCATTTAACATGAAGACAAGTTGTATTCAGACCAGGTACAATTCAATTCAAATTAGGTTCTGTTTAGCCAAAGGTTAACATATGAGTTTAAGGTGGTAACAGTTTCTGGATACATAGTTTTGGTAATAGGTAGTTTTTTATAGAGTGGGAGGTAAAGTTGGACTAAATTTCTTAGAAACAAATATAGTGGTGAGGTTACAACTTGACATTTTCAGATAAAACGACGGTCAAAGTTTTCGACCTACTTCTACAGAAAGTAGTGAATTGGAAGCGGTGGCGCAATGGCTAGGCTCGCGGACTGACAGTTTTACTCCCCGTGTTCGAAACACAACTATTTTTATTTTTATTTTTCATTTGTCTACCCATTTCCATAGAAGATGGAAACACGTGTGTTTTCCAATGTATACTGAATTACGTTGCCCTAATTCTTCTACTAATTTACGTCTAGTGAATGAATTAAAAAAATAAAAACAATAAATGAATAGAAGAGTTATTTGAAATTATTTTTGGTAAAATTCCTGTAGCATATCTTGATCCATAATCAGCTATATTCACCAGTTTTCGGAGAAGTGATCCATTATGCTTGGTTAGCGGCGCCATTATTGCCAATGCGTGAAATCTTCAGCGATGCTAACGACGTTTCTTTTTCGAGAGCGAGGCCAACTAGAAAGCCAGGCTACAGCGCCTACGTCACAGCAAGTGACACTGCAGGTCTTACGAGTGCCAGCAGCGGTCCCCGGCGGGAAGCGAGTAACTATTTCAGGAGAATCTAATAATTCTTGACTCCGTGTTTAAATGCATGCAAGTTCTCGATAGCACACGACAAAGATAAGACCTTTAGTCGGTACTGATTTCCCGTGGGCCTTACACGGAGCCGAGCGTTCGCGGAATATGGAGCACAAGGCGACTAGTCAGGACCATTCTTTTGTAAGGATTATTCAAAGTCAGATTGCGTTGTGTTAAAAAATATTATGTGTCAGTTTAATGATGATCAGAATAATTAAAGAGAGAACTGTCTGAGTACGTTCAGTTTTGCTCAGCTGTTTGAAAATCACATAACGGAGAAGTTTACTAGCAGTCATTCTTAATTTTTCTAAGGGGACGTTACAGTGGTATCACTTGAGCTATAGCCTTATAGGTAAGGTTGTATTGAACCGTTCTAGCAATTTGTAGCTTACACTCAGTAATGTTATTCAGCGATAGGTTGCTGGATGTTTCGGTGGTTTACTAGTCGTTCCAGGACCAGAATATCTCGTTGGCCCCACCCGACAGAGATTCATACGAGGAAATGTCACTGTGGCAAACCTGCTTTCGCACGATGCTCCTGCTGTTTGCGATTCCTATATTTAGAATCTTTCTACACTCGGTACCTCCAACATATTGCACTAAATCATCTTGAAGAATAAAATATAAGGAAAATAGGTAAACCACCGAAAGATCCAGCAAGCTATCGCTCAATAGCATTACTGAGTGTAAGCTACAAATTGCTAGAACGTTTCATATACAACCGTACCTATAAATCTATAATATCAAGTGATACCACTAAAACGTCCCCTTAGAAAAATTAAGAATGACTGTGCTAGTAAACATCTACGTTATGTGATTTTCAAACAGCTGAGCAAAACTGAACTTACTCGGACAGTTCTCTCTTTACTTATTCTGATCATCACTAAACTGACACACAATATTTTTTAGCGTAACGCAATCTTTCAATAATCCCTACAAAAGAATGACCCTAACTAACAATAACCTATACCTTTCATGAACCACTTACCTCACAAAATACTTCGTTACTCGAACTACACCGAGCGAGGTGGCGCAGTGGTTAGCACACTGGACTCGCATTCGGGAGGACGACGGTTCAATCCCGTCTCCGGCCATCCTGATTTAGGTTTTCCGTGATTTCCCTAAATCGCTTCAGGAAAATGCCGGGATGGTTCCTTTGAAAGGGCACGGCCGATTTCCTTCCCCATCCTTCCCTTACACGAGCTTGCGCTCCGTCTCTAATGACCTCGTTGTCGACGGGACGTTAAACACTAATATCCTCCTCCTCCTCCTTGAACTACTGCAATACAGCGAGCGCCAATACTGCTAGCTAAATAAAAGATTCTAACTACCGAAGGCACTAACTACTGATAGGCATAGTTAGCAAATGAAAGATTTTGATAGAGAACAAACAATTTATTTACCTTAATAATGTTCATATATCAATTCATGACATCCATCTTTACAAATTTCCTTTTTCTGGCGGACACACGTCCAGATCGTCCGCTTATAGTAACCTCTCAAAACTCTTGGCATCTCTCTCTCCACATCTACCACTGCCAGCGGCTCACGTCCAACTGCATAACACTACACAAGCGAATATTCCAACAATGAGTCCAATCAGCTACAGACTGCGCACACCACAGTCAGTGATTTTCATACAGAGCGCTACGTGGCGTTACCAACATAAAAACCTAAACAGCCTACTTACACCACCATTCCAGGCAGGCTTCCGCAATAATCGTAGCTGCTGCGAGCAAGTACTGGCTTTGACATCATACATAGAAGCTGTCATTTAAAGAGGACTGAAAACATCAGTGGCATTCGTAGACTTAACAGCTGCCTACGATACTGTTTGGCTGGATGGACCTCTTGCTGAAACTAAAGAAAGTGATCCTATGCCTTCGGCTCACAACTCCGCTAAAGAACATGCTCACCAATCGCAACTTTAAAGTGATAAGTGGCATGGACGTCAGTAGCTCTTTTAAGATGAAGAATGGACTACCTCAAGGATCAGTCCTAGCACAACTACTATTCAACCTCTACACCAGCGATATGCCTTACACAGTGAGCACAAAATTCGGATACGCTGACGACCTGGCCATAGCAGTGCAAAGGAAATCTCTCGAACAAGGGGCAAGACTTTAACTGATGACGTTGAAGTTCTTACCAAATGTTACAGAAGATGGCGTCTGCACACAAATCCTTCTAAGACAGAAGTCGGCGCTTTTCGCCTTAACAGTAAAGGCGGCAATGAAAGGCTGACCGTGTTATTTGACCAACAGAGGGTGAAACACAACTTCCATCCCAAATATTTCGGCGTTACACTGGACAGGACCATATCCTACAAACAACACCTTAAAAATGTTGGTCAGAAGCTCAAAACATGGAATAATACTACTAGGAAATTATTGGCGGGTAGTTCTTGGGATGCAGATGCATCAACTCTACGAACTGCAGCAACATCAATAGTCTACACAACTGCAGAATACTGTGCTCCTGACTGGCAGAGAAGTCACCATACCAACATGGTAGACGTGCAACTCCGCGATACCGTGAGTATTACCACTGGGACATTAAAATCTACCCCAATACCATGGCTCTCGTCATCGACAACATAGCACCGCCAAAACTAAGACGCCAAAAAACATCTATTAAAGAATGGGTAAAAATAATACAAATAGATGACGCAAAATGCCTACCTATTCAAGAGGTCATTAGAAATTTACCAAATCACACATTGAAGTCACGAAACCCGATATGGAATAACAGCTACATAAGAGGAGAGGATAGCTTCAACCTTACAGACGCTTGGAAAAAGGAATGGGAGAACACAGTCAGTAATTGTCACGTTATAACTGACCCCTCAAAAGCACGAAAATGGTTCGACTCTGCTAGGAAAGACTGGGTTAAGCTCAACCATATCCGAAGGAACCACACTAGATGCAAGGCCACGCTCTGTAAATGAGGATTCGTAGATAATTCAAGCAGTGACTGTGGAGCACCTGAACAAACCCTGGATCACATCACAACGATTTAACAGCGCCAAAACGATCAGTTGTTTCTGCTCTAAACTGAATGTGCCGGGGATCAGGTGACTTTCATTCGGTTGCTCACTCAAAAGAATAAATCAGTAGTTCTACTGGCGAGTAAAACTCCAGCCGAATGTGTCAATTTTCATTTTACAACAACCGACTAATTCAGTTGTTTTCGTTTTGTTGTTACCCTCACTAACCACAGGCGCAAAAGCTTAAAGATGACGATGATTGTGTAGAGTTTCTTACAATATCTGTATACGAACACTTGTGTATCCAGTCGTAGCTGGCTGTGTGTCGTCTGATGTCCTGGCCATCTAGTGACTATTCTGCTAAAGCGCAAACTGCTACAGTTCGCCGCCTCGTGTTCCAGGACGGGCATTTCATCTGGGACAGACAGGAGCAAGGAGAGCTGCTGGCTGCCTACTACTATGGTTACGCGGCGGGCCACATCCCCGGGGGCGTGATGGCCGACCGTTTCGGAGGTAAAATCGTCTTCGGGCTCGGTATCTTCATCTCGTCCATCCTCACAATCCTGACTCCTGCGTCAGCATGGGCTGGCTATTACGTCCTTTTCGCCAACAGGATCGGACAGGGATTTATTCTGGTACGTATTTTCCACTCCTACTGCCAGTTTCCTTACGCATTAGGTATGGTGCATGCTTGATAATATTTACACTAATGAAAGCATAGCTTCTATACAAAGGCACAAAAACCTTGGACATTAGGAACAATTACAAAATGGTCGACAAACACTGAACGCATCGGCCAACATTGGTGTAGAAATATTAAACTGTTTCGTTTAAAATAAAAAATTGGTGACCTTTATACAAAAAAAGGGATTAATTGAAAGAATAAAATTTTCGAACAATCCTTCATTTATTTTCCACAATCCTTATTTTTTATTTGCTTAAAGTTCACTGCTATATTTCACGATTTGGTATTTATTTATATATAAAGGGACTGTATGTCATTTTTGTTTCTCTTAACTTCTAGGGCGGCGTTATACCAGCGATACAGACAGTTATATGTCGATGGGCCCCTGACCACGAGAGAAGCAAGTTTTCCGTTATCTATGTTGGTGAGTTTCAAATTACGGAAATATCAGAGATTCGTCTTTTCCACAAACAGTATTTCTCACATGCGCTTTTTAGTCGTAGGTTAATTACCCAACTCAACAAATCATTATAATATTGTGAACAGGTAACTGAGAGCTGGCTGTCGCCGTAATTTGGTCACTGATGATTCTTTGGAACTACGAGGTGCAGACATCTGAGCTACTTTTCGCTATCCCGAAATTTCCAATAGGGTTACTCGATAAAAACTTCCTTTGCTGCGTCCCACATTCTTCTCCCATTATTTTGGCCGGCTGTGATGCATGTTATTCCAGACATGTCTTTATGCGAACTTTAACTAGCAACCAGTAAATTCACCTTTTTTTTCTTCGGACCATGTCTTGCCAAACTTTTCGTTTTCTCGAAATGCTGGTGTGTTCTGAGTTGTTCATAAGAGCACATTTATTTGTGTTTCATTTGTGATACCAAATTATTGGGTATATTGTTCAACATCAGAAAACAAGAGCTCTTCGTGTTTTTTCCAGATATTAGGTATAAATGTGTCTTACTATATTCCGACTCTTTTCGTCTTATGCATCCATAGACAATTGGTGCCTGTTACCTTATGCACATAGAAGCATTCTCTCTTGTCGGTCTATGGTCGCCCTGAGACCTTCCTTTCTTTCTTTGGCTTCTAACTTCTCGTTCAGACCCGTTCCTATTCAGTTCTGGTTGAATGACTGCATAATAGTGTCTGAGCTTGCATGAAACGGTACGGATCGCCATTGTAAACACCTCTAGTCAGCTAGTGTAGAACATCCAGGTTGCTGATCATAGTTGCAGAGGCTTCTTTGAAAGAAATTTTTGTTTATATTGATTTTCTTAGATACTCGAACATTTTTCGCGTTTAATTTTTCTACGATGTAAATTTAGCTCTATGAGCACTTTGTTGATGTTTGTTATAAGCCACATTTTCGGAGTGGAAATTAGAGGTTCGGTAAGGCCTCTGTGGGTATTAAGTTCATTGATATGTTTTGTGACTGTCACCACATGATGAGAAATATGTACACGACCTTCAACAGAAGCTACGCAGTCAGATGTCTGTTCTACGCTCATACAATCCATTCTGACTCCATTTTTCACTCCTCCCTTGAATTCCAAGAGGTTCGGCAGTAAAGGCAAGAGCCAGTCTCCTTGCTTGATCTCAAAGGCTTCTTAAATCTCTTTTCTATATTTAAGTCTGAATGTGATCTCAGTCAATTTTTGTTGGATAATCGCTGTTATCTTGTTGTTAAGTTCATTTTTTTCGCGATTTGGAATAATGTCATAAACTTCTGTTAGTGGGACATCCACAGGTGTTATATAAATTGTTCATAACTGAAAGTTCCGTTGCAGCTCTACAAGATATTTATTACTGAAGTCATACACAAACCGTTTCGGGGTCTCAGCTCAATCTTCAAGTAGAACTGTAAATTAAAAATGAAGCCAAATGTCTGACCAGTAAGACCCATGAAAAACCTACCAGTATTACAAAAGCAAATAAGATAAAAAATACATAGAGGAAAAATCAACACATCTAAAACCAGTACGAGGTGTACATGACCAAGTTAAGTTAACGGCAGCACATCTTCCGTGCATGGCTGATCAGTGGGAGTGTGGAAAAGTGACCACGTTAAAACCATCTCTCAAATGTGATTGATGTAAATCAATCATATGCTGCAAGCACAGTCGAAGGCCTAGAGTCTAAATAAACGCAAACAGAGCCGGATTATGGACTATAAGGGAAGTCAAGAGCTATAATGTAAGGCTAAAACTGGTCCAAAGATTACGCAAGGCTAACAGATGCCAAGATTGTACAGCGCCGTCATTGATGGTAGCACGCAAATTGACATAACTGTAATAAACGAGAAAACTATTCACTTAGCCATAACTAAACAACTAAACGACTGGGAAATGATGCGGCCGCAAAGTCTGCCACATACCAATTACTCGCAGGAAGCAGCAAAGTGTCCCCCACAACAGTGGATCGAAAACTGAGTAACGTGGTTACAAGCTGCACTGAAGTAAGCACGGCTTGAGGAAGGCCCCACCCAATTGAAGGAGAAGTTAAGATAAAGTTCAAAGTGACGAAAATAGTAATGAGCAGCTGAAAATAATCAATCAACCAACACAAAAATTTTCACGGATCACATGTAATGTCAAACCAGCGCTCTACGCAAGACGGATATAGAAGTCAAATACAGTAAACTCTCGCTAACACGGCCCTCAGTAGTCCGGCCTCTCGGTAATCCGGCACACTTCAAGCATATAGTCGTTCAACCTGAAATGACACCAACAATAATGAAATTTCGTCTGCAACCATGTTGTTAATTAATTATAATGTTCAACATTCCTGTACACTTAGAAATTGTGGCTTTCCTTGCGGATCATTATCGTGGATTCTAAAGGGAAAGCGGAAACTCGAAAATAGATATAAACTGAGATGAGGTTTCTCGCAGAAAATCATTGTTGCCCGTAACAGTGTTGGACGGGCAACTATTTATGACCAGACTTCAGCAGAAAAGTGGTTATCATAAGCTCACAGTGAAATTGCTATGAAACTGATGAAGAAGAGGACATAGGAGGAGAGAACATGAGGATATCTCAAACTGCTGGTGCTGAAGCTGGAGACGTCTTCGTGGAATTCATTATGCAACAATCAGAAACATGGCTGCACCTATGAAATGCTGGTAAGGCCGTTGTGTGATCAAGCATACTACCGTAGCGTATCATCATGGTGACAACCAAAACTTCGGGACATGTTTAACAGTGAATTTCGAGTGATACTAACATGCGTGTACACACTCAAGGACTAAGTTTTCTGTAAAAATGAATATATCTTTTGATTTGATAAAGCACAATCCCTACGTACACTACTGGCCATTAAAATATGTACACCAAGAAGAAATGCAGATGATAAACGGTTATTCATTGAACAAATATATTATACTAGAACTGACATGTAACTACATTTTCACGCAATTTGGGTGCATACACCCTGAGAAATCAGTATCCAGAACAACCACCTCTGCCCGTAATAACGGCCTTGATACGCCTGGGCATTGAGTCAAACAGAGCTTGGATGGCGTTTACAGGTACAGCTGCCCATGCAGCTTCAACACGATACCACAGTTCATCAAGAGTGGTGACTGGCGTATTGTGACGAGCCAGTTGCTCGGCCACCATTGACCAGACGTTTTCAATTGGTGAGAGATCTGGAGAATGTGCTGGCCAGGGCAGCAGTCGAACATTTTCTGCATCCAGAAAGGCCCATACAGGACCTGCACCATGCGGTCGTGCATTATCCTGCTGAAATGTAGGGTTTCGCAGGGATCGAATGAAGGGTAGAGCCACGGGTCGTAACACATCTGAAACGTAACGTCCACTGTTCAAAGTGTCGTCAATGCGAACAAGAGATGACCGAGACGTGTAACCAATGGCACCCCTTACCATCACGCCAGGTGATACGCCAGTATGGCGATGACGAATACACGCTTCCAATGTGTGAAGACCGCGATGTCGCCAAACACGGATGCGACCATCATGAGGCTGTAAACAGAACCTGGATTCATCCGAAAAAATGTCGTTTAGCCATTCGTGCACCCTGTTTCGTCGTTGAGTACACCATCGCAGGCGCTCCTGTCTGTGATGCAGCGTCAAGGGTAACCGCAGCCATGGTCTCCGAGCTGATAGTCCATGCTGCTGCAAACGTCATCGAACTTTTCGTTCAGATGGTTGTTGTCTTGCAAACGTCCCCGACTCAGGGATCGAGACGTGGCTGCACGATCCGTTACAGCCATGCGGATAAGATGCCTGTCATCTCGACTGCTAGTGATACGAGGCCGTTGGGATCCAGCACGGCGTTCCGTATTACCCTCCTGAACCCACCGATTCCGTATTCTGCTAACAGTCATTGGATCTCGACCAACGCGAGCAGCAACGTCGCGATACGATAAACCGCAATCGCGATAGCCTACAATCCGACCTTTATCAAACTCGGAAACGTGATGGTACGCATTTCTCCTCCTTACACGAGGCATCACAACAACGTTTCACCAGGCAACGCCGGTCAACTGCTGTTTGTGTATGGGAAATCGGTTGGAAACTTTCCTCATGTCAGCACGTTGTAGGTGTCGCCACCGGCGCCAACCTTGTGTGAATGCTCTGAAAAGCTAATCATTTGCATATCACAGCATCTTCTTCCTGTCTGTTAAATTTCGCGTCTGCAGCACGTCATCTTCATGGTGTAGCAATTTTAATGGCCAGTAGTGTAGAATAGTTGTTTCGATAAACAGAGTCACAGGGTTTTACGCCTTCAGTATAATTAACTGTGACGCGTGTCGTGCGGCAGGCGTGTTCGGAGGGACGCTGATATCGATGGCGCTGACGGGCGCGCTGTGCGTGACGTCTGTGGGCTGGCCGCTGGCCTTCTACTTCTTCGGCGGCGTCGGCCTGCTGTGGTGCCTGCCCTGGTGCTTCTACGTCGCGGACTCCCCGGCCCAGCACAGGCACATCGACCCGGCGGAGCGCTACTTCATAGAGGCCAACATACAGTCCAGCGCCAAGGTACCGTTACACTCGAGGCTAAATAAGGCATATTTCGGGTTCGGTGCCTCAATCTGTGAAAACGGAACCCATATAAAACCGATTTGTCGTCCGTCTGTCGGCCTGTCCGACTGTTAAGAACCCTTTTTCTCAGGAACGAGTAGACTATCAAGTTCAAATTTATGTCATATATTAAGCTCTATGGTTCCTTGACAGTGCAAACATTTTAAGCTTCTAAGCCAATTCATTCAAAAGATTCTGTGACTCATGCCTAGAATCATGCAATTTGGCAAGGAGAAAGGTTTCACAGTAATAGCAAAGAAAAACATCCGACATTGTATCACACAAAAAAATCTTCTTTTATCGTTTGTTGCCGGCCAATGTGGCCGAGCAGTTCTAGGCGCTTCAGTCTGGAACCACGCGACAGCTACGTCGCAGGTTCGAATCTTGCCTCGGGCATGGATGTGTGTGAAGTTAGTTCGGTTTAAGTAGTTCTAAGTTGTAGGGGACTGATGACCTCAGATGTTAAGTCCCATATTGCTGAGTGCCATTTTTGTCATTTGTTATCCGACTTCAAATCAAACTTGAAATTTAAACATTCTCGAGACTCTTGGGATCCCCGGGGCCGATATCTTGCCAGTATCGACGTCTATAACTGGCAAAAATTGTCAGTATCCTCGATTCCTGGAACGTATAAAGTGTCTATACTGTTTACATTGTCAAGTTTGTACGGATCTAAAAAAATGTGTGTGAGTTCTTAGGGGACCAAACTGCAGAGGTCATCGGTCCCTAGGCTTACACACTACTGAAACTAACTTAAAATAACCTATGCTAAGAACAACACACACACCTATGCCCAAGGGAGGACTCGAACCTCCGGCGGGAGGGGCCGCGCAGTCAGTGACATGGCGATCACTCCGTGCGGCTGTAGGGAACTCTCAGAGCGCGAGTGCTACTCGCATCTCGCCAAATTTTATAGATACGGTTACCACTCAACGCTGTTTTCATCAGATTTTCGCTAGGTTACAACAGCAGTGAGGGGATGTAGCCACACTGCAATTCATTTGTAATTGCCACATATTTCAAAAAGCTCTACAATATTTGCTGTAGGATAAGGTGCCGATGATAACGCAAATGCGGTGGTAATTCCTTTATTACTTGTATGCTTCACAAATGATACAACATTCGACAACACATTTCAAATAGCGGCGATCACATATTCTCCCCGGGCTCACTCGGGTCATTGTAGTGATTTTTGTGTATTCTTAGTCATTATGTTATCGTATGTTTTGTTTTGGTGATGTTTTGTAAAGCTTCCATGAGGACTTAGAGAGTTCTGCTGCAGAGTGGCCAAATACCTGAAAGAGAAAAATAATTTAGGTTTTACAGTACCTGGGCGAAGGAAAAGCCTGTAGCGTGCATAAAAAAAAACATAAACAGATGAAACGGCTTTTATTAAATAATATTCTTTGTACGTGAAAAAGTCTGTTCTGCTGAAGAGAGAAATATAGCTTGATACTTAGAAAGAGAAACAACTGCAGGGGAAAAGTTAAACGGTCCTGCCTGTAGGGTTCTAAATACTATTTTATCAGTTTGCGTGTATATATTTATCCTAGCAAATGCGAGTAAGTGTTCATTTTTTTAAATATTTGGATATTTTTCTCTTGTTTCATTTAGCACTGTTTACCACAAAAACTTTGTTAAGAACATCAGTTATAAATTCTGCTTCGGCCATTTATAAACTTTGTCATTGCTAGCGCATTAATTATTACACCAGCTGAGCAAAAATATCCGAATACCTTTCAGCGGATGTTCATATGAAGAGTTTCCGCCTTCATGACGCTTTGAACACTGCTGGGCACTTTCGATGCGGTGTCTGAATGTCTCTGAAGGAATGGCATCCTATTTTCCTCAATATCCAAAACCAGAGAACGTAATGATGTTGGACGCTTGGGTCTGAAACGAAGTTAGCGTTTTACCTCATACCAAGACGATTCATTGCATTCAGGCTGAAAAAAAAGCACTCTGTCTTCATGCCACAAGTGGCCCATCGGGACCATCCAACCGCCGTGTCTTCCTTAGTTGAGGATGCAGATAGAAGGGGCGCGTGGTCAGCACACCGCTCTCCCAGTGGTTATGATGGTATTCTGTAACCGGAGCTCCTCAATTGGCATCACGAGGCTGAGTGCGCCCCAAAAAATGGCAACAGCGCATGACGGCCCAGATGGTCACCCAATTCAAGCTGGAAGCAGGGACCTTACTGTCCACAACACTTTGCCTCACAGATGCTACTTCACGACAGGGCGCATCGTCAACCTGATACAAACAGCCACCGTCTCCGAACTGTTACTCTAGTGGACGCGGTACAAAATGCTGTAAAATGTGTCTATACCCTTCCGTATTTAGCGTTTTGTCAAGCCTAATAATGGGGCTACTCACTAGCCACGTAAACCGCACACCCTCTACCTCACCCCTCCCCCACCACCGTATTTCCTGTTGGCACTGCACATGACAGGTGACATTTTCCACACATTCGCCAAACCTAAACCCTTCCTTCAGATTGTCTTAGAGTATGCCGTGATTCATGATTTCTAATCATTAATTCAGTCATCCACTGTTCAATGCAGTCGCTCTTCACACCACTTAAAGCGGCGATTAGCACTGACGACAGAAATGTCTGGCTAATGAAAACCTCCTGGAACATTGTACCCCACTCTTTTTAACTACACTGAAGAGCCAAAGAAACTTGTATACCTGCCTAACATCGTTTAGGGCCCCGCGAGCACGCAGAAGTGCCGCAACACGATGTGACGTGGACTCGACTAATGTCTGAAGTAGTGCTGGAGGGAACTGACACCACGAAGCCTGCAAGGCTGTCCATAAATCCATGAGAGTACGAGGGGGTGACGATCTCTTCTGAACAGGGCGTTGCAAGGCATCCCAGATATGATCAATAATGTTCATGTCTGGGGGGGGGGGGGGGGTTGGTGGCCAGCGGATGTGTTTGAAGTCAGAAGACTGTTCCTGAAGCCATTCCGTAGCAATTCTGAACGTGTGGGGTGTCGCATTGTCCTGCTGAAATTGCCCATTACAGAGCCTCCACCTACTTGTCAGTCCCCTGCTGATATGCAGGGTCCAAATATTCATGACGTTGTCTCCATACCAGTATAAGTCCATCCTTTCGATACAATTTGAAACGAGACTTGTACGACCAGGCAACATGTTTCCAGTCATCAACAACCCAGCGACGGACCCAGGTGAGGCGTAGAACGTTATGTCGTGCAGTCATCAAAGGTACACGAGTGGGCCTTCGGCTCCGAAAAACCCTATCGATGATATTTCGTTGAATGGATAGCACGCTGACACTTGTTGATGGCCCAGCATTGAAGTCTGCAGCAATATGCGGAAAGGCTGCACTTTTGTCGCATTGAACGTGTCTCTTCAGTCTTCGTTGGTCTCGTTTTTGCAGGATCTTTTTCCGCCCGCAGCGATGTCGGAGATTTGATGTTTTACCGGATTCCTGATATTCGCGGCACACTCGTGAAATGGTCGAAGTGGAAAATCTCCACTTCATCGCTACATCGGAGACGCTGTGTCCCATCGCTCCAACGCCGACTACAACACCACGTTCAAACTCACTTAAATCTTGATAACCTGTCATTGTAGCAGCAGTAACCGATCTAACGACTGCGCAGGCACTTGTTGTTTTGTATAGGCGTTGCTGACCGCAGCGCCGTATCCTGCCTGTTTACATACACTCCTGGAAATTGAAATAAGAACACCGTGAATTCATTGTCCCAGGAAGGGGAAACTTTATTGACACATTCCTGGGGTCAGATACATCACATGATCACACTGACAGAACCACAGGCACATAGACACAGGCAACAGAGCATGCACAATGTCGGCACTAGTACAGTGTATATCCACCTTTCGCAGCAATGCAGGCTGCTATTCTCCCATGGAGACGATCGTAGAGATGCTGGATGTAGTCCTGTGGAACGGCTTGCCATGCCATTTCCACCTGGCGCCTCAGTTGGACCAGCGTTCGTGCTGGACGTGCTGACCGCGTGAGACGACGCTTCATCCAGTCCCAAACATGCTCAATGGGGGACAGATCCGGAGATCTTGCTGGCCAGGGTAGTTGACTTACACCTTCTAGAGCACGTTGGGTGGCACGGGATACATGCGGACGTGCATTGTCCTGTTGGAACAGCAAGTTCCCTTGCCGGTCTAGGAATGGTAGAACGATGGGTTCGATGACGGTTTGGATGTACCGTGCACTATTCAGTGTCCCCTCGACGATCACCAGTGGTGTACGGCCAATGTAGGAGACCGCTCCCCACACCATGATGCCGGGTGTTGGCTCTGTGTGCCTCGGTCGTATGCAGTCCTGATTGTGGCGCTCACCTGCACGGCGCCAAACACGCATACGACCATCATTGGCACCAAGGCAGAAGCGACTCTCATCGCTGAAGACGACACGTCTCCATTCGTCCCTCCATTCACGCCTGTCGCGACACCACTGGAGGCGAGCTGCACGATGTTGGGGCGTGAGCGGAAGACGGCCTAACGGTGTGCGGGACCGTAGCCCAGCTTCATGGAGACGGTTGCGAATGGTCCTCGCCGATACCCCAGGAGCAACAGTGTCCCTAATTTGCTGGGAAGTGGCGGTGCGGTCCCCTACGGCACTGCGTAGGATCCTACGGTCTTGGCGTGCATCCGTGCGTCGCTGCGGTCCGGTCCCAGGTCGACGGGCACGTGCACCTTCCGCCGACCACTGGCGACAACATCGATGTACTGTGGAGACCTCACGCCCCACGTGTTGAGCAATTCGGCGGTACGTCCACCCGGCCTCCCGCATGCCCACTATACGCCCTCGCTCAAAGTCCGTCAACTGCACATATGGTTCACGTCCACGCTGTCGCGGCATGCTACCAGTGTTAAAGACTGCGATGGAGCTCCGTATGCCACGGCAAACTGGCTGACACTGACGGCGGCGGTGCACAAATGCTGCGCAGCTAGCGCCATTCGACGGCCAACACCGCGGTTCCTGGTGTGTCCGCTGTGCCGTGCGTGTGATCATTGCTTGTACAGCCCTCTCGCAGTGTCCGGAGCAAGTATGGTGGGTCTGACACACCGGTGTCAATGTGTTCTTTTTTCCATTTCCAGGAGTGTATCTCTGCATTTGAATACGCATTGCTATACCAGTTTCTGTGGCGCTACAGTGTACCTACTCACAGCCATTTTGTTAAGTGGGTTGCTGGTAGCACTTTGCAGGTCATGGGTGATTTCTTCCGCTGGTTTCGTGCGATGGCTCACAACGCCCCTCCGCTGTGCTCGACGTTCCCTGTTCATATGTCTGCCTAGGCTTGGTTTACCTATGGTTGTTTATTCGTGTTTCCACTTAATAATTACATCACTAACCGTGGACTCGGGCGGCTTTAGAAAGGCTGAAATGCACGTGATGGATTAGTTAGTCAGGTGACATCCAATGACTAGTCCACTTTCGAAGTTCGAAGCCATTGAGCTCTCCTGGCAGAACTATTGTGACAGCCCAATACTCCCCGCCTCCTTTTATGGTGATGGTTCCGCCTCTTGTGACATCTAGTGGTCAATGTCACGATACATAGGAGTGTCCGGATACTTCATCAGCTAATGTAAATTCCGACTGTATGTACCACGGATAGTATGTCATAACCTAACGTTCATTGTTCGGAACTTGGCTAAGCACAGTGACGTTGTTTTTGCCGTTGCGTCTCGCGTGAACACACCTCCATCTGATGTGATGTCACATTCCGTTCGTTTTCGCTGACCTGAAGACAGACAGACGAAAGAGTGAGAGCGGTCTTGCCTTTGTTCTACAGGCGAATGTCGGCATCTGTCATGTCACGCTGTGGCCGAGCGGTTCTAGGCACCTCAGTCTGGAACCGCACTGCTGCTACTGCCTCTGGCATGGATGTGTGTGATGTCCTTAGTTTAGTTAGGTTTAAGTAGTTCTAAGTCTATGGGACTGATGACCTCAGATGTTAAGTCCCATAGTGCTTAGAGCCATTATTATGTCATGTCACATTACTTCCACGGCTGTGATTGTTTATTTAAAGAATGCAGTGGGAATGACTGTGACTGCACAGTGGAGTGAGCACTATTTCGAGACGTCCTGCTGTGCTATAAAGGTACGACCTATGCTCGCAGCTCACAGCCTCATTGCATTGGTAAGAGCAGTGCCCACGGAAGGGAACTCTCTGGATTCGAGGCCCGAATCTTGCACATAGTTTTAATCTATCAGGAAGTTTCAGTTCTGCTTAGTGTTTGCTTCTTGGCTTGTCTTGTCCTAGGATTATTATCTGACATCTAAATGCTCATGGTCTGTATATCAAGCTCCAAAAATGAACAATATAATTCAGTAAATAAACTTTAATTGTGATCACGCCAAGACCAGCTATAAGGATTGTTTGTTATGAGAAACTCATTGACAAAGCAAGAACAGTTTCAGTGGACTTTCGCCTCTAACAAAAGAGACCACTGTCAATAAACTGCTTTATCTACCTTGTGTAAAGAATATAAAGTAAAAAATAAATCGGAGAGACAGAAAGTGCATAACCAAAATTTTCTTCGTAGTACTGTCATAGCTAATCTCTTCTGAACCCAATCGAGCAAAAGAAGGGAATACTTGTAAAGAGAAACATACAATGTACTCAGGCGAGTCTATGTCACACTGTTCCCTTTTGCAAGACGTGTTTAACTATAAAAGCACTAGGGAACTCTTAGGACACAGACATATTTACCTCAGTGAAACGTATCAGAGAGAGATTTCGCTTCGACTTTACTGAAAGGAAATCTATCACGGCGTACGAAATAATTTTATTTATCGCTTTCACTGTACGACGCAAACATTGTTTCCAGCAGGTATTACATCTTCCAAGACGCTCATTCCACCACTTTTATGACTTTGTTGACAATGCGGTTGAAGTACTGAGGCTTACCTGGCTTGACAGTTAGCAGATATGAATATCATAGAGCCAAATGTTCTCGAAATAGGAAATGAAATCGGGTTCCTCTAATGGAAACGAAATGTTTCCTTTGCCACAAATACAAGAATCCTATTGTCCGCCATTCAGGTTTTATTTCGCCGGAGGAGTCAAAGTTACTTGGGTGTCAAAGATGACATTTCATTGTGTTAGGTGAGGGTGTGTACCAGTTAGGTAGCGTGCACCTAACCACAGTGTTAGGTTTCCTGTGTAACATCCAGCCATCACAAGCAGAAACTTCCTGGCAGATTAAAACTGTGTGCCCGACCGAGACTCGAACTCGTGACCTTTGCCTTTCGCGGGCAAGTGCTCTACCATCTGAGCTACCGAAGCACGACTCACGCCCGGTCCTCACAGCTTTACTTCTGCCAGTATCTCGTCTCCTACCTTCCAAACTTTACAGAAGCTCTACTGCAAGCGAAAGGGAAAGGTCCCGAGTTCGAGTCTCGGTCGGGCACACAGTTTTAATCTGCCAGGAAGTTTCATATCAGCGCACACTCCGCTGCAGAGTGAAAATCTCATTCTGGAAACATCACAAGCAGATTTTCTGGTTACGTAATACGTTAACATAAACTCGCACAGAGTCTTGCCTATACAGCACTTATTGAACGGTGGTCTCTTTGTATCCCTCTGATATAAACACGGATTGTTTTTAGGTGCACGATAGTCGAATCCAGCTGCGCGGTACTTTGGAGTATGCCGAACAGGTTCGCAAACAATCGGGTGACAATGCGCACTTCACCCAGGAAGCTGCAAGCTGATAAGTTCCATAACGGATCTCAAACCTGTCGTAACAAATATAGGAATAGTCCCAGTTGCAATATATATATAAAGACTACAACCAAATCCAAAGTGAAGTAATCAACACAATACTATAATGACGCGCAAGGGAGTGCTTCATGTAAATAAGCGAACTGCCTTCCAGTTACGTAGTGCGCTCATGTAAAACGGTCATAACCAAAGGGTTTACCCAGCTGAGCTGCGTTTTCTGGTTGTCTCAGCTGCTTTGCAGCCCAATAACTTTACGCTCTGCCCTCTGTCGAGGCGACTAACCACTAACCGATTCCACCTCCGTAACGCTGCCTGCTGTTGGAATATCGTCATCACGCCTTTACGGATGTACGATAGTCTCCTCATGAAATACAGTACACAGAGTCTGAGAATTATTGTTCCAAATTAACACTTTTTTATACTCACTAACTACAACTATCGTGACAACACATTCTCGTATGATAAATGACGATGAGGTCTTTTGCCATATTTACTGAGCCAGGATCTTAAACTAAGCAATCTACCAGTTGTCTTATAGCATTATCTAAACTGTATACCTTTTTACTGATGCAGAAAAAACTGCCGATTCCCTGGAAGAGCATCTTGACGTCTCCAGTGCTGTGGGCCTTCGCTGCACTCTTTGTCACCTTGGACTGGACGTATTACCTCCTGATCACGTCGCTGCCACAATACGTCGCCAACGTCCTGCACTTCAACATAGAAAGTGTAAGTAGAGGACTCAGAGATGCCGTTGGTGCGTTCTTCCAAGGATAGCAGTGAAGTGTAAATATTCCCATTTCAAATAGGAAGCACTGCTGTAGCATCTACAAGCTATAAGCGACAATTAGAAAATTTTAAATTTACCGTTGGTCTACTGACGATGAGGAAAATCATTTGCTAATACTGATACACAGCAATTCTTCAACTTCCGTTATACATCAGGACAGTGGGAAATTCAGGGGTGATGTTCTATGTCACCAAAAATTATTTTTGGTAGTCCTAGATGAAATTTTCAAATTCTAAACCTGTGGAAATGTAGCAGCAATATGTGTTAGTGGATCGTACCTGAATTATTGTCCTTTCTGACTAAATTGTGCTGTTTCTCTCCAGAGCAGATAAACGAGTAGAACAACTTAATAGAGTTAGCTTAAAAACATAACTATCAATTAATAACGACGAAGCAAAAAATCGCAATAAACACAAAGAAGGAAAAACAACAGAAATTGTCTATCAAGTTACAGAACTTGAAGAAGAGTTTATTTATTTATTATTTATTTATTTTTAATTTTTAAATTGCACGACTTGATAAAATGTAAAATCACATTGAGTGTTTTTGTAAAATACATAGAATTCTCAAAACTAAGCTTGCGATGTGACTGAAACAGAATTTACAATATGTGCGTGTTATCGACCGTGACGTGTGCCAGTAGCATATAGGGTTTTTATATAAAAGCCGCTCAAAAACCGATGGATGCCTACTGTACGTTGGAGAGCTACATGTTGGGTATTTCTAGCGGAGACCGGTAAACTTACAAATGGATCAGGGAAAAACTGGCGTGGATATTGACCAATGAATTTCTTCACCGGGTTCCTACAATGGGACGAAGACCTAATGGGAAGCGGGAGAATGACACTGGCAAACATGCAGGAGTAATGGCGATTCATATAACCCATGTTCCGGAAGCAGAGTTGGGTCCTCAGTTACTTCCTCCTTTTTCTCAAAATGATTAAATATTCCCCTTTTGTTCTTAGATTTTATTTCCGTACTGTATATACAGTAAGTTGCTTGCGAGTACCTGGCCAAAACCTTCTTTCAGTGCGTTACCTTTTTATAACCCACTCTCTTCACTTCTACATCTACACTTCTCAAGCCAACATTTGGTGTCTGGCGAGTGTACTTTGTCGCCATATGTATCTCCTACCTGTTTCTCATCATAATCAACAATAGTAGCATCAAATTTTAGCACCCTTTATACAAACACTGGTACATGTAAATCTCCCCTTCAAGCAACATCCACAAGCTTTACACCTGTCTTGAATATTTTCTCCCTCTTCTTGCCGCATCAGGTTTAAATAAGTGCTGAAGTCTTCGGCGACTTTCTCCATAGTCATGATGTGTTCTTATTCATACCTGACTCGTCAGGAGGACGGAGGTCTTATCGTAAGATGTCTTATCGGGAAACATCTTTCGATATTCACCTGGTTCCACCGTTTACAAATTTCATTGTCTCTCTATTTGCTCCTTCAGCTCGATTTTGTCATCAGTTCGTTTCGTTTGATTCAGCTAACGAACCAACTTTCACTGGGGTGAAAAACTTTCGCATGGAATTTCACTTCCAAATAACGTAGCTCGATCAAACTTGGACCATACAAAGAAAGAACTGCTCAGTACAGTAATACTCAGAGAAATGCGAAATGAAACGAATAGAAAGACACTTTTATTCAAAGACAATAATTAGACGCAAGTCACTGCGATTTGTGATGGTGTGTGATCACCACGGACAGCAATGCTTGCCCTCCGAAGTGCTTCCTTGCTAGCCACAAGGTTGGTAAGGAATTTTTGTGGTGGGGTGTTTCACTCTATCACCAGAGCGGTTAACAACTGCTGCATCGTCGCTGATGCACGCCTTCTCCCACAACGCATCCCCCATGTGCTCGCTGAATTTTATGTCAGTGAAACAGGCTCGTCAGTCCATTCGCTGAACATCCTCTCGTTCCAAGAGATCCTCCATATGTGCTGTTCGATACTGCAGCGCTGTATCATTCATAAAAATGAATTCAGGCCGAATTTACTCCTGAAAATATGCACATGGGAAAGAAGTACAGTGTCAGTGATGACTGGTGACTGTACGATGTTGAAAGATTTGGGGTCGGTACGCCCATGAAACTTAATGACTCCACACACCATAACGATCATGTTCGAGGGTGGCCTTGGTGCATTACATGTTCTCACGTCTCACCGGGGATCAGTACACAGACTGGAGCTGTTCTCATCCTAGAACAGCACGAGACCCCACTCGTCACAATGCACTTGACATCATCGGAAACAGTACCGCGGACGTGTCGTCTCGATGGAACACAAAATACTGGTCATCGGTCAATGAGACTACCCGCATGCAGTCGCCGTGGAGCGTGAGGTTGCCTGCCTTGCAGTCCTGTTAAGTGTGGTCGCAGCTGCACCGACTGTTTCACGTGGTTCCCCTTTTGCCCGTTGCACAACGTAACGGTCATATGCTGCAGCCGTTGACCAAGTCAACTATTTGCTGTACTTCGGACAGCAGCACCTGTGGTTTGGAACGCCCCACGCATGTGAAAAAAGCTATGTGCAATACGAAACTCGTTACAGTTCGTCCTTCTTCCGGTTTCCCGATTAATTATTTCCGTATTTAAGTAGCATATCAAGAACAGTCCTACCCCAGACAACGATCTTATATCGAGTCATGTCCACGCCTCTGGGGAATCTCTCTCTGTCCACACTCCACGAGTACTTTGCGTGTGGCACACTCAACGTCTGGATGTAACTTGATACCCCACCCACTACTCTCGGGTAATTGTGTGACATAAAAATTAAGATCGCCCATTCATTTTGCTGTCTCTAGCCTGGGTAATGATCAATGTGAAGGTCACCCTCCCCCCATCGATCTAGGTCAATAGGATGCCTTAAAGAAAGCGGTAAATCCAGCCCCCATCTCCCCATTGAGAATAGACCAATAGGATGATTTAAAACTGGTGAGTTCCACCCCCCGCCCCCCCCCCCCCCACTTTTTTGTAGACCAATTACATGAATGTTATCGACGAGAAATATCAACACAATTTATGATGTAACACACTGTGGTACAATTCTTCAGGCCCTCTCGGCGATTTTTTGACATATTGAAAAATCGGGACCTCTGTCGCATGTTCACGTTGTTCTCGCACGGTATTTCGACAGCGTAACTCGCTGTCTTCTTCAGATGCTACCCAAAAATGGTCCTTGGGTGGATCTAGTCCAGTATTTATGCCTGAATGGTGTGATCCTGGCGAAAAGAGGAACTAGCTCTCCCTTTCGGCATTATCGGCATCTCGGCAGGAAACTGAGACAGAATCCTCTCTTTCCTTTGTCGAATCTTATCCAGCTGCTTGATGTTGCGGTCATCTCCTCCCTGTAGAGTCTCCTGATATTATTCTTCAAGTGGGTTCCCTCATCACCCCCCCTCACAGCGAGTTATGCCGTCGAAATATCGTGAGAGAACGACTCGCAGATCTGGCAGAGATCCCGATTATTCAACATGCCAAAAAAAATGAAGAATTAAATCAGGAGATCATAGTATGAAGGCTTTCACGACCGGATGACATATCTTCTGGCAAACCTTCCGGGATGTAAGGTCGTGGTCCATGAAACTCTTCAGCTCCTAACGTTTCGTCCAGAGCTGCGCTGGACATCTTCAGCGGGGTGTTTCTCCTCCGGTGAGTCTTGCCGACAAGACTCACCGGAGGAGAAACAACCCTCTGAAGATGTCCAGCGCAGCTCTGGACGAAACGTTAGGAGCTGAAGAGTTTCATGGACCACGACCTTATATCCCGGAAGGTTTACCAGAAGATAAATCAGGAGACTCTACAGGGAGGATATGTGGCGCAACATCGAGAATCTGGATAAGCTTCTTCAAAAGAATGAGAGGATGCTGATTTCTCTCAGCTTCCTGCTGAGATAATGAGAGGGGGACGTCTTGTTGAAAAATAGCAACACACGAGGACGTAGGATGTTCGTGCCATTCCGTTTTGCTGTCAGGGTACCCTCAGACACTATCAGCCGTGATCTGAAGTCGTACCCATTGGAACCCCACACCATAATGCCAGGAGTAACTTCGCTGTGCCTAGAACACTGGAAGAATAGGATCTCTCCCCTGGCTGCTGGCACACTCCCGTGCGACGGTCGTCCCTGATAACGCAGAATCGCGGGTCGTCGCTAAACAGAGTGCGGTTCCATTCATCAACAGTCCCGGTCATGGTACAACTCCATACGCAATCGTTTGTGTTGTGGTGTTGACGGCAGCCTACACAAGGGACGACAATTCCATAGTCTTGCTGCTGCTGGTCTCCGACCGTTGATCTAGGGTGACACGAAACATTACAGGAAGTCCATTACTCGTCCTTGAGTGAAATGCGGAGATACGAAGGAGTTACAAAGTTCCTGGTGCACGATTCGGCGATACTCCCCTGTTGTGATCAGACGTGATCGACCTTCGCCTTGACGGAGAGTAGAACTGCCTTGATGCTTCTATACAGCCGAACATTGGGCGATTGTCGCTTTTCAGCGGCCTGCTAATCTGGATATTGCACGATTCGATAATCTGGCCGAATGGGAACCCATAATGAAGCCCGTTTGAAAGTGACAGATGCCGATAAAGCTGCCTCACGTGCGTACGCGGCTTCTCCGTGACCTTCACAGTGATCACTCAACATCTGATGCTATTCACACCTCTTATACAAACTACAAGGCATGGTAACAACAATAAACAAGAAGCCAGTAATGGGCTCTGGTGGCCGTTCTACCTTTTACAGTGGTCTGCAGCTCTAATCATTTACATACACAACTATTGGCTGTACGTGAAGTTAGATTGATATCTGACCGCGGGCCGGAGTGGCCGTGCGGTTCTAGGCGCTACAGTCTGGAGCCGAGTGACCGCTACGGTCGAAGGTTCGAATCCTACATCGGGCATGGATGTGTGTGATGTCCTTAAGTTAGTTAGGTTTAATTAGTTCTATGTTCTAGGCGCCTGATGACCTCAGAAGTTAAGTCGCATAGTGCTCAGAGCCATTTGAACCATTTGATATCTGACCATGTCTTCACTTTTTTGTCAGACAGTGTAATTTTCACACTACTTCAAAGATGAGTGAATAGATATTAGCGCCATCGATGAAAATTGAACAAATCTTCAATAATCCCAATCAGATCCTTTACTGAATTTGTACCTGATTAGCCCCTCTTTTAACCATAATATACTGTCGATCTTTAGAACATAAAACCGTGCCCAGTAGTAGCAATTTACAAACGTGTTCCATAAGGGTAGCATAAGTGATTCACAAAACTACCGCCCAATATGCTAGACTTAGATTTCTTATAGAATCTTAGAACATATTCTGAGCTCAAACTTACTGAGCTCCCTCGAACAGAATGACCCTCCCCACGCCAGTCAGCATGGGTTCCAGTAAACATTGGTCATGTGAAACCCAACTTTCACATTTCTTACATGACACCCTAAAAGCCATTGATCAAGGCAGTAAGGTAGACGCAGTATTTCTTGACGTCCTCAAAGTATTTGACTAAGTATCACATCTGCAGTTATTATCGTATTGTCGTACGGAGTACTACGCATAATTGGTGACTATATTGGGGATGTTGTGGTAGGGAGGACTTAGCTTCTCATCTTGGATGGAGCTTCATCGACAGATGTAGAAGTAACTTCAGGTTTGCCTCAGAGAAGTGAGTTTGGACCCGTGCTACTTATGTCATACATTAATGACTTTGCAAACGATATTTACAGATGATGTGATTTAGATGATGCGGTCATTTATGATAAAATATTGCCTGTACCCGTGGTTTATGGATAGCATCATTGATTATTAATAAAAACGTCCTGAGACCCTTATTCTAACTCAGCCCCTGATAAAGTTTTGAATAAAAATCACCAGCAATGACAATCGAGGACTTCTGGCATAAATCGCCACCCTCGTTCTGCCAACGGTCTTGTCAAAGAAGGCAGAGAAGCGCACAGAAGTTCAGGGACTCTGTTGCCCTTGGGGAAGGAAAAGGCCCTTCAAAGGCGGAAAAATCAACAGTGATCAATGGCATGAGGATGCAGAAGGCAAAGAAACTACAGTATTAAAGACACAGAAAGTGTATGACAGAATGTGTCGTGATGATCTCTCCACTGGCAAAAGATTCGGGATTTAGTCCTCCACTCGGACCTCCGGGAGGGGGCTGCCAAGGGGGAGATGACCAAGAGAGAAATGTGGAATAATTAACGAAAGGGTAACATTCTACGAGTCGGAGGGCGGAATTACAGAAGTTTTGAACGTGGTAAGGAAGGTATAAAAACTGAGAATGTCAGGGCTAATGTGGGCCACTAAAGTGAAATAGAACGGAGGTAAAAAGGTTCAAATGTGTGTGAAATCGTATGGGACTTAGCTGCTAAGGTTATCAGTTCCTAAGCTTACATACTACTTAACCTAAATTACCTTAAGGACAAACACACACACCCATGCCCGAGGGAGGACTCAAACCTCCGCCGGGACCAGCCGCACAGTCCATGACTGCAGCGCCTTAGACCGCTCGGCTAATGCCGCACGGCGGAACGGAGGTAAGGCTTCCTGTTGAAACGAATGTAGGATCGTATCAACAGCAGCATAATAGAGTATAAGGGGAGTAGGATTCCTTATGAATAGGAAGGTAGGACAGACCGTGAATTACTGCGAAGGTTAAGTGATAAAGTAATTCTTGTAATAACTGATACCAAACCAACGCCGACTACAGCACTTAAGGGTATTTGAGTGCGGTTGTAGGAGAAGGAAAAGAAGAAAGATTTAAGGGAGAATATGGTCACTACTTCATCCCTCAGAGCTACCCATTCTTCTTCTACTGTATTTCTTTCCCCCATTCCTGTCAATTGGCAAGGGTAAAATACAGGGAGCGAAAGGCTATTTACAATTTGTACAGAAACCAGATGGCAGTTATAAGAGTCGAGGGGCATGAAAGGGAAGCAGTGGTTGGGAATGTAGTGAGACAGGGTGTAGCCTCTCCCCGATGTTATTCAATCTGTATATTGAGCAAGCAGTAAAGGAAACAAAAAAAAAATCGGAGTAGGTATTAAAATTCATGGAGAAGAAGTAAAAACTTAGAGGTTCGCCGATGACATTGTAATTCTGTCAGAGACAGCAAAGGACTTGGAAGAGCAGTTGAACGGAATGGACAGTGTCTTGAAAGGAGGATATAAGATGAACATCAACAAAAGCAAAACGAGGATAATGGAATGTAGTCAAATTAAATTGGGTGATGCTGAGGGAATTAGATTAGGAAATGAGACACTTAAAGTAGTAAAGGAGTTTTGCTACTTAGGGAGTAAAATAACTGATGATGGTCGAAGTAGAGAGGATATAAAATGTAGACTGGCAATGGCAAGGAAATCGTTTCTGAAGAAGAGAAATTTGTTAACATCGAGTATAGATTTAAGTGTCAGGAAGTCGTTTCTGAAAGTATTTGTATGGAGTGTAGCCATGTATGGAAGTGAAACATGGACGATAACTAGTTTGGACAAGAAGAGAATAGAAGCTTTAGAAATGTGGTGCTACAGAAGAATGCTGAAGATAAGGTGGGTAGTTCACGTAACTAATGAGGAGGTATTGAATAGGATTGGGGAGAAGAGAAGTTTGTGGCACAACTTGACTAGAAGAAGGGATCGGTTGGTAGGACACGTTTTGAGGCATCAAGGAATCACAAATTTAGCATTGGAGGGCAGCGTGGAGGGTAAAAATCGTAGAGGGAGACTAAGAGATGAATACACTAAGCAGATTCAGAAGGATGTAGGTTGCAGCAGGTACTGGGAGATGAAGAAGCTTGCACAGGATAGAGTAGCATGGAGAGCTGCATCAAACCAGTCTCAAGACTGAAGACGACAACAACGACATAGTAGGAATGAGAAAGGCGAAAGACTAACTGAGTTTTTGCAACACATTTCAGCTAGTAATTGAGAATACTCTGTTCAAGAATCACAAGCAGAGGAGGTACACCTGGAATAGGCACAGACACATGAGAAGATACGAGCTGGATTACATCACGCTCAGATAGAGATTCAAAAATCTGAGACTAGGTTGTGGGGCATACCCAGGAGCACTAGACTCAGATCAGAATTTACTAATGTTGAAGCATATTTTCAAGTTTAAGACAATCGTTCGGAAGAATCAGTGTGGAAGGAAGTGGGATACTGAAGTACGGAGGAATGATGAGCCATGTTTGAAGTTTGCTGAAGGTGTGGATGCTGTGATGAGGAACGGTAGGCAGTTCGGTTGAAAATGAGAGGACAGCCCTCAAAAGAGCATTTAAAGATGTTAGACAAACACACAATCTATGTGAAATGTAGCTGCAGAGAAACTTTGGGTGACAGAAGCAATCAATTGATCGATAAAAGAAGGAAGTGCAAAAATGTTCAGAGAAAGATTTGATACAAAGTGTGTGTGTGTGATTGCAAACGAGAGCGTGTATGGGTTGAAAGAGAACATAAAATGGAGGAATTATTTGATGGCGAAGTAGCATAAACTGGAGTCGATATAGAAAGGGTAGAGGATCCCGTATTAGAATTTATACGACCTTTAGAGGACTTGAGATCAAATAAGGCAGAAGGGACAGATAACATTCCATCGAAATTTATAAAATCATTGTGGGAAGTGGCAACCCGTAAAAAGTACTGCTATCTTTGACGTTGTAAAGTAACAAAATCGTACCCCTTACTTGTTGCTGGCTTCTGTAACTTTCGACGCCTAGAACACCTTTTCTTTCTGGAGCACTGTCTTGATGTATAATGCCAGCAATGCCCCAGTGCTAGTGGCCACGCGCCGCTTGCTGCGTGCAGCAGAGCCGTTGTTGTGCTTCAGCGCAGAGCGATCTCACGCAACCGCGACGAGAACAAATTCAGATGAAGAATTCGATAAAAGATAATTAAATATTGAAAGTTTTATGTCGCTTTGTAGAAGAAAAGTGTTTCAGTAATTGAGTTACTTCGTGGAAAGGCGCGCAGGATTAAGTATGAGATTTATGGTTGGAACAGTATCGTGTTTGTGAATCACTAAATGTCGTGGAGGAACATATTGACAATAGAACGGAAAGGAAAAGGCTTGCATAATGAGTGACTGCCTGTTTAATTAGCGTGTAAAATCAACGTATCAATGGTTACTTCAGTGTGAATTTGAAACGAGCTTAAATATTATCATGAGACTTGATGAGATTAGACATTGTTATGGAATTGTGTTATGTGGTGAAGGGGCAATAAAACAAGGTAATTACATACATAAGCGGACCGACAAATGATACCTTCAGTGCAGTTACAAGACAGGCTCGAATTCCTACGGGAATCGGCGTAATGTTGTGAGTAATGAGAATAACGGGCAAGGGGCACTGCGTGTGGATAAGTTGAGGTTTTGGTTCTCACGCGAGGCGTGCTAAGGTAATCCATGCAGTTGTGATGAGCACTGTGTCCCGACGCCGGCACGGTAGCTCAGTGTTCGGTCAGTAGGATAGCTGCCCTATGTAATAAAAAAAAAATTTAAAAAAATAAGTTAATGTATCAACGATGATCTTCAACAAATGTCATAGGACGTCCGCCCCGAACAAATACAACGATCAATTACGAACAAATGAGAGTAACAGAAAAAAGTGGTCAGAGCATCTGCCTCATGAGAGGGATTCCCACATTCGAATCTCAACCCCGTCTAAATTTTCAACTTTCCCCATCGATTTCACTCAATGCCCGCTCACAGCCAACGCCTGTAGTTCCTTTGTGCCTTAAAGTATCGTTATCTGAAAGTGATATTTTCTATTTTTCAACTGAATAACTTTAATATTTAAAAGTATCAATGATTAAACTCATTGTCAGGTTTATTTCTTAACGAAGCATGTTCTCTACGTAAAACTCCATTACTCGCTTCAGATAGTCGGATAGTTCCAAAAATTAATCTGAAAATAAAGTGGAAAGACATTAACAGAGCATTAGAAACCAAGCGACTGTCGAGATGGTATGTAGAATTTATGAGACTGGCGATATTCCATCAGACTTTCGGAAAAATATCATCCATACAAATACAAAGATTGCAAGGGTAGATAAGTGCCAGGACTATTGCTCAGTTAGTTTAACAGCTCGTGCGTCCAAGCTCTGACAACAATAATACATAGAAGAATGGAAAAGAAAATTGAGTACCTCTTAGATGACCATTAGATTGGTTTTAGGACAGGTAAAGACACCAGAGACAGTTCTGACTTTGCGCTTCACCTTGGAAGCAAGACCGATGTAAAATCAAAATCAATTTGTCGATCTGGAAAAAACGTTCGACCATATAAAATGGTGCAAGATTATCGAAATTCTGAGAAAATAGAAGTAAGCTACGGGGAAAGACGAGTTAATACACAATATGTACAAGAGACAAGAGGGAACAAAAGATTGAGAAAGGATTACAGAGGGGTAAAGCAAAGATGCAGTCTTTCACCTGTACCGTTCAATCTCTACATCGAAGAAGCAATCACGGAAATAAAAGGTTCAAGAGTGGGATAAAAATTCAGGACGAAAGGATATCAATGATAAAATTTTCTGATGACATTGCTATCATCAGTGAAGATGAAGAAGAATTACAGGATCTGTTCAATGAAAAGGACAATCTGAGTATAGAATATGTACTGACAAAGGGACCTCACCTCTTCGTCCTTACCGATTTCTTCCAAATTTATGCTATATGCATGGCTTGGCCAAAAATGAAAGCAACAGAGTAGAAGCTCCAGATGGCCAAGCGTTTATAAAAAATATCATTTTCGGAACGGCTCGGACGAGACATGAGCCACTTACTTTACGTGATTTGCAAACAGAAATTACGGAATGGTAATGCGCCCGTCATGTGGTTAAATTCAAATGCGGAGACTTTTTCTTCTTTTGTTATCAATTTTTACGTCAGTTATACCACAAACAAACCGAAATAATGTTCAGTACACTGGAGTTAATAAAAGTTTCATAAAAGGCATTAAGAGGAAAGGCAAAGTAAAATCTGGAATTACAAATAAAATTCCAAGAAAGGATTGTACTTGCAGCGTCAATGAGGGCTTTGAAAAGAACATTTGAACAACAGATTGTAATTAAAGCGTACAGGACTTCGTATTCCGTTGGTTTTATTTTCACCTTGGAGGACACTGCATCAAAATACAGTACATCAGCAGCTATGCTCCCCCATATTTGGAGAAATAATGCATCATGCGTGGTTTGCTACCACATTATGTGATAAGAGAGAACCTTTTACGAATGTAAACTACGTTTGTTTTTCTATGGGAACTTTAAAACAACGGCGTAAAGGTAAAAATGCGGCGTTTGTAACGTGTGTAAGACGCTGAGAAAATTATTGCTTCCCCCATTTTCATGTCGATTATCACGCCAGCACATGTAAACGATCAATGGGGGTATTTAATTTCACATACGAAAACCTCGTGTATGCTTTACAGTCTCTTGTTGGAGTTATTTGCAATGCCAAATTTTTCTTTGCCTTTTGTTTTCGTACCTTTCGTGTAAATAATAATAACAAAGTATACTGAGAATTTTTTCGATTTATTTGCAATGTAAATAACAGAAAATTGTAAATAAAAAGAATCCCGCTTAGGGATTCAATCTCACGAACTTCGGATTCTATCTTTCCGCTGCGCTAACCGCTGCCTGGATCCGATATTAATATAAATATTTCACGTCACCCGACACTCGGCAAAAAATGCTATTTTTTTGTTAACGCTTGGCCATCTGGAACCCCTGCTCCTGTCAATTTCATTTCAGCCCTTGCTCTGCATATACAATAAATTTGGACGAAATCGGGGATGACTAGTAGGAGCGGTTGCAAATGACAATAGCAAGAAAACATCAAAACTGGTGATCACGAAGTAGACGAAGTTAAGAAATTATGCTACCTAGGAAGCGAAATAATCCATGTCGGACGAAGCAAGTAGGGCATAAAAAGCCGACTAGCACACGCATGGCGTACATTCCTGGCCAAAAGAAGTCTACTATTATCAAACACAGGCCTTAATTTGTGGTAGAAGCTTCTGAAAATGTTCGTTTGGAGCACAAGTTTGTACGGCAGTGAATGATGAACAGTGGAGAAGCTGGAAAAGAACTGTCGTGGAAGACCGTTCACGAGTTACAAAACTTTACGTCCTAGGCGGCTCACGCTGTGTTCTGTAAAACACAAACGAAAAAGAGAGTCGCATTTTGCAAGGAAGACACTATTGTATTTTATGCAAAAGAGTAAACTCTGTTGTTAACAGAAATAGTTTTTGTTTTTACCTACGTACTGGTACAAGAACGGGGATGAAACAGAGATAAGTTTAGTCACGTATATCGAGAACTAAAATCAATGTTTTTGACATCTCTTTGCAGAATGGGCTGCTGTCCGCCATTCCACAAATAGCCGCGGTGGTAGGGAGCCTGCTCTTCGGCTGGCTCGGCGACCCGTGGTTCCGGAAGGGCTACATATCCAAGCTCAACGGGTTCCGCCTCATAAACGGACTGAGTAAGTGCTGCTGACGCTCCTGCTTTGCAGTATGTTGCTCCATACTAAAAACTTAACGTCGATGTCGCCATTATTTAATTCTTCTTCTGCTGTTACTGAGCGCTAATCCCGTCTGCTATGAGGTCCGCTGTGTTCAAGACTTGGTACATTTATTTTTACCAACTTTGCGGTCGCACGCCCTTTCTGTCACCGCAGCCGTCATTTGCCCGAGGGGAGAGGGGAAATTGGATGGGCGACTTGTCTGTGAGCTGTGTAAACTTTGTTCGGTGTGTGATCGCATTTTGCCGGCCGTTGTAGCAGAGCGGTTCTAGGCGTTTCAGTCCGGAACCGCGCTGCTGCTACGGTCGCAGGGCACCGGGCATGGATGTATGTGACGTCATTATGTTAGTTAGGTTTCAGTAGTTCTAAGTCTAGGGGACTGATGACCTCACATGTTAAGTCCCATAGTGCTCAGAGCCATTTGCTTTTTTGTGAACGCGTTTTAAATGTTTGTGTATCGTATTTTCTGAGACGGTACTTAGGGCCAACCCAGCATTTACTTAAACGAGCGTGAGAAACCGCCTCAAAACCATACTCAGACTGATCGAAGTACCATCCACAACTGATAATCTGCTACGCAGATTCTATGCAGGTCTGGCTCGCCTTCCTATCTCGAAGGCCAGCGCACTGCACGTTACGCTATACGAGCTATTGTCGAACTTATGTAATAATTGAAAAATGTTAAACGTTGAAGAGTTCCTATAGTCACTAACTGCAGAGGGAACACATGAAAAAGATATGCTGCAAAAGTCGTACAAGTAAAATCTACATCTTGTGGAATACCAATGTCAGATAAAGGAAAAAGATCCATATGTCCAGTTTATTTGTATAGGTCACTGCTATCTATATACCGGAGCATGGGTTTAATTATTATGCAAAAGGAATCTAAATATAAATTTATAAGTTTCTAGCTCTTTTCTGTTGCGGCAATGATTTTTACAGAAAAACATCCAAATTTCGAAAATAGTTAAAGTTATTGAACTGCACAGCTGCAAAATACTAACACGAGTTCTTTACAGACGAATGGAAAAACTAGTAGAAGCCTACCTCGGGGAAGATCAGTTTGGATTCCGTAGGAATACTGGAACACGTGAGGCAATACTGACCTTAAGACTTATCTTAGAAGAAAGATTAAGGAAAGGCAAACCTACGTTTCTAGCATCTGTAGACTTAGAGAAAGTTTTTGACAATGTTGACTGGAATACTCTGTTTCAAATTCTAAAGGTGGCAGGGGTAAAATACAGGGAGCGAAAGGCTATTTACAATTTGTACAGAAACCAGATGGCAGTTATAAGAGTCGAGGGACATGAAAGGGAAGCAGTGGTTGGGAAGGGAGTAAGACAGGGTTGTAGCCTCTGCCCGATGTTATTCAATCTGTATATTGAGCAAACAGTAAAGGAAACAAAAGAAAAGTTCGGAGAAGGTATTAAAATCCATGGAGAACAAATAAAAACTTTGAGGTTCGCCTATGACATTGTAATTCTGTCAGAGACAGCAAAGGACTTGGAAGAGCAGTTGAACGGAATGGGTGGTGTCTTGAAGGGAGGATATAAGATGAACATCAACAAAAGCAAAACGAGAATAATGGAATGTAGTCGAATTAAGTCGGGTGATGTTGAGGGTATTAGATTAGGAAATGAGACACTTAAAGTAGTAAAGGAGTTTTGCTATTTGGGGAGCAAAATAACTGATGATGGTCGAAGTAGAGAGGATATAAAATGTAGACTGGCAATGGCAAGGAAAGCGTTTCTGAAGAAGAGAAATTTGTTAACATCGAGTATAGATTTAAGTGTCAGGAAGTCATTTCTGAAAGTATTTTTATGGAGTGTAGCCATGTACGGAAGTGAAACATGGACGGTAAATAGTTTGGACAAGAAGAGAATAGAAGCTTTAGAAATGTGGTGCTACAGAAGACTGCTGAAGATTAGATGGGTAGATCACATAACTAATGAGAAGGTACTGAATAGGATTGGGGAGAAGAGAAGTTTGTGGCACAACTTGACCAGAAGAAGGGATCGGTTGGAAGGACATGTTCTGAGGCATCAAGGGATCACCAATTTAGTATTGGAGGGCAGCGTGGAGGGTAAAAATCGTAGGGGGAGACCAAGAGATGAATACACTAAGCAGATTCAGAAGGATGTAGGCTGCAGTAGGTACTGGGAGATGAAGAAGCATGCACAGGATAGAGTAGCATGGAGAGCTGCATCAAACCAGTCTCAGAACTGAAGACCACAACAACAACATCCAACACATATTGATTTTGTATTACTCCTGACGTGCTAGAAACGTTTCAGGTTATTTACTTCATTTTAAAGTATTGTGCAATATTTATGACGTCAGAGCTAGTTACAGCGGACTAGGCTGGCACACAATGGAAAGACTGATGTGAATTTTATAAGGCGTGAGTATACTGCTTCCCTACAAAGTCGTTGTGGCAATAAACTTCTAGAAGGTGAGCGGTAAAATAAAAATGTTATGTCGCTTTCGGGTGTGACATTGTAAAGCAAAATCGCTCATTCGTTACGCTCTCTAAGTAGACGGAAGACAGAAAGTGTAGTCTGTGAGGTGTATGTAAGTATATTTATATGGTAATTAGATTATGCCTTCCAGGACACCCGGAAAACAATCAGTCATGTACAGTGTTGCCGGTTGGTAACGAAAATACGGTATTACTAAGTGTATTAACAAAGGTAAGGATGACTGAAAGAGTTTTAGATGAATAGATATCTCATAATTGATGACGAATGTTTAACAGAAACAAATTTCACTTTGAATATGCTCCAAGGTGACGTAAAAACCCTTTAATTTTCTTTCAAATAGGGTCACCAACACTACCACGGTGTTCACTAACAGCGTTGCTGAGTAGGAGAAAGTATCGTTGCTGATTAATTGAAACGAATCGCAGAAGGACTTGAAATTAACTAGTTGGTATGGTTAATGAGAGCCCTCTTTAGACGCAGGTAATTGTCATAAAGAAGACGAAAAATCAAAAGTACACGAAAAACAGCTTTGGAGGTTAAATTTCGGAGCCCCTCAGGCACTTTAAATATCCAAGTGTAATCGGTGCGATAGCAAATGGAATGAACAAGCACATCATGTCCGGGAAGGCGAATGTAACATATATGTTTGTTATGATGATTATGTTTAAGTGCAGTGAAAACTTCATGCAAATCACTGCAACATACTGACCAACACTCCAACATTTGGGATTCTTATAACGCATGTGTCATCATGAAGGAATACAGAGATACGCTGCTAAGATCGTGGTAGATCGTACGAAGAAAGAGTTATAGAGATAAAAAGGAAACTGAAGTGCAAATCGTTGGAAGGAAGTCGGTGTTGTTCTTGCAAATCCTATTGGGTAAATGTGGAGTACCAATATTTGATATAAATGACGCAATAATGCTACTGCCTCGTACACAATTTGACAGAAAGCGTGCGAACACCATTATGTAAAGCGAAATTGACCACCAGATGTCAGGTGAGGCGGACCCACCAGTGTGGCAGGAGGTGGGGAATACTGTGTTGTCAGTAGGGGGGCAGGAACAACAGAATGGGTCGGTCAGCAGAGCTCAGTGACGTCGAACGTGGGTTAATCATCGGATGTCGTTTATCAGACACAACCTTTGTAAAGCTGCCCAAATCGACAGATGGTGATGTGATTGTGACGTGGAAACGCGAAGGAACAACAGCTAAGGACAGAGCAGACAAATCGCATGTAGTGACGCACGGGGACCATCGAGCATGGCGGAGAGTGGTTGTAATGACTCGCCTAAAATCAACGGAAGCAATCATTCTTGAGTTTCAAACATGTTCCCAGTAATCCATCTAGTACAGTGATTGTGCGTAGGGACATGAAAAGAGTGGGGACAATGGTCGAGCAGATCCTCATAAACCACACATTTTTGTAACCAATAATAAGTGACGCCTGAGGTGGCGTAAAGAGCGACGCTACTGGACATTGGACGACTGGAAACGATTGATTTGGAGTGACGAAGTACGTTATAGCCTGTGGCAGTCCTATGGAAGAGTCTGGGTCTGGCTTGTTACTGGAGAACGTTACCTCTATCTCGAGCAGTGCCAAGAATGAAAACAAGAGTACTCTGATTCTGTATTACTTTTCATATGTAATACCTGTTTCAGCAATTCTTTAGCAATCTTGTCAAACACCAAGCTACTCTTAAGTAGGCCTGTCAGGTCTAATTTTATTTTACTCAGATTGTTAATTTAATTTCAGTTTTTATATGGATACTGTTTTTCGCGTTTAGTGATAATGTTTTTCCTACTTCGCTTCGTTCATATTTACGAGTATTTCCGGGTTTGATTCCCGGCTGGGGACTGAGTTTTGTGTGCCCATCATCATTTTCATCATCATTGACTCGCAAGTCGCCGATGTGGCGTCACCTAAAAAGGACTTGCAATACGGCGGCCGAACTCCCCCGGAAGGGGCCTCCCGGCCAACAATGCCATACGACCATTTCCATTTCCATTGTTCAACTCGTTAAATTTTTAATTGCATTACTATCACCCCATTGTCAAAGATGACATTTACTGTTTGTTGGTTCATCAGTCTAATGAGTAACATTTTTCCGATATTATTTACAAATATTGTAACTTCTTTGTCGACAGTAGTCCAAGTCTGATAATGCTCTTGTAGGCTGAAAACCGGTTAACTGAGTACCTTATTCCTGTAGAACACACACAGTGTTCTGCTTTTTTATTATTATTATGCCTGTCTGCTAAGAAGCGACGGAAGAAACAGTTAATAGTAGAATTAAGTTGCATGGTGAGGCATAAGGTCATTTTCCCTCGCTACATGCGACAATGTAACAGGACAAAGAGTGTTTACTATTGTCCGAATATTAATATGAAACAGGAAATTCAGCAGCCGTGTAACTGTGATGGCTGGTATGACTGCTAAAATCAGTTTCATGCGGGATCAGCATATATCAACAATAGAAACACACACTCGCTCACGATTTGAGAATGCTTGTACAGTGAAACCGCTGATTGAGTATGAAAAGCGAATTATACAGAGCGTCTAAGAACGAAACTTATAATTTCCATGATGTTACAGACGGATAGGGAACGAAACTGGTTTGCCTTGTGTGAGAAGCCATCGCAGCACACGTCTAGAATGGCTATCAAGAATCCATTGAAAAGTCTTAAAAGAGAGTAATAAATGCTCATGTTAAACATTGCATTTATGTCCATTTAAATACAAGAGTAGTCACTATGTTGATTGGGCAAATCTGAATTTTGTTGTAAGATGAATCTGTGCGCTTGTACAACTGAGAACCATAAGCAGAGTGGAGCATAAGTGGGTTACAAAAGTAACTGAATACATATTAATAGACTGAAATACATTAAACATAACAGGAGCAATCAAACGTTTCCTTTTGAAGCGTTATTGCAGCATATCTACAACCCAGAACGACTACGATGCTGGTATATAATCACCGACATCTAGGCAATGGGATAGTTTGGCCTTCAAATCTTGATTGACCCTTACAGTATCGAAAAGTCTACGGGAGCACGTGAAGGTGATGGTGGGATTATTGACCTGTGTCATACATTGTGTTTACCAGAATAGCCTGAAAAGTTTACGGATTCGGCAAACATTCACTTCACAAGTTAGTCCTCGTGGTTGTCCTGTGATTCGCGCGTAACCGTGTACTTACGAGAATCAAGACTCAATTTAACCTCATGCTGAGAAATGTCCTGTAGCCCTTCAAAGAAAATAACCTTGTACTTCCAGATACTTCTGAAACATCTGTTTATTTAAGATACTCTTATAACCACATTTTGTAGACTGTTTATAGCAGAATAAAGGGCCCATAGTAGTGAGTAGATAGGTAGCCTAAAATTACGATCTTTTCTGGATATGAAATGTGTTTAGCATATCATTTTAATACTAATCATTGTGTTGAACTCAGTCACTTTTACTTTTCAATGTATCACTAAGATTCGTATCTACCGTTGCTAGTCGTGTTCTTGATTTTTTAAGACTGGTTTGATGCATCTCTCCATGCTGGTTTATCATTTGCAAACATTCCTCTTCCTAAAACTTTGAACATAACTGCTAAGGTTCAGTGACCGTGTCAGAATTATATTAGAACAAATAAGCCCTCGGTCACAAATATTAAGTCAAAATTGACCAGGTTTCGACGCTACTATGAGCGTCGTCTTCAAAATTAGAGTAACTGTTCTAAAACATATTAGGTATATAATACATTAATAAAATTAAAGATTGTACTGACTGGAAAAAGATGCAGTACTTACAAGTCACATATTAAAAAAGATCTAAGCCGGCTTAGATCTTTTTTAATATGTGACTTGTAAGTACTGCATCTTTTTCCAGTCAGTACAATCTTTAATTTTATTAATGTATTATATACCTAATATGTTTTAGAACAGTTACTCTAATTTTGAAGACGACGCTCATAGTAGCGTCGAAACCTGGTCAATTTTGACTTAATATTTGTGACCGAGGGCTTATTTGTTCTAATATAATTCCTCTTCCTCTCTGGATAACTACTTCAACCTCAGTCCACTTGAACCTGCTTGTAGTAGTCAAACGTTAGTGACCGCCTAGAAGTTTTATCCTTTAACTTCCCTCCACAAACTCACTCTTCCTTGATGCTTCAGGATGTGCTCTATCAATCGAACCCTTCTTTTAAATAAGTTGTGCTATTAATTTCTTTTCTTCTCGATTCGATTTTGTACTTCTTCATTGTACTAAATGGTTCAAATGGATCTAAGCACTATGGGACTTAACATCTGAGGTCATCAGTCCCCTAGACTTAGAACTACTTAAACCTAACTAACCTAAGGACATCATACACACCCATCCCCGAGGCAGCATTCGAACCTGCGACCGTAGCAGTAGCTCGGTTCCGGACTGAAGCGCCTACAACCGCTCGGCCACAGCGGCCGGCTTCATTATACTCTTGGGCATTCAACGCACGACGAATATGAGCTGTCAGCCAAAAATGTTCCTCCAAAATTTTGTGTGATGCGTTGCCCTAGCTCCAGAATTATGATTTTATGACCAGTGACTACCGAAAAGTGCGCCGCAACGGACTGGACAATACTCACAAACAGTTACTCCACAGGGAAATGAGGCAGCTGGAATTTTACTTCGCGCTAAGCTCTTGGAATGTACGGGGCTGTAGTATTATACAGCTCCTAATTAAAATTATCTTCAGATGTGAAATCTTTTTCGACTATAGCAAACGAGACAAGGATTCTTAAACGAATGCTGTAAATATGAGAACATGCTCTGGTAAACAGTATCTCGTTAAGAATTTTCGGTATGTACTACCACAGTTCACATGTTTGAGTTGTATCTCCAAGTTAATTTTGATTTTGATCAACATACATCAGGTAAACGTGTTGCCGAAGGCACTGAAATAAATTGTCTGGGGGGCAATGTAACGTGGTAAACAACTATTGCCACGTGTTTCTGCTGACCTCACTCGTTATCACCAAGGAACAAATAGGATCATCCAGAAACGCGCTCCAAGGTCACTGCGATATTTCAGTATACGAGACCTGTTTTGGGATTTTCATAGAGAAGAAAATAGCTCTATGGCCTTGTAGTTTTATTGCAAGACAAATATGAACTGCCACGTTGTCCGAGCAAAGTCTTCGCAGTGATACCTTCGTCACGGAACCGAGGCACTTTTGCAGATTCACGCAGCTAAATTTTCCGTGCTGTGGTTTCGCTTATCTCACGACAACGCCGCTAACTCGTGCTGACTCGGCGCTTACTCAGCGGTTATATATGTTACGCTTCATGCAGACAGGGTACACTCGTATGCCCAGGAGGGAAAATGTAAGGGAGGAGGCTAGCGGACGAGCAAAGCGGTTAGAGGCGGCTCGAACAAACATAAGAAAATGGTAGCGGGTTTACTTTACAAGTATAGCCATGTGAAACGTACAGTTTGGTTGCAAGCAGTAATTTCGCCGTTAAGATGTTAACAGATCTTTAGAGTAATTGCAGACACAACTGCACATTACAAATAGTACAGGCCGTCTCTGTTTCGCTTTCACTGGCAGCGTCAGTCCGTTCACTGTTATATTCGCTTGCGGAATCAGTATTGCTTCCATAACTATAACTATCACTATTCGAATCTGTACCAATTCCCACATTTATAATCATCTCCAGTGCTTCGTCCAGTAAAAGTTCTCTTACTTAAGGAGCTCACAGCTTTTTTCCAATCTTGTTGTGGAAGCAATTTGTTCATCTATAAATTTTAATAACGTGTCCATTCTGAATGTCTCACTGCGTTCAGAAACGCCGTAGTTGACTCTTGCCCATATCAGCTCTGTAGTATTCAATTCTGGGCGCCATGTAGGTAGTCGTAACAGTGTGCGCTCATTTATGTCTATCTTATAAGTGATGTTGCCTGGTTTGTTCATTTTCATCAACGAATACAAATGGGATCTGAGCGAGTCTTTGTGGAAAGGGATTCCCTTTCCTGTTAACCATGGCATCATGGTAAGGGGCGTTGTCTATAATGAAGATAGTATTGGATAGTAGATTAGGTATATAAACCTCTCTCTGAGGCACTTCTCATAATTTGGGAAATCTACTCAATTTTGGCAATCCCCCATTTTCTGGCCAGATTTAAACCATAAGTAGGCCTTCGGTACAAAACCGTCGCCCCCGCCAGCACGGATGACGATAATTCTGCTTCCTTTCGAAACAGGTTTCAGCAGACCCTGTAGTGAACTGTTACTCCATCCGTATGACGCTGTGTGAGAAGTGAGAACGTATATTGGAGCTTACGGGTGCTCTATGCCGAGGTTATTAGCGCAGAAGGTATGACTCAACCACATAGACAATTGGGTGACACTGACATCTGTACTGTGGGATACTTTTTAAGGAAGCAATTCGTTTTTCCCTAAGCAATTCATTTACCCTGATACTACTTTGTTCCAGGAGAAGTTTTTGGTTATCCGCCTCTCTTAGATTGCGAAGAATTTTACGAGACGTATTTATAGCTCCTTAAAAATTTATTAAACTCTGTAAATTTTAATGAATTTCCTGCATATTGAGTCTTTTTTTTATCTGTAAAGTAGAAATTATTCACCGCGTGGCAACGACTTGCTCATCAAAATTGTCTAAACTGGCCTTTCAAGATCTTCTGGGTTTTACCCATATGGGATGTTAAAAATGCCGAGGATTCGCCTGCCAGGACTCTTTTCAATTCTGTCTTGATTTGCTGAACGGAAATAAAGGACACACCAGTTGCTTTGGCCACACGTTTCAATGTGGAGCACCTAACACAGCTTCTTTCTCACAAGGGAACCTCCCCATTGCACCCTTCTCAGATTTAGTTATAAGTTGGCACAGTGGATAGGCCTTGATAAACTGAACACAGATCAATTGAGAAAACAGGAAGAAGTTGTGTGGAACTGCGAAAAAATAAGCAAAATATACAAACTCAGTAGTCCATGGTCCACATAGGCAGCATCATGGAGAAGGTGAGCGCAGGAGCGCCGTGGTCCCGTGGTAGCGTGAGTAGCTGCAGAAGGAGAGCTCCTTGGTTCAAGTCTTCCCTCGAGTGAAAATTTTACTTTCTTTATTTTTGCATAGTTATTATCTGTCCGTTCGTTCATTGACGGCTCTGTTCACTGTAATAAGTTTAGTGTCTGTGTTTTGCGACCGCATCGCAAAACCGCGCGATTATTAGACGAAAGGACGTGCCTCTCCAATGGGAACCGAAAACATTTGATCGCAAGGTCATAGGTCAACCGATTCATCCACAGGAAAACACATCTGATATATTCTATACGACACTGGTGACGGCATGTGCGTCACATGACAGGAATATGTTTTCGACCCACCTAACTTGTACACTTGGCGAATGGGTAAAAAGATTCTTCTACCTTGCCCGATTTAGGTTTTCTTGTGGATGTGATAATCACTCCCAAAAAAGTGATGAAAACATAAGTTTGTCACATAAACTGAAAATAAAAAATTAAACTTTTCACTCTATGGACGATTTGAACCAAGGACTTCTCATTTCGCAGCTGCTCACGTTACCACGAGACCACGGCGCTCCTGCGTTCCTAGTGCCCTTGATGTTGTTTATCTTCCCATGAACTACTCAGTTTGTACATTTTGCTTATTTTTTTCACAGTTCCACACAACTTCTTCCTGTTTTCTCAATTGATCTGTGTTCAGTTTTTCAAAGCCTATCCACTGTGCCAACTTATAACTAAATCTGAGGGGGGTGCGATGGGGAGGTTCCCTTGTCAGTAATGTGACAGACATTTGCAGCTACATCACGTGTTTGTCTAAAAAGAAATTTGCCCTTTAACTTGCTTCATTTTGTGGTATCTTCAACTTCGAGTGGGTCTGTAGTAGAGGAGCGCTCCGCTCTGCCTAACAGGAAGGCAACATGTCCGACACTGGTGATCGACTGTACGGGGGCTACTGTGCATCGTGTTTACATCTATTTGCATGAACTGTACCTCGTGTTTACTTTACTATGAAGCTTTTGTTCATTCTCAAAACATGTTCGAATCATTCTTGTCCACATACATTAATTTTGGCCTCTACAGAATAGATGTCTAGTCGTTTTCTGGTATTCCCATTTTTGTACGGTATCTGTTAGGTCATCAATTGATTGCAAGTAGGAATAATATATAATTTCACATAATTTTGTTTTTATTCTTATATTTGCCGAATCAGTGCTTCAGATGACCATTCTTTTATGATTTCTTCACACGTTTCCTGTAGGAGATTCGTCTTAGCTTCCTGCACTTCATATTTATTTCATTCCTAAGTGAGATATTTTTTTATTCCTGTATTTCCCCGAAATTTTTTGTACTAGTATTCTTTCGATGATCAGATGACGTATTTCCTCTGTTACCCAGACTTCTTCAACTTCTTCACAGTTACATTCCTCGTACATGTGTTAACCTGTCCAACGTCTGTGATTGCATTCATTAGTGATGTCCACTGCTCTTCGACTAAACTGCTTACTGTAGTATTCATTATTTACATATCTTCATCCTTAGAGGACAGCAAGCGAGTCTCGCCGTTCCTCAGTAATTTAGTATCCCACATCTTACCCCACTGATTCGTCCGAAGGACTCTCTTAAACTTAGTTCTTATCCACCATTACTAAACTGTGACCTAACCCTATATCCGCTCCTCCAAACGCAATTCAAATATCTGATTTCGGAATCTCTGTCTGACCATGGCGTAATCCTGCTGATATCATTCGTGTCTCCATCCATGCCTTTTGCAAGTATATGTGTCATTATTAAAACTGTGATGGTCACCAACAGAAAACAGATTTGGCCTGCTGTCTGATAAGATATCTAACTAATACTACGTTTAAGATATTTGACTTGTAGGCCTTAGCATGTTTTTCTCAATGGAGAGACGTCTACAGACGTTAAAGTAACCTCTGGCGTGCCACAGGGGAGTGTTATGGGACCATTGCTTTTCACAATATATATAAATGACCTGGTAGATAGTGTCGGAAGTTCCATGCGGCTTTTCGCGGATAATGCTGTAGTATAGAGAGCGGTTGCAGCATTAGAAAATTGCAGCGAAATGCAGGAAGATCTGCAGCGGATAGGCACTTGGTGCAAGGAGTGGCAACTGACCCTTAACATAGACAAATCTAATGTATTGCGAATACATAGAAAGAAGGATCCTTTATTGTATGATTATATGATAGCGGAACAAACACTGGTAGCACTTACTTCTGTAAAATATCTGGGAGTATGCTTGCGGAACGATTTGAAGTGGAATGATCATATAAAATTAATTGTTGGTAAGGCGGGTACCTGGTTGAGATTCACTGGGAGAGTCCTTAGAAAATGTAGTCCATCAACGAAGGAGGTGGCTTACAAAACGTTCGACCTATACTTGAGTATTGATAATCAGTGTGCGATCCGTACCAGATCGGGTTGACGGAGGAGATAGAGAAGATCCCGATCATGCACTACTCCTGTGTGATGAATTATTTTGTTGTTATTCTAGTTGGTTTTGCTTCTTTCTCGCTTTTTTGGTTGAACATCGTCACAGGGGATGAAACATGGGTTCATTACTTCGAACCGGAAACAAAACGGCAATCCATGGAGTGGCGCCACACCACCTCTCCTCCATAGAAAACGATCAAAGCCGCACCCTCAGCAAGTAAACTCATGACGACGATCTTCTGGAAGTCTGAAGAGGTTAATCTAATTTATATCCTCCCTGATGGTGCAACTATCAATTCTGAAGTCTGTGCTACCTTCAGCAAAATGAAGAAAAGGCTTCAGCTTATTCGCCCCACAAAAATGCAAACGAAACGCAAGAGCTCACACAGGTCTGCGCACCCGAGAGGAGCTCGCAGATCTTCACTGGACTGTTCTTCCTCGTCCACCCTACAGAACGGATCTCGCACTTTCCGACTTCCATCTGTTTGGCCAAATGCAGGATGCTCTCCATGGGGAGAAGTACGGGAGGTTATTGATGCAGTAAGACGTTGGCTCCAACAGTACCAGTAAGGTGGTACAATGCGGGCATACAGACCCTCCCAGCAAGATGGCGTAAGGTCATCACATTGGACTGAGACTATGTTGAAAAACAGGAGTTTGTAGGCAAAAGAGTAGTGAATAATATTGTGTATTGGAATCCTGAAGCAAACAACTTGCTTTCAGAGAAAAGTATCGCATTAATTATTGAAGGCGCCTCGACATTGTTAGAGGGTGTCTAATGAAGATATCTAAAATTCACTAATATTATTAGATTTTACTCGAGACATTTGAGTCTCATCTTTATCTACGATAATGATGGAAGCTGAAAAAATGAATTAAAAAGTGTTCTACCTTCAGGACTTGACCCCAAGACTTCTGGTTTACCATACAGGTATGCTAGCCATTACAACACCATACCGATATCGGTAACATAGCTGCACTTCTAGTCCAATGCCCCCCCCCCTAACATAAGCTTCAATTCACATCTTCAGCTTATTTTCCCCTTCTGAAGATGTGATTTGAAGTTTGTATCGGGGAAGGGGGGGGGGGGCATCGAACTAGAAGTGCAGCTATGTTACCTATTGCGCTGTGGTGGTGTAATGGCTAGCATACCTGCATGGTAAACAAGAACACCCGGTTTGAAGTCCTGGGGATGGCACAAAATTTGATTCATTTCTTCAGCTTCCATCATTATCGTAAATCTCACTTGTTTATGATGCCATAGAGGAAATGTCACTTTGAACGACGATCATTCCTCGCCTCCGAAAATGTGTTTCTGGCAAAATCTTCTTGAGACGGCTGTCTAAATATATTTAGTGGGACACTGTTTCCCTGCTTCAGTTTTTCAACACTAATGATGAATCTGTAGGCGTATTAATGAATGCGTTGATGAATGCATATTAAGTTAGGAAAAACTTCCAAGAATTACTTTCGAAAGACGCTGCTATGTCATCGAAACGCATCTGGAAGAATCGTTGGTTGCAATACTTAATCTTCGCACTCGACATGCAGTTTGTGTCATATAATTTAAAGCCTCAGAGTTTCAAAGCGTAGTTACTCCGCTACGAGGAAGGCTTTTCTGCCATGAGAAGTGTGATTAACGCTTCAGTGACGTGTTCACTTTGAAAAAGTTTATCGCGGAGAAGGGGTCGAAATTGCCTACAGCAGAGTAGGCCTAAGAGTTGGTGGCTCTGCAAACAGATGTCAGTGCATTGTTTGACATTTGACCAGTAGTCAACCTTAGGATTATTTTTGCCATAAATCCAAATCTTAATTGCAAAAATGTTTTCTGTACGCCGTGACCGCGATTCCACGTTATAGATCCCCTTCAGCACTCTAGTTTAGCTGGTTCTCGATGAGGACGGAGGAAACGGCGTTCCTTGTCCAGTAGGATACTGTCCAGTACTGTGTAACTCAAGTTAATGGTAGGTGACCCCTATAGTTTACAAATATATGTAAGAGTTACCTTAAGAGATAATCAAAACTCAGCTAATTTCAGATAAGGTCCACGAGTCCTCTTTTTCAAAGGAATCATGCCAATATTTACCTTCAGCTATTTAGAGAAACAACAGAGAAATTAAATAAGGCTGACAGAATGAGGGTTTGAGTCCTAATCATCCAGAATGCAAATTCCGAGTCTTAATTACTATTGTACCCGGTGCCGTAAATCGTCAGTGACATTATCGACGTCCTTCAAAAAATAAGTGAAATATATACTGCAACTATTTTCATATTCTCAGTTTCGTTAAAATGTACGGAGCCACCCATGGTATACGGGTAGCTCCATTGACTAATAGTGAAAACATCTTGAGTCCCTGTTTTCAAATTCAGCTATGCCTTAGATTTTGAATAAAAATAACCACCAATGGTGACCCTCGTTCTACCAACGGCCTCATCAGAAAGGGCGGAGGAGTGGACATAGTTTCAGTTGCCCGTGGAGGGGGGACTAACTCTGAAAGGCGGAAGAATCAGCAATAAACTGCATGAGCATGCAGAAGGCAACAGAGATCCCTGAATTAAAAGAGAAATAAAGTGTGTCCGTACACGGAATGTGTACCCAAACACATGGTATGTTATTGAAATAGTACCATGCTGACTTTTCGATTGGCGAAAGACCCCGAATTGGTCCTCTGTTCTGATCTCAGGGAGGAGACTCCCAAGGGGAAGTAACAACGAGAAAAATATTGAATAACCAACGAAAGGGTAACATTCTATTAGTCAGACCGCGGAATGTCACAAGTTTGAATGTGGTAGAATAACTACAAAACGTGAAAAGGGAAATGGAAAGGCTCAATCTGGATACAGTAGGGGGTCGCTAAAATTAAGTAGAAAGATTGTAAAAATTTCTCTTCCAATGAGCAGTAGCAAAAATGATATAAAGGGAGTAGATTTCGTCGCGAATAGGAAGGTTGGGCAGAGAGTACCTAAGTGTGAACAGTTCTGTGACAGAGCTGCTCTCATCAGGTTCAACAGCAAATCAACGTCAACAGTAATAAGTTTAGGTCGGTTGGTTGGTTGTTTCGGGGAAGGAGACCAGACAGCAAGGTCATCGGTCTCATCGGATTAGGGAAGGACGGGGAAGGAAGTCGGCCGTGCCCTTTGAAAGGAACCATCCCGGCATTTGCCTGGAGCGATTTAGGGAAATCACGGAAAACCTAAATCAGGATGGCTGGACGCGGGATTGAACCGTCGTCCTCCCGAATGCGAGTCCAGTGTCTAACCACTGCGCCACCTCGCTCGGTAATAAGTTCAGGCAAAGTGCCGTTGTCATAAGCAGAAATGAAGATACAGAGAAAGTACGTGATGATATTAAGCGGGCATTTCAGTATATAAAGAGAGATGATAATTTAATAATCGTGGGGAATTTGTAACACTCCAGTTTATTCTACTGACTTATCCCGCTCGATCGGGATCTGATAGCAGCCCAAATAGATATTAATTACTGTGACCGTGTACCTAATGGGGCTGGCAATCGGATTGGGCTGCTACGGAGTTGTTACATTCCATTTTGTCCTTCTCAAATGCTGTAATAATGATATGCCGGGTGCCAAGAAGAACAACAACACAGCTTCAATAATCAACAACCTATATTTATCACCAAAAACACAAAGTAAGGAGACAGCCACTGCCTTCGTCGTACAAAATTAATAACGGCTAATCTCAGCACAGGCCTCTTTGTTATTCATTATCGTCACACGCAAATTTTAATCACTGTATCCAACACTGCAATCCAACACTGCAATCCAAATAATGCCGGCGCGGTAGACGCGAAAATACAAATACCGGCACTGAAATATCACTGAATCACACTAGTAATTGTACTTGTTCACTTTCCCGTATATTTCTAACACAAAAGGAGTTAAACCGCGGCGATGGCCACCCCCTTTGTCGGTACGGCCTTGCCTTCCAGCAACAGACCTCCACCCGGCTCGGCCCGCAGCGCGTACCACTCTCTACTGTCTCAACACTCGCTCTCGCTCTCGCAACCCGACACACACTATCGATTGTCTGTCCTGTCGACCTGTGCTGTCGCAAACTTATAGTAAGGGCCTACGGACCCCTTACAAATTGGAACGAGGTAGTAGATGCAGGAAGAGTAGACGCAGAATATGGGATTGGTAGTAGAAAAGACAGAGAAGAAAGCCTAGCCGAGTTCTGGAGGAAATATGAATTAGCAACACCGAATACATTGTTCCAGAATCACAAGAAGAGAAATTACACTTTCAATCAGCCTGGAGACACGAGAAGATTCCGGTTGTATTACCTCATACTCAGACAGAGATTCTAAAATCAGATATTGCATTGTAAGGCGTACTCAGGAGCACATACAGACTCAGATCACAATTTAGTAATGATGAAGAATAGACTGAATTACGGGAATTGTCCGTAAAAATCAGTGTGGAACAAAGTGGGATACTCAGGAACCGATAAATCATGAGGAGAGTTTGAAGGTCTCTAAGATTGTAGAAGTTTCAGTAACGGATACCATGGTACATAAACCAGTTGAAGACGAATAGACATGCATAACAAAGTCAATCACAGAAGTAGGACAAACAAAGGTACATGGAAGGTAACTAATAATAATTTCGCGTGGCTTAATCGCCAGATAAGGTGTAACCTTTCAATTGGGCGCCTCTTCGACGACTTGGGTGTCCCTAATCTGAAAGCATCTGGCTGTAGCCAGCCTCGTGTTTCATTCTACTTTTTACTCAGCACACTTAATCCATCGATAAGATAGGTCTAATTAATCAAGGCCGGCCGAAGTGGCCGTGCGGTTAAAGGCGCTGCAGTCTGGAACCGCAAGACCGCTACGGTCGCAGGTTCGAATCCTGCCTCGGGCATGGATGTTTGTGATGTCCTTAGGTTAGTTAGGTTTAACTAGTTCTAAGTTCTAGGGGACTAATGACCTCAGCAGTTGAGTCCCATAGTGCTCAGAGCCATTTGAACCATTTAATTAATCAATAAATTCCGACGTATATGCAAAAGAGAGGTATTATTCGTGAGAGTGGGTGATGATTGTATAAGATTTCCTTTTAATTTCCCCTAATTCAAAAGCGTACCCTGAATTCATCTTGGTAGTTAGTGGAGAGTAAAAGCATGGCCCTTACAGTTTCTACTCATCTTGGTAGAGTGCGTTGAGCGTCTTTGACAAAATTAGCCACGCACGGGGAAGAATACACTTGCGTGATAAAATGGAAACGCCGTGTGGCTAGGGCCTCCCGTCGGGTAGACCGTTCGCCTGGTGCAAGTCTTACGAGTTGACACCACTTCGGTGACTTGCGTGTCGATGGGGATGAAATGATGATGATAAGGAAAACACAACACCCAGTCCTGAACAGAGAAAATCTCCGACCCAGCCGGGAATCGAACCCGGGCCGCTAGGCATGACATTCCGTCGTGCTGACCACTCAGCTACCAAGGGCAGTGAACTCGCCCTGTCCTCGCCAGTTGACGAATATTAATACAGAGGTTTCACCGAACGACATATTACCCACGCAGCCGGCCTCGGTGGTCTAGCGGTTCTAGGCGCTCAGTCCGGAACCGCGAGACTGCTACGGTCGCAGGTTCGAATCCTGCCTCGAGCATGGATGTGTGTGATGTCCTTAGGTTAGTTAGGTTTAAGTAGTTCTAGGGGACTGATGACCGCAGATGTTAAGTCCCAAAGTGCTCAGAGCCATTACCCACGCAAATGGCGTGTTCCGTGCGATAACAACGCAATATGGTGCAATAACCACTGGGTGCCTCCACAGGCAAGCCCTTTGTGCAGTGCCGACGGGTCGCTAACACCCTGAGCGTAAACATCGAGAAGACAATGTTATGGAAAGTTTTAGGAGGAACGCCGTGTGATAGGCTGGATCTCGGAATCTTTGGGAACGGCAATGTACCATAGGATGGCATTGCAAGTTGCCAGAAAGAGCATTTCAGATAAGTCAGCCTCCGGAAGCTTTCAAAAGAACCGACGCCGAACCTTCCAGCACAATGGTGGGCTCTCACCGATAAGGAACAGGAAAGTAAAGTATCAGAGACTTCCTTGCTGGGAGCCATAGTAAACAATTTTTCAACAGTAGCCATAGTCGTCGAGAGCCGCAGAGAGTGGTCTACATCACGCGAAGAGAAGGCAATTCATGAGCCGACAGGCCGCGCCATAGTGGCGTCTGGCGACACGTACAACCTTACCGCGCCTTGTCTTCCGCAAACGATGTTAAGTGTCGCAGCCACGGCATACGAGATTAGTACGGGATAATAGGCGCGCTGGTTCACATTGGTCAATCAGTCACTGTGTAGCGACCTTTCGGCCATGATTTTACTCTTTGGGGTTCTACTTCACTTTACTCACTAACCTTCCGATGCAGTCACCATCAATTCAATTCCTCTATTATCAGTCAGTTAACACGATTTCTTGTTCGTTTGGTCTATTTTATGAGAACTTTTCGGGTTCCGTCCCTCTGAAGATGCACAATTATATGAATGTGCACTCATTCTCACGTGACGAGTATTTAATCATTTTTCAGTGCAGTCATTGAATTCATAAACAATAATGTACGTAATTTGTAACCCTTGTTTAGTTACAGTGGTTACTCAGTGCATGTCAGTAGTAAAGCAGATTGACTAGGACCATACACTAGTAAAGCCTTGCAAATCTATCCCAGTTACTCAATAGGGGAAAGAAGACCTGCAGTTTAACTTGGAATTTGAACCACGTATCGTTCCTGGAGACGCTCACATCGTAGAAAGGTGAATGATAGATTAAAGGCAGCCTGAAAATTTCCTTGGTTTGACTTATGTGCTTCCATGCACGTGTTTTACCACTAGCCCATCAGGCACTACTTGACAGATAACTGCTAAGAAACGGTGGATAACAGAAGATACACTTCAATTGAACAACAAAAGAAGGAGATATAAAAATGTTCAGGGAAAGTCAGAAATGCAGTAATATAAGTCAGTTAGTAATGAAATAACTGGAAAGTGCAGAAGAGCAAAGGCGAAATGGCTGCAAGAAAACTACGAACAAATTGAAAAGGAACTGATTGTCGCAAGGACTGATTCAGGATACAAATCAAAACAGTTTTCGGCGACATAAAAAAAAATAGCATAAACATTGAGAGAGGAACAGGAGTTCCACTTTTAAATGCAGAGCCGAGATTAGATCGGAGAAAAGAGTGCATTGAATTCCTCCCACGATGAGGAGGAACTTTCTAATGGCATGTTAAAATAAAAAATTCAGGTCGGTATCTACATCTACATCTACATCTATACTCCGCGAGCCACCTTACGGTGTGTGGCGGAGGGTACTTATTGTACCACTATCTGATCCCCCCTTCCCTGTTCCATTCACGAATTGTGCATGGGAAGAACGACTGCTTGTAAGTCTCCGTATTTGCTCTAATTTCTCGGATCTTTTCGTTGTGATCATTACGCGAGATATATGTGGGCGGTAGTAATATGTTGCCCATCTCTTCCCGGAATGTGCTCTCTCGTAATTTCGATAATAAACCTCTCCGTATTGCGTAACGCCTTTCTTGAAGTGTCCGCCACTGGAGCTTGTTCAGCATTTCCGTAACGCTCTCGCGCTGACTAAATGTCCCCATGACGAATCGCGCTGCTTTTCGCTGGATCATGTCTATCTCTTCTATTAATCCAACCTGGTAAGGGTCCCATACTGATGAGCAATACTCAAGAATCGGACGAACAAGCGTTTTGTAAGCTACTTCTTTCGTCGATGAGTCACATTTTCTTAGAATTCTTCCTATGAATCTCAACCTGGCGCCTGCTTTTCCCACTATTTGTTTTATGTGATCATTCCACTTCAGATCGCTCCGGATAGTAACTCCTAAGTATTTTACGGTCGTTACCGCTTCCAATGATTTACCACCTATGGCATAATCGTACTGGAATGGATTTCTGCCCCTATGTATGCGCATTATATTACATTTATCTACGTTTAGGGAAAGCTGCCAGCTGTCGCACCATGCATTAATCCTCTGCAGGTCCTCCTGGAGTACGTACGAGTCTTCTGATGTAGCTACTTTCTTGTAGACAATCGTGTCATCTGCAAATAGCCTCACGGAGCTACCGATGTTGTCAACTAAGTCATTTATGTATATTGTAAACAATAAAGGTCCTATCACGCTTCCCTGCGGTACTGCCGAAATTACCTCTACATCTGCAGATTTTGAACCGTTAAGAATGACATGTTGTGTTCTTTCTTCTAGGAAATCCTGAATCCAATCACAAACCTGGTCCGATATTCCGTAAGCTCGTATTTTTTTCACTAAACGTAAGTGCGGAACCGTATCAAATGCCTTCCTGAAGTCCAGGAATACGGCATCAATCTGCTCGCCAGTGTCTACGGCACTGTGAATTTCTTGGGCAAATAGGGCGAGCTGAGTTTCACATGATCTCTGTTTGCGGAATCCATGTTGGTTATGATGAAGGAGATTTGTATCATCTAAGAACGTCATAATACGAGAACACAAAACATGTTCCATTATTCTACAACAGATTGACGTAAGCGAAATAGGCCTATAATTATTCGCATCTGATTTATGACCCTTCTTGAAAATGGGAACGACCTGCGCTTTCTTCCAGTCGCTAGGTACTTTACGTTCTTCCAGCGATCTACGATAAATTGCTGATAGAAAGGGGGCAAGTTCTTTAGCATAATCACTGTAGAATCTTAAGGGTATCTCGTCTGGTCCGGATCCTTTTCCGCTACTAAGTGATAGCAGTTGTTTTTCAATTCCGATATCGTTTATTTCAATATTTTCCATTTTGGCGTCCGTGCGACGGCTGAAGTCAGGGACCGTGTTACGATTTTCCGCAGTGAAACAGTTTCGGAACACTGAATTCAGTATTTCTGCCTTTCTTCGGTCGTCCTCTGTTTCGGTGCCATCGTGGTCAACGAGTGACTGAATAGGGGATTTAGATCCGCTTACCGATTTTACATATGACCAAAACTTTTTAGGGTTCTTGTTTAGATTGTTTGCCAATGTTTTATGTTCGAATTCGTTGAATGCTTCTCTCATTGCTCTCTTTACGCTCTTTTTCGCTTCGTTCAGCTTTTCCTTATCAGCTATGATTCGACTACTCTTAAACCTATGATGAAGCTTTCTTTGTTTCCGTAGTACCTTTCGTACATGATTGTTATACCACGGTGGATCTTTCCCCTCGCTTTGGACCTTAGTCGGTACGAACTTATCTAAGGCGTACTGGACGATGTTTCTGAATTTTTTCCATTTTTGTTCCTCTGAAGACAGAGGGCACCTTGTATTTGAATTTAGCAGAGCTTTGGAGGATTTGAGATTAAATAAAACAGAAGGGATAGACAATATTCCTATAGAAATCTAAGATCGGTGGGATTGTGCCTACTAAAGTTTATGTGGAGAATCTATGAGACTGACTACATAAAATGTCGTGTACTAGGGCCTCCCGTCGGGTTGACCGTTCGCCGGGTGCTAGTCTTTCGATATGGCGCCACTTCGGCGACTTACGCGTCGATGGGGATGAAATGATGATGATTAGGACAACACAACACCCAGTCCCTGAGCGGAGAAAATCTGCGACCCAGTCGGGAATCGAACTCGGGCCCTAGACTGGATACATGACATCAGACTATAGAAAAAATACTGTCCATTCGTCCACACAATCCTGTAGGGAATAGCGGCAGATAAGTGCAAGAATTATCGCACATCCAGCTTAACGTGTCAGCTAACAGCTAACACGAATAAAGTACAGAAGAATGGAGAAGAAAACTAAGCTAGTAGATGTCGATCAGTTTGGCTTTCGGAAAGATACCAGAGAGGCAGACATGACAGGTTTTGGATTGATAATGGAAGACTTCAGAAAAATTAAGCCATGTTCATTGGAAGTGACTACGTTGAAAGCGCATTCGACAATGTACTGAATGTAAAAAAGGTGCAAGATGTTTGAAACTTTAAGAAAAATAGGAATAAGGTATAGGGAAAGACGAAAAGTACACAATACGTACAAGAACGAAAGCGGAATAATGTGAACGGAAGGCCAAGAACGAAATGCCCGGCTTAAAAAGGAAATTATAAGAAATGGAATACCAAGAAAGAAGTGCCCACGTTAAAAAGGGTGTAAGACATGAATGCAGTCTCTTGCCCCTACTATTCAATATATACTGTTCAGATCGTGCACTGCAAAATTTTTGTTATTAGTAGCGTTAGTGTTGTGACGTGCCGTTAGGCGCCCGTATGTAGGTGGAACTCGGACGCCAAGGACCAAGGACATATGGCGTGAACGGCACACATTAGTGTTACCTGCTTCTCTGCCTGTGGAAGAGAGGTGCTTTTGACTCAACTATTTTGATGCTCTGTGAAGTTCCACCTCACTCTGCTCATGACATCTGTTACTCCGTGACAAATTTGGAGAAAACCGCATCGCTGACCAATCGTTGCAACTATGTGCCCACCAAAATCACCGGGTTTGAACCTGTTTGATTTTTAGCTGTGATCACCCGAACGACAGTTTTATCAACGGGACGCTTAAAACACATTGGAGGTTGAAGATGAGCATAGCGAAAAAAAAAATGGATCTGAGCACTATGGGACTTAACTTCTGAAGTCATCAGTCCCCTAGAACATAGAACTATTTAAACCCAACTAACCCTTGGACATCACACACATCCATGCCCGAGGCAGGATTCGAACCTGCGACCGTAGCGGTCGCGCGGTTCCAGACTGCAGTGCCTAGAACCGCTCGGCCACCCCGGCCGGCTAAGCATAGCGAGGGAACATCCCACCTGAGATGTTTCGAGCAGCAGCCGAGCAATCTCTAATGGGGTTCCAGATTTTCGTGGATGCAGATGATCGTCACATTCAACAAGTTTTATAACCTGCAACCTAAATAACATTGAACCTAAACATGGTACGCAATTCAAAAGTTGACCCTACCATGTGAGAATTAAAACGTCTTTTTTTCAATGGTTTATTTGTTATTTCTCTTCCGCACTTCCTTACAAATATTTCCACAACGTCCCTTTGTCGTACGATCACTCGTTTTACTTGGGGGCCTCTCAAGTAGGGAAGGTTTAGTTATAACAGCCCTGAACTTCAGGCTGCCAAACTCTGTGTCCGACACCGAGCGAGATGGCGCAGTGGTTAGCACACTGGACTCGCATTCTGGAGGACGACGGTTGAAACCCGCTTCCGGCCATCCGGATTTAGGTTTTCCGTGATTCACTTAAATCGTTTCAGGCAAATATCGGGCTGGTTCCTGTGAAAGGGCACGGCCGATTTCTCTCTCCATCCTTCCATAATCCGAACTTGCATTCCGTCTCTAATGACTTCGTTGCCGACGGGACGTTCAACACTTCTCTCCTCCTCCTCCCCTTATGTCTGAACACTGCCACTAACAACAATAATAATAATAATAACAATAATACCTAGGCGCTACAGCAGCATGTTGTGCTGTCATTTCGGTCGTGTAACTGTTGTGAAGCGAGTAATTAGTCAATTTATGGTCAATTGCGTGAACTAGGAGAAGTCATTTTCACGGGATATTCAAGTATAAGTGAGGCGCATGTTCAGTTTTACTCTTATAGTTGCATGGTACGTAGTTGAAAGTACTTCTATAGTGACGGACTCTGTGTGGAAGATACACTTATTTTACAAGCTCCAACCTCCACCACATTGTCTTATGCATTAACTCTAGTATTTGAAAAAATATTATTATCGGTAATTTACGTAATCAGTGTTACAGTGTTACGAACTATTGATAATATTAATGATCTCTTAAAAATGAATAACTTCGTTTTGTGACGGAAACACAATCGAATCCTTTTGTTTTTAACCCTTGGAAAGTTTCTTTTTACTCCGAGGTTTGGAACCACTGATGTACGTGATCGTTCAGTGAGATTGCGTCTAGATCTTCCGTTGTTTTTCTTTTTCCGTTGGAAGTTTTTAATTTGCAGTATTTCCAGTCCTGATCAGATACAAGAAAACCAGACTGAAATTTCGTCCACTCTCGTTTTCTCAGCTAGATTATCCTTAAATACTGTGAAAATTACTGATTCACTGTTCTGCTGGAAATACACTGCTGACCACTAAAATTGCTAAAACACCAGGAAGGATAGAAAATAACGAAATTTTATTTACTGTGCTTATAAAGACTAGTTGAAGATTACATGACTAAATAAGTTGGTGATTTGGGAGTACACTGGGTGAGGAGTTAGAGCACAGACCTACCCCCTCTAGCAGCAACAGTGGCTCCAAACTCACTGGACATACTCGAATTTAACTTGGATGACAGAAACGGGTACGTCGTTCCATGCAGCTTCAGTCCTAAGCCAGAGTTCATCAACGACAGTGGCGGACAGTCTCTCAATAACGTATGACCAGATTTTTTCAGTGGGTGAGGTATCTGCAGAGTATGCTAGCTGGGCAACAGTCGAACACTGTCTGTATCAAGGTAGGTCAGGACGGCACGAACAACATGTGGCCTTGTGCTGTCTTGTAGAAAAATAGCGTCACTTGCACCTTAGTGATAGGGCACGGTCACTGGTCTCAACAAATTAGAAATTCAACGTTTAGTGTCAAAGTTACTAAACCGAGATGTCTGTGTTGTTTACCCAAAGGCAGGTCATATAATCTCGCCAGGTACTGGGCTCGTATTACATCTACATCAACATGAATACGCAGCAAGCACTCGACGGTGTGTGGCGGAGGGTACTTCTCGAACCGTTAACTGATGCCCCCTTCCCTGTTCCATTCACGAGTGGCGCATGGCAAGAATGATTGTCAGTAAGCCCCTGCATTAGCTCTAATTTCTCGAATTTTCTCGTCGTCGTCATTTCACGAGATATCTGAGAGAGGAAGTACTCTCTGCTCCCTTGCAGCATCTGCTACTGAAGTTTGTTTAGCATCTCTGTAACGCTCTCTCGCCGATTACACCATCTCTATCGCTTCTATCATTCTTTCCTGGTAAGTGTCCCAGATCGATCAACAATACTCAAGAATCGGTCGAACAAGCGCCTTGTAAGCCACTTCTTCCTATGAGTCTCAGTGCGGCAACTGCTTTCCTACTATTTGTTTTATGTGGTCGTTCCACTCAACGCCGCTCTGGATAGTTACTCCTAGATATTTTTCGGTACACACCGTTTCCAGCAGTTTCTCATCAATAGTGTAGCTGTACAGTAATGGCTTTCTTTTTCTATGTATGCGCAACATGTTACATTCATCCACGACCAGCGTCAACTGCCGGAGACTGTAGGTCATTTCGCAAATCTATTCCGTTTTCTGGCGTTGCTACTTTCTTACAGACAAACGCGTCACCTGGGAACAGTCTTAAACAGCTTCCGACGCTTTCTGATAGATCATTTATAAACACTGTAAACAGTTCCCTGGGGTACTCTAGAAATTAATTTTACATCTGTCCTTTTTTCGGTTAGAGCGACTTGCTGAGTTCTGTGTGAAGCCACTCGTAAATCTGGCCCGATATTCGGTAACCTCGTACTTTTTTTCACTACACAACAGTGCGAAACAGTGTCAAACGCCTTGCTCCAGTCAAGGAACAAATCTACTTGTGTGCCTTTCTCTACAGCGCTGTAGATCTAATGCGGGAACAGAGCAAGCTGAGTTTCGCAGGATCTCTGTTCGCGGATTCCATGTTGATTTTTATGGAAGAGATTTTCGTTCCATGAAAACGTCATAACAAATACACATAAAACATGTTCCATAATTATACAACAGACTGACGTCAACGACATAGGCCTATAACAAAGGCGAATACAAACCATGAACGTTCGCTGTTGTTGGAGATTCCACACACGCACGCGTCTACAGGGAGGATTAGTTTCATTGAAATACTTATAAACGAAGATAAAAGATTACCTTTTTCCTGAGGACCTTTCTCTCCATAAACTCCTCTTAAAAATCATCCTTTATCTTTAATTCTTAATTAGACATTAGGGAATATCTCAAATAAAATTCGTTCTCTGTGCGGCACGTCCGTTAACCAAGCTTCTCAATGTACCATGACACAACACTCTCAAAAACTCTCTCCTCTCTCTCCCTCTCTCTCCCTCTCTCCATCTTACTCATTCGCTCGCCAGAGCTCCATTCAATAATACATCTGGTATCTAAAGAATACGTCTCACTTATGTGTTCAGGTGTCAAAGATGCTTATAATGATGACAAACATACCAAAACACATCGATATTTTTAGTTATATATACGCCTTTCAAACTTTCGCTACTTCAGCCAGTGTAGAAGGAAAACTATCGCATGGGCACCTCACAAGGTCCCGGTTTCGATTCCCAGCCGGGTAGGGGATTTTCTCTTCCCGGGGACTCGGTGTTTCTGTTGTCCTCATCATTTCATCATCATTCGTGAAAGTGGCTAGATTGGACTGTGTAAGGATTGGGGCTTTGTAAGGATGTTGATAATCGCACTGTTGAGCGCCCCAGAAACCAAACATCATCACCATCATCATCATCATCATTATCATCATCATCGTATGGGCACCAGACTTTATAGGAAAGGTGTTCAGACTGTGTGCTTCAAGGTTTACGTTGTTTGTAGTGCTTTAGGCGCCGGTACTAATACGGTGACCTAGGGTAGAAACACAACTATCAGTGTGCATTAGAGTTGCAGACAGACAGTCTGGATTAGCTTTTTAAGCTCTATCCAAACAACAGAAATAGTGCCTCTGCTCTTTGCGAAATCGGAGATGTCCTCTTTGCACATGGGGTTTGAAGAATATGATTTGGAAATTCAAATTAACTGCCGATCAGAGAACCACTCCTGCAAGAGGCCGACGGCCAATTTCGCCACAAAATTGTTGAAGAAGTTACTGTTGCCGTGGTTTGGAATGCTGGACGCAATGCACGATCTTCAAGCAGCGCACGAGCTGTGTCACGATCGTTGATCGTTCCATGCACCACCCTTGGCATGTCCAGAGCTTTTCAGGGCTGTCGTAGATGCATATGGTTGTCACAATGAGCAAAGTTTGTAAACTGGAACGTATACACGGTACGCAATTAACAAATCTTACCCTCTCATGTGGAAATTAAAGTGTGTTTCTTTCAATAGTTTATTCATTATTTTTCTTCCGCTCGTCTTTACAAATGTTACCACAAAGTTTCGTTGTCCTACGATCTCTCGTTTTTCATGGGGGCCCTCTCACGTAGCGAAAGTTTAATGATAAGCAGGCCGTTCCTCTTAATGTTTAGATTATGACAGCTCTTTTTGATGCTGAATAACAAGTGCACTCTTTTTGTTCTACTGCTCTTTGTTTATTTCAAACTAGTTTTCAGATTATTGAGCCATTTTCAGGAAATAAATGAGTATCGTCTGGAAGAGACACTAGTTCTTAGGTAACCAAACATTATAAGCAGAGATATAATATTTCATATCAGCGCACACTCCGCTGCAGAGTGAAAATCTCATTCTAGAGATATAATCCACTTACATAGAGTACTGTGCATGAACTTGTTTCTGAACACTGAAATTACCCTTCATACAATGGACACTGTTAAGCACAATAAATAATTAAACTACACAATATTACGGGTTATGTGGTTATAATGCGAAGTTTGCGAGATAATTTATGTTGTGCAACAAACATGTTATTTAACTTTGTAAATTATACTTTAGGCAATCGACAATGTTATAAAAATAATTAAAATACACAGTGTTACAGTATTACGGGTTGTACTGTTATGGTGCCATAGTTTGTGAGCTCGTGACATTGGTTGAGAACTGTCTAGCTGAGCACTAGTAACTTATACAGTGCAACAAACATGTTTCACATTGTAACATTTTATGCAATGGATAACGCTAAACACAGTACACGGTTAGAATACAGATTATTACAGTATCACAGTTTATATTTTGAATTATGTATGGGAGGTTCTAAATGTTCAATTACAGCTATACGCATCTGCACTTTTAAGTTTCACATGCTGCAATCAACCAGCCCCATACCCACAGTCAGCCACAATGGCACACAGCCCTACACAAAATTGAAACACATTAGAATTTACTATTCCTTACCTTGCCTTCCCCACAAACTTTAGCACTATAAATTGTAACACTGTAATAATGTGAATTTGAACATTGTACTGTGTTTAATATTATCCATTGCATAAAACGTAATTTACAAAGTAAAACATGTTTGTTGCACAATATTAGTTACAGTTAGACAGCTCTCAACCAATGTCACGACCTTACGAACTATGGTATCATAACAGTATAGCCTGTAATGCTGTAAGATTGTGTATTTTTATTATTGTGTATAATATTGTCCATTGCCTAAAGTATAATTTATAATGTTAAAAAACATGTTTGTTTCACAACATAAATAGAGAGTATTCAGTTTGACAGTTTTTCAGCCAATTCCAAGAACTAACAAATTTCAGCATTATAACCATTTAACGTGTAATATTGTGTAGTATAATTATTTATCGTGCTTAAAATCGATCATTGGATTAATTGTAATTTCAACGCTAAGGAACATGTTTGATGCACAACACTCCAAAGCAAGTGGATTGTATCTTCGCTTATAATATTTGGTTACCTAAGAAATACTGCCCCTTCCCGACGCTAGTCAGTTGTTTCCTAAGATGGCGCAATAAGCTGGAGACTTGTTTGAAATACACAGAAATAAGTAGAGCAAGAACAGTGCACTCGTTATTCAACCTTAAATATTGAATTGTTCTACTAAGATGTAACGAGAGAATCTATAAATAAGATTATGCCAGAATTTAAAAAAATTTTAATACAGTCAGTAATTATAGGATATATTGAAAATAAAATTTTTGTTGGCCCTGGAAGCCGTTGGATAGGCGAGCTTCAACCCTATATGAGCACCATGCACTGGCTTATCCATTCAGGAATAGATACATGTCACTCATAGCCTACAGTCAAATCGGTTAAAACAATTACTAGACAATATGTGTTTTAGAAAGAACGATATTTTTTTCGTACTGGAGACGCGTGTGATTGCTTGTTTTGGAAATAATTTATTGTCCAAAACAATCACTACAATTTCAATATAAAATTTTCGGTTTCGGCCGTTACCGGCCATCCTCAGGTCATGAAACGGAAGCCATGATTCACTTCCACCACGGCAGAAACCACATCGTGGTTTTTGTACTGGTGGGCCGGCTGTTGTGGGCGAGCGGTTCTAGGCGCTTTAGTCTGGAACCGCGCGACCGCTACGGTCGCAGATTCGAATCCTGCCTTGGGCATGGACGTGTGTGATGTCCTTAGGTTAGTTAGGTTTAAGTAATTCTAAGTTCTAGGGGACTGATGACCTCAGATGTTAAGTTCCATAGTGCTCAGACCCATTTGAAACATTTTTGTGCAGACACTCTGGTGCCGGCCGCTACGCTGATCGTGGTGACTCTCGTGGACGACACAGCCGTGGTCGTGACTATGCTGGCCATCAGCGGCTTCTGCCTGTCCACCTACTGCGCGGGGCCCTACATGAACATGCAGACGACCACGCCCAACTACTCGGGCACCGTGACGGGCATCGTCAACAGCATCGCCAACCTGACGGGCATCGCAGTCCCTTACGTTGTCGGAGCCTTCACGAATGCCGATGTACGTAACTTGAAGTGTCATTGCTTCCGAGCGATTTGGCTGCCCCGATACAGAGCGGGCCTGTCTTCTACCGGATACAAGGCTAATGGCTTGATGATACGTACGTCGAAAACAGGCAGCCCTCAGCATCACATAAGGAATTAGAAAAATGACTTGATATCTGTCGCAGTAAGTGCCGCTCAGACGTTAGAGATTCCACTACCGCCAGTCCTGCGTTTATTGCTGCCGTTTAGCTGATTTTGACATAATTTCAACTGAAGGCGAGTGGCTGATGTCAGAATGTAAATAAAAGTACAAGTAATTGTTTTGCATTAATCTGTTACCGACTTCATTGCATTGGCGTTGTAGGTTGTGTGCGATCTAAAAGGAAGTAGTGATAGCTAAGCCCTAAGCCTTTGAGCTACGCTACAAGTATGAAGTTTATGCCCCAGAAACACACACACACACACTTGCACAATACATTTCATCTGAAAAAGGGCTTGATACAGCTACCGTTTAAATATTGAACAATTCATCAAAAAAGTGATCGAGAGATGAATAAGTGTCTTCCTTCTGCTTATAGCGTCCATCACTGCTAATGACGTTGTTTCCTCGTTTTTTTGTCATTGACTGCGAACACAAAAGAGTAATTAACCCATCAAAATAACCACATAACTCATGAGTATAATTTCCACCTAAGATCACAATATGTGCGGGATAGTTCTCCAACGCATTCAGTAGGCAGCGATCGTTGAAACACCACTCGTCGATCTGTCTTGCCTGCATCTGTAACCTGATAGTATGCAAAAAGGAACTACCTATTAGTAATGTTTTGCTCCTGCCGTTCAATATGTGGTATCTGATACATCAGAATATTCACAGGCCACGAATCGAATTCTGAAGTTACAACAAGATGGCGACAGTATCAGGCATAAGTGCTCAAATTTCTTGTGCTCACATTAAAAGTGTTAAGGCTGCATGATGACGATGATGACGATATTTGGTGTAAAATCTCGTGTGGCATTCATGGCTAGGGCGTCGCACGAGGTGGCTTTAGCCGACCGTCGGAAAGTATGTTCTTTGTGCGCTCACATTGGCTCCTTCCCTTGATGATAAGTGAGAGCTGTGTCTTATGTGCGCATATTTGTGGTGAATGAGTGTAACGTTGCAAGACCAAGAACTAACTGCTCGAATTAAAAAAGGTGTAAGAAAGGGATGCAGTACTGTTGAATCTATACATCGAAGAAGCAATGACAGAAACAAAAGAAAGGTTGAAGAGTGAGGTTAAAGTTCAAGGTGGAAATTAACAGTAAGATTCGCTCATGACACTGCCACTCCCAGTGAATGTGTAGAAGATTACAGGATCTGTTGGATGACTTGAAATGTCTCCTGATTACAGAATACTGATTGAAAGTAAACCGGAAATAAGATAAAGGTAGTGAGATGTACTAGAAAAGTGGAATAGCGAGAAACTTAGCATCAGAAATGGTGATCTCGAAATAGACGAAATTAAGGAATTCAGCTACCTTGGAAGCAAAATTATGCGTTACGGGTAAGCAATGAACGCAAGAAACGTAGCCTAGCACAAGTAAAGAGGGCATTCCTGGCCAAGAGTAGTCTACTGATATGAAACATAGGTCTTAATTTGAGGAAGAAATTTCTGAGAATGCACATTTGAAGCACAGCATTGTATGGTAGTAAACCATGGATGGTGGGAAAACCGTGACAAAAGAGAATCGAAACTTTTGAGATGTGCTGATGCAGAAGAATGTTAAAACTTAGGTGGACTGGTAAGATATAGAATGATGAGGTAAGAAACATACAGAAAACAATGAAACGTAGAAGGGACACGATGATAGAATTTGTGTTAAGACATCAGGGAGTAACCTCTATGGTACTATAAGGAGCTGTAGACAAAGAGGGGAGAACCACGAAGTGTTCTGACATTGTGTGGCAAAATGCTTTCTCTCCTGTCTTCATGCCTGTCTGCACATCGACCATCACATGCTTTGCCACAGAGACATCCTCTCAACGAAAAATAAATTAACATTCTCTTCCGGTACACGGTTAGTTCTCTCTGTTACCCATAACAGCAGTAAATATTTCATACAGACTTTGGGCTCATTTAAAAATCCCTTGCACATCACCAGACATAAAACCCATAAGGTGCCTGCTGTAGACGCAGCCGTGCAGCATGTCTGACCGCTCTCTAATCATTTCACATCAGTGCTACTTCCTTCATTTCAGGGCCAGTGATCCATTCATTTTATTTCAAGAAAGTAAAGAGAAAGATTAGGATTTACGTTCGCTCAACGACGAGGACCATATGATCGGATTGGAGAAGAACGGGGAAGGAAACAGGCCGTGTCCTTTCAATGGAACCATCCCAGCTTTCGTCTTATGAGATTTAATGAAATAATGGAAAGCGTAAATACGGATGGTCGGACAAAAATTTGAACCGCCGCCTTCCCAAATACGATTGCAGCGTCTTAACAGTGGGACACATGGCTCAGTTCATTTTCTTTTACTGAATATAATTCACACTGCATAGACTGCCCAACAGAATCTGAAGCACTCAGAAGGGGAGGAGGAAAAGAAAAAAAACTTCACACATTGATAGCACATGTGATGTTACTTCAGTGATTACAAAACTGAGTCAAATTTAGCAGCACGAGTCAATACGACGTTGCACACTGTCTGTCCTGTATGCAGGCACTGTTCGTTTGGGAAGGGTATCATAAGCCGGCCGTGGTGGTCTAGCGGTTCTAGGCGCTCAGTTCGGAACCGCGGGTATGCTACGGTCGCAGGTTCGAATCCTGCCTCGGGCATGGATGTGTGTGATGTCCTTAGGTTAGTTAGGTTTAACTAGTTCTAAGTTCTAGGGGACTGATGACCACAGATGTTAAGTCCCATAGTGCTGAGAGCCATTTGAAGGGTATCATAAAATCGTTGCATCTCCCCTGAAGCACGTTGTCCCACAGTTGTTGTAACTGCCTGTCACATCCTGGAAACTAACACTGGAAGTGAGTTGACGTCCGAGCTGGTTCTGCGCCTGCTTTATCGGAGACAGGTCTGCGGATCTTGCCGGCCACTCGAGTTCCTCAGCATTATGCAGACAGTCCATAGACACACATTCCATGAGTGGACCGGTACAGTCCTGTTGAAAACAGGAACCACGGTACTGTAGTATGAGAGGTAACACCTGAGGACATAGCATGACCTTGACGCACTGTTGTGCCGTCTGAGCTCCCTCAATCGCTACCAGCCATAAAAATTAAATGATCGTATGGCATTGTTGGCCGGGAGGCCCCATGCGGGGGAGTTTGGCTGCCGTATTGTAAGTCCTTTTTAGTTGACGCCACTTTGGCGACTTGCGGGTCAGTGATGATGAAGGACACTCAACATCCAGTCCCCTGCCGGGAATGGAACCGGGCCCCCTGCGTGATAGGCGGAAAGCTGCCGTAGCGGCTATGGAGGCGGACGCTACCAGCCATGATCTGAGGTCACACGCAATAGATCCCTGCACTATGACTCCAGGAGCAAAACCACTGTGTCTCTCCGAAGTACTGGAAGAATGGGAGCTCTCCACAAGTTGCCATCATACTCCGTAGTAGCGCAAAACCGCGACGCTTTGCTCAACACAATGCGAAACCATTATTCAACAGTCCATGCGCCCCAGGCACAGCACCACTATATATCAGACCTTCGTTTTGTGATGTTAACGGCAACCTGTGTATGGGAGGGTAATTCCCTAGCTTGACTGCTGCTAGTGTCCGACCAATAGTGTGGGATCACACAGAATGGTGCACTGAGTCCGTTACTCTTCCTCGGATGACAAGCATAGATAAGAAGTGCCGATGTTCTCGCTGCACAATAGGTCAATATTACCCTGCTGCGATCAGACGTTGTCGACCGGTAACTTGATGCCGAGTACTGCAGCCCTAAAGTTGCCATGCAGTGCAACATCGGGCCACTATAATATTCGAACGCCACACAAATTTGTATATGACATCATTCGCCCAGCAGGCCAAATGAAGACCCACAGTTCCGCCCCTTTCAGACTGTTAGGAGCTGATAACACTGTACGCGGCATCTCCTTTTCGTTCGCAGTGCACACTCAACATCCGACGCTGTTGAAACCCAGTACGAGGCGTGGTAACACCACCAAATAAGAACAACAGCAATGACTAATGCAGTCTGATGGCAGTTCTACCTGTAACACAAAACTGCAGCTCTGCGTGTACAAAGTTACACTGACGTCTGCCAATGTCTTCTGGCTGCTTCAGTTTTTCCGTCAAGCAATATTTACATAGGGACTCCCTCCGAATAGTCGTCATGCGCATTTTCTCCGGTGTTTCGGCAGATGTTTGTAATTTTTTTTTTCAATATGTTTTTGTTGTTGTGGTCTTCAGTCCTGAGACTGGTTTGATGCAGCTCTCCATGCTACTCTATCCTGTGCAAGGTTCTTCATCTCCCAGTACTTACTGCAACCTACATCCTTCTGAATCTGCTTAATGTATTCATCTCTTGGTCTCCCTATATGATTTTTACCCTCCACGCTGCCCTCCAATGCTAAATTTGTGATCCCTTGATGCCTCAGAACATGCCCTACCAATATGTAGCTGGAGTCATCCCAAATAAATACTGCTTATCAGCTCCACCATACGACGCCCAGTGTCGATACAAAGTGTCAGTTGTTACCACATTGCAACAAAATTATTTTAAAAGCGGAATTTTACGTTTCCGTTCGATAGAAGTTCTAAACTCCGTCCCAACAGGCATTAAAGGCCCAACGAAACCGTCAGACCTCCATGCCATCCTCACCCTATAGGCGTCATTAGATCGGATATGGAGGAGCACGTGTTCAACACCCCGTACTCCCCGCTGTTGTCAGCTCCTCCGTCCAGTAGCTCCTCAGTTTGCCTCACAAGGGCTGAGTGCACCCCGCTTGCCAACAGAGATCGATAGACCGAATGGTGACCCATACAAGTGCTATCCGCGACCTAGCAGTTAACTTCGATTACCTGACAGGAACCGGTGTTACCACTGTGGCATGGCCGTTGCCTTTCCACGCTTTATTTGTTCATGAGATCCAGAAAATATTAGACACAGGCTCCCAGGTAGATGCTATTTTCCTTGACTTCCGGAAGGCGTTCGACACAGTTCCGCACGTCCCCTGATAAACAAAGTAAGAGCCTACGTAATATCAGACAAGCTGTGTGGCTGGATTGAAGAGTTTTTAGCAGACAGAACACAGCATGTTGTTATCAATGGAGAGACATCTACAGACGTTAAAGTAACCTCTGGCGTGCCACAGGAGAGTGTTATGGGACCATTGCTTTTCACAATATATATAAATGACCTATTAGATAGTGTCGGAAGTTCCATGCGGCTTCTCGCGGATGACGCTGTAGTATACAGAGAAGTTCCAGCATTAGAAAATTGTAGCGAAATGCAGGAAGATCTGCAGCGGATAGGCACTTGGTGCAGGGAGTGGCAACCGACCCTTAACATAGACAAATGTAATGTATTGCGAATACATAGAAAGAAGGATCCTTTATTGTATGATTATATGATAGCGGAACAAACACTGGTAGCAGTTACTTCTGTAAAATATCTGCGAGTATGCGTGCGGAACGATTTGAAGTGGAATGATCATATAAAATTAATTGTTGGTAAGGCGGGTACCAGGTTGAGATTCATCTGGAGAGTCCTTAGAAAATGTAGTCCATCAACAAAGGAGGTGGCTTACAAAACACTCGTTCGACCTATACTTGAGTATTGCTCATCAGTGTGGGATCCGTACCAGATCGGGTTGACGGAGGTGATAGAGAAGATCCAAAGAAGAGCGGCGCGTTTCGTCACAGGGTTAATTGGTAAGCGTGATAGCGTTACGGAGATGTTTAAGAAACTCAAGTGGCAGACTCTGCAAGAGAGGCGCTCTGCATCGCGGTGTAGCTTGCTCGCCAGGTCTCGAGAGGGTGCGTTTCTGGATGAGGTATCGAATATATTGCTTCCCCCTACTTATACCTCCCGAGGAGATCACGAATGTAAAATTAGAGAGATTCGAGCGCGCACGAAGGCTTTCAGACAGTCGTTCTTCCCGCGAACCATACGCGACTGGAACAGAAAAGGGAGGTAATGACAGTGGCACGTAAAGTGCCCTCCGCCACACACCGTTGGGTGGCTTGCGGAGTATAAATGTAGATGTAGATTTAGATGTAGATAGAGCATCCCAAATTAGCCAGTTACGATATTCCTTTTATTGCTACGGTATTAACAGGTGCAATAAAACACCATGATTAAACAATACTCCAGCAGCGAATACGTTACTGTGCTGTATGGCAGTAGCAGGCATCGGGCGTCAGGGTGGTATTCGGCTCGATGCTGGACAACCCATCATCGTTGTGTTTTAATGTTCCTTTTCATGTACATACGAATATACCAATTGACCGATTTGGGAATACTCTATCGAATGGACACGTAAAACCCTGCTTTAAAAATTGTTTTTCTTGAAAAGGTAAACAAATCCAAACTTTCCTCTACGCTAGGCATCACATGAAAGTGGTGAGTTCTTTGGGCTTCTACACACTGCAAAAATCAAATTCTAAGTATCTGTTGAATTACGGGAGAAAATGAGGCCTCATGATTCTTATGAGGGACATGTGGTATATTCATTGACGTGGAATCAGAATCCACGTCCCTCCACCGACTAAATTCTCCCAGGTCATCACATGTCCCATGGGACAAATTGTGTTAGTTAGTTGCATGGTCCATAGATTGTTTGAACGATTCTTTTATTGAATGACGGCCGCTGTGGCCGGCGGTTCTAGGCGCTTCAGTCCGGAACTGCGCTGCTGCTACGGTCGCAGGTTCGAATCCTGCCTCGGGCATGGATGTGTGTGTTGTCCTTAGGTTAGTTAGGTTCAAGTAATTCTAAGTCTAGGGGACTGATGGCCTCAGATGTTAAGTCCCATAGTGCTTACAGCCATTTGAACCTTTTTTTTGTATTGAATGATGTGGAACGAGTCAGTTCACAGGATAGTGTACATGATTGGTGTTAACATTGATGGCCACATTATTTTTAGTCCTGGCTGCGATTTTTTTCAGTGTAAATTCATCAGTGGAGTAGAATTGTCCACAAGTAATGGTTTTAAATCATATTTAAAACTTGCTTCTCTACCTGTCAGGCATTTTGTGTTATTGGTCAAATGATAAAACATTTTGGTTGCTACGTAGTGAACTCCTTTCTGACTACTGACAGATTTAACAATAAGTAAAAAAAAATTTTTCTCCCTCTAATGTTTTGGGTATGTACATTACTGTTCTTCTCAAGTTATGATGGATTATTTATGACGAATTTTATTAGCGAATATATGTATTGGGACGGCTCAGCTGAAATGCCTACCTCCTTGAACACGCCTCTAGGTGAACAGCAAGTGCTATTCTTACTTTTTTTATTGTTTGAGAAGCTTAGTAATATCCTTCTTTCAGTTAAATTTTTCGTGAATATTTACACCAAAAGATCTGGAGCATTCTACCTATTTACTGACTGCTGCTCATGTATGAAATCAGTTTTTGGTATGACTTTACTTGTTGCTCAGAAGTGGATATAGTGTTTTTTTCTTTTCCCAAATTTATGGACAGCCCATTTTCAGAGATCACTTGATAATTCTTTGGAAAATGTCTTTTAACAACTATTATGTTGATTTCTCTCATATGGAATTTATTATAACACTAGTATCACCTCCAAAAATACCAATTTTTCTTGTTGAATCTTAGGTGGAAGGTCATTCAGGAATAGCAGTGGACCCAAAATTGGACCCTATGGGACTCTTTCTGTGATTGTTTTTTTCCTGAGCCACTAGAAGTTTCTACCTGTACGACATCGTCTGCATTATTCAGCACAACTCTTTGCATTCTGTTTGTTAAGTGATTCAGATTAGATGTGTGTAAAGCCATCAGTTCCATAAAATGTGAGAGTTTTTCTAAGAGAGTATCATGTCTACTCAATTAAACGCCTTGCAAGAATCACCAAAAATACCATCTGGTGATGTGCTGTTATATAAAGCTTGAACTGTTTGATGAGTGAACGTATAAATAGCATTCTGAGGCGAGAAACATTATTGACAATGAAAACTTGATACAGGGCTGGAGACGTCTTCAGATGCCCTAAAGGTTAAAGGATTTCTTCAGGAAAAGAAGAAAATCCGTATTCGAGTTCTGATACGGTTCAAATTTTCGTTGTTTTGCAGATTCAGTAGTTCTGACTAGTCAGCGGCCCTTTCAGTAAAGCTAATCCATAGGGTACTCTTAGGTCTTGCTCAACGAGATGTGATGCTGCACGGTGGGGTAACTCCTGTGCTTGTATGTCTACAGAGGACGCGATCAGGATGGGACGCGGTGTTCTACATGTCAGCAGGCCTGGCCGTGGCGGGCTACACCATTTACGCCACGTGCACCAGAGCTGAGGAGCAGCCATGGAACACGCCCCCTCCAGGTAAGATCTCCAGGGAACTCGCCTTCTGCAGGCGCCATATTCCAAGTTGTTCTCCATACTCTTCAAGATACACACTAGTTCGTCTGGCAGCTAGAACAGTCCACCACAAACACAGGGTGTTTCACACTTTTTGGGTCAAATTGAAGAAGGTGATACCGGATCCACAACCGATTATATTGAGATAAACATAGTTATTGTGTTATAGACATAAACAGTGTTCATCACTTAACAACAATGTAGCTCATAGAAATTATTAAAAAGTGGTGACCATCAGTCTCAATGAAATGCAACGGCGCGTGGAGTTCTGCCACACTCTCTCAAAGATCCCTGTTGTTTGTTATACGAGGAGAGAGGCAGCTCTGACCCTAACAAGCAGGTCTCCATCCGATTCTACGGAGGTTTCATACACCAAAGGATGCATACTGCTAGGTGGTCGGCCATGACCTGACACAATCTCCTCAAAGTCTGGTGATATATGGAGATCGTGCTGACTGTGGGACAGGACTTCCTCTTCCAATACTATGACGAGGATCCGTGTTATTTAGGTGCTCATGGACATTAACATCGAAGTGTGTTGGTGCACCATTGTCTTGAACCCATATTATTTCACAAACAACAGGGGAACAGTCTCGGAGGCCGGCCGCGGTGGTCTAGCGGTTCTAGGCGCTCAGTCAGGAACCGCGCGACTGCTACGGTCGCAGGTTCGAATCCTGCCTCGGGCATGGATGTGTGTGATGTCCTTAGGTTAGTTAGGTTTAGGTAGTTCTAAGTTCTAGGGGACTGATGACCACAGATGTTAAGTCCCATAGTGCTCAGAGCCATTTTTTTGGAACAGTCTCCAGGAACTGTGTCAGCACATCTCGCAGCTACATTTGGTAACATGGGCCAGTCAGATGGAGAGGCAGCAAATAAGGTCCTAGAAGGCGATCTTGGAAAGTGCCTACTCATATGTTGACAGAGAATCATTGTTAGTGGCCACCAATGTGGGTGTTGCAGCTGTTGTAAACACTATCACGGGTAAGTGGGGCCTCTTCTGCGAACAATACAAACTGTACTAATTTTGGCAATAAAGCACTGCTGCAGAAAATCCATTGACAAAAGTTACTGCAGGGCTGAAAATCCTTTAGTCCTGTTGTTTGCACACGTTTATTATGATAGGGATGTAATAACTGTTCCACCAGTACTCTTCGCATTGTGTCCTTGGAAGTGTACATTTCACAGGCATAATGACGGATGCATAGTGCTAGGTGGTCGACCACGATCCAACACCATCTCCTCAAGGTCTGGCGTTAGGACACATCTTTGACAGGAAGCTTTGCCGGCTGTCTGTGGCATGAATGACCCCGTCTCTCGTAATCTTGTCTTCACATAGATAAACTTCTTCCGGTTGTCATACATCCAACCTTTGTATCTGCACAGAGTGTGTACTAATGTATGGAAACTTAGCTTACCACTTAGCATTCAAATGGACAAAACATCTGAACTGTCTTATCAAGCTCAGGGTGTCAAACAGACATTCTAAATAAATATGACACTGGCACTGTAAGTCAGCTAATATCAGGTGCGAATCATAACAAAAATCATTAGAAATGCTTTTGTCAAGTACCTAGAATGCATGAATTAATAAAAATGAAAGTTTGGGGTTTATTCTAGTTCAAATGGTTCAAATGGCTCTGAGGACTATGAGACTTAACATCTGAGGTCATCAGTCCCCTAGACTTAGAACTACTTAAACCTAACTAACTTAAGGACGTCACACACATCCATGCCCGAGGCAGGATTCGAACCTGCGACCGTAGCAGCAGCGCGGTTTCCGACTGAAGCGCCTAGAACCGCTCGGCCTTAACGGCCGGCGTTTATTCTAGAAAGAACAAACAGCTATTCCCTTTTTTTTTAATTCTGCATATAATTTATCAACTGTTGCTTTCAGGGGTCAAGTAATAAACAACAATCATGTTCAATTACTTTTGACACTCAGTAACAAAATATTTAAGTCTTCGACACATTGAAATGAAGATTATTGAAGCCGTTATCTCTACACATGAACATTTTTTGTCACAGGAAAGAATGATTATGAAAAATCTTCATCAGCTCATTTAAATCTTCCTTGTCGTAGCTGGACAATGTACTGAGTTGGTGGAGAATAAATTTACTTTTTGAGCCAATGAAAAAAAACTCTCATGTACTCAGTGTGAGGGTAGGTTAGTATCCTAGCTTTTGATATTCTAGGTACTACAGTCTGGAACCGCGCGACCGCTACGGTCGCAGGTTCGAATCTTGCCTCGCGCATGGATGTGTATGATGTCCTTGGGTTAGTTTGGTTTAAGTAGTTCCAAGTTCTAGGGGACTGATGACCTCAGAAGTTAAGTCCCATAGTGCTCAGAGCCATTTGAACCATTTTTTTTTTGATATTCAATGGTCAAATTGTGCACAAGTCGGAGTCAGCAAATTCTAGACTCAACATTTACTTTGGCCTAATATGCAATGGTACTTTACCAAGCGGCGTCTGCAACGGTGTTTTCTCTGTGCTGGATCTGAAACGCTAATTCCCTACTTTGGCCTTGACTGAATTCACTCAGTCGCAACTTTCCTGCATTCTGTAGAACTTTAATCTTGCCCTAATCGAAATAATGGCTATTGCACTATCGATATTGTCCACAAAAAATTCCAAAGGAATAATTAACTACCGCTTTGCTGAATGAGATTTTCACTCGGCAGCGGATTGTGCGCTGATATGAAACTTCCTGGCAGATTAGAACTGTGTGCCCGACCGAGACTCGAACTCGGGACCTTTGCCTTTCGCGGGCAAGTGCTCTACAATCTGAGCTACCGAAGCACAACTCAGGCGCGGTACTCACAGCTTTACTTCTGCCAGTATCTCGTCTCCTATCTTCCAAACTTTACAGACGCTCTCCTGCGAACCTTGTAGAACTAGCACTCCTGAAAGAAAGGATACTGCGGAGACATGGCTTAGCCACAGCCTAGGGGATGTTTCCAGAATGAGATTCTCCGCTGCAGAGTGAAAATGTCATTCTGGAAACACCCCCCAGGCTGTGGCTAAGCCATGTCTCCGCAGTATCCTTTCTTTCAGGAGTGCTAGTTCTGCAAGGTTCGCAGGAGAGCTTCTGTAAAGTTTGGAAGGTAGGAGACGAGATACTGGCAGAAGTAAAGCTTTGAGTACCGCGCCTGAGTTGTGCTTCGGTAGCTCAGATGGTAGAGCACTTGCCCGCGAAAGGCAAAGGTCCCGAGTTCGAGTCTCGGCCGGGCACACAGTTTTAATCTGCCAGGAAGTTTCATACCGGTTTGCTGTCAGTCGCCACAATATGTGAAACATATCATCCTCACTTCGCAGAAAGCAAACTCTCAATACCTTCGCTTATTTCCACACACTTGTGCAGTCTGCTGCGAGACGAGAGAGAGAGAGATTTTAAGTCTCACAATGCTTTTATGTAATGGGGATCTCACCACCGTGTCGTGTCTGCGTCACCAAGTATTGCTTCAGTCAATCACCGTCTCGCTAGAGATGAATATATTTTTATTTTTCTTGCTGCGTCGCAGCCTAGCCCTTTTAATGACATGCAGCCACTTATCCTCGGTCCCAGCCTTATTTAGTTAAAATGAATAAGGCACTGTTCTGGCCTTACCCATTTCTGCACTGAAATGGGAGTTTTACGATATCATTAACCACCTGCTCGGTTCGTCTCCAAAATGCGTTTCACTTCAACTTGTTTGTTCCATGCCACTGTCCATATTGATAGAGATTGTTTTGTTAGCTTTTGGTACATGAGATTAACTGCAATTGCCTTTTGTTGATGTAAAATGAGGTTCACTCCAAAAGAAACGCACACTATTTTTTTTAAATCCATGTTTTGTTCTACATGTTTGAAAGTTTTACAGTGTGTAGATGCATCCTTTAGGAACAATATTTTCGTTTCTCCACATAATTTCCATCCCTCTCAACTGCCTTACACCATCTTGGAACTAACGCCTGTATACCCTCACGGTAAAATTCTTTACCAAAATGTCAGAGCCACAGTTTGGCAGCGTGCGCAAGGGAGTCATCATCTTCAAATCTTGTTCCATGAAGAGAGTCTTTCAGTTTCCCAAAGAGATGATAGTCACATGGAGCCAGGTCAGGACTGTAAGACGGGTGTTTCAGTGTTGTCCATCCGAGTTTTGTGATCGCTTCCATGGTTTTTCGACTAACATGTGGCCATGCATTGTTGTGCAGCAGAAAAACATCCTGCTTTTGCCAATGTGGTAGAACATGGACTCAGTCGAGCTTGAAGTTTCTTCAGTGTCGCCACATATGTATCAGAATTTTTGGTGGTTCCACTTAACATGATATCCACAAGCAAGAGTCCTTCGGAATCGAAAAACACCGTAGCCATAACTTTTATAGCAGAAGGTGTGGTTTTGAATTTTTTTTTCCTTGGGTGAATTTGCATGATGCCACTCCATTGATTGCCTCTTCGTCTCTGGTGAAAAATGATGGAGCCATGTTTCATCACATGTCACAATTCTTCCAAGAAATTCATCTCCACCATTCTCGTACTGTTCCAAAAGTTCACTGCATGCCGTTTTTCTTGTTTCTTTGTGAGCCACTGTCAGCATCCTGAGAAACAAACTGGCACAAACCCTTTTTAACACTAACACTTTCAGTGTTCTGCAAACACTTCCTTCCTCTATCCCAACGTAGCGTGACAATTTGTTCACTGTGATGCGTGTGTCAGCAGTCACCAATTTGTTAACTCTCTGCACATTGTCTGGAGTGTATGCAGTACGAGGCCTGCCTCTGCGAGGACAGTCCTCAATATTGACGTGCCCGCTTTCATCACATAACCTGCTTGCCCACCGACTAACTGTACTGTGATCGACAGCAGCATCTCCATACACCTTTTTCAACTTCTTGTGGATGTTTCCCACTGTCTCGTTTTCACAGCACAAGAATTCTATTGCAGCACGTTGCTTCTGACGAACGTCAAGTGTAGCAGTCATCTTGAAGACATGCTGCGACGGCGCCACTCAGGGGAACAGGTTGAACTAAGTTTGAAAACATGCAGGAAGGATGTATTTCACACAGTAAAACTTTCACACATGCAGAATGAAAACTGTATTTTTACAAAAATAGTATACATTTCTTTTGGAGTGACCCTCATATAATTATTATTTTCTGAGGATCTCATACTGTATCGTTCTGTCGTTATCGATCTAGCTCATGTAAGGTCCGTAAAATGTGGATGCCTTATACAGTTAGGATAACGCCTCATTGGGAAGCGTTCCGTGTATATTCGCGCTGTTTTACGGGTACTACATCCTGCCACACCACACATTAAATGATTGTATGGCTACTCTCGTGACGAGTAATGTTCCATCTTTGACTTCGCATCATGCGTTGAGCACAGTTACACACCTCACCATGGACAGATCACAAGCTGCCTGATGCAATGGACATGTGACACCAATGATAATGGTGTGCGTTTGGAACAGGTTAATGCACTGATGCAATGCATGCATTTGTCACAAGACGACGTGCTAGGAGCTGGGATATGTACAGTATGTTTGTTTCCAGTGTGCAACACCTGGGATACTTGCGAGAGAGAGCCACAACTGCATGAGCCGTTGCAATACATGCACTGAGATTTGAGGTCATCGCTTTAAACAGTTACTATGAACCAAGGTGTTGTTCCGTGGTGTACATTGTGTATGTCCATAACACGATAACTATCGATTTTCGACCATTAGTTACCTGTCTCAATATAATCGGTTGTGGGCCCACTATCACCTGTTTCAATTTGACCCAAAAGGTTTCAGACAACCTATATATCCACATCGAGGTCTGTATTGATGAGTGAAATCATTGTGGCTGCCAGATACCAGTAGACTGAACACGGCTGAGCGTCACTGCGGGCATGTGATACAGTAAGAAAATTATGTAAACAGAGTGGATATGAATGGGAAATCATTCCAAGGGAGATACGGGTCGCAAACTGGAAAAATACGTGCTGACACAAGAGACCTTGACAAAAGGGCAGATTGTAATGATCTGGCGCCTGAAAACGAGCATTTTCCAAACCGCGAAGCTGGTCGTTGGTTCGTGTGCTTCTGTGTTGAGCACATATAGAAAGTAGTTCAAGGACGGTGAAATCACGAGCATTCGACAGGCTGTAAGATAGCCACACCTCATCACAAAAATTGGGGGTCGGACGCATACCAACTCGATAAAACAGGATGGGCGGCGATCTGTGGAATATTTGACGCCAAAGTACAATGAGTTTTCAGACATAAGTGGTTCGGAGAACACCGTTCAGTTCACATTGATGAACAGGAGGCTTCGTAGAAGACGAGTGCAACGTATTGCGATGTTGGCCCAACGGCCTCATCGATTACTATTGCAGTGAGTACAGGATCATCGAGATTGGATCATGGATCAATGGAATCACGTTTCTTGTTACATCAGGTCGATACACCGTCATCCAGGAGTATGGCTGCTCGAATAATGTTCCGCGCCACGGACGCGAGCCATTAGTAGCTTTACGTTATGTCGGACATTCACTCGGGCTTCCGTAGGACCTGTGGAAGTAATCGAATGCACTGTAACAGCTGTGGAGTTCGTGAAAGGGACTGTGGACCACCTGCATTCCTTCAGGCTTCATGTTTTCTCTGACGGCGACATCATCTTCCAGCAGAGTAACTGTATGTGTGACAAATTCAGAATCGTAGTACAGTCTTTTTCAAGAGCATGCCAGTGCTCACGTTGATGTCTTGTCCACAAAATTCACATGATCTGAACCCTCCTGAAAACATGTGAGGATTTAGAACCGTCCACATATATCACGGAATATTTGTCACACATTGAATCATACGGTTGAAAGTGAAACACAGGTGTTAAGTCGTAGTTTTTTTTAACGTGTAAAGTCATTACTTTGGCAAGTTAAGTTATACAGGGTGTTACAAAAAGGTACGGCCAAACTTTCAGGAAACATTCCTCACACACAAAGAAAGAAAATATGTTATGTGGACATGTGTCCGGAAACGCTTACTTTCCATGTTACAGCTCATTTTATTACTTCTCCTCAAATCACATTAATCATGGAATGGAAACACACAACAACAGAACGTACCAGCGTGACTTCAAACACTTTGTTACAGGAAATGTTCAAAATGTCCTCCGTTAGCGAGGATACATACATCCACCCTCCGTCGCATGGAATCCCTGATGCGCTGATGCAGCCCTGGAGAATGGCGTATTGTATCACAGCCGTCCACAATACGAGCACGAAGAATCTCTACAGTACATTTGGTACCGGGGTTGCGTAGACAAGAGCTTTCAAATGCCCCCATAAATGAAAGTCAAGAGGGTTGAGGTCAGGAGAGCGTGGAGGCCATGGAATTGGTCCGCCTCTACCAATCCATCGGTCACTGAATCTGTTGTTGAGCACTTCGACTGAAATGTGCAGGAGCTCCATCGTGTATGAACCACATGTTGTGTCGTACTTGTAAAGGCACATGTTCTAGCAGCACAGGTAGAGTATCCCGTATGAAATCATGATAACGTGCTCCATTGAGCGTAGGTGGAAGAACATGGGGCCCAATCAAGATATCACCAACAATCCCTGCCCAAATGTTCACAGAACGTTCACACAAGCACCGAAGTCAACATTACCTTCCTTCAATTGGGCCAACTGGCGGTGAATCGAGGAAGTACAGTACATACTGACGAAACTAAAATGAGCTCTAACATGGAAATTAAGCGTTTCCGGACACATGTCCACATAACATCTTTTCTTTATTTGTGTGTGAGAAATGTCTCCTGAAAGTTTGGCCGTACCTTTTTGTAACACCCTGTATATTCAGTGCATCGTGTAAAAGAATTCTGTGAAGTATTTGTAAAGGCTTCGTCAAAAAAAATTCACAGTGAATGCATTGCACAACAAGAATATCAAAAAACAAATGATAAATGACTCTCTTGATATTTTCTCTTGCACTTTATTGCTTTAGCAAGCATGCTTCGTGCATTACTTTTCTTTCTAGTCTTACGAATCTTCTTTCTTTTTACTTAATTCACGTGTTTACGTCGTTTTTCTTGTTTCAGATGAGCAACCCAAAGAAAACTGCGAAAGAGGAATCGACAACATGATCTTCGATGGTGATCAGAGATCTCCGAGCTCTTCTATTAAAGCCAACCATCACACTGTAGAAAATACCACGACGTCTTCTATTACAACGAACCAGCACACTGAAGACAGTACCACATCCTCTCCTATTAAAGCCAACCAGCACGCTGTAGACAGTACGTCTGTACCTGTTGTTTAGAGCAAGTACAAAGGACCGCTAACCCGTATCGGGATGAACGATCTGAACTGATGTTCAGAGAATGGAAGTATTTAGATGCTCGTGTACATATGAAATACTCATTTACTCGAGTTTAAATTATGTTCAAGTCTCCATACAGTCGCATACATCAGTTTTTGTAGTTTCTTCAAGACACGTATCTGGTGCGTGTAAATTTAGTAACGTTTACAGTTTAGCGTTATACGTAGTGTAAGCGTCTTATTTCCAAGTTTTCTCATGTACGTTCATGGAGTGTAGCTGCCATTTTCCATATCAGTTTCGTAGACATTCCAGAGGTCTTTCTAATGTAGATACGAAGCTATGTTAGAAATATGGCCCACATTGCAGCAGCCTAGATTATAGCCTCTGGCCCTAAATCTGTCAGTATTATTTACACTAGTTGTTATATTTCGCTATTGCCAACATATTCGCGCAAGATATTTAGCAGCTTCGATTAATAGCGGGAACAGCCAATCAATTACAGGAACAGTTCCGGCAATTGATTGGCTGTTTACTTTAAGATCGAAGCTTTCCCGCGGTTGCTCTTAACAGCCATTTCAAAGATTATGATATTCAGCTGCAATGTTGAAATTAAAAATTTATCCTTTATTTCACCGCCACAGTCGCATATTTATTTTTATGAGGCACATTTTCGATCAATGTTTTATCATCTTCAGAGCTGTGTAGTTCCGTAAGCAAAGCTTCGTATAGCTATGGAGCTACACATCAGACTCCACTGTTCTGAAACTGATCAAATAGTGATAGAAAATAGTAGTCAGAAAAATAAATGTCCAACTGATTCAGGGAAATAAAGGATAAAATTTAAAGCTGTTACGTTTAGTGACACTGTGTATCTTATAACGGCAGTTAACAACTTATTCAGAATGACCTGCACCAGAGCCTATTTGATTACTGTCACGAATTTCATTTGTAACTATCCATGACATACCTCATCTTCTCAGCATAAAATAATTTAAAAGAAGCATAAACAATATCTGCAAAACTGTATTACTGACCTTCTGTGTGTGATGGAATTCAAAGCATCACTCTTTGCCCGCTCTGGTAGCAAGCATTACAACTACAATATCACATGAAAGTAACAGTATAAGCGTAAGTAAACTAACGTATAACACGCCAACATAAGTAAAGTGTGATATATACTTATCATAACAACAATGTAAAGACGATCTCCAGTGCATTTGTCCCATCTGTGTTTATTGTGTTCAATGTGTGAAGTGTATGTAGTGAAATATGATGATTGTATGTCAATCGTTGTGGTATATTTATTCTGTTACGAATGACCCTTGTATACAGTGAGTGAAATTTTTGTACATAATTTATATCAATAAATAAAAAAATTAAAAATTGAACTACCTATGAACAGTTCATCCCTCTTCTTTCTCTCTTCTTCTAATTTTTGCCGTAGTTATAGTAGTTTCAGGTAGAATGTATTTAACATTCTACGCTACACATTCCGTCAGAATTTTTCATATTCTGCCAAGGTTCTTCTTTACGAGTGTTGCTCCTACTATGACTACGTCAACCAGTCTCTATTTCTTTAGAAAATAGCCATCAACACGTCTCTACGACTAAATGTTGCACTACGACCGCTAAAAAGAAGCAAAGACTGGACGAGGTGATGCTGTGGACTCAGGTTTTCTAAGAGCTGATTTCGAATTCCTTTCTGACTGCCGTGATTTTAGTTTCACATGTTTCCCCTAAATCAATCGAGCAGGTTTCTTTTTTCCAAAAAGGTTACTGCCGATTTCCTAAATCATTTACTTAAGAAGAAACAGCGTTTCTGTCTTACAAAATTCTGGAACTTGTAGAGGAACCATGTCAGGAAACACACCGTTTCGATTCTATTATGGTTTTATCGAACTTCTGCTTGAGGAACTGAATTTGGCGTGATACAGTACAATTATTAAATAATAATTCGAAAGAAAACATAATGAAACATCAGGTTATCAATTAAGCAGATTTTTTTTTGTATCAACACTTAGACATTGCATGTTTACACTATTCCAAAACAAAAAAGAACCCAGCATATTCTACGTACAGAACAGTACTGATGCGGGTCGATGTGGCGACCACCAAACGTTGTCACAGACACGGTGCCCACGAAGCATTTTCTGTTACACATTCTCCATCCCACCTGGTGTCTCTTCAGTTCGTGGTGCAGCGACCATAACTCGTGCCAGCGGATCTTCATCTCTCTCTACATGAGTCTCACAAATTAAACTTTGGGTAAGGTCAGCGTTTCTTGGCAAAGGTTCCTATTGAGAATATTGCGTACTCACCCCCTCTAAAATTCCTGTAAGTTTGTAGCGGGAATTTCCGAACATCCTGCATACAAAAGGCGACAATATCGCGCACACGAGATATCAAAGGGCAGTGCATTGACGGAGCCGTCGTTTGTACTCAAGTGATCCATGTGAAAAGGTTTCCGACGTGATTATGGCAGCACGAAGAGAATTAACGGACTTTGAACGCGAAAGGGTAGCTGGAGCCAGACCCACGAGACATTCAGTTTCGGAATTCGTTAGGGAATCCAATACTCCGCGATCCACTGTGTCAAGAGTGTGCCGAGAATATCAAATTTCAGATATTCCCCTCACCATGGACAACGCAGTGGTCGACAACCTTCGCTTAAAGACCAAGAGCAGCGGGGTTTGCGTGCAGTTGTCAGTGCTAACGGATAAGTAACACTGCCTGAAATAACCACAGAAATCAATGTGGGACTTACGACGAGCGTGTCTGGTAGCATAGTGCGGATAAATTTGGCGTTAATGGGTTATGGGCTCGTGAACATGTCGCTTGCTACCTAGACGACTGGAAAAACGTGACCTGGTCTGATGAGTCCAGATTTCAGCTGGTAAGAGCTGATGGTAGGGTTTGAGTGAGGCACAGACACCACGAAGGCAAGGACCCAAGTTGTCAACAAGACACTGTCCAAGCTGATGGTAGTTTCGTAATGGTGTGGGCTCTGTTCACAACGAATGGACTGGGTTCTTCGAATATTCGGCTACTTCGAGACCATTTGCAGCCATTCATGGAGGTCACGTTCGTAAGGAACGATATAATTTTTATGGATGACAAGCGTCATGTCACTAAGCCACAATTGTTCGCGATTGGTTCGAAGAACATCCTGGACAATTCTTACGAGTGGTTTGGCCACCCAGATCGCGCGACATGAATTTCATCGAACATTTAAGGGACATACTCGAGAGGTCAATTTATGCATTAAATCATGCAACGGCAACACTTTAGCAATTACGGACAGCTATAGAGGCAGCAAGGGTAAATATTTCTGAAGGGGACATCCAGAGTCTTGATGAGTCCATGTCACGTCCAGTTGCTGTCTTATGCCAGGCAAAAGGAGGTCCGACACAATATTAGGAGGTATCCCATGACTTTTGTCACCTCAATGTGTAGCACTGTGTACCATTTGCTAGTCGTAAGCGAAACATGCAGTATGAATTACTAACTGATCTGGAATACATATCTTAAGAGAGAGTTTTTTATTCAGGTTGAACAAAACCATTACTCGCAGCCCTTGAACATCAAGGCTTACTGAAGAATATATACGTCAATTCTACAGCTTTCACCAGACTTCATCAGAAATGAAAGACGAGTCAGAAAAATCACCAAAACTGTTCTCGCCAGCCAACACACTGAAGCGAAAAAAGCATAAATCAAAAATTAAGCTACCAACCTGTAAATGAGATTTTATATTTACAGCAGCCGAAGACAACGGCTGAATGGCGCAGAGAAAGAAATTAACAGAAGAGGCCTGAAATTGGTTTGTTAAACTAAAAAGTTTTTCAGCTTAAGCTTTAATGTGTCTATAAATAAGAGTTTGCAGGATTTCAAAAAAAAATTAATGGTGGCCCTCAACTACGCACCCTCAGACTCAGAGTTGAAATATTTAAAGTTTTGGCTGGTTTCGTTGTCTAGGGGCTGAGATACGTAGTTGCCGCATTACATGCAAAATACTGCTGGGTCTACAGTATACAATATGAATACACACATGAATCGAATGGTCGAAGGTTCCTATCACTCGGCAATTGCGAATTTTGAATGTAACATATAAATTTATATATGAAAGATTGCAATTAATTAAAATCTGCAGGTACTATTTTAACGACTTTAAATGATGAGTACGATAGTAGAAGTACCTTTAAAAATGTCATTTATTACCGTAAAACACTTACTGGTGTCAATGGTCCAGCAATTAAATAAAATATAAGTTGAATGACAGGGAAACAATAGATTCCTACATAGCTCGCGAGATATTCACTTCTAAATGCATATTACATCTTCACTGCAGAAGCCACGGAAATCTCACAAGTGCACAAGTCAGCACTATGAAATATTTCTATCTCCCGCGACCACGCGCAAACTGCTGAACACTATCCAAGTATTTCCTGCGACCGTCCGTCGCGCCTTCGCGTCTAGCACTCCCCCACTTCCATCCAGACTCTCAACTGACTTCGGCAGTCGCCTACCATAGTAACGAGCGCTGTGATTCGCTAGAGGGCTCCCGCCATGTCTCCGAGGCAACACACACTCACAAACATATTGAAACCCATACTAAATACTGGATTTACATTTAAATAACTTCAAATTAAATAAATATTCCTATGGCTGGACCATAAACACGCTCTAACACACATCATGAAATACATAAACAAATCAAATAAACATATATCAAAGGAATAGAAACAAAAGTAGGCCAGTAGCCTAATGTCTCTGTGCTTTCTAAAACCCAGTATATATTTGACCAATTTCTTCATGAATAGTATATGTCGGATATAAACAATGACATAGACGAATAAATATATTTATAAGCATGCTACTACCGTTTTTTCGTGTAATTGTGGAGTACTTATGGCCTGAGACGATCAATAGTAGTCGGCCACTTTGACCTCCAATAACTCATGTACTATTCAAGTTACATGCCTGTAATTCATACCAATTTAGGTTTACACTAATAGCTTTTTAAAGACACGTCGATCGACAAAATCGGATGAACCATTTAGATTTTGGAAATTCGTTGCTGCGTGTTACTTGTATTATTTACAGTCAGATACTAAAGTTTAAACTAATAAAGATATTGAAAATCTGATTACATCATCACAATGGTCGTGCAAATAATGTCAACGTACATGTTTCTTTTTGAGGTATCATGATTCCTCTGGCTATTATTAATATCTACGTGTACTGTGAAATGTCTGCCATTATGTTTTCACAAAGTCCAGCCCTCCTGGCATACAAATCTGCTTCATCGACACAATGCACAGTCCTCGACACAGCATCAACATGGAATTCCCAAGCACGCGGTCGGACTGGACCACACGCTGGGGCTACCCCTCTCGCTCCGGCTCATGTTCGGCACCACGCGGTTGCAGACGATCCCCGGCTAGCGGAGCGGCCCGTGCTGTCACGCCAACTCCGAGCTTAGAATATTTTCAGGGCGCCACAACTCGCCCATTACCTCACAAGCTTACAATCAGTATAATATTGTTACCAGTTTTCACTTTTAAAACGAAAACCATTCGAGAGATGACAACTGCTCAGCTAACAGTAGAGAGTTACATGCAGGCAGAGTTGAGGAGGAGAAAGAAGGAAAGAAGAAACCGATTAAGTTAACTGAAGTTAAAAATCTTCTGGGTTATTAGGCCGCGTCGTATTTCCTTTAAAATAATCGACATTTCGACCCCTCTGCTGGGATCTTCCTCAGGATCTTCCTGTGTCCACTACTGCTAGAACAGCAGCTATAGCAGTAGTGGATACCGGAACATCTTGAGGAAGATCCCAGCATAGGGGTCGAAACGTCGATTATTTTAGAGGAAATATGATGCGGCCAAATAACCCAGAAGATTTTACTTCAGTGGCAACGGCCACAAAAGCCTGCAGACTTACAAGAAACCGATGGATCGGGATACGCACTGGAGAGGTAAATGTAACTGTTACCGCAGTGAGTATCAACAGAGATGAATTGGTTATGGAGCTACGCGTATAGGTAGACGAAAAGTTTCTTTGAGGGATTATAAAAGACAAGGACAGACCAAGTAATGGAAGGTAGGTAAATGACGTTACAAAAGTTGCAAAAGCACCATGGAAAGAGACGCCAGCTGTGGATATCAACCGCTTGCCGCTTTTCCTGCTGCCGCTGAAGACGATGAAAAGATGACATTCCGTCTCTAATGACTTTGACGTCTACGAGAGGGTTTGTTGTCCTTTCTTGTCATTAGCTCTGTAATAGTGGATTGACGAGTCTTGAACAGACACGGCGAGGTTTCAAAAGAACCACACAGAGTTTCTCATTTGGTTATTTGTCACATAGGATCGCAGTTAAGCACACTGAAGAAGCGGCTCAGGTAGTGGAAAATAACTGAAGGAATTCTTTTTTCTCGCAGAACCTGAGTATGCAGAAAAACATTGATTTCTAATTCGCATAACTGAACACACGTAGAAGAACTGTTATGGACGCAGATGATTGAATTTGCAGTATTAGCTGCTATCCCTCTGAATCCTCGGATAACCTGAGATTGCATATCACTTATTCTGTTATGTATTGGATAACTATTTTAAGGCTTATTAAAAAGGAATTTTTATAAAATAACAGAAAAAACTTGTTTCCATAAAAAGATTTTCATTTTTCTCGTATAATGTAAAAATCGACCCCCCCGCCCCATTATACCGATTCCCGCGTCCCCCAATGACCCATGGACTTATCGAGGTCAGGTGATCTGCTGTGTCTCAGCGATACAGATAGCCATGTCTCCGCAATATCCTTTCTTCCAGGAGTGCTAGTCTTGCAGGATTCACAGGAGAGCTTCTGTGAAGTTTGGAAGGCACGGGATGAGGTACAGGCGGAAGTAAGACTGTGAGGACTGGTCGTGAGTCACGCTTGAGCAACTCAGTCGGTAGAGCACTTGGCAGTGAAAGGCAAAAGTGCAGTTCGAGTCTCGCTCCGGTTCACTGTTTTAATCTGCTTTCATGTTTTAGCCATACCTTAGGTGCTACCACAATGGAGGGACAGGCAAACGTGAAGAGGGGCAGCAACCTTTTCGGTAGTTTCGCGGACAAAAGTCTAGATGATTCACTGACCTGGCCTTGTAACACGGCCTTGCTGTGCTGGTACTGCGAACGGCTGAAAACAAGGGGAAACTGCAACCGTAACTTTTCTCGAGGACCTGCAGCTCTATATGGTAACATGACGATGGCATCCTCTTGTGTAAAATATTCCGGAGGTAAAATAGTTCCCCATTCGGATTATGGAGACGGGTGGGGGGATTGGAGGGTGGGGGGGGACTACTCGGGATGATGTCGACATCATGCAGGTTAGAAAATTTGAAAAGGAAAATAGAATAGCTGAAGTTAGATACAGTGGGAATTAGTGAAGTTCGGTGGAAGGATGAACAGGACTTTTGGTCAGGCGAGTACAGGGTTATGAACATAAAATCCAACAGGGGATATGGAGGGGTAGATCTAATAGTGAATGAGAAAACAGGAATGCGTTTAAGGTACCATAACAGCACTGAACGCTCTTTCTTAGCTCACATAGACACGAAGCCAACACCAACCGCAGTGTACAAGTTTATACGGCGATTAGGTCATCATATGATGAAGAGACTGAATCAAGAAATAGGGCTGTATGCATGGATCAAACCTGGAGACATCGGAAGGTTTCAGGTTGATTATATAATAGTCAGGCAGATATTAAACTGTAAGACATTTCGAAGTGCAGATGTAGACTCTGAGCATAATTTATTTGTTATGAACTGTAGGCTAAAACTGAAGAAAAAGGTAGGAAACTAAGCAGATGTGACGTGGGTAAGGTGAAAGAATGGGAGCTTGTTGAGAGTTACGAGGGCAGTTCAATAAGTAATGCAACACTTTTTTTTCTCCGCCAATTTAGGTTGAAAAAATCGGAAATTTCTTGTGAAATATTTTCAAACATATCCGCTTCGCCTCGTATAGTTTCATTGACTTCCGACAAGTGGCAGCGCTGTACGGAGCTGTTAAAATGGCGTCTGTAACGGATGTGCGTTGCAAACAACGGGCAATGATCGAGTTTCTTTTGGCGGAAAACCAGGGCATCTCAGATATTCATAGGCAGTGGACAAAAGCACGGTGAGTCGTTGGGCAAAGCGTGTGTCATCATCGCCGCAAGGTCAAGCAAGACTGTCTGATCTCCCGCGTGCGGGCCGGCCGTGCACAGCTGTGACCCCTGCAATGGCGGAGCGTGCGAACACACTCGTTCGAGATGATCGATGGATCACCATCAAACAACTCAGTGCTCAACTTGACATCTCTGTTGGTAGTGCTGTCACAATTGTTCACCAGTCGGGATATTCAAAGGTTTGTTCCCGCTGGGTCCCTCGTTGTCTAACCGAACACCATAAAGAGCAAAGGAGAACCATCTGTGCGGAATTTCTTGCTCGTCATGTGGCTGAGGGTGACAATTTCTTGTCAAAGATTGTTACAGGCGATGAAACATGGGTTCATCACTTCGAACCTGAAACAAAACGGCAATCAATGGAGTGGCGCCACACCCACTCCCCTACCAAGAAAAAGTTTAAAGCCATACCCTCAGCCGGTAAAGTCATGGTTACAGTCTTCTGGGACGCTGAAGGGGTTATTCTGTTCGATGTCCTTCCCCATGGTCAAACGATCAACTCTGGGTGTATTGTGCTACTCTTCAGAAATTGAAGAAACGACTTCAGCGTGTTCGTAGGCACAAAAATCTGAACGAACTTCTCCTTCTTCATGACAACGCAAGACCTCACACAAGTCTTCGCACCCGAGAGGAGCTCACAAAACTTCAGTGGACTGTTCTTCCTCATGCACCCTACAGCCCCGATCTCGCACCGTCGGATTTCCATATGTTTGGCCTAATGAAGGACGCAATCCGTGGGAGGCACTACGCGGATGATGAAGAAGTTATTGATGCAGTACGACGTTGGCTCCGACGTCGACCAGTGGAATGGTACCGTGCAGGCATACAGGCCCTCATTTCAAGGTGGCGTAAGGCCGTAGCATTGAATGGAGATTACGTTGAAAAATAGTGTTGTGTAGCTAAAAGATTGGGGAATAACCTGGTGTATTTCAATGCTGAATAAAACAACCCCTGTTTCAGAAAAAAAATGTGTTGCATTACTTATTGAACTGCCCTCGTAGAAAAGGAACATTAAGCAACGACTGACTCAAACAGGGGAAAGCAGTACTGTAGAAGAGGCATGGGTAGTTTTTGGAGATGAAATAGTTAAAGCAGTAGAGGATAAAAAAGGTAATCAGACAAGGTGTAGTGGAAATCCTTGGATATCATAGAAGATGTTCGACTTACTTGATGAAAGGAGCAAAATAATAATGTGGTAGGGAACGCGATGGGTCGAAGTCAGTTTATTGGGAGGATTTCAGAAAAGTGTGATTTATCTGTAAAGGTGGCCACAGAAAGGATGACAGTGCGACCTATTCTTGAGTCGTGCTTGAGTGTTTGGGATCTGCACCAGGCCATTGAAGCACTTCAGAGGCGGGCTGCTAGATTTGTTCAAATGGTTCAAATCACTCTGAGCACTATGTGACTTAACTTCTGACGTCATCAGTCCCCTAGAACTTAGAACTACTTAAACCTAACTAACCTAAGGACATCACACACATCCAAGCCCGAGGCAGGATTCGATCCTGCGACCGTAGCGGTCTTGCGGTTCCAGACTGTAGTGCCTAGAACCGCTCGGCCATCCCGGCCGGCCTAGATTTGTTACCAGTTGGCTCCAATAACAAGCAACTGCAAAGCAGATGCTTTGGGAACGCAAATGGGAAAATGTGGAGGGAAGTAAGCGTTCTTTTCGAGGAACATCATTCAGAAAATTTAGAGAATCGGTGTTTGAAGGTGACTACAGAACGATCCTACAGCCGCCAAGGTACATTTCACGTAGGGACCACGAAGACAAGATACGAGAAATCAGAGTTCTTATGGAGGCACGTAGACATTCATTTTTTCCTCGTTCTGTCTGCGAACGGAACGGGAAAGAAAACGACCAGTAGTCGCACAGGGAACCCTTCGTCACACACCGTATGGTGGTTTGCGCAGTAAGGATGTAGATGTAGATATAGAGTAGTATGGAGAGCTGCAGCAAACCAGTCTTTGAACTGAAGACCACAATAACATCAACAACAGTAACAATACAAAAATGTTGATTATGCTCTGACTTACCGATTTACCAAGAACAAGCGCCATTTAGGAAAACGTGGATAACATCTTACTGAACTGTACTGTTTTGCCTGTTGGATTTATAGCTATCGAGAGCTTTTGAGTAACTCATTCAGTGTTCCGTGGGACGTAGGTATCTGGCATATAGAAAGTTTCTTACAAACCTAGTGTATTTAGGTTCTGAGTGCTTCCAGTGTATATGCCATACCATGTAACATTGGCCCTAAAAGCCAGCAACACGAAGAGAAAACATACTTCAGTTTATGTAGGTAATACAGAATTTGGTTGAGCTGCAGCAGTATCGAGCTTCGGTGAACTTTCGGTAGCACAGCTAACATCCATATTAAGCATAAGCTTTTATCAAGGAAATTTCTCAATTTATCTCCAAGGATAGCCATCATAGGCTCTCCAACTTGTTTTTTCGGTGCAGCTTCAAAGTATAAATAAAATCGCCTGTTCTTTTCGTGCAAGAGGTATCACACTAAGAAAGTTACTTCGTGCAAGACAGCAAGGTGAAGGGCAAGTTTACAGTAATATACATATAATCACGCACCAAGAAATACAACAATACACAGGATCACAATGAAGTTTTTAACAGACTATAGGCTCCAGAACGTCGATTCTAATTGTGAACTTCTGTATCATCCTACGGTCTGTGTGTCGGTCAGTAGTATCATACATACTAATTTTTACATAATCGAAGTAATGGTACTGCTATATGATTATGTGGCAACATTGATTCAGAAAAAATTTGTGAATTTGTACTTTTATTAATACTTTTTCCTCAATAATCAAAAAAGATTGTATTCATTGTCAGGTACCATGCTGTTTTTTTATGATTTGTTACACTCTATTAAGCGTTAAACAATATTGTTTTTAATTTAACAATGGAGAGGAATTCGAGTAAAGAGGAAATAGTGTATTTATCCTTCAAAGAAAATAGCGGACCTTTCAACGACAGCCGTAATAGCCGAGTTTAAATAGTATAGTGCCAAGTGTGTTATGTGTGCGTGACGCTTTTACCCCTTCCTTAATTGGATGTTCCTGTGGAGTGAGTTTATTTTGTTTCTGTGCTTTATATTAATCATTTTTCTTTTAGGGAAATTGCCAATGAGGCTAGTAATTCATCAATGAGTCACTTTATTCGATTCCATAGCATATATTACCACTCTGTGTTTTAAATGGCTTACTGTAGCAACGCAAGAAATGACAATAAATAAATAAATAAAATGGCAACTGTGACGTTGGCAGGCGACATGACGCAGGCTGATGGCAGCGGAGACGGTGTTGTGGAAGCATCGACGACTTCCTCGGGGCGTCGAGTTTCCTCTGCTGAAGCATCGCCTCGTTACCACTGCGGCAGTTGCAGTGACCGCCAGCGAGATCTTCGTGACACCGTGGGATGACGTTTCCGCTCGCCAGCGTCAACGCTCCATCTCTGCGACGTCCACCACGATATCTCTCAACATTTCTCTTTTCAATAGCGAGAATTGCTGCAGAAACAAGAGAAATAATAAATACATTATTAGCCTTGAAAGCTTTGTGAGAAACAAGATGTGCTACAACTCCGAACAGCCGCCGGAAAAAAAAAAAGAACAGAAATAACCTAGCAGCTAAAACTGGCAATAGTAATTACAACAAACTAAGAATTCTTTGACGACAGTGTAAGTAGGCTGTTTAGGTTTTTATGTTGGTAACGCCATGTAGCGCTCTATATGAAAATCACTGACTGTGCTGTGTGAAATCTGTGGCTGGTTTGCTTTGTTGGAATTTGCTATTGTAGTGTTGGGCAGTTGGCTGTCAATAGCGCGTAGCGTTGCGCAGTTGGCGGTGAGCCGCCAGCAGTGGTGGATGTGGGGGGAGAGATAGTGAGATAGTGGAGTTTTGAGAGCGGATGATCTGGACGTGTGTCCATCAGAGACAGTAAATTTGCAAGACTGGATGTCATGAACTGATATATATATATATATACAGGGTGAGTTACCTAACGTTACCGCTGGATATATTTCGTAAACCACATCAAATACTGACGAACCGATTCCACAGACCGAATGTGAGGAGAGGGGCTAGTGTAATTGGTTAATATAAACCATTAAAAAATGCATGGAAGTATGTTTATTAACACAAACCTACGTTTTTTAAATGGAACCCCGTTAGTTTTGTTAGCACATCTGAACATATAAACAAATACGTAATCAGTTCCGTTTGTTGCATTGTAAAATGTTAATTACATCCGGAGATATTGTAACCTAAAGTTGACGCTTGAGTACCACTCCTCCGCGGTTCGATCGTGTGTATCGGAGAGCACCGAATTACGTAGCGGTCCAAAGGGAACGGTGATGGACCTTAGGTACAGAAGAGACTGGAACAGCACATTACGTCCACATGCTAACACCTTTTTATTGGTCTTCTTCACTGACGCACATGTACATTACCATGAGGGGTGAGGTACACGTACATACGTGGTTTCCGTTTTCAATTACGGAGTGGAATAGAGTGTGTCCCCACATGTCAGGCCAATAGATGTTCAATGTGGTGGCCATCATTTGCTGCACACAATTGCAATCTCTGGCGTAATGAATGTGGTACACGCTGCAGTACATCTGGTGCAATGTCGCCGCAGGCTGCCACAATACGTTGTTTCATATCCTCTGGGGTTGTAGGCACATCACGGTACACATTCCCCTTTAACGTACCCCACAGAAAGAAGTCCAGAGGTGTAAGATCAGGAGAACGGACTGGCCAATTTATCCGTCCTCCACGTCCTATGAAACGCCCGTCGAACGTGTACCTCACCCCTCATGGTAATGTACAAGTGCGTCAGTGAAAAAGACCAATAAAAAGGTGTTAGCATGTGGACGTAATGTGCTGTTCCAGTCTCTTCTGTACCTAAGGTCCATTACCGTTCCCTTTGGATCCCTACGTAATTCGGTGCTCTCCGATACACACGATCGAACCGCGGAGGAGTTGTACTCAAGCGTCAACTTTAGGTTACAATATCTCTGGATGTAATTAACATTTTACAATGCAACAAACGGTACTGATTACGTATTTGTTTATATGTTCAGATGTGCTAACAAAAGTAACAGGGGTCCATTTAAAAAAACGGAAGTTTGTTTTAATAAACATACTTCCGTGCATTTTTTTATGGTTTGTATTAACCAATTACACTAGCCCCTCTCCTCACGTTCGGTCTGTGGAATCGATTCGTCAGTATTTGATGTGGTTTACGAAATAGATCCAGCGGTAATGTTAGGTGACTCACCCTCTCTATATACACTCCTGGAAATGGAAAAAAGAACACATTGACACCGGTGTGTCAGACCCACCATACTTGCTCCGGACACTGCGAGAGGGCTGTACAAGCAATGATCACACGCACGGCACAGCGGACACACCAGGAACCGCGGTGTTGGCCGTCGAATGGCGCTAGCTGCGCAGCATTTGTGCACCGCCGCCGTCAGTGTCAGCCAGTTTGCCGTGGCATACGGAGCTCCATCGCAGTCTTTAACACTGGTAGCATGCCGCGACAGCGTGGACGTGAACCGTATGTGCAGTTGACGGACTTTGAGCGAGGGCGTATAGTGGGCATGCGGGAGGCCGGGTGGACGTACCGCCGAATTGCTCAACACGTGGGGCGTGAGGTCTCCACAGTACATCGATGTTGTCGCCAGTGGTCGGCGGAAGGTGCACGTGCCCGTCGACCTGGGACCGGACCGCAGCGACGCACGGATGCACGCCAAGACCGTAGGATCCTACGCAGTGCCGTAGGGGACCGCACCGCCACTTCCCAGCAAATTAGGGACACTGTTGCTCCTGGGGTATCGGCGAGGACCATTCGCAACCGTCTCCATGAAGCCGGGCTACGGTCCCGCACACCGTTAGGCCGTCTTCCGCTCACGCCCCAACATCGTGCAGCCCGCCTCCAGTGGTGTCGCGACAGGCGTGAATGGAGGGCCGAATGGAGACGTGTCGTCTTCAGCGATAAGAGTCGCTTCTGCCTTGGTGCCAATGATGGTCGTATGCGTGTTTGGCGCCGTGCAGGTGAGCGCCACAATCAGGACTGCATACGACCGAGGCACACAGGGCCAACACCCGGCATCATGGTGTGGGGAGCGATCTCCTACACTGGCCGTACACCACTGGTGATCGTCGAGGGGACACTGAATAGTGCACGGTACATCCAAACCGTCATCGAAACCATCGTTCTACCATTCCTAGACCGGCAAGGGAACTTGCTGTTCCAACAGGACAATGCACGTCCGCATGTATCCCGTGCCACCCAACGTGCTCTAGAAGGTGTAAGTCAACTACCCTGGCCAGCAAGATCTCCGGATCTGTCCCCCATTGAGCATGTTTGGGACTGGATGAAGCGTCGTCTCACGCGGTCTGCACGTCCAGCACGAACGCTGGTCCAACTGAGGTGCCAGGTGGAAATGGCATGGCAAGCCGTTCCACAGGACTACATCCAGCATCTCTACGATCGTCTCCATGGGAGAATAGCAGCCTACATTGCTGCGAAAGGTGGATATACACTGTACTAGTGCCGACATTGTGCATGCTCTGTTGCCTGTGTCTATGTGCCTGTGGTTCTGTCAGTGTGATCATGTGATGTATCTGACCCCAGGAATGTGTCAATAAAGTTTCCCTTTCCTGGGACAATGAATTCACGGTGTTCTTATTTCAATTTCCAGGAGTATATATATATATATATATATATATATATATATATATATATATATATATATATATATATATATATATACTATTAAGATAAATACATTGTTTGTTCTCTATCAAAAACATTCATTTGCTAACTATGCCTATCAGTAGTGAGTGCCTCAAGTAGTTAGAATCTTATATTTAGCTGGCAGTATTAGCGCTCGCTGTATTGCAGTAGTTCGAGTAATGAAGATTTTTGTGTGGTAAGTGATTCATGAAAGGTATAGGTTATTGTTAGTCAGGGCCATTCTTTTGTAGGTATTTTTGAAAGAGACTGCGTTGCGCTAAAAATATTGTGTGTCAATATAGTGATGATCAGAATAAGTAAAGAGAGAAATGTCTGAGTACGTTCGGTTTTGCTGAGCTGTTTGAAAATCAAATAACGTAAGGGGTTTACCAGCACAATCATTCATAAATTTTTTCTAAGGGGACGTTTCATAAAACCCCTTACATAATTTGATTTTCAAACAGTTGAGCAAAAATTATGAGCAATGGCAGCCGAAGACTTCCGGTCTAAGAAGTCACCCTCTCTCTGCCAAAGGCCTTGTCAAAGAGGGCGCTGAAGTGGACAGAGCTTCAGGGCACTCTCTTGCCCTTGGGGTGGGAAACTACTCCTAAAAGATGGAAGAATCATCAATGATCAACGGCATGAGATGCAGAAGGCAATGGAAACCACTGCATTATAGACATGTAATGTGTATCCTCCGAACATATGACCCATAATTGAAAAAGTATCATGATGATGTCTCCAGTGGCTAAAGATTCCTGACACGTCCCCATTCGGATCTCTGGGGGATGACTGCCGAGGTGGAGGTGACTATGAGAGGAAAATTGAATAACCAACGAAAGGATAACATTGTACGAGTCGAGGGGTGGAATGTGAGAAGTCTGAACGTGATAGGGAAGCTAGAAAATCTGAAAAGCGAAATGCTAAGTCCCAATCTAGATATAGTGGTGATCAATGGAGTGAAATGAAAAGAAGACATTAGTTTCTGGTCAAATGAGCATAGGTTAATATCAACAGCAGGAGAAAATTATGTAACGGGTGTAGGATTCATTATGAATTAGAATACAGGACAGAGTGAATTACTGTGAGCAGTTCAATGATGGGATTGTTCTCATCAGATTCGACAGCAAACCACCACCGACAACAATAATTCAGGGTCGCGCGGGATTAGCCGAGCAGTCTACGGCGCTGCAGTCGTGGACTGTACTGTACGAGTCCTCCCTCGGGTATGGGTGTGTGTTTTTGTCCTTAGGATAATTTATGTTAAGTAGTGTGTAAGCTTAGGGACTGATGACCTTAGCAGTTAAGTCCCATAAGATTTCACACATTTTTTTGGACAATAATTCAGGTACGCATGTCGTCGCCGCATGCGGAAGATGGAGAGGCAGAGAAAGCATATGAGGATACTGAACGGCTAATTCAATAGGTAAAGAGAGATGAAAATCTAATAATCATGGGAACTGGAATGTCGTTGTAGAAGAAGGAATAGGAGAAAGGGTTATGGGAGAATGTGGGCTTGGTATAAGGAATGAGAGAGGAGAAAGACTTTATGAGTTCTGCAGTAAATATCAGCTAATAATAGTGAATACTCTGTTCAAGAATAACAAGCGGAGGAGGTGTATTGGGGAAAGGACGGGAGATACGGAGGATGTCAGTTATATTATAGCCAGGCAGAGACACCAAAATCAGGTATTGGTGTGTAACGGGCACCCAGGAGCAGATAGTCTCAGTTCACAATTTA